>NC_141876.1:592226855-593625605 GCF_056163025.1 Triticum urartu
AAAAATATTTTATTAAAGACAATTTCAATTGGGTTGTAAAACTATTTTAATTTTCAGACAAATATTTGGGTTGGAAACTAGTTTTGATGAAAATTTGGGCATTTTTGGCCCTGATGGACAAGATAGGGCAAAAGGATGCGTCCGCGCGTTGGGCGCACGGCCACCACATCCCAGGACACGCCCGGACATGACCCCAAATCGCTACCCAAACGGACAGAATCCGGACAAAACGGACGTCCGTTTGGGGTCGCCCGGTGGAGTTGGCCTAAATAGTGGTGATCGGCCACAGGTCAGCAGCCTGCGCGCCGGGTACTATGTTGTGGCAGGCGGAACACATTAGGGGCCTCTTTGGTTGGCAGGATTGTCAAAATGAAGGAACAGGATAAATGCAGGAATATGATGGCATGTCCCATAGTATCCTACAGGATTTGAAAGAATGTTTGATAGCACAAGAAAAACAAAGAAATTCTACAAAAAGGTTTGAGTGGATGAAAATTTCCCTCCAAAATGTAGTACAAATGGATCCTGTGGAGAAATTCCTAAGAATGCCAATCCTACGAATCAAACGAGCATCACAGGAAAAATTCCTAAGGGTTCAAATCCTCCAAAAATCCTATGCAATTTCTTTGAATCAAAGGAGCCCTAGAGCATCTGCACTCAGGCCCGCAACATGCCCCCTGCCCCCCGGCCTCGGCCCTTTTTTTAATGCCAGCACCGAAAAATCGGCCCAGTCGCGTCCCAGGTCCTTGTTTATCGCCGGTTTGGGCCAAAATAACAGCCGGCGAACCCGAGCCGAACCCAAGCCCCGGGGGTCGCCTGGGGGCGCCGGCCGAAGCGAAAAAGCGCGTGGGTCCGCTCTGTCGACGAAAGACGGCCCTTTTTTCCGCCGATCCCCCGCTTTCCCCTCCCTCGTTCCCTCCATTCTCCCCTTCTTCCCTCTTCTCCCGGCATTCTCCTCCATCTCCCCTCCGTCCGGCCGCCATGCCGCCGAAGAAGAATACGGCGCCTCGCGCGGCTATCAGTGCCGACGCCATCCAGCCAAAGCAGAGGAAGCCGAGGGCGCTGTCGGCAAAACCACTGGGCATGTCGAACGCCGGCTGGAAGGTGGAGGTTCAGCGTCGGGAGGCTGTCACCACTGACTGGCGGGATAGGATCAACGCCAAGAGGGCCCGGGAAGCGGCCCCGTCGGCAGCGGCTGCGGCGAAGCAGGCATAGGCGTCTCGCACTGCGGAGCAGGCCGAGGCATCTCGCGCGGGGATGATGAATCCACCCGGCGGCCACGACCCGCAAGCCTGGAGCCAGCAGAGCGTCGGGTCGCCCGCCGGCTTCTCGCCGTCGCCACAACCCTTGGGGCGCGCGCCCTCGCCTGGCTATGCCGACGGCGACGTGCATGGCGGGTTCAACCCCAACATCACCTTTCTCACCCGCGTTTGCCGGCGTCTAATAGCCCCCGTACACTTACTCGCCGCCTCCCCGACGCGGCCGCTGCGCCATGGCTCCCTGCTCTTCTCGCAAGCCTCGTCGTCGCATTTCGGCAACCCTGACGGGACGGAAGCCGACATGGACGACATCATCACGAGCGACTCGGCTGCCGCCGCCTCCCCCGGGTTCCACGTGCGAGACGATACAATGGACCTCGCCGGCGACATGGACGACGAGCTCGACTACGGCGAGGAGGAGGAGGAGGAGGAGGAGGACGAGGACGAGGAGGAGGAGGAGCCGGCACCTGCTCCAGCGAGGAAAGGGAAAAAGAAGAAGCGGGCGGCCAGGACCGGCGAGCCGCGCATCAAGTGGGCGTCCAAAGAAGACGAGTGCCTGGCCGAAGCATGGAAGACCGTCTACCTCGACCTGATCACCGGCACGAACCAGAGCGCCAACATGTACTGGGACCGCATCAAATCGGAGTTCGATGAGCGCAAGTTGGTCGACCCCTACTTCGCTGGCATACACACGAAGCGCGGCTCCAAGGCCATGGCGGACCATTGGGCGTTCATCCAAACGGCCTGCAACAAATGGCATGGGATCGTCGAGGAGGTCGCGGCTCGCCCGGATAGCGGCGCCAACGTCAAGGGTCAGGTATGCACAGACGCCGATTCTCGCTCCTTTTCGTCCTGTGCGTCACCGACACTTGTTCTTCGGCGCGGATGGTTCGGATGTTCGCCATGTACCGCCAGGACAACAGCACCGACCAGGAGTTCAAGTATCTGGCATTCCTGATGGGGGCGGACATGTCGACGATGGACAAGCAGGTCAGGGCGTGGTACCTGGCGGAGCGCGGCCTCATCTTGAACCAGATGCCGACGACGACCGCGCCAACTCCCACGCCGACCCCAACGCCACCGCCAAGCCCGAGCGATGATGCCTCCACGACGCCCATCACAGAAGCCGCGCCGACGCCGGCCAGCCCGCGCACGCCGACTCCCGCCAGTCCGACACCGGAGGACGACGCCGCCGTTTGATGCATTGCCTACGCGTCCTTCCTTTTTAAACGCCGAACTTTCGAGTGATTGATCGTCGAACTGTGGCATGATGATCGCCGAACTATGTGGTAGCCGCAGATCGCCGGACTTGTGACTTTTTTTGGATAGCGGGAAATGTCGAATTTGAATTTATAACGTTTTGGGGCTGACACCTAGGGGCATGGCTGGAAACTAGATCGTCCTCAGGGCCCAAAAAGCGCCGCCTCGTGCGCTTGGGACCGAACGAATGGAGATGCTCTTACACATGCATACGTACGACGTGCGGCAGCACTGTAACTAAACGAGGAATTCTGCTAAAAAAACACACACACGAGAAATTAGTTTCTAATTTTTGCATTAATCACGGTAATAAAAAGCCGTCGCAGTGCCTGTCCCAGGCAGTTGGGACGGTAATAACTGCGGCCTGGTTAAATAGGAGTACTTTACTACAGATCTCACTGTTTTGCTTGCATGTGTTCAGTTCACCCAGGTAGCACATGAGTTGTCTATATGGACGAATTTTTGCTGACAATAAAGACTAGAGTGCCCGATCGATCATTGCGTGTCATGCCAACTCCGACATGCTCCTCGTCTGCAGACGAGCAGTATATAGGCTGCGTGATAATATGTTAGAACATCTATAAACAAAGATACGTCCGCGACGGTGACCGGTTGCCAAACATCCATGGACACGATCAGACACGTCCACATACGGTGGCCTGGTCATAACTTAATATTTAATCCCAAACAACCATAGTTGCCATTTTCTGATTAGCATTTTCATACAAAGGCATGCAACGGCTAAATCTAATTATCAAGACTCTGACCTCTCTCCCAACCTTTCTCCCCCAACCTCTCTCCCTCGAGGCGGCGGCGCTGCGCCGCCCCCGGGGAGTCCCCCGTCCACACCGCCCTCATCCCTTCCCCTTCATTGCCTCCCACTACCGCCGCCGTCGCTGAGGACGCCGCGGGGCGAAGCCCCTGTGGTGAGGCGGCGGCGGCGGCGCAGTCCTTGGCCGGCGGTAACGCGTGGGGGCAGCGGCGTCCATCTCCCTCCTCCTCCAACGGCAGTGCGCGGCGGGTTGGCGGTGACCAGGAGATCTCCAGCGGCCGTTGGCGGATGAGATTTTGGCTGCGATGAGATCTGATTTGGCCCCGAGGGGTTTAGATCGAGATCCACTGCGGTTGTGCCTCGTCTCGACAACGGCAAGAGGAGATCCCGCCTGGGTAATCTTCGCGGCACGAGGACGTCCGGGTCTCTTGGCCTGGGCATGGTGGTGGTGGCTGTCTTCTCCACCGAAGGCGGTTGGCCAGGCTGGTAGTGACGGATCTTGGATCCCACTATTAGCACCGGCGGTGAGTTGAGGAGACATAGTTGCCGGTGAAAACCGAGCCGACTCCGGTCATGGCGGGCAATGGCGGCGTCTACGTCGTTACCTTGATGAAGGCATCATCAAGCAACTATCGTCAACATGCTCATGCCGCTCCGGGAGAAATCCTAAAATCACCGGATCGGACGATGGCGGCGCTGCAGTGTCGTATTCCCTATTGGGGACATCATTTTTGGAGCGGCACCGGATGGAAGAGGCGTGAGGTGGTGTGGCGTGCCTTCTCTCGCGTCGATGACTGCGGGTCTCGGCGGCATGGAGCAGCGGGGTCTCGCTGGTGGGCGTGTGATGATGGACGAGCGCATGATGGTGGCGTTGTCTGGCGTCGTGGTGGCGTCAATGACAGCTAGACCGAGCAAGGTAGATGCAGCAGTACAACACTGAAGATGGATTGGTGGCAGGTGGCTGCGGCGGCCTCATACCCAGCAGACGTCCTGGTTGAGGAGTGCGCCGGACTGATGGGTGCCCCATACCCGGCAGGCGTCCTGGTTGGGACCACAAGTCTTAGATGTTATGTTTGGCTGCGATGTCTGTTTGGTATTAGGCCCAGACTATCAGCATCCCTTCATCAACTGGATAGGAGTAGCGACAGATGTTGCCTAGACGGTGGCTTTAGTCTTACTGTTGTATGACTTTGTAAGGTCTTGTGTGAATAATTAATAAAGTGGCTGCATGCATTATCCAGATGCAGAGGCCGGGGGTCCTCCTCCTTTTCTAAAAAAACTACCAACTACACTACTCATCCTGTCGGTCGGAGATGTTGATAAAGTTTGTTTCGGAGCCACGGGCCTCGTGGTCATTGGTGACCGGGCGCATGTCCGGCTCCTCATCAGACTCCATGTGGACGAATTGCTCGTCGATCTCCGCCCTCCGCTGACGGAGGAAGCGGCGATTGGCCTCCACCCGCGCCTCCGACTGGATGGAGTCGAGGATGGCCTGATGCTCCAACACCTTCTCCATCTGGGCCACCTTGTACTCTGCCAGCGCCTCGGGCATGTCCAAGCCCGCAGGCGCCGGATTTGCCTCCTCATTGCCATGCCCTCCTCCGCCACCTCCTTCTTCATGGCCGCTCCCTTCTCCTTTGGCTCCGGCTCCGGATCCCCCCCTTCTCTAGTCGTGACGAATCCGGAGGCAGGCCGGCTGCGATCCAAGCTTCGTGCCTGACTGGGTTCTCTTCCAGCAGATGCAGCTGACACTCCCAAGTGAGCATGGAGTAAGTAGTGATCCGGCGCCTCGCCATGGCTAGCGGTGGACTGATTGGCAGTGGCGAAGGCGGTGGGGACCGATGGAGGGGAAGAAATGGGGGCGGGCTAGAGTTGGGTTGCTGTCGTCCAACTTAAATAACCAGACTTGGTTCCTCGGGCGGCACGCCTGAGCGACGCCACGCGACACCATGAATGCGTCCTCACCGACGAACTGAGAAGGCGCCCGTCGGACCACTGGTTTATGTGCCTGACCGAGTGGGCCCTTGCGGTTACTCCTACGTGGCGGCCACGTCGAGGCGCGTCCGAGCGTCCCCATCAGCCCGAGATATGGGCCAGGTATGGGAGTGCCGGTCAGTCTGGGCATTTTGGCCGGATATGCCAGATCTGTTTGGGTGCCACTTTTGCATCCGGACAGTGACCAAATAGCCCATCTGGACGTTTGGGATGGATTTGAGGGTTCCGGTTGTAGATTCTCTTACTAGCCCTCCATGTACCAAATCGGAGGAGTATATGTCAACCATGTTGTCCTGGCAGGACATGGAGCATATCCTATTTAGGGCCAATTCTTTTGCAGCTTCTAGCAGCTTATTGTCAAAAAAGCTAGAAGTTCAAAAGAACTTGTTTTAGAGAAGCCAGCTTAGCTTATTTCTACCTCCTCCTCCTTCATAATGGAAAAAAGCTGGGGTCGGGTGGCTTCGCGCAGCTTCTCACTTAAAAACGAAAGGGTATAGCGACGTGCCCCCTTTGTTTGACATTTTTACATCAAAATTGCCACGGCCCCAGTCCCGCACAGAACCACCGACACAAAAAAAAGAGAACGCAGCAGCGCTCGATCCCCTTCCTCCCGCTCGACACCTCCTCTGTTCTGCGCTCCGCCTAGGGTTCCTCCGGTTAACCGCCGCCGCCGCCGCCGGTCCTCAAATCCTCCGGTCCTCGACGAGGCCAGTGACATGGCCAGCGGATAGGCCTCCATCTTCCACCCCCCAACTCCCACGGGGCGACCCCTCCCTCGGCCGCATCCCCTCCGTCCCCGGTGTCCAGGAGCAGCGCCTGGCCCGGTCCGGCCAGGGCCCCTCTCCGGCGAACGGCGACCCCCTTTCCCCCTCCCCTCCTCCTGGCCGTGAGCCACCAAGGTGAGCACCTCCTGTGATTTCTTTTGCAAAAAAGTTCTTCTAGATTAGTTGTAAGCTACTGGTGAAGTATGATGTTTTCATCTTGATTTGCTATGATGCGTTGCTTACATATGACAGTCAAATTTATGTTCATATGGGCAACAATGATAAAAAATATAACACAATATTACAGACTTTTCACTGATCATATCACACAGAAGCTGAAAAAACTGGCACTGAAAAGAATTGGCTAGCTTATTATTTGAAGCTTATTTCCAAAGGAACTTATCTTGAGCTTATTTCCACAGCGTAGCCCAAAAGAACTGGGCCTTAGATGCGTTCTTGCTAAATTCTTATGAACTAGTGCCTGCTTGTGGCTAAATGTCACTTGGGACCCAAGGGCATCTCTAACCGAGCCCCTAAAAAATCTTCTCAAACTCAAACAGTTAACCTCTCAAAAATTTGATGAGTTAAGCTTCAAATTTTGCTCCTCCTCAATTTAAGTAGTCACAGGTTCGGTCCTGAGATTTCGGGGGCGCGGCCGAAGTAGAACATAGGGCCTCTTAATATAATTCTAATATTCTAAGATAGTACAAGACCACGCATGATATTCAAAAAAGAGAATTAGAGACATGTGTTCTCCGACATTACTTCGTTTGGTTGCTCGATGTGGTGCAATCTTCTATCAGAGACTCATCGGCCT
Source organism: Triticum urartu (assembly GCF_056163025.1). Lineage (NCBI taxonomy): Eukaryota > Viridiplantae > Streptophyta > Magnoliopsida > Poales > Poaceae > Triticum > Triticum urartu. The sequence continues at coordinate 592,233,723 of NC_141876.1, forward strand.
CCCGACATGGTTGCGTGGGGCTGATAATGTGGTGTCTCCGGCTAAATCGCACTTAAGATAAAGCATTGGTCGTAGGTAGCCATCGGACGATCGCAAAGGGACATCAAAAACCAATATTACTTACCATCAACTAAGCCAAATTGCGATCGTTGATGCTGTCCACGAACGAGCTAAATTTTTTTCTTTGGTGAACTCGAGATAAATAAATGTGAAAATGATAATTTATTTCAACAAGGTAATGACTACAATCAGCCTATTTGAACTTATTAAGACCAAAATGTGATATGAGAGTTGGTACAATAATCAGGTATAAATTTATCACTTGGAATCATGAACTGAGGGTCGCTTCGATAGGGCAACATGGTTCAAGTTCTAGAATTGGCATTGATGGTCGTATTTTTTTAATTTATTTTAGGCTTTTCAGTGATGTGCATTCAGTAAAAGAATACATTTCCGTTGATCAAAATAATGTGTCGCCTCATTCTCTCGTAGGTGCTTATGGGGATATAGTGTACGTCCATACGTCTATAAGTGAATGTATGTAAGCGCCTGCTTATCACTTGGAATCAAACTTCCAAACAATATTCGTTGGCGGTCTGCACTTGGAAACAAACTTCCAAAAATATGCTAACAAAACCGGATCGGTCAGCACATGCACGGTCCAGAACAACAACATAAGAGTATCTCCAGCCGTTGGCCCCTCAGGTGGCGCTAAAAATTGCCCCCTGGGGGTGCACCGGCGCAAACCGCGTGCTAGGGGCGTGATGTTCTCCAGTCGCAGCGCCCATGATTTTTTTGAAAACTAAAATCCGGTACAAACAAGGTGCAAATTCAACCAAACTTCGGCGAGTTCATACATATTTAAAATATTAAAAAAAAGACGCTACTAGGCCTGCCGTCGCCCTCGCCGTTCCTCGTCGCCCGTCGCCCTTGAAGCTGTACATGCCGAGGAGCCTGTAGAACTGCGTGTAGTCGCCGCCGCCGTCGTCGCCTCCTCCACGGTCGCCGTCCCTGCTGCACCCCTCCCCAGGTTGGCGCGGCGGGTTGGACGGTCCGGGGGTGTCCTTGTGCTCATCGCTGTCGAGGATCACCACGCCGTTCTCGTCCTCGCACCCACGCTTGCGGTCGGCTATCTCCTCCAGGGCTCGGCGCTGCCTGACCGTCTCGTCGCGGAGGTAGTCGTCCCGCGCCCACTTTAGGGCGGCCTCGACGGAGAAGCCGCGCCGGACAATGGCCTCGTACTCCGCGGGGAGGCCGGGCTCCACTTTCGGCCTGATGAGGACGAGGCGACCAAAGGTGGGGGACGAGTCGACGATGCGGACGCCAGAGCTGCGGGTGCGCTGGCTAACCGGCGTGTCCTGGGGCTCCGACTTGACGGGGCGGAGGCAGGGAGAGCCGGACGAGCGACCGGACGAGGAGGAGGACGCCCCCGGATCCATGCGCCTCGGCGTCCACGATCTCCCACGCCGGCGGCAGAATGACGGGGGAGCGGGGTACTCCAGCCTGGGTGTGTTGCCGCCCTTGATGTACTCGAGGACGGCCTCCAGCGTGCGGCCGGGCACGCCCCACCATCGGCGAAGGCCTTCGGAGTTGAGCCTTCCGGAGGGCACGACGCCGTTGGTGGCCTCGAGCTACTCGGCGTGGCGGCGACGGAAGTAGGGCTCCCACAACGGGCTGTCGAGGACATACCGCGGACCTTTCCTCGCCGCCTGCGGCAGAGAGGCACGGATATTTGTGATCTCCGCACACCGCACCACCCCGGTGGGCGGCGGTGGCACCGGGACCCCGACGGCGCTGATCCTCCATGCCCCGGGCACCCGCATGTCCGACGGGATCGGGTACTCGGCCTCATAGAGGAGGCGAGTTTCGTCCTCGTGAAGGTGGCGACGGCCGAAGCCGTTCGCCGCCGCGCTATCGCCTGGAAAGCGCTCGGCCATGGTTGAACTGGAAACGACGAGAAGAGAGAGAGGAACGGGGGTGTCGAGGAACGAGGGCGTCGGCGGTGGAGAGTCTGTGCGTCACCGGCACGCTGGGTGGCGGCTTATATAGGCGGAGGCGCCGCGCGTACGCGTGGCCGTCGTGTGTACGCGTCGCGGACGAGGGACGCACGTCGTCCCGTCTTCACTGCGCCGCCCGTGAGGCATCAATGGAGGAGGCTGACCGGCGCGGCGGCGCGCGGCAGCTTTGGCATTGATTCCGCCGCGGGAACCGAGGCGATGAGGACGACGAAGCGGCGAGAAGAGCCGAGTCGCTGCCAAGGAGGGCCCGCCGATTTTCGCGCCAAAAAGATTCGTGTTGGAGAACGTAGTAATTTCAAAAATTTCCTACGCACACGCAAGATCATGGTGATGCATAGCAATGAGAGGGGAGAGTGTTGTCTACGTACCCTCGTAGACCGAAATCGGAAGCGTTAGCACAACGCGGTTGGTGTAGTCGTACGTCTTCACGATCCGACCGATCAAGTACCAAACGCATGGCACCTCTGAGTTCTGCACACGTTCAACTCGATGACGTCCCTCGAACTCCGATCCAGCTGAGCTTTGAGGGAGAGTTCCGTCAGCACGACGGCGCGGTGACGATGATGATGTTCTACCGATGTAGGGCTTCGCCTAAGCACCGCTACGATATGATCGAGATGGATTATGGTGGAGGGGGGCACCGCACACGGCTAAGAGATCAAGAGATCAATTGTTGTGTCTTTGGGGTGCCCCCTTGCCCCGTATATAAAGGAGTGGAGGAGGGGGAGGGCCGGCCCTCTCTATGGCGCGCTCTAGGGGAGTCCTACTCCCACCGGGAGTAAGATTCCCCCTTTCCTAGTAGAACTAGGAGCCCTTCCAAGTAGTAGGAGTAGGAGGGAAGGAAAGGGAAGGGAAAAGGAGAAGGAAGGAAGGGGGCGCCCCTCCTCCCTAGTCCAATTCGGACCAGCCCATGGGGAGGGGTGCGGTCAACCTTTGAGGCCTTTCTCTCCTTTCCCGTATGGCCCATTATGGCCCAATACAAATTCCCGTAACTCCTCGGTACTCTCGAAAATACCCGAATCATTCAGAACCTTTCCGATGTCCGAATATAGTCGTCCAATATATTGATCTTTACATCTCGACCATTTCGAAACTCCTCGTCATGTCCCCGATCTCATCCGGGACTCTGAACTCCTTCGGTACATCAAAACACATAAACTCATAATATAACCGTCATCGAACTTTAAGCGTGCGGACCCGACGGGTTCGAGAACTATGTAGACATGACCGAGACACGTCTCCGGTCAATAACCAATAGCGGAACCTGGATGCTCATATTGGCTCCTACATATTCTACAAAGATCTTTATCGGTCAAACCGCATAACTACATACGTTGTTCCCTTTGTCATCGGTATGTTACTTGCCCGAGATTCGATCGTCGGTATCTTCATACCTAGTTCAATCTCGTTACCGGCAAGTCTCTTTACTCGTTCCGTAATACATCATCCCGCAACTAATTCATTAGTTGCAATGCTTGCAAGGCTTATAGTGATGTGCATTACCGAGTGGGCCCAGAGATACCTCTCCGACAATCGGAGTGACAAATCCTAATCTCGAAATACGCCAACCCAACAAGTACCTTCGGAGACACCTGTAGAGCACCTTTATAATCACCCAGTTACGTTGTGACGTTTGGTAGCACACAAAGTGTTCCTCCTTTAAATGGGAGTTGCATAATCTCATAGTCATAGGAACATGTATAAGTCATGAAGAAAGCAATAGCAATAAACTAAACGATCAAGTGGTATGCTAACGGAATGGGTCAAGTCAATCACATCATTGTCCTAATGATGTGATCCCGTTAATCAAATGACAACTCTTTGTCTATGGCTAGGAAACATAATCATCTTTGATCAACGAGCTAGTCAAGTAGAGGCATACTAGTGACACTCTGTTTGTCTATGTATTCACACATGTATCATGTTTCCGGTTAATACAATTCTAGCATGAATAATATACATTTATCATGATATAAGGAAATAAATAATAACTTTATTATTGCCTCTAGGGCATATTTCCTTCAGTCTCCCACTTGCACTAGAGTCAATAATCTAGTTTACATCGCCATGTGATTTAACACCAATAGTTCACATCACCATGTGATTAACATCCATAGTTCACATCGTCATGTGACCAACACCCAAAGGGTTTACTAGAGTCAATAATCTAGTTCACATCGCTATGTGATTAACACCCAAAGAGTACTAAGGTGTGATCATGTTTTGCTTGTGAGAGAAGTTTAGTCAAAGGGTCTACCACATTCAGATCCGTAAGTATTTTGCAAATTTCTATGTCAACAATGCTCTGCACGGAGCTATTCTAACTAATTGCTCCCACTTTCAATATGTATCCAGATTGAGATTTAGAGTCATCTAGACCAGTGTCAAAATTTGCATCGACGTAACCCTTTACGACGAACCTTTTTGTCACCTCCATAATCGAGAAACATATCCTTATTCCACTAAGGATAATTTGACCGCTGTCCAGTGATCTACTCCTAGATCGCTATTCTACTCCCTTGCCAAAAACAGTGTAGGGTATACAATAGATCTGGTACACAGCATGACATATTTTATAGAACCTATGGCCAAGGCATAGGGAATGACTTCCATTGTCTCTCTATCTTCTGCCGTGGTCGAGTTTTGAGTCTTACTCAACTTCACACCTTGTAACACAGGCAAGAACTCTTTCTTTGACTGTTCCATTTTGAACTACTTCAAAATCTTGTCAAGGTATGTACTCATTGAAAAACTTATCAAGCATCTTGATCTATCTCTATAGATCTTGATGGTCAATATGTAAGCAGCTTTACCGAGGTCTTTCTTTGAAAAAAATCCTTTCAAACACTCCTTTATGCTTCCCTGTACGCGCGCGCCTCGCTTCCGGTTCGTCACCGGCGGCCGCCGTCTGCGTCAACAATCTGGGGTGGAGAGAAGCGAAAGAGTTTGTGCGTGCGTGCGTGCTAGGGTTTCTTGTTTGTTGCGTAGTTAGTGCGGGCACGTACGAATCAATTAGAGATCACCAATGATCTATCGCAGGAAAGAAAATGTGGTACTTCCAGGTCATACGTAGGCAAACAGGAGACCAGCGGGAGGGCATGACATTTAGTATTGTACGAGCCTCAAAGGAAATATCACCTTGTCCCAAACTGAAGACCAGGTCCTACGTGTGATCAAATCCCTAGCGGCGACGATCAACAATGTACATCTGCTCCAAAAGTTCAGAGCATCTCTAATAGATGATCTAAATGCATAAATAACTATATTTTACATCATTAGAACTTAAAAACGTTGTTTGAACGATTGATATAGATGTATAAATTCGAAAATGTTTTACGGAACCATGGTTCAGCCGAACCTATGCTCGACACCATTGATTTCTAGACACTATTCATGAGGATTCATGCATGGTTGATTAAAAAATGCAGTTGGCATGCATGTCTACTCATGTGGATCTATGCATGGTTGACTAAAAAATGCCGTTGGCATGCATGTCATAGATCCACATGTAGTAGGATGTTAAATCATACAGCATAGACCATAGGTTCGGCTGAACCATAGTCCTGAATCATGTATCTCTGTATAAATTTTTACATCACCTGCTCTAAGTGATGTAAAATACAACACTTCACGATGCAAATTTACATTACCAACCGTCGGCGATGTAAAGCAAGATACAAAACGGCCAGCTGCACGACAACCCAACCGCCACCAAGAAAGTTCCCAATTGATGATCCCTTTTCGCCGTCGTCGATGGCCGATTCATGCTAGATCCCGCGCCTCCCCGCTGCCCCGGCAGCTTTGGCACCTCACCCCAGCCACCGGGCCGCCATGGTTGCCTCATCCTACCCCTCAGCCGTCGCTGCCGCTCCCGCGCTCGTTCTCCCATGGCGGCGCCGCCGAGGATCCTCGAGGTGTGCCCGTTCAAGTTTGCTGCTGAGGAGATGGAGCTTGGTGGGCTCTGTTGGGGAACGTAGTAATTTCAAAAAAATTCCTACGGACACGCAAGATCATGGTGATGCACAGCAACGAGAGGGTAGAGTGTTGTCTACGTACCCTCGTAGACCGGAAGCGGAAGCGTTAAACAACGCGGTTGATGTAGTCGTACGTCTTCACGGCCCGACCGATCAAGCACCGAAACTACGGCACCTCCGAGTTTTTGCACACGTTCAGCTCGATGACGATCCCCGGACTCCGATCCAGCAAAGTGTCGGGGATGAGTTCCGTCAGCACGACGGCGTGGTGACGATCTTGATGTTCTACCGTTGCAGGGCTTCGCCTAAGCACCGCTACAATATTATCGAGGATTATGGTGGAGGGGGGCACCGCACACGGCTAAGAGATCAATGATCAATTGTTGTGTCTCTGGGGTGCCCCCCTGCCCCCGTATATAAAGGAGTGGAGGAGGGGGCCGACCAAGGAGGGTGGCGCGCCCAAGGGGGGGAGTCCAACTCCCACCGGGAGTAGGACTCCCCCTTTTCCTATTAGGAGTAGGAGAGGGAAGGAAGAGGAAGGAGGGAGGAAGGAAGGGGGGGTCCTTCCCAATTCGGATTGGGCTTGGGGGGGCGCGCCCCCTCCCTTGCTCCTTTCCCCTCCTTTCCACTAAGGCCCAATAAGGCCCATATACCTCCCGGGGGGGTCCGATAACCTCCTGGTGATCCGGTATTGTCCCAATCTTACACGGAACCTTTCCGGTGTCCAAACGTAGTCGTCCAATATATTGATCTTTATGTCTCGACCATTTCGAGACTCCTCGTCAAGTCTGTGATCACATCCGGGACTCCGAACAACCTTCGGTACATCAAAAATATATAAACTCATAATGAAACTATCATCGTAACATTAAGCGTGCGGACCCTACGGGTTCGAGAACAATGTAGACATGACCGAGACACGTCTCCGGTCAATAACCAATAGCGAAACCTGGATGCTCATATTGGTTCCTACATATTCTACGAAGATCTTTATCGGTCAGATCGCATAACAACATACGTTGTTCCCTTTGTCATCGGTATGTTACTTTCCCGAGATTCGATCGTCGGTATCTCAATACCTAGTTCAATCTCGTTACCGGCAAGTCTCTTTACTCGTTCCGTAATACATCATCCTGCAACTAACTCATTAGTTGCAATGCTTTCAAGGCTTTAGGTGATGTGCATTACCGAGAGGGCCCAGAGATACCTCTCCGACAATCGGAGTGACAAATCCTAATCTCGAAATACGCCAACCCAACAAGTACCTTCGGAGACACCTGTAGAGCATCTTTATAATCATCCAGTTACGTTGTGACGTTTGGTAGCACACAAAGTGTTCCTCTGGTAAACGGGAGTTGCATAATCTCATAGTCATAGGAACATGTATACGTCATGAAGAAAGCAATAGCAACAAACTAAACGATCAAGTGCTATGCTAACGGAATGGGTCAAGTCAATCACATCATTCTCCTAATGATGTGATCCCGTTAATCAAATGACAACTCATGTCTATGGTTAGGAAACATAACCATCTTTAATCAACGAGCTAGTCAAGTAGAGGCATACTAGTGACACTCTGTTTGTCTATGTATTCACACATGTATTATGTTTCCGGTTAATACAATTCTAGCATGAATAATAAACATTTATCATGATATCAGGAAATATATAATAACTTTATTATTACCTCTAGGGCATATTTCCTTCAGTCTCCCACTTGCACTAGAGTCAATAATCTAGTTCACATCGCCATGTGATTTAACATCAATAGTTCACATCATCATGTGATTAACACCCATAGTTCACATCGACATGTGACCAACACAAAGGGTTTACTAGAGTCAATAATCTAGTTCACATCGCTATGTGATTAACACCCAAAGAGTACTGAAGTGTGATCATGTTTTGCTTGTGAGAGAATTTTAGTCAACGGGTCTGCCACATTCAGATCCGTAAGTATTTTGCAAATTTCTATGTCAACAATGCTCTGCACAGAGCTACTCTAGCTAATTGCTCCCACTTTCAATATGTATCCAGATTGAGATTTAGAGTCATCTGGATCAGTGTCAAAATTTGCATCGACGTAACCCTTTACGACGAACCTTTTGTCACTTCCATAATCGAGAAACATATCCTTATTCCACTAAGGATAATTTTGACCAATGTCCAGTGATCTACTCCTAGATCACTATTGTACTCCTTTGCCAAACTCAGGGCAGGGTATACAATAGGTCTGGTACACAGCATGGCATACTTTATAGAACCTATGGCTGAGGCATAGGGAATGACTTTCATTCTCTCTCTCTATCTTCTACCGTGGTCGGGTTTTGAGTCTTACTCAACTTCACACCTTGTAACACAGGCAAGAACTCCTTCTTTAACTGTTCCATTTTGAACTACTTCAAAATCTTGTCAAGGTTTGTACTCATTGAAAAAACTTATCAAGCGTATTGATCTATCTCTATAGATCTTGATGCTCAATATGTAAGCAGCTTCACCGAGGTCTTTCTTTGAAAAACTCCTTTCAAACATTCCTTTATGCTTTGCAGAATAATTCTACATTATCTCCGATCAACAATATGTCATTCACATAAATTTATCAGAAATGTTGTAGTGCTCCCACTTACTTTCTTGTAAATACATGCTTCATTGTAAGTCTGTATAAAACTATATGCTTTGATCAACTTATCAAAGCGTATATTCCAACTCCGAGATGCTTGCACCAGTCCATAGATGGATCGCTGGAGCTTGCATATTTTGTTAGCACCTTTAGGATTGACAAAACTTTCTTGTTGCATTATATACAACTCTTCTTTAATAAATCCATTAAGGAATGTAGTTTTGTTTATCCATTTGCCAGATTTCATAAAATGTGGCAATTGCTAACATGATTCGAACAGACTTAAGCATAGATACAAGTGAGAAACTCTCATCGTAGTCAACACCTTGAACTTCTCGAAAACCTTTTGCGACAATTCTAGCTTTGTAGATAGTAACACTACTATCAGCGTCCGTCTTCCTCTTGAAGATCCATTTAATCTCAATGGCTCGCCGATCAATGGGCAAGTCAATCAAAGTCCATACTTTGTTCTCATACATGGATCTCATCTCAGATTTCATGGCCTCAAGCCATTTCGTGCAATCTGGGCTCATTATCGCTTCCTCATAGTTCGTAGGCTCGTCATGGTCAAGTAACATGACCTCCAGAACAGGATTACCGTACCACTCTGGTGCGGATCTCACTCTGGTTTACCTACGAGGTTCGGTAGTAACTTGATTTAAAGTCACATGATCATCATCGTTAGCTTCCTCACTAATTGGTGTAGTAGTCACAGGAACAGATTTCTGTGATGAAATACTTTCCAATAAGGGAGCAGGTACAGTTACCTCATCAACTTCTACTTTCCTCCCACTCACTTCTTCCGAGAGAAACTCCTTCTCTAGAAAAGATCCATTCTCAGCAATGAATATCTTGCCTTCGGATCTGTGATAGAAGGTGTACCCAACATTTTCTTTTGGGTATCCTATGAAGATGCATTTCTCCGATTTGGGTTTGAGCTTATCAGGTTGAAACTTTTTAACATAAGCATTGCAACCTCAAACTTTAAGAAACGACAGCTTAGGTTTCTTGCCAAACCATAGTTCATACGGTGTCGTCTCAACGGATTTAGATGGTGCCCTATTTAATGTGAATGTAGCTATCTCTGATACATAACCCCAAAACAATAGTGGTAAATCGGTAAGAGACATCATAGTTCACACCATATCTAATAAAGTACGGTTACGACGTTCGGACACACCATTACACTGTGGTGTTCCAGGTGGCGTGAGTAGTGAAACTATTTCACATTGTTTTAACTGAAGGCCAAACTCGCAATTCAAATATTTTACTTCTGCAATCATATCGTAGAAACTTCTGTTTTTGTTACGATGATTCTCCACTTCACTCTAAAATTATTTGAGCTTTTCAAATGTTTCAGACTTGTGTTTCATCAAGTAGATATACTCATATCTACTCAAATCATCTGTGAAGATCAGAAAATAATGATACCTGCCGCGAGCCTCAATATTCATCGGACCACATACATCAGTATGTATAATTTCCAACAAATCTGTTGCTCGCTCCATTGTTCCGGAGAATGGAGTCTTAGTCATCTTGCCCATGAGGCATGGTTCGCAAGCATCAACTAATTCATAATCAAGTGATTCAAAAAGCCCATCAGCATGGATTTTCTTCATGCGCTTTACACCAATATGACCTAAACGGCAGTGTCACAAATAAGTTGCACTATCATTATTAACTTTGCATCTTTTGGCTTCAATATTATAAAATGTGTATCACCACGATCGAGATCCAACAAACCATTTTCATTGGGTGTATGACCATAGAAGGTTTTATTCATGTAAACAGAACAACAATTATTCTCCAACTTACATGAATAACCGTATTGCAATAAACATGATCCAATCATATTCATGCTCAACGCAAACACTAAATAACATTTATTTTAGGTTTAACACTAATCCCGAAAGTATAGGGAGTGCGCGATGATGATCATATCAATCTTGGAACCATTTCCAATACACATCATCATTTCACCCTTAACTAGTCTTTGTTCATTCTGCAACTCCCGTTTCGAGTTACTATTCTTAGCAACTGAATCAGTATCAAATACCGAGGGGTTGCTACGAACACTAGTAAAATACACATCCGCCAAATACTTGGGTAGTTCCGCTTCCAGCGACCAGTTCCTTTGCAGTAGAAGCACTTAGTTTCAGGCTTAGGTCCAGACTTTAGTTTTTTCACTTGAGCAGCAACTTGCTTGCTATTCTTCTTGAAGTACCCCTTCTATCCCTTTGCCCTTTTCTTGAAACTAGTGATCTTGTTAACCATCAACACTTGATGCTCTTTCTTGATTTCTACCTCCGTCGATTTCAGCATCACGAAGAGCTTGAGAATCATTTCCGTTATCCCTTGCATATTATAGTTCATCACGAAGTTCTACTAACTTGGTGATGGTGACTAGAGAATTCTGTTAATCACTATTTTATTTGGAAGATTAACTCCCACTTGATTCAAGCGATTGTAGTACCCAGACAATCTGAGCACATGCTCACTGCTTGAGCTATTCTCCTCCATCTTTTAGCTATAGACCTTGTCGGAGATTTCATATATCTCAACTCGGGTATTTGGTTGAAATATTAACTTCAACTCCTGGAACATCTCATATGGTCCATGGCGTTCAAAACGTCTTTAAAGTCCCGATTCTAAGCCGTTAAGCATGGTGCACTAAATTATCAAGTAGTCATCATATTGAGCTAGCCAAACGTTCATAACGTCTGCATCTGCTCCTGTAATAGGTCTGTCACCTAGCGGTGCATCAAGGACATAATTCTTCTGTGCAACAATGAGGATAATCCTCATATCACGGATCCAATCCATATCATTGCTACTAACATTTTCCAACTTAGTTTTCTCTAGGAACGTATAAAAATTAAATGGGGAGCAACATCGCGAGCTATTGATGTACAACATAGATATGCTAATACTACCAGGACTAAGTTCATGATAAATTAAAGTTCAATTAATCATATTACTTAAGAACTCCCACTTAGATAGACATCCCTCTAATTATCTAAGTGATCATGTGATCCATATCAACTAAACCATAACCGATCATCACGTGAAATGGAGTAGTTTTCAATGGTGAACATCATTATGTTGATCATATCTACTATATGATTCACGCTCGACCTTTCGGTCTCCAGTGTTCCGAGGCCATATCTGCATATGCTAGGCTCGTCAAGTTTAACCCGAGTATTTCTGCGTGTGCAAAACTGGCTTGCACCCGTTGTAGATGGACGTAGAGCTTATCACACCCGATCATCACGTGGTGTCTGGGCACGAAGAACTTTGGCAACGGTGCATACTCAGGGAGAACACTTTTATCTTGAAATTTAGTGAGAGGTCATCTTATAATGCTACCGTCAATCAAAGCAAGATAAGATGCATAAAAGATAAACATTGCATGCAATCAAAATATGTGACATGATATGGCCATCATCATCTTGTGCCTTTGATCTCCATCTCCAAAGCATCGTCATGATTTCCATCGTCACCGGCATGACACCATGATCTCCATCATCTTGATCTATATCAATCTGTCGTCACATGGTCGTCTCGCCAGCTATTGCTCTTGCAACTATTACTATCGGATAGCGATAAAGTAAAGCAATTATTTGGCACTTGCATCTTATGCAGTAAAGAGACAACCATAAGGCTTCTGCCAATTGCCGATAATTTCAACAAAACATGATCATCTCATACAACAACTTATATCTCATCACGTCTTGACCATATCACATCACAACATGCCCTGCAAAAACAAGTTAGACGTCCTCTACTTTGTTGCAAGTTTTACGTGGCTGCTACGGGCTGAGCAAGAACCGTTCTTACCTACGCATCAAAACCACAACGATAGCTTGTCAAGTTGGTGCTGTTTTAACCTTCGTAAGGACCGGGCGTAGCCACACTCGGTTCAACTAAAGTTGGAGAAACTGACACCCGCTAGTCACCTGTGTGCATAGCACAGCGGTAAAACCAGTCTCGCGTAAGCGTACGCATAATGTCGGTCCGGGCCGCTTCATCCAACAATACCGCCGAACCAAAGTGTGACATGCTGGTAAGCAGTATGACTTATATCGCCCACAACTCACTTGTGTTCTACTCGTGCATATTACATCAACGCATAAAACCTGGCTCGGATGCCACTGTTGGGGAACGTAGTAATTTAAAAAATTTCCTACGCACACGCAAGATCATGGTGATGCATAGCAACGAGAGGGGAGAGTGTTGTCTACGTACCCTCGTAGACCGAAAGCGGAAGCCTTAGCACAACGCGGTTGGTGTAGTCGTACGTCTTCACGATCCGACCGATCAAGTACCGAACGCACGACACCTCTGAGTTCTGCACACGTTCAACTCGATGACGTCGCTCGAACTCCGATCCAGCCGAGCTTTCCTCGCCGCGGACCTTTCCTCGCCGCCTGCGGCAGAGAGGCACGGATATTCGTGATCTCCGCACACCGCGCCGCCCCGGTGGGCGGCGGTGGCACCGGGACCCCAACGGCGCTGATCCTCCATGCCCCGGGCACCCGCATGTCCGGCGGGACCGGGTACTCGGCCTCATAGAGGAGCCGAGTTTCGTCCTCATGAAGGTGGCGACGGCCGAAGCTGTTCGCCGCCGTGCCATCGCCTGGAAAGCGCTCGGCCATGGTTGAACTGGAAACAACGAGAAGAGAGGGAGGAACGGGGGTGTTGAGGAACGAGGGCGTCGGCGGTGGAGAGTCTGTGCGTCACCGGCACGCTGGGTGGTGGCTTATATAGGCGGAGGCGCCACGCGTACGCGTGGCCGTCGTGTGTATGCGTCGCGGACGGGGGACGCGCGTCGTCCCGTCTTCACTGCGCCGCCCGTGAGGCATCAATGGAGGAGGCTGACCGGCGCGGCAGCGCGCGTCAGCTTTGGCATTGATTCCGCCGCGGGAACCGAGGCGATGAGGACGAAGAAGCAGCGAGAAGAGCCGAGTCGCTGCCAAGGAGGGCCCGCCGATTTTTGCGCCAAAAAAGATTCATGTTGGGGAACGTAGTAATTTCAAAAATTTCCTACGCACACGCAAGATCATGGTGATGCATAGCAACGAGAGGGGAGAGTGTTGTCTACGTACCCTCGTAGACCGAAAGCGGAAGCGTTAGCACAACGCGGTTGGTGTAGTCGTACGTCTTCACGATTCAACCAATCAAGTACCAAACGCACGGCACCTCCGAGTTTTGCACACGTTCAACTCGATGACATCCCTCGAACTCCGATCCAGCCGATCTTTGAGGGAGAGTTCCGTCAGCATGGCGGCGTGGTGACGATGATGATGTTCTATCAATGCAGGGCTTCGCCTAAGCACCGCTACGATATGATCGAGGTGGATTATGGTGGAGGGGGGCACCGCACACGGCTAAGAGATCAAGAGATCAATTGTTGTGTCTTTGGGGTGCCCCCTTGCCCCCGTATATAAAGGAGTGGAGGAGGGGGAGGGCGGGCCCTCTCTATGGCGCGCCCTAGGGGAGTCCTACTCCCACCGGGAGTAGGATTCCCCCTTTCCTAGTAGAACTAGGAGCCCTTCCAAGTAGTAGGAGTAGGAGGGAAGGAAAGGGAAGGGGAAAGGAGAAGGAAGGAAGGGGGCGCGCCCCCTCCCTAGTCCAATTCGGACCGGCCCATGGGGAGGGGTGCGGCCAACCTTTGAGGCCTTTCTCTCCTTTCCCGTATGGCCCATTAAGGCCCAATACAAATTCCCGTAACTCCCCGGTACTCTCAAAAATACCCGAATCACTCGGAACCTTTCCGATGTCCGAATATAGTCGTCCAATATATCGATCTTTACGTCTTGACCATTTCGAGACTCCTCGTCATGTCCCCGATCTCATCCGGGACTCCGAACTCCTTCGGTACATCAAAACACATAAACTCATAATATAACCGTCATCGAACTTTAAGCGTGCGGACCCTACGGGTTCGAGAACTATGTAGACATGACCGAGACACGTCTCCGGTCAATAACCAATAGCGGAACCTGGATGCTCATATTGGCTCCTACATATTCTATGAAGATCTTTATCGGTCAAACCGCATAACTACATACGTTGTTCCCTTTGTCATCGGTATGTTACTTGCCCGAGATTCGATCGTCGGTATCTTCATACCTAGTTCAATCTCGTTACCGGCAAGTCTCTTTACTCGTTCCGTAATACATCATCCCGCAACTAACTCATTAGTTGCAATGCTTGCAAGGCTTATAGTGATGTGCATTACCGAGTGGGCCCAGAGATACCTCTCCGACAATCGGAGTGACAAATCCTAATCTCGAAATACGCCAACCCAACAAGTACCTTCGGAGACACCTGTAGAGCACCTTTATAATCACCCAGTTACGTTGTGACGTTTGGTAGCACACAAAGTGTTCCTCCTGTAAACGGGAGTTGCATAATCTCATAGTCATAGGAACATGTATAAGTCATGAAGAAAGCAATAGCAATAAACTAAACGATCAAGTGCTGTGCTAACGGAATGGGTCAAGTCAATCACATCATTCTCCTAATGATGTGATCCCGTTAATCAAATGACAACTCTTTGTCTATGGTTAGGAAACATAACCATCTTTGATCAACGAGCTAGTCAAGTAGAGGCATACTAGTGACACTCTGTTTGTCTATGTATTCACACATGTATCATGTTTCCGGTTAATAAAATTCTAGCATGAATAATAAACATTTATCATGATATAAGGAAATAAATAATAACTTTATTATTGCCTCTAGGGAATATTTCCTTCAATTCGGCCGGCGCCCCAAGCGCCCCCAGCGCGTCGGGTTCGGCCTGGGTCCGTCGATGTCAATTTCGGCCCGAGCCGGCAAAAAAAGAGTCTTTGGAGGCGCGACTGGGCCGATTTTTCGGTGCTGGCGACCAAAAAATCGCTTGGGAAGCCTTGTTGGGGGCGCGGCTGGAGTTGCTCTAACCTCCCAGCACCAAGCAGTATATGCCCAACCCACTACAGCCCACCACACTTAACAATAAGCATTTTTTCCATTTCTAAAGAAACAAAGGCCGATGGACCAGTTCGGAAAACGATTCACCCTTCATCTTTTTTTTTAAAAGGAGGCAAAAGATTTGCCTCATCGATTAATTAAGAAGAAGAGAATTGCTCGGTTAATTAACGGAAAACCGGGCGAAAACCGGTACATATAGATCACATGGAGACTACTCGCTAAGAAAGAAACTCCGTGACCTCACGGTTAACCCGACAAACGTACATAACACGCAATAACCACAAACCATGTCACTTCTATGTCGCAAAGAAACCGTCAACAAAACCAATGTTGAATACATCAGACGCCAAGAAATCCACGAAGACGAGCCACTCGGAGATGGAGGACGAAGAGACTGAATAACCTCCATTAAGCAGCCTCAGACGCCTTATCAATGGCGCCACTCTTCTTGCCTATGTTCCTGAGAGCCTTCTTCATCTTCTTTATTTTGCCTATAGAAACCTCATCCACCAGGAGGCAAGCAATCACATTGCGAGACCTAGGACAAGTTGCCTCTAAGGAGGCGAGCAAACGGTCAAGCTTTTTCACGAAGACCACCTCGTCAATACGTGCCAACATAGCGTCACTGTCAAAGATGGGCGATCGAATAGGCTTCGGCACCTCAAACGGACATCCTCATGGAGATACAAATGGACAAGCTCTGGTGCTCCAATGGCGATGGAGAAAAAAAATGAAATCACTAAATAAGGGATATCTATTGCAAATGTCACTTTCACCTTTCTATGTTATGATAAGTGATGTATTTTGTACGTGCGTCACTTGTCACAACCTGAGAGTTTTCTTTATTTTCCCTAAATTCATCTATTTAAAACGTTTTAGCCTCTTAACCATGCATCTAAATCGCGAACCATTTTCACTGTTGGATATCTTGTGTCGAGATCTTCTAAACTTTATCTCATGTTAATACGTTTCCACGAACTTGGTTTTAAAAAAAATTGAGTCGGAAGCATGATTTCCCCTCCGGTTTTCTCCTTTTCCTAGAGGCACAGTTGCCTCTCACGGAAGCAAATATGTGCCTTCGCGAGAAGCAAATTTGTACCTCTCGCAGAAAAAAAGACACATTTTTTTCGAGAGGCACAGTCGCCTCTCACGGAAGCAAAATTGTGCCTTCAGAGAAGCAAATCTGTGCCTCTCATGAAAGAAAAAATACGTGTTTTTTCCTTTTCCGAGTGGTGTCTCTTGTGAAGTAAACCCGTGCGTCCACGAGAAGCAAATTTGTGTCTCTCATGAAAGAAAAAGGAAAATTTGTGTCCACGAGAAGCAAATCTATACCTCTCGCGGAAGAGAAAAACATGTTTTTTCCTTTTTCGAGAGGCACTGTGCCTCTCACGAAGCAAACTTGTGGCCTCATGAGAAGCAAATGTGTGCCTCTTACGAAATGGTTTTTTCCTTTCCGAGAGGCATAGTTGTGCCTCTCGCAGAAGCAAACATGTGCCTCCACGAGAAGTAAATCTATTCCTTCCACGGAAGAAAAAGCACATTTTTTCAAGCCAAAAAAATTTAGAAAACGGATAGGCTGAAATGCGACACGTGGTAGTGGCTGAGAGCTTGCCAGCCCATCCAAAGTGACCCTTGAGGGGCTCCCGCGAGGGGTACCACTCAATTAGTTGCTCTCTACTCCTTGCTCTATGTTCGCACATACCTAGAGAGGGGGGCCCTTCTTCGGGGGCAAGGGCGGGGGGCCCTCTCGCCCCCGTCCCTCAGGGCCGGCCCCGAGTACCACATTCTTACAATTCATTTGTGCTTGTCATATATTTTCTATTTTTTCAATAGTTGACTCGTTGGGCATGCTTGGACTTCTTATCGCCTTCCTTTGGTCCTCTTCCTTCTACATAGATACAGATACTATGGATCCAGTCCTTTCCTATACCGCGTCTTGAGCCTATTAAGATCAATGCCTAGAAGATTTATTGCCTAAAATAGCAACAAATTTATTTCATCCCGCTCCTCCTTTGATGCACACACACACACACACCACCACCACCACCACCCCGGTGACCCATTCGACAACCCCGTCGGCCGCCTTTAGCACACCATGGCACGAATGGCGAATCTACTGGGGAGAGGGGGTGCCTTAACAGGCTCAAGCCTGCCGTCCGGACATAAATATTTTTTTACTACAAATATTAAGGCGGACCCTGCCCAGCCACTCGGCGCCAGCCTATGAAGCCCACACTGCCACGATCCGTCATGTTCCAAAGACCGCAACGAAAAAATAGTTTATTTCTCTGTTCACTCCCGAGGCAACGCTCACACAAGCCCTCCATGTCGCCAGTACTGTCAGGACCCCGATTCCAAGTCACATCGATCTAGCCGGTAACACCTCATATCACATTGCGGCCTCACGCACGGTATCCCCACGGGTGTCGCCTTACCATGGCCCGAGACCGTTTGCGCCTTTTGGCTCACGTATATGATAGTGTCGCTAGCATCCATATGACAGAGAACCCGGGCCGACATGGCTAGTCGTGAACCCAAAGCGGCACAGACCTATGGAGACAGGCATATGTGAATCACATCAAGCATGTCGGTCATCAGCGTGTGAATCCGGGCTGTAGCACTGGGCCAACGGGACTCCGGGGAACCCGGGCTGTAGCAGGCTAGGCAGGACTCCGGAAGTCACCGCGTGACATTTCCCCGAAGGGACAGACATAGGAACGGAGTGAAACACATGCCGGCCAGTCAAGTGTCCTGAGCAGTAGTGCTGGGCTAGCAGGACTCCGGTGAACCGGGCTGTAGCGGACTACTATGGCTCGAGGAACACTAGACTACATTTCCCCATAAGAAAGGCTGCCAAGGATAAACAACTAGATTGTCGGATCCCACTCATACCAAGCATTTCAATCATACACACAATATGCCCGATATGAGTACATACAACATGGCATCACAACAAAACTCTACAACTCAAGTACCTTATTTAAAAAGGCTCCGAGGAGCCATACATAACATGTTCATACAGGTAGGGGTCACATGACCCGACACTCAGGTCATACAAGCATACAAGCACATGCGGAAGCAAATAGTCTGAGTATAGACACTAGAAAGAAAGAAGGCTTCTCAAAGCCTATCTATCTACATAGGGCCCTCCATGGCCAGGATCACCACCAGGGTGGCTAGTCACTCGTCGACATCAAGGTCTATGTAGAACCCATCGGAGGGGGCGGTGTAGTCGTCTAAAAACAGTAATTAAGCAAACATGAGTACAAAGGTACTCAGCAAGTCTTACATCAGAACCTACTATACATGCTCATTCTCAAGAAGGTGGTGGAGTTATTGCAGCAAGCCAGCTTTGACTCTTGGCTAAGCTATCCTACGAGACTCCACTAGTAAAACAGTTTTCACACACGAGTCCACTACTCACCAACACAATACTCCACCGGGGATCCTCCCTCGTCATCCTACGAGAGGGCCATCCTCGGTACTCACACTTATCTTGAGTCTTTTAGTAGTATCCATTAACTTGTCTATGAACTGTATAGGCAACCAAGTAGTCCTTTACCGCGGACGCGGCTATTCGAATAGCTTTATACCCTGCAGGGGTGTACTTCATCACACATGTTTCCACCACTTAGCATCTGCACACGACATGTGCTCGGCAGACTTCAAGCGAAAACCGACGTGGGTGTAGACCACGACCTGACTAACCACACAAGTCTCTAGTCCAGGTTTATCGCCTATTCAGGTTCCATCCGCAAGGAAATCCGGCCGGGGTGTCCTCAACGGCCCCAAACGATGTGTACAGGGTCCCGAGACGCCAAACGGGCGCCCGGCATACCCGGCCATAGTGTATCTACCGCATCATAGCCCACCCCTAGGGTCAGCGCTATGCACGGCCGCCAACACATGACCTACAAACACCAGAAACTAGTTGCAACTCCTGGACAGAGGGCGAGAGGGGTCAGTAAGTCGAGTGGGGTCATATTTCAGGGCCCAATGTGTGGTAGTAGCTGAATCTTAAATCACGCATACAGATCTCAGTTCTTACGGATGGCCTCAATGGAACAACCCACCATGTACTCCTACATGGCCTCTCATCGATACCTTTACCAAAACATGTTCAACACATCCCTCACATTACCGACATAATCATTTCACTCTAGCCCATCACCGAGATGAACCAGACCTGACACAACTCTAAGCATAGCAGGCATAGCAAGGTAGGAATCACATACATGGCTCAATCAACTCCTACACATGCTAGTGGGTTTCATCTAGTTACTGTGGCAATGACAGGTCATGCAGAGGATAAGCGTTCAACTACCGTAGCACACAGCAGTTTGAATCGCGTTGTCTTAATGCAGTAAACAAGAGCAGAAGCGAGAACATGGGTTTGTATCGGAATGATCAATGGGTTGTTTGCCTGATGTAGTGGAAGTAGGGTACTGCCCTTCAGACGGATACTCGGGGTTATCCTCGGAGGCAGAACCTACCATGAAAGACACACCGAACATAATCAACACATGACAATATGCAACAATATGATGCATGCTATGACATGGCAAAATGAATGTGTCTTGGCCTAATGCAAGCTAAAACAGAAAGGAATGAACTCATTTGAATCAAAGATTCAAATGTTAGTTCATTTAACATAGCCTTATTAGTGCATTATCTTATTTTGCTTAAACAGCAAGGTTATCTTGTTTTGTCATGCATGAAACCATTATGGATGGATAGACTGAAATTTTCTGATCATTTTTCATATATAAATTGTTTGATTTGGAGCTATGGTTGATTTTCTATGATTTTTAGAAGTTTTGGCAATTTTCTGGAATTTCCTATTAAAGAATAAATCCAGAAAAGGATTTACTGTGTCAGCATTGCGTCAGAGTGACGTCAGGGGTCAACGGGCCGGTCCAGGTCAAACCTGACCAGTGGGACCCGCGTGTCAGTAGTTAATTAACTAACTAATTTTTGATTAGTGCTAATCTAAGTTAATTAGCTGGGCGGTCCCACGTGTCAGAGACTCAGGGGAGGTCAACCTGGGCCCACACGAGGTCAAACAGGGGCAAACTCGCCGGCGTTTAGCCACCGGCGAGGCCAGACGCGACGGAGCAGCGCGGGTTTTGCACTTCGGCGACCAAAAGGACGGCGGAGACCATCTACGTGATGCGGGGAGTGAGCCGCGTCGAGTGGTGGCAGTGGGTGGAGCTGGGGTGGCCGGAAACGCCGGCGGCGACGAGCGTTGCGGCTGCCGGAGTTCGGGCGAGGCCGAACTAGTCGCTAGCAGGCACGGCGAGGGGCGTGCGGGGGTGCTACGGGCTCCTGCGAGTGCGTTGAAGACGATGGCGTGCTCGGTTGCGACCCAACGTGGCTGTGGCCACGATGGCGACGTGCGGTGGCGGCGGTGGGTGCGGCCGAGCTTGGTGCGGTCGCTGCGGTGCTCGAGAAGTTAAATGGAGAGGATGGGGAGGTGGCTGAGCTCACGGGGGTCACGTCGAGGCAGTCGGCGAGGTCGGGGATGAGCTGATGCGGCGGGGACGGCGAAGGGGATCTCCGGTGGCCGGAGTTGGGGAAGACGGGGTCAGGGCGATTCCAGAGTGGGCGAGCGCTCGGGGCTCGGCCTGCTCGATGTAGTCGATGACGGCGGAGCTCGTGGACACGATGGCGGGGCACGAGGACGACGGAGGGCGCGGCTACGACGACAGTGCGGCGGCAGGGGCGTCGGCCATGGTGGGGAAGGGAGAGGCGTTGGGGACGAATGGAGGGGTCCAGGGGGTCGGGGCGATGATGTGGAGGTCGTCCAGACGTCCAGGGGCGCGAGCGGCAAGCAGGTGGCGCCGTCGCGAGCTCAGGCACGCCGGCGTCACCTCCCTGCCTGCCTGGCAGGGAAGAAGCAGCTGGCTGGCGCGGGCCAGCACATTGCTGGGCCGCCAGGTGGGCCGGCTGGTGACTTGCCAGGTTAGTTTCTTTCTCTCTCTTTTTTTGTTTTTTTATTCTATTATTTCTGTAACTTCAGGGCTTTATTAAAAATGCCAGGGCATTTCCAAAGATCATAAAATTAATCATGGCTACTGCTTAGAATATATCCAGCAGCAAACATTTTAGTTTATGATTATTTGAGCATTTAAAATATTTTATAGCATTTAAATGCCCAAATGCCAATACTATAAGAATTAATCCAATGACCTTAAGATGTCCTAGAAAAATGTGCACCATTTTTGTCAACGGTTTTAACCCAAAACAAAAAGGGTGGGCTTTTTAGAAGGGCATTTCAGGTTCATTGAAAAAGTTTTTAGTAAACCCTAGTTGTTCCAGGGGGGTGCTGGGGGTTCTGTCATCCCCATTTCAGTTTTCTGGGAATTTAAACATGATGCAACACTCTAATGCTTGAACTAGCTAGGGTGTGACAAGTACCCTATCCACCGCCACCGGAATTGCTCCTTCGCGTCATACCCGACCTCCCCAACGCTGGACCTCCCCTAGTCCTCGAGTAGTCCAGCCAACACCCAACATGGCGCCCCAGCAGTTGCGTTCGGCCGCATCCCCATCTGGTCCACCGGTAAGATGTGACTATGGACTCAAGGGGGCTTGCTCCGTCGTTTCTCGCTGACGACCTACAACGTTGCTTTGTTAATTACCTCTGGTTCGTGCTCTGTCTTGTCATTCGACTGCAGCCAATGCCGCTCACCTGCTTTGAACTTTGAAGGTTGTGTTTAGCTACTATTTGCTAATTTGCTACTGTTTTATGGTGGCTACTATCTCTGCCCCACAATATAAGACGTTTTTGCAAGCTAACCACAAAAACACCTTATATTATGGGGCGGATAGAGTATCAGTTAACATTTAAGATTTAAGAACCAGTTACTGCTTGTTGTTAAGAGTTAGGACCATCTAGTTATTGTAACTAGTTAGAATTTGTGCTTAAAATTAATCAATGTATTGTTATTGTTTTTAGCAATGAGAGAAAGACTTTTTGAACGGCTGGTTTGCAAGCAAATCATATGTCCCCCTCTTGTTCTTGAACCCAAGACTACCCCAATGGATGTTATTGTTCAACCAGCCCTAGTTAAGAACCCTACTCTTTACTTCTTTAGCACTAATCGAGGAAAGTTTGAATTTATTTGAACAAAATGATTGGAAGATAATTGCTATTTAGCTTGATAGATCCAATTTTTCATTCAAAAATTTGATATTTGTCACCAAATAATTGATACATTCTAGTAAAACCACATGTTTCGCGTGGCCATCTGGAAAATTTCAGCTTATTTCAACAAAAGGATTAGGTAATGATGGTTTTTCTTCTTCAAACACGCATTTTGTTTTTCTTGCTGTTCGGTTTGAGTCCAACCTCCATTTTCTTTCTGGATTTGCCACTGCATGTGATACGTCTCCAACGTATCTATAATTTTTGATTGTTCCATGCTATTATATTATCTGTTTTGGATGTTAATGGGCTTTATTTTACACTTTTATATTATTTTTGGGACTAACTTATTAACTGAAGGCCCATCCCAAATTGCTGTTTTTTGCCTATTTCAGTGTTTCGTAGAAAAGGAATATCAAACGGAGTCCAAACGGAATGAAACCTTCGGGAGCGTGATTTTTGGAACAAACATGATCCAAGGGACTTGGAGTGGACGCCAAGAAACAATCGAGGAGGCCACGAGGTAGGGGGCGCGCCCACCCCCCTGGGTGCACCCTCCACCCTCGTGGGCCCCTCGTTGCTCCACCGACCTACTTCTTCCTCCTATATATATATATTCATATACCCCGAAAACGTCCAGGAGCACCACGAAACCCTATTTCCACCGCTGCAACCTTTTGTACCCAAGAGATCCCATCTTGGGGCCTTTTCCGGAACTCCGCCGGAGGGGGCAATGATCACGGAGGGCATCTACATCAACTCCATGGCCCCTCCGATGATGTGTGAGTAGTGTACTTCAGACCTTCGGGTCCATAGCTAGTAGCTAGATGACTTCTTATCTCTCTTTGGATCTCAATACAAAGTTCTCCTCGATTCTCTTGGAGATCTATTCAATTTAATCTTCTTTTGCGGTGTGTTTGTCGAGATCCGATGAATTATGGGTTTATGATCAAGTTTATCTGTGAACAATATTTGAATCTTCTCTGAATTCTTTTATGTATGATTGGTTATCTTTGAAAGTCTCTTCGAATTATCAGTTTGGTTTGGCCTACTAGATTGATCTTTCTTGCAATGGGAGAAGTGCTTAGCTTTGGATTCAATCTTGCGGTGCTCGATCCCAGTGACAGAAAGGAAAACGACACGTATTGTATTGTTGCCATCGAGGATAAAAAGATGAGGTTTATATCATATTTCATGAGTTTATCCCTCTACATCATGTCATCTTGCTTAAGGTGTTACTCTGTTCTTATGAACGTAATACTCTAGATGCATGCCGGATAGTGGTCGATGTGTGGAGTAATAGTAGTAGATGCAGGCAGGAGTCGGTCTACTTGTCACGGACGTGATGCCTATATACATGATCATACCTAGATATTCTCATAATTATTCGCTTTTCTATCAATTGCTCGACAGTAATTTGTTCATCCATCGTAATACTTATGCTATCTTGAGAGAAGCCAATAGTGAAACCTATGGCCCCCGGGTCTATTTTCCGTCATACAAGTTTCCAATCTATTTTATTTTGCAATCTTTACTTTCAATCTATATCATAAAAATACCAAAAATATTTATCTTATTATTACCATCTCTATCAGATCTCACTCCTGTAAGTGGCCGTGAAGGGATTGACAACCCCTTTATCGCGTTGGTTGCGAGGTTCTTATTTGTTTGTGTAGGTACGAGGTGACTCGCGCGTGGTCTCCTACTGGATTGATACCTTGGTTCTCAAGAACTAACGGAAATACTTACGCTGCTTTGCTGCATCACCCTTTCCTCTTCAAGGGAAAACCAACGCATGCTCAAGAGGTAGCAAGAAGGATTTCTGGCGCCGTTGCCGGGGAGATCTACGCCAAGTCAAGACATACCGAGTACCCATCACAACTCTTATCCTTCGCATTACATTATTTGCCATTTGCCTCTTATTTTCCTCTCCCCCACTTCACCATTGCCGTTTTATTCGCCCTCTTTTCCTTTCGCCCTCTTTCCCTTGCGCTCTCTCTTTCCGTTCATTTTTTCTTCGCTTGTTTACTTGTGTGTTGGATTGCTTGCTTGTCACGATGGCTCAAGATAATACTAAATTTTGTGACTTTGCCAATAGCCCAATACCAACAATAATGATTTTATTAGCACTCCAATTGCTCCTCTTACCGATGCTGAATCTTGTGAAATTAATACGGCTTTGCTGAATCTTGTCATGAAAGATCCGTTTCTGGACTTCCTAGTGAAGATGCCGCTACCCATCTAAACAACTTTGTTGATTTGTGTGATATGCAAAAGAAGAAAGATGTGGATAATGATATTGTTAAACTTAAGCTATTTCCATTTTCGCTTAGAGATTGTGCTAAAGCTTGGTTTTTGTCTTTGCCTAAAAATAGTATTGATTCATGGAATAAATGCAAAGATGCTTTTATCTCTAAGTATTTTCCTCCCGCTAAGATCATCTCTCTTAGAAACGATATTATGAATTTTAAGCAACTTGATCATGAGCATGTTGCACAATCTTGTGAGAGGATGAAATTAATGATACGTAATTGTCCTACACATGGTTTGAATTTATGGATGATTGTACAAAAATTTTATGCCGGATTGAATTATGCTTCTAGAAATCTTTTAGATTCGGCCGCGGGAGGCACTTTTATGGAAATCACTTTAGGAGAAGCTACCAAACTCCTAGATAATATTATGGTTAATTATTCTCAATGGCACACTAAAAAATCTACTAGTAAAAAGGTGCATGCAATTGAAGAGACTAATGTTTTGAGTGGAAAGATGGATGAACTTATGAAATTGTTTGCTAATAAGAGTGCTCCTACTGATCCCAATGATATGCCTTTGTCTACTTTGATTGAGAATAATAATGAATCTATGGATGTGAATTTTGTTGGTAGGAACAATTTTGGTAACAACGAGTATAGAGGTAATTTTAATTCTAGGCCGTTTCCTAGTAATTCCTCTAATAATTATGGTAATTCCTACAAAAATTCTTATGGAAATTATAATAAGATGCCCTCTGATTTTGAATCTAGTATTAAAGAATTTATTAGTTCGCAAAAGAGTTTCAATGCTTTGATTGAAGAAAAAATGCTTAAGATTGATGAGTTGGCTAGGAACGTGGATAGAATTTCTCTTGATGTTGATTATTTGAGATCTATTCCACCTAAGCATGATATCAATGAGTCTCTGAAAGCTATGAGAATTTCCATTGATGAGTGCAAATAAAGAACCACTAGGATGCGTGCAAGAAAAGATTGCTTCATAAAAGCGTGTTCTTCTAGTTTTCATGATAATAAGGATGAAGATCTAAAAGTGATTGATGTGTCCTCTATTAAATCCTTGTTTTGCAATATGAATCTTGATAATGATGGGACTAGAGATGAGTCAACTTTAGTTAGAAGGTGATAACCCACAAATATAGGGGATCGCAACAGCTTTCGAGGGTAGAGTATTCAATCCAAATTTATTGATTCGACACAAGGGGAGCCAAAAAATATTCTCAAGTATTAGCAGCTGAGTTGTCAATTCAACCACACCTGGAAACTTAGTATCTGCAGCAAAGTGTTTAGTAGCAAAGTAATATGATAGTGGTGGTAGCGGCAACAAAAATAAAGACAGCAAAAGTAATGTTTTTGGTATTTTGTAGTGATTGTAACAATAGCAGCGGGAAAGTAAATAAGCGAGAACCAGTATATGGAAAACTCGTAGGCACCGGATCAGTGATGGATAATTATGCCGGATGCGGTTCATCATGTAACAGTCATAACATAGGGTGACACAGAACTAGCTCCAATTCATCAATGTAATGTAGGCATGTATTCCGTATATAGTCATACGTGCTTATGGAAAAGAACTTGCATGACATCTTTTGTCCTACCCTCACGTGGCAGCGGGGTCCTATTGGAAACTAAGGGATATTAAGGCCTCCTTTTAATAGAGAATCAGAAAAAAGCATTAGCATATAGTGAATACATGAACTCCTCAAACTATGGTCATCACCGGGAGTGGTCCCGATTATTGTCACTTCGGGGTTGCCGGATCATAACACATAGTAGGTGACTATAGACTTGCAAGATAGGATGAAGAACTCACATATATTCATGAAAACATCATAGGTTCAGATCTGAAATCATGGCACTCGGGCCCTAGTGACAAGCATTAAGCATAGCAAAGTCATAGCAACATCAATCTCAGAACATAATGGATACTAGGGATCAAACCCTAACAAAACTAACTCGATTACATGATAAATCTCATCCAACCCATCACCGTCCAGCAAGCCTACGATGGAATTACTCACGCACGGCGGTGAGCATCATGAAATTGGTGATGGAGGATGGTTGATGATGACGACGGTGACGAATCGCCCTCTCCGGAACCCCGAACGGACTCCAGATCAGCCCTCCCGAGAGGTTTTAGGGCTTGGCGGTGGCTCGTATCGTAAAACGCGATGATTTCTTCTCTCTGATTTTTTTCTCTCCAAAAGCAAATATATAGAGTTGGAGTTGGCGTCGGAGGGCATCCAGGGGGCCCACGAGGTAGGGGGCGCGCCCTAGGGGGGGGGCGCCCCCAACCCTTGTGGACAGGGTGTGGGCCCCCTGCTCTTCATCTTTGGCGAGCATTTTTTATTATTTTTTCTAAGATGTTTCGTGGAGTTTCAGGTCATTCCGAGAATATTTGTTTTCTACACATAAAACAACACCATGACAATTCTGCTAAAAACAGCGTCAGTCCGGGTTAGTTCCATTCAAATCATACAAGTTAGAGTCCAAAATAAGGGCAAAAGTGTTTGGAAAAGTAGATACGACGGAGACGTATCAACTCCCCCAAGCTTAAACCCTTGGTTGTCCTCAAGCAATACAGTTGACAAACTGAAAGAAAGAAAGAAAAACTTTTAAAAACTCTGTTTGCTCTTGTTGTTGTAACTATGTCAAGCCAGCATTCAAGTTTTCAGCATAGATCATAACTAACCACATTTGTAATAATTCTCAGGTCTCATAATTACTCATATCAATAGCATAATCAACTAGCAAGTCATAATAATAAATCTCGGATGACAACACTTTCTCAAAACAATCATAATATGATATAACAAGATGGTATCTCGCTAGCCCTTTCTGAGACCGCAAAACATAAATGCAGAGCACCTTTAAAGATCAAGGATTGACTAGACATTGTAATTCATGGTAAAAGAGATCCAATCATAGTCACACCCAATATAAATTAATAGTGATAAATGCAAATGACAGCTGTGCTCTCCAGCTAGTGCTTTTTAATAAGAGGGTGATGACTCAACATAAAAGTAAATGGATAGACCCTTCGCAGAGGGAAGCAGGGATTTGTAGAGGTGCCAGAGCTCAATTTTGAAATAGAGATAAATTGTATTTTGAGCGATATACTTTCATTGTCAACGTAGCAACTAAGAGATGGCGATATCTTCCATGTTAAGCACATTATAGGCGGTTCCCAAACAGAATGGTAAAGTTTGTACTCCTCCTCCACCAACCAGCATCAATCCATGGCTTGCTCGAAACAACGAGTGCCTCCAACATACATCAGGTCCTAGGGGGAGTTTTGTTTGCAATTAATTTTGATTTAGTTCGCATAAAGCATGGGACTGGGCATCCCGGTGACCAGCCATTTATCTCGTGAGTGAGGAGCGGACTTCACTCCTCTTGAGAATAACCCGCCTAACACGGAAGATAAGGACAGCCTTGGTTGATACATGAGCTATTCAAGCAGACAAAACAGAATGTTTATTTGAAGGTTTAGAGTTTGGCACATACAAATTTACTTGGAACGGAAGGTAGATACCGCATATAGGAAGGTATAGTGGACTCATCTGGAATAACTTTGGGGTTTAAGGGATTAGATGCACAAGCAGTATTCCCGCTTAGTACAAGTGAAGGCTAGCAAAAGACTGGGAAGCGACCAACTAGAGAGCGACAACAGCGAGAGCGACAACAGCCATGTATAGGCATTAAAATTAATAAACACTGGATGCAAGCATGAGTAGGATATAATCCACCATGAACATAAATATCATGAAGGCTATGTTGATCTGTTTCAACTACATGCGTGAACATGTGCCAAGTCAAGTCACTTAAATCATTCAAAGGAGGGTACCACCCCATCATACCACATCATAACCATCTCAATAGCATGTTGGCACACAAGGTAAATCATTATAACTCATAGCTAATCAAGCATGGCACAAGCAACTATGATCTCCAATTGTCATTGCAAACATGTTTATTCATAATAGGTTGAATCAAGAACGAGGGACTCATCATATTTACAAAAACAAAAGAGGTCGAGTTCATACTAGCTTTTCTCATCTAAGTCGGTCCATCATATATCATCATAATTGCCTTTCACTTGCACGACCGAACGGTGTGAATAATAATAAGAGTGTACGTGCATTGGACTAAGCTGGAATCTGCGAGCATTCAATAAACAGGAGAAGACAAGGCAATATGGGCTCTCGGTTAAATCAACAATAATGCATATAAGAGCCACTTCAACAATTTAATTATGGTCTTCTCCTACTGACCCCCAAAGAAAAGAAAAGAAATAAAACTATTTACACGAGAAAGCTCCCGACAAGCAAAAGAAGAACGGGAAATATTTTTGGGTTTTCTTTTTAATTTTACTACTACAGCAGAAAAATAAACTACTACTAATTTTTTGGTTTTTTCTTAAGGTTTAACAAACACACAAGAAGAAAGCAGGAAAAAGAAAATAAACTAGCATGGATATTACAGTGAAAGAGTATGAGCACCAACATCTATCAATGAGTGTGTGTGAACATAAATGTAATGTCGGTGAGAAATACATACTCCCCCAAGCTTAGGCTTTTGGCCTAAGTTGGTCTATGGCCACGGCTGGCCTGGCTGATATCCATAGGTGTAGCTGGGGTCGTACTGCGATGAGGAAGAAGAAGGCTCCGATTGCCACTGGCTGGCAATCATCTCCGGATCCCACTGATAGTTAGACTGTCGTGAAGGATCAAATTGTGGTTCCGGTTCTGGCTCCTCGGCTGGTGCAGGGTTCCGGTAGGCGTGAATAGCCGTCAACGGAACAAGGTACGTGCCTACAGTCAAATCAAACAAAAAAAGCAGGCAGGATAATAGTCTCAGGATGATGTTTGTTAAAGAACAATTGATATTTAAGCTCTTCTGCCCTATTTTTAACAATAAAATCATGTGCCACCATACTTTTGTGATCTAGATAAACATGGGGCGGCACATTTTCTTCCTTCTCAGCATGCCTAATAGGTATGTTAAAATGTACGGCTAGGCATGTAGCATAGATGCCTCCAAAGATGGGGCCTTTGGTACGGTTCATACTTAACCGTCTAGCAATAATACCGCCCATACTAAAAGTGTTATCACTGTATAAACCGTGGAGCAGAATAATTATATCAGGGATACTAAGGTTTTCACAGTTTCCGCGTCCAATTAAACAACGACTAGCAAATAATGCAAAGTAACGTAAAACAAGAAAATGTATGCTAGTGATTCGTGCATCGGAAACCTTCCTAGTTTCTCCTACAGTGATAGTATCAATAAACCCAACCACATCATCATGATGTGGTTCTTCTGTCTTGCGCTCAAAAGGGACTAAACAAATCCGACAAAAATCATAAAGTGACATCTCCTTATGCTCATCATATAAATGAAACTCCACCGTAGGCGGTGAGTTCCTAGAATGAAAATGAAAGTTTTGCACAAAGGTATTTGTGAGTAAGAGATACTGATCGCATTGGTCGTGGAGGAAAGCGGTGAGGCCTGCATTGTGAGCCAATTCATGAAAATCTTCATAGATACCGGCTGCTCTCAAGAAATCATCAGAACGCCATTCACATGCCCGAAACTCCGCGGTGCATGGCAAATTATACTTAGGCTTCGGTGCCTTTTCCTTCGAGCTTTGGCTTGATGAGCCCCTCAATAATCTCCTCATCATTTTCTGAAAAATTCTGAAATTTTTAGTAACTTCAAACAAAAGTGAACCAACTTCAATAAAACTGATAGCAACTACTCCTACAAGTGCCTAGAGCCTAAATCAAGCATTAGAACTACTTGGAACCATATAAATTTGACATGCAAGCTCAAGAACATGGTCACCTATGCAGCACAAATTTGCAAAGAATAAAGCACTAGAACAAAAACTAATTGGACCAATGGAGGAGTCACATACCAAGGAACAATCTCCCCAAGCAGTTTTGCGAGAGGTGCTTTGAGCAAGCAGATCGAAAATGGCAGCAAAGAGGGCTGGAACTCGTGCTTGAGTTGGTTTTTCGGGTTTGTGTGAAACAGAGGAAGAAGATGGGTGCTGGGATAAGTGGAGGAGGGCCACCATGGGCCCACGAGGCAGGGGGGCGCGCCCTAGAGGGGGGGCGCCCACCACCCTCGTGGCCAGGTGGCAGCTCCTCCCGTGGTAATTTTTGCACAGTAAATCCTCAAATATTCCCGAAAAAATCATATTAAATTGGCATGGCATTCTGAGGACTTTTATTTTTGGGATATTTTTATATTGCACGAATAAGTCAGGAAACAGACAGAAAAATAATTTTTTTACTTTATTTCTGCTAATTAACAGAAAGTATAGAGAGGGTACAGAAGTTTGTGCTTCTAGTTTCATCCATCTCATGCTCATCAAAAAGAATCCACTAACAAGGTTGATCAAGTCTTCTTAACAAACTCATTCCGATAGTCATGAAATCGGAGAAATTTCGAATAACACTAAGTTACCTCAACGGGGATATGCACATCCCCTATAATAAGTATATCATATTTATTTTTGACAGTAGGAAGAGGAAATTCAAAACCTCCAATTATAATCGATGGAATTTTTCCAATGGAGTTGATACTATGAACTTGAGGTTGTTTCCTCGGGAAGTGTACCATATGCTCATTACCATTAACATGAAAAGTGACATTGTCTTTGTTGCAATCAATAACAGCCCCTGCAGTATTAAGAAAAGGTCTTCCAAGAATAATAGACATACTATTATCCTCGGGAATATCAAGTATAACAAAGTCCGTTAAAATAGTAACGTTTGCGACCACAACAGGCACATCCTCACAAATACCGACATGTATAGCAGTTGATTTATCGGCCATTTGCAAATATATTTCGGTAGGTGTCAACTTATTCAAGTCAAGTCTACGATATAAAGAGAGAGGCATAACACTAACACCAGCTCCAAGATCACATAAAACAGTTTTAATATAATTTCTTTTAATGGAGCAAGGTATAGTAGGTACTCCGGGTTCTCCAAGTTTCTTTGGTATTCCACCCTTAAAAGTATAATTAGCAAGCATGGTGGAAATTTCAGCTTTCGGTATCTTTCTTTTATTAGTAATGATATCCTTCATATATTTAGCATAAGGATTTGTTTTGAGCACATCAGTTAATCGCATACGCAAAAAGATAGGCCTAATCATTTCAGCAAAGCGCTCAAAAATCCTCATCATCCTTTTTCTTGGATGGTTTTGGAGGAAAAGACATGGGTTTCTGAACCCAAGGTTCCCTTTCTTTACCATGTTTCCTAGCAACAAAGTCTCTTTTATCATAACGTTGATTCTTTGATTGTGGGTTATCAAGATCAACAACAGGTTCAATTTCTACATCATTGTCATTACTAGGTTGAGCATCATCATGAACATCATCATTAATATTTTCACTAGGTTCCTGTTCATTACCAAATTGTGTTTCAGCATCGGACATAGATATATCATTTGGATTATCAGGTGGTTCAGCAATAGGTTCACTAGAAGTTTGCACAGTTCTATCATTTTTCTTTTTCTTGTTTTTAGAAGAACTAGGAACATCAATATTATTTCTCTGAGAATCTTGCTCGATTCTCTTAGGGTGGCCTTCAGGATACAAAGGTTCCTGAGTCATTCTACCAGTTCTAGTAGCCACTCCAACGGCATAATCATTTTTCTTACTATTCATTTCATCAAGCACTTATTTTTGAGCTTTAAGTACTTGTTCTACTTGAGGGGTAATCATAGAAGCATGTTCGCTAACAAGTTTAAGTTCACCTTTAATATTAGCCATATAATCACCCAAGCGTCTAATCATATAAGGATTTTTTTAATTGTCTACCAAAATAAGCATTGAAGTCGTCTTGCTTAAACATAAAGTTACCAAACTCATCCAAGCACTGACTAGCAATTTTAGTAGGAGGAACTTCAGCTTTATCATATCTATAGAGAGAATTTACCTTTACTACCTGTGTCGGGATATCGGGATCAGGAGGTTCTTCAGTAAATAAAGAATTGAGATCATATGTTTCTTCAACAGGCGGTATATTAAGACCATGTATTTCTTCAATAGGAGGTAAATTATTAACGTCTTCAGCTTTAATACCTTTTTCTTTCATAGATTTCTTTGCCTCTTGCATATCTTCGGGACTGAGGAATAGAACACCTCTCTTCTTCGGAGTTGGTTTAGGAATAGACTCAGTAATTGGAGCAGGAGCTGGCTCAGGAGCTGCCCAATTATTTTCATTTGTCAACATATTATTCAATAGAATTTTAGCTTCATCCGGTGTTCTTTCCCTGAAAAGAGAACCAGCACAACTATCCAGGTAATCTCTGGAAGCATCGGTTAGTCCATTATAAAAGATATCAAGTATTTCGGGTTTCTTAAGAGGATGATCAGGCAAAGCATTAAGTAACTTGAGAAGCCTCCCCAAGCTTGTGGGAGACTCTCTTCTTTAATTTGCACAAAGTTGTATATTTCCCTCAAAGTAGCTTGTTTCTTATGAGCAGGGAAATATTTAGCAGATAAGTAATAAATCATATCCTGGGGATTACGCACACAACCAGGATCAAGAGAATTAAACCATATCTTAGCATCACCCTTTAATGAGAACGGAAATATTTTGAGTATATATAAAAGTAAGGCGATCTCTCATCATTAGTGAACAGGGCAGCTATATCATTTAACTTAGTAAGATGTGCCACAATAGTTTCAGATTCATAGCCGTAAACCGATCAGATTCAACCAAAGTAATTATATCAGGATCAACAGAGAATTCATAATCCTTATCAGGAACACAAATAGGTGAAGTAGCAAAAGCAGGGTCGGGTTTCATTTTATCTCTAAGTGATTCTTTGTTCCATTTAACTAATAACCTCTTGAGCTCATATCTATCTTTGCAAGCTAAAGTAGCGGCAGAAGATTCCATATCAAATAGATAGCCCTCAGGAATAACAGGCATATTTTCGTCATCACTTTCATCATCGTATTCAGATTCAATAATTTCCTTTTCTCTAGCCCTAGCAATTTTTTCATCAAGAAATTCACCAAGGGGCACAGTAGTATCGGGCATAGAAGCAGTTTCATCATAAGTATCATGCATAGCAAAAATGGCATCATCAATAACATGCGACATATCAGAACGAATAGTAGAAGCAGGTGTAGGTGTCGCAAACTTACTCATAACAGAAGGTGAATCAAGTGTAGAGCTAGATGGCAGTTCCTTACCTCCCCTCGTAGTTGAGGGATAGATCTTGGTTTTTGGATCTCTCAAGTTCTTCATAATGATAAGCAGATATATATCCCAAGTGACTCAAAGAATAGAGCTATGCTCCCCGGCAATGGCGCCAGAAATTTGTCTTGATAACCCACAAGTATAGGGGATCGCAACAGCTTTCGAGGGTAGAGTATTCAACCCAAATTTATTGATTCGACACAAGGGGAGCCAAAAAATATTCTCAAGTATTAGCAGCTGAGTTGTCAATTCAACCACACCTGGAAACTTAGTATCTGCAGCAAAGTGTTTAGTAGCAAAGTAATATGATAGTGGTGGTAGCGGTAACAAAAGTAAAGACAGTAAAACTAATGTTTTTGGTATTTTGTAGTGATTGTAACAGTAGCAGCGGGAAAGTAAATAAGCGAGAACCAGTATATGGAAAACTCATAGGCACCAGATCAGTGATGGATAATTATGCCGGATGCGGTTCATCATGTAACAGTCATAACATAGGGTGACACAGAACTAGCTCCAATTCATCAATGTAATGTAGGCATGTATTTCGTATATAGTCATACGTGCTTATGGAAAAGAACTTGCATGACATCTTTTGTCCTACCCTCCTGTGGCATCGAGGTCCTATTGGAAACTAAGGGATATTAAGGCCTCCTTTTAATAGAGAACCGGAACAAAGCATTAGCACATAGTGAATACATGAACTCCTCAAACTATGGTCATCACCGGGAGTGGTCCCGATTATTGTCACTTCAGGGTTGCCGGATCATAACACATAGTAGGTGACTATAGACTTGCAAGATAGGATCAAGAACTCACATATATTCATAAAAACATAATAGGTTCAGATCTGAAATCATGGCACTCGGGCCCTAGTGACAAGCATTAAGCATAGCAAAGTCATAGCAACATCAATCTCAGAACATAATGGATACTAGGGATCAAACCCTAACAAAACTAACTCGATTACATGATAAATCTCATCGAACCCATCACTGTCCAGCAAGCCTACGATGGAATTACTCACGCACGGCGGTGAGCATCATGAAATTGGTGATGGAGGATGGTTGATGATGACGACGGCGATGAATCCCCCTCTCCGGAGCCCTGAACGGACTCCAGATCAGCCCTCCCGAGAGGTTTTAGGGCTTGGCAGCGGCTCCGCATCGTAAAACGCGATGATTTCTTCTCTCCGAAAGCAAATATATAGAGTTGGAGTTAGCGTCGGAGGGCATCCAGGGGGCCCACAAGGTAGGGGGCGCGCCCTAGGGGGGGGCACCCCCACCCTCGTGGACAGGGTGTGGCCCCCCTGGTCTTCATATTTGGTGAGGATTTTTTATTATTTTTTCTAAGATGTTCCGTGGAGTTTCAGGTCATTCTGAGAATATTTGTTTTCTGCACATAAAACAACACCATGGCAATTCTGCTGAAAACAGCGTCAGTCCGGGTTAGTTCCATTCAAATCATACAAGTTAGAGTCCAAAACAAGGGCAAAAGTGTTTGGAAAAGTAGATACGACGGAGACGTATCAGAAGGCGTCCCAATGATTCGGAGTTTTTAGATCTTGATGCAAAAAATTGATAAAAGTGGGATTGGAGAGGTCAAAACTTTAAATAGCAATGAACCCACTATCTTGGATTTCAAGGAATTTAATTATGATAATTGTTATTTAATAGATTGTATTTCCTTGTTGCAATCCATGTTAAATTCTCCGCATGCTTATAGTCAAAATAAAGCTTTTACTAAACATGTCGTTGATGCTTTAGTGCAATCTTATGAAGAAAAACTTGAGTTTGAAGTTTCTATCCCTAGAAAACTTTATGATGAGGGGGGAACCTACTATTAAAATTCAAATTAAAGACCGCGAATGCTACGCTTTGCGTGATTTGGGTGCTAGTGTTTCCACGATCCCAAAAACTTTATGTGGTTTGCTAGGTTTCCGTGTATTTGATGATTGTTCTTTAAACTGCACCTTGTGGATTCCACTATTAAGAAACCTATGGGAAAGATTAATGATGTTCTTATTGTTGCAAATAGGAATTATGTGCCCGTAGATTTCATTGTTCTTGATATAGATTGCAATCATTCATGTCCTATTATTCTTGGTAGACCTTTCCTTAGAACGATTGGTGCAATTATTGGTATGAAGGAAGGGAATATTAGATTCCAATTTCCGTTAAGGAAAGGCATGGAACAATTCCCTAGAAAGAAAATTAAATTACCATATGAATCTATTATGAGAGCCACCTATGGATTGTCTGCCAAAGATGGCAATACCTAGATCTATCATTGCTTTTATGCCTAGCTAGGGGCGTTAAACGATAGCGCTTGTTGGGAGGCAACCCAATTTGTATTTTTATTCCTTGCCTTTTGCTCCTGTTTATTAATAAATAATCTATCTAGCCTCTATTTTGGTTGTGTTTAATTAGTGTTTGTGCCAAGTAGAACCGTTGGGAAGACTTGGGGAAAGTCTTTTTGATCTTGCTGTAAAAAAACAGAAACTTTAGCGCTCACAAGAATTGCTGCCATTTTTTATTGGAGAGTGCTATTTAGTTAATTCTTTTTGCAGATGATTAATAGATACATTCCTCACGTCCAGCGTCGCACCCCCACTAAATTTCAGCGAGATTCCAGTGAGACTCCAGCAAGAATTCAACAAACTTGTACTTTAATTTCTTGTCTTTCCCAATTGTTCCTAGCCACGGCCGTGCTCACCTACATGAACTTATTCCAAAGAATAAAGTACAGAGAACATGAATGTCGGCCACCATTGTTGCAATGAATATTTGTGTTCTAGACCACACCAGCTTGCCACTAGGAGAGCAAAGAGGAGAAGAACTCATTCAGATGAAGAATTTTCCAAATCATGGCCTTGTGGGTTACAAATTTGGCCAACTTTCTCAACTCCTTCTTCACACGCGTACATCATGCTAGGTGAGCTTCTGTCAAATTACTTTTGTAGATGATCTACACTATGCTCTAGCTAGCTCCCGGACATCATCTACTACTGAGAAATTATGTTGACCGTGTAGAAGGAGGAAGAAGGGAGAATGAAGAAGAGAGACTTCCATGTGGGGTATAGTGCATTTGAGGAGTTAACTTTAAGGCTTCATTTAGCTCCACAAATTTTTTAACTCCTCGTATCTGCCTGGTTAAGATTTGAGAAGTTTGAAGAGTTAATTTATGACGGTTCGGCTAGACATTCCCTAATAACATCGCAGATCTTTTCGATAAAACTGCAAGCCTTTGTGGTCTCCCGCTCTGTGTCTCTTGGTTTGCCTTTTTGCCGCACAATGTTGGACTTCATGGACTACTTGCAACAAGTTTACCATTGTGCTTCTATTCTATAACCGTCCCATTGATTATCTTTCCAAAATGATGCTTTTCTGGTGTAGTTGAAGCAACTAGCCAAGGGTGTTGTTGTTGTTGCAATTGAAGACTTAATGATCAAGATTCGTGCAACTAATCATAGATTACTTCCCGACCATGCTCCCATGAATAAGATTATCTCCCTTTTAATTCATTCCCAAGGGTTGGCCTACACGTCTCTATTTGGTTTACGTTGCTACTCGTGCCTTGGCTCACAATATTGGTGTGTCATGGTTAGCTTGAGACTTGTTGAGTGATTTCCCTGGTGTATGGTGGTACTCTGACATGTTGGTTTTATCTATAAAGTCGGACACTACTGCTTTTTCTCAAAATATATGGCAAACACATTGTCATAGTAGGATGTCTCTATCATGCACAATCCATGTATGCATAACATAGCACAATCAATTAATAAGCAATATTAGATCCAACAACTAAGAATGTCAATAAAGATTGACACTTAATCTCGCTACATAGGATATCTATAGTTTACGACATACCTGATTGTATGAATTAAGTATTCATAATCCTGGAAGGACCGAATAGTACTAACAAGATTTGGCCTCACTGGTACAAAAATGGCCTAATGTGAAGCTCATTAGTCCCGGTTTGTAATTGAACCGGCACTAATGTGACCATTAATGCCGGTTTCAATGGCTAGGCAGGCGGCGCTCATTAGTACTGGTTCATGGCGAACCTTTAGTATCGGTTCGTGCCACGAACCGGTACTAAAGAGGTTTTGGCAGGCTGTTGTCAGACTTTTTGTTGTACGAGCCCCTTTAGTGCCGGTTCGTGGCATGAACTGGTACTAGAGTTTTTTAGTTGGTGCAACGGTTTTTTAGTCCCACCTTGCTTCGCTAACAGGATTTTTACAACCTTATATATGTTACTTCTCAAATTATCACAACCACTTGATCTTCATTGAACTCTATGTGTAGAATTTGTGACCGTAATATGAGTATTCTCCGGTTTCTAAACCGGTGAGGACTCATATTGACAATTCAGATTGTACAAAAAAAGATCATTGATAATCAATGTATTTTTATGTACATTTTTACATGTTTACACATAGCAATAGCGCGTTTTGGCTGAAAGGCGCTACTGATCAATGTATTTTTAAACTTATTACAACTCCAGACTTTTTGTGCATTCATTATGCACCATTCAAAGCCACGTCTTCAACTTTCAACCCTTTCTGTCTTCATTTGCTATTTTTCATGCATTAACTAATTTGTTTTGAGCTAAATGACCCTGAAATTTAAAAGCACTACAAATGAACTCTGAAAAGGTTAAAACTTGGCATGTTATCATCATCTCACCCACATAGCATGTGCAAAAAAGTAGAGAGGGTTACGGCAAAAATTGGATGCACTTGCTGTACAAACTGGACAATCTCTTCCGAAGTATCAGGGTTTTGGATGAAAGCTCATCTGTTACAAAAGCATTTCATTTTTAAACTTCTTACAACTCCAGACTTTTTGTGTGTACATTATGCACCATTCAAAGCCACATCATCAACTTTCAACCCGTTCTATCTTCATTTGCTCTTTTTCATGCATTTACTGATTTGTTTTGAGCTAAATGACCCTGAAATTGAAAAGCACTAGAAAATGAATTCTGAAAAGGTTGAAACTTCGCATGGTATCATCATTTCACCCACATGACATGTGCAAAAAAGTAGAGAGTTACGGCAAAAACTAGATGCACTTCGTGTACAAACTGGACAATCTCTTTCGAAGTATCAGGGTTTCGGATGATAACTCATCTGTTACAAAGGCATTCCATTTTTTAAAACTTATTGCAACTCCAGACTTTTTGTGCGTTCATTCTGCACCATTAAAAGACACGTCATCAACTTTCAACCCTTTCTGCCTTCATTTGCAATTTTTTATGCATTTACTGATTTGTTTTGAACTAAATGACCCTGAAATTGAAAATCACTACAAATGAACTCAAAAGGTTGAAACTTGACATGGTATCATCATTTCACCCACATAGCATGTGCAAACAATAGAGAGGATTACGACAAAAACAGGATGCACTTCGTGTACAAACTGGACGATCTCTTTTGAAGTATCAGGGTTCCGGACGAAAACTCATCTGTTACAAAGACACTTCATTTTTTGTATCTAAAGCAAAATTATTCACAAAGAAACTCTAGATACAGCCAAAACTAATCATAAATAAATAGAAGAAAATAAATAAAGCAGAAAAGAAAAAAAACTATATAAAAAATATTTGCGCGCAAATTTATTTTTAAAGTTAAGTTATTCACAAACTAGTGATTCACACAAATTTTCAAATAATTCAAATTTAAACCATTAAAATTTAAAAACTACTGGTACTAACAAAAAGTTTGTAATTTTTTGTACCTAAATCAAAAATATTCACAAAGAAACTCTAAATACAACAAAAAATACTCAAAAATAAATAGAAGAAATTAAATAAAGCAAAAAAGAAAAAACTATATAAAAATAATAATTGCACACTGCCCAGTGGCCCTGCTTGGCCTTGGGCGTGGATATGCAGGCTCATAAGGCACAGCAGGCTCACAGGACAGCGCGCCAAAGTTGGACCCAGAAACATGCTTTAGAGAGGAGCTCGAAGGAGCAGCCGCGACTGGGTTTATAAACCACTGCTGCTGCCCTTCGCCCGGCGAGGTGGGACTAAACTTTGTGCACGGATGGGAGCGCACCCCCTTTAGTACCGGTTCGTGGCTTCAACCGGTACTAGAGGGGGGTCTTTAGTACCAGTTGCAGCCACGACCCGGTACTAAAGGGGTCGCTTCACGCCGCTTGGCCTGGCCAAATTTGACCATTAGTACCGCTTGGTAGCTCCAACTGGTACCAAAGGCCTCTCCTATATATACATCACTTACGAAAATTTCAGCTAGTTTCTGTTCATCTGCTTCGTCACGCCGGTCCCCGTCGTCACCGCCCCGTCACGCGCGTCCCCTCGCCGCCCCAGCCCGTCGTCGTCGTCGCCGCCCCCGTCGCGTGCGCCCCGTCGCCGCCTCAGCCCGTCCCCGTCGTCGCCGCCCCGCTGTAAGATCGACCGCCCCGGCCCCCTGCCGCGCGCCGGCGGCCTCTCACACACACACAATACACACACAAACAGAGATAGATTTTTCTTAATGATTTTTTCTGTTTTTAGTTTTTTATACTTTTAGTTTATATAAATGTTAGATTAATGTCAACAGTTGAATGATTATATATATATATGTTAGATATTAATGTCAAATGTTAGATGAATTAGATAGAAATATATGTTAGATATTAATGTCAAATTTTAGATGAATTAGCTAGATATTGATGTTACATGAGTTAGTTTTTATACTTTTAGTTATAAATGGATTAGGTGTATTAATGTCAAATATTAGACGAATTAGATATTTTAAATTTAGGTATATGAAATTTGATCATCTAATTAAAATTTTACTATATATAGTGCTAGCTACTTTATTTTTAGTAAGAAAATTAATAGAACTAGTTTACTTTTAGTAAGTGCTTAGTTGAATTAATTGAATTAGTAGAACTATTTGAATTAATAGAACTAACTAGTTGAATTATTAGAACTAGTAAGTGTTTATCAATTAATGTTTCAACTATGAACATAGGAAATGTCGTCTGACGACGAAAACGATTTCGTTATGTGCGAATACTGCGAAGACGAGTGTGGCCTATGCGACAGAAATTTCCTAGTTGATGATAGACGCTTCAACATCAAGCTGGATGAGACCTCCGAAGTGGATACAGTAAGTCACAACGATAAGTCTTTTTTCGTAATTAAGTATGACTTATGCTTCATTTGCTTCAACTTATAATTTTAAATTTTCACTATTCTACTAGCGTATCCCCTGCCATGCAAGAATTTTTGTCTTGGATAAGATAGGTTTCAGTCCTAACAAAACTATGGAGGTAAAGAGAGTTACTTGAAGACCGAGCATGGTTATACCTTCAAGTTCTGTGAGTTTATCAAACTTTTCCATCCGCATGACCCAAAGGAAGCGCTTAACGCGTGTTCATTCAACCTTCCCAGAGCTGGACGAAGAAGGCGGAGCGGATCTATTGTCCGGCCCCTCTGCCCGAAGACCCGGCCATCCCACTTCTGACGAAGATGCTGGTCCCAGCGCCTTACAAGGTGCCGAAGAAAACGGCCGAGAAGGAGGCTAAAAAGACCCGGGGCGACCATCGTCGTCGTGGCACTTCGGGCACAATACCCGAAGGCTCTTATGCCCATTTCGACTTCGAAGAGGACGAGAAGGAGGAGGGAGATGAATCCCCTGCAGAGGGAAGAAGGAAGAGGACGGCCTCCGCATCCTTGGAGGACGAACTACCCAAAAGAGGAAAGATTCATCGTCAAGAGGAGTCTCCTGCCGCCGCCGACAGCGGCCTGGCATGGGATCCCAGGGCCCAGCCCCTGGTGAACTCGTGAGTATATAAAATCCGAGTACGTTTAAGCGTCCGGACTCATCGTGGCTTAGTATTTTAACCTAAGTCGTATATTTCTTGTAGTCCGGCGAGGTCCCGTACCGAACAATCCTCATCAGAGGACATGCTGAGCTCAAACGCTGTGGAGAGCGGGACGCCCCCGAAGGACCCTTCCTCCCAGCAGGTGCCAAACACCGAGGCCTCGTCCCAAAAGGACCCCGGCCAAGGAGGAAAGGAAAAAAT
The DNA here is from genome assembly GCF_056163025.1 of Triticum urartu. NCBI lineage: Eukaryota > Viridiplantae > Streptophyta > Magnoliopsida > Poales > Poaceae > Triticum > Triticum urartu. The sequence goes on from NC_141876.1 coordinate 592,275,999, forward strand.
CGTGAAGGCGGCGCCTGGAGGCCGAACCGCAGGGGCTCCAGAATCAAGAAGGTAGCCTCCTTCAACCAGAGAGGGCATGCCTATTCCGCCGGCGACCTCTGTCCATCCAGAAGTGTCAGATGCTTTGTTGGTGGCGCTACGAGATGCCTCCATCGTTGATGAACACCGTGCCCTGATGGACGCGGTGATTGAGAAAATTCAGTCGACCGAGAGTGGACTGAACAAAGCCTGTATCAGTCTTATAAAAGGCTTTGAGTTATGTTTTATGAGTTATCAAAGAGTGTCATAGTATAGATAGTAGCTCCTGATACACTGTTCGGTGAAAGAAAGAACCGGACAGGGGATCGAATTCATGATCTCAGGAGGACTCACTAAATGACATTGATTTCTCTCCTGTTTCAAGCAGATACCTGTAGCGGCTGCTGCCTCTCATACTGCGGAGATCGCCGGACTGAATCAAAGTCTAGAGCAGGCCAGAGAAGAAATTGGCCGATTGGAAATGCATTTGAGGGATAAACAAGGTACGCTCCAGCATTATGTGCATTTATTGTGAAATAAATGTTCAGTATTAAATAAGCCGCATAATATGTGCTAGGAGTTATGACCGAAGTCGAGGCCCTCAAAAGGGCCGTTACCAAGGCCAAGAAAAAGGCGGCCATGGAGCGGGCTCTTCGTGAGAAACATGAAGACAGAGTTATTAAAGCTGAGCACGAGCCGCAAGAGGCCATAAGTAAATGCAAGGCCTTGGAGCAAAGTTTAACGGAGAAAGAGTCCGAACTGTCATGACCGGATTTTCAGGGTATTAATTTCCCAAAAAATGGCTCTTGTGCTCACCAGCCCTAGGATTACTGTTAGCTGATGAGACACCAACTTGATACAGAAACTCCAAGCAAAATACAAAATGTGTAGTACAAGACCATTTTGGCCTAGGAGTACAACAAATGGTTTCTAGTGGTTGATGGCGGAAGCGGTTTGTGGTACATCAGCGTCTATGGGACTCCATTTCCCATAGGATCAGCTGACCTGGATAACTCCTATCTTCGCGAGGCTGCTATCACCATTGTGTAGGTTCCGGGGCTGTCATCGCAACGCTCCTCTCCATGCAAGAAATCTGGCCAAGACAATGGCCAGGGACAAGCCAGTGAGTACTTTGAATGTACTCGCAAACATTATAAACACAGGTATAATATAACAATTGATCATCATGCTCTGAAATATTTCATGATCACAACGTCAGTCACAAAATAAGAATCCATAATGCACGCAAGCAGGTTATTCATATACAACACGAATATGTAATAAGGGAGTAGAAATAGAATGCACCGATCGGGTGTCTGAAGCGACGCCTCGAAAGGATAATAATATAAAGCATGCCTCAGTCGGGCATCTGAGCGGCGTCACATAAAGGGCTTATTAAGGAAATAAGTAGCAACCATGCCACAGTCGGGCGTCTGTGCGACACCACATAAAGGTCTTATAAAGTAAATGAATAATAAGCATGCCACAGTCAGGCGTCTCCGCGACACCACATAAAGGGCTTATAAAGTAAATGAATAACAAGCATGCCACAGTCGGGCGTCTCAGCGACACCACATAAAGGGCTTATAAAGTAAATGAATAATAAGCATGCCACAGTCGGGCGTCTCCGCGACACCGCATAAAGGGCTTATATGAGAGTAGCCACGGTGAATATCCAGGAGGTAGAACCGTCCCAGGGATACTCAATAATTCAAATAATGTAAATGATTAGTCCATCATAATGGTAATCATAATCATCATAAGTCACAAGTCATGATCCATGTTCTGGTTTAGCAGTTTTTCCTCTGAAGACCGACACGAAGACCGACACTTGACCCATCCCAAACTATAGTCCTTAACCATGGACACGGCTTTTCGAATAGATATAATCTCTGCAAAGGGTGTACTCTTTACCCACGAGTAGCAGATTCCTTTAGCCCATCGGGACTAATTCCGTCTATGGTCTTTTAATTGAAAACACACCTGACCGCACACACCAGCCTAACTTACCGGTGTCTGGAATCACCCACGACACCCGTTAAGCAAAACTCTAAGTGGGGAGGCTACAACCTCGACTAGCATGGGATCACAAAATTTATAACACACGCAAACTAGGGGAGCTACCCCCTCGGCTCCAACCGGAAACACCCATGCCCCTGGACCAGGCGGCATGCCTACCGGATGTAGCCGGTATCTTCCACCATGGCCTCTCTGTACGGTGTGTGCTAGGAAGGGGTTGACAACTTACTGAACCGTACCCTACCTATGGCAGGGACAAGTGGTAGTACGAAGCAAGTATGGGGGTTACTAGAACAAGACTCGATCTATGGTCGACTCAGGAGGTTAAAGCATTTCCTGCATGATTAGCATAAGAAATATATTTCACACCAATCAGACAGAATCACCACTCATCATACCTCACCATGCCATACTGGACACAACCGTATCGACGAAGAACTAGAGACAAGCTCGTGTCTACCCAAGACAGAGGCTTTCCCGGATTCCTTTCGGTAGGCATGAAAGGCATACGAGGGTGATTACTATCACAAACAAATCAAATTCCAACAGCACGGAATCATCAATATGCACTCATGAGTATATCATATCATCTCATAAAATAACGAATACTCCGAGTCAAGGTGGTGTTGTAACCATATCAAACAACACACAACAATATTATGGCAGGGTTCAAAATGCTTGCCTTCAAGAATATGCAAGTGGTGGTGCACTTTTTGAAAGTTGCTTCCCTCTCCAAAATCCTATTTAAGAAAATTTCAAATTAACACATAGTTTCAAAACAGTACAAAAAAGTTGTTTGGAAAATTTTCAAATAAATATGAAAATAAACTAGACAAAATTTGAGAAACAATAGAAAAAGAATCAAATCAATTGGACTTATATTTAAAAAGTTATACCCAGTCAAAGTTTAGTCAAAATCTGTTTTTTAATAAAAGTCAGAAAAAGAAAACGGTTTGGGGAGCTTACACTTTCCTCTTAGCGAAGACGTATTCGGTGGAATACGCTTCCACTTAAGCCAGCGCGGGTCGTCGCTGTGTCACTGACAATGGGTCCCTTGGGCCCACTGGTCAAGTTTGACCAGTCGCCCGCGCCTTCTTTCTCCTTTGGCCGAGCAGAGGCGGGGCTCCGACGATCACCGCCGACGAAGGGCGGCTCCCCACGGGGTTCCGAGGGCAGGGATGGATCCGCCAGTCCAGGGCGGTCCTCCCAGTGGTCGAAAGGCTGGTGGGGACGAAGGGAGTCACCGGCGGCGAGCTCCGCGGCGGACGGTGGCTTCGAGAGGATTGGGGTCTCGAGCTACGGTGGCTCCCGATCGTGTTTGAGAGGTGGGGTGGCTCCGCAGGATCGAGGGGAAGAGGATGGAAGCACGGGAGGGGTTAGGGGCCTCGGTCTTGGCCGGATTTTACCGGAACGTGGCGGCGGTCAAACCTGCCGGAGATGGGAGAGATGATGGCCTCTGGCCAAACTGGGGAAGGAGGGGGCTTCCTACCACTTGAATAAGGATGCTGACGAGCTCAGGCGTGATCGGGAGGGCTATTTCTAGCCCGGAGAGGTCGGTTTCCACGGCCGTGGATAAGAACGCCGGTGAACTGCCATTCTGTAGCCAGGGGGCGCGTGGCGATGGCTGGCGGGGTTTGGCAGGGCGAATGGCTGAGCTCGGGCTGTTCAGGGGCGAGCTGGCGCGTGGTTGTGGCTCGGGCGGCGCCGTCCATGGCAGGAGCCTGCTGTGGACGCTGGCGTGCCACCAAGGGAGCTCTGATGGCGGCGCTGTAGGGCGCCAGGGTGGCTTGGAGGGTTCTGGCGAGCTGGCAAGGGCACGGCGTGGCTCTGGGGGTGAGCAAAGGCCAGGGGCCAGACGCGGCGACTCGGGCGCACACACGTGCAAAACGCGCACTCTGGCCGCGCCCAGAGCATGCACGCGAGGTGCTCGGCAAAATGCCAATGCCTGCCAGGGGGCTCTAATCCACATGAGGTTTAGCAGGGTGGGACTATAGACTAAGGTAGAGCCATGAGACATGCTGTTTAGGCAAAGCAAGCGGGTTCAAAATGCAAACTAGGTTTCATGCCAATTCTGTTCATGAACTCAAGTTGTTCGACAGAATGCTATGGTCATCTAGGCATCTCTTGGGGTGGCTAAAAACTCCAGATCAGAGTCTCTTTAGATGATAAAGAGGGTGGCAAGGTTAGTTTGACAAAAACAACAACTCCCTAGTGCAAGTTTTTGAGAAAACCAAATCTGGACAGAAAATAAAGGCTATAATTGCATGGACCAAAAATACTCCAATGGGTCCAATCTCCTGGACTTAAGGGTTTGGTAGAGTGGTCTATAAGCAGGAGAAAGATTATGGGCACTATAGCAAAACAAAATAGAGTTGCAGTAGAAAATACCAAACTGGACCAGAGAGCAAAAGAGGATGATTTGCTCAATTTTTTCAAAGAACACCAACGGGTTTTTGCATAGAGTTGAATACACTACTACTAACATCCCCAAATTTTGATGGAATTTTTAAGGAAATATTTAAATAGGTTCTAGTGCAAATTACAAATTGGACCAGATTTGAAAACTTGGGGTAGGGCTCAAAATTTCCAAATGACTAAAAGAGATTTTTGCATAAAAGTGATGTGGGAACATCACATGACATCCCCAAATTTTGGTGGGGATTTTAAAGCAGTATTTGAAAGGGTTGTAGTGCAAATGGAACCCTAAAACTTATGAAAAATCATTTTTAAAGGAATAAAGCTCAGGAAAAATAATTGTAGAACTAATTCCACTGATAAGAAGAATTGTTCTTCGGAAGATATACAAGTCCAAAAATATTTTTGAAAGGTTTTCACTTGGGGTGAAAACTCCACAATTCAGGAGAAAAGAGTGGTTCTGAATTAAAAGAAAATCCAGAAAATAAAAATTTAATCTACCATGGCAAAAAAATTAATTAATAAATCATGGTTAAATTTTTGGGGTGTTACACGAACTCACCAAGGTGCGCCAAGCCACGAGCGACGCCCGGGGGGAAACCCAAAGCGCGCTGAAGGGGATCGAAGAGGCGAGGAAGATCGCGGCGGGTAATCTTTTCCAATGTAAAGAAAATATTTGAAGGGAAAACTATGTTTCTGATTGTGAATCCGGACTTCTCAGGTGTATTTGCCAAGCTACCGCACAATATTTCAGATGCCGCTCACTTCTACCGAGCCGAAGGAAGGAACACCGCCGATAAGCTTTTTTGGTCTCAGTATTTGGCACCGAATTATCCGGTGCCTTTTGCCGATCAACTGAAACAGCTGATCGAACTGCATAAGGCGGCGGAACTAGCCATGAAAGATGTGGTTATCCGGCTATGGCCTGCCGAACCGATTCCATGCAGCTACTTCGGGCTCGTAAGGCGGCTTATAAGCGCTTGCCCTCGACTTGACGTCATCAAGCGGTCGGTCTGTATAGAAGGAGCGTGAATAGCCTTCGCCCTTGCAAAGGTGCACTAGGGGAAGATGGATGCCGAAAAGCCAGTGACCGAAGGACCGCCGGAGGGGAAGGAGCACCGCAAGCCCGAATCATATTATAAGAGTGTCCTAAAAGGATCCTACCTTGCGGCGGAGCTATGTACCAAGGACATTATATTTCCCTGAATGCGGATCATGCTGTCCGTTGTAATGTTTAAACAAGGTCGTTGATATGTCGCCTATATTTATATAAAAGTTTACCCTCCTGTGCGGCCGTTTGTATATTAAGGCTGAGAGTTGGCCAGTCGTCGGCTTCTGCCCCCACGTAAGTAATACGGGGGTGTTCGGCATAAACATGAGCACTCTTTATCCCAGTTTTGGGTCCTCCAAGGGAGGTGCTTAGCACAATGAACCAGGCAATCGGACTATAGGGCTTTATCACTCTCACTTAGCCATAGGAGCTTTAGTATGGTCGGCGCAGCCCCTTGTGTTCGGAAGACCATACTAGGGGCTCTATAAGCGTCTGATCATAGAAAAAAGCCAATCCATCACACGCTGCATTGGTATGGCATTATGCGGGAGAAATCCTTAAAGATTTTGTGACCGCTCGAACAGCTGACCAACTCTCGTCGTATCATGACAGTCAGTTTTCGGCTTTCTCTACTGAGGTGCTCATCCGGAAGAACCGGGACACAATCGCAGTAGTTCTCCTAGTGCTACCTTAGCCGATATAGCGGAACGTAAGGTACCAAAACATGGGAGCCGGGCAAACCCAAGTATTGAACCAAGACATGATTTGGAGCTGATGCATATAATGCTATAAGTTCGGGGTGCCGAACTTCCACGAAGGTGTTCGGACTTTTATTGCCGTGTTGCGGGGAAAATGAAGCCCTTGGCATATTTAAGGCATATCGCTGTGTACCAATGCCGTTTGAAGAAGTGATTTCGATAAGAAATAATCAGCGGTAAAATGTCATATAAATCCATATGTTGTATTTGAATAATACGTCTATGCGTATGGGTACAAGTAATGTGATTAAAAAAAGGAGTTGTGATAGCAGAACCTGCTGTGACCTAGGGGGAAGAGGTTGAGTGCGGATCCGTATTGTAGCCGGACATTCGCTGCGGGGAATGTCTAAGGATCCTCAGACGAGTTCGAGCTGCCTCTGTGGATCCGTCCTGGTCGGTGCAAAGGTGAACCTGCGAAGGAAATATAAGAAATGTTTGCGTGCGGGAGGGCGGTTGAGCCGCTGAGTCCGGCCTGTCGTGGCCTTCGCCGGAGTGTTTAATTGAGCCCTGGACGAGCCGGAGTATCCTTCCGCAAAGTGGTTCGGAGCCCCTTGATGGTGTCTGGGAGCCTATGTGTCGACTCGAGGTTCGGCTGCAAGGTGCTACTCGGTATTCCTGCTGCTAAGGCAGTGATGTATTTGTTGGTGCCGAAGGAAAATTCGGCCTTGCCATGAATCGTGATGATGCCGCGTGGACCGGGCATTTTGAGCTTACGGTAGGCATAATGTGGCACTGCGTTGAATCGAGCGAACGTGGTTCGCCCGAGGAGTGCTTGATAGTCACTGCGGAAAGGGGCGATTTCAAAGATTAACTCTTCGGTACGGTAATTTTCTGGTGATCCAAAGATTACCTCGAGCGAAATGGAGCCTGTACAGCTGACCTCCATACCTGGTATGATGCCTCTAAAAGTGGCCTTAGTGGGCTTGGTCGCTGACTGATCGATGCCCATCTTGTGCACTGTATCCTAGTAAAGCAGATTTAAACTGCTACCTCCGTCCAGAAGGACTCGAGTGAGGTGGAACCCGTCTACTATTGGGTCAAGGATTAGTGTGGCTGGATTGCCCCGATTGGCGCTAACCGGACGATCAGTGCAGTTGAAGGTGACCGGCCCTAGCTTATATTGTGGGACGGTGAGTTCCGTTGAGCCGCCATCCTTGAGGGCGTATATCTGGTCCAAGTGGGCCGTTTGGGTGGTATTTACCACATTCACCGATTGAGTATGGGGGGGATTTCTTTTGCCCTCCTGTGTTCGGAAATCTGGGCTCTTCATCGCTATCGTCGCTTTGAGACCCCTCTTCATGTTTGGCACCTGCCTTGCCGGCTTGTTTGAAGACCCATCATTCTCTGTTGGTATGGGTGGCTGGCGTTTCGGGGTGCCATGAATTTGGCATTAATGAGCGAGTATGCGGTCCAGACTAGACGGACCCGGATTTGTATTTTTGGGCGGCTCCTTCCGTTGACCAGACTTTGAGACCATGAACCCGGCATTAACTGTCGTATTATTGGTTTTATCACCATATTTGCGGTGCTTGTGTTTGTTGCGTCGTGGTTTGTCGTTGGCATCTTTGTTATCCGGAGTGCCCGGATTCCTGGATGTGTTGTTGCTGCGAGCCAGCCAGCTATCCTTGCCCGCGCAAAAGCGGGCCATGAGTGTCGTGAGGGCTGCCATAGACTTCGGCTTCTCCTGGCCGAGGTGCCGGGCGAGCCACTCATCGCGGATGTTATGCTTGAATGCCACTAAGGCCTCTACATCCGGACAGTTGACAATTTGGTTTTTCTTAGTTAGGAACCGTGTCCAGAATTGCCTGGCCGATTCCCCTGGGTGATGAGTTATATGGATCAAGTCATCAGCATCCAGTGGTCGCACATAAGTGCCCTGGAAGTTGTCAATGAATGCATCTTCCAAATCCTCCCAACTGCCTACGGAGTCTGCTGGCAAGCTATTCAGCCAATGCCGAACTGGTCCTTTGAGTTTTAGTGGGAGGTACTTGATGGCATGTAGATCATCACCGCGAGCCATGTGGATGTGAAGGAGGAAATCCTCGATCCATACAGCGGGATCTGTTGTACCATCATATGATTTGATATTTACGGGTTTAAAACCCTTCGGGAATTCGTGATCCATAACTTCATCAGTGAAGCATAGGGGGTGTGCGGCGCCTCTGTGCCGGGCTATATCACGACGCAGTTCATATGAGTCTTGTCTGCTGTATTCGGCCCGGCCGGATTTACCTTTGGTGTATCCAGCGCGACGATCATCGTCCCGCGTTGGCGCACGCGCCCGTGACCCGTATATTGACCTTGCGAGTTTTGCCTTACTGTCCAATACGTCTCGCAGGTCCCATGTGTTGCCCCGGGCCATGGTGTTTTTGGTTGAGTGGCGGCGGGGTGCGGGCTGAACTTCGGCTGAAACGCCTCTCCGGCTCGGCCACGCCGTGGCCGGTCAGCCGCATCGTACACTGGTGATGGAGGTTTCAATGCTTCCTTCTCGAGGTGAGGTAGCAACCTGCGTTTTGGGTAACTCTTAGAGGGGCGCTCGAGTTTGAATTCCTCGACCGCAAGGACTTCGGTCCAGCTGTCTGCTAGCAAGTCTTGATCAGCTTGAAGCTATTGTTGCTTTTTCTTCAGGCTATTTGTTTTGGCCATAAGCCGGCGCTTGAAGCGCTCCTGCTCGACGGGATCCTCAGGCATGATAAATTCTTCGTCGCCGAGGCTTGCCTCGTCTTCGGAGAGAGGCATGCAATTGTCCTCCTCTGGTTCTCCATCTGCTGCCTGCTCTGGAGGGCTAGCTTGTTCATCCTCCGGCTTTACATCATGCTGGAGGGGATTGTGGTTGTCTTCGGCACTATCCGGAGTGTTATTGTCTCCTGTGCCGGTATCACTACTTTTGCTGTGGCGGGACTTAGAGCGGCGCCGCTAACGTCGGGGCTTTGGTTGCTTATTGGAGGGGTCATCCTCCGCTGTCTCGTCGCCATTGCCTTCTTTGGGGGTATCCACCATGTATATATCATATGATGAGGTGGCGGTCCAGCGCTGTGTGGGCGGTTTGTCCTGTTCGTCTCCTGCATCGTCGTCCATACCGTCGATGTCTTCGGAGTCGAAGTCGAGCATGTCGGTTAAATCGTCGACAGTGGCACTAAGTGGGTGGTGGGTGGGCAGCGAATTTCTTCGTCGTCTGCATCCCATTCTAGCCGGACATAGTTCGGCCGAGGTTCTCCTAACAAGGAGAGAGACCTTAATGAATTTAGCACATCGCCGAAAGGTGAGTGCTGAAAGATATCCGCGGAGGTGAATTCCATGATCGGCCCCCAGTCGGATTCGACGGGCACGGATGTAAGCGGCTCGGAGTCCATGGCCAGAGATGAATCCAGTGGTTCGGCGACACGGCTCTCGTAAGGGGTGAAGTTAGTATCTGGCTCTATCGCCACTGAGAGTGCAGCCTCCATGGCGGGGTCTATCCCTCCGCTCTCGAATGGCGCAATTTTCTCTGGATTGACGGCCGGAGTAGTTGCAGATGCGATCTCCCAAACACTGTCCGGCGGCAGAGTTACGTCATGCTCATCGTGACTGTGCCGCGCACCTGACATGGGCTCGAATCCGTCGAAGATCAAGTCTCCGCGGATGTCAGCAGTGTAGTTTAGGTTTCTAAACCTGACCTGATGGCCAGGGGCGTAGCTCTCGATCTGCTCCAGATGGCCAAGCGAATTGGGCCGAAGTGCGAAGCTGCCGAATACGAAGATCTGTCCGGGGAGGAAAACCTCACCCTGGACCACATCGTTACCGATGATCGAAGGAGCCATCAAGCCTTACGGTGACGGCACAATGGAACTCTCAATGAAAGCACCAATGTCGGTTTCAAAACCAGCGGATCTCGGGTAGGGGGTCCCGAACTATGCGTCTAAGGCAGATGGTAACAGGAGGCAGGGGACACGATGTTTACCCAGGTTCGGGCCCTCTTGATGGAGGTAATACCCTACGCCCTGCTTGATTGTTCTTGATGATATGAGTATTACAAGAGTTGATCTACCACGAGATCGTAGAGGCTAAACCCTAGAAGCTAGCACTATGGTCTGATTATATGTTGTCCTACAGACTAAACCATCCGGTTTATATAGACACCGGAGGGGGCTAGGGTTACACAGAGTCGGTTACAAGGAAGGAGATCTACATATCCATATTGCGAATCTTGCCTTCCACGCCAAGGAAAGTCTAATCGGGACATGGGACGAAGTCTTCAATCTTGTATCTTCATAGTCCAACAGTCCGGCCAAAGGATATAGTCTGGCTGTCCGGAGACCCCCTAATCCAGGACTCCCTCAGAGGCGTCGGGGTGGACACGGGAGATGGGGGCACCGGCCACCGCGTGGTTCATGTTCAGGGGAGAGAGATAGAGAGAGAGCCCTCTAGGTGGAGTGGATAAGGTGGGAGGACGTGCATTCTTTAAAAGATTTTTGCAATCCAACACCGACTTTTTCTGTATTTTTTCCATGCGGAGGGTAGGAGGGAGGACACTGGTTGAACCATCACGATGAACGTGGAATCCCCGTTAATAATAGTGATGATGATGATTGATGATGTTTGCAACACGAACACATAATGCGTCAAAGGTCGGCTTGGTTGTGAGTTATTTCATTTTGCTGCGCTTGGGTTGGGATCTGTCTCGAGCTATGACCCAGATTTGTACAACTTAACCTTTTTGGATTGACCCATGTCAGATATCATGACCATATATGCTGCACGCTGCCTATCGGCGCATCATCTCACGCAAGACACTATGCGGTGTAGCAGTAGGTCGACGTCCGCTTTAGCATGGCAGGCGATTCTAGGAGAAGGATGACTCACAGAGCAGTCCAGAGCGCTCGACAGTGTATGGTTCGAGTGCACACACGTACCACCAATCATACCACGCATCGTCGCTGCCTTCTGGTCAACTACTTCACCCTCGCACGATTGAATCGAGGATCAGATGCCCATAGCTCCCAGAAACCTCCCCAGAATGCCGAAACCTAGCCTCCAGAAGGCATTCAGAGGGGGGATTGGCACGGAGGACTCTATCATCACCATCACCTTGCGCAAGGAGACGCTAATATCAACACCACCATCATCTTCTTCATCACCATCCCATCTCCATAGCATTGTAATACTTAACCCTCGTGGATCCCTACATGTATTACTCGATGTTATCATCCATGTTTGCCACCGCCATTCATACGATGCTTATCGTCACCATGTGGGAGTAGTTCTCCCCTAGTTCTCGAAGATATGGATGAACCATGGTAATGTATTGATACGTCCATTTTGCATCATGGTTTTATATCGATATTTATTGCATTATGGACTGTTATTACACATTATGTCACAATACTGATACCTATTCTCCCTTATTTTACAAGGTTTACATGAAGAGGGGGAATGCCGGCAGCTGGAATTCTGGGCTGGAAAGGAGCAAATATTAGAGACCTATTCTGCACAGCTCCAAAACTCCTGAAACTTCACAGAAGTTATTTTCAGAATATATAAAAATACTGAGCGAAAAAGCACCAGAGGGGAGCCACCCACCAGCCACGAGGGTGGGGGCGCGCCTACCCCCTGGGCGTGCCCCCTGCCTCGTGAGCCCCCTGGTGGCCCTCCGATGCCTATCTTTGGCTATATGGAGTCTTTCGTCCGAGGAAAAATCAGAAGCTAGCTCACGGGACGAAACTCCGCCGCCACGAGGCGGGACCTTGGCGGAACCAATCTAGGGCTCCAGCAGAGCTGTTCTACCGGGGAAACTTCCCTCCGGGAGGAGGAAAACATCGCCATCGTCACCACAACCGATCCTCTATCGGGAGGGGGTCAATCTCCATCAACATCTTCACCAGCACCATCTCATCTCAAATCCTAGTTCATCATCTCTTGTACCAATCTTTGTATCCAAACCTCAGATTGGTACCTGTGGGTTGCTAGTAGTGTTGATTACTCCTTATAGTTGATGCTAGTTGGTTTACTTGGTGGAAGATCATATGTTCAGATCCATTATGCATATTAATACCCCTCTGATTATGAACATGAATATGCTTTGTGAGTAGTTATGTTTGTTCCTGAGGACATGGGAGAAGTCTTGCTATTAGTATTCATGTGAATTTGGCATTCGTTCGATATTTTGATGAGATATATATCGTCATCCCTCTAGTGGTGTCATGTGAACGTCGCCTACATGACACTTCACCATTGTTTGGGCCTAGAGGAAGGCATTGGGAAGTAATAAGTAGATGATGGGTTGCTAGAGTGACAGAATCTTAAACCCTAGTTTATGCGTTGCTTCGTAAGGGGCTGATTTGGATCCATATGTTTCATGCTATGGTTAGGTTTACCTTAATACTTCTTTTGTAGTTGCGGATGCTTGCAATAGGGGTTAATCATAAGTGGGATGCTTGTCCAAGTAAGGACAACACCCAAGAACCGGTCCACCCACATATCAAATTATCAAAGTACCGAACGCGGATCATATGAGCGTGATGAAAACTAGCTTGACGATAATTCCCATGTGTCCTCGGGAGTGCTTTTCTCTATATCAGAGTTTGTCCAGGCTTGTCCTTTGCTACAAAAAGGATTGGGCCACCTTGCTGCACTTTATTTACACTTGTTACTCGTTACAAATTACCTTATCACAAAATTATCTGTTACCGATAATTTCAGTGCTTGCAGAGAATACCTTGCTGAAAACCGCTTATCATTTCCGTCTGCTCCTCGTTGAGTCCGACACTCTTACTTATCTAAAGGACTACGATAGATCCCCTATACTTGTGGGTCATCAAGACTCTTTTCTGGCGCCGTTGCCGGGGAGTGAAGCGCCTTTGGTAGGTGGAATTTGATAAGGAAAAATTTATATAGTGTGCTGAAATTTACTGTCACTTGTTACTATGGAACATGATCCTTTGAGGGGTTTGTTCGGCGTATCTTCACCTCGTTCGGAACCACAATTAGCTACCCCTCAACCTACTGAACCTACTGAAAATGTTTACTTTGAAATTCCTTTGGGTATGATAGAGAAACTGCTAGCTAATCCTTTTGCAAGAGATGGAACATTGCATCCCGATTTACACTTAATCTATGTGGATAAAGTTTGTGGATTATTTAAGCTTACAGGTATGCCCGAGGATGTTATCAAGAAGAAGGTCTTCCCTTTATCTTTGAATAGAGAGGCATTGACATGGTATAGGCTATGTGATGATATGGGATCATGGGACTACAAGCGATTGAAATTGGAATTTCTCCAGAAGTTTTATCCTATGCATCTTGTTCATCGTGATCGTAATTATATATATAATTTTTGGCCTCGCGAAGGAGAAAGCATCGCTCAAGCTTGGGGGAGGCTTAAGTCAATGTTATATTCATGCCCCAATCATGAGCTCTCAAGAGAAATGATTATTCAAAAAATTTATGCTCGGCTTTCTCTCAGTAATCGCTCCATGCTCGATACTTCTTGTGCTGGATCTTTTATGATGAAGGCTATTGAATTCAAATGGGATTTATTGGAGATAATTAAACACAACTCTGAAGATTGGAACCTCGATGAAGGTAAGGAGTCAGGTATAACCAAGGTTGTCAGAATCGCGATTTTGAATCGGATCGGAACCCCGATGGTAGGATCGCAAATCATAGAATCTTCACTATCAGAATCGTAGAAGCGTAGATTCTATGAAGTAAAATCTTAGAATCAGAGGGGTTAGTTTGGGTCGTAAAGTCGTAGAATCGTATAATAGAATTGCGATTCTGACAACCTTGGGTATAACGCCTAAGTTTGATTGTGTTAAATCTTTTATGGATACCGATGCTTTCCGTGAATTTAGCACTAAATATGGACTTGACTCTGAGATAGTAGCTTCTTTCTGTGAATCCTTTGCTACTCATGTTGATCTCCCTAAGGAGAAGTGGTTTAAATATAATCCTCCAATTGAAGTAAAAGTAGTTGCACCTATTAAAGTTGAAGAAAAGACTATCACTTATGATGATCCTGTTGTTCCTGCTGCTTATATTGAGAAACCGTCTTTCCCTGTTAGAATAAAGAATCATGCTAAAGCTTCAACTGTAGTCAACAAGAGTAATATTAAGACACCCAAACCCCCTGAGCAAATTAAAGTTGAACCTAATATTCTATAGTTAAGGATCTCTTGGCTGATAATATTGATGGGCATGTTATTTACTTATGTGATGAGACTGCTAGAATTGCTAGACCTGATACTAAAAATAATCATAGACCTGTTGTAGGCATGCCTGTTATTTCTGTTAAAATAGGAGATCACTGATGTCATGGCTTGTGTGATATGGGTGCTAGTGCAAGTGCAATACCCCATTCCTTATACAAAGAAATTATGCATGATATTGCACCTGCTGAGATAGAAAATATCGATGTTACCATTAAGCTTGCCAATAGAGATACTATTTCACCAATCAGGATTGTTAGAGATGTTGAAGTCTTATGTGGGAAGGTTAAATATCCTGCTGATTTTCTTGTTCTTGGTTCCCCACAAGATAGCTTTTCTCCCATTATATTTGGTAGACCCTTCCTGAATACTGTTAATGCTAAGATAGACTGCAATAAGGATATTGTTTCTGTTGGTTTAGGTGATATGTCTCATGAGTTTAATTTTGCTAGATTTCGTAGACAACCCCATGATAAAGAATTTCCTAGTAAAGATGAAATTATTGGTCTTGCTTCTATTGCCGTGCCTCCTACTGATCCTTTAGAACAATATTTGCTAGACCATGAAAATGATATGTTCATGAATGAAAGAAGGGAAATAGATGAAGTATTCTTTAAATAGGGACCTATTCTGAAACACAACTTGCCTGTTGAAATCCTAGGGGATCCTCCTCCACCCAAGGGTGATCCCGTGTTTGAGCTTAAACCTTTACCCGACACTCTTCAATATGCTTATCTTGATGAAAAGAAGATATATCATGTTATTATTAGTGCCAAACTTTCAGAGAAGGAGGAAGAGAAATTATTGAAAACTCTGAAGAAGCATTGTGCTGCTATTGGATATACTCTTGATGATCTTAAGGGCATTAGTCCCACTCTATGTCAACACAAAATAAATTTGGAGAAAGATGCCAAGCCAGTTATTGATCACCAACGACGGCTAAATCCTAAGATGAAAGAAGTGGTAAGAAAGGAAATATTAAAGCTCCTTGAGGCAGGTATAATTTATCCCGTTGCTGATAGTCAGTGGGTAAGTCATGTCCATTGTGTCCCTAATAAGGGAGGTATTACTGTTGTTTCTAATGATAAAGATGAATTGATCCCGCAAAGAATTATTACAGGTTATAGGATGGTAATTGATTTCCGGAAATTAAATAAAACTACTAAAAAGGATCATTACCCTTTGACTTTTATTGATCAAATGCTAGAAAGATTATCTAAACATACACACTTTTGCTTTTTAGATGGTTACTTTGGTTTCTCTCAAATACCCGTGTCAGCTGAGGATCAAGAAAAGACCACTTTTACTTGCCCTTTCGGTACTTTTGCTTATAGACGTATGCCTTTTGGTTTATGTAATGCACATGCTACCTTTCAAAGATGCATGATGGTTATATTCTCTGACTTTTGTGAAAAGATTTGTGAGGTATTCATGGATGATTTCTCCATTTATGGATCCTCCTTTGATGATTGCTTGAGCAACCTTGATCGAGTTTTGCAAGGATGTGAAGAAACTAATCTCGTTTTGAATTGGGCGAAGTGCCACTTTATGGTTAATGAAGGTATTGTCTTGGGGCATTAAATTTCTGAAAGAGGTATTGAAGTTGACAGAGCTAGAGTTGATGATATTGAAAAGTTGTCGTGTCCCAAGGACATCAAAGGTATAAGAAGTTTTCTGGGTCATGTCGGCTTTTATAGGAGGTTCATTAAGGACTTCTCAAAAATTTCTCGGCCTCTGACTAACCTATTACAAAAAGATATTCCTTTTGTCTTTGATGATGATTGTGTAGAAGCATTCGAAGTACTTAAGAAAGCTTTGATTTCTGCACCTATTGTTCAGCCACCTGATTGGAATTTACCCTTTGAAATTATGTGTGATGCTAGTGATTATCTTGTAGTGTTGTTCTAGGACAAAGAGTTGATGAGAAATTAAATGTTATTCAATATGCTAGTAAAAGTCTAGATAGTGCCCAGAGAAATTATGCTACTACTGAAAAATAATTTTTAGCAGTTGTATTTCCTTGTGATAAGTTCAGACCTTATAGTGTTGATTCTAAAGTAACTATTCACACTGATCATGTTGCTATTAAATATCCTATGGAAAATAAAGATGCTAAACCTAGACTTATTAGATGGGTTCACCTACTACAAGAATTTGATTTTCGTATCATTGATAGAAAGGGAGCTGAGAACCCCGTTGCAGACAACTTGTCTAGGTTAGAGAATGTTCTTGATGACCCACTACCTATTGATGATAGCTTTCCCGATGAACAATTAAATGTCATAAATGCTTCTCGAACTGCTCCATGGTATGATGATTATGCTAATTATATTGTTTCTAAATTTATACTACCTAGTTTCACATACCAGCAAAAGAAAAAGCTCTTCTATGATTTAAGGCATTACTTTTGGGATGACCCACATCTTTATAAAGAAGGAGTAGATGGTGTTATTAGATGTTGTGTACCTGAGCATGAACAGGAACATATCCTACCCAAGTGTCACTCCGAAGCCTATGGAGGGCACCATACTGGAGATAGAACTGCACACAAGGTATTGCAATCTGGTTTTTATTGGCCTATTCTCTTCAAGGATACCCGTAAGTTTGTCTTGTCTTGTGATGAATGTCAAAGAATTGGTAATATTAGTAGAGGTCAAGAAATGCATATGAATTATTCACTTGTTATTGAACCATTTGATGTTTGGGGCTTTGATTACATGGGACCGTTTCCTTCCTCTAATGGGTATACACATATTCTAGTTGCTGTTGATTACGTTACTAAGTGGGTAGAAGCTATTCCAACTAGTAGTGCTGATCATAACACCTCTATTAATATGCTTAAAGAAGTTATTTTTCCGAGGTTTGGAGTCCCTAGATATTTAATGGCTGATGGTGGTTCACATTTTATTCATGGTGCTTTTCGTAAAATGCTCGCTAAGTATATGATGTTAATCATAGAATTGTATCTCCATATCACCCGCAATCTAGTGGTCAAGTAGATTTGAGTAACAGAGAGCTCAAATTAAGTTTGCAAAAGACCGTTAATAGATCTAGAAAGAATTGGTCAAAGAAACTTGATGATGCATTATGGGCTTATAGAACTGCATATAAAAACCCTATGGGTATGTCTCGTATAAAATGGTTTATGGTAAAGCATGTCACTTACCTCTTGAATTAGAACATAAGGCATATTGGGCCATTAAAGAGCTCAATTATGATTTCAAACTTGCCGGTGAGAAGAGGTTATTTGACATTAGTTCACTTGATGAATGGAGAACCCAGGCCTATGAGAATGCCAAACTATTTAAATAAAAAGTTAAAAGATGGCATGACAAAAGGATACACAAGCACGAGTTTAATGTAGGTGATTATGTATTACTATACAACTCTCGTTTAAGATTTTTTGCAGGCAAACTCCTCTCTAAATGGGAAGGTCCTTACGTCATCGAGAAGGTCTATCGTTCCGGTGCCATAAAAATCAACAACTTCAAAGGCATAAACCCAAGGGTGGTGAACGGTCAAAGAATCAAACATTATATCTCAGGTAATCCCGTAATTGTTGAAACTAATATTGTTGAAACCGTAACCCCGGGGGAATACATAAGGAACACTTTCCGAAACGTTTCAGACTCCGAAAAGGAATAGGTATGTGGTACGGTAAGTAAACCGACTCCAAAACAGTTCTAATGGCATTTTTTCCCCGTTTTGGAATATTTAAGAAAATAGGAAAATAAGAAGCAGTCTGGAAAGGACACGAGGCTTCCACGAGGGTGGAGGGCACGCCCTACCCCCCCTGGGCGCGCCCCCTACCTCGTGGGCGCCTTGTGTGCTCTCCAGACTCCGTTTTCTTGCACGATACTTCTTTTGGTCGGTAAAAATTCATTATATAATCTCCCAAAGGTTTTGACCATCGTATCACGCGAATATCTCCTGTCTTTGCTTCAAGCTATTTTTCTGACAGATCTAGATCACCATGGCATATTCAAGTGCCCCCAAGGACAAGTTCTTCGAGAAGGTCATCAACCCCTACCTCACGGAGGTGCTGCAACACCCTCAAACCATTGAGATGCGTGAGGGGTTGTTGCACATCCGCGATGTGGAGGGAACAAGGAGGACTGGAAGCGTGGAGACAAGGCTCGAGGCGATGGAGCAACAAGTTTTCAACTGTCAGGAGACGGTGGAGCGTGGACTCGACTCCAATCACATAATGATCACGGAGTTCACGAACAACCACAAGCTGGACGCCAAGGACATTGGGGAGGCCATCTTCAAGCTTCATGAGAAAATCGAGCACCTCCAAGCCTAGATCTATGACCTACAAAACCAAAATTGTGAGTATGAATATAGATTCAAGAGGATGAGTTTGGCTGCAGATTTAAGGATTCTGGAGACTCGATCATCCTTCTAGGATGGTGAGCCTATGCCTTGGAAGATGGACAACAAGCCTACATCATCAACAACTCCTTCATCACCACCTCCGAGGAAGGAAACATAAACACATGGGTATGGGCACTCCCCTTGGAAACTGCCAAGCTTGGGGGAGTGCCCTGGTATCGTATCACCATCACCTTTTATCTTTACCATTTTTCTTAGTTCGATCCTTTTGATAATATCTTGATCTAGCAGAATAAAGTTTTAGTATGATCTAGTTGTGAGTTTTGCTTTATGATCCTTCTATGTAATCGAGTCCGTGAGCTATATATAATAAAGATTAGTGTTGAGTCAAGGGCTTGATTATCTTGCTATGATCTTAAGGGAATAAAATAAAAGAGAAAGAATAAAAGGAAATAAAGAGATCATATGGATCTTATGGAGAGTAATGACTTCACATATAAGAGTATGATGAATAAAAGTTGTTGAAAGTTGACAAACATAGTTTCGGTCATCGTTGCAATTAATAGGAAGTAATAAAGAAAGAGAGGTTTTCACATATAAATATACTATCTTGGACATCTTTTATGATTGTGAGCGCTCATTAAAATATGACATGCTAAAGAGTTGACATTGGACAAGGAAGACAACGTAATGGGTTATGTTTTCTTACATCTGAGATAAATTATATTGTCATGGATCATCCAACATGTTGAGCTTGCCTTTCCCTCTCATTCTAGCCAAGTTCTTTGCACCAAGTAGAAATACTACTTGTGCTTCCAAATATCCTTAAACCCAGTTTTGCCATGAGAGTCCACCATACCTACTTATGGATTGAGTAAGATCCTTCAAGTAAGTTGTCATCGGTGCATGCAATAAAAATTGCTCTCTAAATATGTATGACTTATTAATGTGGAGAAAATAAGCTTTATACGATCTTTTGATGTGGAAGAAATAAAAGCGATGGACTGCATAATAAAGGTCCATATCACAAGTGGCAATATAAAGTGACTTTCTTTTGCATTAAGATTTGTTGCATCCAACCACAAAAGCGCATGACAACCTCTGCTTCCCTCTGCGAAGGGCCTATCTTTTACTTTTATCTTCTACCTTATATAAGAGTCATGGTGATCTTCACCTTTCCTTTTTACATTTTATCCTTTGGCAAGCACAATGTGTTGGAAAGATCCAGATACATATAGCTAATTGGATGTGAGTTTTCATGAACTATTATTGTTGACATTACCCTTGAGGTAAAAAGTTGGGAGGCAAACTATAAGCCCCTATCTTTCTCTGTGTCCGGCTAGAACTTCATAACCAAACATATCGCGTGAGCGTTAGCAATTATGAAAGACTAAATGATAGTTGAGTATGTGGACTTGCTGAAAAGCTCTTATATTGACTCTTTCCTATGTTATGATAAATTGCAATTGCTCCAATGTCTGAGATTATAGTTTGTTAGTTTTCAATGAAGTTTATGATTCATACTTGAAATTGTGGTTGAATTGTTACTTTAGCATAAGAGATCATATGACAATATATATGTTGATGTTCTAAGAATGACCATGATGCCCTCATGTCCGTATTTTATTTTATCGACACCTCTATCTCTAAACATGTGGACATATTTTTCGATTTCGGCTTTCGGTTGAGGACAAGCAAGGTCTAAGCTTGGGGGAGTTGATACGTCCATTTTGCATCATGCTTTTATATCGATATTTATTGCATTATGGACTGTTCTTACACATTATGTCACAATACTTATGCCTATTCTCCCTTATTTTACAAGGTTTACATGAAGAGGGGGAATGCCGGCAGCTAGAATTCTGGGCTGGAAAAGGAGCAAATATTAGAGACCTATTCTGCACAGCTCCAAAACTCCTGAAACTTCACAGAAGTTATTTTCAGAATATATAAAAATACTGAGCGAAAAAGCACCAGAGGGGGGCCACCCACCAGCCACGAGGGTGGGGGGCGCGCCCTACCCCCTGGGCGCGCCCCTGCCTCGTGGGCCCCCTGGTGGCCCTCCGATGCCCATCTTTGGCTATATGGAGTCTTTCGTCCGAGGAAAAATCAGAAGCTAGCTGACGGGACAAAATTCCGCCGCCACGAGGCGGAACCTTGGTGGAACCAATCTAGGGCTCCAGCAAAGCTGTTCTGCCGGGGAAACTTCCCTTCGGGAGGGGGAAATCATCGCCATCGTCACCATCAACGATCCTCTCATCAGGAGGGGGTCAATCTCCATCAACATCTTCACCAGCACCATCTCATCTCAAACCCTAGTTCATGTATTGTATCCAATTTTTGTATCCAAACCTCAGATTGGTACCTGTGGGTTGCTAGTAGTGTTGATTACTCCTTGTAGTTGATGCTAGTTGGTTTACTTGGTGGAAGATCATATGTTCAGATCCATTATGCATATTAATACCCCTCTGATTATGAACATGAATATGCTTTGTGAGTAGTTACGTTTGTTCCTGAGGACATGGGAGAAGTCTTGCTATTAGTAGTCATCTGAATTTGGTATTCGTTCGATATTTTGATGAGATGTATGTTGCCATCCCTCTAGTGGTGTCATGTGAACGTCGACTACATGACACTTCACCATTGTTTAGGCCTAGAGGAAGGCATTGGGAAGTAATAAGTAGATGATGGGTTGCTAGAGTGACAGAAGCTTAAACCCTAGTTTATGCGTTGCTTCGTAAGGGGCTGATTTGGATCCATATGTTTCATGCTATGGTTACGTTTACCTTAATACTTCTTTTGTAGTTGCGGATGCTTGCAATAGGAGTTAATCATAAGTGGGATGCTTGTCCAAGTAAGGACATCACCCAAGCACCGGTCCACCCACATATCAAATTATCAAAGTACTGAACGCGAATCATATGAGCGTGATGAAAACTAGCTTGACGATAATTCCCATGTGTCCTCGGCAGCGCTTTTCTCTATATAAGAGTTTTTCCAGGCTTGTCCTTTTCTACAAAAAGGATTGGGCCACCTTGCTGCACTTTATTGTTACTTGTTACTCGTTACAAATTACCTTATCACAAAACTATCTGTTACCGATAATTTCAGTGCTTGCAGAGAATACCTTGCTGAAAACCGCTTATCATTTCCTTCTGCTCCTCGTTGGGTTCGACACTCTTACTTATCCAAAGGACTGCGATAGATCCCCTATACTTGTGGGTCATCATGTATAGGGGCTGAAAGCTAATAAGTATATGAGATTCTCTTTTGGATGTTTGATTCAATAGCCTTCGTGAATGTTGTGAAGGGCCTCACTCAACATTTCCACCTTGTATGGTCATGGAGCATATTTCTGTAAAATTTGAAATAATTTGAGGTGGCAGTAAAAATCCTCTCTACCTCGCATCTGCAATATATAGGGGAGTAATGAAGAACCCTTGGTGCGGTCGCATCCACGAGGAAACACTACTAGGGAAAACCCTACTAGTAGCATGGGTTTTTATCCTAGTAGTAGCGCGGGCGCTGATCCACCCGTGCTACTCCTAATTCAGTTAGCAGTAGCGTGTTTCTGCACCAGCGCTAATACTAAGTAGTAGCAACGTAGGCTTTACCCCGCGCTACTACTTTTAATATGTATTTCATTTCATTTTTATTGTATTTATACATCGTTATACTAATTTTGATATAGTATCAATTAAGAGATTGTTATATCATTATGATCATGATGAGTTATTATATCATTGGGTGGAAGAAACATGGATTAGATTCATGTGGATGGATCCAAAGTGACCAAAGGATGGATTAGTAGGATTGTCCTACTAATCCATGTTTCTTCCACCCAATGATATAATAACTCACCATGATCATAATAACTCATCGTCATATAAGAACTCATACATCATCTACATCATAATAACAACTCATCATCATAGTCATATAGGAACTAGCTCATCATTCTAGCACAATGTAGCACATAACTCATCATCATCATCTTAATAACAACTCATCATCATAGTCATATAAGAACTAGCTCATCATTCTAGCACAAGGTGTAGCACATAACTCATCATCATCATGATAACAACTCATCATCACCATCTAGTCATAGCCAACACTAGCTAATTGTTCTTAGCACATGATGAGTACGTACTACCAAAGACCTGCTAGTCTCTCAAAGGTAAAATAGCATAAAATAGGTAAACCCCTGAATCTCCATTATGGAGGATACAGATCAACCTGTCTCCCATTTGTGGGATGCGCTTGATGTTTCCCCCAAGTAGTTCCCTGCGATCATTCAGAACTTTTCTCCAGTCTTTGATTGTGGGGACTTCATCTCTTTGACTAATCGTGTATGCACTACGGTGACACGTAGGCCAACTTGGTCGTAAGCTGATAATGTTCATGTCACCTTTCATATGCATAAGACGAGGCACAATCGGCCGAGAGTTTCTGTTGAAGAACATCATAATGACATACTTAGAAAAATGTAGTTTAGCTTAAGAGGAATGTATGCAAAAGATGCACTGGTGACATAATAAAAAAATCTTACCATGATACCTCAACGGATGTTACCGTAGTTCAACATGTGGACTAGCGGCACGTATTGATCATAACTTAGAGGGATATGATGACTCGTCTTAAAAGTCTCAACATTATTAATCCATGAAACAAAATGATTTATCGCCTTGCAAGTTATTTCAGACCCATAAGTGTAGTAGGTTTTGTCTATTACTTCCGTACATTTCTTGAAGAATAGAAATAAGCAGTCAACTATTTTTAAATAAACAATATAAATTACTTAATAAATATGTTTGATAAACTCACATAGAGGTAGAACTGGAAGCGTATCAACATCGACCCAAATGTCGGTATTATCTTCGATGTCATTTTTAGGACCAAGATCGAAGGTGACATGCATACCCTCCTGAAAATCATACGCCTTGCATAGTGCTATCCAATTCGAGCAACCAAAATGGGAGTAGGTCACCGCATTGTGTAGATTTACGGCAAAAGCGTAACCATGTTGGGTCCTGAGGTGAACTCCCTTTGTCTCCTTATTCTCATGATCTTCGAAATCCATCTTCTCCAAGACATAATGTCTTGCATGGTAGGGGATGCACTAGTCGGATTGTAAAAAAACGGAAATTACATGTTGAAGAAGTAGAAGTCATGCTTAATTACAAAAAAAGACTTGTCGTCGTTGCATACCGTACAAACATCAAAAGTCTTGTCAAGCTTAATAGTGAAGCGTCGATCGTCTTCCAGGTGAGGCCTGCTGCACTGACCACGGTCGTTGCTACAGTAGTCGCACTCTGGGATCTTATCGTTGTAAGACATTTCCTATGTTCATAATTCAACATAATTCAAAGATTAAACATCGACCGACGACAATTACCAGGAAACTCAACACACAGGTCACTATCCAGCACGAGTTGACTTTTGGTCCATTGAGTCTTCCTTGCTACACTCTATCTCACATGGTGTATATGGTGTGCATTCCCTCTCTGATATTGCGACCATACGTGATGGTCGCTCATCCCTTTGTTCCCGAGTGAAGCGACCCCCACGACAACAGTCGGGATTCTTCCTCTTTTATATTTCGACAGTATATGGTGGACACTCCCTCATAGATATTTTGAACGTCGGTGATGGTCGCTTCCCCTACTTCTCTCGTGCATTATCAAGGTATATCACGAGAAGAAGACGGAATAAGCGACCCCCGCGACAACAGTCGGCATTTTCCTTCAAGAACAGACTGAAAGTTACTCAAATAGCATCGACAGGCTAAAATTCAACCCGTTACATATATGGATCAATGGCCTATGTTGCGCGGGAATGTTGATTACTTCCCGTTTGGCAAATCACGTGGCATGAGATTTGCTTTAATAGGACATATCGAGTGCCTGAAATTTGCCGAACGGAAATGAATCAACATTCCGGCAAAACATAGGCCATTCGGTGGTGTTCCCTACAAACAATAAAAGCCAAGATAGCACTTGGCAAGCACATACACGTGCTAGTACTACACAACACTACTCCACATATCACATGTCCAAATAGATCATCTTTACTCACTGGGAAAGTATCTAGTGCTACCAGGCCTAGGGTGCTCCCGATGCTCCGATGCGGAAAACATTTTTTAAAATGTTTAAAAAATTCTGAAAAAAAATGCAGCACATCGATGGAACATCGATGTCTCTTGTCAGAAAATTTCAAATCAAAATTCGAAATATTGTTCGAGATACAAAAATGACAAATTTGACATCAATGTGATAATGGGCCAAAACTAAAGCCCAACTTATGTTATGTACAAAAATTTGTCATTTTTGTATCTCGAGCAATGTTTCAAATTTTGATTTGAAATTTTGTGACAAGAGACATCGATGTTCCATCGATGTGCTGCATTTTTTTCAGAATTTTTTGAACATTTTAAAAATGTTTTTCGGACATTTGGAGCACCGGGAGCACCCCAAGCCTGGGAGCACTAGATACTTTCCCTTTACTCACTAGACGGTTGTCGAGGATGCGGTTGTTGTCGGTGATCTTCTGGGTGTTGTCGAGCGGCTCGTCGGTGTGATCTACCCTACACCACATGAGGAGTCACACATGAGTATGTAAACACTATTGACATTTTCATTTCTTCAATTTTCATTTTAAAAAATAGTAGCTTTATTTCTTCACATTTTCATTTTCATTTCTTCACATGTTCAAACAGAGTCTTACATTTAAAAAAAATAGTTCCTTACATTTTCATTTTTCACATGTTAAAAAATAGTTCCTTACATTTTCATTTCAAAAAAAAATCCTAGCTTCACATTTTCATTTCAAAAAAATACAAGCCTCACATTTTCATTTCATAATAAAATACACGCCTCACATTTTTCAATTCAACATTGTTGGATTTTACTTCTCCCAATAATTCCCCTAAAATGTTCATCTATTTTTTATGCACTTGATAATCAATTTATAATGAAACTTTTGAAATTCAATATATGTACTACAAAAACTAAATTAATAAAACACTAAAACCTAGAACTTACATATGAGAATATCCAATTTGATTCCTAATAAACCAAATTATTTTACCTACTGTCTACTTCTTCAACCCTAGAAAATCCTACCAAATAAATTTAGCAAACTACAAACTATAAAATAGAAAATGCATAAGGGAGGGGAGGGGAGGGAGGGTGGCAGGAGGGAGGCAGGAGGGAGGGAGGGAGGAGAGGGCGTCCTGTGAGAGGAGGAGGGAGGCAGATTGGAGGATGCAGGAGGGAGGGAGGACAAGGAGGCCAGAGGAGAGGAGGACGGCGGCCGACGAGAGGAGGACGGTGGCCGGCGAGAGGAGGGTGGCGAAAGAAGGAAGGAGGGAGCAGAGGAGGACATTGGGCTGCGAGAGGAGGGAGAAGAGAGGAGGGCGGCGAGCTACCTCGGGGCAATGGGGGACGAGGGCGACGACAAAGAGAGCGGGCAACTGCAGCGGCAAAGAGAGTGGGCAACGGCTGTGAGAAAGTGTGAGGAGACAGTGAGTAGGACGGGCCGCGGCGGGAAGACGATAAGGCTGGCTTAATAGTAGCCTGGGTCACAAGCCGGCGCTACTGCTAAGTGTAGCAGCAATAGCGTCGGTCTGTCACCCGCGCTACTACTAAGTGAGGCCCACCAAGTGGCGTCGTGCACACATAGCAGTAGCAATGGGTCACGGACACATGCTACTGTTAAGTGTAGCAGCCGTAGTGTCGGTTTGTAACCGACTACTCTTGTTTTCCTAGTTTTAGGAAACTTTTAGCTGGTTTTGGTCAAAACCGAACCCAAAAATCGAATAGGCGAAAAATGGAAACCGAATCGAAGACCAAAACCGCATTAACCGACAATTCGGTTATATTGGTTCGGTTACGATATGCCCAGGGTTAGGTTTTTTCTTTTTTTTCTCTTTCTTCTTTTGTTTTCTCTAGCAGTTCTCTAATACGTTTTCTATTTTGGGTTATATTTGCTTTCAAAAAATGTTCTAAATTTTCAAAAAAAATGGTGGAACATAATAATGTGACCATTTAAAAAATTGCATTTCTTAGATAATTGTTTGCTAATTCTAATTTTTTTCAAGTTTATTAAAAAAATGATCAAGTTTATAATACTTTTTGTGAAAAAAATAGAAAATGCTTAGTGCTAAAATTATATTAATTTTCTTACTTTTTTAAAACCACTGAAAAGAAGAAAAAGAACCACTAGAAAGGACAACATTAAAAATGTCGCTCGCCATTGGTGCTCGTCCTCTTCTATATCTAAATAGCTAGCCTCCGCTAAACTATTTCTCTCAATATGCTAGCATGTCACCTAAGCATCGATCTTAAATAGGACAGACACTCACTCAACATGCAACCTGTGGTTGGATGGTCAGGTGCACAGTGACCTCCCTAACCCATAAGATTCAAGTCCTGATGCTCGCATTTATTTTTGGATTTATTTTAAGATTTCTGGCAATGTGTGTTCAGTGGGAGGATACGTTCTCGTCGACTATTCGTCAATCCTAAGATGATATATCGGCTTAGTATCTCGGAGGTGCTCATATGGATGGGGTGTGCGTGTGCGTGTATATATGAGCGTATGTGTATGTACCGTGTTAAAAAACATGCAACCATGCATAGAAAAAAGCCAACTTCAACATGCAAACATGTTGAGAATTTTGATCATATTATACTATTTATATTTCATAAGTATTTTACAACTATATACAAAAATCAAACACAATAAAACAAATGTATTTTCATTTTTAGCTCGCATATTATTAATCTACATGTTTATATTTCAGAGAAGCCTTGTTTGAGTGGTAATATTTCAGACAAGTAATCACATTGAAATATATTGCAAACATTCCAACTATAATAGCGTGTACCTGCTGTGTTGAGCAACAACAGGCCGGCCCAGTGGACGCGCCATTGTGCGTCACCCTTTATACTTTTTAATGAGACAAAGAGCATCAAATATTTTGAGCGCCTATAGGCCGGCCCAGTATGAACTTACGTTTGTGTCGCTTCATTACGCATGTGTTAATTTGTTCTTTTTTTCTCCTTTTTCCCTTATTTATATTTCAAAAATTCTTAAAATACGTATATTTCAAAAGTTACTTACTCAATTTATAAATTGTACATTAAGCCTTAAAAAAGTATATAAGATGTAAATAATGTCCGTGTAAACTTTAAAAAATATTGATAGCAGTCAAAAATGCTTATGAAATTTAAAGAATGTTCACGTGTTTTAAAACAATGTTTCTGACATTTAAATAATAAGCACGTATTATTAAAAAAATGTTTGTTACATTTAAGAAAATTATACAATGTAAAAAAACTATGTTTGCTTAATTTAAAGAATAGGTGCCATATCATTAAAGAACACTTAATGGGATCTGTTCATTTTTTATTTCAATAAAAAATTATCACTGAAAATGTACTCGTATTTAAAACAGGTTCCCTTTTCCAAAAATATGTTAATTACATTTCGAAAATGTTTCTACAATGTAAACAAATGTCATGTAATTTTAGAATAATGTTTCACAACATTTGAATTTTTATACTGTGTATTTAAAAATGGTTTACATGAAGGAAGAAAAGTGTTCGAACGTGTATTTTAACAAATGTTTATCATGTAATCTGAAAATATTCAACATGTGCCAAAAATGGTTCTGCATATATACAAAAAATGTAGAACGTGTATTAAAAAGTTAAAGCTTGAAAATAAGAAAAAAAAAGGAAAAACAAACTGAAAAAGAGGAAGAAAAATCTAACGAAACCGTAAAGAAACACATAGAAAGAGAAATGAAACATGGAACCTTCCCAAAGCCCATAAAACCCAGTGAAAGGTCAGAAGAACTGGCACTCGTTGAAGGGTGGCGTGGGTTGGGCTGACCCAGGCGCGCTGAAACAACAGCCTCCGATTTTCGCGTTTATTGTTTTTGTTTTTGTTTTTTTCCTTTTCTTATACCTCCAAATATTCTAAATAAATATAAAAGAATTGATAAATGTAGATCAATCATATGAAAAATGTTAATGTGTACAGAAATGTTTTTATCACATATACGAAAAATATATACAAAAAATGTGTATGAAACAATTTGATCATGTATTTAAAAAAATGTTAATCAAGCATTTAAAAAAATATTGAAGAAGTGTTTGAAAAAAATTAATCTAGCATTTGTAAATATTAAATGTGTATTGAAAAAAGTTTAACAAGTATTAAAAAATAATTAAAAAAATTAAATGATGTATATGAAAATGTTAATAAAGATTTTGAAAAAAATGTTGAAAAACTATTATAAAAATATTAGTCAAGCATTTGAAATATGATAAATGTGTATAGAAGAAATGCAGACAACACATTAAAAATTGATGATAAATTTTGATCATGTATATAAAAATGGTAATCCAGCATTTGGAAAAATATTGAACAAGTATTTTAAAAAGATAATAGAGCATATAAAAAAGTTTAATGTATTTGAAAAAAATGTTGACCATGTGTTAAAAAATTAATATTGCAATTAGAAAATGGTAATCAAGCATTAAAAAAGTTAAGTGTGCATAGAAAAAATGTTGACCATGTATTAGAATATGTTATGTTGTAATTAAAAAATGTTAATCAAGAATTTAAAAAATGTGTATAGAAAAAATATTGTCCATGTATTAATAAATATCAAGTTTGTATTGGAAAAATGTTAAACGTCTATTAGAAAAATGTTGTTGACATACACAAAAAATGTAGAATGAAAACTAAAAGAAACAAAGAAACCCAAAAAAAATAAAAACCATAAAAGAAACGAAATAAACCAAAGAAAAAGAGAAAAATGAAAGAAACCAAAGAAACAAATGCAAAAAGAATGAAAAAAACTGTTGAGCAGAAAAAAGGAAGAAACAAAAGAACAAAAGAAAACCCGGAGAAAACTGGCTGGAAATGCCTCAAGTAGGTCGCACCCCTAGAACTTACCACAAACGGGAAGCGGGCGGAATGGTTAGCAGTGCCGCCCATCTCCCTAGAGACCATGTATTGATCCCTAGGTTTCCCCCCATTTCCTTCTCTTTTTCGCGGATGCGTCGGCCCTAGTACTGTAGTCGCTTCAGCAAGACATCATACCGTATTGCCAAATGCATGATATAGTCGCTACGTGGAAGAACCACTCCTTTTAAATTCATAATGAATAATTAAGGAGTACTCCTTCTAAATATCACTCCCACCTTACCAGTTTGCGACAAGTGGCGTGCTGCATTTGCGCCACTTGTCGCAATCTAGGAGTTTTTTGTTTTTTCATAGATTCGGTTATTTAAAATGTTTTATCACTAAAACTGTGTGTCCTAATCACAAACTGTTTTCACCAGTAGATCCCCACATCGAGATCTTCAAAATTAGATCCTATATTAATATGTTTTGAAGAATTTTTTTGGACAAAAGAACGAATGGAAAAGCCAGACTGGGAACATGTTTTTTTCTTTACGAAGAGGCACACCGTTTTTTTTTCTTTTCCAAGAGGCACGTCTGTGCCTCTCGAGGAAGCAAATCCGTGCCTCAACGAGAAGTAAATGCATGCCTCTCGTGGAAAGAAAAGAAACGTGTTTCTTCACCATATATGGAAAAATATATTAGTAATTCAACAAAAAGTTAAAAAATTCTGAAAATGAACTTGACCTTCCATTGTAATCGTGAGTAAAATTCCACAAAAAAGTCCCCCTTTGATTTCTTTTCAAAAAAAGACAATTTTTTAGCCAAAATAGTGTGAATAGTGATCTATAATAGCAAATAATTTTTGTCTTTTTCTCCATGAAGTCAATGTTGTTCTTTTTCGTGAAAATTTATATACTTTTGCAAAAGTAAGTCAAGTTTATTCTAAAAATTGGTTCTAAGTAGTTTGACTTTAAAAATATAATATCCCCATATAGGAGACCTAAAATTAGGGTCCGTCTATATCACATCTAGATGTGAGATAATATCTCACATCTAAGTATGATGTCAGTGTCATCTTTTTTTTTATTTTTTGTCCTATTTGTTTGATTTTAATTTGTTAAAGCCCAAAACTAAAACCGAAACTAGTGTGTACGATCCTTCCTCGCTCAGGATGTGCACGATGCTGTTTTGAATGCATGGCTGCACCTTTCTTCCCATGCATCAACGGCTTGATGGCATGTCGGGCACCTATCTGCCAGAAAATGTTGTTTGTACAATGGAACTCAACTAGTAAAAACCAGCTCGTCATGCGTCCGCCTATGCGGCCAGCCCTAATGCAAATCTGGTCACTAGCTCCTCTCAACAAAAAATAAAAAAATAAAAATCCTGGTCACTAGCTACCCATACAAAAAACTGATCACTAACTTTTTCTGGAAACAAAAAACTGATCCCTAGTGCTAACATCTATTTGTTAGCTTTTGCGTATGATCGTTGTACAAGTACACCTCTCATCGTTAGCTTCTAGGCTACCAACGATTATAATTTTTTGCGTTTTTGACTCTTATACTTTATAATTAATTTTCAGTAAGGAACAAAGTTCGGTCCAGTTCAGGATTTTACATAATTTATTTCAAATTATAAAAAATGTTAACGAATACCAAAATTTCTACAATATATGATGAACAATTCTTTAATATATGATGACCATTTTCTAAATACACACTAATTTTTTGCAAATATACAGTGTATGGTGAACTTGATTATATACGATGAACTAAAAGCAAAGTTTTTTATATACATTGAACTAAAAGTGAACTAGAAAAAATAAAAAATGAGAAAAACAAATAGAGAAAATGGATAAATAAGCAGAGAACAAAAAATGAACACATTTTGATTTGTTTAAAAAAATTGATAAACATGATTTTTTTTAGAAAAATGAACAAATTAAATTGTTTTGAAACAATTATTCAAACTTGTGAATTTATGAAAAAGGAAAAAGGAATCAGAAAAAATGAAATCAACTTTTGAAAAAAAATAGCAGAGGAAAACCAATGAAGAAAAATGATAAATAAATAAAATAAAAAACATGAAGAAAACAAAACAAAAGAAAGACGAAAAATGTATCCTAGCTACTTGGGCCGGATCGTCTGCAGTTTGTTCGCTGACGAGGGTGGACTTGCAACTAGGACAAAAAAATATCGGAGCCCTAGTAGCAAGTCGAGGGTGAACTCTCAGTTGGGAATAAAAAAGGTCAGACCCTAGTTGTGAGTCGAGTTTAGAATTGCAACTCGGACAAAAAAGGTTGGGCCCGAGAGCCCTAGTGGCAAGTCGAGGGTGGACTCTCGTTTGGGAATAAAAAAGGTCGGACCCTAGTTGTGAGTCGTGTTTGGACTTGCAACTCAGACAAAAAAGGTTGGGCCCGAGTTGCGAGCCGAGGGTGGAGTTGCAACTGGGACGAGGAAAGGTCAAGCCCCAATTGCATGTCGACGGTGGACTTGCAACTGAGAAAAAAAAGGTCGTCCCCAGTTGCAAATCGAGGTTGGATTCGTAATAGGGACTAAAACAGGTCGGTCCCCAGTTGCAAGCCGAGGCTGGACTTGCAAGTTGGACAAAAAAGGTTGACTCCTAGTTGCGAGTAGAGGGTGGACTTGCAACTCGGATAAAAAAGGGTTGGACCCGAGTTGCGAGTCGAGGGTGTACTTGCAACTCGGACAAAAAAAGGTTGGACCCTAGTTGCGAGTCAAAGGTGGACTTGCAACTCGGACAAAAAAAGGTTAGGCCCCAGTTGCGAGTCGAGGGTGGACTTGCAACTTGGACAAAAAAACTCTAGCCCCCATTTGTGTCGAGAGTGGACTTACAACTAGGACAAAAATGGTTGGACCCCCCTTACGTATTGAGGATGGACTTTCAACTCGAACAAAAGAAGGCTGGGCCCCAGTTGCGAGTCAAGGGCGGGTTTGCAATTATAATAAAAAATGTCGAGACCCAGTTGCGAGTCGAGAGTGCAAATATAACCGGGAAAAAAAGTCGGGCCTCAGTTGCGACTCGACAGCGGACTTGCAACTCGGACAAAAAAGATCAGACCCCAGTTGCAAGGTGAGGGTGGACTTGCAACTTGGACAAAAAAATCAGGTCTGGGTTACAAGTCGAGAGGGATATTGCAACTGGGACAAAAAAATTCAGGCCCCAATTGCGAGTTGACAATGGACTTGCAATTAGGAAAAAATAGGCCCGAGTTGTGAGTCGACGATGGACTTGCAACTAGAAAAAAAGCCCGGGTCCCAAGTTGCGAGTCGAGAGCAGACTTGCAACTGGAACAAAAACGTCGGGCCCAGTTGCGAGTCGGGGGTGGACTTGCAACTGGGACGAAAAATGGTCGGATCCCAGTTGCGAGTCGAGGGCGGACTTGTAACTGGGACAAAAAATGGTCGGGTCTCAATTGCGAGTCGAGGGTGGATTTGCAACTAGGACAAAAAATGGCCGGGTCCCGGTTGCGACTTGAGAGCGGACTTGAAACTGGGGGAAAAATTGTCGGGTCCCAATTGCGAGTCGAGGGCAGACTTGTAACTGGGACAAAAAATGGTCCAGTCCCAATTGCGAGTCGAGGGTGGATTTGCAAGTGGGACAAAAAATGGTTGGGTCCCAGTTACGACTCGAGGTCGGACTTGCAACTAGGACGAAAAATGATTGGGTCCTAGTTGTGAGTCGAGGCTGAACTTGCAATTGGGACAAAAAAATCAGACCCCGGTTACGAGTCACAAAAACAGAACCGAACAGGCCTAGGCCAACAATAGGATACACAATAAAACAAGCAACAACAAGCGAGGCGAAAGGTAGAGCGCTTGCATGAAAATTACGAGAACTAAATTAAGCGGCGGATTTAAAGAATACTTAGAAAATTGTAAAAATCATGGATTTCAAAAGACAATAAAAAGGAAAAAAAGTAATGAAAAAATAATGAAAAACAGAAAAAAAAATCTTATAGCAAAGTTTTATCCTATGGTGATGCACAAAAAATTAGTCAGTACATCAACGTTGTAAAAAAGTGCATTTATATTGTACAACTATAACATTGCCCTGCTAAAAACCTTGGTATGGCTAATTACATCATTACTGGAAAAAGGCTACAGTGGGACAAACTTCTTTCTCTTTTTACTAAAAAAAAGTCCATCGATCTCGGGATGAGGGCACTGCTTAAAACAGTTTAGCAGAGCTTTCCACCACAACACACAAAACATCATTTGCTAAAAAAACACACACACAACATCAGCTTGATCACGTACCGGAACCAAGTCTGGTTAGAACGGCCAGCAATGATGACTCGGTCTCTTTGAATTCCAGTGCAAAAGCCCAACAACGAAACCGCAGCCCGTGACTTGGCACGTGGCCCAAAAAAACAAAACAGGAACAGCCCACCCACTCGCGTGGACGTGCGACGTACGACAACAGGATGCGAACGAGCGCGCGAAGGAGACAATCACGTTGCGCGAACTTTAAAGACAAACAAAGATCAACAGCTTTAGATTTAGATGTGAGATAGTATATTACATCTAGATGTGAAATAGCAAACCTGAAATTAGAAACCAAAGTGTATTTTCCGGTGCAGTAAAGGCTTATTCCGTTTTGTTGGGTGGCCGTGAGCCGTGAGCCGTCCCTAACTGTGAATCGGAATCGGACACGTGACCTTTCCGAATTCACCCACAGGATGCCATATATGTGCTGACGCTGGCCATCGACGCGAGATGTCACGCAATGCGGGGTAGGTAAACGTGCGCGCTTCCATGGCGGCCGGTGGCAGGAGCAGCAGTGACTCAAAGGAGACCGAGAAGCTCCACAGGATCGCCGAGGAGCGCTTCCTCGCCGGCGACGTCGCCGGGTCGCTCCGGGTTGCCAGGGAGGCCGAGGCGCGCTGCGGGTCGCTCCAAGGCTTCCGCGCCCTCGCCGCCTACGAGGTCCACGCCGCCGCGGCCGTCAGGAACTGGTACGGCATCCTCGGCGTCGTCTCCCGCGGCAGCGTCACGCACGAGGACATCAAGCGGCGGTACCGTCGGCTCTGCCTCGTCCTGCACCCCGACAAGAACCGCTCCGCCGCCGCCGACGGCGCGTTCAAGCTGCTGCAGGAGGCGTGGACCGTGCTCTCGGCCCGCCACCCGCCCATCAAACCGCGCTCTCCTCCGTCGCAGTCCCCGCGCGAACCGCCGACCACCACCGGCGCGCGACGACCCCGGTCACCGGCTTCCGCCGAGAAGCCCAGTAACCCCAGTCCACCGCCGCCGGCTGCCTCCGACACCTTTTACAGCAAGAAGCCTCGGCGAGGAGCACCGCCGCCGCGCACGTTCCGGAGCGTCTACTGCGCCCACTGCGACCGGGAGTTCTACGCGGCCGACGACGACGACGGGAAACAGGAGGAGTACTGCGTCCTGTGCGGCGAGCGGCTGATTGACCCTAGGCGGCCTACTGCAGCCGGCACGGAGACGCTGCGTCGCCAGCGCCGGGAGAACGGCAGCTTCTCGTGCCCAGGGCAGTGCCCGCGGTGCGGCAAGCGGGACGTGTACAAGCCATGCATGGTGTCCGTCCTCATGTGGCAACTCCGGTGCGTGTCCTGCAACCATCAGGGGCCAAAATCGAGTCGGAGCGGTCAGTATTAAGCTATAGTACGTAATAGTACTTAATTAGCTTGGTTCACCTCCAGCGGACTTGATTGACTGAAGACATTTTTCAGCTAGGCACATAACAAATCATATTTCTATCCACATATTACACATTTGTATTTTCTCTCTTTTTTTGCTTTGTTGTGCTAGAGTAATTGAACAACCATGTAAAAGCATAAATATGTTTTTATCAGAGACTATTCAGAATAGATGTATCATTACAGACCCCGCAAAAAAAAGATGTATCATTACATAATTTTAAATCTTGACAGTAGCCTCACTTTTTTTTCGCGGGCAAAGTCTTCGTATTACTGGATCACAATGTTGTTAGAATCTAGATTTGAGCCATATTCTCACGTTGGCACTCAAGTATGTCATCTTTACTATCTCACAGCTAAGAGCTGATGAGGTGCACTTCATGAACATTTGACACCTTGCTACAAAATCTCTATCAGTAAGTATGCACAATTATCATTTTTTCCAAAAAAAAAGAGCTAACTAATTAAGGTGCCGCAAATTTCTCTCTTATTAGAAACTAGTAACTAGCAGGTACTCTGCCTTTTCATGAAACAGCGAGTAAACCACCATAGTTGCATCAGGGGGTGACACAAATTAAGTGAAATTAACTAACCCAACAACCACTGAAAATACTAACAGGAACAAGTACAACCCGGAGCACGAATGGGGAGACGTGAGCGCTCTGATAAGCATTACAATCTATGAAGTCTGTAAGGGATTGAGTCAGTCGCGCGGATTAGCATTAGCACTGCTTGTCCTCTTTATATCCGTAGAAACTGGGGGTATTTCACACTCGCGACACACACACCCTGGTCGCCTCCAACAATCACGACGACACCGCCGCCACACACACCCATGCAGTGTACTCGTGGCTACCTTGTCAAGGACAAACTCAACCCATGCAGTGTACTCGTGGCTGTTAGATAGATAGATAGATATGTGCGTGTATACTTCAAACTTCTATCTCTTCTTCTGTCTGCTTCTTCCTCCCGATGTAATCTTCTATTTCCCTCTCGTGTACAACTCTGAGGAGAAACCCTAACGATTTCCCAAAACTTGTAAGCCACGACAATTGATCAATATATACAACGGCCTGAGACCAAAGGGTTCAACACTTTTCCAATCTCTACATGGTCATCAGAGCCAGAGCCATATCCTCACGCATCTAGCAACTCGAGAGAAAGCCCACCTAGCCCGAGAGGAAATCCGCCTAGCCGCCGCCGAGATTAGCCATGGCAGGAACCGCTGCATCCACCGCTGCTTCCACCATCTCCATGCTCGCCACGTCCACCATGAGTTCCCTGACCTCCCAATTCGCCGGCCACACCTATGCCTCGTCTTCAACCTCCGGCAGCACAGCTAGCTCCCTCGGGCCACCTCCGTCAGAAAAACTGACGAGGACAAACTTTCTCCTATGGAAGGCCATCGTGCTACCCCAAATCAAGGGGGCATAGATGGATCATTATCTGGACGCTGCAAGCCAGGCGCCCCCTGCCACCATCACCATCACCAACGATGGGAAGGAAGAGCAGGTATTCAATGTCGCTCGGACGATCTGGTACGCCCAACAGCAACAACTCCAAGGATACCTTACGGGGTCTCTTTCTCATGAGGTTCTTGCGCAGGTCGTAACGCTTCAGACGTCGGCTGAGGTGTGGAGCGCCATCCACTCCTTCTTCGCTGCGCAAACGCAATCGCAGCTCATCAACACCCGCATAGCTCTTGCAAACCTCTAGAAGGACAACCTGGGCATGCCGGAGTACCTCGCCAAGATCAAGGCCCTGACGGACGAGATTGCCTGCACGGGCACTGCTCTCTCTGATGGGGAGATCGTGTAACGCCCCGAACACACCCGCCGGTGGTCGTTACTCCTGGCGGGATCTAGACTGGCCCCACAGATCAATACTAGTCTTTTCTGCGCACTTTGTCCTCACTCGTGCGCATCCGGTAGCAACTTCCCGGTCGGTCACCCATCCTGACACTACTCCAAGCTGAGCACGCTTAACTTTGGAGTTCTATCCGAATGGGCTCCCGGAAAAGAAGGAATTCCTTATTGATATGAGTAGTCTATCATCCCTAATAAGCCAGGCCATTACATACACCCCCACTCAGAGGAACCGACGTCCTCGTCGGGCCACAGGAATGTTCCCTCTTGGCACATACGTCTGTGCATCCAGTCCGGTACATGTACCATGCCGTGTGCCATGACGGGTCACAAACGTCATGAACAACATGACCGCGCTCCTGTCTGCAAACATCCATGTAACCGCGAGGGTTGGCTCTGATACCAACTTATAACGCTCCGGACACACCCGTCGGTGGTCGTTACTCCTGGCGGGATCTAGACTGTCCCACAGATCAATACTAGTCTTTTCTGCGCACTTTGTCCTCACTCGTGCGCATCCGGTAGAAACTTCCCGGTCGGTCACCCATCCTGACACTACTCCAAGCTGAGCACGCTTAACTTTGGAGTTCTGTCCGAATGGGCTCCCGGAAAAGAAGGAATTCCTTATTGATATGAGTAGTCTATCATCCCTAATAAGCCAGGCCATTACAGATCGTCTCCTTCGTCCTGAAGGGACTGGACCTAGAGTACAACTCGGTGGTCTCAGCGCTCTCTGCTCGCTCGAACCAGTCACCGTCACCGAGCTCTACAATCAGCTTTTAAGCTTTGAAGCCTGCATCAACTTGCTGCGAGGAACAAATCTGCGACAATCCTCGGTGAACGCCATGACCCGTGGCCGCGGTAATGGTGGTCGTGGTCGTGGTCAGTGGTCACCAAGGTCAGCAAGGCCGAGAGGTCGCAGCAACAGCGGCAACAATGGACATGGGCGCTTCAACAACAATGGCTCACGTCCCTCCAGCAACAACGGTGGCCGGCCCTGACCTAGGTGCCAACTCTGCAAGAAGCCTGGACATGAGGTACTTGATTGTTGGCATAGGTACGATGAGAATTATGTGCCCGAAGAGCGTCATGTTCTTGCTGCCTTGAGAGAACAAGGAGGAGAAGGAGATACCGTGTGGTATGTTGATTCTGGAGCAACCGATCACATCATTGGTGAGCTTGAGAAGCTTGCAGCTCGTGAAAGATACTATGGCAACGATCAAGTGAACACTGCCGCAACCGGTGGAGGTATGGACATACATCATATTGGTCATGCTTTCATTAATTCCCCTACATCCAAATGTGATCTTGTTCTAACGGATGTTCTTCATGTCCCTCAAGCTAACAAAAATCTTGCATCAATGTCTCGTTTAACGTTCGATAATAATGTCTTCTTTGAAACTCATACTGAATATTTTTTCATTAAGGATCGGGCAACGAGGGAACTCCTCTATCACGGTAGATGCATTGGCGGTCTCTACCCCATCACATCAAGATCTTTTAGTCGCAAGTGTCGTCGTCAAGTTTACTCCGTCGTCAAGACCTCCTTGGCAAGATGGCATCAAAGATTAGGACATCCATCTTCTGTTATAGTTGAGCAAGTAGTTAATAAAGACAATCTTCCTTTGTCAGGTAGAGAAAATAGAGAGTCTGTTTGTGAGGCTTGTCAATGTGCCAAGAGTCACCAACTTCCTTATCCTAGGTCTATTAGTGTTTCTCATGCTCCTTTAGAGCTTATATTCAGTGATGTATGGGGTCATGCCAGAGATTCTTTTGGAAGAAAAAAATATATTATGTTAGCTTCATTGATGATTATAGCAAGTTCAGTTGGATATACCTGCTTAAACACAAATCTGAAGTTTTTGCTATCTTTCAAGAATTTCAAAAACTAGTTGAACGTCACTTTGACAGAAAAATTCTTGTAGTCCAAAGTGACTGGGGAGGGGAGTATGAGAAACTCAATTCCTTCTTTCGAAGTGTGGGCATCCAACATCATGTCTCTTGTCCACATGCTCACCAACAAAACGGTTCTGCTGAGCGCAAACACCGTCATATTGTTAATGTAGGGCTGTCTCTACTTGCTCATGCTTCTATGCCACTCAAATATTGGGACGAGGCTTTTATTGCTGCCACATATCTTATCAACCGTCTTCCTAGTAAAGTCATTGGAAATTCAACTCCTCTAGAGCATCTGTATCATCAAAAACCAGTTTACAATTCTCTAAAAATATTTGGTTGTGCCTGTTACCCTAATCTTCGACCTTACAATCGCCACAAACTTGAGTTTCGGTCAACTCAATGTGTTTTCCTTGGCTATAGTAATCTTCACAAAGGCTACAAGTGCCTTGATGTTTCCACGGGATGAATTTATATCTCTCGTGACGTCATTTTTGATGAGACAATTTTTCCCTTTGCTAAACTTCATCCCAACGCAGGCGCTCTTCTTCGTGAAGAAATTTCACTTCTTTCTGATCCTTTGACTTCTCCTGATCATGGGGGCGAATTAATTGAAACTGGTCATGAGATGAGTCCAATAGAAAAAAGTTTGGATGAAAATAATGCTGCTGATGATAACAATGCTATTTCTAGACATGATTTTATGTGCGCAGAAACGGGCGAAGACAGGGCTGGATATGATGGTTTGGTACAGCGCAGCAGTCTGGGGGACGTGCGATCCGAGAAGGATCTCCTGTCTCGCACAGCAGCACCTGGTTCAATGCCAAGTGGCAAGGCTGGGTTGGCCATCGGTTCCGTGGCCGACCAAGGCGAGCCCACCAGCCCAATCGTGGGTGGTAGCGATTCACTAGACGCCTCGCGTGGGCGGGCCGACTCCTCAGTCGACAGGCTGACCAACGTAGGGCCCGCCGATCAGATTTCTTGTCGCGCACCCGAGCGGGCGGCACCCATAGCTGCCACGCGGAGTTCTCCGGTTCGCACGCCTGGTGCGAGGCGGATTCCTTCTAGTGTGTCGGATGCCTCAGATCTGGAGCGCTAGGATGGTGGATCTCCTCCAGAGGTTGTGCCTGGATCTTCTGCAGCTGAGCTGGTTGTTTTAGGATCTTCTGCATCTGAGTTGTGTACTTCCGAAAATGAAAATACTGCACCAACAATTTCTGCACCAAGGTTTTCTGCCCGTATATCTGAAGTTTCTCAGCGCAGTACCAGGTCACAGTGTGGAATATTCAAGCCTAAAGAGTATAAAGATGGCACCGTAAGCTATGACAGTCGCAAACATGCTTTTCTTACTAGTGTTGGTGAACCTGAACATCTTAGTGATGCACTTGCACAAAAAGAGTGGAAAGAAGCTATGGATAGTGAATATCAAGCTCTTATGAAAAATAAAACTTGGCATCTAGTTCCACCAGGAAGAGGTAAAAATGTTATTGATGGCAAGTGGGTTTACAAGATTAAAAGAAAGGCAGATGGAAGTATAGATAGATACAAGGCTAGACTAGTTGCAAAAGGTTTCAAACAAAGATTTGAGATTGATTATGAGGATACTTTCAGTCCCGTTATTAAATCAGCCACTATCAGACTTGTACTATCTATTGCTATTTCTAGAGGTTGGAGTCTACGACAGCTAGATGTTCAGAATGCGTTTCTTCATGGTGTTCTTGAGGAAGAAGTGTTCATGCGGCAACCACCAGGGTATTAGAACAAAAGCACACCACATCATGTTTGCAAATTAGATAAAGCTCTGTATGGATTAAAGGAGGCCCCTAGAGCCTGGTACTCAAGATTAAGTACTCAGTTACAACAACTTGGGTTTACTCCATTAAAGGCAGATACCTCACTATTCTTTTATAACAAAGGCAATGTAATAGTGTTTGTTCTTGTTTATGTTGATGATATAATTGTTGCCAGTTCCAGTCCAGATGCCACCACATGCCTTCTTCAGGATCTTAATATGGAGTTTGCATTGAAGGACTTGGGTAATCTTCACCATTTTCTCGGCATTGAAGTAAAACAGGTGAAAGATGGCATACTTTTAACATAGGAGAAATATACTAGTGATATTATAAAAAAGGGTCGGACTAGAGCATTGTAAGCCAGTAAGTACACCACTCTCAACTTCAGAGAAACTTTCAGTTCAGGGAGGAGAGGCACTTGGTCCAGAGGATGCAACAAATTACAGAAGTGTTGTTGGTGCACTACAGTACTTGACTTTAACTCGGCCTGATATCTCATATTCTGTTAATAAGGTATGTCAATATTTGCATGCTCCTAGTACAGTTCATTGGACGACAGTTAAGCGGATTGTGAGGTATTTAAAGTTTACAATGGGACTTGGAGTTAAGATTATCAAGT
Source organism: Triticum urartu (assembly GCF_056163025.1). NCBI lineage: Eukaryota > Viridiplantae > Streptophyta > Magnoliopsida > Poales > Poaceae > Triticum > Triticum urartu. The sequence goes on from NC_141876.1 coordinate 592,317,566, forward strand.
CACCATCTATGCTAGTAAGTGCATATTCTGATGCAGATTGGGTAGGGTGTGTTGATGATAGAAGGTCCATAGGTGGATTTGCTATATTTCTGGGATCAAATTTTATATCATGGAGTGTAAGGAAACATGCTACCGTCTCTAGATCCAGCACTGAAGCAGAATATAAAGCATTGGCAAATGCAACTGCTGAAGTTATGTGGATCCAGACTCTTCTCTGTGAACTAGGAATCAAAGTTTCACAAGCTGCAAGGTTATGGTGTGACAACATTGGTGCAACCTACCTTTCAGCAAATCCTATTTTTCATGCACGGACAAAACATATAGAAGTTGATTTCCACTTTGTCAGAGAAAGGGTAGCTCGAAAGCTACTTGACATCAGGTTTATTCCTACAGGAGATCAACTTGCCGATGGCTTCACCAACCACTTACCACGAGGAGGATGAATGAGTTCAAATACAATCTAAATCTAGACAAATCTTCATAGGTTTAGATTGAGGGAGGATGTTAGATAGATAGATAGATATGTGCGTGTATACTTCAAACTTCTATCTCTTCTTCTGTCTGGTTCTTCCTCCCGATGTAATCTTCTGTTTCCCTCTCGTGTACAACTCTGAGGAGGATTCCTAGTGATCTCCCAAAACTTGTAAGCCACGACAATTGATCAATATATACAGCGGCCCGAGACCAAAGGGTTCAACGCTTTCCCAATCTCTACAGTGGCTACAGTGCACTCGTGCCTACTACAAATATCAAGGACAAACTCAACCTGCTATAACATGAGATCATGACCATCGTAAACCTCTCTAATGAAGCATGACCTGATTTCGTCTGGTTGTCTTAATGTATGACGTTCTGATTGAATGCAACCTAGCGGCCACTTCTCATATGTCCATTCACTCCCCTGGGATCAGACGTGTACAAGAAAGGGCGACTTGCATGAGCGGTAACAAGCATCCATAGGCCGCATCTTCTATTCCAATGTTTGCTTGGATATAGGCCTTGCATTCTCCATCAAGACAAGCATCAACATTATGTAGTATCTGATCAGGGTAGTTCCTCTCTGCAAAGTTGACCATGTTGGCTTCATTCTCAAATAAAGGATCTGTCGGTCTTTTGCCAATCAACATCTCTAGGAGTACTATTCCGAAACTGTAAACATCCCCACTGATCGAAACCTGGCCACTTTGAGCATACTTTGTGAAAAGATAAAATTGCAGTAATTAGTAGACGGTGACATTTGGTTTTAATGTAAATAACTGATGGCCATGAAGAAAAGGAAAGTGTGTGAATAACTGTACCAGGAGCTATGTACCCTATCGTCCCAGTTAGGTATGAATTCGTAGACTAGAGCTTTGAAAGCATCACCATTGTTGTCTATCGTTGAACATGCAGTTAGGATAGGTACAAGGTTTCGATGTTGGATGCTTCTTAAAACCTCACATTCCGTTACAAAACTTTTGTCTGCACATTTCATATCAAGGTTAAAAACCTTGATGGCTACTTGTATCTTAGCTTGAGTTAACTTTCCTCTGTATACTGAACCATAGCTTCCTTTTCCAATGAGGTTTGTCTCTGAGAAGTTCCCCATTGCTCGGTTTAGATCACCGTAACAAACTCTTGGGAATTTCTTACCAAATGAAAGAAAGGATACATATGTTCTATGTGATGTATTCTTCCTTAGGATTATAATGTAAGCCAACATATTATGAGTGAAATGAAGCCAAGTATTGGAACCAATATTCTGACCGAATAGTACTCTGTCTCTGGTCTATGAGAAACAGCAGAACATAACGACATTTGGAGGTCTGCCACCCCTCCGCACAGTCCCCAATTTCCTTCAAGATAAATGGAAGTGGCATTTCTGAAAACTCCATTTCTTGGAATTTCCCCATGCAGATGATTCTGAGAAAGATCCAGCTTACTGAGGAGTTGTAAGTCACTTAAAGTTGCTGGGATGGTGCCCGACAAATTGTTGTGAGAAAGATTAAGCATGTTCAAGGCCATTAGATTACCAAAAGATGTTGGGATTTCCCCTGTTAGCCTGTTCTGGTCCATTTGGATAGTTATCAAATTATCACATTGGTCCAAATTATTAGGAATTTCCCCAGTAAGCTTGTTCGATGAAAGCTGTAGTTCCATGAGTTGCTTCAGGTTAGACATCCATAGAGGTATGCTACATTGGATATTGTTGTAACTAAGATCCAAATTTGTGAGTTATGAACAATTTCCTAGGTTGGATGCCATAACACCATCAAATTGGTTTCTGGAAAGATAGAGGGATGTTAACTTGTTCATATTGCCAAGGGACTTTGGTATTGGTCCAACAAAGGTATTTCCTTCAAGATGTAAACCTTGCAGGTTCTTTAGAGGCCCAACCCATTTTTCAATTGTGCCTGTAAGATTATTGTAGCTCAGTGTCAGCCTAATTAAGTCACGGAATTTTCCTATTCTTGGTGGGACTATCCCGAATAAGTTGTTTTCACCTAAATTTAGTTGTTCAAGTTTGATGGATAGGTTACCAACAGAATTCGGCAGAAGTCCGTGTAGTTGATTTCCATATAATGAGAGCATTTCTAGAGGACAACGGCTTAATGCACTTAAAAATTGCCATCTTTGACTGTCTCTTTGCTTCAAGTTTGTTTCTGCCGAGGTTTAGATGGGATAATTTGTGTAGTTTACCCAAATAACTTGGAATCTGTCCAGTGAACGAATTAGATGACCAGTCTACTAGTTCTAGCTCTGAAGCATTGCCAAATGAATCTGGGATGTGGCCGTCAAGCTTGTTTTCACCCAAGATAAGCCATTGGATGCTAGGTAGCATATGACCAATGTCGGATGGCAGTTTTCCGCTTAACATATTGATACCCAAGTCTAGTATTTGAATGTAGGATAGATTTAATAGTGTTGTTGGAATGGTACCCGATAGGCTATTTCCACCAAGGAACATCAACGATATATCTGTCAATTGCTCGAGCTCTTCAGGAATGCTTCCCACGAGCAGGTTGTCTGCAATTGACATTTCTCTTAAACGAGTTATGTTGCTCAAGGTTTGGGGAATGTTTCCTGACAAATTATTTCCGGAAAGGTCCATAAGTACTAGATTGGTGAGGAAACCTATGTTTCCAGGAATTGAACCCGCTAGCATGTTAAGAGCGAGGTTTAGTGACTTGAGTTTGCTACAGTTTGCAAGTGCATCGACAAAGTCCCCCTGCAGCAAGTTGGTGCCTAGAGAAAGCTCCACTAATCTTCTAAGACGATTGAGAGGGGGCAATTGTCCAGACAAGCGATTTGAATCTAGCGTAAGTTTTCTAAGAGAGGTTAGGTTTCCAAGAGAGGGAGTTTTTTTAGAAAAGGAGGCATAACCCCCGGCCTCTGCATCACATTGATGCACACAACCATTTTATTAAAAATCAAAGAGGTCCAAAAGTCTCCTCAAGCATTCTCAAAATATCATAAAGAAACCAATGTCACACGCGGCCAAAACAAAAAAGCCACAACCGGCTAAAATAGCTTAAGCTGCCTACACACCTAACCTATTACTGGACCGCCATCCATATCGGTTGTAAGTATCCCGTGCAACTGTTTCCCATCGGTTGCACCCAATAGCCATGTGGGCCCTGTGGTCCGTATGGCTCAGCAAGTACCACGTACGGATCCATGTAGACGCTCTGAAGATGACCTGCAAAAAACCAGTAATGTGTTGTCTGTTAAAAGCCATGTGTCATTCCGACAATTCCATATAGCCCAAAGCAACGCACATGCTCCGACTCTGATTTGTGCTGCTGTCTGAGGTCTCACCTCGTTCAGCCAGTTATGAAAGAATTGTGATATTGAAGTTGGCGGATTGACATTAAAAGCCACATGAATAGTTCTCCAGAGTAACCTAGCAAGTGGACATTTGATAAACAAATGTTCAATTGTTTCATTTTGATCACAAAAGCAACAACGGGGACTCCCTACCCAATTACGTTTGGCTAGGTTATCTTTGGTTAAAATGACACCTTTGTGAACAAACCACATAAACACTTTTATTTTCAACGGCACTTTAATCCTCCAAATATGGCCCGACCTTGGGATGTCTCCGGTATTGATTAAATCCGTATACATAGTTTTAATCCTGAAGACTCTTGACACCGTTAACTTCCAAACTATCGTGTCATTGGCATCCGACAGATTAATATCCATTAATCTACGCACGAGATGCAACCATGTATCCCAACGTGGACCTACAAGTGGCCGTCTAAAATGAATATTGAGCGGACTGGACTGTAACACTGAAGCAACCGAAACATCTTTCCGTTGTGCAATGTTATATAAACTTGGATACTGCAACGCTAATGGAGTGTCCCCTAACCAGGTATCCTCCCAGAATCTAGTTCCTTGCCCATTCCCTACTCTAAATTTCACTCTGTTAAAGAAAGCAACTTTCGTCCTCATAAGTCCTTTTCAAAACGGTGAGTCGGTGGATTATGCCGTTACGTGAGCCAAAGACTTCGCATATAAGTATTTGTTATGCAATAACTGCAGCCACATACCCTCTGTCTCTACTGAAAGACGATATAACCATTTGCTCAGCAAGCATCTGTTTTTTACCTCTAAATTCTCAACACCCAAGCCACCTTGGTCCTTCGGTCTACAAATTATATCCCACCTGGCAAGCCTATATTTAGCCTTGTTCTCATCCATTTGCCAAAAGAATCTGGATCGGTAAAAGTCTAATCTTTTCCGTACTCCTACTGGTACTTCAAAGAAAGAAAGGAGGAACATCGGCATGCTAGTGAGAACCGAGTTAATAAGAATTAATCTTCCTCCATAAGATAAAAGTTTGCCTTTCCAGCAACTTAGTTTCTTCTCAAACCGATCCTCAATACACTTCCATTCTTTGTTAGTTAGTTTGCGATGGTGAATTGGTATCCCTAGATACGTAAAGGGAAGCGCACCTAATTCACATCCGAACAACTGTTTATAGCTTTCTTGTTCCTCCTTGGCGCGTCCAAAGCAGAACAATTCGCTCTTATTAAAATTAATCTTAAGTCCGGATAGTTGTTCGAACAAGCAAAGCACTAACTTCATGTTCCTTGCTTTCGCAATGTCATGTTCCATAAAAATAATTGTGTCATCCGCATACTGTAGGATGGAAACCCAACCATCCACCAAATGTGGGATTAGACCTCCTACTTGGCCTTCTTGTTTCGCCCTATTAACAAGAACGATCAACATGTCGACAACAACATTGAACATAATTGGAGACATGGGATCACCTTGTCTTAATCCCTTAAGCGTCTGAAAGTAATGACCAATATCATCATTCACTTTAATACCAACGCTGCCTCCCTGCACAAACGATTCAACCTGCTTTCTCCAGGCTTCATCAAATCCTTTCATGCGCAAGGCCTGTTGCAGAAAAGGCCATTTGACTTTATCATAAGCCTTTTCGAAATCCACCTTGAAAATCACTCCATCGAGTTTCTTCGAGTGGATTTCATGAAGGGTCTCATGTAGGACAACCACCCCTTCTAGGATATGTCGCCCTGGCATGAAAGCAGTCTGCGTTGGCTGAACCACCGTATGCGCAATCTGTGTAAGACGGTTTGTGCCAACTTTCGTGAAAATTTTCAAACTCACATTGAGTAGACATATCGGTCTAAATTGCTCAATGCGGATTGCTTCCTCCTTCTTTGGCAATAAAGTGATAGTTCCAAAATTTAATTTGAAAAGTTGTAAGTGCCCATTAAAGAGATCATGAAACATAAGCATCAAATCTCCTTTAATGATACCCCAACACTTCTTATAGAATTCAGCTAGAAAACCATCCGGACCAGGTGCTTTATTGTTTTTCATTTGAGAAATCGCCTCATATGCCTCCTTCTCACAAAAAGGAGCGGTGAGGATCTCATTCTCGTCATTCCGAAGTTGAGGGATGTCATCTACTCTTGCCTCATCCAGGCTGACAAAATTCTCAACTGGATCCCCAAACAATTGTTTATAATAGTTAGTGATGTACAACTTTAGGTTCTCATGACCTACAATCGTACCCTCATCCTGTTCAAGCTGGATTATTTTCTTTTTCCTATGTTTTCCATTTGCAATCATATGGAAAAATTGTGTGTTGTTATCCCCTTGTACAACGCGCCGCACTTTTGCTCTAAGCGCCCACTTCATTTCTTCCTCTCTAAGAAGCTTCGTCAGACTGACCTCAGCTTCTCTCTTAGCAACCCGATCATTGATGTCTAGATTCATACTTTCTGCCTTAATGTCTAGATCATCTATCAACTTGAGTAGTCTTTCCTTCTCAAGTCTATAAGCTCCACTAATATTCTTAGCCCAGCCTCTCAAGAACTGTCTAAGGTGTCTAATTTTGTATTGCCATCTCTCTATATTAGATGTGCCCCGTTGCTCTACCGCCCACTCCCTTTCAACCAATTGAAGGAAGTCCTCTCTCTCGAACCATGCAGTTTCGAAAGAGAAAACACTCTTGTTACCCAAGTGAACTGCCTCACCTGAATCCACAAGAAGTGGCGTATGATCAGAAACCCCTCTAGGCATCGCCATCACAGAAACTAGAGGAAATTTTTGTTCCCATTCAGTGCTCATAAGAACCCGATCAAGCTTTTCATAAGTAGGAGATGGAAGATTATTTGCCCAAGTGAATTGTCTACCAGTGAGCTCAATCTCACGTAGGTCCAAGCTTTCAATGATCGCATTAAACATAAAGGACCATCGGGCATCAAAATTATCATTATTTTTCTCCTCTCGTCTTCTAATCATGTTAAAGTCCTCGCCTACCAGAATCGGTAGAGTCTCGCCTCCACAAATTCTAGCTAGATCGATAAGAAAATCTGGTTTGAGCTCTGGCTGTGCCGCACCATACACAGCCACAAGAGCCCATCTGAACCCGTCAACCTTAGACCGGACGTGGAATTTAACAGCAAATTCTCCCATGAAAACATTTATCACCTCAAGAGTCCCGCAATTTACTCCAAGGAGGATCCCTCCAGATCTTCCCCGAGGTGGCAGGCAATGCCAGTCGAAGTCCAGCCCACCTGATATCGTCCCCAAAAATTGTGAAGTGAAATTGTGACGCCCTGTCTCTAGCAACGCAACAAAATCAATCTTGTGCTCCCTAGATGCATCTGCTAGAAATCTGTGTTTAGCCAAGTCCCTCAGACCTCTGCTATTCCAGAATATGCCTTTCATTTTTCATCATGAAATTTCTTTCTAGCCCTAACTCGAACACTTCGACGAACCGCAGAAAGATCATACTGCTTCTTCTGCCGTTTACGCCTTGGTGCTGATGGCTCGAGCTCACAATCCGCATGACCGTGATCATCACCAAGACCATCATATGGTTGTAGATCGACCGCATGCCCATCTACCTCCACGGTCTCCCCATCTAATAAATTACTCGGAACCAAATCCTCACATAACACCTCCAACTCATTAACCCCTAGGTCATTAATTTCACTTTCTTTCATTGGTTTGACCGTTGCTATGTTCTTAAGCATATTGAACGCCCTATCAGCCTCTAGATCAAGTAATTCATTAATGGAAGTTGCAATCTCATTTTTGCTACTACCCAAAGAAATACCTAAACTATCAGCTCTATGCATAATATCATTCTCGGAAAAATGCAAAACTGAAAACTCAGTATTAACTGACAAACCTGAGGAGGCCTCGACATCTCGAAGCTTGGCAGCCCGCATGGCTCACCCCATCTCAAAGTCATCCGCATCCGGCTGCTCTTGAATGCGCCTGCTGCTCCGCCTCCCCCCAGATGTCGGATCCGGGATGCCACCAAACGCCACCACGTCCTCGACAGATACCACTGTCATCTGTTGGTCAGCAACAAGCGGCGGGACCGAAGGCCCCAAAGGCACCACCCTCGCCGCCTCCTGCGGTGAGAGTAGAGTAGTCTGTAACCTCGCAGGAGTATCCTCCTGTACGGGAGTCCTCCTGTGACAACCGCACAGGTGAAGGAGACGCCCTCCGAGCCATAGGCGGCGACGAGTGCACACGAACCGGTGTCATCTCTCCCCCCATGTCCACCTCCTGTGGTGATGGAGTAGAGATGTCAACAGCAGGCGCCAAAGAAACCGTTGGACACATGGGCACAACAGGGGACACCACCCGTCCTGGGCTCCCCTCTCGCGGCGATCTAGGAGATACACTGTCGCCTCCCATCGCATAAGAGAAGCGAACCGGTGACAACGGCGGCAGCTCAAGCTCCTCCGGGTCTGTCGCGTCCACCCTATCCGCCCAAAGGCGAGCAGGCGCCGAAACCGCCCCAAATGACCCGAAGCGAAGCTCCGTCATGGGCGTCGACACATGCACAGGAGGTACCGTCCCTAGAGTAGAATCTGACTGTCCCGCCCCTCCAGATGAAGGAGGTGGATCCCCTCTCTTATCATGGTCCATCAAATCATCCCAACGCTCATCCGAATCATCCGCCCCATCCTCAGGCCCCCTAGCTCTGTCCTTATCCAAAACCATGGGCTGACCCTCAATCTCCAGTATTAGATCATAACCCAAGCCATCAAAGAACCACGGTAACTTAGCTGGCACTAAATCCACATCAATTACTCCCACTCGTAGCCTCGCAATACCATGCTTACGTGTGAAAACCATATCGACCTCCTCAGTTTTGCCTATTAGAGACCCAAGAATCGCCACCACAAGATACTCATTCGGTGCCTTAGGAGGAACTCCCGAGATTCTCGCCCATATTTTCATGAGAGGAACTCCAACCGGCTCGTTCTGTTTCCACTCATCAAACTCTAGGCGGCAAGAGCTTCCTGGAATCTTGCACATGCCAAAATTATTGATCCTATCCAGATCAACTTTAGTAGGATAATCCACCTTGTACACTTGGTCCCCAATCCTCTCAAGTGCCCACTGAAAAGAACTCGAGACCAGTCGCCTAAGCTGAGCAATAATCTGGTCCTCAGCCAATGTACCATGAGTTACTCGAACCAGACCCGTCCTGACATTTTCCAAACGAGGCCTGCAAGAGTGCATCACCGGCGTCTCGAAAAACATGAGTGCTGCATCACACACTCCATAGATAGACACCGCCGGCACCGGTACTGACAGAAGGGGACAAGCTGTCCCGTGCTTTGGCTTCTGACAAATATCACACAACTCCGTGGTACACCCAACCGAGTAGTGGCCCGGTCGCCGCATCTGTAGCAGTATAATTTCTCCTTTTTGTGCTGATTTGTTTTGTCTCCTTTGTCCGCATTGCTCTTCACCTTTTCCACCGGCACGGCAGCAAGAGCAGCCACCGCAGCCATGGCAGTCCCTGATAGCATTGCCGCACCAGCCCCGGACGTCGTCGTTACAACTGTCGACTCCGTGGCCGCCGTCGAGCCCGCAGCCACAGCAGCAACAGCGGGCACCGCCGCCGCAAGGGGAGCCCCCGTCGAGGCCGCACTCACCACGGCCACCGTACCAGCGTCCGCTGCCGTAGAAGTAGGCACCAACACCGGGTCACGCCGTGGCGGAGGAGGATCCCTCCTCGGGACGATTGGGCGATGATTCCGCCCGCCAAACCTCCCGAACCGGCCGCCCTTGCCTGCCGGACCACCACGACGCGGTTGGTATTGCTGCGGCCCAGCAGGACCCTCCACAAATCCTCCAACCGGACCCAGAAAACCTCCAGAAAAACCGCCGCCGCCGTTGTGACCATATCCTCCATTGAAGCCCGGCGCAAAGCCCGAGCGGTAACCTCCACGGCCACCACCGCCGCCGCCGGCATGTTGCGCGGCCCGCGCTGGCCCGCCGTCTTGCCGGCCAGCAGCGGCCGCATGCACCGTCCCGCCGCGTACATCGCCATTAGCTCCTCCCCCTTGCCGCGCCTCGACCGCCCGTGGCGCCGCCGCGGTACCCGCCGGCCTCAACCCGCGCCGGCTCGTTGCTGCTGCCGGCGGCCCTGCTAGCCGGCAAACCACCTCCTCCGCCCGAGTCCATAAGCGCCGCCGCAAAGGAGCGCGAGTCTCCTGCTGCCGTCGACACCCAGATGCGCGGTGCTTTTCCTTCCCCGATCGAACGAAAGCCAGGCGACGCACGCTCTGGTCTTGACCTAGTAGGTGCCATGTTGGGCCGAGCGCATCTCTAGCCCAAGCATGACGGTGCTACAGGCAACCCCCTGTTGGGCTGGGAACCCCTCAAGCCCAACACCGGGTTCACGATCGCGGCCACCTGCTCAGCTCGCGCGACCTCCTCCCGTCCCCGCCGCAACTCAGTATGGGCCGCATGCCCTGAGCCCGCAAAGACTTCTGGCCCGTCCAAGCCCAGAAGGAAATTCAAACGCCTTGATCTCGCCGCCTGAATATCGGCCGAAGATCGCGGCGGCGCAGACGCCGCCGGCGGCCGGCGAACGTTCTTCCGATTAACCACAGTCGTCTACATCTCCGGCCGAACAAGATCCACTAGTTTTAGTTGAGGTAGACGCACCTTAGGCAAAGGCCCGATCCATGGACGAGTGGCCGTCGCCGCCATTCGCCGGTGCGCCACCCGCCGAACCATCAACACCTTCTCCTCCGGCAGCAGACCGCTCCTAGCCCGATCCGCCGGCGGCAGCAGATCGTCGATGATTGCCGCCACGTCCTCATCTTCATATCCATCAATCAATAGTTGACATACCTCATCAGACGGCGTTGGTGACTGTTCCCCCGGCGAGACACCGGCCACCTCTCCACCGTCGTGCTCTTCATCTCCGTCCTCCTCCGCCAGCGCCCAGAAGCGTCCTCCGACCCTCCGCCGAATGCGCCCGATCGGGATCCGCCGATCCGATCGCTCCGGCGAGCGCTCGCATGTGCGGGTGCAGAGAACTCTCTATCTCCTAAGCTGAGAAGATCAACGTGGACCTGCCAAGCTCATATCGTCCAGGTCCAACACCGTAACGCGCCCTGGGTGCCTTCTGCTGCAGTTGACGCCCGGCCACATACAGTGGTGGATGCTGTCATTCCAGGAGCGCAAGACTCCCGTCGGATCCACTGTGATGGCCTCTTTAAAATCGAGCAGTGCACGTCGGTCCGTGCTATTATGAACCACAGAACAATGAGCAGCCCCGGATCCACACAATAACAGTAAGAGTGTCGTTAGCACAAGCGTGCTGCTAAATTTCAGGGATCGCCAAGCACACATCAGGCAGGTCTAGGAATATTGCCTGCAGAGGATAAGGCATATGCATATTCAACAAAATAAGCTCCAACAAAGTAAGAATGTGTATGTACATCAGTTTACACCGCAGCTCACACGCACAAACAAGGAGAACAGACAGGACATAAGAGCAATATTCGTTTCAATGGAAGAAGGGTGCTTCTAAAATTTTGTAGAGAAAACAAAATCATCATCTTTCATAAACATGGTTGCACACAAACAAGTATGCGCGCTCCAAAAAGCTAGGACGAGAGATAATAGCGCACCTCTGCTCGATCGGCCGGGACGGCGGTGCGTGAGAGCTCTGGAAGTGTGTGAGTTGGATACTCAGCACTCCGAGGCCCCAGCGGTTTATAAACACTCAGTACATCATCGTCACATCCACACGCTTCCGTTGCATTTGGCATCACCACGCCTTAATTATCTCACTTCATATATTTTTATTTTTGCGGGGGATTATATTGAGCTGGACAGGATTGTTGCTTCATGTCCAGGCTCCACACGGACAAATTTTTTTAAACAATCTTTGCACGTAGAGGCAACGGTTTACAGTTTACTAGTCCAAGAGTCTCGTTTTTCCAGTTTTTTTAACATCAGTACAGGCACAAGCGTTCATATACACGCGCATACACTCACCCATATGAACACACACACACTCTATCCCTATGAGCACCTTCGAAAGACTGAGCCGTCATATCATCTTGAGATTTACGAAGCCTACCCCTATGAGCACCTTCGAAAGAAGGAGCCGGCATATCGTCTTGAGATTTACGAAGTCACCGTAGGCGCCTCGTTGTCGACAGAAACGTCTCCTCCCACTGAATGCGCATCGCCGGAAATCCTGAAATAAATCCAAGAATAAATGCGAGCATCAAGATTTGAACCATGATGGGTTAGGGATACCACGGTCCCTCTAACCATCCAACCACAAGTTGGTTCGCAGTCTCGTTTTCCGTTGTGATTTTCTTTGTGAACATTTTTTTGAGAGAAAATTTCTATCTATTCACCAATCATGACAGTAATAAAAATTACAACCAGGCCCATGGACCACCTAGCGACGACTACAAGCACTGGAGCGAGCCGAGGCGCGCCACCGTCATCGCCCTCCCTCATCGGAGCCGGGCAAACCTTGTTGTAGTAAATAGTTGGGAAGTCATCATGTTAAGATCCTGAAGGACCGGCACACTAGAGGAACAACCATCGTCGATGAAGAGAGTTGTAGATCTGAAAGATCAAACCGGTAACCACACGAACGTAGATGAACAAAAGCTGGATCCAAACAGAACCACCAAAGACCAACACTAATCGAATCCCACGAGATGCGACAGAGACACAACTCCACACTTCCTCCGACGATGCTATTTGCACCATTGAGACGGGGATCGAACGTGGGAGACACTATTCCTATCCTATTGAGAGACATCGCCACCGCCAGACAACCCCAACCAAGACATTGAACCTAACAAAAATGAGAATGGAGTCCCTCCTGGAGGCGGGGGGCTGAGGTCCTTCGCACCTCCACGGCACAAAAGCCATCAAAAGTGAGGTGGACCGACGCCGGTGGGAGGAGAAAGGAGACTTTTCTTCAGAAGGAAAGACAGCCACCCAAAAAATAGTCCCATAATTTTCTTTGTGAACTTGACTGTGAGGACCGTTGCTTCGAGAAGACCAGAATGTATTCTGCAAATGCGGTTCGTTTGTTGTGTTGGATATAGGTTCGAGCATGTAAGAGCACCTCAGCCAGTAAAGAATTTACACCCCCCCCTCCCTTGTCAAGATCTTTTCTTATATGCAGGAATTAGAACATACTGAAAACTTGCAGACAAAATACACAAAAATTTGCACCGTTTGGTACTATACAAGAACAAGCATACAGTTGTGCAATAGATTATAATTTTTTGCAAGGAATTAGATTATAATTTTAATAGACCAACTATAAAATAATTTTATTTTCATTATTTAACACAAAATTAAGCAGTGTCACATGTCTGCACTAGTAAACCGCTGTCGCATGCACACATATAGGAGCAAATTCAACGGCAAAAGAAATAAACTGCATAACAACGACTGAAAGGAGTCAGGGCCGGCCCATAGGCCGGGGCAACGGGGCGACCGCCCTGGGCCTCTGGGAGGTAGGGGCCCCAACCCACGTAGTAGTATATTATACAGTAAGGCCCAAGCCCACCACGTAGCTAGCACTCACGGGCTGAAAGAATCGATAGCTAGTTTAGCTACGCTGCTGCAGCGCTCCATCGATCTCCTTCGGTCTCGTCTCCAGTTTCCTCGCCCCCTCGGCTCCTCCCCAAATTCTCCAATCCCAAAGAACAGTGCCGCCGCTCCGGTGCATTTCCAAATTCGAGGCGCCGCTCCGTGCATCCATTAATGGAGACCAACGATGCTATTCCTCTCCCCAGTCATCTCTCTTTGCATCCTCAACGTTCCACATCTGATTGCAGACGCTTGAGGCATCACCGCATCAGAGATGGTACATCTACCTCCTTTCCCTAATCAAGTACTCTTTTGATTCAGTGTTAAATAGCCCGGCACTCCGCCTCTGATTGCTCCATCTGACATCTCCAATTCTTCTCTTCCTAGTTCTTACTCTATTGGCCTGTTCTTCAAAGCTTCATTGGATCCATGCACAAAAACAAAACAAAAAAGCTTCATTGGATCCAGGGATTAGAAGGGGAGACGGGGAATGAGTGTTGTAGCCTTGCAGATCTGGGAAGCTACATCGACAATTCGACATCAAGCCATATGCCTATATTCAGGTGCTTTTCTCCTTGTATTGACTGTTTTTCTATAATTTTTTAGTGATATGTCTTCTGAAAAATGTTTATCAGTGAGAAAAGAAAGTGAAAGAAAAACAGTATATTATTGCTACTTTATGCATTGCGAAAGAAAATTTGGATGAAATAAATACTGATGTGGTTGTTGACGACTTTTCTTCCAGAAGTGCTAGGAGAAATAACAAGATCTGCATGTGTTTTTTTCACCTCCCTTGCGGTTTTAGTTCAAAGTCCAGCAATCTATGCTTGTATTTACTAAATTGCTTTGGACATACAATATATTCTGAATTTTTATTTGTACACAAGGGTCCCATTTTGTCGTCCCACCCCAGGGCCCGAATATGTATGGACCGGCCCTGAAAGGAGTGAGAAATATTAACACAACCGATAAAAACAATTGATTTTTTAACACTCGGCCACTTCTTAGTTATCGATGAAAAACACATACAGTAAAACAAAAAAATGTTTATTTAAGGTAGACTGAATTAAGGGGATTGGTATTAACCTAAAACATGAAAAAGTATGTTTTATATAACTTGCATGTTTTCAAGGTATGCAAGAAAAATGGCACAAGTTCCAAGAGCAAAAGCTGAATGCACACATTAAGTTTCGTGACTAAAGATATCCCCATCGTACAAGAGAAAAAATGTTAGCAATGAAATTGAAATCAAATAATACAAAAAGCAGTGCACTTCGAAGAACATAAGTGAAATTATATCTCCTAGGGCAAAAATCATAACTATTGTATCGAAGTGTTTTCACAAATCAATACTCCAAAGCACAACTACTCCAGCTATATAGAGACATAGAGTGCTGGCTAGTCCGCTAGACACGATACCGATTCCTCCTCTTCTTCGCTACACTTCATCCGCCGTTACATACAATCAAAACCCTTAACTAGAGGACTCGTGCCGAGCTGTCCATGCACCATTCCCCGGCCTTGTATTTGTAGGGAGCCAAAGCATCGATGAGGGGAACACACACACCGCAGCAAAGAAACTAAGAAAGAAAAACGATGGCATCCAAAGCATTGGCAGCTCTGGTGCTCCTTGTACTGCTCGCAGGCGGCGAGCTTGGCCGCGCCGAGCTGGTCAGCGGCCGTCCACCGGTTTCCACTCCGCCGCACTGCTGCTGGCCAGGCGAAGAACGTGAACGCCATGGATGGAGCATCAGCAACCACTACTCATCGCCACGCCAGGATCGGTAACGGCTTCGACTTACTAATCATCCAGTTTCATGCGCTGCGAATTGGAAAAGAACTACTAGTTGCACTCATCTTGTTTGTTTGGTATGATATAATATATCAGGAGAAGGTGAGGAAAAATCCATTTCCGTGAACAGCCTGCCGCCGGTGCGCATGAGGGTGCCGGTTATCCCGCCCAAATCCACCTAATCTCATGCGCCATGCAGTAGGGCGTGCAGCCATGCAGTACGGGCGTGATTTTGAGAAGAATAAAGTACTCCCTCCGTTCTTAAATATTTGTCTTTCTAGACATTTCAAATGACTACTACATACGGATGTATGTAGACATATTTTAGAGTGTAGATTCATTCATTTTGCTCCGTATGTAGTCATTTGTTGAAATGCCTAGAAAGACAAGTATTTAGGAACGGAGGGAGTAGTTGCGAAAAAAGGAGAAGAATAACTCGTGTGCTGTGTTGTGTTACCATGGAGAGACGGGAAGTTGTAAGATCTAAGTGATGGATCAATAATTACGAATCTACACTCCTTTTTTTCTTGTGTGTAAGAATAACTCTGCTCATCGGTACATAGATGCCACGAATTGCAAGTGGTCCGTTCGGTGATATTTTGTGGCATCAGCCGCGCCTGATTTTGTCCTTCTTAATTCTTTGTCAGAGTCGGAGCCACACCGTTTGGTCGCAGCTGGCTGAATTTTAGCACGGATTTTCATACAACTCCCCATGGCCTCTATAGTCACCTACATCGAGATTGGAGTGTTTGCTCGGGGTTTAGTAATGGCGATGACGCCTCTAGGGGAGGAGTGACAACGATGGCGCTTGTGTCTGCGTGTTATCTTGGCGAGCCCCTCTTGGAAATGGTGTGCGTTGGGTATCTTGTGTGTGCCGTTCAGTGGTTATGGTGGTTTTCACCCGGTTTTCCATAATCTACTAGTCAATTTGATTTTTTTTCCTAATCGATTGACCAATTTTCTTCTTCTTATCGAATGCAGAAATCCCGACATTTCACAAAAGGAACCACTGAAAAAAAGAAGGTGCTGGGCTGGCGCACATGGGACGGGTCTCCACGGACAAACCTCGGCCCAGTACCTATTGACCTTCCTTTTTTACTTCAGCATTTCCTTTTTTTAATAACTTCTTACTCTAACTTGAGGTTTTTTATTCTTTTTCATGGATTTTGGTTAAAATTTGTGAATATTTTTTACGAGATACACAACCATTTATATTGACACATGAATATTTTCTCAAAACATAATACATGAATATTTCTTTTTATGTATAAAATTTTCTCTAAAAATATCTGAAAATATATTTCATTTTTTATATGTAAATAAAAAATTCATTTCCACAGGAATATTTATTTTCACATATAATAACATTTCAAATATATGAACATTTATTTAGATGTATGTGAAACCTTTCTTTTTGGAACACATGAATATTTCTTATAATTAAGTGAATCGTATTAAATTAGTGAAATGAATAAATTTCCAAGATTGTCAAAAAAGATATCTTTTTTTTGCAAGATGTGTTCCTTTTTCCGTGTTGTTTGGCCCTACGATGTCTCTTTAACGTAGGATTTGAGATTTTGTGAAGATGGCTACATGCATCAGTCGATGTGAGAGTTTCCCTTTTAAGAAGAAAAATAAAAATTGTGTAAGAAATAAAGCACTGCTGGCCTGGTGAAATAAGTTAGGTTTAGAACAGAAAAAAGTGGGTTGGCTAGAAGTCCTCGATGATTCAGACTAACCAAATGCACTAGAGCTATACTTCACTTGTTGCAACACTGAAGGAGCTCTTGCCTGAAGCGTCTAGTAACGGTACGGCCCATTTGAGCACAACTAAAAGAAATAGAGAAGAAAAAGGGGGAACCTCGGGATCTATCCTAGGTCTCCTGGATACTGCGCAGCGCTGCAAGTCACTGAGTCACTTCTGGGTTTGTTGTAAAAGTAGGGCGCGACCAATTTGTGGGAAAAGAGTATGTTATTCCACCGGTTTTCTGTTTTTTTTGTTTTTTCACCGGTTTTCATCATTTCTTTCTCCATTTCGACTGGGGTTTTTTATTTACTTTTCTTTTTCTTTTTTACGGTTATATTTGTTTCTTTCTAGGTTTTCACTTGTTTTTTTCTTTGGGTTTCTTGTTTCTTTCTCATTTTTCATTGATTTCTCTTAGTATAACAGTTTTTCCATAAAATTTTGTGGTATATATCTAATACATTTTTGTAAAAAATATTTAAAAATTTCAAATAGAAGATTAACATTTTTGAATACATTTTATATACACATTAATTTTTTTCAAATTCTTGCTTAAAAGTTTTCAAATACAAAATTAACAATTTTTATTTTACGTTCACAAATTTTCTATACACATTTAATTTTTTTCAATGCTTGATTAAAAATTTTCAAATAAAAGATCAATATTTTTTAATATATGGTCAACATTTTTCTATACACATTTAAAAAAATTCTAATGGTTGATTAAAAATTCTGAAATACAAGATTAACATTTCTTTTTGAATACGTAGTCAACATTTTTTTCCATAAAATTTTAACATTTTCAAATATAATTTTAACATTTTTTTAATACATGATCAACATTTTTTCTATACACATTTAATATTTTTTGAAATGCTTGATTAACATTTTTAAAATATTTTTTTCCAAATGCTTGGATTGTAATTTTTATGCAGAACTTCAACTTTTTCAAACACATTGTATATATTTTGTATAATTTTTTCTTATACATGAGAAACATTGTTTGTCTATACACAATCAACATTTTTCAACGGAGGATGCTACACGTGAGCCGGAGGATAATGATAAAGATCCGTTGCCTCGATGACCATTGGATGGACACACTAATAACCACATAAGCAGCCACCCTTTGCAACAAGAGTGATGTTGTTGAATACCCTCAGTATGCTTGTTGTGAATCTTCTGAACCGTTATTTCCTTTTCTGAAGCACGTTTTGTGTTGCGGAACTTTTTTGCAATCAAGGTCTAATTGCTGGACTTTTTTACAACAGAGGATTGTTGCAAAGAAAAAACCCATCTTCACTTTTTTGCAACTTTGCTAATGTTACGGGAGAAACTTGTACACCATTGGTGATGTAAAAATTGAGGGGAGTCATGAGGAGTTAGCGGCACATGTCACGTGGGACACGCGTGGTATGAGCGAACAAAAGTTGTGTTGCAATTTTTTTTTGTCTTTATTTTTTTGCAACATGGATGATGTTGAGGAAGGACTTTTGTAACATGGATGATATTGTAGAACTTTTTTTTACAGTAAAAGATGATGAACACGACCCTTGTTGCAAAACCAGTGCACGACAAGCATGTCCATCCTTGCAACTCCGCACCGTTGCCCTGGTCTTGTAGCAGTAAGTAGTTGCAGCGTTTGGGGAGGAGAATGGAGAGAGGATCTGCTTGGGCGTCAGAGGGGGAGGGGGGGGGGGGTAGAACGAGGGTGAAGATGCTAGACCCATCCATTTCAGGAAGGATAGAATGGGGAAAGTGATGAAAGGCCACGATATGTCTCATACGTTCAAGACGGCCGATGGGCGAGAGAAAATGCGCCATTTGATAGCGATCGTTTTCCTTTTTCAAATGATTAGTTAACATCTTATTCAAATGTTTTTCGTAATATATTTATTTAGAATATTTGAACGTATGAAAGAAAGTGGAAAAAGAAAAAAAACAAAGAACATGAAAAAAAGGTTGTGGCCTCCCACACGTCTGGGTCGGCCATCTAGCGCTCGGCTTGACACGAGGCTTCACTACGAGCGAGACATAGGGCGCCCAACCAAATGTGATAGAGTTCTCAATAAAAAAAGACCCCTCTAGAAATCCGACGTCGAATTTTTAACCATAGCAAATCAAATGTTTTTCATGGCCAATTATATTCTTCGAGGATGGCAACTTCGTTGGCCAGCATGAAAAATCCGCCGTAGGTCATTTGTTTTCAAAAAATTGCCGTGCTTGCAAAATAATTTTTCCATCTGTCATGAAAAACATCAGATTTGTTATGCTTAAAAAATTGACAAAAGATATTTAGACCCTGTTCGGATTCCCAGCTGCAGTTTCCGGAGCGGAGGGAGCGCCAGCACAATCGCGCGGAGCAGCTCGAACCTAGCTCCTCGCCAGAGCGGAGTTGAGAGTCTGGAGAGCTTCCGAATAGGCTCTTAGTGTTTTTTTCGAAAAATATGTAAGTTCTCTCTAAAAGACCTACAAGAGGAGTCCAGAGCCGCAGCTGGAAAACCAGCTGCAGGAGGACTTGCTTGACTCGTGTCCGATTAGGAGTCGTAGTCGCCACGATTCCGGAGAAACTTAGCGGAGTAAGTTAAGTTTGGTCATTGAAGACTTGAGGAGGCAGAGGATCCGGACCGCAGCTGGAAAGCCAGGTAGCAGGAGGACTCGTTGGACTCGTGTCCGTGTCCGGTTGGCAGTCGCAGGCCCCACTCCACCTTATTATCTCCGACTCGCCCACGGACGCCATCCTATATCAACATCAGCTCACCCCCCGACGTCCCCATCGACTCCACGTCCTCGTGATCGGCTCCTCCACTCAGACGCCAGAGCGCGCTCCCCAGTCGTCCTCGCTCCCACACATGGCGCCACAGCCGGAGTCGACGCAGGAGGAGGCCGCGGAGGCCTGCCGGCGCGCGGAGGCGCTCTTCCGCGCCGGCGACGTACGTGCGGCGCACCGCATGGCGCAGAGGGCCCAGACGCTCTCCCCCGCGCTGCCCGGCGTCGCGAGCGCCCTCGCCGCCTACGCCGTCCACGCCGCGGCCGCCAACCGAGGCGGCCGCCCCGACTGGCGCGCCGTCCTCGGCCTCGGGCGTGCTCGGGAGCCGCTCGACGCCGGCCTGAGCGAGCATGATGTTATCAGGAGGCAGTTCCGGCGGATGTCCCTCCTCGTCCACCCCGACAAGAACCCCTCCGCCGCCGCGGAAGGCGCGTTCAAGCTGCTCCGCCAGGCCTGCGACACCCTCTCCGCCACCGCCAGCCGCCACCGGCCGGGCAGTGCCACCGCAGCCTCTACACCGGCCGGGCAGTACCACCGGCGCAGCTATGCCACACCAGCAGGCGTGCGCGACACGTACGCCGAGGCCGCCACCAAGTACGCACCGTCCCCGGCCACCACCAAGAAGCCTACCACGGCCACCGCCGGCAACCACCGGCCCAGCAACGACGCCGCCGCCAAGCACACCGCGGATCACTGGCGCAACACCCCCGCCTACGCCTCAGCCGCCGGACTCGACGACGACTACGACTACGACTACCACGACGACTACTACGACTACTCGAGCCACTACTACAACTACCACGGGCAGGACGACACCGCTGAAACGTACACCCCGGCCGCTGGCCACAAGGACGACGATGGCGCCGCTGAAACGCGCAACCCCGCCACCGGCAACAAAGGCGGCGGGTCTTGTGGACCCCGCGAGGACGCACGGATCATCTGTCTGTCCTGCGATTGGGAAGGCGGGGTCACTAAGCCGACCGGCGTCCCGGTGCCGGGCAGCGAGTGCTCCTGGTGCGGCCAGACGATGACTCGGGTCTCTGGTGCCGCCATGGACTAGAGCAAAACGTTGGATTTGAGGATCTTATACAAGCTTGTCCATCTATTTCGTGTTGTTTAGAGAGAATTAGTTTGTCTATCTGGATCATTTTATGTAATTTAGCTCGTTGGATTTGAGTCATGCTTGGCTTGTAATTTTGTACTACTCGTAAAGATTTGACGGGTTCATATACAACGTGTTTTTTTAGGGGATTAATTTCAAGTGTTGACAGACCCAATTACTGTGCCGATGCTACTTGCGTGAAACGTTCTGGACGGAGGGAGTAGCTCGAACGTTCCGGTGGATCGATAGGTCGGATCGGTTGCTGATCGATTTTGGTGGATGCGCAAGCAATACACACGAGAGAGAGACGAGCGGCCCGCGCGTGCGTTTTGCAGCGAGTGCGTGCGTGCGTTAGCTGAAGTTGGCCCAAATGCGTGCGCTGAGCTAGTTAGCCTAAATGATCCTCAAAAAAGAAAAGAAAAATTGCTAGCCTAAACGTGGCCACGTACACATCACGTTTTTTTTTCTTCTTTCCTTTTGGGTTTCTTCTATTGTCCTTTTTTTTTCTTCTTTTGACTTTTGGGTACATGCACTACCTACCTATTTATACTACTATATAGTGTATGAGTCTTAACAGGGCCGGGCCCGCAAAATCTAGGACCTTGTGCGAAACTAAAAAATGAGGCCCTATTTTACTAAAAAAATAACGAGCAATTATAATGTATATAACCCTAAAAAAGCAATTATAATGTATATGATATAATATCTTATCAGACCGATGTTTCCTCGTGATGACTAAAATCAGTATTATAGAAACACAAGATACAAAACATGAATAAAACAAATTAAACTGATACCACAGCAGATACCAATTGGATGTTACGCGTGAATGTTAGGCAATTAGACGAACCATTTAACTCACCTGGTCTCTAATTAGAAATTAGGAGTAGGAGTCAAAGTTAATCAGAAAGAAGGACTTTCCAATGGGAAGCTACCTGTTTTGGGGAGAGGATCAGAGGAACTGTCGCCATGCCGCCCGTCTCCAGTGTTCTGGAGTCTGGAACTGTCGCCCTGCCGCCCCTCGTCGGCGTTCTAGAGTCTGGAACTGTCGCGGATCGATTCGACGATCCAGTTTCCAATGATCCAATCGACCAGCGTCGTAACTCATCAGAACTGTCACCGAGGCCGATTGATCCGACGATGGATGATCATGTTTCCTGTAGGCCGTAGCCTATAGAGTGCTTTTGCTTGTTTGCGATCCGTCGATCGATCCGATGATTCAGTTTCCTTTCCTTTAGGGTTCACGATCTCCGATTCCCAATTCCTATCAAGTAGCGCTGCAAGGGTTTTCTTTTTTACGGGAAGCAATGCTTTTTTTGAGAAGGGGGAAGCAGTGCTGCAGCGGCTTTTTTTTATTGGCGGTAGTTTTTTTTAAGACAATTTTATTGACGGCAGTGCTGCAGCGGCTGATCGATCCGACGCTCGACGCCTCGAGGCTCGACACACGCGCACGCGCTAGCGGCCCAGAGCCATGCGTGCGGCCCAGCGCCCAGGAACAGGTAACATATCATAGGCCTATAAAAGAACTTGAGGCCCCAAAATTTTATGGGCCCTGTGCGGGCCGCACGTTTTGCACAACTATGGGCCCGGCGCTGAGTCTTAAGTAGGATTAAGAACATCAATCAGTAGGATTAAGAACATCAATCATAATCGTTGGTCTTGTAAATCCAATGACCAATATCAGAAGGATTCACATGAACATTACATTGTTGCTACCTCTACTGTGTTCTAGCTAGAACAATCATGTGTCCTTTCCAGGAAAAAAAAGCCCATAACTGGCCCCAATGGGCCGTGTTGCCATATGACCGCCAGATGGTTTAATTGAACCTAGACGTGATGGTTTAGTAGGATAATGTGGAGATTCCTCAAAAAAAAAAGCACGTGAAGAAAGTGAAGCAACGTGCAGTTCTTTTTAAATGAATGTACAGTTTTATGGCATGAATACCACTTCCTGCTTTTACAATATTTAACTAATATCGACATTTATACATCACTATGATTTCTTTTTCTTTGAATCTATTAGCACATCTATTACTTCTTTTCCCTTTTACGAAAATCACTCCGTTATATTAAGATGTGCGTTGCACATGTATACATACTAGTACTAGTATAGTAATCCGCGATGTTGAGGGGCCGAAGAAGACCGAAAGTGTGGAGACGAGGCTCGAAGCAATGAAACAACAAGTTTTCAGGTGCCAAGGGATGGTGGAGAGTGGAATCAACACAAACCACATGATGATCGCGGAGTTCACCAACAAGCACAAGCTGGATCCCTAGAGCATTGAGGAGGCCATCTTCAGGCTTCATGAGAAAATCAAGCATTTCCAAACCCAGATCTATGACCTGCAAAACCAAAACTGTGAGTATGAATATAGATTCAAGAGGATGAGTTCGAGGATCCCGGAGACTCGTTCATCTTTTTATGATGATGAACCTATGCCTTGGAAGATGGATGACAAGCCTACTTCATCCGAAGAAAGAGATCTAAATACATGGGTATTTGCACTCCCCTTGGCAACTGCCAAGCTTGGAGGAGTGCCCCGGTATTACCACCATCACATCTTTATCTTTATCGTTTTTCCTAGTTCGATCCTTTTGGTTATATCTTGATCTAGTAGAGTAAAGTTTTAGTTTGATCTAGCTTTGAGTTTTGCTTTATGTACCCTTTATGTAATCGAGTCTGTGAGATATATAATAAAGAGTAGTTTTGAGATAAGGGCTTTTCTTTCTTGCTATGATCTTGAGGGAATTAAATAAAAGAAAGAATAAAAAGAAATACAAAGATCATATATTGATCTTATGGAGAGTAATGACTTCACATATAAAGAGCATGATGAATAAAAGTTATTGAGAGTTGACAAACATAGTTTTGGTCGTTGTTGCAATTAATAGGAAGTAATAAA
The DNA here is from genome assembly GCF_056163025.1 of Triticum urartu. Taxonomy (NCBI): domain Eukaryota; kingdom Viridiplantae; phylum Streptophyta; class Magnoliopsida; order Poales; family Poaceae; genus Triticum; species Triticum urartu. Next base: position 592,341,245 of record NC_141876.1, read on the forward strand.
GAAAAAGAGGCTTTGCATATAAATATACTATCTTGGACATCTTTTGTAATTGTGAGCACTCATTAAAATATGACATGCTAAAAAGTTGATGTTGGACAAGGAAGACAACATAATGAGTTATGTTTTCTTATATCCGAATAGAAGTTATATTGTTTTGGATCATCCAACATGTTGAGCTTGCCTTCCCCTCTCATGCTAGCGAAATTCTTTGCACCAAGTAGAGATACTACTTGTGCTTCCAAACATCCCTAAACCCAGTTTTGCCATGAGAGTCCATCATACCTATCTATGGATTGAGTAAGATCCTTCAAGTAAGTTGTCATCGGTGCAAGCAATAGAAATTACTCTCTAAATATGTATGATCTATTAATATGAAGAAAATAAGCTTTATACGAACTTGTGATATGGAAGAAATAAAAGCGACGGACTGCATAATAAAGGTCCTTATCACAATCGGCAATATAAAGTGACGTTCTATTACACTAATTAAGATTTTGTACATCCAACCATAAAAGCGCATGACAACCTCTGCTTCCATCTGCGAAGGGCCTATTTTTTACTTTTATCTCCTACCATTATACAAGAGTCATGGTGATCATCACCTTTCCTTTTTATACTTTTTCCTTTGGCAAGCACTATATGTTGGAGAGATCGGGATATATATATATATATATATATATATATATATATATATATATATATATATATATATCCACTCTGAAGGAAATATGCCCTAGAGGCAATAATAAAGTTATTATTTATTTCCTTATATCATGATAAATTTTTATTATTCATGCTAGAATTGTATTAACCGGAAACATGATACATGTGTTGTCGGTGCTGAGGAACGACACCTATGGGATCACAAGAATCCCTACTACGGTTGCGGAGCGCGGGGTCGTGGGAAGAGCGGATCTAACAGGTAGCACACAGTTCGTTTATCCAGGTTCGGGCCGCAAGGATGCGTAAAACCCTACTCCTGCTTTGGTGGATTGTATATCTGTGTTCTTGAGCTAGCTATGAGGCGTGAGGAGCTCCAAAAAGCCGAATCCTCCTCCTGGTCGCCCCGGGCCTCCTTTTATAGGAAAAAGGGGTTGCCATAGTGGCACACAGGAGGTGAAAAGGGTACAATGATGCGAGGTTATCCCTCGCATTACATGACAAGGCGCATTTAATGCGTCTTGCTTAGGTGTCCTTGCTTTATCGGGGACGGGGGAGAGATTGGTCTCGTCCGTTGCCGCTCCTTCTTGTGTCGACACGCGCCCTGGCCAGCGATGTCTGAGATGCCACGTAGGTAGGCAGGCAGCTGAGGTGGCACAGTGGTGGGTCTTCACGAAGATCTGCATGCCGCCACGCAGGTGCCTGCCCAGCTGGTTGGGTCCGCAGCTGCATGCATGCGGTGGTGGAGGTTTAGTTGGCGTGGGCCTGATGGTGGCCCTGTGGGTGTCCTCGGCAAGGGCCTTGCCGGGGCCCCGGCAAGGGTCTTGCCGAGGCGCCTGCTGTCATCCCCGGCAAGGCGCTTGCCGGGGGCCTTGTGGTCTTCCTCGGCTGGGATCCCGCCAAGGGTTGTCGTCTCCTTAGTGCGTATATGATCTCGAATGTCTTCATAAAGATCTGCATGCCGCCACGGGGATGTCTCCCGAATCCTTGCCCTTTGGGGGCAGTGGACTCAAGGGTGATTCGCTCCGTAGGCGTGGGACGAGTTGCCGCGGCAAGGGTCTTGCCGGGGCTGCTAGAACTGTCCCCCGGCAAGGATCTTGCCGGGGGAGTCCGCTTCGTCCCCTTTGCTCTTCGCGGTCTTGGCCTTGGCGTCGTTCTAGTTCTCTTGAGCTTTGGTCTTACCCTGGCTCACCTCCCTTGCCTTGCTTGGTGTGGTGGTGCCCGTGGCTTAGACTGCCCGTGCATAGTTATAGGGGTACAAAAAGTGTACCCCTCTTTTTGTACATCGACAGGAGCCCCCGGGCCTGGTCCACACATAAGCGCAACACGTTGTTTGGGCTAGGCCCAAAAACGGTGCGCGGGCAGGCGGGGCGGTTTTTACCGTGGTAGGATTCTTTGCGTGCTGCGCTTCCCACGACTCCCGCGCGTGGCGCGGCGTGGGGAGGCGCGTGTGACGTGGGCGGCATGCGTGGGGTTGGTTCCCATAGGCATGCGTCACGTCGTAGTAAAGGGGGTGGTTCGCGCCTTCCCCATAAACGGAGGGAGGCGTGGAGGCGTGGCCCATTTACTGAATGGGGCCGAGGCGCGGCCCTCGAGGCGTCCACCCCCATGATCACGGGGTGGGGAGAGGTCGCCTCGCCCGTCCCCTCGGTTCTGCACGTCCGCCACGTGTCCCCCATGCGCTTGGGGTGGCAAACGGTGGAGGCGGGAAACCGGGCCATCGCTGGTTGGGGCAGCGGGTCGGCCCTGGCTCCCTGCGCCTCCCGTGTCTTGATTGGCCGAGCGGGGCGGCCAAGCCCCAACCCCGATCCTTTATAAAGAGCGGGAGGGGGGATGGCGTCCCGCATTCTTTCATCTTCTCCTTCCTTCAGCTTCTGCTCCTCCCTTCCATCTATCATGGAGAGAGGGAACCCCGGTCCTTCAACAGTGGCGGCGAGGGTCGCCGCTCGACAACACGTTCCTCCTTCTCCTGCGCCTGCGGCGACAGAGCCAGCCGCGAGGGGGAGGGGGAGGGGGCGAGGCCGGGGTGCTCGGGGAAGAGGAGGACAGGGTGGCGCGCCGGCCTCGCCTCCGCCAGCAGCTCCTCCTCCAATGGAGGGCCACGTTGGGGATGACCCTTGTGAGATCTTCGTCAGGCTGCGCCGGCCGCCGCGCCGTCGCCTTCGTCTCCCGACTCCGTTTGCGCGGGAGATGGAGCTGGATCCGCCGGAGTCGTTGTGGCTGCACATGAGGGGCTGCGGGATCAGTGGTACGCGGGCCCGCGTCGACTTCCCCGCCCCTCACGTGATGTATCTTCGTCGGGGATGGAAGACGTTCGCTCATATCCACCGCTTGACGGAGGGGCTCACTCTCCATTTTAAGCTGATGGAGGGTGGCCTTCTCTCCGTCAAGGTCTTCGGGTGCTTTGGGACCCGTGCAAGGTGCTGCGTGGAGAGCTCTTCCGATAGTGAAGACTCCTCCTCGGGCGGGAGCGACGAGGAGGACAGCGGCAACGACGATGAGGGTAGTAGGCGGCAGGATGATGGGTCCGATTAGGTGTCGGGTGCCACTCCACGCGGCGCCAGCGACCCCATCATCCGCGTCGCCGGCTCCCTGAACTTCTCGGGATCGTCTCCTTGGGCGGCTGGCGTTGGGAGGCTGCGGAAGAGGAAGAGGGCCGATGGCAAGGCCGTCAAGTCGGAGTACGCGGGCATCGATGCCTTCGACGCGTGCTGATGTCCTGCCGCCTCGTCTTCGAGCTCTGCTTCCGGCGCCGCCATCACCACCCAGCCTTTGGACGGCCACCAAGATGTTCTCTTGGTTTCTTCTGCCACCTGTAGCTCGCCTAGGCACTCCTTTTGTCCTTTTCGCCTCCTTGACCTGCCTCCCGAGGAGAGGGACAAGAAAGGGATTACGGGCACTTTATCTCTTTTTAGTTTATAAGCCTTCGGGCCTTAGTTGAATTTAAAACTTGTAATCCCATCATTCATGTTTTTCATTCCCTATGGACTGTACCTGAGTGGAATGTTTTTAATGAAAAAGGGATGCTTGCCAGGTCATTTGTTTGCGGGTGGAACCCACAACAAGGAGTAAATCCTTGATATCTTCAAGATAAACATTTCCTTGCCCGGCAACAGGCCTTGCCGTCTCCCCACTTCGCTCGACCTTCCTCACACCTTTGGCGGAGGCAGGGATGAGGCGGGTTCAGGCTCCTTGTTTCCTCCTTTCGCTGCAGCGACTACGACCAAACTTGGCCCCAGGAACGAGCCCTAGGGCCTAGAGTTATGGGAGCACGGTAGTTTAGGGGAAAACGAGGTTTCACATACCTCAGTCCATAATGGAATGCATGATAAGGGATGAAGAACTTATCTGAAGCTGCAGTCCCCGGCAACCCTGGTTCGCCATGAGTGAATCTTTGCTCTTGCAGCCCCCGGCAATACTGGCTTGCCGAAGGCTAGATGCTGGTCTGTTCCTCTTTCTTTCCTCCCCAAGTGGTTCGGCACGGATATCCGTGTATCCTGTGAACCAAAGAAGACAAAAGAAAGACAAAGAGACGCACACTCGACCTCTAAGCTAGGGGTTAGTCGCCGCTAAGCACTATCAACCCTAACCAAGGACGAGACTCGACCTAGCATGCATGCTATAACTTAGGGCGCCAGCGCTTCATTTACTTATGCTCAGGGTCTGCGTCTGGCTTTGTACAAAGGGTTACATGCGTCATCGTCAATGCTCATACAAAAGGTGGCTTGCCGGGGGGCCCGGCAAGACGCGCCTCATGGGTAAAACTTGCGAAGATGCTCAATGTTCCAGGAGTTACTCACCGGAACGACATCTTCGGTCTCTAGGCGGACTGCGCCGGGCCTGGTGACTCGTATTACCCGATAAGGGCCTTCCCACTTCGGTGTCAACTTGTTGGAATTTTTGGCCGATTGAACGCGCCGAAGAACAAGGTCGCCTTCCTCAAAGCTTCAGGCATGAACCTTGCGGCTATGGTAGCGGCACAAGTCTTGCTGGTAGCGCGCTGCTCTCACAGCCGCCCGAAGACGATCTTCCTCAAGGAGCGTTGCGTCATCTTGGCGCAGTTGCTCTTACTCAAGCTCATCATAAGCGAGTACTCGAGGTGACCCGTATATGAGTTCAATGGGGAGAACTGCTTCTGCCCCGTATACCAGGGCAAAGGGTGTCTGGCCGGTGGCTCGATTTGGTGTCGTTCTGATTGACCAAAGAACCGTCGGCAATTCATCAATCCAGCGCCTTCCACTCTTGTGCAGCCTGTCAAAGGTCTTTGTCCTTAAGCCTCGCAGTACTTCAGCGTTTGCGCTCTTAGCTTGACCATTGCTTCGTGGGTGAGCAACGGAAGCGAAATAGACTTTGCTGCCGAGGTGTTGGGTATATTGCATGAAGGTGCGGCTTGTGAACTGTGTACCGTTGTCGGTGATGACCCTGTTGGGTACACCAAAATGGCACACTAGTCCCTTGAAGAATTTGATGGCTGACTGAGCTGTGACCTTCCTCACTGCTTCCACCTCTGGCCACTTTGTGAACTTGTCGATTGCGACGTACAAGTACTCAAAGCCCCCGACAGCGCGGGGGAAAGGGCCCAGTATGTCGAGCCCCCAGACCGAGAAGGGCCAGGAGAGAGGAATGGTTTGAAGGGCTTGAGCTGGCTGATGAAGCTTCTTTGAATGGATCTGACACGCTTCACACCTGGTGAATAGTGTCATCGCATCCTGGAGGGCGGTGGGCTAGAAGAAGCCTTGCCGAAACGCTTTGCCGGCAAGGGCCCTTGACCCGATGTGGGATCCACATATGCCTCCATGTATCTCCGCCAAAAGCCGCAGTCCTTCCTCTCGAGGAATACAATTCAATTTCACGCCGTTCGGCCTCTTTCTGTACAGGACGTCATCGACGAACTGATACATAGTAGAGCGACGGGCTACTTTTTCCGCTTCTTCCTGCTCCTCAGGAAGTTCCCGTGTTTGGAGGAATCGGACGGTATGCTGTGCCCATGCTGGAGCCTGGGGCTCGACGGCGAGGACTAAAGGCGTTTCCTCCGCTATAGGAGCGGCTGTCTCGACGGCAAGAGCTTGATGCTCTGTCGGAGCTAGCCGTCCCGTGGCGGGCTCAGTATCTCCGGCAACATCCTTGTCAGCGGCTCCGGGGAGCTCGGTGGGAAAGTACTTGCCGGGCCCTAATTTCCTTCTCTTGTTTTGCTCTGTTGATGGATCAACGGATGGCTGAGTTAGCTGGAGCACAAAGATACCTGGTTCCACAGGTAGCTTGAGGGCAGCGCGTTTTGACAGGTAATCGGCGATATCATTCTCCGCTCGGGGAACGTATTCTGCCTGTATACCGTCAAAATGCTCTTCCAGCTTTCTCACTTCATCGACGTAGGCCTTCATCAACGGGCTCTGGTAATCCTTGTTGACTTGCTTGACGACAAGTTGCGAGTCGCCTCTGACGACGAGTTTCTTGATTCCGAGGTCCGCCGCGATCCTAAGACCGGCAAGCAGCCCTTCGTACTCAGCCGTATTGTTTGTTGACACCTCCCTGGGGAAGTGCATCTGGACCACGTACTTGAGGTGCTCTCCGGTGGGCGCGACAAGCAGTACGCCAGCCCCGACGCCCTGTAAGGAGAAAGCTCCATGAAAGTACATGATCCAATCGCAACTTGCCTCCTTGCCGGGGAGAGCAGTCTCTTGGGTTTCTTCGTCAGGCGTCGCGGTCCATTCTGCAATGAACTCCGCCAGGACTCGGCTTTGAATCATCAAGGTACTCTCAAACTTGAGGCCAAAGCTGGACAGTTCCAGTGCCCACTCTACGATCCTCCCCGTTGCGTCCGGATTGTGCAATATCCGTTGCAGAGGGAGGCGAGTGACGGCAGTGATTTCGTGCGCTTGGAAGTAGTGACGCAGCTTCCTCGAGGCCATAAGAAGGCCGAAGAGCAGTTTCTGCACACCGGAGTACCTTGATCTAGCCCCCTGCAGAAGGGAGCTAACAAAGTAGACCGGGTGCTGCATCATCTTCTTCCTTGGCGGCACTCCAACCGGCTACGTCGTCTCGGCATCGGTGGCATCGGGCTCCGTCGCTGCTATTACCCCATCATCAATTTCTCTCCGCGCCACTAGTGCGGCGCTGACCACCTGGTTCATTGCTGCCAGGTACAGCAGCAACGGTTCCTGTGGCCTAGGCGCAACTAGTATTGGCGCAGAGGAGAGGTACCTCTTCAAATCTTGCAATGCTGCTTCGGCTTCTGGTGTCCACTCCATCGGGCCCGCCTTTTTCAAGATCTTGAAAAAGGGAAGGGCGCGCTCGGCGGACTTGGAAATGAACCTGCTCATGGCGGCAACGCAACCAGCAAGCCGACGCACATCCTTGACTCGCTTGGGCGCTTCAATCCGCTCTATAGCTTTGATCTTGTCCGGATTGGCCTCTATCCCACGCTGTGACACGAAGAACCTGAGAAGCTTGCCAGACGGGACGCCGAAGATGCACTTCTCAGGGTTCAGCTTGAGATTGATCTTGCGTAGGTTTGCAAATGTTTCTTGTAAATCTGATATGAGGGTTGCCCTGTTCTTGGTTTTGATCACTATATCATCCATATAAGCTTCCATATTTCTATGGAGCTGGGGTTCAAAACCAATCTGGACCGCCCTTGCAAACGTTGAACCAGCACTCTTCAACCCGAAAGGCATCCTATAAAGCAATACGTACCACATGGGGTGATGAATGCCGTTTTCTCTTCATCTTTCCTTGTCATGAAGATCTGGTGGTAGCCAGAGTAGGCATCGAGGAATGACAACAGATCACACCCAGCTGTGGAGTCAACAATCTGGTCGATGCGCGGCAATGGGAAGGGATCTTTAGGACAAGCCTTATTAATATCTGTGTAATCAATACACAGCCTCCACTTCCCATTTGCCTTGCGCACTACCACCGGATTGGCCAACCACGTTGGATGGAGCACTCCTCTTACCAAACCCGCTGCTTCCAGTTTCCAGATCTCCTCTGTGATGAACTCTTGTCGTTCCAAAGCTTGCTTTCTGACCTTCTACTTGACGGGCCGCGCATGAGGACAGAAAGCAAGGTGGTGCTCAATCACCTCCCTAGGAACGCCGGGGATGTCGGATGCTTGCCATGCAAACACATCGACATTCGCCCGCAGGAAGGTGACGAGCGCATCTTCCTATTTGTCATCAAGGGTGGAGCTTATGGTAAAAGCTCCTCCCGTGCCGTCCTCCTTGACAGAAACCTTCTTGGTTCCCGGCGGTGTGGCCCTGGACTTCTTGTTTCTGTCGGCGGAGCTCTCTGGCACGTCCTCAACGGGAGCGCTGCACTCCGAAGAGGTGCGCTTGCCGGACTGGGTGCCTGAGGTCTCACCGGTCTTCTTCTTTTGCCTTCCCGGGGCTTCGGCGGCAGGAGCAAGCACCTTAGCAGTGGCGGCTGCTGCAACTGCTTGTTGGTAGAGTTGGTCAGCGCAAATTAGTGCATCCTTCTTGTCTGATGGGACGGTGATGATTGTCACAGGCCCCGGCATCTTCGGGTGTTGTAGGCGTAATGTGACGCCGCCATGAACTTGGCCAGCACTGGGCGGCCAAGGATCCCGTTGTAAGGCAAGGGGATCTTGACAACGTCGAACACAATCCTTTCTGTCCTGTAGTTCAGATCACTCCCAAAAGTCACGGGCAACGTGACCTTTCCCTTAGGTTGACTTCTTCCCGGGTTGACCCCCTAAAACGTGCCCGTCTCTTCGAGGTCTTCATCAGGAATCTGCAATTTCTCGATCACGGCAGGCGAGATTAAGTTCAGACCGGCCCCGCCATCGACTAGCATCTTTGTCACCTTGAGGTTGCATATTGTTGGCGAAACCAACAATGGCAAGCACCCAACTGCAGTAGTGCGATCAGGGTGATCCTGAGTGTCAAAAATGATAGGTGTGCTGGACCACTTCAGCGGCCTTTGGGCATCAAACGACGGTTCCGCTGCTGTAATCTCACGCGCCCACTATTTAAGCTGGCGGTGAGAGGTATGCAACGAGGCGCCGCCATCGACGCACATGGCCTCTGTAGCTTTCTGAAATCCTTGGTCACCAGGCTCATCGTCCTCTTCGTGATCATCGTCTTCTGGCTTTTTGTCACGGCCCCAGGCGGGCCTCTCCCGCTGTTTATCTTTGCTGCGACGGCCCGCCTGGCCGTCACGCTTCTTGCCGGACCCCTCAGCACCGTCCTGACCTTTCTCCTTGTCCCGCCTCTCATATTCAGCCCTCTGCTTCTAAGCAAGGAGCCAACCTGTCGGCAGTTCTAGAGATCATGGCCTTTGGTGCGATGGATCTTGCAGTATTGCTTGTCGGAGTTTCCTGGCTTCTCGGCAGCCGCCAAGGCCCGGCAGGCGACACATCCGGCAATTTCCTTGCCGGGGTCATCTGCCTTGGTTTTCTTGGCGGAGCCGGAGTCGCCAGATCCCTCGACGGCAAGCACAGCTTTACCTTTGCGCTTCCTGTTGCGGCGCCGACCTTTCTTCGCCGGGGCGGCAGTATCCTCATCTGAGGAGTCGGTTTCCACACCGGCATCTTCGCCGGGGTACTTCCTTCCCTCTTCAGCTTGGGCACATTTGTCAGCAAGAACATAGAGTTCTGCCACATCTTTCACCTTGTTCATTGCCAGTTCTTCGCGCATCTTGCGGTTACGCATGTTCTGATGGAACGCGCTGATGATGGCGGCAGGGTGAACATCAGGGATATTGTACTGTACCCGGCTGAACCTCTGTATATACTTGTGCAGACTCTCGCCTCCCTTCTGGGGAATGACATGCAGGTCGCTTGCTTGGCCATGGGCTTGGTGACCCCCAGTAAAGGCGCCCACAAACTCATGGCGCAAATCTGACCAGGAGGAAATAGAGTCTACCGGCAAGTGCATCAACCATGACATGGCGTTAGGTTTAAGAGCCAATGGAAAGTAATTCGCAAGCACCTTATCGCCGCGGGCTCCGGCGGCTTGCATCGCGATGGTGTAGATGCTGAGGAACTCAGACGGGTGAGTCTTGCCGCTGTACTTTTCGCCAACGTCAGGTTTGAAGGTGCGGTGAGTGGGCCAGTGGAACTGCCGCAGCTCACGGGTAAAAGCCGGACAGCCTATCTCGTAAGGTAGGCCTCTAGGGCTCTCCGGGGCCGGGTGGTTCACAGCAGGCCCTGCTCGCCTGTCTGACTGGTGGCGCGCTCCACGCCGGCGCTCGATAGTGGTTCGAGCGTCTTCATGGGCTCGTTCCCGAAGAACTTGGCGATGGTCACAGTGGGTCCGCGGGTCAGACGATGCTATGGAGATGGTGTCGCCCGCGATGTCGCGACGAGCTGGCGTCCGCGGTACCGGATTGGGAAGAGGCGAATGCACCGTGGTCGCGGCGCCGGCGGCTTTTCCGCCACTGGTCCGTGGGACTCCATTGGAGCGTTGACCCGGGGGCCCCACCAGACTTGGTTCGTCTTTGTTGGCCACCGCAACAAGGCTTCCGATAGTGGCTCTCCATTCGTCGAGTTTCCCCATGGTGGGAGGAACGTCGAGGAGCAACTGCGCGCGCGCCAGGGCCTCTGCTGGCGTCGGTGGCAGCGAAACCTGCACGGATCACGATGCGCCTCGACTTCTGACCATGTTAGAAGGAGCTCTATCACGACCCCGCGGTCGCATGCCATTTTCACCAGCGCCTCGGCGAGTGGGTAGGTCTTCTACGTCCCGGGAGTGGCGCTCGGGGCTCTTCCCGCGGCGACGCCCGGGATCTTCGGCATGATTACGCCGTTCGTCGCGCGTTGCCTGGGAGGTGCGCGCTGTTGACGCCGGCGTGGGAGTCTTGGAGGCCCCCGCGTCACCTTCGGGCGGGGCGGCGGTGACCTTGGAAGGCCCCGCTCCACCCGCGAAGGACTTGGCTCCGCCTTTGGATTTGGCGGCGTGTGGCCCATTACTAGGTGCACAAACATCGCCGCCTCCCAAACTCCAGCTGCTGGGATGGTGTTGGTGTTCACGAGCAGCGCCCCGGGTCCTTTCTGCGACCGGTCCGCTGCTCGCCCGCGTCGGGACGGGCTGTCCGACTTCCGACCGGCCAACCGCCACCGTCGTCTTCTTCTTGGGCGCCATGATGACGAAGAAGCGCCGAACTAACTGCTAAAGCCGATTCTCACAACTGCGCCCCCTACCTAGCGCGCCAGAGATGTCGGTGCTGATGAACGACACCTATGGGATCACAAGAATCCCTACTACGGTTGCGGAGCGCGGGATCGCGGGAAGAGCGGATCTAACAGGTAGCACACAGTTCGTTTATCCAGGTTCGGGCCGCAAGGATGCGTAAAACCCTACTCCTGCTTTGGTGGATTGTATATCTGTGTTCTTGAGCTAGCTATGGGGCGTGAGGAGCTCCAAAAAGCCGAATCCTCCTCCTGGTCGCCTCGGGCCTCCTTTTATAGGAAAAAGGGGTTGCCACAGTGGCACACAGGAGGTGGAAAGGGTACAGTGATGCGAGGTTATCCCTCGCATTACATGACCAAGGCGCATTTTAATGCGTCTTGCTTAGGTGTCCTTGCTTTATCGGGGACGGGGGAGAGATTGGTCTCGTCCATCGCCGCTCCTTCTTGTGTCAACATGCGCCCTAGCCAGCGATGCCTGAGATGCCACGTAGGTAGGCAGGCAGCTGAGGTGGCGCAGTGGTGGGTCTTCACGAAGATCTGCATGCCGCCACGCAGGTGCCTGCCCAGCTGGTTGGGTCGGCAGCAGCATGCATGCGGTGGTGGAGGTTTAGTTGGCGTGGGCCTGATGAAGGCCCTGTGGGTGTCCTCGGCAAGGGCCTTGCCGGGGCCCCGGCAAGGGTCTTGCCGAGGCGCCTGCTGTCATTGTTGGGGAACGTAGCAGAAATTCAAAATTTTCTACGCATCACCAAGATCAATCTATGGAGTAATCTAGCAACGAAGGGAAGGATTCGTGTCTCTGGCAGCCCAAAACCTCCAGTATATATAGGGGAGGGGAGGGGCTGCGCCCCCACCTAGGTTTCCACCCCTAGGGGTGGCGGCCAGCCCTAGATCCCATCTAGGGGGGCGGCCAAGGGGGGAGAGAGGGGGGCGCGCCACTAGGTGGGCCTTAGGCCCATCTGAGCCTAGGGTTTGCCCCCTTCCACTCTCCCTTGCGCCTTGGGCCTTGGTGAGGGGGCGCACCAGCCCACCTGGGGCTGGTCCCCTCCCACACTTGGCCCATGCAGCCCTCCGGGGCTGGTGTCCCGGTACATTACCGATAAACCCGAAACTTTTCCGGCGACCAAAACAAGACTTCCCATATATAAATCTTTACCTCCGGACCATTCCGGAACTCCTCGTGACGTCCGGGATCTCATCCGGGACTCCGAACAACATTCGGTAACCTCGTACATACTTTCTCTATAACCCTAGAGTCATCGAACCTTAAGTGTGTAGACCCTACGGGTTCGGGAAACATGCAGACATGACCGAGACAACTCTCTGGTCAATAACCAACAACGGGGTCTGGATACCCATGCTGGCTCCCACATGCTCCACGATGATCTCATCGGATGAACCACGATGTCAAGGACTTAATCAATCCCGTATACAATTCCCTTTGTCTATCGGTACGATACTTGCCCGAGATTCGATCGTCGGTATCCCGATACCTTGTTCAATCTCGTTACCGGCAAGTCTCTTTACTCGTTCCGTAACACATCATCCCGTGATCAACTCCTTGATCACATTGTGCACATTATGATGATGTCCTACCGAGTGGGCCCAGAGATACCTCTCCGTTTACATGGAGTGACAAATCCCAGTCTCGATTCGTGCCAACCCAACAGACACTTTCGGAGATACCTGTAGTGTACCTTTATAGCCACCCAGTTACGTTGTGACGTTTGGCACACCCAAAGCACTCCTACGGTATCCGGGAGTTGCACAATCTCATGGTCTAAGGAAATCATACTTGACATTAGAAAAGCTTTAGCATACGAACTACATGATCTTGTGCTAGGCTTAGGATTGGGTCTTGTCCATCACATCATTCTCCTAATGATGTGATCCCATTATCAACGACATCTAATGTCCATGGTCAGGAAACCGTAACCATCTATTGATCAACGAGCTAGTCAACTAGAGGCTTACTAGGGACATGGTGTTGTCTATGTATCCACACATGTATCCGAGTTTCCTATCAATACAATTCTAGCATGGATAATAAACAATTATCATGAACAAGGAAATATAATAATAACCAATTTATTATTGCCTCTAGGGCATATTTCCAATAGTCTCCCACTTGCACTAGAGTTAATAATCCAGTTCACATCGATATGTGATTAACACTCAAGGTCACATCCCCATGTGACTAACACCCAAAGAGTTCTGGGTTTGATCATGTTATGCTTGTGAGAGAGGTTTCAGTCAACGGGTCTGCAGCATTCAGATCCGTATGTACTTCGCAAATTTCTATGTCACCTTGTAGATGCAACTACTACGCTACATTTGGAGCCATTTCAAATAACTGTTCTACTTGGAGCTTTTCTAAATTGTTGCTCCATTATACGTATCCGGTATCTCTACTCAGAGCTATCCGGATAGGTGTTAAGCTTGCATCGACGTAACTCTTTACGTCGAACTCTTTATCACCTCCATAACCGAGAAACATATCCTTATTCCTCTAAGGATAATTTAGACCGCTATCTGGTGATCTACTCCTAGATCACCTTTGTACCCTCTTGCCAAATATGTGGCAAGGCACACATCAGGTGTGGTACTCAGCATGGCATACCGTATGGAGCCTATGACAAAAGCATAGGGGACGACCTTCGTCCTTCCTCTTTCTTCTGCCGTGGTCGAGCTTTAAGTCTTAACTTCATACCTTACAACTCAGGCAAGAACTCCTTCTTTGACTGATCCATCTTGAACACCTTCAAGATCATGTCAAGGTATGTGCTCATTTGAAAGTACCATTAAGCGTTTTGATCTATCCTTATAGATCTTGATGCTCAATGTTCAAGTAGCTTAATCCAGGCTTTCCATTGAAAAACACTTTCCAAATAACCCTATATGCTTTCCAGAAATTCTACGTCATTTCTGATCAACAATATGTCAACAACATATACTCATCAGAAATTCTATAGTGCTCCCACTCACTTCTTTGGAAATACAAGTTTCTCATAAACTTTGTATACACCCAAAAACTTTGATCATCTCATCAAAGCATACATTCCAACTCCGAGATGCTTACTCCAGTCCTTAGAAGGATTGCTGGAGCTTTGCATACTTGTTAGCATCTTTCAGGATTGACAAAACCTTCCGGTTGTATCACATACAACCTTTCCTCAAGAAAATCGTCGAGGAAACAATGTTTTGACATCCTATCTGCAAGATTTCATAAATAATGCAGTAATCACTAATATAATTCCAACAGACTCTTAGCATCGCTACGAGTGAGAAAGTCTCATCGTAGTCAACTCCTTGAACTTGTCGGAAAACATCTTAACGACAAGTCGAGCTTTCTTAATGGTGATACTTACCATCATTGTTCGTCTTCCTTTTAAAATCCATGTGTACTTAACAGCCTTACGACCATCAAGTAGTTCTTCCAAAGTCTACACTTTGTTTTCATATATGGATCCTCTCTCGGATTATATAGCCTCGAGCCATTTTGGAATCCAGGCCCACCATCACTTCTCCATAGCTCGTAGGTTCATTGTTGTCTAGCAACATGACTTCCAAGACAGGATTACATACCACTCTGAAGTAGTACGCATCCTTGTCATCCCACGAGGTTTGGTAGTGACTTGATCTGAAGTTTCATGATCACTATCATAAGCTTCCACTTCAATTGGTGTAGGTGCCATAGGAACAACTCCCTGTGCCCTGCCACACACTAGTTGAAGAGACGGTTCAATAACCTCATCAAGTCTCCACCATCCTCCCACTCAATTCTTTCGAGAGAAACTTTTCCTCGAGAAAGGACCCGATTCTGGAAACAATCCCTTATTGCTTTCGGATCTGAGACAGGAGGTATACCCAACTGTTTTGGGTGTCCTATGAAGATGCATTTATCCGCTTTGGGTTCGAGCTTATCAGCCTGAAACTTTTTCACATAAGCGTTGTAGCCCCAAACTTTTAAGAAATGACAGCTTAGGTTTCTCTAAACCATAGTTCATACGGTGTCATCTCATCGGAATTACGTGGTGCCCTATTTAAAGTGAACGTGGTTGTCTCTAATGCCTAACCCATAAACTATCGTGGTAATTCGATAAGAGACATCATGGTATGCATCATATCCAATAGGGTGCAGTTATGATGTTCGGACACACCATCATACTATGGTGTTTCAGGCTGTATTAGTTGTGAAACAATTTCCACAATGTCTTAATTCTGTGCCAAACTCGTAATTCAGATATTCATCTCTATGATCATATCATAGATATTTTATCCTCTTGTCACGACGATCTCTCACCTTCACCCTGAAATTACTTGAACCTTTCAATAATTCAGACTCGTGATTCATCAAGTAAATATACTCAACATCTACTCAAATCATCTGTGAAGTAAGAACATAACGATATCCACTACACGCCTCAGCACTCATTGGACTGCACACATCAAAATGTATTACTTCCAACAAGTTGCTTTCTAGTTCCATTTTACTGAAAACGAGGCTTTCAGTCATCTTGCCCATGTGGTATGATTTGCATGTCTCAAGTGATTCAAAATCAAGTGAGTCCAAACGGTCCATTTGCATGGAGTTTCTTCATGCATATACACCAATAGACATGGTTCGCATGTCTCAAACTTTTTAAAAACGAGTGAGCCCAAAGATCCATCAACATGGAGCTTCTTCATGCGTTTTATACCGATATGACTTATGTGGTAGTGCCACAAGTAGGTGGTACTATTATTACTATCTTATATCTTTTGGCATGAACATGTGTATCACTACGATCGAGATTCAATAAACCATTCATTTTAGGTGCAAGACCATTGAAGGTATTATTCAAATAAACAGAGTAACCATTATTCTCCTTAAATGAATAACCGTATTGCGATAGACATAATCCAATCATGTCTATGCTCAACGCAAACACCAATCTCGATGGTAGAGGGAGAGTGCGATGCTTGATCACATCAAGCTTGGGAAAAACTTCCAACACATATCGCCAGCTCACCTTTAGCTAGTCTCCGTTTACTCCGCAACCTTTTATTTCGAGTTGACTAACACTTAGCAACCGAACCGGTATCTAATACCATGGTGCTACTAGGAGTACTAGTAAAGTACACATTAACACAATGTATATCCAATATACTTCTATCGACCTTGCCAGCCTTCTCATCTACCAAGTATCTAGGGTAATTCTGCTCCAGTGGCTGTTCCCCTTATTACAGAAGCACTTAGTCTCGGGTTTGGGTTCAACCTTGGATTTCTTCACTAGAGCAGCAGCTGATTTGCCGTTTCATGAAGTATCCCTTCTTGCCCTTGCCCTTCTTGAAACTAGTGGTTTCACCAACCATCAACAATTGATGCTCCTTCTTGATTTCTACTTTTGTGGTGTCAAACATCGCGAATATCTCAAGGATCGTCATATATGTCCCCGATATATTATAGTTCATCACGAAGCTCTAGTAGCTTGGTGGTAATGACTTCGGAGAAACATCACTATCTCATCTGGAAGATCAACTCCCACTCGATTCAAATGATTGTTGTACTCAGACAATCTGAGCACAAGCTCAACAATTGAGCTTTTCTCCCTTAGTTTGCAGGCTAAGAAAATTGTCGGAGGTCTTATACCTCTTGACGTGGGCACAAGTCTGAAATCCCAATTTCAGCCCTCGAAACATCTCATATGTTTCGCGACGTTTCAAAACGTCTTCGGTGCCTCAACTCTAAACCGTTTAACTGAACTATCATGTAGTTATCAAAATGTGTATGTCAAATGTTCGCAACATCCACAGACGACGTTCGAGGTTCAGCACACTGAGTGGTGCATTAAGGACATAAGCCTTCTATGAAGCAATGAGGACAATCCTCAGTTTACGGACCTAGTCCGCATAATTGCTACTATCAACTTTCAACTAAATTTTCTCTAGGAACATATCTAAACAGTAGAACTGAAGCGCGAGCTACGACATAATTTGCGAAGACCTTTTGACTATGTTCAGGATAATTAAGTTCATCTTATGAACTCCCACTCAGATAGACATCCCTCTAGTCATCTAAGTGATTACATGATCCGAGTCAACTAGGCCGTGTCCGATCATCACGTGAGACGGACTAGTCAACATCGGTAAACATCTTCATGTTGATCGTATCTTCTATACGACTCATGTTCGACCTTTCGGTCTTCTGTGTTCCGAGGCCATGTTTGTACATGCTAGGCTCGTTAAGTCAACCTAAGTGTTTGCATGTGTAAATCTGTCTTACACCCGTTGTATGTGAACGTTGGAATCTATCACACCCGATCATCACGTGGTGCTTCGAAACAACGAACTGTCGCAATGGTGCACAGTTAGGGGGAACACTTTCTTGAAATTATTATGAGGGATCATCTTATTTACTACTGTCATTCTAAGTAAACAAGATGCAAAAACATGATAAACATCACATGCAATCAAATAATAGTGACATGATATGGCCAATATCATATAGCTCCTTTGATCTCCATCTTGGGGCTCCATGATCATCTTGTCACCGGCATGACCCCATGATCTCCATCATCATGATCTCCATCATCGTGTCTCTATGAAGTTGCTCGCCAACTATTACTTCTACTACTATGGCTAACACGTTTAGCAATAAAGTAAAGTAATTTACATGGCGTTTCTCAATGACACGCATGTCATACAAAAAATAAAGACAACTCCTATGGCTCCTGCCGGTTGTCATACTCATCGACATGCAAGTCGTGATTCCTATTACAAGAACATGATCTCATACATCACATATATTGAAGGAAATATGCCCTAGAGGCAATAATAAAGTTATTATTTATTTCCTTATATCATGATAAAAGTTTATTATTCATGCTAGAATTGTATTAACCGGAAACATAATACATGTGTGAATACATAGACAAACAGAGTGTCACTAGTACGCCTCTACTTGACTAGCTCGTTAATCAAAGATGGTTATGTTTCCTAACCATGGACAAAGAGTTGTTATTTGATTAACGGGATCACATCATTAGTTGAATGATCTGATTGACATGACCCATTCCATTAGCTTAGCACCCGATCGTTTAGTATGTTGCTATTGCTTTCTTCATGACTTATACATGTTCCTATGACTATGAGATTATGCAACTCCCGTTTGCCAGAGGAACACTTTGTGTGCTACCAAACATCACAACGTAACTGGGTGATTATAAAGGAGCTCTACAGGTGTCTCCAAAGGTACATGTTGAGTTGGCGTATTTCGAGATTAGGATTTGTCACTCCGATTGTCGGAGAGGTATCTCTGGGCCCTCTCGGTAATGCACATCACTTAAGCCTTGCAAGCATTGCAACTAATGAGTTAGTTGCGGGATGATGTATTACAGAACGAGTAAAGAGACTTGCCGGTAACGAGATTGAACTAGGTATAGGATACCGACGATCGAATCTCGGGCAAGTAACATACCGATGACAAAGGGAACAACGTATGTTGTTATGCGGTCTGACCGATAAAAGATCTTCATAGAATATGTAGGAGCCAATATGAGCATCCAGGTTCCGCTATTGGTTATTGACCGGAGACATGTCTCGGTCATGTCTACATTGTTCTCGAACCCGTAGGGTCCGCACGCTTAAGGTTACGATGACAGTTATATTATGAGTTTATGCATTTTGATGTACCGAAGGTTGTTCGGAGTCCCGGATGTGATCACGGACATGACGAGGAGTCTCGAAATGGTCGAGACATAAAGATTGATATATTGGACGGCTATATTCGGACACCGGAAGTGTTCCGGGTGATTTCGGAGAAAACCGGAGAGCCGGAGGGTTACCGGAACCCCCCCGGGAGAAGTAATGGGCCATATGGGCTTTAGTGGAGAGAGAGGGGCAGCCAAAGGTGGGCCGCGCGCCTCCCCCCTGGTCCGAATTGGACTAGGAGAGGGGGGGCGGCGCCCCCCTTTCCTTCTCCCTCCCCACTTCTTTCCCCCTCCTAGTAGGAGTCCTACTCCTACTAGGAGGAGGACTCCTCCTTGGCGCGCCATAGGGGCCGGCCGGCCTCCTCCCCCTTGCTCCTTTATATATTGGGGTAGGGGGCACCCCTAGACACACAAGTTGATCCATGTGATCATATTCTTAGCCGTGTGCGGTGCCCCCTTCCACCATAGTCCTCGATAATATTGTAGCGGTGCTTAGGCGAAGCCCTGCGACAGTAGTACATCAAGATCATCACCACGCCGTCGTGCTGATGGAACTCTTCCCTGACACTTTGCTGGATCGGAGTCCGGGGATCGTCATCGAGCTGAACGTGTGCTAGAACTCGGAGGTGCCGTAGTTTCAGTGCTTGATCGGTCGGGCCGTGAAGACGTACGACTACATCAACCAAGTTAACGCTTCCGCTGTCGATCTACAAGGGTACGTAGATCACACTCTCCCCCTCTCGTTGCTACGCATCACCATGATCTTGCGTGTGCGTAGGATTTTTTTTGAAATTACTACGAAACCCAACATATATATCATTCATCACATCCTTTGGCCATATCACATCACAAAACACTTGCTGCAAAAACAAGTTAGACGTCCTCTAATTGTTGTTGCAAGTTTTTACGTGGCTGCTATAGGTTGCTAGCAAGATCGTTTCTTACCTACGCCAAAACCACAACGTGAATTGCCAATTTCTATTTACCCTTCATAAGGACCCTGTTCATCGAATCCGATCCGACTAAAGTGGGAGAGACAGACACCCGCCAGCCACCTTATGCAACTAGTGCATGTCAGTCGGTGGAACCGGTCTCACGTAAGCGTACGTGTAAGGTTGGTCCGGGCCGCTTCATCCCACGATGCCGCCGAATCAAGATAAGACTAGTAACGGCAAGATAATTGACAATATCGACGCCCACAACTACTTTGTGTTCTACTCGTGCATAGTAACTACGCATAGACCTAGCTCATGATGCCACTGTTGGGGAACGTAGCAGAAATTCAAAATTTTCTACGCATCACCAAGATCAATCTATGGAGTAATCTAGCAACGAAGGGAAGGATTCGTGTCTCTGGCAGCCCAAAACCTCAAGTATATATAGGGGAGGGGAGGGGCTGCGCCCCCACCTAGGTTTCCACCCCTAGGGGTGGCGGCCAGCCCTAGATCCCATCTAGGGGGGCGGCCAAGGGGGGAGAGAGGGGGGCGCACCACTAGGTGGGCCTTAGGCCCATCTGAGCCTAGGGTTTGCCCCCTTCCACTCTCCCTTGCGCCTTGGGCCTTGGTGAGGGGGCGCACCAGCCCACCTGGGGCTGGTCCCCTCCCACACTTGGCCCATGCAGCCCTCCGGGGCTGGTGGCCCCACTTGGTGGACCACCGGGACCCTCCCGGTGGTCCCGGTACATTACCGATAAACCCGAAACTTTTCCGGCGACCAAAACAAGACTTCCCATATATAAATCTTTACCTCCGGACCATTCCGGAACTCCTCGTGACGTCCGGGATCTCATCCGGGACTCCGAACAACATTCGGTAACCTCGTACATACTTTCTCTATAACCCTAGAGTCATTGAACCTTAAGTGTGTAGACCCTACGGGTTCGGGAAACATGCAGACATGACCGAGACAACTCTCTGGTCAATAACCAACAACGGGGTCTGGATACCCATGCTGGCTCCCACATGCTCCACGATGATCTCATCGGATGAACCACGATGTCAAGGACTTAATCAATCCCGTATACAATTCCCTTTGTCTATCGGTACGATACTTGCCCGAGATTCGATCGTCGGTATCCCGATACCTTGTTCAATCTCGTTACCGGCAAGTCTCTTTACTCGTTCTGTAACACATCATCCCGTGATCAACTCCTTGATCACATTGTGCACATTATGATGATGTCCTACCGAGTGGGCCCAGAGATACCTCTCCGTTTACATGGAGTGACAAATCCCAGTCTCGATTCGTGCCAACCCAACAGACACTTTCGGAGATACCTGTAGTGTACCTTTATAGCCACCCAGTTACGTTGTGACGTTTGGCACACCCAAAGCACTCCTACGGTATCCGGGAGTTGCACAATCTCATGGTCTAAGGAAATCTTACTTGACATTAGAAAAGCTTTAGCATACGAACTACATGATCTTGTGCTAGGCTTAGGATTGGGTCTTGTCCATCACATCATTCTCCTAATGATGTGATCCCGTTATCAACGACATCTAATGTCCATGGTCAGGAAACCGTAACCATCTATTGATCAACGAGCTAGTCAACTAGAGGCTTACTAGGGACATGGTGTTGTCTATGTATCCACACATGTATCTGAGTTTCCTATCAATACAATTCTAGCATGGATAATAAATGATTATCATGAACAAGGAAATATAATAATAACCAATTTATTATTGCCTCTAGGGCATATTTCCAACAGTCATCCCCGGCAAGGCGCTTGTCGGGGGCCTTGTGGTCTTCGTCGGCTGGGATCCCGCCAATGGTTGTCGTCTCCTTAGTGCGTATCTGATCTCGAATGTCTTCACAAAGATCTGCATGCTGCCACGGGGATGTCTCCCGAATCCTTGCCCTTTGGGGGCAGTGGACTCACGGGTGATTCGCTCCGTAGGCATGGGACGAGTTGCTGCGGCTTCTAGAACTGTCCCCCGGCAAGGATCTTGCTGGGGGAGTCCGCTTCGTTCCCTTTGCTCTTTGCGGTCTTGGCCTTGGCGTCGTTCTAGTTCTCTTGAGCTTCGGTCTTACCCTGGCTCACCTCCCTTGCCTTGTTTGGTGTGGTGGTGCCCGTGGCTCAGACTTCCCGTGCAAAGTTATAGGGGTACAAAAAGTGTACCCCTCTTTTTGTACACCGACATGTGTGAATACATAGACAAACAGAGTGTCACTAGTATGCCTCTATTTGACTAGCTCGTTGATCAAAGATGGTTATGTTTCCTAGCCATAGACAAAGAGTTGTCATTTGATTAACGGGATCACATCATTAGGAGAATGATGTGATTGAGTTGACCCATTCCGTTAGCTTAGCACTTGACCGTTTAGTTTGTTGATATTGCTTTCTTCATGACTTATACATGTTCCTATGACTATGAGATTATGCAACTTCCGTTTACCAGAGGAACACTTTGTGTGCTACCAAACGTCACAATGTAACTGGGTGATTATAAAGGTGCTCTACAGGTGTCTCCGAAGGTACTTGTTGGGTTGGCGTATTTCGAGATTAGGATTTGTCACTTTGATTGTCGGAGAGGTATCTCTGGGCCCACTCGGTAATACACATTACTTAAGCCTTGCAAACATTGCAAATGAGTTAGTTGTCGGATAATGTATAACGGAACGAGTAAAGAGACTTGCCGGTAACGAGATTGAACTAGGTATTGAGATACCGACGATCGAATCTCGGGCAAGTAACATACCGATGACAAAGGGAACAACGTATGTTGTTATGCGGTTTGACCGATAAAGATCTTCGTAGAATATATAGGAGCCAATATGAGCATCCAGGTTCCGCTATTAGTTATTGACCGGAGACGTGTCTCGGTCATGTCTACATAGTTCTCGAACCCGTAGGGTCCGCACACTTAAAGTTCGATGACGGTTATATTATGAGTTTATGTGTTTTGATGTACCGAAGGTAGTTCGGAGTCCCGGATGAGATCAAAGACATGACGAGGAGTCTCGAAATGGTCGAGACGTAAAGATTGATATATTGGACGACTATATTCAGACATCGGAAAGGTTCCGAGTGGTTCGGGTATTTTTCGGAGTACCGGGGAGTATATGGGCCTTATTGGGCTTTAGGGGAGAGAGAGAGGCAGGCCGGGCGCCCCCCAATGACTAGTCCGAATTGGACTAGGGGGAGGGGCGGCGCCCCTCCTTCCTTCTCTTCCCTCTTCCCCTTCCTTGTCTCCTACTCCTACTACTTGGAAGGGGGGAATACTACTCCCGGTGGGAGTAGAACTCTTCCAGGGCGCGCCATAGGGGCCGGCCCTCTCCCCCTCCTCCACTCCTTTATATACGTGGCCAGGAGGCACCCCATAGACACAACAATTGATCTCTTGGATATTCTAGCCGTGTGTGGTGCCCCTCTCCACCATAGTCCACCTCGATAATATCGTAGCAGTGCTTAGGCGAAGCCCTGCGACGGTAGAACATCAACATAGTCACCACGCCGTCGTGCTGACGGAACTCTCCCTCAAAGATCGGCTGGGTGGGAGTTCGAGGGATGTCATCAAGCTGAACGTGTGCTGAAGTCGGAGGTGCCATGCGTTCGGTACTTGGATCGGTCGGATCGTGAAGACGTATGACTACATCAACCGCTTTGTGCTAGCGCTTCCACTTACGGTCTATGAGGGTACGTGGACGATACTCTTCCCTCTCGTTGCTATGCATCACCATGATCTTGCATGTGCGTATGAATTTTTTTAAAATTACTACGTTCCCCAACAGTGGCATCAGAGCCAGGTGATATGCGTTGATATTATATGCACGAGTAGAACACAAGTGAGTTGTGGGCGATACAAGTCATACTGCTTACCAACATGTCATACTTTGGTTCGGCGGTATTGTTGGATGAAGCGGCCCGGACCGACATTATGCGTACGCTTACGCGAGACTGGTTCTAGTGACGTGCTTTGCACACTTTAGTTGAACCGAGTGTGGCTACGCCCGGTCCTTGAGAAGGTTAAGACATCACTAACTTGACGAACTATCGTTGTGGTTTTGATGCGTAGGTAAGAATGGTTCTTGCTCAGCCCGTAGCAGCCACGTAAAATTTGCAACAACAAAGTAGAGGACGTCTAACTTGTTTTTGCAGGGCATGTTGTGATGTGATATGGTCAATACATGATGCTATATTTTATTGTATGAGATGATCATGTTTTGTAACCGAGTTATCGGCAACTGGCAGGAGCCATATGGTTGTCGCTTTATTGTATGCAATGCAATCACCCTGTAATTGCTTTACTTTATCACTAAGCGGCAGCGATAGTCGTAGAAGCAATAGTTGGCGAGATGACAACGATGCTACAATGGAGATCACGGTGTCGCGCCGGTGACGATGGTGATCATGACAGTGCTTCGGAGATAGAGATCACAAGCACAAGATGATGATGGCCATATCATATCACTTATATTGATTGCATGTGATGTTTATCTTTTATGCATCTTATTTTGCTTTGATTGACGGTAGCATTATAAGATGATCTCTCACTAAATTATCAATATAAAAGTGTTCTCCCTGAGTATGCACCGTTGCCAAAGTTCGTCGTGCCCAGACACCACGTGATGATCGGGGTGTGATAAGCTCTATGTCCATCTACAACGGGTGCAAGCCAGTTTTGCACACACAGAATACTCAGGTTAAACTTGACGAGCCTAGCATATGCATATATGGCCTCGGAACACTGAGACCTAAAGGTCGAGCGTGAATCATATAGTAGATATGATCAACATAGTGATGTTCACCATTGAAAACTACTTCATTTCACGTGATGATCGGTTATGGTTTAGTTGATTTGGATCACGTGATCACTTAGATGATTAGAGGGATGTCTATCTAAGTGGGAGTTCTTAAGTAATATGATTAATTGAACTTTAATTTATCATGAACTTAGTCCTGGTAGTATTAGCATATCTATGTTGTAGATCAATAGCTCGCGTTTAGCTCCTCTGTTTTATTTTTGATATGTTCCTAGAGAAAACTAAGTTGAAAAATGTTAGTAGCAATGATGCGGACTGGATCCGTGATCTAAGGATTATCCTCATTGCTGCACAGAAGAATTATGTCCTTGATGCACCGCTAGGTGACAGACCTATTGCAGGAGCAGATGCGGACGTCATGAACGTTTGGCTAGCTCAATATGATGACTACTTGATAGTTTAGTGCACCATGCTTAACAGCTTAGAATCGGGAGTTCAAAGACGTTTTGAACGTCATGGATCATATGAGATGTTCCAGGAGTTGAAGTTAATATTTCAAGCAAATACCCGAGTTGAGAGATATGAAGTCTCCAACAAGTTCTATAGCTAAAAGATGGAGGAGAATAGCTCAAGCAGTGAGCATGTGTTCAGATTGTCTGGGTACTACAATCGCTTGAATCAAGTGGGAGTTAATCTTCCAGATAAAATAGTGATTGACAGAATTCTCTAGTCACCATCACCAAGTTAGTAGACCTTCGTGGTGAACTATAGTATGCAAGGGATGACGAAAACGATTCCCGAGCTTTTCATGGCTATGAAATCGATGAAGGTAGAAATCAAGAAAGAGCATCAAGTGTTGATGATTAACAAGACCACTAGTTTCAAGAAAAGGGCAAAGGGAAAGAAAGGGAACTTCAAGAAGAACGGAAAGCAAGTTGCTGCTCAAGTGAAGAAGCCCAAGTGTGGACCTAAGCCTGAGACTAAGTGCTTCTACTACAAAGGGACTAGTCACTGGAAGCGGAACTGCCCCAAGTATTTGGCGGAAAAGAAGGATGGCAAAGTGAACAATGCTATATTTGATATACATGTTATTGATGTGTACTTCACTAGTGTTTATAGCAACCCCTCGGTATTTGATAATGGTTCAGTTGCTAAGAGTAGTAACTTAAAACGGGAGTTGCAGAATGAACAGAGATTAGTTAAGGGTGAAGTGACGATGTGTGTTGGAAGTGGTTCCAGGATTGATATGATCATCATCGCACATTCCCTATACTTTCAGAATTAGTGTTAAACCTAAATAAATGTTATTTAGTGTTTGCGTTGAGCATGAATATGATTTGATCATGTTTATTGCAAAACGGTTATTCATTTAAGTTAGAGAATAATTGTTGTTCTTTTTTACATGAATAAAACCTTCTATGGTCATACACCTAATGAAAATGGTTCGTTGGATCTCGATCGTAGTGATACACATATTCATAATATTGAAGCCAAAAGATGCAAAGTTAATAATGATAGTGCAACTTGTTTGTGGCACTGCCGTTTAGGTCATATTGCTGTAAAGCGCATGAAGAAACTCCATGTCGATAGGCTTTTGGAATCACTTGATTATGAATCATTTTGATGCTTGTGAACCATGCCTCATGGGCAAGATGACTAAGACTCCGTTCTCCGGAACAATGGAGCGAGCAACTGACTGATTGGAAATAATACATACTGATGTATGCAGTCCGATGAGTGTTGAGTCTTGCGGCGGGTATTGATATGTCTCCAACGTATCTATAATATTTGATTGTTCCATACTATTATATTGTCTTTTTTGGATGTTTATGGGATTTATTATGCACTTTCATATTATTTTTGGGACTAACCTATTAACCCAGAGCCTAGTGCCAGTTTCTGTTTTTTCCTTGTTTTAGAGTATCGCAGAAAAGGAAAATCAAACGGAGTCCAATTGACCTGAAACTTCACGGAACTTATTTTTAGAACGGAAGCAATCCAGAAGACTTGGGGTGTACGTAAGGGAAGCAACGAGGAAGGCACGAGGCAGGGGGCGCGCCCTCCACCCTTGTGGGCCCCTCGTGGCCCCCCTGACGTATTTCTTCCTCCTATATATACCAATATACCATAAAAACTTCACGGAGCACAATAGATCAGGAGTTCCGCCGCCAGAAGCCTCTGTAGCCACCGAAAACCAATCTAGACCCGTTCTGGCACCCTGCCGGAGGGGGAATCCCTCTCCGGTGGCCATCTTCATCATCCCGGCGCTCTCCATGACGAGGAGGGAGTAGTTCTCCCTCGGGGCTGAGGGTATGTACCAGTAGCTATGTGTTTGATCTCTCTCTCTCTCTCGTGTTCTTGAGGTGGCACGAGCTTGATGTATCGCGAGCTTTGCTATTATAGTTGGATCTTATGATGTTTCCCCCCTCTACTCTCTTGTAATGGATTGAGTTTTCCCTTTGAAGTTATCTTATCGGATTGAGTCTTTAAGGATTTGAGAACACTTGATGTATGTCTTGCGTGGGATACCCGTGGTGACAATGGGGTATTCTATTGATCCACTTGATGTATGTTTTGGTGATCAACTTGCGGGTTCCATGACCTTGGGAATCTATGCATAAGGGTTGGCACACGTTTTCGTCTTGACTCTCCGATAGAATCTTTGGGGCACTCTTTGAAGTTCTTTGTGTTGGTTGAATAGATGAATCTGAGATTGTGTGATGCATATCGTATAATCATACCCACGGATACTTGCGGTGACATTGGAGTATCTAGGTGACATTAGGGTTTTGGTTGATTTGTGTCTTAAGGTGTTATTCTAGTACGAACTCTAGGGCTGTTTGTGACACTTATAGGAATAGCCCAACAGATTGATTGGAAAGAATAACTTTGAGGTGGTTTCGTACCCTACCATAATCTCTTCATTCTCCGCTATTGGTGACTCTTTGTTGCATGTTGAGGGATAGTTATGTGATCCAATTATGTTATTATCGTTGAGAGGACTTGCACTAGTGAAAGTATGAACCCTAGGCCTTGTTTCAACGCATTGTAATACCGTTTACGCTCACTTTTATGATTAGTTACCTTGCTGTTTTTATATTTTCAGATTACAAAAACCATTATCTACTATCCATAGTGCACTTGTATCACCATTTCTTCGCCGAACTAGTGCACCTATACAATTTACCATTGTATTGGGTGTGTTGGGGACACAAGAGACTCTTTGTTATTTGGTTGCAGGGTTGCTTGAGAGAGACCATCTTCATCCTACGCCTCCCACGGATTGATAAACCTTAGGTCATCCACTTGAGGGAAATTTGCCACTGTCCTACAAACCTCTGCACTTGGAGGCCCAACAACGTCTACAAGAAGAAGGTTGTGTAGTAGACATCAAGCTCTTTTCTGGCACCGTTGCCGGGGAGGTTAGCGCTCGAAGGTATATCTTTAGATCTTGCAATCGAATCTTTTTGTTTCTTGTTTTAGCACTAGTTTAGTTTATAAAAGAAAACTACAAAAAATATGGAATTGAGTTTGCCTCATACGCTTTATCTTTTTAATATCTTTCGTGAGTATGATGGAAAGGAAAATTGTGCCAAAGTGTTACAAGAAGAATGCATTAAAATGTTTGGCACTAAATATTTGAATGCTGAGCATGATTGCAATGTTGTTAGTATGAATTCCTTGAATATCCATGATGCTAATGATATGCAAAGCCACAAGCTTGGGGAAGCTATGTTTGATGAAGATGATATTTTTTATCCCCCAAGTTTTGATGAGAAAATTTATTATGATGAAAGCATGCCTCCTATTTATGATGATTATATTGATGAAAGTGGATTTGGAGAGGTCATGACTTTATTTTGTGATGAATCCACTGTTTCGGAAGAGGTTCCAATTGATTATGAGAACAAAGTTGCTATCTATGATGATTATTGTGATGACTTGTATGCTATAAAGAATAATGATATCCATGAAACTTGTCATCATGATTTTAGTTTTCAATTGGATTATGCCTCACATGATAATTATTTTGTTGAGTTTGCTCCCACTATTATTCATGAGAAGAAATTTGCTTATGCGGAGAGTAATAAAAATTCTATGCTTGTGCATCATGAAAATAGTGCTTTATGTGATACTTATATTATTGAATTCATTCATTATGCTACTGAAAATTATTATGAGGGAGGAATATATGCTTGTAGGAGTTGCAATAATATCAAGTTTCCTCTCTATGTGTTGAAAATCATAAAGCTATGCTTGTTTTACCTTCCTATGCAAGTTGATTCTTGTTCCCATAAGTTGTTTGCTCACAAAATCCCTATGCATAGGAAGTGGGTTAGACTTAAATGTGCTAGTCATATTCTTCATGATGCTCTCTTTATGTTTCAATTATTATCTTTTATGTGAGCATCATTGAAATCATCATGCCTAGCTAGAGGCGTTAAACGATAGCGCTGGTTGGGAGGCAACCCAACTTTATTTTTATTCCTTGATTTTTGTTCCTGTTTAGTAATAAATAATTCATCTAGACTCTGTTTAGATGTGGTTTTATGCTTTTAATTAGTGTTTATGCCAAGTAGAACCTTTGGGAAGACTTGGGGAAAATCTTTGCGATCATGCTGTAAAAAACTGAAACTTTAGCGCTCACTAGAATTGCTGCCATTTTTTATTGGAGAGTGCTATTTAGTTAATTATTTTTGCAGATGATTAATAGATACATTACTCACGTCCAGAAATTTATTTGAGAATTTTATGAGTTCCATAAGTATACGTTTGATCTAGATTACTACATATTGTTCTGTTTTTGACATATTCTGTTTTCTATGTGTTGTTTGCTTATTTTGATAAATCTATGAGTAGTATCGGAGGGTATGAACCTTAGAGAAGTTGGAATACAGTAGATATTACACCAACATGAATTTAGAATGAGTTCACAACAGTACCTAAGTGGTGATTTATTTTCTTATACTAACGGAGCTTACGAGTTTTCTGTTAAGTTTTGTGTTGTGAAGTTTTCAAGTTTTGGGTAAAGATTCGATGAACTATGGAATAAGGAGTGTCAAGAGCCTAAGCTTAGGGATGCCCAAGGCACCCCAAGTTAATATTCAAGGACAACCAAGAGCCTAAGCTTGGGGATGCCCCGGAAGGCATCCCCTCTTTCGTCTTCGTTCATCAGTAACTTTACTTGGAGCTATATTTTTATTCACCACATGATATGTGTTTTTCTTGGAGCGTCATTTTATTTTATTTAGTTTTGATTGCTGTTTGAATAAAATACCAAGATCTGAAATTATTAAATGTTACATAGTCTTCACATAGTTGCATAATTATTCGACTACTCATTGATCTTCACTTATATCTTTCGGAGTAGTTTGTCATTTGCTCTAGTGCTTCACTTATATCCTTTTAGAGCACGGCGGTGGTTTTATTTTGAAGAAATAGATGAACTCTCGTGCTTCGCTTATATTATTTTGAGAGTCTTTAGAACAGTATGGTAGTTTGCTTTGGTTATGAAACTAGTCCTAATATGATGGGCATCCAAGAGGGATATAATAAAAACTTTCATATAAAGTGCATTGAATACTATGAGAAGTTTGATCCTTGATGATTGTTTTGAGATATGAAGATGGTGATATTAGACTCATGCTAGTTGAGTAGTTGTGAATTTGAGAAATACTTGTGTTGAAGTTTGTGATTCCCGTAGCATGTACGTATGGTGAACCGTTATGTGACGAAGTCGGAGCATGATTTATTTATTGATTGTCTTCCTTATGAGTGGCGGTCGGGGATGAGCGATGGTATTTTCCTACCAATCTATCCCCCTAGGAGCATGCGCGTAGTACTTTGTTTCGATAACTAATAGATTTTTGCAATAAGTATGTGAGTTCTTTATGACTAATGTTAAGTCCATGGATTATACGCACTCTCACCCTTCCACCATTGCTAACCTCTCTAATATCGCGCACCTTTCGCCGGTATCATAAACCCACCATATACCTTCCTCAAAACAGCCACCATACCTACCTATCATGGCATTTCCATAGCCATTCCGAGATATATTGCCATGCAACTTTCCACCGTTCCGTTTACTATGACACGCTCCATCATTGTCATATTGATTTGCATGATCATGTAGTTGACATTTTAATTGTGGCAAAACCACCATTCATAATTCTTTCATACATGTCACTCATGAGTCATTGCACATCCCGGTAAACCGCCGGAGGCATTGATATAGAGTCATACTTTGTTCTAGTATCGAGTTGTAATCATTGAGTTGCAAATAAATAGAAGTGTGATGATCATCATTAATAGAGCATTGTACCCCAAAAAAGAAAGGCCAAAAAAATAAAGTCCAAATAAACAAATAAAAAAATAAAAGGGACAATGCTACTATCCTTTTTTCCACACTTGTGCTTCAAAGTAGCACCATGATCTTCATGATAGAGAGTCTCTTGTTTTGTCACTTTCATATACTAGTGGGAAATTTTTCATTATAGAACTTGGCTTGTATATTCCAACAATGGGCCTCCTCAAGTGCCCTAGGTCTTCGTGAGCAAGCAAGTTGGATGCACACCCACTTAGTTTCTTTTGTTGAGCTTTCATACATTTATAGCTCTAGTGCATCCGTTGCATGGCAATCCCTACTCACGCACATTGATATCTATTGATGGGCATCTCCATAGCCCGTTGATACGCCTAGTTGATGTGAGACTATCTTCTCCTTTTTGTCTTCTCCACAACCACCATTCTATTCCACATATAGTGCTATGTCCATGGCTCACGCTCATGTATTGCGTGAAGATTGAAAAAGTTTGAGAACATCAAAAGTATGAAACAATTGCTTGTCTTGTCATTAGGGTTGTGCATGATTTAAATACGTTGTGTGGTGAAGATGGAGCATAGCCAGACTATATGATTTTGTAGGGATAGATTTCTTTGGCCATGTTATTTTGAGAAGACATGATTACTTTGTTAGTATGCTTGAAGTATTATTATTTTTATGTCAATATTAAACTTTTGTCTTGAATCTTATGGATCTGAATATTCTTGCCATATAAAGAAGATTACTTAGAGAAATATGTTAGGTAGCATTCCACATCAAAAATTCTGTTTTTATCATTTACCTACTCGAGGACGAGCAGGAATTAAGCTTGGGGATGCTAATACGTCTCCAACGTATCTATAATTTTTGATTGTTCCATGCTATTATATTATCTGTTTTGGATGTTTATGGGCTTTATTATGCACTTTTATATTATTTTTGGGACTAACCTATTAACCCAGAGCCGAGTGCCAGTTTCTGTTTTCCCCTTGTTTTAGAGTATCGCAGAAAAGGAAAATCAAACGGAGTCCAATTGACCCAAAACTTCACGGAACATATTTTTGAAACGGAAGCAATCCAGAAGACTTGGGGTGTACGTAAGGGAAGCAACGAGGAAGGCAGGAGGCAGGGGGCGTGCCCACCCCCCTGGGCGTGCCCTCCACCCTCGTGGGCCCCTCGTGGGCCCCTCGTGGCCCCCCTGACATATTTCTTACTCCTATATATACCAATATACCCTAGAAACTTCAGGGAGCACAATAGATCGGGAGTTCCGCCGCTAGAAGCCTCCGTAGCCACCGAAAACCAATCTAGACCCGTTCCAGCACCCTGCCGGAGGGGGAATCCCTCTCCGGTGGCCATCTTCATCATCCCGACGCTCTCCATGACGAGGAGGGAGTAGTTCTCCCTCGGGGCTGAGGGTATGTACCAGTAGCTATGTGTTTGATCTCTCTCTCTCTCTCGTGTTCTTGAGGTGGCACGATCTTGATGTATCGCGAGCTTTGCTATTATAGTTGGATCTTATGATGTTTCTGAAGGAAATATGCCCTAGAGGCAATAATAAAGTTATTATTTATTTCCTTATATCATGATAAAAGTTTATTATTCATGCTAGAATTGTATTAATCGGAAACATAATACATGTGTGAATACATAGACAAACAGAGTGTCACTAGTATGCCTCTACTTGACTAGCTCGTTAATCAAAGATGGTTATGTTTCCTAACCATGGACAAAGAGTTGTTATTTGATTAACGGGATCACATCATTAGTTGAATGATCTGATTGACATGACCCATTCCATTAGCTTAGCACCCGATCGTTTAGTATGTTGCTATTGCTTTCTTCATGACTTATACATGTTCCTATGACTATGAGATTATGCAACTCCCGTTTGCCAGAGGAACACTTTGTGTGCTACCAAACGTCACAACGTAACTGGGTGATTATAAAGGAGCTCTACAGGTGTTTCCAAAGGTACATGTTGAGTTGGCGTATTTCGAGATTAGGATTTGTCACTCCGATTGTCGGAGAGGTATCTCTGGGCCCTCTTGGTAATGCACATCACTTAAGCCTTGCAAGCATTGCAACTAATGAGTTAGTTGCGGGATGATGTATGACAGAACGAGTAAAGAGACTTGCCGGTAACGAGATTGAACTAGGTATAGGATACCGACGATCGAATCTCGGGCAAGTAACATACCGATGACAAAGGGAACAACGTATGTTGTTATGCGGTCTGACCGATAAAAGATCTTCGTAGAATATGTAGGAGCCAATATGAGCATCCAGGTTCCGCTATTGGTTATTGATCGGAGACGTGTCTCGGTCATGTCTACATTGTTCTCGAACCCGTAGGGTCCGCACGCTTAAGGTTATGATGACAGTTATATTATGAGTTTATGCATTTTGATGTACCAAAGGTTGTTTGGAGTCCCGGATGTGATCACGGACATGACGAGGAGTCTCGAAATGGTCGAGACATAAAGATTGATATATTGGACGGCTATATTCGGACACCGGAAGTGTTCCGGGTGATTTCGGAGAAAACCGGATGTAACATCCCAAATTTTCAATTTGGAATGTTATACATTAGATCATCATGCATATCATATTTTCATGCATTTTGGTTGATCCTAGAAATTTCACACAACTCAAGGACCTTCGGAGAGAGTTGGAGATTTCGTTATTTTCATATTTGAGAGTTTTCTCAAATTTGAAAAGAAGATCATTTGATTTGTTTATTTCATCTTCAATTATTTTCCAATATCAAAAAAATGAGAGAGGGAATAATATGACTTTCCCAAAGTTAGGAAAAATGAAGATTTAATGAATAAGTCAAATTTTGGTTTTGCCGGAGTTTCGTTTGCTTTTATTTGGATAGGGAAAAATGCGCGTTTTCAAAAATTGCATTCTAGGTCCGGAGTAAAGTTCATTTTGTTCGACTCATTTTTAGGAGTCGGGGAAAATTTACTTTAGTAATTTTGGAATTTGTTTAGTTTAGTTTTCTTTTGTTTTTCTGCGCGCGAATCCAGTTAAAAAAAGGACCAAGGCCAGCCGGGCCAAAGGCCCAGCTAGCCGGCCGCCTCCCCAACCAGCGCGCGCGCCAGGCGCAGCGCCAGGCCGCAGCCTCCCTCGCTCTAGGCCGAGTCCCAGAGGGACTCTAGGCCGGTTAGCCCCCCCTTTCCTTGTTTTGTTTTCCCGCTTTTGCTTGCCCCCTACCCCAAGTAATCCCCCCACCTATATAAATACACCCCAAACCCCCCTCTCCTCACATCAAACCCAAGCCCCTCTCCTCCTTAGCCGCGCCCCACCCCGCACCCCTCACCCGCCGCCGCCGCCCTATAGCCGCCGTCGCCGCCGTTCGCCGGAGCCTCGCCGAGGTTGTCCCGCGCCGCGTCTCTTTTTCTCCCCTCGGTTCAGTTTTTCTTCTAAACCGTTCCGATTTTCTTTCGTTTTTTGTTTCGGTCTTTTCCGAAACCCTAGATCGGTTTTGTTCTTCTTTCGGACCATTCGTCTCAAAGAACGTGATCACCGATTGTTCCCGGTTAGCGAACGTCCGTTCGTTTAACCGTTCTTCGTTTCCTTTTCGTCGGATTTATTCCGCGATCGCGATCTCAGATCCGATCTTCATTCTAGTCTTTCTTCTCGCTCGTTTATCGGAATCGGGTGATTCAAGCGCCTGGAGTTTCGTTTTGAAACCGCCGTTCCGTCTAATCAACTTAAACAAGTTTTTGCCCCGGTAAAATTTGACCTAGTTTCAACTTGCTAGAACCGAGTTGTTTTCTTCCGCCGTTTGTTTTCCGTTGCTTTGTTCAGTTCGTTCTTTCTTTGCAACCGGAGTTCTTAAGTTGAACTTTCTGGTTCGTTCTCTTGTTCGAGTTTTACCTGTGCATTAGATGAGTACTTATTGTGTGCTTGTTGTTTGTCTGCGATAGATCACCCGGATTGCGCCGCTTGTTACTTCGAAACCCTAGGTCTCGCGAATCATCAGCAAGGCAAGTAACACTTTGATCATACCTTTTCTACAACCCATGTTTTATTGCATTAGATCAATCCTCTCACATTGCATGATTAGGATCTAATTAAACTGTGGGATGGGAAGTAGATGAGGTAGTACCTATCACCTGTATTATTATGAAACCTTTGGGAGTTACTTCTACGTTTGCTTATTATGCCATGCTATGCTAGTAGACGTGGATTGGGTGAGTGATATCCATGACAGATGTGAGTATTGTTAATTAATGGTTTATCTAAGGTGGCAACTTAAACACACATCTGGGTGGATTGAGGCACCTGATGTCTATCAGGACTTGCCTGTTTTTTTCGGACCGCCACCCAGGCTCAAAGGGATCATAAGATAATTCATGCTAGAAACTTCCGTGTGCAGCTACATGCTACTATGGGCTCTGGCATAGTTGACTAAGTTGTGCGAACTCTTACGGGGTGGACTAGCAGATGTAGGGGTTGTAGGTGGTACGGTCTACCCCACATGTAAGGTGCTAGCACTTCTGAAAGACTATGTCTCGGTCATCCGTTTCTCAAACACCATGTAGTGCGAGAAAACAAACGGAGGCGATCGAGTCATGTGGGGAAAAGTGCGCAAACCTCTGCAGAGTGTATAAACTAATCATGATTAGCCGTGTCCCCGGTTATGGACAACTTGAGTATCTAGTACTTGAATATCATGTGAATCTCAACATGTTACTTCTAATTAATGTTGTTGGGTTTTAATTATTCACTTAATTGGGATCGGAATGCTGTCAACCATTCTCGATGTTTAACAACCACCATGATAGTTAAATAAATTTATTCCTTTGCAGTAGGGAAAAACTGGCTTTACGCAAAACTATAACCATAGAGCTTTCCACCAGCCATATATGCATATAGTATAGCTGTTTCATTCCATTACTCTCTATGTGTTACATTGCCAGCATATTCCATGTGCTGACCCGTTTTCGGGCTGCAACTTCTCATGTTGCAGACTTTTCAGACGACGAGTAAGGTGCTTTTAGGTCGTGGTTCTATACTCAGTGATGCCGTTGGAGTTGATGGACCCATTTATCTTTCGAGTCTTCCGCTGTTATCATTATTAGATGGCCTTAAGCCATTTTTATTGTAATAAGTTCTCTTTGAGACAACGATGTAGTAAGTGTGTGATTGCCACTCTGCTATAAATCCTTCGATGTACTGTGTGGTGTCAGCATTACTGATCCAGGGATGACACCTGAGCACAGAGCACTTGATCCATTCGGGTCGGGTCGCCACAGAGATGGTATCAGAGCACACGCTGACTGTAGGACACGACCACTAAGTTAAAGCCATAGAATCACCATTCTCTTCTCATTTTCTAACTCCTCATCTTTTCTACCCTTTTAGGATGACGAACACGAAGATTAAGTACGCTCAACCGGATGAAGGCACACCATTTGGATTTCACCTAAAGGAAGTCACCAAGTACCTGAACATTGGATTACCAAGCTTCACGGGAACCTTCAACGCCACTCTGCCTGAAGAGGAGCGCTGGAAGATTCAAGCTCACGTTCCGGGAAGGACATTCGCGCCAATCACGAAGCCCATAGATAGTGTTTTCAATGCACCAACCTGGAGTCTGGGAAGGAGCATGGCAGCTCATATCACCATGGGACGCATTGGAGAAGTTTATCAAGAAGACCTCAAGGACACTATCTACCAGATTTGTGGACGCCGAGATGAACAATGGGAGTTAGTCAGCACCAAGAAGGATAGATCCATTGCATCTTTCATCCAAGAGTTAAACCAGCACATTCGACGCCACGAGAACCAGATGTGCAATGATATGATAGAGTTGAAGAATGCGAAGGCAAGGATCATCGAGCTAGAAGGAGAACTGAAGTCTACACGCAAGGACTACATGGACGAGATCGTAGCTCTAGCGAGACACAATGGCGATCTTAAGCAGGAGATTGAAGAACTCAAGAGGAAGTTAGCATCCAAGGAGGAGGACGAGTACGTCGCATGTCCGGACAACTACATCATCATCGACGACACCGATTCGTATCCAAGTGAACCCGACTTTGAAGACGAAGCTGGAGCAGATATCATGGAGTCTTCCACCGGTTCAAATTTCTAGATGACCACCAGATAGTAGTAGCATTTTCCCCCATGTAAACACAATAGTTCGAGCACTTTTGCGATAGTTTTAGACCGTTTGTAAGCCCTTGTTTGATTGATTGAAGTGATTTTGTGTGCATTTGCTCATGTGCATTGGGGTAGTGTTTTCCCTTTAGACCTCACTCTATTCTTAATTCTCGTCTTTTCTAAACCCTCAGATGCCTCCAAGACGTGACAATGGATTCCCACCGGAACTCACTCAGTTGATCCAGCAGCAGAATCAATTGATGCAGATGTTAGTCCAGAACCAACCGAACAACAACAACAACCCACCACCACCACCACCACCTGTTGACCACTTAGCCCGTTTCCTTAGGCTAAATCCGCCGGTGTTTTCCAGTAGCACCGAGCCAATAGTAGCAGACGATTGGCTCCGCAAGATAGGAAGGGAGTTGACCACTGCAGGATGCACGGATGGTGAGAAAGTGAAGTTTGCCGCTCACCCGCTTGACGGACCCGCGGCAGCATGGTGGGAGAATTTCACAGCCACTTACCCAGTTGACACTGTCACATGGGATCAGTTTCAGCAAGCTTTCTGCACTGCCCATGTTTCAGCAGGAGCTATGGCCATGAAGAAGCGTGAGTTTCGCAACTTACGCCAAGGAGGAAGGACAGTTGGCCAGTACGTTGACGATTTCAGCAAGTTAGCACGTTATGCCCCAGATGACGTTGCTACGGATGCAGCTAAGCAGGAGAAGTTTCTGGAAGGACTGAATGATGAACTAAGCATGAAGTTGATGGTAGCGAGTTTCAACAACTACTAGGAGTTGGTAGATCGCGCCATCATGATTGAAGGGAAGCAACAGCAGATTGAGAACCGCAAGAGGAAGTATGGACAAGGGAAGTATAACTCTGGAGCCCAGCAGAAGCCCCGTTTTGCCCCTAAACCGGGATTTCAGTTTCAGCATACCAATGGAGGAGGTAGCCCGCCCAACCATAATGTCCACAAGAATGGTAATGGGAATGGAGGAAGCAACGGCCAGAACCGTACCATCCCATCGACCCCAACCAAGAGAGACCTGAGTCAAGTCACCTGTTTCAAGTGTTCCAAGACCGGACATTTTGCCAATGAATGTCCCGAAGGCCAGAATGGAAATGGCAATGGAAGCTCAGGGAAGAAGCCGAACCCTTTCAACAGGGGACAGGTGAATCACGTTAATGTGGAGGAGATTGAAGATCAGCCTGATGCAGTAATCGGTAAGTTTTTGGTTAAGACATTTACCGCACTCGTACTTTTTGATACTGGTGCATCGCATTCATACATATCAAGGGGATTTGTGGATAAATATAACCTGCCAACCCAAGCCCTTAGGTCACCCATGTTAGTAAGCTCACCAGGAGCGGAGTTTATGGCTAGACAATGGTGTGATCGGTTACCATTAAGGATTGGTAACTATGTGTTTCCCTCAGACCTAATAGTATTGGAATCTCGAGGATTGGATGTGATATTAGGCATGGATTGGTTGTCGATGTATGGAGGAAACATCGATTGCGCTAGTAAGTCAATTTTGCTTACCACACCAGAAGGAAGAAGGATCAAGTATGTATCCCGGCATGTGCCAAACAGGACACAAGTAAACTGCCTAACAGGAGTTGTGCAAGAAGAAGTACCAGTGGTAAAGGATTTTCCTGATGTATTTCCTGAGGAATTACCAGGCATGCCACTGGATAGAGACATTGAGTTTTTGATTGAGTTATTGCCAGGTACAAGCCCAATATCGAAGCGACCGTACCGGATGCCAGCAAAGGATTTGGTGGAAATTAAGAATCAGATTAAGGAGTTATTGGATAAAGGTTACATTCGCCCAAGTTCTTCGCCTTGGGGATCACCCGTACTTCTAGTGGAAAAGAAGGATGGATCATTAAGGATGGTTGTAGATTATCGGGGATTGAATGAAGTAACCATCAAGAACAAGTACCCACTACCAATGATCAACGATCTGTTTGATCGGTTGCAAGGAGCTAAAGTGTTTTCCAAGATCGATTTGTGATCAGGGTACCATCAATTGAAGATTCGGGAGAAGGACATACCTAAGACAGCATTCACCACAAGATATGGACTGTATGAGTAATACCGTTATGTCATTTGGATTGACTAACGCACCTGCCTATTTTATGAACCTGATGAACAAAGTGTTTATGGAGTTTTTGGATAAGTTCGTCGTAGTGTTCATTGATGACATCCTGGTTTATTCAAAGAATGAAGAGGAGCATAAGGAACATTTGCGTTTGGTTTTGGAGAAAAAAGGGAACATCAGTTATACGCCAAATTCAGCAAATGTGAGTTTTGGTTGAAGGAAGTTGGATTCCTCGGACACGTTATATCCGGAGAAGGTATAACAGTTGACACCACTAAGGTTGAGACCGTAACCGAATGGGAATCACCAACGACAGTTGGAGAGATTCGGAGTTTTCTTGGACTCACAGGATACTACCGGAGATTTATTGAGAATTTCTCAAAGATTGCGAAGCCTATGACGGAGTTGTTGAAGAAGGATACTAAGTTCAAATGGACCGAGGAGTGTGAGGCTAGTTTCCAGGAGTTGAAGAAATATTTGGTTACCTCACCAGTATTGATTTTGCCAGATCAGACCAAGGATTATGAGGTGTATTGCGACGCTTCACGTCGAGGACTTGGAGCAGTGCTTATGCAGGAAGGGAGAGTTGTTTCGTATGCTTCACGGCAACTGAAGCCTCATGAGTTGAATTATGCCACGCATGATTTGGAGTTAGCAGCCGTAGTGCATGCATTGAAAACGTGGAGACATTTCCTCATTGGAAATCATTGTGAGGTGTACACGGATCACAAGAGTTTGAAGTACATATTCACGCAGAAGGAGTTGAACCTCAGACAAAGGAGATGGTTGGAGCTCATCAAGGATTATGACATGAGATTGCATTACCATCCCGGAAAAGCTAATGTAGTAGCTGACGCATTGAGCCGTAAGAGCCATGTCAATACTCTAATGACGGGAGAAGTACCAAAGGAGTTAGCAGAAAACCTTCGTGAACTATGTTTGGAAATAGTTCCGAGAGGCTATGTAGCAGCGTTGGATATTCAGTCAACATTGATGGATAAAATCAGAGAGGCTCAGAAATCTGACAAGGAGATTGCTTCTATAAAGGAGAAAATGAGTAAAGTAAAAGCAAAGGGATTTCGTGAGGATGAGCATGATACCTTATGGTTTGAGGACCGTGTTTATGTGCCCAATGACCCGGAGATCAGGAAGTTGATTTTGCAAGAGGCACATGATTCACCGTATTCGATTCACCCAGGGAATACCAAGATGTATTTGGATTTGAAGGAAACATTCTGGTGGACCGGAATGAAGAAGGATATTGCAGCATATGTAGCAGTTTGTGACGTATGTCAGAGAGTAAAGGCAGAGCATCAGAAGCCAGCAGGATTGTTACAACCATTGCCGATACCCGAATGGAAGTGGGATAAGATAGGCATGGATTTTATCACCGGACTACCCAGGACGAAAGCAGGCTATGACTCGATATGGGTAGTAGTTGATCGTTTGACGAAGGTAGCACATTTTATTCCAGTTAAGACCACTTACACCAGTGCTAAGTTGGCAAAGATATACATGACTAGGATCATTTGTTTGCATGGAGTTCCGAGGATTATCGTATCAGATAGAGGAACTCAATTTACCTCAAAGTTTTGGAATCAGTTGCATGAAACATTAGGAACCAGACTGGAGTTCAGCACAGCTTTTCATCCGCAGACAGATGGACAGACCGAGAGAGTCAATCAGATTTTGGAAGATATGCTGAGAGCTTGTGCACTAGATTATGGATCTAGTTGGGACGATAACTTGCCGTATGCGGAGTTTTCTTATAACAACAGTTACCAAACCAGTTTGAAGATGGCACCTTTCGAAGCTTTATACGAAAGGAGGTGCAGGACACCGTTGTCATGGGACGAAGTTGGAGACTGTCAATTCTTTGGACCAGATTTGATTAAGGAGTCTGAACGGAAAGTTAAGTTGATTCACGATAGGCTCAAGGTAGCCCAGTCCAGGCAGAAGAGCTACGCAGATTCTAAACGCAAGGAGACAGTTTACGAAACCGGAGACAGAGTTTACCTTCGAGTATCCCCACTTCGAGGAGTTAAGCGCTTTGGAGTTAAGGGAAAGTTAGCACCGCGTTTCGTTGGACCGTATAAGATCTTGCAACGTATGGGAGAAGTCGCTTATAAGTTGGAATTACCAGAGGGACTGTCAGGAGTTCATGATGTATTCCATGTTTCTCAGCTGAAGAAATGTCATGCCGAGATGGCGGAGGTACCGCTAAGAGATACCGTGCCACTCGAAGCGATTCAGTTGAAGGATGACTTAACATATGAGGAGAAGCCAGTCAAGATTCTCGATTATGCCAGCAGAGTTACCCGCAGCAAGGTTATCAAGTTTTGCAAAGTTCAGTGGAACCACCACTCAGAGGATGAAGCCACATGGGAAAGAGAAGAAGATTTGCTCAAGGACCACCCTCACCTATTTTCTAGCCAACCCGAATCTCGAGGGCGAGATTCATCTTAAGGGGGGTAGGTTTGTAACATCCCAAATTTTCAATTTGGAATGTTATACATTAGATCATCATGCATATCATATTTTCATGCATTTTGGTTGATCCTAGAAATTTCACACAACTCA
The DNA here is from genome assembly GCF_056163025.1 of Triticum urartu. Lineage (NCBI taxonomy): Eukaryota > Viridiplantae > Streptophyta > Magnoliopsida > Poales > Poaceae > Triticum > Triticum urartu. The sequence goes on from NC_141876.1 coordinate 592,382,579, forward strand.
AGGACCTTCGGAGAGAGTTGGAGATTTCGTTATTTTCATATTTGAGAGTTTTCTCAAATTTGAAAAGAGGATCATTTGATTTTTTTATTTCATCTTCAATTATTTTCCAATATCAAAAAAATGAGAGAGGGAATAATATGACTTTCCCAAAGTTAGGAAAAATGAAGATTTAATGAATAAGTCAAATTTTGGTTTTGCCGGAGTTTCGTTTGCTTTTATTTGGATAGGGAAAAATGCGCGTTTTCAAAAATTGCATTCTAGGTCCGGAGTAAAGTTCACTTTGTTCGACTCATTTTTAGGAGTCGGGGAAAATTTACTTTAGTAATTTTGGAATTCGTTTAGTTTAGTTTTCTTTTGTTTTTCTGCGCGCGAATCCAGTTAAAAAAAAGGAACAAGGCCAGCCGGGCCAAAGGCCCAGCCAGCCGGCCGCCTCCCCAGCCAGCGCGCGCGCCAGGCGCAGTGCCAGGTCGCCGCCTCCCTCGCTCTAGGCCGAGTCCCAGAGGGACTCTAGGCCGGTTAGCCCCCCTTTCCTTGTTTTGTTTTCCCTCTTTTGCTTGCCCCCTACCCCAAGTAATCCCCCCCACCTATATAAATACACCCCAACCCCCCCCTCTCCTCACATCAAACCCAAGCCCCTCTCCTCCTTAGCCGCGCCCCACCCCGCGCCCCTCACCCGCCGCCGCCGCCCTATAGCCGCCGTCGCCGCCGTTCGCCGGAGCCTCGCCGAGGTTGTCCCGTGCCGCGTCTCTTTTTCTCCCCTCGGTTCAGTTTTTCTTCTAAACCGTTCCGGTTTTCTTTCGTTTTTTGTTTCGGTCTTTCCCGAAACCCTAGATCGGTTTTGTTCTTCTTTCGGACCGTTCGTCTCAACGAACATGATCACCGATTGTTCCCGGTGAACGAACGTCTGTTCGTTTAACCGTTCTTCGTTTCCTTTTTGTCGGATTTATTCCGCGATCGCGATCTCAGATCCGATCTTCGTTCTAGTCTTTCTTCTCGCTCGTTTATCGGAATCGGGTGATTCAAGCGCCTGGAGTTTCGTTTCGAAACCGCCGTTCCATCTAATCAACTTAAACAAGTTTTTGCCCCGGTAAAATTTGACCTAGTTTCAACTTGCTAGAACCGAGTTGTTTTCTTCCGCCGTTTGTTTTCCGTTGCTTTGTTCAGTTCGTTCTTTCTTTGCAACCGGAGTTCTTAAGTTGAACTTTCTGGTTCGTTCTCTTGTTTGAGTTTTACCTGTGCATTAGATGAGTACTTATTGTGTGCTTGTTGTTTGTCTGCGATAGATCACCCGGATTGCTCCGCTTGTTACTTCGAAACCCTAGGTCTCGCGGATCATCAGCAAGGCAAGTAACACTTTGATCATACCTTTTCTACAACCCATGTTTTATTGCATTAGATCAATCCTCTCACATTGCATGATTAGGATCTAATTAAACTGTGGGATGGGAAGTAGATGAGGTAGTACCTATCACCTGTATTATTATGAAACCTTTGGGAGTTACTTCTACGTTTGCTTATTATGCCATGCTATGCTAGTAGACGTGGATTGGGTGAGTGATATCCATGACAGATGTGAGTATTGTTAATTAATGGTTTATCTAAGGTGGCAACTTAAACACACATCTGGGTGGATTGAGGCACCTGATGTCTATCAGGACTTGCCTGTTTTTTTCGGACCGCCACCCAGGCTCAAAGGGATCATAAGATAATTCATGCTAGAAACTTCCGTGTGCAGCCACATGCTACTATGGGCTCTGGCATAGTTGACTAAGTTGTGCGAACTCTTACGGGGTGGACTAGCAGATGTAGGGGTTGTAGGTGGTACGGTCTACCCCACATGTAAGGTGCTAGCACTTCTGAAAGACTATGTCTCGGTCATCCGTTTCTCAAACACCATGTAGTGCGAGAAAACAAACGGAGGCGATCGAGTCATGTGGGGAAAAGTGCGCAAACCTCTGCAGAGTGTATAAACTAATCATGATTAGCCGTGTCCCCGGTTATGGACAACTTGAGTATCTAGTACTTGAATATCATGTGAATCTCAACATGTTACTTCTAATTAATGTTGTTGGGTTTTAATTATTCACTTAATTGGGATCGGAATGCTGTCAACCATTCTCGATGTTTAACAACCACCATGATAGTTAAATAAATTTATTCCTTTGCAGTAGGGAAAAACTGGCTTTACGCAAAACTATAACCATAGAGCTTTCCACCAGCCATATATGCATATAGTATAGCTGTTTCATTCCATTACTCTCTATGTGTTACATTGCCAGCATATTCCATGTGCTGACCCGTTTTCGGGCTGCAACTTCTCATGTTGCAGACTTTTCAGACGACGAGTAAGGTGCTTTTAGGTCGTGGTTCTATACTCAGTGATGCCGTTGGAGTTGATGGACCCATTTATCTTTCGAGTCTTCCGCTGTTATCATTATTAGATGGCCTTAAGCCATTTTTATTGTAATAAGTTCTCTTTGAGACAACGATGTAGTAAGTGTGTGATTGCCACTCTGCTATAAATCCTTCGATGTACTGTGTGGTGTCAGCATTACTGATCCAGGGACGACACCTGAGCACAGAGCACTTGATCCATTCGGGTCGGGTCGCCACAGAGATGGTATCAGAGCACACGCTGACTGTAGGACACGACCACTAAGTTAAAGCCATAGAATCACCATTCTCTTCTCATTTTCTAACTCCTCATCTTTTCTACCCTTTTAGGATGACGAACGCGAAAATTAAGTACGCTCAACCGGATGAAGGCACACCATTTGGATTTCACCTAAAGGAAGTCACCAAGTACCTGAACATTGGATTACCAAGCTTCACGAGAACCTTCAACGCCACTCTGCCTGAAGAGGAGCGCTGGAAGATTCAAGCTCATGTTCCGGGAAGGACATTCGCGCCAATCACGAAGCCCATAGATAGTGTTTTCAATGCACCAACCTGGAGTCTGGGAAGGAGCATGGCAGCTCATATCACCATGGGACACATTGGAGAAGTTTATCAAGAAGTCCTCAAGGACACTATCTACCAGATTTGTGGACGCCGAGATGAACAATGGGAGTTAGTCAGCACCAAGAAGTATAGATCCATTGCATCTTTCATCCAGGAGTTAAACCAGCACATTCGACGCCACGAGAACCAGATGTGCAATGATATGATAGAGTTGAAGAATGCGAAGGCAAGGATCATCGAGCTAGAAGTCATGCTACGGTAATCCAATTCTGGAAGTCATGCTACTAGATCATGATGAACCTACGAACTATGAAGAAGCGATGGTGAGCCCAGATTCCGCAAAATGGCTTGAAGCCATGAAATCTGAGATGGGATCCATGTATGAGAACAAAGTATGGACTTTGGTTGACTTGCCCAATGATCGGCAAGCAATTGAGAATAAATGGATCTTCAAGAAGAAGACTGACGCCGACGGTAATATTACTGTCTACAAAGCTCGACTTGTCGCAAAAGGGTTTCGGCAAGTTCAAGGGGTTGACTACGATGAGACCTTCTCACCCGTAGCGATTCTTAAGTCTGTCCGAATCATGTTAGCAATTGCCGCATTTTATGATTATTAAAGTTGGCAGATGGATGTCAAAACTGCATTCCTGAATGGATTTCTGGAAGAAGAGTTGTATATGATGCAACCGGAAGGTTTTGTCGATCCAAAGGGAGCTAACAAAGTGTGCAAGCTCCAGCGTTCCATTTATGGACTGGTGCAAGCCTCTCGGAGTTGGAATAAACGCTTTGATAGTGTGATCAAAGCATTTGGTTTTATACAGACTTTTGGAGAAGCCTGTATTTACAAGAAAGTGAGTGGGAGCTTTGTAGCATTTCTGATATTATATGTGGATGACATATTACTGATTGGAAATGATATAGAATTTCTGGATAGCATAAAGGGATACTTGAATAAGAGTTTTTCAATGAAAGACCTCGGTGAAGCTGCTTACATATTAGGCATAAAGATCTATAGAGATAGATCGAGACGTTTAATTGGACTTTCACGAAGCACATACCTTGACAAGATTTTGAAGAAGTTCAAAATGGATCAAGCAAAGAAAGGGTTCTTGCCTGTGTTACAAGGTGTGAAGTTGAGTCAGACTCAATGCCCGACCACTGCAGAAGATAGAGAGAAAATGAAAGATGTTCCCTATGCTTCAGCCATAGGCTCTATCATGTATGCAATGCTGTGTACCAGACCTGATGTGTGCCTTGCTATAAGTCTAGCAGGGAGGTACCAAAGTAATCCAGGAGTGGATCACTGGACAGCGGTCAAGAACATCCTGAAGTACCTGAAAAGGACTAAGGATATGTTTCTCGTATATGGAGGTGACAAAGAGCTCATCGTAAACGGTTACGTTGATGCAAGCTTTGACACTGATCCGGACGATTCTAAATTGCAAACCGGATACGTGTTTACATTAAACGGTGGAGCTGTTAGTTGGTGCAGTTCTAAACAGAGCGTCGTGGCGGGATCTACATGTGAAGCGGAATACATAGCTGCTTCGGAAGCAGCAAATGAAGGAGTCTGTATGAAGGAGTTCATATCCGATCTAGGTGTCATACCTAGTGCATCGGGTCCAATGAAAATCATTTGTGACAATACTAGTGCAATTGCCTTGGCGAAGGAATCCAGATTTCACAAGAGAACCAAGCACATCAAGAGATGCTTCAATTTCATCCGGGATCTAGTCCAGGTGGGAGACATAGAGATTTGCAAGATACATACAGATCTGAATGTTGCAGACCCGTTGACTAAGCCTCTTCCACGAGCAAAACATGATCAGCACCAAGGCTCCATGGGTGTTAGAATCATTACTGTGTAATCTAGATTATTGACTCTAGTGCAAGTGGGAGACTGAAGGAAATATGCCCTAGAGGCAATAATAAAGTTATTATTTATTTCCTTATATCATGATAAAAGTTTATTATTCATGCTAGAATTGTATTAACCGGAAACATAATACATGTGTGAATACATAGACAAACAGAGTGTCACTAGTATGCCTCTACTTGACTAGCTCGTTAATCAAAGATGGTTATGTTTCCTAACCATGGACAAAGAGTTGTTATTTCATTAACGGGATCACATCATTAGTTGAATGATCTGATTGACATGACCCATTCCATTAGCTTAGCACCCGATCGTTTAGTATGTTGCTATTGCTTTCTTCATGACTTATACATGTTCCTATGACTATGAGATTATGCAACTCCCGTTTGCCAGAGGAACACTTTGTGTGCTACCAAACGTCACAACGTAACTGGGTGATTATAAAGGAGCTCTACAGGTGTCTCCAAAGGTACATGTTGAGTTGGCGTATTTCGAGATTAGGATTTGTCACTCCGATTGTCGGAGAGGTATCTCTAGGCCCTCTCGGTAATGCACATCACTTAAGCCTTGCAAGCATTGCAACTAATGAGTTAGTTGCGGGATGATGTATTACAGAACGAGTAAAGAGACTTGCCGGTAACGAGATTGAACTAGGTATACGATACCGACGATCGAATCTCGGGCAAGTAACATACCGATGACAAAGGGAGCAACGTATGTTGTTATGCGGTCTGACCGATAAAAGATCTTCGTAGAATATGTAGGAGCCAATATGAGCATCCAGGTTCCGCTATTGGTTATTGACCGGAGACGTGTCTCGGTCATGTCTACATTGTTCTCGAACCTGTAGGGTCCGCACGCTTAATGTTACGATGACAGTTATATTATGAGTTTATGCATTTTGATGTACTGAAGGTTTTTCCGAGTCCCGGATGTGATCACGGACATGACGAGGAGTCTCGAAATGGTCGAGACATAAAGATTGATATATTGGACGGCTATATTCGGACACCGGAAGTGTTCCGGGTGATTTCGGAGAAAACCGGAGAGCCGGAGGGTTACCGGAACCCCCCCGGGAGAAGTAATGGGCCATATGGGCTTTAGTGGAGAGAGAGAGGGGCAGCCAAAGGTGGGCCGCGCGCCTCCTCCCCCTGGTCCGAATTGGACTAGGAGAGGGGGGGCGGCGCCCCCCTTTCCTTCTCCCTCCCCACTTCTTTCCCCCTCCTAGTAGGGGTCCTACTCCTACTAGGAGGAGGACTCCTCCTTGGCGCGCCATAGGGGCCGGCCGGCCTCCTCCCCCTTGCTCCTTTATATACGGGGGCAGGGGGCACCCCTAGACACACAAGTTGATCCACGTGATCATATTCTTAGCCGTGTGCGGTGCCCCCTTCCACCATAGTCCTCGATAATATTGTAGCGGTGCTTAGGCGAAGCCCTGCGACAGTAGTACATCAAGATCGTCACCACGCCATCGTGCTGACGGAACTCTTCCCCGACACTTTGCTGGATCGGAGTCCGGGGATCGTCATCGAGCTGAACGTGTGCTAAAACTCGGAGGTGCCGTAGTTTCGGTGCTTGATCGGTCGGGCCGTGAAGACGTACGACTACATCAACCAAGTTAACGCTTTCGTTGTCGATCTACAAGGGTACGTAGATCACACTCTCCCCCTCTCGTTGCTATTCATCACCATGATCTTGCGTGTGCGTAGGATTTTTTTTGAAATTACTACGAAACCCTACAGTTTCTCCCCCTCTATTCTCTTGTAATGGATTGAGTTTTCCCTTTGAAGTTATCTTATCGGATTGAGTCTTTAAGGATTTGAGAACACTTGATGTATGTCTTGCGTGGGATACCTGTGGTGACAATGGGGTATTCTATTGATCCACTTGATGTATGTTTTGGTGATCAACTTGTGGGTTCCGTGACCTTGGGAATCTATGCATAGGGGTTGGCACACGTTTTCGTCTTGACTCTCCAGTAGAATCTTTGGGGCACTCTTTGAAGTTCTTTGTGTTGGTTGAATAGATGAATCTGAGATTGTGTGATGCATATCGTATAATCATACTCACGGATACTTGAGGTGACATTGGAGTATCTAGGTGACATTAGGGTTTTGGTTGATTTGTGTCTTAAGGTGTTATTCTAGTACGAACTCTAGGGCTGTTTGTGACACTTATAGGAATAGCCCAATGGATTAATTGGAAAGAATAACTTTGAGGTGGTTTCGTACCCTACCATAATCTCTTCGCTTGTTCTCCGCTATTAGTGATTTTGGAGTGACTCTTTGTTGCATGTTGAGGGATAGTTATGTGATCCAATTATGTTATTATTGTTGAGAGGACTTGCACTAGTGAAAGTATGAACCCTAGGCCTTGTTTCAATGCATTGCAATACCGTTTACGCTCACTTTTATCATGAGTTACCTTGCTGTTTTTATATTTTCAGATTACAAAAACCATTATCTACTATCCATATTGCACTTGTATCACCATCTCTTCGCCGAACTAGTGCACCCATACAATTTACCATTGTATTGGGTGTGTTGGGGACACAAGAGACTCTTTGTTATTTGGTTTCAGGGTTGCTTGAGAGAGACCATCTTCATCCTACGCCTCCCATGGATTGATAAACCTTAGGTCATCCACTTGTGGGAAATTTGCTATTGTCCTACAAACCTCTGCACTTGGAGGCCCAACAACGTCTACAAGAAGAAGGTTGTGTAGTAGACATCAGGTATCGTTATTTTCTGACCTTCACAGATGATTTGAGCAGATATGGGTATATCTACTTGATGAAACATAAGTCTGAAATATTTGAAAAGTTTAAAGAACTTCAGAGTGAAGTGGAAAATCATCGTGGCAAGAAAATAAAGTTTCTACGATCTGATCGCAGAGACAAATATTTGAGTTACGAGTTTGGTCTTCAATTAAAACAATGTGGAATAGTTTCAAAAAATCGTGCCACCTGGAAGACCACATCATAATGGTGTGTCCGAACGTCATAACCGTACTATTATTGGATATAGTGCAATCTATGATGTTTCTTACCGATTAACCACTATAGTTTTGGGGTTATGCATTAGAGACAGGTGCATTCACGTTAAAAAGGGCACCATCTAAATCCGTTGAGACGACACCGTACGAACTGTGGTTTGGCAAGAAACCAAAGTTGCCGTTTCTTAAAGTTTGGGGTTGCGATGCTTATAAGAAAAAGTTTCATCCTGATAAGTTCAAACTCAAATCGGAGAAATGTGTCTTCATAGGATACTCAAAGGAGACAGTTGGGTACACCTTCTATCACAGATCCGAAGGCAAGACATTCGTTGCTGAGAATGGATCCTTTCTAGAGAAGGAGTTTCTCTCGAAAGAAGTGAGTGGGAGGAAAGTAGAACTTGATGAGGTAACTGTACCTGCTCCCTTATTGGAAAGTAGATCATCACAGAAATCTGTTTCTGTGACTCCTACACCAATTAGTGAGGAAGCTAATGATGATGATCATGTAACTTCAGATCAAGTTACTACCGAACCTCGTACGTCAATCAGAGTGAGATCCGCACCAGAGTGGTACAGTAATCCTGTTCTGGAGGTCATGTTAATTGACCATGACGAACCTACAAACTATGAGGAAGCGATGATGAGCCTAGATTTCGTGAAATGGCTTGAGGCCATGAAATCTGAGATTGGATCCATGTATGAGAACAAAGTATGGACTTTGATTGACTTGCCCGATGATCGGTGAGTCATTAAGAATAAATGGATCTTCAAGAGGAGGACGGACGCTGATAGTAGTGTTACTATCTACAAAGCTTGAATTGTCGCAAAGTGTTTTCGAGAAGTTCAAGGTGTTGACTACGATGAGATTTTCTTACTCGTATCGATGCTTAAAAGTCTGCCCGAATCATGTTAGCAGTTGCCGCATTTTATGAAATCTGGCAAATGGATGTCAAAACTATATTCCTTCATGGATTTCTTAAAAAAAGAGTTGTATATGATGCAATCAGAAGGTTTTGTCGACCCTAAAGGTGCTAACAAGGTGAGCAAGCTCCAGCGATCCATCTATGGACTGGTGCAAGCATCTCGGAGTTGGAATATATGCTTTGACAAAGTGATCAAAGTATATGGTTTTATACAGACTTGTGGTGAAGCCTGTATTTACAAGAAAGTGAGTGGGAGCACTACAACATTTCTGATAAGTATATGTGAATGACATATTGTTGATCGGAAAGAATGTAGAATTTCTGGAAAGCATAAAGGAGTATTTGAAAGGAGTTCTTCAAAGAAAGATCTCGATGAAGCTGCTTACACATTGAGCATCAAGATCTATAGAGATAGATCAAGACGCTTGATAAGTTATTTCAATGAGTACATACCTTGACGAGATTTTGAAGTAGTTCAAAATGGAACAGTCAAAGAAGGAGTTCTTCCGGTGTTGCAAGGTGTGAAGTTGAGTAAAGACTCAAAACCCGACCACAAAAGAAAATAGAAATAGAATGATAAGTCATTCCCTATGCCTCAGTCACAGGTTCTATAAAGTATGCTATGCTGTTTACCAGTCCTATTGTATACCTTAGCATCTTTCTGGCAAGGGAGTACAATAGTGATCTAGGAGTAGATCATTGGACAGCGGTCAAAATTATCCTTAGAGGACTAAGGAAATATTTCTCGGTTATGGAGGTGATAAAAGAGTTCATCGTAAAGAGTTACGTCGATGCAAGCTTTTTACATCAATCTAGAGTAGCTCCGTGCAGAGCATTGTAGACATAGAAATTTGCAAAATACATACGGATCTGAATGTTGCAGACCCGTAGACTAAACTTCTCTCACAAGCAAAACATGATCACTCTTTGGGTGTTAATCACATAGCGATGTGAACTAGATTATAGACTCTAGTAAACCCTTTGGGTATTAGTCACATGGAGATGTGAACTAATCACATAAAGATGTGAACTAGATTATTGACTCTAGTGCAAGTGGGAGACTGGAGGAAATATGCCCTAGAGGCAATAATAAAGTTATTATTTATTTCCTTATATCATGATAAATGTTTATTATTCATGCTATAATTGTATTAACCGGAAACATGATACATGTGTGAATACATAGACAAACAGAGTGTCACTAGTATGGCTCTACTTGACTAGCTTGTTGATCAAAGATGGTTATGTTTCCTAGCCATAGGCAAAAAGTTCTCATTTTATTAACGGGATCACATCATTAGGAGAATGATGTGATTGACTTGACCCATTCCGTCAGCTTAGCACTTGATCGTTTAGTTTGTTGCTATTGCTTTCTTCATGACTTATACATGTTCCTATGACTATGAGATTATGCAACTCCCGTTTACCGGAGGAACACTTTGTGTGCTACCAAACGTCACAACGTAACTGGGTGATTATAAAGGTGCTCTACAGGTGTCTCCAAAGGTACTTGTTGGGTTGGCGTATTTCGAGATTAGGATTTGTCACTCCGATTGTCGGAGAGGTATCTCTGGGCGCACTCGGTAATACACATCACTTAAGCCTTGCAAGCATTGCAACTAATGAGTTAGTTGCAGGATGATGTATTACAGAACGAGTTAAGAGACTTGCCGGTAACGAGATTGAACTAGGTATTGAGATACCGACGATCGAATCTCGGGCAAGTAACATACCGATGATAAAGGGAACAACGTATGTTGTTATGCGGTTTGACCGATAAAGATCTTCGTAGAATATGAGGAGCCAATATGAGCATCCAGGTTCCGCAATTGGTTATTGACCAGAGACGTGTCTCGGTCATGTTTACATAGTTCTCGAACCCGTAGGGTCCGCACACTTAAAGTTCGATGACGGTTATATTATGAGTTTATGTGTTTTGATGTACCAAAGGTAGTTCGGAGTCCCGTATGAGATCGGGGACATGACGAGGAGTCTCGAAATGGTCGAGACATAAAGATCGATATATTGGACGACTATATTCGGACATCGGAAAGGTTCCGAGTGGTTCGGGTATTTTTCGGAGCACCGGGGAGTTACGGGAATACGGGGGAAGAAGTATATGGGCCTTATTGGGCTTTAGGGGAGAGAGAGAGGCAGGCCGCGCGCCACCCCAATGACTAGTCCGAATTGGTCTAGGGTGAGGGGCGGCGCCCCCTCCTTCCTTCTCTTCCCTCTTCCCCTTCCTTGTCTCCTACTCCTACTACTTGGAAGGGGAGGAATCCTACTCCTGGTGGGAGTAGGACTCCTCCAGGGCGCGCCATAGGGACCGGCCCTCTCCCCCCCTCCACTCCTTTATATACATGGCCAGGGGGCACCCCATAGACACAAAATTGATCTCTTGGATCTTTTAGCCGTGTGCGGTGCCCCTCTCCACCATAGTCCACCTCGATAATATCGTAGCGGTGCTTAGGCGAAACCCTGCGATGGTAGAACATCAACATAGTCACCACGCCGTCGTGCTGACGGAACTCTCCCTCAAAGCTCGGCTGGATCGGAGTTCGAGGGACGTCATCGAGCTGAACGTGTGCTGAACTCGGAGGTGCCGTGCGTTCGGTACTTGGATTGGTCGGATCGTGAAGATGTATGACTACATCAATCGCGTTGTGCTAATGCTTCCGCTTACGGTCTACGAGGGTACGTGGACGATACTCTTCCCTCTCGTTGCTATGCATCACCATGATCTTGCGTGTGCATAGGAATTTTTTTTGAAATTACTACGTTCCCCAACACACTCGGATATAGGTTTTCATAAAGTATTATTGTTGACATTACCCTTGAGGTAAAAGGTTGGGAGGCGAAACTATAAGCCCCTATCTTTCTCTGTGTCCGATTGAAACTTTGAACCCATAAGTATCCCATGAGTGTTAGCAATTGTGAAAGATTATATGATAGTTGAGTATGTGGACTTGCTGAAAAACTCTTTAATTGACTCTTTCCGATGTTATGATAAATTGCAATTGCTTTAATGACTGAGATCATAGTTTGTTAGTTTTCAATAAAGTTTCTTATCCATACTTTACCTTGTGAACGAATTGTTACTTTAGCATAAGAAATTATATGACAATATATGTTGTTGTTCTAAAGATGAGCATGATGCCCTCAGGTCCGTATTTTATTTTTATCGACACCTCTATCTCTAAACATGTGGACATATTTATCGATATCAACTTTCTCTTGAGGACAAGAGAGGTCCAAACTTGGGGGAGTTGATACGTCCATTTTTCATGCTTTTATATTGATATTTAATGCATTATGGGCTGTTATTACACACTATATCACAATACTTATGCCTATTCTCTCTTATTTTACAAGGTTTACACGAAGAGGGAGAATGTCGGCACCTGGAATTCTAGGCTGGAAAAGGAGAAAATGTTCAAGACCTATTCTGCACAACTCCAAAAGTCATGAAACTTCACAGAGCACGCTTTTGGAATAAATAAAAAATATTGGGCAAAGAAAGTACCAGAGGGGGGCCACCAGCCAGCCACAAGGGTGGAGGGCGTGCCCCCGACCTTGTGGGCCCCCTGGCAGGCCTCCGGTGCCTATCTTTGGCTATATGGTGTCTTTTACCATGGAAAAATCAAGAAGAAGCTTTCGGGACGAAGCGCCGCCATCTCGAGGCGGAACCTGGGTAGAACCAATCTAGGGCTCCGGCAGAGCTGTTCTGCCGGGGAAACATCCCTCCGGGAGGGGGAAATCATCGCCATCGTCATCATCATTTATCCTCTCATCGAGAGGGCGTCAATCTACATAAGTATCTTCACCAGCACCATCTCCTCTCAAACCCTAGTTCATCTCTTGTATTCGATCTTGGTCCCAAAACCTCAGATTGGTACTTGTGGGTTGCTAGCAGTGTTGATTACTCCTTGTAGTTGATGCTAGTTGGTTTATCCGGTGGAAGATTATATTTTCAGATCCTTAATGATAATTCATACTCCTCTAATTATAATTATGAATATGCTTTGTGAGTAGTTACATTTGTTCCTGAGGACATGGGAGAAGTCCTGTTATAAGTAATCATGTGAATTTGGTATTCGTTCGATATTTTGATGAGATGTATGTTGTCTTTCCTCTAGTGGTGTTATGTGAACGTCGACTACATGACACTTCACCATTGTTTGGGCCTAGGGGAAGGCATTGGGAGGTAATAAATAGATGATGGGTTGCTAGAGTGACAGAAGCTTAAACCCTAGTTTATGCGTTGCTTCATAAGGGGCTGATTTGGATCCATATGTTTCATGCTATGGTTAGGTTTACCTTAATTCTTCTTTCGTAGTTGTGGATGGTTGCGAGATGGGTTAATCATAAGTGGGAGGCTTGTCCAAGGAAGGGCAGCACCCAAGCACCGGTCCACCCACATATCAAATTATCAAAGTAACGAACGTGAATCATACGAGCATGATGAAAACTAGCTTGACAACAATTCCCATGTGTCCTCGAGAGCACTTTGCTTTATATAAGAGTTTGTCCAGGTTTGTCCTTTGGTACAAAAAGGATTGGGCCACCTTGCTGCACCTTAGTTACTTTATTTACTTGTTACCCATTATGATTTATCTTATCACAAAACTATCTGTTACCGATAATTTCAGCGCTTGCAGAGAATACCTTGCTAAAAACCGCTTGTCATTTCCTTCTGCTCCTTGTTGGGTTCATCACTCTTAATTATCGAAAGGACTACGATAAATCCCCTATACTTGTGGGTCATCACTTACTAGAGGTCACCCAAATCTAATAAACTGCGACATTTACAATCGAAGCTCATATCGGTGCGTTCTTTCAAGCTTGCTCTATACGACATCATCTTTGCTATAATAGCTAATAGAACCACATTAAGGCATGTTGCCAACCTGCCTTACAGCTCTGAGCCTTACAACTCTTTGAGATTTGCATCTTCCCGTAGAGACGCTCACATATTACTCTCCCCAGTTAACCAATTGATTGTTCTTTGTAGGTCCTAATCACGAGATCTCTGATCAGAAAGGTTGGGTTACTTATGTGGTGTAACATTGATGGGTCTCATACCCATCTCCCTCGATGCAATCTCTATCACATTTCGTGATAGTCCCTTTCTAAAGGGATCTGATAGGTTTTTGTTTGTTTGAATACACGTAACAGTTATTACTCCGGAGTTTCTCAACTTCCTGACAAACTTCAAACGTCTCTTCACGTGTCTTGATGACTTCGCATTATCCTAGAATTGTCAACTTTTGAGATAACTGTTTGTTTGTCACAATTCATAAGAATAGTCGGTACATGGCTTTCAACCGCATGCAAGTCCATAAAGAGCTCACACAGCCATTCTGCCTCAACAATGGTTGTGTCTAAAGCAGTTAGTTCTGCTTGCATAGTGGACCTTGTCAATATGGTCTGTTTGCAAAACCTCCATGACACTATGCCACCTCCATGAGTAAATTCATACCCACTTGTGGCGTAGAGTACATCAACATCGGAGATCCAGTTCGAATCACTATATCCTTTTAGCACAGCAGGATGCCCTGAATAGTGAATTCCATAACTCAGATAAGGCAAGACCCTTTCTAGTACATGCCAATGATCATCACCCGGGTTGGACATGAATCTACCCAGTTTGCTCACAGTAAAAGAGATATCTAGCCTTGTTGCGCTAGCTAAGTACATGAGTGAACCGACAATCTGAGAGTATCTTAATTGATCTCTTGTTTCTTTCTTGTTCTTTCTGAGTGTCACGTTGGGATCATAAGTTGTTGGAGAAGGCTTGCTGTCCACAAAGCCGAACCGGCTCAAGATCTTCTCAACATAGTGAGATTGCGTTAAACTAATCTCACTCTCATCCATAATGAGTTTGATGTTTAAAATCACATTGGCTTCTCCCATATCTTTCATGTCAAAACACTTTGATAGGAAAGACTCGACCTCATGGATCACATCAATATTTAAACCAAAGATCAGTATGTCATCCACATACAAACATAATATAACACTATTGCCCCAACCATGGTGATAGTAAACACACCTATCAGCCTCATTACTGAAAAATCCTACAGAAGTCAGAGTTCTTTTAAACTTTTCATGCCATTGCTTAGGTGCCTATTTCAGACCATACAAGATTTTAACAATTTGCACAACTTTTTCTCTTCACCCCTTTACCACAAACCCATCAGGCTGATTCATATAGATTTCCTCTTCCAACTCTCCATTTAGGGAATCTATCTTTACATCCATTTGATGAATGATAAGACCATAAGAGGCAGCCAAGGAAAGTAACACCCGAATGGTGAATAGGTGTCAAAGTAATCTTCGCCTTCTTTCTCAGTGTACCCC
The DNA here is from genome assembly GCF_056163025.1 of Triticum urartu. Classification (NCBI taxonomy): domain Eukaryota; kingdom Viridiplantae; phylum Streptophyta; class Magnoliopsida; order Poales; family Poaceae; genus Triticum; species Triticum urartu. The sequence continues at coordinate 592,397,696 of NC_141876.1, forward strand.
TTAACCACAAGCAGCGCCTTATACTTACCAATAGTACCATAAGGCCTTAGCTTCTTTTTAAACACCAACTTACATCCCACCATGACTTAGATAAAGCCGCCCACCATGCGTTGGATAAACCAGCAGTGTCTAATGTGGCATTCACCAAGTCAGTCAGCGAGCAGTTTTCTCTCTCTCAACAATTCCGTTTGATTGGGGCAAATAGGGAGGCGTCCTCTCATGAATAATACCATGTTCCTAACAAAATTCATCAAATACTTTGGGAAAATACTCTCCACCACGATCCAACCTAAGACACTTGATCTTTTTCTCTAGGATTTTCAAGTTTAGCTTTATAGATTTTAATATAGTCTAAAGCTTCATCTTTAGTTTGCAACAAATAAACATAGCAAAATCTAGTCGCATCGTCAATCAATGTCATGCAATATCCTTTTCCACCTTTTGTCAACACACCATTCATTTCACATAGATCAAAATGTATGAGTTCTAGAGGTGCCAAGTTTCTCTCCTTGACATCCGTGTGAGGCTTTCGAGGTTGCTTCGATTGCACACAACTATGGCACTTAGAACCTTTGGAAACAATATAGTTCAGAATTAAACTCATACTGGATAGCCGAGACATTAAACTAAAATTAACGTGACATAAACGAGAGTGCTAAACACATGCATCATCATTAATGTTAGCGCAAATTTGGTTTAATGACTAATTACAAAAATCTGAAAGGGGAAAGAGGAACAAGCCTCCGCATCCATAGCCTTTGCCTATAGATTTTTCAAATCTCGACACGATTACTTTATTTGATTCTAAAACTACCTTAAACCTTTGTAGACATAGAAGGGAGACACTAACTAGATTCTTGTTCACAATAGGGACATGCTACACGTTCCTTAGCTGCATGATCTTCCCTGAAGTAAACTTTAGATCCACCGTGCCAATGCCACGAATAGAAGCATGTGACCCATTCCCATTAGGACGGAAGAATCCCTTGCGATGTGATCAGAATTGAACAAAGAGATGTTAGCACACCCGTGAACGTTAGCACCCTTATCAATCCACAACGAAGATGATTGAAATACTGAAAGAACAATAGGGAAATTACAATACCCATCAGTATTGCTAGTGTTCACCATGTTGACAGTCTAGGAGCTCGTTTTCCCTCTGCAGTCTGCACGTTCTGGGCATTCCTTGGAAAAGTGTCCGGGCTTCCCACATGCTTATAGCACTCTAGCTCAACCTTGTTAAACTTCTTATTTTGGAAGGTGGTAGACTTGGTAGGATTGTTGAAAACAGGCTTGTTCTTCCCTTTGTTCTTGTTCTGTGGGTACCTCTACACCATATTGGCGGTAGGCTGAACCCCGCCTCCTTTCTCAGTGGTATCTTTGGCCTGAGCTTTCTCTTCAACATCAAGAGAGGCAGTTAGACTTTCAAATGATACCTCTTGTCTCTTATGCTTCAGAGTTGTGGCATAATTCCTTCATGAAGGAGGCAACTTTGCAATCATGCACCATCCACGAATTGTCGGGAAGAACACACTTAAGGAGTTCTAGTTCCTTCATAATGCACTGTATCTCATGAGCTTGTTCAATCACAGAACGATTATTCACCATCTTGTAGTCGCGGAAGCTCTCCATGATGAATAGTTGTATGTCTGTATCTGTTGCACCAAATTTAGCATTCCGTGCATCCCATAATGTCTTTCCATCTTGTACGTGCATGTACACATCACACAGACAATCGACATGAACACTCAAAATGCATCCCACAAATATAGTATTGGCTTCCTAGGGCTTTCTCCGATCTTCCTCAGAAATTCCCTCTGGTGCACCAACACTAACGTGAAAAACTCTCTGAGCAGGAAGTCGGACCATGGACTTCACCCGCCACCTCTTAAAGTGCACATTCGTAAACTTATCCGACCTCAATGCATCAACTAATCCAGTCATAGTTAACTCAGGAAATTGCCTATAATTAGGTTTTTGGATTGTTGGAATATTAGGAAAATTCAAGATTAAGTACACTAAATAATTCATGACTATGACTTTAACTAGCATGCAATGATGTAGCATGCTAGGTGAACAGGAAAACATTCACAGCAACATTGCACATGAAACAACAACTATAGATAGAGACATGAACAGATCAGGATGGACATACTATTCGTTAGCTGCTACAGGACTACAGGAGTGACAATGTTGTTGATGATGTTAGCAACAATCTGTTGTTGACGGCGATGAAGACGATGATATGAGTAGCACCGCCCGACTTGGACGGAAGACGACTCATGATGACAAATTTGAGTAGTCGCGCAGAGCGCTTCTCAAAAACCTAAGTCGTCCTCTCCCGGTGCAGGATCGCAAAGAAGAATGATTCCGGAGACCTGCTCCCCCGCACACCGATGCACGCCAGTGTTCGAGATAGAGTAGACTACAGTGGTGGCGCAAGTTGTGAGATGAGGCAAAACCCTACGTATTTCAATGGCGTCTTTGGCCTAGGCCGGTAAGCACTATATATAGGAGAACCAGAGGCGGTATCGTGTCACCATCATGATCAGAAACTAATTTGGTTTCCAAGTCAAGATTACGGGACGAGGAGACAATGAACTTGTCCGTCAAGACATGAAAAAATGAAACGGCAAAAATGAAGCTGCGCTCCCCTGCAAGGCAATAGACAGGATTTACACGGACCATTCATGCGCATGTCGCACGTACGCGTCGTCCTGAGCCTGGCCTTCTCTTTCTCTCCTTCACACCTCACTAAGTGTGATGTAGATAACCCACTATATAAACAGGTTTCACACCTCGTCAACTTCTGGGGTGGGACTAAACTTTAGAACCACCACTTGGTATTTTATACATGGGCTTTGAGATTTCAGAAATTGCTAATGGGCCGAGTCCATTTATTTCTAACACCTGGTGCAGCCAGACAATTAATATGGTCTCTGGTGCTGCCATGGACTAGAGCAAAACATTGGATTGTTTTTTTAGAAACAAACGTTGGATTTAAGGATCTTAGAAACTTGTCCATCTATTTCCTGTTCTTTAGAGAGAACTAGATTGTCTATCTGGTCTATCCTACCTCAGTGCATTACCTCAAGAACAAAGTATTCTGGAATATCATGGAAATCGTTCGGCTTATCAGTAAAATAAAATAATGTTTATCACACGTTTAGAACACTAAGCAAACATAGCCATGAATACATGATAGTTTGTGATTAGAAACAACAGGTTTATTGAGGAGTGCAGATCTTGACCTGGGCAATCCAATACCTGTATCAAACCGGCGGCTTTCATAGGATTTAACCATATGAAGCAGCCAAGCTATCCTAAATGAAGAAAAAAACAATTCAGGTAAGCAGCAAAACAAACAGTGTCAAAAGTGTCATTACACAAAAGCATGATCCCTTGAAAGATTTATAACTTATAACACAAAATCTTTATATGTTTTGACCTTGCAGTGTAAAGAAATGAAAAACAGCCTAACATAAGCTATTAAAAAGGAATTTAAACATCTAGCCACCTGAAAAGCATACCGCAGACATGGCAAAAGTCAATATATAACTTACTACTAATTCAAGATTTACTTTCACACTTCAGCTATATGTAGGTCGCCTGAATTTTCAATTTTGGCCAGTCAATTTCTTGCCCGTTTTCTTGCTCTAAGATTCATGCTATGTTCTTTTCCTGTGCTATTCTATGAGCTGGTTTGGGCTACTTGTTTGACTTGCCACATATTTGGGTCAGTTGAGTTGCTATTGGGCTGAAGCTCACTAAATTTTACCTTGTTACATGTAATCCAATTTTGCGGCCTTATATAAAGGAATAGAGGAAGTATGTTTTGTATAAACAAATCTACTAAAAAAGGAAAAACTCCCAGCTATGACAAGCGGCACACATATAGTGCGTTACTTGTTGCAATCTGGGAGGGTGATACTGACTTTTGTAAGAGGTACTCCTTAATTAATGATTTCACTATATTAGGAAGAGCTCCTCCTCCGTGCTTATAGTGCGTGTTAGGGTAGCTCGCACCCAAGCACGCGCTAGATGGGCGGTGGCCCATGAGGCCACTTGACCACTAACTATTTAACCATTGACCATTGACCGCTGGCAAATTGATGGTTGATCGATAACTTTTGACGCATTTAGAAAAGTTCCCAAATTATTAGGATCACAACTTAAAAAAAGTGAGATCAAAACTTTCATGGATTTTAAAAAACACAAATTTTGAAGAAATTCATGAGTTTAAAATCTCCCTGAATTTTAAAAAATCATGAATTTCAAAATAAATTAAAACAGAAAACCAGCCAAAACATTACCCAAAAACACCAGGAACAAATATAAATATGACCAGGAGCTGCTTGAAGCTTCCTAAAACCGGTTAAGAGCTTCATAGAAACCTGCTCTAGATGGGCCGGCAAGCCAAATCGAGCGAATTAAAACTGGGGGTGTGCTGTGTACCGTACTACCTTTAATGGGTGATATAAGCTTCAAAGAAGCCCCAACAGACCGCAGTTGCGCGGTGCGCTATATTTTTTTGCAGCACCGAAATAGCGTTTAAGCGCGCTGGACCGGTGTTTTGCTTTACCAAAAGTACAAAAACACGGCGCCCAATCCGACAGCCACCTGCAGCAGTCTAGATTTTACACCGCGCGCAAGCGGACGCATCAAATAAGCAGCGCGCGATGCCGTTTCCCAGCGCGGTGAACCTACTTTGCTGCGCGCGGGATTTTAGCGCGTCCGTGGAAGTGCCCAGTTTCGATCACGTGTGTGCAATATAATTGTTTTTTCTAGCGCGCGGCTAATCTAGCGCGTCTGTTGAAGATGCTTTTAGGGGCCACTTGCGAGAGGAAAGCAACCGCTTGGCTCTGGCGTTTAACAAACGGGACGGGCCAGCGTGGGAAGAGCGCTGGCTTGCTAGTGCACATCATGTTCTGCTAGTTTTTGTTTTGTTACTTTTATTTATATTTCTGGAATGGAAAAATATGTTACATAAGTTTTAAAAAACATTCATCCTACATTAAAAAAGTGTTCATGTAGTGTGAAATAATGTTTGCGCAAGTTTTAGAAAATAATGATAACATTCAAAAATATGATTGTGATGTTTACAAAAATATTCGCCTGTTTCAAAGAATATGTCCATGACATTTAAAAAAATTGCTAATAGGAAACTGTTTGTGTAATATAGAAAAAAATGGTTCATATGATCCCAAAGACTATTCATGACATTTATAAAATGTTACGCATTTCCAAAATGTGTTAGTGAAATTTCCAAAATTACTCATCCATGTAAAAAATATTTGTGTAATTTAATTTTATATTTGTACTATTCAACAAATTTGTGACATAAAATATAACATGGCACATTAAAAAAATATCTTCATGGAATATTTGAGTTTTTAAATATAATAAAAAAACTTATTTGCATATATTTTTTAAAAACCATACAATTCAAAAAATATTGAGTGTGTTTCTGAAAAATATTGTACTTGTATTAGAAAAAATAGTCAAACATGTGTTTAAAAATGCTCATCAAGTATTTGAAAAATGTTCAGTGTGTATAGAAATAAGTTTCTTTTTTTAACATCAGTACAGACGCAAGGCGCGCATACACTCACCCCTATGAATGCACACACGCACATCCTATCCCTATGAGCACCTCCGAGAGACTGAGCTGGCATGTCATCATGAAATTTATAAAGTCACCGTATTCAGGAATAATGTAAGCACCAGGAAACTGTTTGTGTAATATAGAAAAAAATGGTTCATATGATCCCAAAGACTATTCATGACATTTATAAAATGTTACGCATTTCCAAAATGTGTTAGTGAAATTTCCAAAATTACTCATCCATGTAAAAAATATTTGTGTAATTTAATTTTATATTTGTACTATTCAACAAATTTGTGACATAAAATATAACATGGCACATTAAAAAAATATCTTCATGGAATATTTGAGTTTTTAAATATAATATAAAACTTATTTGCATATATTTTTTAAAAACCATACAATTCAAAAAATATTGAGTGTGTTTCTGTAAAATATTGTACTTGTATTAGAAAAAATAGTCAAACATGTGTTTAAAAATGCTCATCAAGTATTTGAAAAATGTTCAGTGTGTATAGAAATAAGTTTCTTTTTTTAACATCAGTACAGACGCAAGGCGCGCATACACTCACCCCTATGAATGCACACACGCACATCCTATCCCTATGAGCACCTCCGAGAGACTGAGCCGGCATGTCATCATGAAATTTATAAAGTCACCGTATTCAGGAATAAATGCAAGCACCAGGACTTGAACCCTGGTGGGCTGGGGATACCACTGTCCCTCTAACCATCCAACCACAGGTTGGTTCGTGTATCGGAAAAAGTTTCACTTGTATTTGAAAAATGTATTACTTATATTAAAAAGTAAACATGTACTTAAAAAGGGAAAAATAAAACATACAAAAACCAAAGAAAACTGATAAAAAAACACAGAAAACATGAAACAGAAAGAACCACATGGACCTCTCTATTGAACCTTCGTAAAACCGCTGAAACGGGTTGGCCCACTAAGGCGAGTGTGCGTCTTGCGTTAAATGCTAGACAGAGCTACATCTCACAATAAGCGAGACATAGCTCCCACACTATGCTAGTCATGTACCAATACGTGTAAGCCTTAAAAAACCGAATATCCAAGTCTACACTCGAGCTCATCTGATCTCAGTGAATAGTAAAATAAAAAATATTAGAAAAATTCAAAAAATGATTAGATTTTTTTTTGCATGGAAGATGTTTGAGTGTGTGATGTTTGTGCCAATTTTTGTGGGGTTTGAACCTCTGAGTAGTTCTCAGCAAAAAAGAAGACAAATTCGGTCTAAACAGTGCACAAACAGTAAACTTTCTCACATACCTCAAATTTGTTTTTTTTGCTGAGGGTTACTCAGATGTCCAAAAACTACCAAATTTGACACGAACATCACACACTTGAACATCTTCCATGCAAAAAAGTGCTGATTTTTTATTTTTCTACTATGTTTTTATTTTACTGTTCACAAGAGGGAGCAGATGAGCTCGGGAGCCATTTTAGCGCGTCCTTAAAAGACCATAAGACCTCTAAAGATTGCATATGTTCTCAAAAAATATATGTTAAACCATTTCTAAAAAATGTTAATTCATTAATAGCAGCGAGCAAACACATGATCATGTGTTTTAAGTACCACCGGCTTTAAACATCAAATTTTCTCTAAATAAACTCCTCTCTTCATCTCACTTTCCCATGCAACTTTTGTATTTCTTTTTCTATTTGTGTTTTTATTTCGATAAATTATTTGACATGTCTCGAGCCAGTAATATTCTACATTGGATTTTTTATAATGAACTTTAAACTTTATATTAAACAATATTTTTGTAGTAAATTTATGTTTCTACAAATGTCGTGGTGGACCACCAATGGTACATAACCTATCTATTTTCTAGTGATAAGCATTTTAAACATGAACTTTCAAAAACAATGTTTAATTTAGGCACATTTTTGATAAAAGGGTGGATTTTATTGACTCAAAATAAGGCATCAAGAGGATACAAACACAATGAGCACACACCGGCCTCTGTATGTTAGAATGCACACAACCAACACCAACGCATGTAGACAAATACACGTCGGCAAATAGCAAAGTCATATAAGGCCAAAGCTATGCGTAGGCAAGCAAAAAAAAATATAGCAACCAGATCCGAAATCGTTAATCTATAACAATAATCATACCCGCACCGATCATCTCATGACACCACACAGACAATGACGTTTTTCAACAATAACACCATCAAGAAGGGAGCAACGATCAAGCGCTGCCATTACTGGATCCAACCACCCAAGGCCAGAATTTACGCTTTCACCTTGAAAATCAGTTCGAGCATTCCGAGCAATACCTTCAACAAGGTAACAACTTAAAAACATCATCGTTGCCAGATATACCCAACTAGGGTCAGACCATGGGTTTCACCCCGAAGCTCGATACACAGGGTCCCCCAATAGCACCACAATTGAAGTCGATCGTGTGTTGTCGTAACATTTTTTCCACGAACCCAACAACTACATGCGATAGGACCGCTGCTGCTGCACAACCATTCCTTTGTGTCAAGACTTCGTCCATAATGAATGCAATCCGCGAGGCTGACACCGCGGGACGGAGTGGTCATGAATTGCTGCCACACATAGTTGTTGACATGGTCAACCTAGCCACCGGTCGGCCCGGGAGTCGGTCTACTGTTGCTAGGGAGTCGGTCTACTGTTGCTAGGGAACCCAGACACCACTAAAGGTAGACTGGAGGTCACCAATAGCGGACGTAATTAAAGGAGGAGCCTCAGAACACCGCCAAAGCCGATGTGCCACCATCCCGGGTCTGATCTCCCATGGCGTGGTCAGAAGCCAGAAGGTGTAGCACATCATCTACAATTGGGTAGATGAGCTTTAACAAAGTGTTAGCCCCTACCCGCAAAACCCTGATAAGTGCCACACATGTGACACGAACACATGACAATTCCAAACGGTTTTCATGGCAAGTTTAGTGACGCAAGAATGAGAACTTTAGTTGTCAAGCATGGCAACTTCTTTTCGGATGGAAAGTTTTAGTATTTTTTTGGGTTTGGTTTTCTTTTCGGATGACAACTTTAGTGTAAAAAACGTAGAGCCGGAGTGCTTCATGTCTTATTGTGGGACACTTATCATTTGGGGGAAAGAGTGTTAGCCCCACCACAGGGCGATCCCGAAACTCTAGTCAGACACAACAACGTAGAGAACCAAGATACATCAGAGAGGTGAATCACAAAATGCACGGAGAGAGTGAAGGCGAGATAAAGTGAACCTGATCACACCTGGCCACCTCTTCGTACTGCCCAATTAAGGTCTTACATGGCTGCATGCATGCTGCAGCTCATGTGAAAGTAGCTGGAAGCGCATGCACGATACAGGGGCGCGTTGCGTGTTAATAAAGGGACAGAGGCCGGCGACTTACAGGGGGTTAGGGTTTAGGTTAGGTGTGGATTGATCTCCAAGCTAACTATAGGATCATATCACAACAACCTAACCTATCCTAACAGATTACAACGCACACACCACGCCCTAGCTAACAGATTACAATTACAATGTTTAACACTCCCCCTCAATCACAACTATCTAAGTTGAGATTGCGTCTAAAAACCTCCAGCTGCCGCAATGATAGTGGTTTAGTGAAACCATCCGCTACTTGATCACAAGTGGGAACAAACCGAATGTCCAGAAGCTTATTGGCAACCCTCTCACGAACAAAGTGATAATCAATCTCAATGTGCTTTGTCCTAGCATGAAAAACTTGGTTGGCAGAGAGATAGGTAGCACCAAGATTATCACACCAAAGAGACGCTGCAGATGGGTGACGAATGCCTAACTCTGTTAACAGATTCTGCACCCAAATGATCTCAGCAGTGGCATTTGCTAAGGCCTTGTACTCAGCTTCAGTACTTGATCTAGACACAGTAGCTTGCTTGCGTGCACTCCAAGAAATCAAGTTACCACCAAAAAACACTGCAAAGCCTCCAGTAGATCTCCGGTCATCAGGACAACCTGCCCAGTCTGCATCTGAAAAGGCACTAACAAGCGTAGAATTTGACTTAGCAAGTTTGAGACCATGACTCTTGGTTGCCTGAAGGTACCTCAGAATTCTTTTCACAGCTGTCCAGTGAGTACTAGTGGGAGCATGCAGGAACTGACAAACTTTGTTAACTGAGAAACAAATATCTGGCCTAGTTAAAGTTAAGTACTGCAAAGCTCCTACAACACTCCTGTACCTGGTGGAGTCCTCAGCTCCAAGCTTCGAACCATCATAAAGAGACAACTTCTCTGAGGTAGACAAAGGAGTTGGAGAAGGCTTGCAGCCTTTCATGCCCACTCGCTCAAGGATATCTTGTACATATTTTTCTTGAGACAAAACAATGCCACTAGCAACACGCTTTACCTCAATCCCAAGGAAAAAATGAAGACTGCCCAAATCCTTGAGCGCAAAATCCATGCGCAGATCCTTAAGGAGTGCATCAACTGCTCTAGTGGAGGAGCTGGTGACAATAATATCATCGACGTAAATAAGCATAAAGATAGTTATTCCATGTCGATGATAAAAGAACAGTGAAGTGTCTCCCTTGGAGGCAGAAAACCCAAGAGACTGCAACTTGGAATACAGACGATAGTACCAAGCTCGAGGTGCTTGTTTCAAGCCATAAATTGCTTTATCAAGCTTGCAGACATGTCGTGGCAAAACGGAACTTTCATGCCCAGGAGGCTGCTTCATAAACACTTCTTCTTTCAGAACACCATGCAAAAACGCGTTCTTAACATCTAGTTGTGGCATGCACCAATTTTGAGATACCGCAACTGAAAGAATTAACCTGATAGTAGCAGCTTTGACCACGGGACTAAAGGTGTCCTCATAATCGATTCCGTACCTTTGCTTGAAACCTTTGGCCACAAGACGTGCCTTATACCTGTCAATGGTGCCATCAGATTTCCGCTTGACCTTGTACACCCATTTGCAGTCAATGACATTCCTCCCCCTAACTGGAGGCACCAGGCGCCACGTGTTATTCTCAATAAGAGCAGAAAATTCTTCATCCATGGCTTGTCTCCACTTGGGATCTCCCAGAGCATCTTGCAACGTCTTCGGTTCTCCTGTGGCACAGAAAGAGCCCCCAACGAACACACCCATCATTATAAACCTTGGGTTTAGCAATACCACTTTACGACCGAGTACGGGGACAGGCGGGAGGAGGCGGAGCTGGCCGAGCGTGCTAGAGCTGAAGACGGTTGTGCGTAGATGATACAGCAGAGTCGGAAGAGGCAGACGCGGGTGCAGAAGATCCTGAATCTGCTGCCTGTAGAGAAGCAGACGGATCCGGTGTAGCAGTCAATGACAAACTGCCACTTGGCAGTTCCGGAGTGGGCGCTGGGCGGGAGGGAATCCACGCCGCACCGGTTTTCGGGCTCCCAGCCCCACCGCCGCCACGTGGGCCTCGTCCAGCCGACCCGCCGGGAGAGTGCACATCGTCCCACGCGGGAGACAGCGCGGGGGTCAGCCCGCCAGGGGACAGCGCCTCGGTGCGCCCGCCTGGTCTGCCTGGCCACCCGCCTGGCCCGCCTAGCCGCGCAGATCCCGATGCGGATTCGCCTGCCGCGTCAGAGGGCGCTGATCCCGCGGTGGATTCGCCTGGAATCGCTGCGGCAACAAATCCCGAGAGATCCTGTGGATCTTCTATGGAGCTTCCTGTTGGCTGCATAAAATCATACGAGTTTTCGCCAAAAATTTCAATATTTTCCCGCTCTGTTTCCTGCACACTTTCAGCTGGGTTATTGGCATTAGGCATAGGCATATGATCAGCAGCAAAATCAACTCCCCCTTGACCAAAGCTAGGAGACGGTAAGAGGTGAGATGGCAAGAGTAGTAACTCCTTGCGAAGTTGGGCGCCGGCGTTGGAGTGGAGTTTGGCGAAAGGGAAAACTTGCTCATCAAAGACAACGTCACGGGAAACATAGACACGGCCAGAAGCAATATCGAGGCACTTATAACCCTTGTGAAGAGTACTGTATCCTAAAAAAGCACATTGCTTGGACCAAAACTCGAGTTTGTGTTTATTGAAAGGACGCAAGTTGGGCTACACAGCACAACCAAAGATGTGGAGAATAGAATAGTTGGGTTTAGTGCCGAATAATTTTTCTAGTGGAGATTGGTTCTTGATAACTCTACTAGGTATGCGATTAATGAGATAGACTGCCGTGAGGAACGCTTCGTCCCAAAATTTGAGCGGCATGAAAGCGTGAGCAAGTAGAGAGAGACCAACTTCCACTATGTGTCTATGTTTTCACTCCGCGGAGCCGTTCTGTTGATGAGCATGTGGGCAAGAAACATGGTGTGTGATGCCAATGCGTTCAAAAAAAGAGTTCAACCGTTGGTACTCCCCACCCCAATTGGTTTGCATGGAATACTCTTGCGGTCAAAGAGACGTTCAACATGAGTTTGAAAGAGACGAAATTTCTCAAAGACATCAGATTTATTTTTGAGCAAATATATCCAGCTAAACTTGCTGAAATCATCGATAAAACTGACATAGTATTTCTGTCTTCCTATAGAGACGGGTCCAGGACCCCAAACATCTGAAAAACAAGCTCTAAAGGAGCTGTAGACTCACTAGTTGAACGAGAATACGGTAACTAATGGCTCTTGGCCATCTGACATGCATCACACACCAGGAGATGATCTTGTTTATTGGAGACAGGAAGATTGAAGTCACGGAGAATCTTTTGGACTACCGGAAGAGTGGGATGCCCTAGGCGCTTGTGCCACCGCGAGGTGGATGGCTTGACGGCAGCAAGGACTTGACGTTGAGGGGCACTTTGCCGTCCGGTCACGGGGAATAAACCCCATCTACTCTTGTTTTTCAGAATTGTTTTCCGGGTAGCCTGATCCTTAACAAGAAAGAATTCCGGGTGAAGTTCAATAAAGACATCATTATCACGCATAAGATTATAGGCAGAAAGAAGGCTTTGATCGGCACTAGGAGCATGGAGAATATTTTTCAAGTGCAAGAAACCGGAGGGAGTAGATAGTACTGAATGACCGATATGCTCTATATCCATACCTTGACCACTAGCCGTGTGGATTTGGTCGGTGCCGGTGTAGCGATCGTGGACAGCTAGCTTCTCCAGTTCGCCTATGACATGGCCCGTGGCACCAGTATCCAGATACCAGTTAGTATCCACACCATAGGAGTGGGCAGAATTAGCAGCACGAGAGTTGCCGCCCCCGCCGCCGCCACCACGCCCACCATTGCCGCGTCCACCACCACCGCCGCTGCCAGCGGGGTTGCGGACATTGTTGTTGAAGCTTTTGTCGAACCGTTTCTTGCAGCGCCACGCACCGTGGCCCTCTTCCTTGCAGATTTGGTAGCGTTCACGGTCACCGCGATCACCTCCCTGTTAACGTGGCGCACCACCTCCGCCACCATGCCCTGAGTTGTCGGAGTAGTTGCCGCCGCCATAACCACCGCGCCCGCCGCCTTGACCGCCGCATCCGCCGCCATAACCGCCCTGACCACCCTTTGCAGCTAGGTTGGCGGAGCGATGAGCGGTGTAGGCAGCGTGCTGGGCAGCGATCCGGGCCTCCGCAGACAGCAGGAGCGAAAAAAGTTCGCTGAGACCGATCGGCCGATCGGTGGCAGCGCGCGTGGAGATGGAGGTGACAAACCCGTTGTAGTCGGGCTCGTGCATGAGTCCCTCGAGGATGTGCGAGACGACGTCGTCCTCGTCCAGGGGCTTTCCTGCAGCAGCGAGTTCGTCCGCCAGTCCCATCATCTTCGTGAAGTAAGCGGAAGCAGAGAGATCACCCTTGCGGGCGTTGCCGATGGCCGAGCGGAGCTGGATCTAGCGCGCCCTGGACTGCGCGGAGAAGCTTTCTACCAGAGCTTGCCAGACGCCCGCGGCCGTGGTGTGGTTGGACACCTGCATTAGCACTTCGCGAGACAACGATGCAAGCAGAAAAGTAAGCACCTGTTGGTCTTGAGTAACCCAGATTGCATGCTCTGGATTGGGTATCTCAACGGTCTCCTTCTTCCCGTTGGTTTCCTTCTCGGTGACGATGACGGCAGCGGGTTCCTTGATCGAGCCATCAAGGTAACCCATCATCGCCGCGGCCCTGACGTGCGGGAGGACTTGAACCTTCCACACCAGGAAGTTGTCGCGCGTCAGCTTCTCGGTGATGGTGTGGCCGAGCGAAGCAAGCGAAGGCATGGCCATGGCGAGGGAGGAGGAGGAAGATGACATACCCTAGATGAGATGGAAGAACTAGGCTCTGTATACCATGTGAAAGTAGCTGGAAGCGCATGCACGATGCAAGGGCGCGTTGCATGTTAATAAAGGGCCAGAGGCCGGCGGCTTACAGGGGGTTAGGGTTTAGGTTAGGTGTGGATTGATCTCCAAGCTAACTATAGGATCATATCACAACAACCTAACCTACCCTAACAGATTACAACGCACACACCACGCCCTAGCTAACAGATTACAATTACAATGTTTAACAGCTCACACTTGTCCGTTGAAGCATGCATATGTGTCAGGCTAAGACCAATATTTGTGACTGCCAGTCTGCTACTCTAGGCTCTATGCATGGAGGTAGTATCTTATGTTTGGACTCAAAGTAGTAACTTCGATTCGTTGCAGTAAAGTCGAGAAATTTGCATGAATCCTAGTAGTAGATCTCTAGCTGAGTGCCAGCTAGAGTGGTCAATTCTTGCATTGATCATAATATGCACACATTAGCATACAGATCCGTGCATCAGTCCCTGCGGACCTAGCTAACTAGTTGTTCGGTGAGGATCCTACCAAACTACGACAAAGTCATAGCAAAAACAGAAATTGTAGAGATCCAAAAGTTACCCAGAACATGCAGGAAAGAAAGCATTTTGCATCCACGAAGCAAAAGTATTTGCAATCCGAATAGGAGTAACTGCTGCATACTATACTTGTGATGAAATGGAGCGTTAATTTCCATTATTCGAGGTACTCCCTCTGTTCCCAAATATAAGTCTTTCTAGAGATTCCAACAAGTGACTACATACGGAGCAAAATGAGTGAATCTACACTCTAAAATATGTCTACATACATCTGCATGTTGTAGTCCATTTGAAATCTAAAAAGACTTATATTTAGGAGCGGAGGGAGTACAGTGAAATGTTGAAGTGTTAATTCTCCCCTAAGATATGATGGACGGCATGTCATGATAACCACTGGGCGTCCCATCCTTTGATCTCTCCGATGTCCATACTGCAAAAAAAACACCCCCTCATTATTAGACAACTTTTGCACCTTAATTTAGTTTGGGGCCTCACTATAGCTAGCTTACCATGGAAAGGACACGTCTTGGCCGTAGTACTCATCACTCAGATGCATCCCCATGGCGTCCACCGTGTTAGCTTGCTGCGCCGCCGTGGCCCCGTCGCCTTCCACGCTCTCGAGTAGCCTGCTCCACCACGCCGACGTGGCCAGGTTCACGGTGTCGCTCCACTCGATGTCATGCCGCTCCCCGGCCGAGTGGATCGCGGCCATCTCCTCCTCGTCCAGCACCCGGTGCAACGACTGTGAGGTGTTCTCGGCAGCAACGGATGCCATGTCCTGGCTCACCATCGTTGCCGGCGGCGGAGAGGAGTAGACAGAGTAGGAGGAGGCGGGTGATGCTTGTTGGACCAACGAAGGAGGATCAAAGGGGCCAGTAGCAGTGCAGTTCTTGGCATCTTCGGCAGCAACACCACCACCAAAGCCATCGAAGGTGAGGTTGAGCCCTAGTGGCTGCGTAGGCAGCGGCAGAAACTGATCTAAGGCATCTACCATGGGAACCATGGGTGCAACTACTGGTGTGTGGTAAGGGAGAAGTGGAGGAGATGAATAATATGAGGAACCACTGTTGCTTGTTGCTGTGGTGTGTGCGAATGGGGAACTGCTGTGCAAGTAATCTGAGAAAGAACTATATGAGCTCATGCTGGGTGCACTAAAAGCCACCCTATGATCTTGCACTACCTGGACCTCTTGCTGATGCTGCAATTGTTGCACAAGTTGTTGATGTTGCTGCTGCTCCTTGGCTTCTCTCATGGATGCTCTGTGGATCTTGAGAGCGGTAACGATCTCTCGCCTCGCCTCCGCCATGTTGAGTAGCCTCTCCTGGTATGGCCTGCTCGTGTGGAGCCTCCTCCTCACCTGCTTCTTGTGTGGCTGCTGCTGCTGTAGAGATGGTGGTGTGGTTTGTGGGGCTTGTTGCTCTTCTTGGTGCGATTTGGTGCCCATGGCGATGTGATGGTGGTCTTTGGATCTCGCCGTAGATGTGGAGCTAAGATGCTTCACAAGGCTCCTAATGTAAGCCCCTGAGAGGTGTGGCTCCTCTCGCTTCGTGTTGTTGGTCTTTGAAGAGGAGCAAGTGATAGGAGCTAGCCTCTGGTTCCTCATCTCTTTGTTTCTCTCTTTCTAGATGGCGAGATATATTCTCTTTCTTGCTAAGGGGACATGGAGGGGTATGGGAAGGTAGGGGGAGGGAGATGGGGTTGATATATATAGAGTGGTACTAAGAAAAAGCATTTGCAGATTGTTAGTATGCTGGTACTAAGAAAAAGCATTTGCAGATTGTTAGTATGCCATGCCATCCCTTTGGCAATGCATGTCATGCATATGCATGGTAGCTAGGTAGGTTGGCATATAGTGTAGCTAGAGAAGGCAGCACCCACAACTGTGGGTCATCGTTTTGGTACTTGAATACATTGACTCTTACACAAGTCTAGGGAAAGTCTACCCCACATCAAAGGGATAAATGTGTAATATGTCCTGGCATTCAAGGTCAAAGAGGTATGCTAACGTTGGAGGACAATGATATTACAATATTGGTGCTTTAACATTGCCAGAACAAAAATGGTCCAGGTACATGCAAGTTTAGTATTCCCTCCGTTCCTAAATATAAGTTTTTTTAGAGATTCCACTATGGACTACATACGGAGAAAAATGAGTGAATTTACACTCTAAAATATGTCTATATACATCCGTATGTAGTTTATAGTGGAATCTCTAAAAAGACTTATATTTATGAACGGAGGGAGTAGTATAAGATTTTCTTTTGTCAAAATGGTCAGGGTATACAGCTCTTCGTGACATCTACTATAAACATAAATAATATCTTAAGTCGCTTTAATTCAGCAAAAACACAACAAAAATTCAAACATACCAACTCAATTTGCTTACATTGCCTTTTTTCTGGAAGTTGTAGTACGAGTGTTGGAACAAGGAGAAGAAAATTTACATCCAGGCATATTTTCCCGCAAAAAAAAAGAACATGCATTTATTTTTATTATTGCGGGTAGACCAGAACATGCATCTAGCATGCATGTAGTAGCTACAAACATTTGCACAAGGAGTACATGCATTAGCACGTGGACGCAAAGCAAGTCAAATACATGCCGGTCGTTTCAAATATGGCCAACTCCTTTGTTCTGCTGCAGAAAACTGACTCGGTAAAGCGATAGACCCATCAATCAATCACATGAAGATAGTACAGGTGGTCTAGGTATAGACGCGCATGATTTCTTCCACTCTTTCATGGACCCATTGACATTGACAGAGAACGCGAACGAACTTTGGCTATACAAAGATGATCAATGGTCTATATCATCGAGCCTTCAAGTGAAGTCCCTCCCATCCCTGCGTGTGCCCTCTACTTAATTGCTGATTGAATGATTGGCTATATACACGTACGGGTGGCGTTACGGGTCCTCTAGCTACTAGTGGATATCTGTACAAACTAGGGAAAAGGGCATTGTAACGTATGTATCTATCCGAAGGGCCGAAAAGAAGGTGCTAGATTGTGGATGTCCTCACGGGGAAACTTTTCATCTACTCCCTCCGTTCGGTGAAGAGTGTACATCTAGAAATTTTAGGACAAATTATGGAGTTAAGTAAAAAAATCATTGGAAAGGTGCAAACCACCATCTCTCTCCTTTTTAATTACTCAACCCCCAATGAGCTAAGTGCATGTAGAAATTAAGAAAACCATGTGTAGATTGCTATTGATCTTGATTACCGTGTGATGAGAGAGAAGTATCTTTTTCTACTTTAAAATACATTGGGATGATAGAAGTACACTCTTTTGTGGACAAAATTTGAAGCTAGATGTACACTCCTCACCGGGCGGAGGGTGTAAGTCAGTATTCCTGGTATTTCCCAATTTTCTATTTTTGGATTTTGTATTAGTAGATAGGTAAATACCAAAAATAATATTTTTGCCAAAAAATCAAAGAATTCATAATAACAAAAATGATAAAAAAAACAAAGGCTTCAAGAAACAAATAGTTAAAAAAAATAAACTAAATGGAATTAAATTGAAAGTTCAAGTTTCACAATTTTTTTCTTTCCTATAGGTATAAGTATCATCTCACACTTCTTCCAATAAATTTAAATTGTCCCAACAAGATTTCATTCTTTTTCTCTACAAAGAATCAACGATGGTTCATGTCAATTTTATAAACATACAGACATATTTCAATCAATTTCAGAAACATTCAACATACAGTTCACATGAATTTCAATCATTTTATTCATATTTAAATCAATTATAGAAACATTTGACACACATTTCAACTCGCCAAGTCATCTTATTCAACCAATTTCAGAAAAAAAATCATATAGGACAAACAGTCATTATTTCAAGCAGCCCACAAATACAAATTCTTTTTTTTCACTCACATTGAAAATATTTCATTCATATTTTAATAAAATGGAACCATTTCACACAAATTTCAATTATTTCAGACAAATATTGATATTATATCACATTATTAAAAACTGGGAAACTAGTAGTTTAGACTTTTTCACAAGTTTTAAAATTTATTCTGATGTTTCAACCTCTTTAAATTTCTTAATTTTTTAAAATGCATCTGAAAACCATTAATATATTATTTTTGGTATTTATCTGTATTTCGTAAAATACCTTTTAAGTGCAGTGTATTGGAAAAATATCCAAATACCTCACCAAGCTCAAAGCGAGTAAAATCAATGGTGCTTTCCTTGCTCTGAAAGGTAGCAGAGCCGTTAGAAAACTGAATTGTTCAAATACATCATCCATCCGACTATACATGAATGGCGTGCGATGTTTATTATCTTGTGAGCCTATATCGCATGGCTATAAATCACACAAACAATAAAACACATGCGCAAGTTCCACAACTTGTACTACTGTAGCTCATGCTGTATAATCATTCTGGGATTTCAAATTACAGTAACATTTTTGTGCAAAACCTAGAAGAATGCCTAGTTTCAACACAATACTCATATGCATGTACTTTCTTCCACATTGGTTTTTTGAAATTTAGAAGAAAGTCAGCTATGCACAAAAGGAGGGATCAGCTCATTTGGACATGTCAAAATTAATGATTTCCACAATGGGCAATTGCTCCTTCTTCCGTAAGCAAGCATGCATTTATTTTGCTGCCATGCACAGTCATCAATTTGCTTGCAGCTGACAAGGACGTAACATCCTATACTAGATACCTACAGAAGCATCCCTCTACATCATAGATATAGTAAGGTAGTGGGATTCTTGCGTACACATCACGTTGTGAGTAGCTAGGCTCTCGTGCGTAAGTGTTGGTCACACGTAGGTTTGTTAGCTCGGGGCGAAGAATTCAAAGTGAATTAAACATATCTCGCATGCCATGTTTTCTTTGTGGTCAAATGTATGTTTATATAAAATTTACATAATGGAGTATCTATGTGCTGAGGTTGTCATGCTTGATCCATGCACATATCATTGCAAGAACTGCAGACGCAGTTTCCTCGTTATTTCCTCGCAAAAAATAATGTGTTTCCTCATTATTTTTTGTTCTATCTATAGACGTTTAGTCATTTTGGCCGGAAGGTGGTAGCGTTTGATTGGAAAATATCATCCAAATCATCTGGCTTGCAATATTGGGAAGCCCATAGGTTGGAACACTAGCCGCCCTATCCTTATAGCATACGTCATACAAGCTAAAACGATATGTGTTATACTTTCTTTTTCAGAAAATGATCATCCTCTTCATAACTCTTTAAGGCATCTGCTTCGGCTATTTTCTGTTCCAAATTATTTCAGGGCTCAATTAACAGTACTAGAATCGTCCTTTTTGCTCGTAATAAACTCAGTAAAATCTTCGCCGAGTCCCAAACCCGGCGTACAACACTCAGCTGGACAGGGCCCGGCAATCATTTATACTCCCAAGTTCTTTCTATCGCGACTCGGTAAATATTTAAATAATGTTTGCTGAGTTTCTGCCACAAAAAACTCGGCAAACCAAACAATCAGGCGAGGAGGGGCGTTAACGTAAATGCCATGGGGAATTTCAATCTAAGAAAATGAAAAAGATAAAATGTTTATTGAGTTTCCGTTAGCCCAAACTCGGCAAAGAAAGACCGATATCATGGCTTCGTCACCTGCTCTACAACAGGACCCACCTGTCACACTTTGCCGAGTTGTTTCTCTTGGGAACTCAGCGAACTTGAGATTCTGCCGAGTTTATTTTGTTCACCGAGTCGTTTTTTGTTGGAACTAGGCAAAATATGAAGTCTGCTGAGTTGCATATCACTGCCAAGTCCAATTTTGAATCAAACCCAGCTGACATAAACTTTGCCGAGTTCCCCATAGAATGAACTCGGCAAAGCTGTGAAACTTGGCAGAAAGCCAAATTCTATTAGTGTAACCTCCTAGACTATTGTGAGATAATATATGAAACACTTCACTCCTTCATTTCCTCTTTAAATTTCTCCTGAATTTCTAAAAAAAGAACTACAAAATCATATATGCATGTTGAGCCGTGACAAAAGAAGTGAAAATTCACTTATATTTTGCATTGGTCGAAATTTTCTTTTTGCAAAATCAAAATTAGTCATATTATGTAACAAAATATGTAGAGGCATGTACTTCATCATGTCTTACAGTATGATTGTGTACATCTTATTTACAATTTTCTACACATGTTTTTGTCCTTGAAGAAATCGATCAGGAGTAAATTGACTTGGGATATGATAATTTAGGGGGTTAATTGAGCATAGAATTTTTTTAAGGGAAGTATTCCTTCATTTCAAAAGAAAATGTATAAGCCGGAGGTGATTTGTCTAACTTCAAACTTCAACCATAAAATCCATGCAAAATATTTTAGTGATAGTTACATTATTTACAAGTGCTTTCAAATTAATGCATATGAATCAATTGTATCATTTTTCTAATTTTTTTACATAAAACTACTCCCTCCGTTTTTTACTCTGCATATAAGATTTGTCTGAACTCAAACTTCGTAAAGTTTGACCAAGTTTCTATTAAAAAATCAACATCTACAATACTAAAATTATGCAATATGAAAATTAATTCCATGATGCATCTAATGATATTGGTTTGGTACTATCAATGTTGATATTTTTTCCTATAAACATGGCCAAACTTTATGAAGTTTCACTTCAAACAAATCTTATATTCGGAGTTAAAAGAAACAGTGGAGTACATCGTCCAACTAGAGATCCTGTCTCCCGGTGGTTATCATAGTTTTGTTCCCACAAAAAGAAAAGGAGGACACATGTGACAAAATAGTTCCAAATTGGACTACATCGGCCAACTTTTATCACCCCTAGAAAGAATTGATATCAATCAATTACCCAGTTTGGCCACAGCATATACTCGTCATCGAACAAGTAGGGCTGCAGAGGCTGATGCATGGCTCTGTGCTACGGTGCCAATGTGTGTATATGTGCTGATCAATGCAAGATTTGCCCACTCTAGTTAGTCAGCACCACATAGCTAGAGACTACTAGGATTCATGCAGATCTCCTGACTTTACTGCATCGAAGTTACAGCGTGCATGTTTTTCAGTCTGAAAAGTGAAATGCTAACTTATGTACATAAAGACTAGGGGAGCAGGCTGGCAGTCACAAATATTGGTCGTAGCCTGACACGCATGCATGCTTGAACAGAGAAGTGTGAGCTGCAGCATGCATGCAGCCATGCAACACCTTAATTGGGCTGCACGAGGAGGCTGACCAGGTTCGATCAGGTTCACGTTCACCTCATCTCGCATTCACTCTCTCCATGCATTTTAAATTCAAATTATTGTCTTTTTTGCTTGTCGTGTGGCCAAAGTTCAGTTATGTTTCATGCATGCTTCGCCGGCCGGAATGCCAGTTGGGGTAGTATGTATAAGCATTTGTCTTGTCTCCCTCTCCATGACCTCAACTACCCAAGTATGAACGGCACTCCAAATTAGAGCACACGTTTACATAACTAGGACCGCTTACGTACATGACCATCTGTCCATCTTGATTGTACATGGCCGAATATATATTGAGTACCCATACTTGCAGGGACGAAGCTAGAAAAAGTGGGTACTGGTGTCAACCGCTGCCCACGCTAAACCTCTAGCAGAAATTATAGTAGTGCAACAACATAGATAATGGCCGAGAGTGATATAAAGAGCAACAATATGGAACGAGCTGGTAATATTATTATTACATAAAAAAATCGTACCAAGTAGCGAGTATTGGCTGAGCGAAGTCATAAAGTAACACTTCTTTACATTTCCGGAAATAATAGGCAAAAAGATGACTTTGGAACATTTCATTTGTAACTTTCTGGAAAGGATGAACAAAAGAACATATTATATTCACAACAATAGTAAGAAACAAATAATGCAGAAAATAAGTATCATTAAGGAAAAAAGAAAGTGATACGGAGACTCACATTTTATAACTTCCCTTCTCCATCTTTCATCTTCTTAAATATATGATACTTGCATACGTGTTGCCTACTCCTGCATGTGCTCCTTTCATATGGCATACATCTCACTATCTGCATTTTTGTTCTCCCCACATTTTGTTTCCTTGCAAAAAAAAAGTCTTTTATAAGAGCCATCTTGGCAAACTCACTGCATTATTGGATGGTCTTAACATATTATACATCGGCCCAATCCCACGAAATGCAAAACAATGAACGCAAACACATGAGCCCTAGCTTTTTTTTAAAGAAAACTTTCAATCTATTCATTTTCAATCATGGCAGTACAAAAAAAATTAGAAATAATAAAAATTACATCCCGATCCTTAGACCACCTAGCAACGACTACTAGTACTGAAACGAGCCGAAGGCATGCTGGGCAAACCTTGTTGTATTAGATAGTCGAGAAGTCGTCGTGCTAAGGCCTCATAGGACCAACACACCAGAATAACAACCGCCGCCGATGAAGAGTAGCTTAGATCTAAAGTATCCAACCGGAAGACACACGAGCGTCGACAAACAACAACCAAATCTGAGCAGATCCACCAGAGACATACATCCGCACGCCCACCGAAGATGCTACACGCACCACTGAGATGGGGGCTAGGCGGGGAGAACCTTATTCCATCTGCAGGGAGCCGCCGCCGTCTTGCCTTTATGAGCAGGACACAAACCCTAACAAAACTGAAAGAAACGTCAAAAACGGAGCCCTCCCGCCGGCAAAAACCGGGATCCCCCACACCTCTATGGCCCTAAGGCCACCGGAGACGAGGCAAGGAACCCTAACTTTTCTTGGGGTAGGAGGAACCAAGGAAGAGAGATATTCTTTTATCACATGAGCCCTAGCTAATAGATGAGAGAAACACAATGATAGCTCGAGTGCGCCATCAGGGTCCTCAAAATTTTCTTTTGTGCCCCCTTAGTTGATGTGCTTTGCCTAGAAATCATGGTGGGTCTTTTCCACGTCTCCACCCTGTAAATAAATCCACACCAAGACCCTAAAAAACTTGATTTTAGGTTCTCCATGGCTACGTTTTGCACTACCTCAGTTTGTTTTTCTCCTCGCCGTGTCTCGCTACCATCCCCCCTCACCCACCACTACCGCCACCACTTGCATCATTCCACCTATGCCCCCTCTTTCTTCTCATAGAAATAACTAATCTAGAGAGGATGAATCTCGCACAGTGCTCCTGGAGGCGACACAGACCTCCACAACCTTGGTGGATCGAGCACACCAGGATACATACAACCTCCTCCATCACCTAGCCTCTCTTCTAAACTAGGCATGGTTCGTTGTGGTGGCGAGTTTCATAGGTTATCTTCTTTGTGATAACATTAAGTCAGAACAAATAGGGCTAGTATTGCTAGACATTATGACACAATGCTAGCAACGCTTGCGAGTGTCAAAGATGAAGACATTGATAGGGACCTAACATTAGGGTGATCTGGTTTTATACATTGAAGGACGGAAAAATTAAATGTTGCATTTGGTAGGTACCCTTATCTGACATGGTATCATGTGTCGTAAGGCATCATGTCTCTGTTCCTTATAGTGATTACAATCGACATAAAGATATAACATTTCCTCAAATCCAAAATTTAACCCCTTTTTGCTTTTCAACTTGGCAAAAAAATGTGAACCTTTATCCACTTCTTGTGTTTTTTATCATATTCTTACTATTTACCCCCTTATTAAGTTCATCGAGAATTGAGCACGCTATCTCTAGAATTTGTTGAGTGGTTTACGGAATAATCAAGGGCATGGGAAGAAACTAAGACGAACTACATGTCAACAACTCATGCACTCTAGAATGTTTGACTATTTAAGCATAACATAGACAATCATACACTATAGAAACATATCAAGACATTCATTAGACTCTAATGCTCTAGAACTATTGATCAAGATATTTATGAATAATAAGCTTGGTCTTACTTCACCCTAAACGAAATAAGACTTCCATATCCATGTTTAGCTCAGACGTAGCTGCCTTCTTTTTGGGTGTGAAGAAATGTGAAACCAAAATACGCAATAAGCATAAGCATTAGCTCTCCCTTAAATGGAGGTGATCCAGCTGCACCTTCCAGTACGGCTACCTTGTTACGACTTCACTCCAGTTGCAAGCCCAGCCTTATGCATCCCCCTACTTACGGTTAAGGGTAATGACTTCAAACATGGCCAACTCCTATAGCGTGACGGGCGGTGTGTACAAGGCCCGGGAACGGATTCACCGCTGTATGGCTTACCGGTGATTACTAGTGAATCCCACTTCATGCAGGCAAGTTGCAGCCCTGCAATCCGAACTGAGGACGGGTTTCTGGAGTTAGCTCACCCTCGCGAGATCGCGACCCTTTATTTCACTATTTTTGTTCATAGTTTTCTAGTAATTCTAGATACATTTTTGAAATTTTGGGATTTTTTTAAAACCATCTATCTCCTTCGCTTGTAGTCATTCATAAATAGAATTTGAGATGTAGTACACTATATTACACTAAGTGGAACAAAATAATCAATGCAAGATCTTTTGTATCTTCATTTTTAGCTCGCTCAAAATAATCAATGGACGATCTTTTGTATCTTCATGTTCATCTCGCTTAATTTAGGGGGACATTCCGTTTAATGAAAGGTTCTTTAAATGTCATCAATAAATTTTAAGAACCAATGAACATAACTTTGAAGGGAAAATATGGTTTAGATATAGCACATATATTATTTTCCATGGCAGATGTATAACACATGCCACAAAACAAAGTGTCTTCAATATAATAATATGTTTATTAATTCAACTAGCTATAGAACAATATGCAAGTTTACATTTTAAGTTGATGAATCCATAAAATAGATGCACTTTTAACAACAAATATGTTATAAAGAATAAAAAAGTTTGTTATAGATAAGTTATAATCATTAATCTAGGACCAATAGATTAATAAGACATGCTATGAAAACATAATTCCCATGTTTCAACATACTCATCCACGCGCGCAGAGGGATTAATAGGGAAAGTTGGGGCGATCGTCCAGTATTGATTTTCAGGAAAACATATCAACTTGTACGATGTGTACGCATCGTCAACCAACTTTATTCGTCAGAATGGTATTTGGCTTGTTGAGGGGAAAAGAAAGAAGTGGAGCGATATGATCAGCTGCCTAGTTTATGTTGGCCATGTTGTTCAGGCCTTTAGCTTTTAAACTCACGCTGAATGGTGGCCATCTGAAATAGCGATTAGGGAATCATTTCAAGATAAGGACAACATATAGAGGAACGAGCAGCTAACCACGACTGCATGGACCCTAGCGCAAACTAGCGGGCAACCTCATGGTGTGCAGCATGGTGTCACATACCACACATGATTTAGGCCAGCCTACAAGGGTACAAGCCCGCGGGCAAGGCGCAGAGTGGCGGATCGGTGTTCCTAGTGGCGTCCTAGGCATTACTGGTTCAAATAATTTGGTAAAAGTAGATGTTATTCATGAAGAGAAGGAATTAGCAATGGAAAAGGTATAAATTTTCAAATTTGTAGATTTGTGTATACTGTGAATTTGTGATGTAGGTTTTCATAGCTTTGTAATGTTTGGATTAATTTGGTGTTCGAGTATGATTTTGGTATGCGTTAAGCTCCCGCACCTCAAATTGTGTCTGTCCTCCACCACTACTCGTCGACCATGGTGCGATTACAAGGCAACGAAACTCTATGATCGAATACAACATCTCGGGGGTGTACATAAAATACAATTTCATGTAGGGTCTAAGAAATAATTTTGTAATACAAGGTCAACAATATCATATGAACTAACAATTGAAGTTTGGTGTTGCATCTCAAATCAGGAAGAACTCTATGGTACATTGAAGAGACATACATACGGTTATTGGAGTGACTCACTACGGATGACTATGGGGATATTCACTCTATGAAACCAATCATCTAAAAAGACTTGACCTTGATTTTAGTCGAGGAAGGAAAGTTTCAAATATCTCAAATGTCAATTAGCAAATATTATAAAACAATAATAATACCCTAAATAAATATTTAAGGAGCTTACAATTTTTACCATAGGTTGAACTTTGTCATCTTGCATTCTTTTTGGTACATGAGACTTCTACACATATCTTACTTAGTCATGCACAGTGCATAGCTCATCCTTTACAAAACCAATCAATTGCAATATTTTGATTCCAAGCCTTGCAAAATCTCTCCAAATTGTCTATAAGTATCTTACCTATATGTAGATAGTGGGTACTTCATACAGCAAAAATAATATATTTAATTGCTTGCCATGTTAGCTAAGCTTCCCCAATAACACCAGTGTTAGATTCTACAAGGGGCACAAATACCTTCATGTTTACCTCTTTTTTTGTATCGATTTTTTAATCATTTAAGCTTATTTTGAACTTGTCATTGAAACATGTTTACACCCTTCTACCAAATGCTCAGGATGAACCTTCTTATACTTCATGGCCAAGATCCTTGACATATCCATGTGAAAGGATCTCGAGCTCAGACGTGCGAAATTCTGTATGCAAATCTGAATGGTCCTTTATTAAAATATTTACAACGACCTTCTAAAACGACCACGGCGGGGGACATTCGCTTGTAGCCGACTATGAGGAGTTGTGGCTGGTCAGAGGGGTGGATCTGGCGGGGTGATACAAAATCATGGCATAGCATGCAAAAAATTAGGCAGGAGCGGACTCTTTACAGACTCGAAATTGCGACAAGGCAGACAAATTTCGGAGTTGACAAGGGCGGAGGGGGCTAAGAGTAGTCATGATGTTCTAAGGCAGCTGTCTATTGTTGTCTGCCTAACGGGCTATATAAGGTCTCTTTGACTAGTTTGACTTCTTGATGGATCTCAAAGAAATTGATGGTACAGACAGACCAGGAACGTCCAATTACATATGTATATTCTTATTTGAGGGAGTGAAATGGAGAAGATGCTTCTTCGACACCGAAATATTTAAAGTTCGGTCAAAATATCTCGGCAATTTCCATAGTAGACACAAGAACTTAAACATGTTCGAAAAATCAAATATTTCATCAAATTCAAATGAATGTTTTGGTCCTTCGGCTCAAAGACAAACTGAAATTCGGCTGTGGCTGAAATATTTCTCAACTGAAAGTAAAAACAATGAACCTGACCATCTCCTCGTACCACCCAATTAAGGTGTTGCATGGCTGCATGCATGCTGCAGCTCACACTTCTCTGGTCAAGCATAGCATGCATGCGGCATGCCCCAGGCTACGACCAATACGTGTTTTATATTTCAGACTGAAAAACACACACTATAACTTGGACTCAGTAAAGTAGCAGTACATGGTCATCGGATATCATCAATCCTAGTCTGCACAGATGCATGCATGCAGCAGTCTTTGGAGACCTAGTCGTTCGACTAGAGTGGACGACATGTCATGAGAGCCACTCCTCGTCCCATCCCCCCATCTCTCCTATCTCCATGCTGCAAAAACCAAAACCAAACATCAACATCCCCGATTATTAAACAATTTTTTGCACCTTAATTTTGGTATAACAACTACGTTGCCTCAGTCTAGCTAGCTTACCGTGGGAAGGAGACGTCTTCGCCGTAGTACACATCACCCAGATGCATCCCCGGGATGTCCACTGAGTCTGTCTGGTGACCCACCGCAGCGCCGTCGTCGAGGAGTGTGCTCCACCACGCCGACGTGGCCAGGTTCAGTGTGTCGCTCCACTCGATGTCGTGCCGCTCCCCAACCGAGTAGATCGCCGCCATCTCCTCCTCATCCAGCACCCGGTGTAGCGATGGTGAAGTGTTCTCGACGGTGGCGGACGCCACGTCCTGGCTCGCCATCGTCGTCGCCGGCGGAGAGGAGTAGACAGAGTAGGAGGAGGCAGGCGAGGGTTGTTGGAGCAACGGAGGAGGATCAAAGGAGTTAGAAGCGGTGTTGTTCTTGGCATCTTCACCAGCAACTCCCCCGCCGCCGAAGCCATGGAAGCTCAGGTTAAGCCCAAGTGGCTGCGTAGGCAGCGGCAGCAACTGGTCTAGAGCATCAACCATGGGAACCATGGGTGCAGCTGCTGGTGTGTGGTAAGGGAGGAGTGGGGATGAATAATATGAGCAACTACTGTTTGTTTCCGTGGAGTGTGCAAATGGGTAATCTGAGAAGGAACCATATGAGCTCATGCTGGGTGCACTACAAGCTAGCCTATGATCTTGCACTACCTGGACCTCCTGCTGATGTTGAAATTCTTGCACCAGTTGTTGATGTTGCTGCTGCTCCTTGGCTTCCTTCATGGAGGCTCTGTGGATCTTGAGAGCCGAGACGATCTCTCGCCTGGCCTCGGCCATGTTGAGTAGCCTCTCCTGGTATGGCCTGCTTGTGTGCAGCCTCCTCCTCACCTGCTTCTTGTGTGGCTGCTGCTGCTGCTGTAGAGATGGTGGTGTGGTTTGGGGCGCATGTTGCTCTTCTTGCTGCGGCTTGGTGCCCATGGTGATGTGGTGGTCTTTGGGTCTCGTTGTGGAGGAGGAGCTAAGATGTTTCACAAGGCTCCTAATGTAAGCCCCGGAGAGGTGTGGCTCTTCTTGCTTTCTGTTGTTGATCTTTGAGGAGGAGCAAGTGGTAGGAGCTAGCCGCTGGTTCCTCATCTCTTTGCTTCTCTCTTTCTAGCTTGGTGAGATAGATTCTCTTTCTTGCTAAGGGAACAGCAGGCGTATGGGAGGGTAGGGAGAGGGTGATGGGGATGATATATATAGGGTGGTACAAGAAAAGTCATGTGTAGTTTGTTAGGATGCCATGTTATCCTCTTGGCAATGCATGTCATATGGTCTTAAGATAGTAGGTAGGTTGGCAGATAGTGTAGCTAGAACTAGCAGCACACCACTGTGGGTCATCGTTTTGGTACTTGAAGAACATTGACTCATACCCATGTCTAGAGAAAGTCTCCCCCACATCTCAGGGATATATAAGGACAACGCTGTTTAATAATATAGCGACCACAAAAAGGTTCTGTCTGTATATAATTTGACTGAGAATTTCTTATATCAAAGTACATGGTGCCAACAATTTGATCTAATATTAATTATCCCACCCTTGTGCAAATATCAACAACAAAATAGCGCGTTATCTCGACGTTATAGCGTGTCTAGAAGAGTCATGTTACGTAGCTAATTTGCTCACCACAGCGCTATTCGTGTTATACTACGCTATTCCGACGCTAAACAAAATAACATTGTAGTGTTTTTGCATGTACCACACAGCAGTTCATCAGGCATCGCTGCATCGGCCCAACTCACTCTCACTCTCTCTCTTCCAGACGCAAGGCATCCAAGGGCCCATACAACAACGCATACAGCCTAACCTAGCCAAC
The DNA here is from genome assembly GCF_056163025.1 of Triticum urartu. Taxonomy (NCBI): domain Eukaryota; kingdom Viridiplantae; phylum Streptophyta; class Magnoliopsida; order Poales; family Poaceae; genus Triticum; species Triticum urartu. The sequence goes on from NC_141876.1 coordinate 592,427,370, forward strand.
TCATCACTAGTTTCCCACCAACTGCTGATCGAGGGCGACGGCAACGGCGTTCGTGACTTGTGAGCGAAGACGGCGGTAGCGGTTCTTGGACAGCAGCAGCCTCTCATCGTCCTGTCTTCAAGTAGCAACACCGGCCACATCTCCAATTAGGAGTGTTCCATTTCCTTGCAAATTAGGAGTATACATGCCCAACGCCCACGCCCCATCCCTCCCTCACCTCCGGCGAGGTCATGTTAGAGCCCTCGGCGATGCCATGACAGGACATGGCATCCCCACACTGATCTTGGGCTCTGTCGAACCGCATTGTCCCCGTCTCTCGAGAGGTCCTGGCTTGGCTTGGCTGGGGACGCTGCAGGCGGCTGCGTCGTCCGGTTTTCAGCCAACTGATAATTTTTTTTTTGGAAAAGGGGTGATTCCCCGGCCTCTGCATCAGAAAGATGCAAGCCTTCTTATTAACCAAAAAAAGTAGTGTCAACATGGTTCCAAAGGTCTCCAAATAATAATAAAGCACAGACAGCTCACACAGAGCCAAAAAGGGGCTAGAAACACTAACTAGCCGAGAAAAGACGCCACAACCGGCTGGCTAAAAAATAGATAGGAAATCTAAGTGCCTATCCTATTACATGACCGCCATCCAAACCGGTTGAAAATATCCCGAGCTACCATCTCCCATCGGAAAGACCCAGTAACCAAATGCTCCCTGGCCTCCGTCTGGGTGAGTGGCGACCACGAACGGATCAGTGCCGTAGTTCGGAATATGACCTGCAAAAAATGTATACATGATAGTCTGTTAAAAACCAAATCATTTCTGCAAGTCCAGATAGTCCACAGCAAAGCACAAACTCCAACCCGAATATGTCTCGCTAAGTTAGGCTCAATCCCATTAAGCCATGCCCCAAATAACGCATAAACAGAATTCGGTGGATTGATACTAAAAGCAATGTGGATCGTCTGCCAAAGTACCTTGGCTAACGGGCAATCAAAAAAGAGATGTTTGATAGTCTCATCCCGATCACAGAAACTACACCTAGTAGGTCCTGTCCAATTACGCTTCATGAGGTTGTCCTTAGTTAAAATAACTTGTTTATGGACAAACCATATAAACACTTTTATTTTCAAAGGAACTTTGACATCCCAAATATGCTTGGACGTAGGGATGGAGTTTGAGTTAATAACATCAACATACATTGATTTAACCGTAAATACTCCAGATTTAGTCAGTTTCCAGCGTAATTCATCGGGTTGTTGTGAAAGCTGGACTTCCATCAGTCTCCTAACTAGATGGAGCCATTGTTCCCAACGATTGCCCGCTAGTGTTCGTCGGAACTGAATATTAAGGGGGATCGATTGAAAGACTGGTGCAACGAACACCTCACGTCGTTGCGCAATACGGTATAACGACGGATATTGGATGGCCAAGGGTGTCTCGCCGAGCCAAGTATCCTCCCAGAAACGTGTACTCGTGCCGTTTCCAATAACAAACTTCGTCCTATTAAACAACGATTGTTTGACTTTCATCAAGCCTTTCCAGAAAGGCGAATCGGTCGGCCTGACAGTGACCTGGGACAAAGTTTTTGTCTGGAGGTACTTGCTGCGAAGGATTTGAGCCCACATAGCGTCATTCTCCAATGAGAGCTTCCACAGCCACTTGCTAAGAAGGCATTTATTCTTAACTTCTAGATTCTCAATACCTAGGCCCCCTTGGTCTTTCGGTCTACAGATGATGTCCCATTTAGCAAGCCGATATTTTTTTTTAAGTTCATCACCCTGCCAAAAGAAGCGCGATCGATAGAAGTCCAGTCTCTTTCTAACCCCAACTGGGACCTCAAAGAACGATAGGAGAAACATTGGCATGCTCGTGAGCACCGAGTTAATCAGGATTAATCGGCCTCCGTATGACATGAGCTTACCCTTCCAACAACTCATTTTTTTCTCAAACCGATCCTCGATGCACTTCCACTCTATGTTAGTCAGCCTACGATGGTGGATTGGAATCCCCAGGTAAGAGAAGGGTAACTCGCCCAACTCACACCCAAACAATTGCCTATAAGCCTCCTGTTCATCTTTGGCCCTACCAAAGCAGAACAGCTCGCTCTTATGAAAGTTAATCTTTAACCCGGTCAATTGTTCAAATAGGCATAGCACCAGCTTCATATTTCTCGCCTTGGCCAAGTCATGCTCCATAAAGATGATTGTATCATCAGCGTACTGAAGGATGGGTACACCTCCATCAATTAGATGAGGTACCAATCCACCTACTTGACCATTTTCCTTAGCCCTTCCTATCAAAATTGCTAACATGTCCACCACAATGTTGAACAAGATAGGGGACATCGGATCTCCTTGTCTTAGGCCTTTATGTGTCTGGAAGTAATGACCTATGTCACCATTAACTTTAATTCCCACACTACCTTTTTGCGTAAATGATTCAACCTGTCGGCGCCAGGCTTCATCAAAACCTTTCATACGCAATGACTGTTGGAGGAATGGCCATTTGACCTTATCGTACGCTTTCTCGAAATCCACCTTAAAAATTACTCCATCTAATTTTTTGGAATGGATTTCATGGAGTGTTTCATGCAGGACGACCACACCTTCAAGGATATTCCTGTCCGGCATGAAGGCAGTTTGAGACTACTGCACCACAGAATGCGCAATCTGTGTGAGTCTGTTTGTCCCGACCTTGGTGAAAATTTTGAAACTAACATTGAGGAGACAGATCGGCCTGAATTGCTCAATCCTCACCGCGTCCGTCTTCTTGGGAAGCAGTGTGATAGTCCCAAAATTCAAGTGAAATAATTGAAGCTGGCCACAAAACAGATCATTGAACATAGGTAGTAAATCCCCCTTAATAATGTGCCAGCGCTTTTTATAGAACTCTGCCGGGAATCCATCAGGTCCGGGAGCCTTATTGTTTTTCATATCTGCAATAGCATCAAACACCTCCTTCTCCGAGAACGGGGCAACCAGAATATCATTATCGGCAGCCGATAGCTGAGGCACATCCTCAGTCCTGGACTCATCGAGGGACACACAATTATCCTTCGGAGGTCCAAACAACTGCTTATAATAGTCTGTAATATATGTTTTTAGGTTGTTCTGGCCTAAAATGGTACCCTCGTCTTGCTCAAGCTGGAAGATACGTTTCTTTCTGTGCTTGCCATTGGCTATCAAGTGGAAGAACTGAGTATTCGCGTCCCCTTGGACTACTTTGCAAACTTTAGCACGCAAAGCCCACTTCAATTCTTCTTCGCGGAGCAGTTCTTTCAACCTCGTCTCCGCTTCATTTTTAGCCTGAAGCTCAGTTGGCGTTAGGATATTGGATTCGGCCTGTATGTCCAGGGCCTGTATAAGAGTAAGGAGTCTATCCTTTTCCATCTTATACACACCACTGAGGTTCTTAGCCCAGCCCCGTAAGAAACTCCTTAAATGCCTAATTTTATTCTGCCAACGCTCTAACGCAGTCTTGCCTCCAAGACCTCTATCCCACTCCCGGGCAATCAAATCCAAGAACCCCTCACGTTCAAACCATGACATCTCGAAGGAGAAGGTGTTCTTGTTACCCACATGGTTCGGCTCACCTGAGTCCACGAACAATGGGGTATGATCAGATATGCCCCTTGAAAGAGCTTGCACCGTCACTAGAGGGAACTTTTGTTCCCACTCCACGCTCGCAAGCACTCGATCAAGTTTTTCATAGGTTGGGTGTGGCAGAGCATTAGCCCAGGTGAACTTTCTACCCGAAAGCTCTGTCTCTCTCAGATCCAAGCTTTCAATAATGGTATTGAACATGAGCGACCATCAGCCGTCAAAATTATCATTGTTCTTCTCCTCTCTCCTCCTGATGATATTGAAATCACCCCCAACTAAAATTGGAAGCTGTTCTGACCCACAGATACGAACCAGGTCCGCCAGAAACTCCGCTTTAAGCTCGGACTGTGCGGCACCATACACCGCCACCAAAGCCCAGTTAAAACCATCTATCCTAGACCTGACTCGAAACTTCACCGCGAAGTCGCCCATCACTACACTTCAGACTTCAAGCGAATCGCATCTCACACCCAGTAAGATACCACCCGACCTTCCTCACGGAGGGAGGCAATGCCAATCAAAATCAATACCACCCACCAAAGAAGAGAGAAACTGGGGTGCAAAGTTATCTCTACCCGTCTCCGATAGAGCAACAAAATCTAACCTCTGCTCTAAAGCTGTCTCAGTAAGGAATCTTCTTTTAGCCAAGTCCTTCAGACCTCTGCTATTCCAAAATATTCCTCTCATAATTAATCATGGAATTTTTTAGTGGTACGAATCCTAGCACGCCTACGAACTGCGGAATCGGGATAGATCTTCCGATTCCACTTACGCTTAGGTTTACTAGGTGCTGTCGCCCAGTCCTCATAACCGGGTTCATAAATATCACCATCATCAATCTCTAGGGGTACATCATCTTCGTCAGAGTCATGCTTGGGTGGTGCTAAATCCGCACATAGATTATCTAGCACTCTGACCCCTAACGCATCAATCTCATCATCCTTCATTGGATTAACGGCTGCAAGGTTACGAATAGTCTCTAAGGCACGTTCCGCCTCCAAATCTAATAAATCATTCACCGAATTGGAAATCTCACTATCCGTAGCCCCTAGTGAAACTCCTAATTGGTTTGCATTATTTATAATCTCCTCATTAGAAAAATGCAATAAGGAATTAGATAGGTTGACGGACATACCGGAAGACAAAGCAGCCTCCTGAAGCTTGGCCGCCCTCATAGCGCACCGCTGCTGCATATCATCTACCTCGGGTATGTCGAGGATGCGAGCACTCATCCGTCTCCCCTCGGCGATAGGGTCCGGGATCCCGCCAAACGCGACAACCTCCTCCCTAGTAACACCTGGCACAGAGTCCCTCAAAGGCTCTACCAGGGTTACCAGAGAAGGCGTCTGTGGGCTCCCGATCCCCTTAGACGGGAGTCCCACACTAGGGACCCTGGTCATGGGTAGGAGCGAAGAGGAGATGACGGGGGCCGCCTGCCCGCGCCCTCCTCTGACCTCAGCCGCCGGCTCAGACGTATGAGCCATCGGTGAGGGAGAGACGGTCCTCCTGATCGTCGAGGGCGAAGGGGGAGCCAAGGCCTCCTACCCCAGCACCCCCCAGCACCGCTGCTGCCGCGGTGGTTACCGCCACCGTCGGGGAAGTAGGAGCCGAGGCCGCCTGCCTCGGGCTCCCGCTCCTCGTACCGACCGACCCACACGGGGCCGGCGTGACCGACGCCGCCAAGAGCGTGGTGGGGTGGGGAGAAGGCGAGGCCACCTGCCCCGAAGCTCCTCCCCCACGACCCACCTTGCCCGTATACGCCGACACCGGAGTCGCGTCCACATTGACCTGGCCAAGAGAAGCTCCCTCCGGACTCCTCTCCGTAGCTCCGACCATTGACCTGGCCGGCCATCCAGCAAACAAACCAGCATCCCCCTCGAACTCCAACGGGGGAAGCGTGTGCTCAAGACAATCATCAGAATCTACCCGGTCACTCCATAGTCTGGGAGGTGCCGAGGCTGGCTCAAAGGACCCAAAACGCAGAGTAGTCATGGGCACCGCTGGGGAAGCTGCAGGCTCAACCCCGGTCCCATCCCCGGGCAACTGAGAAGAACCATTAGACCCCTCGCGCGTGGGCTCATCAGACGGTGCCCCCTTGGCCCCGGCATTGCCATCACTGTCTTGCATGTCAACATCGTTACCATTAACCGAATCATCAAATAAATCCGTGTCCTCAAACTCGATGTCTAGCGGGAACACCACTCCCCTGTAAGTCCAGTTGACCTTATCGGGCACGAACTCAATATCCAGAACACTCACTAATATCCGGGCCACCCCATGGGCACGTGTGAAAGCCATATCCACTTTTTCTGTCTTCCCCACCATGATGCCCATACTAGCCACCACTCGAGCGTCCTGCAGAGGCTTAGAAGGAGCCCCTGTAAACCGCAACCAGACCTGCGTAAGCGGCTTCCCCTTAGGCTCAACCTGCTTCCACTCATGGAACTCCAGGATACACGTAGTACCGGGAACTCGACACAAGCCAAAGCTCAACAATCGCTGCAAATCATCCACAGTTGGGAACTCAACCTTAAAAGACCTGTCCTCGATAAGCACCAATTCCCATCGAAAATCCCTGGGAGCCAACTCCTGAAGCCTCCTCACAATATGTGCCTCAGTCACCTCGCCCTGGGTTGCTTTCACAATCCCGGAAGTCAAGCTCAGGGTATCCTCCGGGACCTCTCTCGCCGCCGGGGACTCAAAAAACATGAGCTCAGCACAATAGACTCCATAAATATTCAGCGTCGGAGGCAGGTCACGCAACAACGGGCACTCCCCCGAGTCATGTACAGGCTTGCCACACGTCTCGCACAGCTGGGCCACACATTCAGCAATGAAGTGACCCTTCTCATTGCAGCGGTAACAAAGCATCCGTTCCTTCTTTCGTGCATATTTGGACGCCCTTTCAGTAGCCTCGTCTACCGTCCTAGCCTCAGGAACCTCGACCCTAACCACGGCGTTCGTCACCTCCATCGCCTGGGACTCGGTGGGAGTATGGTCATCCTCCGCTGTGGACGCCACGGGATCAACTGCCTTGGGCGGGGGCGGTCGGCGGAATCTCCCACGGCCCCCACCCCGACCACCACGATGGCCACGAAAGCCTCCTCTCTGACGGTGATCCGGGCCGGAGGCCCCCTCGACGAAACCACCTGTCGGGCCGAGAAACGGTCTCTCAGCAGACCCGTCCCTCTGCCAGGCATAGCCACGGCTGCCACCCGTGGATGAAGACCCACGATGCTGTCCATCTCCATACGCGTCAGAACCATCATCCCCCCACTGACCTCAGGGCGGATCATAGGACTCTGTAGTGTTGGAACTCTGTCTCGTTTGCACCGATCCCGAACGATCCTGAGCGGGCCGCGCGACGTAGTGCGGCGGAGGTTTGGCACGAGGCTGGTTGCCGATAGTTGGCGTAGCTCCTGTGACCGCACCACCCCGACCCGGTGCCGCCGCGCCCGGCGCCGAGGGCCGAGTCCCGCCCCGACCCGCGGCCGGCTGCACAACGGGCGCCACGCCCGGTGCCGGGGGCCGAGTCCCGCCCCGATCCGCAGCCGTCTGCACGGCAACCACGCCTGGTGCCGGAGGACGCTGCCCGCCCCGACCGGCCAAAGGCAGCTGCTGCAAATGCCCTGGCCGCTGGGTACCCAGGTTGCCATCGCCGCGACCAGGGAAGCCCGGCGCCGCGCCATCACCCTGCGCCGGCTGCCTCTGGCCTGTTGGCACCGGTGCCCCACGTCCGGCAGCCGCAGCCGTCGGCGGCGCAGCCCCATCCCGACCTGAGGGAGCCGCCGCGGTGGTTTTTTTGGCCGGCGGCGCTGCCGCCCCGCGACCAGCCATAACCTTGAGAGGTGAGATCCTCTTCGCCCGACCCGAACCGCACGCTGGGAAGCCCGGAGTCCCGCGCCTAGGAACCTTAGCGATAGCAGCCGACGGCGCGGTAGCGGAAGAAAGAGAGATCGCTGCGTACGTGCATGGGGGATCGCTACGTGAGGGACTCAGGTCCGGTCCAGCCTGGGCCACATACCCAGCCATCCCAGGCCCATCTCCTCGCATCCCCGACCGACACAAAGTCGGCCCATCGCAGCCCACCAAGTAATTCAAACGAGCCGATCGCATCTCAGCGATCTGGGAGGGCACTGCGGACGCCATGGCCGCCGCCGGCGCCGGACGCACGCCCCTCAGCTTCCCGTTCTTTCGTTTCTTAACAGTAATCCACGAATCCGGCCTAATCTTATCGAAAAGAGAGAACATGCCTGTCCGTAGTATATGGCAAGCAAGTACAATACATGCATCTGCAAGTACGTGGACGCAAAGCAAGCACAAATGCATGCATGTATAGAGACGGGCAGTTTCAAATATGGCCAACTCCTTTGTTCTGCTTTACACAACTGACTCGATAAAGCGATAAGATTCATCAATGAACCACATGAAGATAAGTAGGTGGTCTAGGAATAGATGTGCATTATTTCTTCGACACTTTCATGGACCAGTTGACATTGACAGAGCACACCAACATCGGCTATACGACATGAACAGTGGTCTACATCGTCGAGCCGTAAGTGCAGTCCCTCCCATACATGACTGCCCTCTACTTAATTGCTGCCTGAACGATTGGCTATGTACATGGGTGCTCTCTCTCTCCCTCTCTGTGTGCGTCTCTCTCTCTCTCTCTCGTAGGTAGTAGAAGTAGTGGATTTCTGTAGAAACTAGGCGAAAAAGCAGTGTACATCTATCTATCCAACGGGCCGAAAAGTGCCGACCGAATGTCCTCAACTGAGAACCACAACTGAATGGCAAACGGCCACCTAATACATCAAACTCTGCTCCTGAAATTTATCAGCTGCAATTTATGCAATGATACTGTGATACACATGCCGCGTTTCTGATGAGGTTATTGTTTCTCATATACGAAAATCACCGACATGGACCATTCAAATCTCGCCAATTGGCCAAAATCTCATTTTAAGCTTCAAAAATTGTGAAAAAAATGCATCCATGTGGATAGTTCATACACACTTTTGTATGAATACTTTAACGGGATTATATTAAGACGCAAGCACATGATCAGTTTTTGAAGTTTCATTCACATTTTCGTTGAGTGTTGTTTAAGTCCGCTGTCACTTTTTCCTGTCACGTAAAAAAAAGTCTTTGCGCGAGAGCAATAGAGGTGCTAGTTTTTGTCACTTATGTGATATTCAAACAGACACTCAGTGAAGTTTCAGCCACGCTTCTTTTGTTATTTGTTTCTATTTTTTTAGTTTAATTTTGCATTTGTTGGACTTGCTCCTTTTTGTGCAACTAGACTTCTATTTTAAGCAACGGCACTTTGTTGTTAGTGCAATATTCACATTTATTTTGTGAAATTACACCTTTTTGTAATTGCACATTTTTGTGCTATTACACTTTTTCATTGGTGCAATTTGTATTTTTATTTCTACAATTATAATTTTTGAAAGTGTAATTGCTCTTTAATTCTTGAGCGCAAACATGATTGAAACTTCAGAACTTTGTAGTGACATGTGCTCCGCATACTCTGTACTCTCCCCAAACAAGTTGTAACCCCGTTTTATAGAAAGTACAAACTAAAGTACACCGCCGAACCATACAAGGTAGTAAGCAGATCCAAAAATAATCAGACAACATAAAAAACACACACAACTACGTTGCCAAAAAGGAATACAGGAAGATCTGAAGAGAAGGCCACACCATGCCCTAGAAAGGTGCTCTACATACTCCCAAACTGAAAAGGTAAACTTCAACGCAATACTCATACATGCATTTTCTTTATTTAGTTTTCGAGTAATTTTAACATGCACTAGAAAGGTAAGAAGATAAGCGTTAATTAGACCACTAGTTAAGCATATCAATGGCACAGATCTATTATGTACTCTTACCTCTTAGGCCACGCTTGGGATATACAGGGGTGTTTAATTTAGGGTTATATCTCACTGGCTGCTGAACAATTTCCGGCTGGAAATAAAACGACTGCCCGAGGTCCAAACAAGGCCTTTTATGAAATGATGAGGTAAGAGGGAGCATGCTAAAATTTGTCTAACTAAAAGGTGCGACTTTTGTTATGCACAGGAAAAGGTTTTCAGCTCCCCCACAAAAAGAAGGAAAAGGTTTTCAGCTAATATTTCCCGTAACTGACAATTTGTTCTTCTACGTCTGTACGTCAGAAATTAAGCAATCATGCATTCATTCATTTATCTGCCATGCACGATCATTTATTGCCACGGGGATGGACGTAACATCCTACTAGCTAAGCTACAGAAGCATCTCTGCTCATCCTAGTACTACAAGTCTACAAGCTAGGGTTCCTACGTACGTAGACGCCGAGTAAATTCCAAGATTAGCTAGTCTTTCGTGCGTGCGTATTGTTCACACGTAGGTCTCTTAGCTGAGGCGCAAGATTCAGACTGAATTAAAACCAGTCGAAGATAGTAACACCTGATTCGAAGTCGCCCCTCCTCCTCTAAGAAAGAAAGTTAGGGTTCCTGCCTCTCGCCGACGCCGCCGCAGGTCCGCCTTGTCTCCGGTGGCCCTAGGGCCATGGAGGAGCGGTGGATCCTGCCAAGGGCCGGCGGGAGGGCTCCGCTTTTAGTCCTTTTTTCCTGTCTTGTTAGGGTTTCTCTCCTGTTTAGAAAGACGAGACGGCGGTGACTCCCTGAAGATGGAATAAAGGTCTCCCCGCCTAGCCCCCGTTCCGGCGGTGCGTCTAGCATCGTTGGTGGGCGTGTGGAGGTGTGTCTCCGGCGGATTTACCTTTGGTGGATTTGCTCGGATATCGTCGTTGTTCGTCTATGTTCGTGTGTTTTTGAGTTGAATCCTTCCAACCTATGTTATTCTTCATCTGCGGCGGTTGCTGTTCTGGTGCGCTGGTCCTATGGGGCCTTAGCACGGCGACTTCCCGACTGTCTACTACAACAAGTTGTGCCCGACTCCGACGATGGAGGGGTGATGACGGCGGCGCGCCTTCGGCTCGCTTCAGTGCTTGTAGTCGTCGCTAGGTGGTCTACGGATTTGAATGTAATTTTTATCAGTTTTGCTAAAGCACATCTAGATGTGCCCTAAGTATTGCACATCTAAGTCCCATGTCCTTAATTTTACACGGAGATTTGTGCAAACATTTTCTTTCCTCTTTTTTATTTTCCTTTCTAGTTTGATTGAGCCACTTAGATGTGCAATAACTAGGGCACATCTAGATGTGCCCTAGACAAACCAATTTTCTGATGTTCGTTGTACTGCCATGATTGAAGATCAATAAATTGGAAGTTTTTCGCAAAAAAAAGAATTAAAACCAGTGGAGTAAATTCCAAGATCTGCAGCTACTCCTGTGTGGAACATCGCATGCCTCATTTTCTTTATGGTCTACGTATATAGTAGAAGTCTATACGAGATTTTGTTTTGTTTTTGCGAGAAAAAAGTCTATACAAGATTTATAGAGGTTGTTTTCAATCTGTCATGCATGATGCATTCATGGCCAATCCTATGCACATAGATTTGCAAGTTGCACGATTATTCTTGCTTGCAACCAAAATTTCTGCTCGCCCGCTATTGTCTGTTTTATAGGCTTTGTCATCAGTTTTGACGAAAGGTGTTAGCATGGTCGGCAAAATCATCCAAATCTGAGGTGGAATATTGGGAAAGCGATAGCTTGAACACTAGCCGTCCTAAAGTTATAGCTCATGCCGTACAAGATATGTCAATCTTCGCAATCTCTTATTTATTTATTTGGAAATTTTCCATCTTTTCTCTTAACTCTTTAAGCTATTAAAATTCAAAAAAAAAACTCTTTAAGCTATTGACTTGTCTCATTTTCTCTTCCATTTTTTTTGGGATCACTTGACCTCCGACATTAGCATATCAAGAATTAATATTACTTCTCACTTTTTTCTAAAAACTCAAAAGAAAATCATCCATGCCAAAAAATGCATACTTATTCACTTTTATTTATGCACTGCCCTCAAATAGTCATGTTATGCACTCATAGTATATTAGACATATACTTCATTCCGTTACTCGTGGTGCATATTTTCTATATATTACGGAGTATACTAAAGACATATGGAATCTTCTATGCACGATTTTATCCTTGCAGAAATTAGTCAGGGTAAAATGCTTGGAGATATGATAGTTTAGGGGGTTAAGTGATTCGAAAAAAAGTTTCGAGAAAAATACTCTTCCATTTTCAGCTATCAGCTATACTTGAGGTGTATTTTGAGTGTCCAGTTCTGAATTTTGACCATAAATTCCATTTTAGTACTCCTTCCATTTCAAATTATAAGGTGCATTAATTTTTCTAAAAGTCAAACCTTGAACATTTGACAAATTTTGATGGGAGAAATAACAATCTACATAGGCAATAAATAAGACATAAAATACGATCCCTCCGTCCCAAAATATAAGACCATCTTTGACACTATGTTAGTGTTAAAAATGGTCTTATATTTTGGGACGAAGGGAGTATTTCATAATGAATCTAATGATAATGATTTGGTATAATTTCTCTATCAAGTTGATCGAACATAGTATGCACCTTATATTTAGAATGGAGGGGGAGTAATATAGCTACAAAATCATATCAAGAAGAAACTGCTTTCAAGCATGAATCTACTTGCAGCGGTTAGTGATAGCTGTATCTACTTCTCATGATAACATTATGCCCGCTAGAGATCTCTGATCTCTCTGTCTGGTTACCATAGTTTCAAAACATCCTAGTGCAAAATCTTGCAAAATATGTGGTATTTTGCAAGATCTTGCACTAGGATGTTTTGAATTCCGAAACACGTTATACGTACATACATCGGCCAACTGTTATCACCCCTAGAAAGAATTGGTAACATAACAATCAATGACCCACAGTTCCGCGACGTGCATACGCTCGTCACCGAACAACTAGCTAGGTCTGCAGAGGCTGAGGCATGCATCTGTGCGAATGTGTGTTCAATGCAAGAATTGCCCACTCTAGTCGGCACATAGCTGGAGGCTTCACTGCATCGAAGTTACTGCAAGAGTATCTTGAGTCTGAAAAATAAAACACTGTGTGTACATAGAGCCTAGAGGGAGCAGACTGGCAGTCACAAATATTGGTCGTGGCCTGACATGCATGCATGCATGCATGAGCAGAGAAGTGTGAGGTGCAGCATGCATGCAGCCAGGCAAGACCTTAATTGGGTGGTACGAGGAGGGTGGCCAGGTGTGACCAGCTTCACTTACTAATCTCGCTTTCACTCTCTCCGTGCGTTTTAAATTCGACTTCTTGTCCTTTTTGTGTGTCGCGCGGCCACAATTCAATCGTCTTCGTCAATTTGCAAGCAAAGTATCTATAAGCATGCCTGCATGTGTCTCCGCTTCCATGATCGCAACTACCCTAAGTGTAAACAGGACTCCAAATCGAGCAGAAAGTTACGTAAGTTCAAGACCATCTTGATTGTACTACATGGCTCAATATATGTCCCGTGTCCATGCTTGTCTAGGAATGTTTGACACGAGGAATAATGAAAAATGACGTATAATTATATTATTATTTCTCTCTGCATGCCAAAGAAATATAAACATTGTGGGCGTGCGATTGTATGGACGCTCTGTGGAAGGAGACATTTCCATCGACTACTACAAAGGTGGTTGTGACGACTTTATCAATCTCAAGATGATGTGTCGCCTCAGTACCTCGGAGGTGCTCATAAGGGTAGTGTGTACGTGAGTGTGTTCATAGAGTTGAATATATGTGTGTGTGTGCGTGTGTGTGTGTGCGTGCGTGCGTGCGTGTGTGCGTGTGTGTGTGTGTGTGAGTGAGAGAGAGAGAGCATCTGCGTTTGTATTATGTTAAAAAAACATAGATAAACTTGTATATTTTTATTAACCTGACATGTTCCGGCACCCTGCCGGAGGGGAATCCACCACGGGAAGCTTCCTCATCAACCTTGTTGCCTCCATGATCACGTGTGTAGTTTATTTAGGATCTTATGGTCCATAGTAGTAACTAGATGGTATTCTCTCTCCCTCATGCATGATTTCTCGTGAGTTGTTTCACATGATCGAGATCCATATGATGTAATCGATTGTGTGTTTGTTGAATATGATGAATTGTCGCTTTATGATCAGATTGTTCATTGAAATCAATTAAATATTTTGAATTTTAGTTGCTATATAATTGAATAGCTTTGTATGCTCTCTGGTCTATTTTTCTTCTTTGGCCAAGTTTCATGGGTAGTTTTCCAGAGGGAGTTGTGCATTGTAGTAGGTTCAATCTCGCGATGATCTATATCTAGTGACAGAAAAAGGACAAGACACGTATTGTATTGTAGCTACTAAGGGTAAAATGATGGTTTCTTTATTACACTTGGATGATAGTTATTGTCTATATTATATCAAATTGCTTATTGCAATGCTCTGTTTGTTATGAACTTAATACTTTGAGATGCGTGCTGGATAATGGTCTTGGGGTGGAGTACTAATTAATTATGCAGTTGGATAACGAATGTAATTGCTATATGAGATTATACCATGAATGGTCATAGTCTTAAATATAAATATTGTAATTTAATCGCTGCCCCACTGTAATTTGCTCACCACACTTGTATGCTCAGAGATACCATTGGTGAACCTATGGCCCCGGGCATCTATTTTCATATGCTGAAAACTTTACCAAAAATAGTATTTCTTTGTTATACTGTCTCTTTATTTTATCTATCTATCAATTTCTACCATATTGTGTACTTTAATCTTGTAACTAGCATGACAAGAAGATTAACAATCTTCTTGACGTGTTGGGCACAAATTTGTTTTGTGTGCAGATACCAGTGACTTTGTTTGCTGAAAGAAGTCATTCTGATTCGATAAACCTTGATTCTCTACTGAAGAAAATACGTATTGCTATGTTACTTCACCTTTATGCTTGGGGGTTATCCAACCACTCTTAGCCCAACCACGCCTCACTCTCAGCAGCCGTCATGTGTCACGTGTTGGGTGCTCCCTTGGAATTTTTTATTTATTTTTCTGTACGTGTTTTCGGGTTTTTAGGCCTTTCGGTGTTTGCCCAGTTTGCCCTAGGTTTTGGACCTGAAAATTTTTGAATTTCTTTTTGCGCGAACAAATGCGTTTTTTCGCGAGAGGCACATATTTGCTTCTTGTGGAGGCACAGGTTTGCTTCCGCGAAAGGCACAATTGTACCTTTCAAAAAAAGTGTTTTTTCTTCCACGAGAGGCACAGATTTTGCTTCTCGTGGAGGCAAAGATTTGCTACGCGACAGACACAGCTGTGCCTCTCGAAAAGAGAAAGAAAAAAATATCTTCCACGAGAGGCACAAATTTGCTTCTCATGGAGGCACCGTTTTTCCTTCATGAGAGGCACAACTGTTCCTCACTGAAAAGGAAATAAAATGTGTTTTTTCCTTCGTGAGAGGCACAAATTTGCTTCCATGAAGGCACAGATTTATTTCCGCGAGAGGCACATCTCGGAAAAAGAAAAAAACAGGAAAAAAATGTGCTTCTGGCTCATTTTTTTTTCAAAAAATTGTTCATCAAAACTAATTTACATGAGATCTAGCTTCGAAGATCTTGACGCGAGAAATCCAATGGTGAAAACTGTTTGTGGTTTGGACGCACGGTTTAAGAGATAAAGTATTTTAAATAAACAAATCTATGAAAAAACTCACATGTTGCGATAAGTGGGACTGTGGGAGTGACCTTTGCAAGGCTACCCCTTAATTAGTGATTTGGGGGAGTGCCCATGTTGAAGGTGAGCGTGATATGGGCCGGGCCAGGCGCGTGGGAGACCACGGGCCACATCCTCATTTTTTCTTCTTTTTTCACATTTTCTTTTTTTGTTTTCATAACTTTTTCTACACTTCCAAATATTTTAAATATATACATTACAAAAATCAGTTTACATATAACATTTCAAAAATGTTAATCAAGAATTTCAAAAGGAAAATATGTATAGAGAAAATGTTTCTCCTATATATGAAAAATGTATACAATCTTTATGAAGAAGTTTATCATGTATTTGAAAAATGTTAATCAAGTATTTGGAAAATTTTCACTAAAAAGTATATAAAAATATGAGTCACGCTATTCGCCACCCTGGGTGAGGAATAGTTATTCCTCACCCCAGCCACCCCGTAGGAGCCAGACACACACCACCACACCACAACTCCCGTAAGAAACAAAAGCTGTGTGAGGTAAAATTACAATCGAGTGGGCGGCACATCCACCATAAAAACAAAACGCTTGCAAGGTAAAATTACAACATGGAGCCAAGTAATCTGTCCTACTCGCCAGGCATGTGCGAGGTAGAGTTAAGGCGTGGATGGTGAGAGAAGGTAAGTTTCAGATAATTGATTTGCAACCTGACTCGTAATTCTGTTAAAGAACTGACGAGACGATTTTTACCAGCATCATATACTGCAATTCTCGGTGAAGTCAAGGAGATTAGTTCCAATTATTGGTACGAAAGCAAATACAGTTGCACACATGTGTGTAAAATTTGTTGTTCGTGCGAGTAGATGGAGCTGGTGGTTGAGCTCTGCCCCTGATTTCCAGTGTACTAGCCCTACAACAAAATTGTACTGTCGAAGAATAAAATAGCTCAATAAGGTTATAGGGTTTTTCCCCCTGACAATTAAGGTTCTATAAGAATGTGTCCGAAGCCTGTCAGGTAATACCAGCCAACTAAGCAGATACACAATGAAATTTCTGAACACGAATTACCTAGTGCATCATGCAAAATACTGATGGTTGGGGTAACACATATGGACAAGGCGACGTATAATTACAGAAACAAACTGACTTGATAATGTTACACTGCACTATATGCACCGAAACTGACTTGATAATGTTACAAGGACGCATAATGGTCTTGCTAAAACGAACTCAAAATGATTGATGCCTAGCATCTTGCAATCCTCCTGGAACCTCCCTTGCAGATAACCATTGTTCAGACTCCATCAAATCGTCATGATGAATAAAGTCTACAAAACTACAGAGGCAAAACTGCTTGTCACATCCTTTGCTCGCATGCAGAATCATGAACTTTAGAATAAGCAACCTAACAATTAAGTGGGACTCTTAGTCGAAGCCAATGGGGTAATCTCAGGCGACCGCACTTGAAAGATGCTTGCAGAGTGAACTGTTGAAACTTAATGACAGATTTTACAACTACAAACTGTAGTCAGAAAAACATTAAGACATGGATAGATTCTTACCAACAACCCAGTGAATGAGACATGATGGTCCGAGATAAATAGAGCAATGCTCTTTGCTAGAGAAAAGCATGCATGCAGATTTTTACTTATACATACATAGAATTAAATTAGATGATAACAGAAATAGAGGAATGCTCTTCCCTAGAGGAAAAAAATGCAAGCATATTTTTACTTATATATAGCATGTACATACAGAGAATTAAACTAGATGATAACATAAATTGCGCAAGCATCGGGCAGAATTACCTTTTCATATTGGACTTTATGACATTTGAAGTTCAAAGTGTCTGGCTATTGAGCTCCCATTTTATGTCTACATTTTTTTCGTCTCAAATGATATGTGTAGTTGGCATACTGTTAATTACAGACCTGGAAGCTAATGTCAGGTATATTTGGAGTATGTGCCTAAAAGTGTCTACATTTTATCTCTTCTGTTATGCTTGCATAATGTAAAAATGCCTCAAGGAATTTGTAGATTCAGAGCGCTCACCAAGACTACTGCCATCTCTTTAGTGAGTTTCTTTGTCTGGGTCAGTAGCTACTTATGCTTGTTACACTACCTGCTGCTAGATGGATGGATACATTATTAAATAGGTTGATGCTTTTTTCCACATCTATGTCACATTAAAGGAACTAACCTTTGAATCATTGCTGACAATCTAGTAAATCACGGGAGAAGGACCATCTAATTACTCCATGTGCTGAGCTGAAACATATTGGCATATCACTGAGGAAAAGAAAGAAACTACAAAATTGACTAATTAGCAGAATGATAGAATGACAGGCATAGTTCTTTATTTCCACATACACCATTTCGAAAGACGAAATAGAGCTGAAATTATGTTAGGGGCCCAGGTAAATAAGTTATTCTTCCTCTTGGCAACCCGGGATCCTTTCTTGGCCTTCTTCCTCTTCCTTTGCCCCGCTCCTAAAAAAATCAAGAACCCTAATCCTAAACATTCAGAAATTGATGGATCAGGAAAGGGAGAGGAAAAGGAAGAGGCGGTTCTTACCGGCTAGAAGACCGACGGATGTGGGGAGGGACGCAAGAGAAGGCCGTTGTCGCCGCAGACCTTGCGTCGGAACTTTGCGCTGTCCACTTCGCCTCCTGGTCGCATGAGAGAGGGAATGGGGGAGTACTCCACGCGCCAGGGTGGGGAGTAGCCCTCGCTTCCGGGTAGTCCCTCTGGCACAATCGCCGCTGCCGCCGCCGCAATCCGAGGATGGACTAGGGAGAGAGAAATGGTGTCAATCCAGTTGAGAGAGATAGAGGTAGGGGTGTGAAGGAAATATGCCCTAGAGGCAATAATAAAGTTATTATTTATTTCCTTATATCATGATAAATGTTTATTATTCATGCTAGAATTGTATTAACCGGAAACATAATACATGTGTGAATACATAGACAAACAGATTGTCACTAGTATGCCTCTACTTGACTAGCTCGTTGATCAAAGATGGTTATGTTTCCTAACTATAGACATGAGTTGTCATTTGATTAACGGGGTCACATCATTAGGAGAATGATGTGATTGACATGACCCATTCCATTAGCTTAGAACACGATCGTTTAGTATTCTGCTATTGCTTTCTTCATGACTTATACATGTTCCTATGACTATGAGATTATAAAACTCCTGTTTACCGGAGGAACACTTTGTGTGCTACCAAACGTCACAACGTAATTGGGTGATTATAAAGGTGCTCTACAGGTGTCTCCGAAGGTACTTGTTGGGTTGGCGTATTTCGAGATTAGGATTTGTCACTCCGATTGTCAGAGAGGTATCTCTGGGTCCTCTCGATAATGCACATCACTTAAGCCTTACAAGCATTGCAACTAATGAGTTAGTTGCGGGATGATGTATTACGGAACGAGTAAAGAGACTTGCCGGTAACGAGATTGAACTAGGTATTGAGATACCGACGATCGAATCTCGGGCAAGTAACATACCGATGACAAAGGAAACAACGTATGTTGTTATGCGGTCTGACCGATAAAGATCTTCGTAGAATATGTAGGAGCCAATATGAGCATCCAGGTTCCGCTATTGGTTATTGACCGGAGACGTGTCTCGGTCATGTCTACATACTTCTCGAACCCGTAGGGTCCGAACGCTTAACATTATGATGACAGTTCTATTATGAGTTTATGTGTTTTGATGTACCGAAGGTTGTTCGGAGTCCCGGATGTGATCACGGACATGACGAGGAGTCTCAAAATGGTCGAGACATGAAGATTGATATATTGGAAGCCTATGTTTGGAAATCGGAAGTATTCCGGGTGAAATAGTGATTTTACCGGAGTACCGGACGGGTTACCGGAACCCCCCGGAGGTTATTGGGCCTTATGGGCCCAGGTGGAGGGAGAGGAGAGGCGGCCAAGGGGCAGCCGCGCGCCCCTCCCCCCCAAGTCCGAATTGGACAAGGAGGAGGGGGACGCCCCCCTTTCCTTTCCCCTCTCTCCTCCTTCCCCCCAAGTCCTAATCCAACTAGGAAAAAGGAGGGGAGTCCTACTCCCGGTGGGAGTAGGACTCCTCTGGCGCGCCTCCTCCTATGGCCGGCCGCACCCCCCCCTTGCTCCTTTATATACGGGGGCAGGGGGCACCCCATAGACACAACAATTGATCATTGATCTCTTAGCCGTGTGCGGTGCCCCCTCCACCATAGTCCACCTCGATAATACTGTAGCGGTGCTTAGGCGAAGCCCTGCGTCGGTAGAACATCAACACCGTCACCACGCCGTCGTGCTGACGAAACTCTCTCTCAACACTCGGCTGGATCGGAGTTCGAGGGACGTCATCGGGCTGAATGTGTGCTAAACTCGGAGGTGCCGTACGTTCGGTACTTGATCGTTCGAATCGTGAAGACGTACGACTACATCAACCCGTTGTGCTAACGCTTCCACTTTCGGTCTACGAGGGTACGTGGACAACACTCTCCCCTCTCGTTGCTATGCATCACCATGATCTTGCGTGTGCTTAGGAATTTTTTTGAAATTACTACGTTCCCCAACAGTGGTATCAGAGTCTGGTTTTATGCGTTGATGTTATATGCACGAGTAGAACACAAGTGAGTTGTGGGCGATATAAGTCATACTGCTTACCAGCATGTCATACTTTGGTTCGGTGGCATTGTTGGATGAAGCGGCCCGGACCGACATTACGCGTACGCTTACGCGAGACTGGTTCTACCGACGTGCTTTGCACACAGGTGGCTGGCGGGTGTCAGTTTCTCCAACTTTAGTTGAACCGAGTGTGGCTACGCCCGGTCCTTGCGAAGGTTAAAACAGCACCAACTTGACAAACTATCGTTGTGGTTTTTGATGCGTAGGTAAGAACGGTTCTTGCTAAGCCTGTAGCAGCCACATAAAACTTGCAACAACAAAGTAGAGGACGTCTAACTTGTTTTTGCAGGGCATGTTGTGATGTGATATGGTCAAGACATGATGCTAAATTTTATTGTATGAGATGATCATGTTTTTGTAACCGAGTTATCGGCAACTGTCAGGATCCATATGGTTGTCGCTTTATTGTATGCAATGCAATCGCCCTGTAATGCTTTACTTTATCACTAAGCGGTAGCGATAGTCGTGGAAGCATAAGATTGGCGAGACGACAACAATGCTACGATGGAGATCAAGGTGTCGCGCCGGTGACGATGGTAATCATGACGGTGTTTCGGAGATGGAGATCACAAGCACAAGATGATGATGGCCATATCATATCACTTATATTGATTGCATGTGATGTTTATCTTTTATGCATCTTATCTTGCTTTGATTGACGGTAGCATTATAAGATGATCTCTCACTAAATTTCAAGTTAAAAGTGTTCTCCCTGAGTATGCACCGTTGCCAAAGTTCGTCATGCCCAGACACCACGTGATGATCGGGTGTGATAAGCTCTACGTCCATCTACAACGGGTGCAAGCCAGTTTTGCATACGCAAAATACTCAGGTTAAACTTGACGAGCCTAGCATATGCAGATATGGCCTCGGAACACTGAGACCGAAAGGTCGAGCGTGAATCATATAGTAGATATGATCAACATAGTGATGTTCACCATTGAAAGCTACTCCATTTCACATGATGATCGGTTATGGTTTAGTTGATTTGGATCACGTGATCACTTAGAGGATTGGAGGGATGTCTTTCTAAGTGGGAGTTCTTAAGTAATATGATTAATTGAACTTAAATTTATCATGAACTTAGTACCTCATAGTATCTTGCTTGTCTATGTTGTTTGTAGATAGATGGCCCGTGCTGTTGTTCCGTTGAATTTTAATGCGTTCCTTGAGAAAGCAAAGTTGAAAGATGATGGTAGCTATTACACGGACTGGGTCCGTAACTTGAGGATTATCCTCATTGCTGCTCAGAAGAATTACGTCCTGGAAGCACCGCTGAGTGCCAGGCCTGCTGCTGATGCAACTACAGACGTTAAGAACGCCTGGCAGAGCAAAGCTGATGACTACTCGATAGTTCAGTTTGCCATGCTTTATGGCTTAGAACCGGGACTTCAACGACGTTTTGAACATCATGGAGCATATGAGATGTTCCAGGAGTTGAAGTTAATATTTCAAGCAAATGCCCGAATTGAGAGATATGAAGTCTCTAATAAGTTCTACAGCTGCAAGATGGAGGAGAATAGTTTTTTCAGTGAGCATATACTTAGAATGTCTGGGTACCATAATCACTTGACTCAGCTGGGAGTTAATCTTCCAGTTGATCGTGTCATTGACAGAGTTCTTCAATCACTGTCACCAAGCTACAAAAGCTTCGTGATGAACTGTAATATGCAAGGGATGAATAAGACAATTCCCAAGCTCTTCGCAATGCTAAAAGTTGCGGAGGTACAAAATCAAGAAGGAGCATCAAGTGTTGATGGTCAATAAGACCACCAGTTTCAAGAAAAAGGGTAAAGGGAAGAAGAAGGGGAACTTCAAGAAGAACAGCAAGCAAGTTGCTGCTCAGGAGAAGAAACTCAAGTATGGACCTAAGGCTGAGACTGAGTGCTTCTACTGCAAGCAGACTGGTCACTGGAAGCGGAACTACCCCAAGTATTTGGCGGATAAGAAGGATGGCAAGGTGAACAAAGGTATATGTGATATACATGTTATTGATGTGTACCTTACTAGAGCTCGCAGTAGCACCTGGGTATTTGATACTGGTTCTGTTGCTAATATTTGCAACTCGAAACAGGGACTACGGATTAAGCGAACACTGGCAAAGGACAAGGTGACGATGCGCGTGGGAAATGGTTCCAAAGTCGATGTGATCGCGGTCGGCATGCTACCTCTACATCTACCTTCGGGATTAGTATTAGACCTAAATAATTGTTATTTGGTGCCAGCGTTGAGCATGAACATTATATCTGGATCTTATTTGATGCGAGACGGTTGTTCATTTAAATCAGAGAATAATGGTTGTTCTATTTATATGAGTAATATCTTTTATGGTCATGCACCCTTGAAGAGTGGTCTATTTTTGATGAATCTCGATAGTAGTGATACACATATTCATAATGTTGAAACCAAAATATGCAGAGTTGATAATGATAGTGCAACTTATTTGTGGCACTGTCGTTTAGTTCATATCGGTGTAAAGCGCATGAAGAAACTCCATACTGATGGACTTTTGGAACCACTTGATTATGAATCACTTGGTACTTGCAAACTGTGCCTCATGGGCAAGATGACTAAAACGCCGTTCTCCAGTACTATGGAGAGAGCAACAGATTTGTTGGAAATCATACATACAGATGTATGTGGTCCGATGAATGTTGAGGCTCGTGGCGGATATCGTTATTTTCTCACCTTCACAGATGATTTAAGGAGATATGGGTATGTCTACTTAATGAAGAATAAGTCTGGAACATTTGAAAAGTTCAAAGACTTTCAGAGTGAAGTTGAAAATCATCGTAACAAGAAAATAAAGTTTCTACGATCTGATCGTGGAGGAGAATATCTGAGTTACGAGTTTGTTCTACATTTGAAACAATGCGGAATCGTTTCGCAACTCATGCCACCCGGAACACCACAGCGTAACGGTGTGTCCGAACGTCGTAATCGTACTTTACTAGATATGGTGCGATCTATGATGTCTCTTACAGATTTACCGCTATCATTTTGGGGTTATGCTTTAGAGATGGCCGCATTCATGTTAAATAGGGCACCATCAAAATCCGTTGAGACGATGCCTTATGAACTGTGGTTTGGCAAGAAACCAAAGTTGTCGTTTATTAAAGTTTGGGGCTGAGATGCTATGTGAAAAAGCTTCAACCTGATAAGCTCAAACCCAAATCGGAGAAATGTGTCTTCATAGGATACCCAAAGGAGACTGTTGGGTACACCTTCTATCACAGATCCGAAGGCAAGACATTCGTTGCTAAGAATGGATCCTTTCTAGAGAAGGAGTTTCTCTCAAAAGAAGTGAGTGGGAGGAAAGTAGAACTTGATGAGGTAACTGTACCTGCTCCCTTGTTGGAAAGTAGTTCATCACAGAAACCGGTTTCTGAGACGCCTACACCAATTAGTGAGGAAGTTAATGATGATGATCATGAAACTTCAAATCAAGTTACTACTGAACCTTATAGATCAACCAGAGTAAGATCCGCACCAGAGTGGTACGGTAATCCTGTTCTGGAAGTCATTTTCGAGACCCCGATTCTAAGTCACACCGATCTAGCATGTAACACCTCATATCACTTTGCGGCCTCACACACGGTATTCCCACGGGTGTCGCCTTACCATGGCCCGAGACCGTTTGCGCCTTTTGGCTCACGTATATGATGGTATCGCTAGCATCCATATGACAGAGAACCCGGGCCGACATGACTAGTCATGAACCCAAAGCGGCACTAACCCATGGGGACAGGCCTACATGAATCAACTTCGAGCATGTCGGTCAACAGCGTGTGAATCCGGGCTGTAGCACTGGGCTAACAGGACTCCGGATGTCACCGCGTGACAATTCCCCGAAGGGACAGACACAGGAACGAAGTGAAACACATGCCGGCCAGTCAAGTGTCCTGAACAGTAGTGCTGGGCTAGCAGGACTCCGGTGAACCGGGCTGTAGCGGACTACTATGGCTCAAGGAGGCACTAGACTACATTCCCCCATAAGAGAGGCTGACAAGGATAAACAACTAGATTGTCGGATCCCACACATAGCAATACACGTTACACGTACGCATAACATGCAAGTATGTGCTGTACAACATGGCATCACAACATAATGCAAACTCATATAGATAAAGGCCCAGAAGAGCCACATAGCATTAAATACAAACAGGGGTCACATGACCCATCATTCAGAGCATACAAGCAATGGAAGCATTACATGTCTGAGTACAGACAACTACAAAAGAAAAAGGCTAAGAAGTCTGACTATCTACAAGTCCCTCCCAAGGGCACAAGATCGTAGCTGAGGTGCAAGCTACTCGTCGAAGTCCAAGCGGTACTACTAGTGAGACAGATGTCTCACCTGCAAAACATAAATAAAGCAAACGTGAGTACAAAGGTACTCAGCAAGACTTACATCAGATCCTATCATACATGCATTTGTATCAAAAAGGTAATGTGGGGTTTAGTTGCAGCAAGCCAGCTTTGACTCAGTGGCTATCCTGTTCTACGACAACGAGAAACTTCTTTGAGGTGAGGCAGCGCACACGAGTCCACTAGTCACCACATCAATACACTACTATGGATTCATCCTCGTCTCCTTACAAGAAGGCCATCCATAGCACTCACCCTTGTCTTGAGAATTTTAGAGTATCCACTTTAAGTTGTCTATGTACCACATAAGCATCCAAGAAGTCCATAACCGAGGACACGGCTATTCGAATAGATCATGATAACCCTGCAGGGGTGTACTTCTTCACACACGCTCTCACCACTTATCACCATGTACACGTCATGTACCTCGGCAACCTTCAAGCGGAAGCCTAGCGAGGGTGTCAGCCACGACCTGGCTAACCACACAAGACTCTAGTCCAGGTTTATCGCCTATTCGGGTTCCATCCGCAAGGAGATCCGGCCGGGGTGTCGCTCACGGCCCCAAACGATATGTGCAGGGTTCCCAAGCCCACCTCGCCGGATGGATCTACGCTTGGTACACCGTGCCACTTGTGCCTAGTCTGTCCCAAGCCCACCTGGCCGGGTGCCACTTGGTAGACTACTAACACTACCTATAAACACCAGAAACTATTTGCGACTCCTGGACAGAGATCAAGTTGGCTAATAAGTCGAGAGGGGCACTTAAGCATTCCAATGTGTGGTAGTAGATAGTCATTGGACAACATACCCGGAACTCAGTGCTTAGGGACGGTTCCAGTGAGACAACCCACCCTGTACTCTTACATGGCCTCTCACCGCTACCTTTACCAAATCGTGTTCACACGCTTAACTCTCAACACCAGAACATATCGTACCACTCCAATTCATTCCCGATGAATCAGACCTGACACAACTCTAAGCAATAGCAGGCATGGCATGGTAAGAACACAACATGGCTCAATCAACTCCTACACATGCTAGTGGGTTTTAACTATTTACTGTGGCAATGACAGGTCATGCAGAGGAATGGGTTCAACTACCGCAGCATAAAGTAGCAGTTGAATCGTTGTTGTCCTAATGCAATAAATGAGAGCAGGAGCGAGAGAGTAGAATTGTATCGGAATGAACAAGGGGGTTTGCTTGCCTGGTAGATCAACAGAGGGGGCACTGCTCCTCAGACAGGTACTCTGGATCGGTCTCCGGAGCAGGACCTATCGAGAAGGAACGGTGTCGGAAATCAATACACAATCATATGCAACATTATGATGCATGAACATGGCATGGGTATGTGATGTGCTTTGAGCTAATGCATTTAGCATTCTATTTGGAAGAGGTCCATTTGAACCCAAGGTTCAAATGCAACTCTAAATTAACTCTTTATAAATGCCATTTATATGATTCCTCATATACAGCATATATAAGTTGGTTTGTCATGCGTGAAAATGGTACAGATGGATAGATTGAATTTTTCTGATAATTTTTCATATATAAATTATTTCAATCTGAGCTACGGTTGAATTTCTATGAATTTTTGAAGTTTTGAATAAATTCTGGAATTTCCTGATTTAATTTAATACCAGAAAAGAAATAACTGCGTTAGCATGACATCACAGAGGCGTCAGCAGGGCTGACCAGGTCAAACCTGACGTGTGGGGGAACACATCAGTGACACCGGGGCTAAACCCGAGTCAAACCTAGCTGACCAGTGTTTGACCCAGCCCTGGGGCCCATAGTCGATGGCTTAGGGGGTGGATTAAGTGGCAGGGTTAGCAGCTAATCACGCGCCACGTCAGCCGCCGGAGTTTCGCCGGCGACGACCCCGAGCCACGGCGGAAGTTCGCCGGAACAAGCGGGAGGCCACGGTTTGGCACACGGAGGCCACCGACGGGTAGCCCGTGCACGGGCGCATCCAGCCGCGCTCAGGGGAGGCCGCGGGAACGGCGGAGCTCGCCGGAGCAGAGCTTGCGGTGGCGGCTGGAGTCGGGTGCGTGCGGTTTAGGTGCTGCGGGGCACTAGGGGGGCTGCAGCCCACTACAAGGAAACCCGCTATAAAGCAACAAAAATTCTACAACGTTTTGAGTATATGTTGTAAAATTCAGAATAGATACACATATATGGGTTGTAGTATATGCGCTGCAGATATGCAGCTCATGACCCTATCATGATTATAAAAAAAAGTGGAAAGGAGAGGGAGACGCGTGAGAAACAGAGCCCACGACTCCCTCGTCTCTACCAAATCGCCGCCACCAATGCCTCGTCTCCCTCCTCCGACCCGCCTCGTCTCCCTTGCGCCGACCCTCCCCCTCCCCTCATCCCACCTCACAGCTCCGGAGGCTGCCAGATCCGCCACATCCTCACCCAACCGTCCCTCTCGCGTCCCATCCCGGTCTCTTCACGCGGCTCCTCGCTGCGCTACCTGCGGGGGCTGCATCAGGTGATCTCCGGCGAATCCTGCCAACGCCAAGCACAACCCGAGGTCCCTTTGCTCCGTGGAGCCTTCCCATCCGGCTAGATCGAGTGCTTGCTGCCACCAAAGCCCACCCGCGACCCATCCCGCATGGCTAGGGTTTCGGGCGTCGGATCCGGTGTCAGTGGCCATGTCGTCCTCGTCTCCTCCAGTGAGTGCATCCCTTCCCTTGGCTTCATCCTCTCTCTCTCTCCCTTCTCTAACATCTGCTCTTCACTTCTCATGTAGACGTGCGGGGAGGAACGGACAGTGGACAACCTTGCTGCGGCTCGAGATGAAGCAGCCACGAGCTTCCTCCTCCTCCGGCTTCAGGTGAGTTGGTCCACTCCTCCCTCTGCTCTGGTTCGTGGCACAACAGGAGACATTGTTGTTCTGGTGTTGTTAGGATTTTCTACTGTTTGGGATCAAGTGCCTACTGGTTGAGGTCAATTTGATTTTGTTTTGCTACTAAAGTGTCAAAGCAGAGGACGACCACATGCTCGACTGAGTCACGATGTGTTGAGGCTGGGAAGGTCGGCATGGCCTTCAACCATGGCAAATACACCTACTATGCTGCTGCCTTGCAAGCATTAGTGGCTAGAAATCAACTCCTAGCTGCATATTCTTTCTAGGGTAACATCATTGTAGGGAGGGATTCTGAAGCCCATATACGCAGTAACCAGTGTGTTTGAGGCAATTAGTACAAAAAACACCTAGGCATGGTTAAAATTCAGGTGGGGGTCTACAAGTAATTAATACAGTATATATCTCCAAGGCCCTAATTATTTTCTTTTCCAATCTTTAGTATTCTCCTGTTTCAGGTTTTGACCATGGCCAACATATATTGTTGTAGGCTAATTACTAAATCAATCTAACGATGGTTCATGTGGCAGTGGAGGTGTACCAACGGTAGTTTGAAGCAGATTAGGCGGCCGCGGGCATCTTTGGCGGCGAGGCCGTCCAGTGAAGGAAATGGCAGTGTGGCGATTTGTGTTCTATTCTCCATCCTTTAAGCTCATAACAGAAGAAAGAACTATACAATCACTATTGTTTTATTAAGAAAAAAACCTATCATGTACGCATGTTTTGATGAGTACTCCTCTTGACTCAATTGTGTTGTAGGGAGTGAAAGCATCCAATTGCGGTGATCTGCAGCTCTGGTCGCCTCCAGCAGCACCACATAATCAAAGTTCCAAACAGTTGTGTTGGACTGCTGCCTCCAGCCAACCATAACATAATCATTGGATGTGCTTCTTATGTAGAAGATTTGAGTGATCTATGTGTTTATTTCAGAAAACATTTTCTTAATGAAGCTTTATATTATATAGATATTCCTGTACATTAGCTTTAGTTTTTTTGCTAACTAGAAAGTGGTTTCCTTTTTCTTACACCAACTCACTAAAGCATTGGGTTCATTTGGGGTTCCTAGATAGCTAATTTTAGGAGCACACAAGATTTAGACTCCTGCTATGTAATTAAAGGAAATCATGATATTGACTAATATCCTCTGTATATTTACTAACCCTGGATCAGAGACATTTAAATTTAAATTATAATTTGGAAAGTTTATTTATAGGAATGATACATAGTATGTATAAATGCATTTATGAAAATAAATTTATTTCAGCCACATGTAAGCCAACACAGTATCACATGTAATATTTCTCAATTAGTTAAAAGTATGCTTCTTTTAAAATTGGTGGTTTTATTTTTTATTACATACAAATGTTATAGTTATACATGGCAAACTAAAATTGTTGTGCAGACACACTGGTTGATGACTAGTCTAACTAACTCAGGGATAAATTCATTGAGTAAGATGTAAAGTTGCCAAGATAGTAACTAGGGCACATAGAACGGGACGAATATAGATTCTCTTATTTTATTAAGTAGAATGGAACTTGGTGAAGCTTTACTTGTGTTGCGCTGTTCTAGAGATGCATAAGACACATGTAACCTTTTTCCCTTGGCATTGCAGCTGCATGCACCAACTTGATGTAGGGCGACACCATGGAAGGTATACACTCTCCCTCTCCCTACTGTACTACCGCTCGTTGTGTCCATGAACATTGAGCCATGCTAGGTTCTATCTGTCCATATAATGTTATTGAGCCATATTGTTCTGTAGGCTATGTCGTATATTATGGCGTCTGGATTAGTCATCAATGATCACTAACACTCATGCTGGTATATTTCCAGAATCATAACAAGGACGTAGTTCTTGCTACAGTTCTAAGTTATGATCCCGAATTTAAACTTAATGGTGCTGAAATTAAAATGCATTTTGGGCAGTGTAATACAAAACTTGCGAAAACTGAAGATTTGGTACAGATTCGCAAAAACTGCAATACTAATGGTAATGCAGAAAAAATATATTGCATGGCCCTCAACGTTTGTACGTGTCTAATATCCTGCCTTTATCACTACTTGTATCATGTCAATGCATTATGTGTTAATAGTTCATTTTGTTATTTTTGTTGTAGATTGAAAAGATATATGGATGATTATATGGGTGCGTAACAAGTATACTGCAATGATGATGATGATGATGATGACGACGATGATATTCTGGTTCATGATGATGATGATGATGGATGCTTTCAATTTTAGTTAAGTTGTGGGATGTTCCTGTTGGATGATGTTCCTCAGTTAGTTTTAGTCAAGTTGTAGGGATATTGATGGATGATTTTAGTTTAGATTTTGCTGTCAAGAAAATTTTAGATTGTGCATCACATTTGGATGATGTTCCTCCTGTAATATCCATTGTTGTAATCCAACAGTTTTATCTGATATATGATTTCTTCCTCTTGTGAGTATATTCTCTTTTTTTTTCCTCACTTGATACACATAATTATCATCATTATGTGGAGCATTAATTTAATTGTTGACATTATACAATATTATTCATATTACATATGCACCAACATCTGAAGCCTTCCAAATTCTCTATTGCGTATCAATCAGATTTGGATTCATGTACATTAAGCATCAACGTATATAAGTGTTGTAAAAATAGGTTTTATGTGTTGTACTCTTGCAACGGTCGCTTTTACCAACGATAGTACAAGCGTTGCATTATGCACTAGCAACACCGGATAAGGCTACGCATCCCAATCCGTTGGTAAAGACTCTCGCAACGCATATATGGACTTTTAGATACGGAAAAAAGCGTTGCTATATGAGGGGTCATGTTGTAGTGGGTTGGGTGCAAACGAGGTGCGGGAGGGCACTGAGAACGGCGGTGAGCTTGGTTGCGAGCCTAGGTGACAATGGCCACAGTGGCGACATGAGCGGCGGAGCCGAGCTCTCAGCCGCGACGGCGACGGTGTTGGAGGAAGAATTCGAGCTAGGGGAGAGGGGGTTCGACGGCGGGGCTCACAGCGAGTCGAGCAGAGGCAACGGCGGCTCGGAGAAGGCACTACAGGCGACGGACGGGCGGTGGAGATCCACGGCGGCCGAGGTTGAAGATGACGGCGGAGGCGGCTCCACAAGGCGTCCGGCGACGCGTGGCGTGACGGAGAGGTAGCGGACGAGGTGGTGGAGCTTTTGGGCACGACGGAGGGGCGAGGGGACTACGGTGGGCGCATCGAACGGCGTCGGTGGCGATGGTGGCGCTCGGGCAGCAGCGGGGAAGAGAGTAGAGGAGGAGAGGGGCGACCATAAGGGAGGGGAGTGGACGAGGGGGGTCGGGGGGTGCGTGTCGCCCTCGGATGCCTCCAGCGGCGAGCAAGGAAGCAGGAGGTGGCCGGCGTGTGCTCGCGCGCGGTGGCCACGCACGCGTCCTCCTGGCGGGAGGAAGACGACAGGGGAGGGGGGGCAGGTGGGCTGGGCTGGCCAACTGGGCCGGCCAGGCCACACAGTGCTGGGCCAGCACAGGAGCTGGCCGCAGGTAAGGTCTAGGTAGGTTTTTTTCCATTTTTCTTTTTCTTTTCTATTTTTCTGACATTTGTTTGGTTTAATAAAAATACTAAACCATTTTATTTTCTTATGCCAATTTTTGCAGGGGCTAGTGGTATTATTCCAGAGCTCCTCAACTACTGGCATAATTTTTGGACAATATTTATACATATATTAATATATATCCAAAGCGAATAATTATTGCATTAATTCCAAAAGGCCAAAATAAATACTTATGAGCTCCTGAAAATATTTGTTTGAATTTTACCTCTAACCAATATTTTCAGAGAGCAACATGAACATTTTCTTGGACCTTTTTGGAGCAATTTTTATCTGGGTTATTTCCAGAAATGATTTCTGAGGGTTTCACAAATCCCCATTTCAAATTTAAATGGAATTTGAACATGATGCACAATTGACTAGCTGGTCTAGGTCATACCAGAACTAGGGATGTGACAACTCGCCCCCACTCGGAAGAATCTCATCCCGAGATTCAGGAGTCGGCGGAAAGAAAGCGGGGTACTCAAGTCGAAGACGATCTTCACGCTCCCAAGTAGCTTCTCTCTCGGAATGATGAGACCACTGAACCTTGAGAAACTTGATGTTATGACGTTGAGTGACACGCTCTGCTTGATCCAGAATGCGGACGGGGTACTCTCAATATGTGAGGTTATCTTGGAGATCAAGCGTTTCATGATCCACTCCGCGGATGGGATCCAAGAAGCAACGCCTGAGTTGAGAGACGTGGAAGACATCATGAACTCGAGAAAGATGTGGGGGTAGTTCCAACTGGTAGGCAACCTCTCCTCGTTTAGCGTGAACGAGAAAAGGACCAATGTAACGAGGAGCCAACTTGTCCTTGATACTGAAACGATGGGTACCCTTCAAGGGAGTAACCTGAAGGTAAGCCTTGTCGCCAATTTCATAAGCCACTTCCTTATGACGACGGTCATACTGGCTCTTTTGACGAGATTGGGCTGTTTTCAAATTCTCACGAATGATGTGAACTTGCTCTTCTGCCTCCTGGATCATATCCGGTCCAAAGAATTGGCTTTCACCGATTTCTGACCAGTTCAAAGGTGTTCGACATCTTCGCCCATACAGAATCTCAAAAGGAGCTTTCTTGAGACTGGATTGGTAGCTATTGTTATAAGAAAACTCGGCGAAAGGAAGGCACTTCTCCCAATCCATACTGAATGAGATAACGCAAGCTCTAAGCATGTCTTCGAGGATTTGGTTGACCCTTTCCACCTGACCACTTGATTGAGGGTGGAAAGCGGTACTGAAGGAAAGATGGGTGCCCATGGCAGTTTGGAAACTCTCCCAGAAATGAGAAGTGAAAAGACTACCACGATCTGAATTGATCTCTAGTGGGACACCATGAAGTGAAACTATTCGAGAAATATATAAGTCAGCGAGCTGACTAGCAGTGATACTCTCTCGAACAGGTAGGAAGTGAGCCACTTTGGAAAGACGATCAATGGCTACGAAGATAGCATTATTCCCTCTCCTTGTCCTGGGAAAGCCGGTGATGAAGTCCATACCAACTTTATCCCATTTCCATTCAGGAATAGCTAAAGGCTGAAGGGTGCCAGCAGGTCTTTGATGCTCTACCTTAACGCGACGACAAACGTCACAGTTAGCAATGAACTGAGCAATTTCTCTCTTCATCCTAGTCCACCAGAACCTCTGGCGTAGGTCCTGATACATCTTAGTACTACCGGGATGAATCGTGAGAGGGGATTCATGTGCCTCCTTAAGAATCAGTTGTCGCAGATGTTGATTCTTGGGAATCACCAAGCAATTCTCAAAGAAAACAACACCTCGATCATCCATAGAGAAACATCCACCAACTCCCTTCCTAATGTTTCTCTTGATGCGGATAACACCCCTATCAAACTTCTGATCAGTAATGATCTGATCCTCAAGGGTAGGTTTCGCCACCAAGGTAGAAAGGAATCCGCGAGGAGCAATGTGAAGGTTAAGCTTACATAATTCCTCATGGAGAAGTGGCTGGCCCTGTTGCAACATGAGATTGTTGCAATAGGACTTACGACTTAGTGCATCAGCCATGACATTCCCCTTGCCTGGGGTGTAGGTAATTCCTAAGTCGTAATCTGAGATCAACTCCAACCAACGTCTTTGCCTAAGGTTCAAATCTGGTTGGGTGAAGATATACTTGACACTCTGGTGGTCGGTGTATATCTCGCAACGTTTACCGAGAAGGTAATGTCGCCAGGTCTTAAGTGCATAGACTACGGCTGCAAGCTCTAGATCATGTGTAGGATAATTCTCCTCATGTGGATGCAACTGTCGAGATGCATAGGCAATCACATGGCGATCTTGCATAAGGATGCAACCTAGTCCCTGTCATGAGGCGTCGCAGTAGATAACAAAGTCTTTAGTGAAATCCGGTGGCACAAGTACGGGAGCAGAAGTCAGGTGTCTTTTCAGTTCCTGAAAACTGTACTCACACTGTGGGGACCACTCAAACTTTTTATCTTTCTTGAGAAGTTCCGTGAGAGGTTTGGCCACTTTGGAGAAGTTCTCAACGAAGCGGCGACAATAACTGGCTAGGCCAAGGAAACTCCTAACTTGCTTAACCGTTTCAGATGGAGTCCAATCAAGAACGGCCTGAACTCTTTCGGGATTGACAGTAATGCCCTTACCAGAGATTACGTGGCCAAGATAGGTCACTTCTGGCAACCAAAATTCGCACTTGGAGAACTTGGCATAAAGGCGATGTTCTCTGAGTTTTTCTAACACAAGTCTAAGATGTTCGGCATGCTCTTCCTCGTTCTTCGAGTAAATAAGAATATCATCGAGGTAAACCACGACGAACTTATCTAAGTACTCCATGAAGATCGAGTTCATCAAGCGAGAGAATGTAGCTGGAGCATTGGTTAGACCAAAGGACATGACGGTGTACTCGTACTGACCATAACGAGTGACAAAAGCCATTTTAGGAATGTCCCCATTTCTGATCTTGATTTGGTGGTATCCTAACCTCAAATCCATCTTGGAGAAGACTGAGGATCTAGCGAGCTGATCATACAGATCGTTGATCCTGGGGAGCGGATACTTGTTCTTTATCGTGACCAAATTAACGGGGCGATAATCTACAACCATCCGGTCCGTACCATCCTTCTTCTTGACAAAGAGGACGGGGCAAGCCCAGGGAGAAGAACTAGGACGGATGAAACCCTTTTGCAAGGACTCATCAAGTTGGTTCTTAAGCTCGGCTAGCTCTAAGGGTGCCATCTTGTAAGGTCTCCTAGAAATTGGGGCGGTTCCGGGGATAAGATCTATGACAAACTCTACATCTCTGTCAGGTGGAATACCTGGCGGTTCCTCTGGAAAGACATCCAGAAAGTCGCGGACTACCGGGATATCTTCAAGGTTAGGAACAGGGCTGGAATTTAGAGAATATAGTTGACGCCTTGCAATTTTGGTGGAGATAGTGACTATCTTGCCAGAGGGATGTGTGAGCTGAACAGACCTGGTGTAACAGTCAATCTTGGCATAATGAGCTTTCATCCAGTCCATACCCCAGATGATGTTAATATCTGAAGACTTGAGGGATATCAAGGAAGCTAGAAATACAAGTCTGTCAACATGTATTTCATTGCCATAACTTATCCTAGAAGTTTGCCACTTGGATCCAGGAGTTTGAATGAGTAGTGGGGAGGGCATATCACAAAATGACATGTTGTGCAAGCGGGCATAACTTTCGGAAATGAAGGAGTGAGATGCTCCAGTATCGAATAGAACCGAAGCTGGATGACAGTTGACAAGGAGTGTGCCAAGAACGACATCTGGATCATCATGAGCGTCTTTAGCTGAGACGTGATGCACACGTCCAAGTTCAGTGGGGCTAACTTGGCACTGAACATCTGGTGTGAAGGCTTACTACCACGACCAACAGACTTCTCGGGCTGGGGTGGAGCAACACGGGTCTGAGTGCAAATACGGTCAATGTGGCCTGGCTCTCCGCACTTGTAACAAATCTTGGAGGTAGGACAAGGACCCGCATTGACAAGTGGTCTACCAATAGGCATGGGTGTAGCATACGGTTGAACTGGGTGAGGTGCCACACAAGAAGGCCTTGGTGTATAACCGGGTGGAAGAGCGGAGTTCGGAACCCAAATCCGGCACTTCTGAGAACTAAAACTGGAGGAAGAACCCAAATCACGGGTATGCTTACGAGACTCCTCATAAGTGAGTTGAGCTGTCTCTGCATTAATGGCCTTATTCACAAGAGCCTGGAATGTATTGCAATGGTGCAAGTGGAGATCACGACGCAACTTGGGGTTGAGACCCTTCCGGAACCTAGCCTGCTTCTTGGCGTCTGTGTACACTTCTTCTGTAGCATAGCGGGCAAGGTTCTCAAATTCCCTACTGTAAGCATAAACAGCCATCTTACTCTGGGTGAAACTACAAAACTCTTCTCTCTTGCGGTCAATGAGAGCCTGAGGGATGTGATGCTCGCGAAAAGCCTCAATGAAATCTCTCCAGGTGGGTATCTGGCCAGCTGGAAGCATAGCCTCATAGTTCTGCCACCAAATACTAGCAGGACCTTCCAGGTGATAGGCAGCATAGGTGACCTTGTCACCTTCAGCTACGTTCGCAGAACGCAGCTTGTGTGTGATACTACGGAGCCAGTCATCTGCATCAAGTGGTTCAATGGAATGATGGAAGGTAGGTGGTTTCAGGCCAATGAAGTCATGAATGGACACAAACTCTTTGTGCTGCTAGGAGGTGTTCTCCTCAATACGTGCTAGCAAGCGGTTAGACTCACGCTTGTTCCTCTCCATCTCTAGCATGAACTCTGCCAACAAAGACTGATCGGGAGGATCCTCATCCCTACCATCTCCGTGGTTCCGGCTACGAGCAATAGAACTTCGGTTAACCGGCAACATCCTGAAGAACGAAACCAAGGAAGACTAGGATGGATTCAGCATCAACTATAGGTTGCAGAGGGTAGCACAAGAATTTAGTATCTCTCAAACTCCTAGAACAATTCCGGCAGCATAACGACAGTAGAATGCTCAAAATGAAACATTCTGCAAAGACGGTAGCACCAACCTCAACATCATCACTCAAGGTTCAAAAATATTACTAAACAGGCTACACCGGAGATACTCGAACTGGGATATGACTCAGATCAACCAATCCTAAGAAACTACGGAGTAGTAACACGTGATCCTGATAGACAGAAGAGGAAGCCTAGCTCCTTAACCCCGTAGGAAGATAGGATGACTCAGATCAGAAGGCATGAGGTATAAGGAGTAAAAAGAGTCTTATGTTCCCTTCCACAATCAATTCCCTTACATAACTAAAGAATTTCTAGACTCAACTTCAACCAGGTTGGCTTGGAAATCCTACAAGCAGCCAGGCTCTGATACCAAAGCTGTCGGGACCCCGATCCTAAGTCACACCGATCTAGCATGTAACACCTCATATCACTTTGTGGCCTCACGCACGGTATTCCCACGGGTGTCGCCTTACCATGGCCCGGGACCGTTTGTGCCTTTTGGCTCACGTATATGATGGTATCGCTAGCATCCATATGACAGAGAACCCGGGCCGACATGACTAGTCATGAACCCAAAGCGGCACTAACCCATGGGGACAGGCATACATGAATCAACTTCGAGCATGTCGGTCAACAGCGTGTGAATCCGGGCTGTAGCACTGGGCTAACAGGACTCCGGATGTCACCGCGTGACAATTCCCCGAAGGGACAGACACAGGAACGAAGTGAAACACATGCCGGCCAGTCAAGTGTCCTGAACAGTAGTGCTGGGCTAGCAGGACTCCGGTGAACCGGGCTGTAGCGGACTACTATGGCTCAAGGAGGCACTAGACTACATTCCCCCCATAAGAGAGGCTGACAAGGATAAACAACTAGATTGTCGGATCCCACACATAGCAATACACGTTACACGTACGCATAACATGCAAGTATGTGTTGTACAACATGGCATCACAACATAACGTAAACTCATATAGATAAAGGCCCAGAAGAGCCACATAGCATTAAATACAAACAGGGGTCACATGACCCATCATTCAGAGCATACAAGCAACGGAAGCATTACATGTCTGAGTACAGACAACTACAAAAGAAAAAGGCTAAGAAGTCTGACTATCTACAAGTCCCTCCCAAGGGCACAAGATCGTAGCTGAGGTGCAAGCTACTCGTGGAAGTCCAAGCGGTACTACTAGTGAGACAGATGTCTCACCTGCAAAACATAAATAAAGCAAACGTGAGTACAAAGGTACTCAGCAAGACTTACATCAGATCCTATCATACATGCATTTGTATCAAAAAGGTAATGTGGGGTTTAGTTGCAGCAAGCCAGCTTTGACTCAGTGGCTATCCTGTTCTACGACAACGAGAAACTTCTTTGAGGTGAGGCAGCGCACACGAGTCCACTAGTCACCACATCAATACACTACTATGGATTCATCCTCGTCTCCTTACGAGAAGGCCATCCATAGCACTCACCCTTGTCTTGAGCATTTTAGAGTATCCACTTTAAGTTGTCTATGTACCACGTAAGCATCCAAGAAGTCCATAACCGAGGACACGGCTATTCGAATAGATCATGATAACCCTGCAGGGGTGTACTTCTTCACACACGCTCTCACCACTTATCACCATGTACACGTCATGTACCTCGGCAACCTTCAAGCGGAAGCCTGGCGAGGGTGTCGGCCACAACCTGGCTAACCACACAAGACTCTAGTCCAGGTTTATCGCCTATTCGGGTTCCATCCACAAGGAGATCCGGCCGGGGTGTCGCTGTTGAATCATTGTTGTCCTAATGCAATAAATGAGAGCAGGAGCGAGAGAGTAGGATTGTATCGGAA
Source organism: Triticum urartu (assembly GCF_056163025.1). Taxonomy (NCBI): domain Eukaryota; kingdom Viridiplantae; phylum Streptophyta; class Magnoliopsida; order Poales; family Poaceae; genus Triticum; species Triticum urartu. Next base: position 592,464,939 of record NC_141876.1, read on the forward strand.
TGAACAAGGGGGTTTTCTTGCCTGGTAGATCAACAGAGGGGGCACTGCTCCTCAGACAGGTACTCTGGATCGGTCTCCGGAGCAGGACCTATCGAGAAGGAACGGTGTCGGAAATCAATACACAATCATATGCAACATTATGATGCATGAACATGGCATGGGTATGTGATGTGCTTTGAGCTAATGCATTTAGCATTCTATTTGGAAGAGGTCCATTTGAACCCAAGGTTCAAATGCAACTCTAAATTAACTCTTTATAAATGCCATTTATATGATTCCTCATATACAGCATGTATAAGTTGGTTTGTCATGCGTGAAAATGGTACAGATGGATAGATTGAATTTTTCTGATAATTTTTCATATATAAATTATTTCAATCTGAGCTACGGTTGAATTTCTATGAATTTTTGAAGTTTTGAATAAATTCTGGAATTTCCTGATTTAATTTAATACCAGACAAGAAATAACTGCGTCAGCATGACGTCACAGAGGCGTCAGCAGGGCTGACCAGGTCAAACCTGACGTGTGGGGCCACACGTCAGTGACACCGGGGCTAAACCCGAGTCAAACCTAGCTGACCAGGGTTTGACCCTGCCCTGGGGCCCATAGTCAGTGGCTTAGGGGTGGATTAAGTGGCAGGGTTAGAAGCTAATCACGCGCCACATCAGCCGCCGGAGTTTCGCCGGCGACGACCCCGAGCCACGGCGAAAGTTCGCCGGAACGAGCGGGAGGCCACGGTTTGGCACACGGAGGCCACCAACGGGTAGCCCGTGCACGGGCGCATCCAGCCGCGCTCAGGGGAGGCCGCGGGAACGGCGGAGCTCGCCGGAGCAGAGCTCGCGGCGGCAGCCGGAGTCGGGTGCGTGCGGTTTAGGTGCTGCGGGGCACTAGGGGGGCTGCGGTTGGGTGCAAACGACGCGCGGGAGGGCACTGAGAACGACGGTGAGCTTTGTTGCGAGCCTAGGTGACAGTGGCCACGGCGGCGACATCAGCGGCGGAGCCGAGCTCTCGACGGCGACGGTGTTTGAGGAATAATTCGAGCTAGGGGAGAGGGGGGTTCGACGGCGGGGCTCACAGCGGGTCGTGCAGAGGCAACGGCGGCTCGGAGAAGGCACTGCAGGCGACGGACAGGCGGTGGAGATCCACGGCGTCCGAGGTTGAAGATGACGGCGGAGGCGGCTCCACAAGGCGTCCGGCGACGCGTGGCATGACGGAGAGGTAGCGGACGAGGTGGTGGAGCTTTTGGGCACGACGGAGGGGCGAGGGGACTACGGTGGGCGCGTCGAATGGCGTCGGTGGCGATGGTGGCGCTCGACAGCAGCGGGGAAGAGAGCAGAGGAGGAGAAGGGCGACCAGAGGGGAGGGGAGTGGACGAGGGGGGTCGGGGGTGCGTGTCGCCCTCGGATGCCTCCAGCGGCGAGCAGGGAAGCAGGAGGTGGCCGGCGTGTGCTCGTGCGCGGCGGCCACGCGCGCGTCCTCCTGGCGGGAGGAAGACGACAGGGGAGGCGGGCAGGTGGGCTGGGCTGGCCAACTGGGCCGGCCAGGCCACACAGTGCTGGGCCAGCACCGGAGCTGGCCGCACGTAAGTCCAGGTAGGGTTTTTTTTCATTTTTGTTTTTCTTTTCTATTTTTCTGACATTTGTTTGGTTTAATAAAAATACTAAACCATTTTATTTTCTTATGCCAATTTTTGCAGGGGCTAGTGGTATTATTCCAGATCTCCTCAACTACTGGCATAATTTTTGGACAATATTTATATATATATATATATTAATATATATCCAAAGCGAATAATTATTGCATTAATTCCAAAAGGCCAAAATAAATACTTATGAGCTCCTGAAAATATTTGTTTGAATTTTACCTCTAACCAATATTTTTAGAGAGCAACATGAACATTTTCTTGGACCTTTTTGGAGCAATTTTTATCTGGGTTATTTCTAGAAATGATTTCTGAGGGTTTCACAAATCCCCATTTCAAATTTAAATGGAATTTGAACATGATGCACAATTGACTAGCTGGTCTAGGTCATACCAGAACTAGGGATGTGACAGTCATGCTACTAGATCATGATGAATCTACGAACTATGAAGAGGCGATGGTGAGCCCAGATTCTGCAAAATGGCTTGAGGTCATGAAATCCGAGATGGGATCCATGTATGAGAACAAAGTATGGACTTTGGTGGACTTTCCTGTTGATCGGCAAGCAATTGAGAATAAATGGATCTTCAAGAAGAAGACTGACGCTGACGGTAATATTACTTTCTACAAAGCTCGACTTGTTGCGAAAGGTTTTCGACAAGTTCAAGGGATTGACTACGATGAGACCTTCTCACCCGTAGCGATGCTTAAGTCTGTCCGAATCATGTTAGCAATTGCCGTGTTTTATGATTATGAAATATGGCAGATGGATGTCAAAACTGCATTCTTGAATGGATTTCTGGAAGAAGGGTTGTATATGATGCAACCGGAAGGTTTTGTCGATCCAAAGGGAGCTAGCAAAGTGTGCAAGCTCCAGCAATCCATCTATGGACTGGTGCAAGCCTCTTGGAGTTGGAATAAATGCTTTGATAGTGTGATCAAAGCATTTGGTTTTATACAGACTTTTGGAGAAGTCTGTATTTACAAGAAAGTGAGTGGGAGCTCTGTAGCATTTCTGATATTATATGTGGATGACATATTGCTGATTGGAAATGATATAGAATTTCTGGATAGCATAAAGGGATACTTGAATAAGAGTTTTTCTGTGACGCCCAGATAATTAAGCCACAGTAACCCTCTATTAATGGTCCCACGTCACCTCGATTTTTGTTAATAAACCCACGTTAGTTCGAAACGATTCAAAATTCAAATTTTAATTTAAAGGCAAACAATAAAAGTTTTCAAATATTAAAACTAAAATGTTTGGAGTGAGCCAAATAATGCATAGGTAATTATGGCAGTGGAACTACACTTTTATAAAATGTTAAAATACTCTAAAATGATTTAAACAGTAGCAAAATCAATTATATAAATGCCTTTGGTATTTTATAAATTTCTAAACTATCTTAATTCTGGGTAAAAACTTTTCATGACAGTGGGTTATTCTGAAACATTACTTTAGGGGCTATTGTCATATTTTACTAAACTAAAATTAATGTGTAACTAAAAGAAAATAGAAACAAAAAAATTAAATAAAAGGAAAACAAAGATAATTAAGAGACAACCCCCCCCCCCCACTGGGCCCTGGCCCAGTTGGCCGAAGGGGCCGGCCGGCCCAGCCGACCCACTCCCGCACCCCCTGGCCTACTAGGCCACCCCACTCCCCGAACCCTAACCCCTACCGATCCCCACTCCCCCCACTCGCTCCCTCTCGCACGCCTCTCTCCCCTTCCCCGTATGGATCGGGGCAGAGGGCCCCGACCCCCTTCGCCACGCCGCCACCGCCCGGCGCCTTCGGCCACCCCTCGCCGGCGCCCGCCTCTCCATCTCCTCCCGCATGGCGCCCGCCCCCACCTTGACCGGACCTAGATCGGGATCGATCCCGCTGTGCCCCGACGACCGTGCCCCGCCGCCCGGTTCTGCTCGACGCCATCTTCCACGTGGCCGCCGCCGTCCTCGACTCCTCCTCGCCAGACGCCGGACGCGACCTCGACTCCTCCTCAAGCCCACTGCTAGTTCCCTACGACCTCCCCGTGAGCTCCTCTTTCCTCGTGCGCCTCCGGCCTCCACTTGCTCGCCCCCGCGCGCGCCAGACGCCCCCTGCCGCTCGCAGCACCTCCGACCACCTGCGCGTGCACCCGCCGCCTCCTTCCTTGCTGCTACTGCTGCGCTAGCCACCGCTGCTCGCTGTCGGCCGCTGTCTGCATCCCGTCTGCGCCGCTACCGCCCCACAACGCCTCCGCCTCACCCCCACGGCCATTGTGCCCTGCCCCGCGCGACCTGCTGCTACCCGGCTCGCCTGTCGCGACCGCTTGGCCTGCTACTGCCCCGCTGGCATCCGCCGCTCCCGACGTCCGCCTCCAACCGCCGGCGCGCCGCCCATTCGTGCTGTCGCGGTTGCTGCTGCCATTCTGCCACGCGCCGCTGTTCCCGCCTGCACGTCACCGCCTGCGCGCCCGTCGTCGTGCCTCGCCTGCCCCACCAAACCACGCCGCCTGCGCCCCGCCTCGTCCCTGCTCGTCGGCGCCCTACTACGGCCGCGGCCACGCCTCTATGCGTGTGGTCGCATGCCCATCCCCGAGTGGCTCGGTTGAGCCACTGACTGTTGGGGCCCGCCCCGGGATAAGAACGAAAATAAATGTAAAAAAAGAATAATGATATAATCAATTTTTAATTAAAATTAATTAATGTAGCTTAAATAGCTAATTAACCTGTAATTAGCTTGATGTGTCCATGACAGTAGGACCCCACCTCTAATTGCACTGATTTAGACAATTTGTTAAAATACATGTGACACTAACAGATGGGCCCCGTCAACTAATTATCCCATAAAAAACAATCTGTTAAAATGTCAGCCAATGGCAGGTGGACCGCCTGTCTAGTTTGACCAAGTCAAACTGCTGACTGGACTAGCCTAGTCATCGACAGGAGGGTCCCACTAGACCCCTTTGACCAGTCAACGGTCCCAGATGACTGCTGACTAGGTAGTCAACTGGACCCCACCTGTCAGCCCCTTTGGTACATTGTTGTGTACAAGCTGTGGGTACACTTAGCATTTTCACCTTTAATTTTGAAATAGTAAATAAATCCAGAAAATTTTAGAAATCGTTTAAAACTTTGAAAAATCATATAAAATAAACTGTAGCTCGGATGAAAATACTTTGTACATGAAAGTTGCACAGAACGACGAGACGAATCCGAATACGCAACCCGTTCGTCCGCCACACATCCCTAGAATACCGAACACGCAACTATCCTCCTCCGGTTCATCTGTCCGAAAACGCAAAACACCGGGGATATTTTCCCGGATGTTTCCCCCCTTCACCGGTACCACCTCATACCATGTTAGGGCACCCCTAGCACCGATACTTGTCATGTCATGCATCTCTATGCATCTGTTTGCTTAAATATTTATTGTTTTCTTCCCCCTCTTCTCTCGCTAGACACCGAGACTGATGCCGCTACTACCCAGTACGACTACGGTGTTGACGACCCCTCTCTCTTGCCAGAGCAACCAGGCAAGCCCCCCTTTGATCACCAGATATCGCCTATTCTCCTCTATACTGCTTGCATTAGAGTAGTGTAGCATGTTACTGCTTTCCATTAATCCTATCCTGATGCATAGCCTGTCCTTGCTACTACTGTTGTTACCTTTACCTACAATCCTAATGCTTAGTATAGGATGCTAGATTTATCATCAGTGGCCATACATTCTTGTCCGTCTGCCATGCTATACTATCAGGCCGTGATCACTCGGGAGTTGATCACGGGTATATACCTATACTTTATACATGATACATGTGATGACTAAAGTCGGGTTGGATCGAGGAGTACCCGCGAGTGATTCACGGCTTGGGGGCTGAAAGGACCTTTGTCCCGACGACCCTCTGGGTGGATCGTTGTGGCGGAGCGACAGGGTAGGTTGAGACCACCTAGGAGAGAGGTGGGCCTGGCCCTAGTCGGCATTCGCGGTGTCTTCAAGATAACACGTTTAACGAGATCTTGGTATTTGATCTGAGTCTGGCTACTGGCCTATACGCACTAACCATCTACGCGGGGACAGTTATGGACACTCGACGTCGTGGTATCAGCCGAAGCCTTCGTGACGTCAGCGACTAAGCGGCGCGCGTCGGGTTGGACCGCGTAACGCAACTTCCTTTGTAATGGAGGTTGCTAGGTCTGCTCACCGGCCGCGTTCGCAATGTGCAGGTGTGCAAAGGGCGATGGGCCCAGACCCCTGCGCCATAGGATTTAGACCGGCGTGCTGACCTCTCTGTTGTGCCTAGGTAGGGCTGCGGCATGTTGATCTTCTGAGGCCGGGCATGACCCAGGAAAGTGTGTCCGGCCAAATGGGATCGAGCGTGTTGGGTTATGTGGTGCACCCCTGCAGGGAAGTTGATCTATTCGAATAGCCGTGTCCCTCGGTAAAAGGACGACCCGGAGTTGTACCTTGACCTTATGACAACTAGAACCGGATACTTAATAAAACACACCCTTCCAAGTGCCAGATACAACCGGTGATCGCTCTCTCACAGGGCGACGAGGAGAGGATCATCGGTTAGGATTATGCTATGCGATGTTACTTGGTGAACTTACCATCTACTCTCGCCTTCTGCTGCAAGATGGAGGTTACCAGAAGCGTAGTCTTCGATAGGACTAGCTATCCCCCTCTTATTCCGGCATTCTGCAGTTCAGTCCACATATGATACCATTAATCCTTTTGATACCAATGCATACATATGTAGTGTAGCTCCTTGCTTGCGAGTACTTTGGATGAGTACTCACGGTTGCTTTTCTCCCCCTTTTCCCCTTTCCTATATCCGATTGCTGCAACCAGACGTTGGAGTCCAGGAGCCAGACGTCACCGTTGATGACGACTACTACTACTCGGGAGGTGCCTACTACTACATGCAGCCCGCTGACGACGACCAGGAGTAGTTTAGGTGGATCCCAGGCAGGAGGCCTGCGCCACTTTCGATCTGTATCTCAGTTTGTGCTAGCCTTGTTAAGGCAAACTTGTTTAACTTATGTCTGTACTCAGATATTGTTTCTTCCGCTGACTCGTCTATGATCGAGCTCTTGTATTCGAGCCTTCAAGGCCCCTGGCTTGTAATATGATGCTTGTATGACTTATTTTATTTGTAGAGTTGTGTTGTGATATCTTCCCGTGAGTCCCTGATCTTGATCGTACACGTTTGCGTGTATGATTAGTGTACGATTGAATCAGGGGCGTCACATTTTCAATGAAAGACCTCGGTGAAGCTGCTTATATATTGGGTATTAAGATCTATAGAGATAGATCAAGACACTTAATTGGACTTTCACAAAGCACATACCTTGACAAAGTTTTGAAGAAGTTCAAAATGGATCAAGCAAAGAAAGGGTTCTTGCATGTGTTACAAGGTGTGAAGTTGAGTAAGACTCAATGCCCGACCACTGCAGAAGATAGAGAGAAAATGAAAGATGTTCCCTATGCTTCAGCCATAGGCTCTATCATGTATGCAATGCTGTGTACCAGACCTGATGTGTGCCTTGCTATAAGTCTAGCAGGGAGGTACCAAAGTAATCCAGGAGTGGATCACTAGACAGCGGTCAAGAACATCCTGAAATACCTGAAAAGGAAAAGGATATGTTTCTCGTTTATGGAGGTGACAAAGAGCTCATCGTAAATGGTTACATTGATGCAAGCTTTGACATTGATCCGGACGATTCTAAATCGCAAACCGGATATGTGTTTACATTGAACGGTGGAGCTGTCAGTTGGTGCAGTTCTAAACAAAGTGTCGTGGAAGGATCTACGTGTGAAGCGGAATACATAGCTGCTTCGGAAGCAGCAAATGAAGGAGTCTGGATGAAGGAGTTCATATCCGATATAGGTGTCATACCTAGTGCATCGGGTCCAATGAAAATCTTTTGTGACAATACTGGTGCAATTGCCTTGGCGAAGGAATCCAGATTTCACAAGAGAACCAAACACATCAACGGGATTTAGTCTAGGTGGGAGACACGGAAATTTTCAAGATACATACGGATCTGAATGTTGCAGACCCGTTGACTAAGCCTCTTCCACGAGCAAAACATGATCAGCACCAAGGCTCCATGGGTGTTAGAATCATTACTGTGTAATCTAGATTATTGACTCTAGTGCAAGTGGGAGACTGAAGGAAATATGCCCTAGAGGCAATAATAAAGTTATTATTTATTTCCTTATATCATGATAAATGTTTATTATTCATGCTAGAATTGTATTAACCGGAAACATAATACATGTGTGAATACATAGACAAACAGATTGTCACTAGTATGCCTCTACTTGACTAGCTCGTTGATCAAAGATGGTTATGTTTCCTAACCATAGACATGAGTTTTCATTTGATTAACGGGGTCACATCATTAGGAGAATGATGTGATTGACATGACCCATTCCGTTAGCTTAGCACACGATCATTTAGTATTCTGCTATTGTTTTCTTCATGACTTATACATGTTCCTATGAGTATGAGATTATGTAACTGGGTGATTATAAAGGTGCTCTACAGGTGTCTCCAAAGGTACTTGTTGGGTTGGCGTATTTCGAGATTAGAATTTGTCACTCCGATTGTCGAAGAGGTATCTCTAGGCCCTCTCGATAATGCACATCACTTAAGCCTTGCAAGCATTGCAACTAATGAGTTAGTTGCGAGATGATGTATTACGGAACGAGTAAAGAGACTTGCCGGTAACGAGATTGAACTAGGTATTGAGATACCGATGATCGAATCTCGGGCAAGTAACATACCGATGACAAAGGGAACAATGAATGTTGTTATGCGGTCTGACCGATAAAGATCTTCGTAGAATATGTAGGAGCCAATATGAGCATCCAGGTTCCGCTATTGGTTATTGACCAGAGACGTGTCTCGGTCATGTCTACATAGTTCTTGAACCCGTAGGGTCCGCACGCTTAACGTTATGATGACAGTTCTATTATGAGTTTATGTGTTTTGATGTACCAAAGGTTGTTCGGAGTCCCGGATGTGATCATAGACATGACGAGGAGTCTGGAAATGGTCGAGACATGAAGATTGATATATTGTAAGCCTATGTTTGGATATCGGAAGTGTTCCGGGTGAAATAGTGATTTTACCGGAGTACCGGACGGGTTACCGGAACCCCCCGGAGGTTATTGGGCCTTATGTGCCCAAGTGGAGGAAGAGGAGAGGTGGCCAAGGGGCAGCCGCGCGCCCCTCCCCCCCAAGTCCGAATTGGACAAGGAGGGGGGCGGCACCCCCCCCCTTTCCTTTCCCCTCTCTCCTCCTTCCCCCCAAGTCCTAATCCAACTAGGAAAAAGGAGGGGAGTCCTACTCCCGGTGGGAGTAGGACTCCTCCGGCGCGCCTCCTCCTATGGCCGGCCGCACCCCCCCCCCCTTGCTCCTTTATATACGGGGGTAGGGGAACCCCATAGACACAACAATTGATCATTGATCTCTTAGCCGTGTGCGGTGCCCCCCTCCACCATAGTCCACCTCGATAATATTGTAGCGGTGCTTAGGCGAAGCCCTGCATCGGTAGAACATCAACATCATCACCACGCCGTCATGATGACAAAACTCCCCCTCAACACTCAGCTGGATCGGAGTTCGAGGGACGTCATCGGGCTGAAGGTGTGCTGAACTCGGAGGTGCCATACGTTCGGTACTTGATCGGTCGAATCGTGAAGACGTACGACTACATCAACCGCGTTGTGCTAACGCTTCCGCTTTCGGTCTACGAGGGTACGTGGACAACACTCTCCCGTCTCGTTTCTATGCATCACCATGATCTTGCGTGTGTGTAGGAATTTTTTTGAAATTACTACGTTCCCCAACAGGGTGGGCTACCTCCTAAACGGTGCCCCATCAACGTAAGTTTATAGTGGTGAAACGTAATTTTATAGCGGTGGAACCATCGAGGTTTGCTTAAACCAGACTGTGTGGCTCGGTGGATGCACCGAGGTGAAGAATTACTTATTCCTCACCCAGAGTTTATGTATATATTAATCAAGTATCTGAAAAATGTAAACTCTGTACGAAAAATGTTTTCTAACATATACAAAAAATGAACAATGTCTGTGAAGAAATGGTGATCATGTATTTAGAAATTGTTAACCTAGCATTTAAAAAATTAAATCTGTATAGAAAAAATGGTTGTCATGTATATGAAAAATGTAATCAAAAAATCTAAAATTTGTATAAAAAATGTTGATTATGTATTTAGGAAATATTAAATGAGTATAAGAAAATATTTCTGATGTATAAAAAATATGTACAAAGTATATTGAAAAAAGATGACATCAAAAATATATTTAAAATAAGTTAATTTTATATATAATAATATTAAACACACATATATAAATGTTTCTGATGTATACGAAATATTTAAATTGTGTGTTGCTACCTCTTGAGCACTGCGTTGGTTTTCCTTTGAAGAGGAAAGGGTGATGCAGCAAAGTAGCGTAAATATTTCCCTCAGTTTTTGAGAACCAAGGTATCAATCCAGTAGGAGATCATGCTCAAGTCCCACGCACCTACACAAACAAAGAAGAACCTCGCAACCAACGCGATAAAGGGGTTGTCAAGCCCTTCACGGTCACTTACGAGAGTGAGATCTGATAGATATGATAAGATAATATTTTTGGTATTTTTATGATAAAGATGCAAAGTAAAATAAAAGGCAAAAGAAATAACTAAGTATTGGAAGATTAATATGATGGAAGATAGACCCGGGGGGCATAGGTTTCACTAGTGGCTTCTCTCAAGAGCATAAGTATTATGGTGGGTAAACGAATTATTGTCGAGCAATTGATAGAATTGAGCATAGTTATGAGAATATCTAGGTATGATCATGTATATAGGCATCACGTCCGAGACATGTAGACCGACTCCTGCCTGCACCTACTACTATTACTCCACACATCGACCGCTATCCAGCATGCATCTAGAGTATTAAGTTCATAAGAACAGAGTAATGCTTTAAGGAAGATGACATGATGTAGAGGGATAAACTCATGCAATATGATATGAACCCCATCTTTTTATCCTCGATGGCAACAATACAATACGTGTCGGTTCCCTTTCTGTCATTGGGATCGAGCACCGCAAGATTGAACCCAAAGCTAAGCACTTCTCCCATTGCAAGAAAGATGAATCTAGTAGGCCAAACCAAACTGATAATTCGAAGTGACTTGCAAAGATAAACCAATCATACATAAAAGAATTCAGAGGAGAATCAAATATTATTCATAGATAATCTGGATCATAAACCCACAATTCATTGGATCTCAACAAACACACCGCAAAAGAAGATTACATCGAATAGATCTCCAAGAGAATCGAGGAGAACTTTGTATTGAGATCCAAAGAGAGAGAATAAGCCATCTAGCTAATAACTATGGACCCGAAGGTCTGAAGAAAACTACTCACACATCACCGGAGAGGCCATTGAGTTGATGTAGAGGCCCTCCGTGATCAATGCCCCCTCCGGCGGAGCTCCGAAAAAGGCCCCGAGATGGGATCTCTCGAGTACAGAAGGTTGCGGTGGTGGTATTAGGTTTTCATGGTGCTCCTGGATGTTTGGGGGGTACGTGGACTTATATAGGAGGAAGAAGTACGTCGGTGGAGCAACGGAGGGCCCACAAGGGTGGAGGGCATGCCTAGGGGGTAGGCGCGCCCCCCTGCCTCGTGCCTTCCTCCCTTGTTTCTTGATGGCCACTCCAAGTCTCTTGGATCAAGTTTGTTGAGAAAATCACGTTCCCGAAGGTTTCATTCCGTTTGGACTCCGTTTGATATTCCTTTTTCTTCGAAACCCTAAAATAGGCAAAAAAAACGCAATTTGGGCTGGGCCTCCGGTTAGAAGGTTAGTCCAAAAAATGATATAAAAGTGTAAAATAAAGCCCATTAACATCCAGAATAGATAATATAATAGCATGGAGCAATCAAAAATTATAGATACGTTGGAGACATATCAAGCATCCCCAAGCTTAATTCCTGCTCGTCCTCGAGTAGGTAATGATTAAAGAAGAATTTTTGATGTGGAATGCTTTCTAACATATTTCAATGTAATTTTTCTTTATTGTGGCATGAATGTTCAGATCCGAAAGATTCAAGATAAAAGTTTAATATTGACATAGAAATAATAATACTTCAAGCATACTAACTAAGCAATCATGTCTTCTCGAAATAACATGGTCAAAGAAAGTTATCCCTACAAAATCATATAGTCTGGCTATGCTCTATCTTCACCACACAAAATATTTAAATCATGCACAACCCCAATGGCAAGCCAAGCAATTGTTTCATACTTTTGATGTTCTCAAACTTTTTCAATCTTCACGCAGTATATGAGCATGAGCCATGGATATAGCACTATAGTGGAACAGAATGGTGGTTGTGGAGAAGACAAAAAGGAGAAGATAGTCTCACATCAACTAGGCGTATCAACGGGCTATGGAGATGCCAATTAATAAATATCAATGTGAGTGAGTAGGGATTGCCATGCAACGGATGCACTAGAGCTATAAGTGTATGAAATATCAACAAAAGAAACTTAGTGGGTGTGCATCCAACTTGCTTGCTCATGAAAACCTAGGGAATTTTGAGGAAGCCCATCATTGGAATATACAAGCCAAGTTCTATAATGAAAAATTCCCACTAGTATATGAAAGTGATAACATAGGAGACTCTCTATCATGAAGAACATGGTGCTACTTTGAAGCACAAGTGTGGAATAAGGATAGTAGCATTGTCCCTTCTCTCTTTTTCTCTCATTTTTTTTATTTGGGCCTTCTTTCTTTTTTTATGACATTTCTCTTTTTTTCGTCTGGAGTCTCGTCCCGACTTGTGGGGGAATCATAGTCTCCATCATCCTTTCCTCACTTGGGACAATGCTCTAATAATGATGATCATCACACTTTATTTACTTTACAACTCAAGAATTACAACTTGATACTTAGAACAAAATATGACTCTATGTGAATGCCTCTGGCGGTGTACCAGGATGTGCAATGATGCATGAGTGACATGTATGAAGAATTATGAACGGTGGCTTTACCACAAATACGATGTCAACTACATGATCATGCAAGCAATATGACAATGATGAAGCGTGTCATAATAACGGAACGGTGGAAAGTTGCATGGCAATATATCTCGAAATGGCTATGGAAATGCCATAATATGTAGGGGAATCATGCAAGCAATATGGAAATGCCATAATATGGTGGCTGCTTTGAGGAAGGTATATGGTGGGTTTATGGTCCCGTCGAAAGTTGTGCGATACTAGAGAGGCTAGCAATGGTGGAAGTGTGAGAGTGCGTATACTCCATGGACTCAACATTAGTCATAAAGAACTCACATAATTGTTGCAAAAATCTATTAGTTATCGAAACAAAGTATTATGGGCATGCTCCTAGGGGGATAGATTGGTAGGAAAAGACCATCGCTCGTCCCCGACCACCACTCATAAGGAAGACAATCAATAAATAAATCATGCTCCGACTTCATCACATAACGGTTCACCATACGTGCATGCTACGGGAATCACAAACTTCAACACAAGTATTTCTCAAATTCACAACTACTCAACTAGAATGACTCTAATATCACCATCTCCATATCTCAAAACAATTATCAAGTATCAAACTTCTCATAGTATTCAATGCACTTCTATGAAAGTTTTTATATTATAGAAAATTTCTATGTTGTTCTAAAGGACTCTCAAAATAATATAAGTGAAGCATGAGAGAACAATAGTTTCTATAAAACAAATCCACCACCGTGCTCTAAAAGATATAAGTGAAGCACTAGAGCAAAAGATATATAGCTCAAAAGATATAAGTGAAGCACATAGAGTATTCTAATAAATTTCAAATCATGTGAGTCTCTCTCAAAAGGTGTGTACAGCAAGGATGATTGTGGTAAACTAAAAAGCAAAGACTCAAATCATACAAGACGCTCCAAGCAAAACACATACATGTGGTGAATAAAAATATAGCTCCAAGTAAAGTTACCGATAGACGAAGACGAAAGAGGGGATGCCTTCCGGGGCATCCCAAGCTTAGGCTTTTTGGTGTCCTTGAATTTTACCTTGGGGGTGCCATGGGCATCCCCAAGCTTAGGCTCTTGACACTCCTTGTTCCATAATCCATCAACTCTTTACCCAAAACTTGAAAACTTCACAACACAAAACTCAAAATAGAAAATCTTGTGAGCTCCGTTAGCGAAAGAAAACAAAACACCACTTCAAGGTACTGTAATGAACTCATTATTTATTTATATTGGTGTTAAAACTACTGTATTCCAACTTCTCTATGGTTTATAAACTCTTTTACTAGCCATAGAATCATCAAAATAAGCAAACAACACAAGGAAAACAGAATCTGTCAAAAACAAAACAGTCTATAGTAATCTATAGCTAACACAAACTCTGGAACCCCAAAAATTCTAAAATAAATTGCTGGACGTGAGGAATTTATCTATTAATCATATTCAAAAATAATTAACTAAATATCACCTTCCAAATAAAAATGGCAGCAGTTCTCGTGAGCGCTAAAGTTTATGTTTTTTACAGCAAGATCAAAAAGACTTTCCCCAAGTATTCCCAGCGGTTCTACTTGGCACAAACACTAATTAAACACAAAAAACACAACCAAAACAGAGGCTAGATAAATTATTAATTACTAAACAGGAGAAAAAGGCAAGGAATAAAAATAAAATTGGGTTGCCTCCCAACAAGCGCTATTGTTTAACGCCCCTAGCTAGGCATAAAAGCGAAAATAGATCTAGTTATTACCATCTTTGGTGGGTAATTCTTCAATGAGACACCTATAACTCTTAGGAGTTTCTTTCTTTTTATTAATTATCAAACTCCTAGGCACAAAATCAAGAAAATCATTTATAGCAAACGGTTCCTTAAAGATAGCAAAAAGATTGGGATGGACACTTATTGATTTTAAATCTGCAGTTTCCTTACTAGAGGATTCACCCTTATTTTCAGGAACATAAACAATCTTGGTAATTTCAGTAGGAGGTTTTGGAGTATTTTTAATGGAAGAAAAAGCGGATCCCAAGTTGGTGATAATTCCCTCAAGTTTATTGATTCTAGTAGAGTCTTGATCTATTCTTTCATTAACCATGGGTTCTTTTTCCTTAAAAAATTTCAGAGTAACTCCCACCTTAGATCCATATTGGGTAATTTGGTTATGGATCTTTTTATCCAAATTCTCAATCAACTATACAGTAGCAACTTTATTCTCAATAATTTCAAGCATTTGCATCACATGTTCCAAAGTTAACATAGTTCCATTAACCAAAAGAGGTGGTGAGCCAAATGATGACCCACAAGTATAGGGGATCTATCGTAGTCCTTTCGATAAGGAAGAGTGTCGAACCCAACGAGGAGCAGAAGGAAATGATAAGCGGTTTCCAGCAAGGTATTCTCTGCAAGTACTGAGACAAGTGGTAATAGATAGTTTTGTGATAGGATAATTTGTAACGAGCAACAAGTAACAAAAGTAAATAAAGTGCAGCAAGGTGGCCCAATCCTTTTTGTAGCAAACAACAAGCTTGGACAAACTCTTATATAGAGAAAAGCCATCCCGAGGACACATGGGAATATCGTCAAGCTAGTTTTCATCACATTCATATGATTCGCGTTTGGTACTTTGATAATTTGGTATGTGGGTGGACCGGTGCTTGGGTACTGCCCTTACTTGGACAAGCATCCCATTATGATTAACCTCTATTGCAAGCATCCGCAACTACAACAAAAGTATTAAGGTAAACCTAACCATAGCATGAAACATATGGATCCAAATCAGCCCCTTACGAAGCAACGCATTGATACGTCTCCAACGTATCTACTTTTCCAAACACTTTTGCCCTTGTTTTGGACTCTAACTTGCATGATTTGAATGGAACTAACCCGGACTGATGCTGTTTTCAGCAGAATTACCATGGTGTTATTTATGTGCAAGAGCAAACGTTCTCGGAATGACCTGAAACTTCACGGAGCCACTTTTCAGAAAATAAGAAAAATATCTGCCAAAGATGAAGGCCAGGGGGCCCACCGTCTCTCCACGAGGGTGGGAGCGCGCCTGCCCCCCTAGGGCGCGCCCCCTACCTCGTGGGCCCCCTGTTGCCTCTCCGACTCTAACTCCACCTCCATATATTGAGTTTCGGGGACAAAAAAATCAGAGAGAAGAAATCATCACGTTTTACGATACGGAGCCGCCGCCAAGCCCTAAAACCTCTTGGGAGCGTTGATCTAGAGTCCATTCGGGGCTCCGGAGAGGGGAATCCGTCGCCATCGTCATCACCAACCATCTTCCATCACCAATTTCATGATGCTCACCGTCGTGCGTGAGTAATTCCATCGTAGGCTTGCTGGACAGTGATGGGTTGGATGGGATCGATCATGTAATCGAGTTAGTTTTGTTAGGGTTTGATCCCTAGTGTCCACTATGTTCTGAGATTGATGTTGCTATGACTTTGCTATGCTTAATGCTTGTCACTAGGGCCCGAGTGCCATGATTTCAGATCTGAACCTATATGTTTTCATCAATATATGAGTGTTCTTGATCCTATCTTGCAAGTCTATAGTCACCTATTATGTGTTATGATCCATTAACCCCGAAGTGAAAATAATCGGGATACTTACCGGTGATGACCATAGTTTGAGGAGTTCATGTATTCACTATGTGTTAATGCTTTGTTCCGGTTCTCTATTAAAAGGAGGCCTTAATATCCCTTAGTTTCTGTAAGGACCCCGCTGCCACGGGAGGGTAGGACAAAAGATGTCATGCAAGTTCTTTTCCATAAGCACGTAACACTATATTCGGAATACATGCCTACATTACATCAATGAACTGGACCTAGTTCTGTGTCACCCTAGGTTATGGCTGTTACATGATGAACCGCATCCGGCATAATTCTCCATCACCGATCCATTGCCTACGAGCTTTCCACATATTGTTCTTCGCTTATTTACATTCCCGTTGCTATTGCTATCATCACTACAAAATACCAAAAACATTACTTTTACTATTGTTACCTTTTACTACCGTTACTACTACTATCATATTACTTTGCTACTAAATACTTTGCTGCAGATATTAAGTCTCCAGGTGTGGTTGAATTTACAACTCGGCTGCTAATACTTGAGAGTATTCTTTGGCTCCCCTTGTGTCGAATCAATAAATTTGGGTTGAATACTCTACCCTCGAAAACTGTTGCGATCCCCTATACTTGTGGGTTATCAAGACTATTTTCTGGCGCCGTTGCCGGGGAGCATAGCTCTATTCTTTGAGCCACTTGGGATTTATATCTGCTTATCATTATGAAGAACTTG
The DNA here is from genome assembly GCF_056163025.1 of Triticum urartu. Classification (NCBI taxonomy): domain Eukaryota; kingdom Viridiplantae; phylum Streptophyta; class Magnoliopsida; order Poales; family Poaceae; genus Triticum; species Triticum urartu. The sequence continues at coordinate 592,481,945 of NC_141876.1, forward strand.
AGAGATCCAAAAACCAAGATCTGTCCATCAACTACGAGGGGAGGTAAGGAACTGCCATCTAGCTCTGCACTTGATTCACCTTCTGTTATGAGTAAGTTTGCGACACCTACACCTGCTTCTGCTATTCGTTCTGATATGTCGCATGTTATTGATGATGCCACTTCTGCTATGCATGATACTTATGATGAAATGATCTCTATGCCTGATACTACTATGCCACTTGGTGATTTTCTTGATGAACAACTTGCTAGGGCTAGAGAAATTGAAAATATTGAATCTGATGATACTCATGAAAGTGATGATGAAGAATCACTTGTTATTCCTAAGGGTTATGTTTTTGATCAAGAAGCTTCTTTAGCTATTTTAGCTTGCCAAAATAGAAATGAACTCAAAAGGTTATTAGCTAAATGGAGTAAGCAATCTCTAAATGCTAGAATGAAACCTGACCCTGCTTTTGCTACTTCACCTATCTTTGCTACTGATAAGGATTATGAATTCTCTGTTGATCCTGATATAATTACTTTGGTTGAATCTGATCCTTTTCATGGTTATGAATCTGAAACTGTTGTGGCACATCTTACTAAATTGAATGATATAGCTACCCTGTTTACTAAAGATGAGAGAACTCATTACTTTTACATCCTTAAAATATTTCCGTTCTCATTGAAGGGTGATGCTAAGATATGGTTTAATTCTCTTGATCCTGGTTGTGTGCGTAGTCCCCAGGATATGATTTATTACTTCTCTGCTAAATATTTCCATTCTCATAAGAAACAAGTTGCTTTAAGGGATATATATATAATTTTGTGCAAATTGAAGAAGAGAGTATCCCACAAGCTTGGGGGAGGCTTCTCCAATTACTTAATGCTTTGCCTGATCATCCTCTTAAGAAAAATGAAATACTTGATACTCCCTCCATTTTTGTATACAAGGCCACAAACTCGGATTACAGGTACCAATGTAAAATTCAATGTCTACTTTACAAGTCAAATTTTCTTCTTGTTTACTGGGATCATTAATACTCCGCATGCATGCAATGAAACTGAGTGGAGGAAGTAGCCGACTGTCATTATGATGGCATGCATGCAAGTATTAAACAGGTTGTTAGTACGAGAAAATATCATTAACTTCGCCTCGATTACTGTTGGTGGCCTTGTATAGATGCAAAATGTATATTCCATAGTGGCCTTGTATATAAAAATGGAGGGAGTATCTTTTATAATGGACTAACCGATGCCTCCAGAGATTACCTGGATAGTTGTGCTGGTTCTGTTTTCGGGGAAAGAACACCGGATGAAGCTGAAATTCTATTGAATAATATGTTGACAAATGAAAATAATTGGACACCTCCAGAGCCAATTCGTCAGCCTATTCCTAAACCAACTCCGGAGAAGAGGGGTATTCTATTTCTCAGTCCTGAAGATATGCAAGAGGCAAAGAAATCTATGAAAGAAAAAGGTATTAAAGCTGAAAAAGATGTTAAGAATTTACCTCCTATTGAAGAAATAAATGGTCTTAATTTACCGCCCGTTGAAGAAACATATAATCTTAATCCTTTACCTATTGAAGAAACACATGGTCTTGATAACCCGACACGGGTAGTAAAGGTAAATTCTCTCTATAGATATGATAAAGCTGTAATCCCATTTACTAAGTTTGCTAGCCCATGCTTAGATGAGTTTGATAAATTTATGGCTAAGCAAGAAGACTTTAATGCTTATTTTGGTAGACAATTGAAAAACAATTCAAATATGCTTGAACACTTGGGTGATTATATGGCTAATGTCAAAGGTGAACTTAAACTTATTAGTAAACATGCTTCTATGGTTACCACTCAAGTAGAACAAGTACTTAAAGCTCAAAATGATTTGCTCAATGAATTGAATAGTAAAAATAATGATAATGCTATTAGAGTGGCTACTAGAACTGGTAGAATGACTCAGGAACCTTTGTATCATGAAGGCCACCCTAAGAGAATTGAGCAAGATTCTTAAAGAAAAATATAGATGCACCTAGTTCTTCTAAAAAGAAGAAAAAGAAAAATGATAGGACTTTGCATGCTTCTAGTGATCCTATTGCTGAAACACCTGAGAATCCAAATGATATTTCTATTTCTCATGCTGAAACACAATCTGGTAATGAACCTGAAACCAGCGATGATGTTAATGATAATGTTCATAATGATGCTCACCCTAGTAATGATAATGACATAGAAATTGAACCTGCTGTTGATCTTGATAACCCACAATCAAAGAATCAATGTTATGATAAGAAAGATTTTGTTGCTAGGAAACATGGTGAAGAAAGAGAGCCTTGGGTTCAGAAACCCATGCCTTTTCCTCCCAAACCATCCAAGAAAAAAGATGATGAGGATTTTGAGTGCTTTGCTGAAATGATTAGACCTATCTTTTTGCGTATGCGATTAACCGATATGCTCAAAACCAATCCTTATCCTAAGTAAATGAAAGATATTATTACAAATAAAAGAAAGATACCAGAAGCTGAAATTTCCACCATGCTTGCTAATTATACTTTTAAGGGTGGAATACCAAAGAAACTTGGAGATCCATGAGTACCCACTATACCATGCTCTATTAAAAGAAACTATGTTAAAACTGCTTTATGTGACCTTGGAGCCGGTGTTAGTGTTATGTCTCTCTCTTTATATCGTAGACTCGATTAGAATAAGTTGACACCTACTGAAATATCTTTGCAAATGGCTGATAAATCAACTGCTATACCTGTCGGTATTTGTGAGGATGTGCCTATTGTAGTTGCAAACGTTACTATTTTAATAGACTTTGTTATTCTTGACATTCCCAAGGACAATAGTATGTTTATTATTCTTGGAAGACCCTTTTTGAATACTGCAGGGGCTGTTATTGATTGCACTAAAGGCAATCTCATTTTTCATGTTAATGGTAATGAGCATACGGTACACTTTCCGAGGAAACAACCTCAAGTTCATAGTATCAACTCTATTGAAAAAATGCCATCGATTATATTTGGAGGTTTTGAATTTCCTCTTCCTACTGTCAAGAAGAAATATGATATTCTTATTATTGGGGGTGTGCATATCCCCATTGAGGTAACATAGTGTTATTCGAAATTTCTCCGGTTCCATGTTATTTGGAATGAGTTCGTTAACAAGACTTGATCAACCTTGTTAGTGGATTCCTTTTGATGATCATGAGATGGATGAAACTAGAAGGCACAACCTTCTGTACCCCACTTTTACTTTCTGTTATTTGTATTAAATAAAATAAAAATAAATATTTTTCTGTCTGTTATCTGATTATCCGTGCAATATAAAAATACCTCAAAATAAAAGTTCTCCAAATGCCCTGAAATTTAAATATGATTTTTCTAGAATATTTGAGGATTTATGGAACTGAGAACACACCAGGGGGGTCAACCACCTGCCCACGAGGGTGGAGGGTGTGCCCCCCTGCCTCGTGGGCCCACGGTGGCCCCCCTCCACTTATTCTTGCACCCACACACTTCATCTTCCTCCCACAAACACGAATAACCAGCTCAAACTCGAGTCCTAGCTCGTTTTGCTGCCATTTTCGATCTCCTTGCTCAAAGCACCTCTCACAAAACTGCTTGGGGAGATTGTTCCTTGGTATGTGACTCCTCCATTGGTCCAATTAGTTTTTGTTCTAGTGCTTTATTCATTGCAAATTTTTGTTGCTTAGGTGACCCTGTTCTTGAGCTTGCATGTCAAATTTATATGGTCAAAAGTAGTTTTGATGCATGATATAGGCCCAAGGCACTTGTAGGAGTAGTTGCTATCAATATTATTGAGTTTGGTTTACTTTTATTTTGAAGTTACTAAAAAAATTCAGAATTTTTCAGAGGAAGAAATATTCTTAGTAAAATGTTCCAAGGTGGTTCTTCAAGGAAGCAAGGACCCAGGCTTGCAATGTGTGATGCTGATGAAGAGCCACTAAGAGACGCTCCAGTGCGTCCTTGTGAATGGCCGTCTGAGAACTTTATGGATCGAGCAGGAATTAAGGAAGAATTCAACGCATATTTGCGTAACGCTGATCTTGTGAGCTTCGAGGAAGAGAAGTGCAGCCAGTATCACTATCTCACCAGTACCTTTGTGAGGAGGTTTGAATTTTCAACTTCACGTAATTCTCCAACTGTCCTGTTTGATCTTTATGATAAATCTTACACTATGGACTTAGAGGATTTTACCACTACTTGCAAACTTCCACAATGGGGTAGTATAAGGGATCCTCGCAAATCTGAATTTAGAGATTTTCTTGCTAGAATAACTGTGGGAGAATCTAGAGATATTACACAAGCTACCATAGGGAGCATTCACTTTCCTGCTATACATTATTTTGCTCTCTTCATAGGTAAGTGCATTAATGGTAAAGATGAGGCATGTCACATGTGTGTCCTTGATCTTAGTATTCTTAGGAGTGCTGTGTTAGGAGACAAATCATATAATTTGGGAGCCATTGTTGTACGTAGGTTGCATCTTAATAGACTTAATGGAGATTTCTTTGGTGGAATTTATGCAACCCGCATAGCTAATTTTCTGGGTATAGCCATACGCGAAGATGATATTGAATTACCTCCTGCTTATCTAGATTTTAATGCTATGGTTCACCACCAGTTTGTCGAGAGGAACGAATCACCTCTCCAGTATCGACTAATCTTTGACAGACGTCGTGCTGTCCGTATTACTCTCCCTGCTCCTGCCTTCTTTGATTATCAGGCAAGAGGAGGATATACTATTACCAGAGAGGAGGCAGATGAGTACGAGAGGAGAGAGGAGGCCGCTCGTCGCCACGCTGCAGCTCAGCAGGCGATAGCTGCTGCATCACAGTACGACCCCAACTATTATTATGGATATCCGCCAGGCCAGCCGTGGCCATATACCAACTTAGGCCAAAAGCCTAAGCTTGGGGGAGTACGTATTTCCCACCGACATTACATTTATATTCACACACTCATTTCTAGATGTCGGTGCTCATACTTTTTCATTGTATCATCCATGCTAGTTTATTTTCCTTTTTATGCTTTCTTCTTGTGTGTTTGATAAACCTTAAGAAAAAACAAAAAAATTAGTTGTAGCTTTTAGTTAGTTTAATTTCCATGCTTGTAGTAGTAATTAAAAAGAAGAAAACCCAAAAAGATTTCCTGTTCTTCTTTTGCTTGTTGGGAGCTTTCCCGTGTAAATAGTTTTATTTCTTTTCTTTTCTTTGGGGGTCGATAGGAGAAGACCATAAGTAAATTGTTGAGTGGCTCTTATATGCATTATTGTTTATCTGAAAAAAAGAGCCCATATTGCCTTGTCTTCTCCTGTTTATTGAATGCCTGCGGATTCCATCTTAGTCCAATGCACGTGCACTATTATTATTATTCACATCATTCGATCGTGCAAGTGAAATGCAATTATGATGATATATGATGGACTGGCTGAGATGAGAAAAGCTCGTACAAACTCGACCTCTTTTGTTTTTGTAAATATGATTAGTTCATCGTTCCTGATTCAGCCTATTATGAATAAACATGTTTGCAATGACAATTAGAGATCATAGTTTCTTATGCCATGCTTGATTAGCTATGAGTTATAATGGTTTACCTTGCGTGCCAACATGCTATTAAAATGGTTATGATGTGGTATGATAGGGTGGTATCCTCCTCTGAATGATTTAAGTGACTTGACTTGGCGCATGTTCACGCATGTAGTTGAAACAAAATCAACATAGCATTCACGATATTTATGTTCATGGTGGATTATATCCTACTCATGCTTGCATTCGGTGTTGATTAATTTTAATGCATGTTCATGACTGTTGTCACTCTCTAGCTAGTCGCTTCCCAGTCTTTTGCTAGCCTTCACCTGTACTAAGCGGGAATACTGCTTGTGCATCCAATCCCTTAAACCCCAAAGTTATTCCACATGAGTCCACTATACCTACCTATATACGGTATCTACCTGTCGTTCCAAGTAATTTTGTATGTGCCAAACTCTAAACCTTCAAATAAATATCCTGTTTTGTATGCTCGAATAGCTCATGTATCAACTAGGGTTGTCCGTATCTTCCATGTTAGGCGGGTTATTCTCAAGAGGAGTGGACTCCGCTCCTCACTCACGAGGTAAATGGCTGGTCACCGGCATGCCCAGTCCCATGCTTTGTGCAAACTAAATCAAAATAATTGCAAACCAAACTCCCCCTGGGACTCTTGTTAGTTGGAGGCACTCGTTGTTTCGAGCAAGCCATGGATTGATGCTTTTTGGTGGAAGGGGGAGTATAAACTTTACCATTCTGTTTGGGAACTGCCTATAATGTGTGTAGCATGGAAGATATCGCCATCTCTTGGTTGTTATGTTGACAATGAAAGTATACCACTCAAAATATTATTCACCTCTGTTTCAAAACCGAGGTCTGGCACCTCTATAAATCCCTGATTCCCTCTGCGAAGGGCCTATATATTTACTTTTATGCTGAGTCATCATCCTCTTATTAAAAAGCACCAGTTGGAGAGCACCGCTGTCATTTGCATTCATTACTGTTAGTTTACATTGAGTATGACTTGACTGTATCTCTTTTACCATGAATTACAATGTCTAGTCAATCCTTGGTCTTTAAAGGTGCTCTGCATTTATGTTTTGCAGTCTCGGAAAGGGCTAGCGAGATACCATCTTGTTATATCATATTATGATTGTTTTGAGAAAGTGTTGTCATCCGAGATTTATTATTATGGCTCGCTAGTTGATTATGCTATTGATATGAGTAAACTTGAGACCTATGCGTTATTGCGAATGTGGTTAGTTATAATCTTTGCTGAAAACTCGAATGCTGGCTTTACATATTTACAACAACAAGAGCAAAAAGAGTTTGTAAAAGTTTTTCTTTATCACTTTCAGTTTGTCAACTGAATTGCTTGAGGACAAGCAAAGGTTTAAGCTTGGGGGAGTTGATACGTCTCCAACGTATCTACTTTTCCAAACACTTTTGCCCTTGTTTTGGACTCTAACTTGCATGATTTGAATGGAACTAACCCGGACTGACACTGTTTTCAGCAGAATTACCATGGTGTTATTTATGTGCAGGAGCAAACGTTCTCGGAATGACCTGAAACTTCATGGAGCCACTTTTCAGAAAATAAGAAAAATATCTGCCAAAGATGAAGGCCAGGGGGCCCACCGTCTCTCCACGAGGGTGGGGGGCGTGCCTGCCCCCCTAGGGTGCGCCCCCCTACCTCGTGGGCCCCATGTTGCCTCTCCGCTCCAACTCCACCTCCATATATTGAGTTTCGGGGAGAAAAAATCAGAGAGAAGAAATCATCGCGTTTTACGATACGGAGCCGTCGCCAAGCCCTAAAACCTCTCGGGAGGGCTGATCTGGAGTCCGTTCGGGGCTCCGGAGACGGGAATCCGTCGCCATCGTCATCACTAACCATCCTCCATCACCAATTTCATGATGCTCACCGCCGTGCGTGAGTAATTCCATCGTAGGCCTACTCGACGGTGATGGGTTGGATGGGATCTATCATGTAATCGAGTTAGTTTTGTTAGGGTTTGATCCCTAGTGTCCACTATGTTCTGAGATTGATGTTGCTATGACTTTGCTATGCTTAATGCTTGTCACTAGGGCCCGAGTGCCATGATTGCAGATCTGAACCTATTATGTTTTCATCAATATATGAGTATTATTGATCCTGTCTTGCAAGTCTATAGTCATCTATTATGTGTTATGATCCATTAACCCCGAAGTGACAATAATCGGGATACTTACCGGTGATGACCGTAGTTTGAGGAGTTCATGTATTCACTATGTGTTAATGCTTTGTTTCGGTTCTCTATTAAAAGGAGGCCTTAATATCCCTTAGTTCCCGTAAGGACCCCGCTGCCACGGGAGGGTAGGACAAAAGATGTCATGCAAGTTCTTTTCCATAAGCATGTATGACTATATTCGGAATACATGCCTACATTACATCAATGAACTGGAGCTAGTTCTGTGTCACCCTAGGTTATGACTGTTACATGATGAACTGCATCCGGCATAATTCTCCATCACCGATCCATTGCCTACGAGCTTTCCACATATTGTTCTTCACTTATTTACTTTCCCGTTGCTATTTTTATCATCACTACAAAATACCAAAAACATTACTTTTACTATTGTTACCTTTTGCTACCGTTACCACTACTATCATATTACTTTGCTACTAAATACTTTGCTGCAGATATTAAGTTTCCAAGTGTGGTTGAATTGACAACTCAGCTGCTAATACTTGAGAGTATTCTTTGTCTCCCCTTGTGTCGAATCAATAAATTTGGGTTGAATACTCTACCCTCGAAAACTGTTGTGATCCCCTATACTTGTGGGTTATCACGCATAAACTAGGGTTTAAGCTTCTGTCACTCTAGCAACCCATCATCTACTTATTACTTCCCAATGCCTGCCTCTAGGCCCAAATAATGGTGAAGTGTCATGTAGTCAACGTTCACATAACACCACTAGAGGAGAGACAACATACATCTCATCAAAATATCGAACGAATACCAAATTCACATGACTACTAATAGCAAGACTCTCCCATGTCCTCAGGAACAAGCGTAACTACTCACAAAGCATAAACATGTTCATAATCAGAGGGGTATTAATGTGCATATAGGATCTGAACATATGATCCTCCACCAATTAAACCAACTAGCATCAACTACAAGGAGTAATTAACACTACTAGCAACCTACTAGCACCAATCCCGGACTTGGAGACAAGAATTGGATACAAGAGATGAACTAGGGTTTTGAGAGGAGATGGTGCTGATGAAGATGTTGATGGAGATTGTCCTCTCCCGATGAGAGGAGCGTTGGTGACGACGATGGCGATGATTTCCCCCTCCGGGAGGGAAGTTTCCCCGGCAGAACAGCTCCGCCAGAGCCCTAGATTGGTTCCGCCAAGGTTCCGCCTCGTGGTGGCGGAGTTTCGTCCGAGAAGATGGCTTGTTATTTTTTTCCCATCGAAAGACTTCATATAGCATAAGATGGTCACCGGAGGGCCACCAGGGGGGCCACGAGGTAGGGGGCGCGCCCAGGGGGTAGGGCGCGCCCCCACCCTCGTGGGCAGGGTGTGGCCCCCCTGGTGAAGTTCTTGCTCTCAGTATTTTTTATATATTTGGAAAACGTCTTCCGTGGAGTTTCAGGACTTTTGGAGCTGTGCAGAATAGGTCTCTAATATTTGCTCCTTTTCCAGCCCAGAATCCCAGCTGCCGGCATTCTCCCTCTTTATGTAAACCTTGTAAAATAAGAGAGAATAGGCATAAGTATTGTGACATAATGTGTAATAACAGCCCATAATGCAATAAATATCGATATAAAAGCATGATGCAAAATGGACGTATCAACTCCCCCAAGCTTAGACCTCGCTTGTCCTCAAGCGAAAAGCCGAAATCGAAAAATATGTCCACATGTTTAGAGATAGAGGTGTCGATTAAAATAAAATACGGACATGAGGGCATCATGATCATTCTTAGAACAGCAACTTATATAATTCTTGCCATATGATTTCTTATGCTAGAGTAATAATTCAATCACAATCTCAAGTATGAATAGTAAACTTCATTGAAAACTAACAAACTATAATCTCAATCATTGGAGCAATTGCAATTTATCATAACATAGGAAAGAGTCAATGTATAAGAGCTTTTCAGCAAGTCCACATACTCAACTATCATATAGTCTTTCACAATTGCTAACACTCACGCAATACTTATGGGTATGGAGTAATAATCGGACACAGAGAAAGATAGGGGCTTATAATTTTGCCTCCCAACGTTTTACCTCAAGGGTAATGTCAACAATAATAGTTCATGAAAACTCACATCCAATTAGCCATATATATACCAGGATCTTTCCAACATACCGTGCTTGCCAAAGGATAAAAGGTAAAAAGGAAGGGTGAAGATCACCATGACTCTTATGCAATGTAGGAGATAAAAGTAAAAGATAGGCCCTTCGCAGAGGGAAGCAGAGGTTGTCATGCGCTTTTATGGTTGGATGCACAAAATCTTAATGTGAAAAAACATCACTTTATATTGCCACTTGTGATATGGACCTTTATTATGCAATCTATCGCTTTTATTTCTTCCATATCACACGATCGTATAGAGCTTATTTCTCCCACACTAATAAGTCATACATATTTAGAGAGCAATTTTTATTGCTTGCACCGATGACAACTTACTTGGAGGATCTTACTCAATCCATAGGTAGGTATGGTGGACTCTGATGGCAAAACTGGTTTAAGGGTATTTGGAAGCACAAGTAGTATTTCTACTTGGTGCAATGAATTTGGCTAGCATGAGGGGGGAAGGCAAGCTCAACATGTTGGAGGATCCAAGACAATATAATTTATCTCAGATGTAAGAAAACATAACCCATTACGTTGTCTTCCTTGTCCAACGTCAACCCTTTAGCATGTCATATTTTAATGAGTGCTCACAATCATAAAAGATGTCCAAGATAGTATATTTATATGTGAAGACCTCTCTTTCTTTATTACTTCCTATTAATTGCAACGATGACCAAAACTATGTTTGTCAACCCTCAACAACTTTTATTCATCATACTTTTTCTATGTGAGCTCATTACTCTCCATATGGCTCAAATGATCTCTTTGTTTCTTTTTAATTTCTTTCTCTTTTCTTTCATTCCCTTAGGATCATGGCAAAATAATCAAGCCCTTGTGTGACGCCCCGAGACCGATGTGCCAGGTGTCTTCCAGTTATTCGCCGAAGTTGCCGTGTCATTCGCTTGTGTGTTGCATCTTTTCATGTCATCATGTGCATTGCATCATCATGTTTTCAAAACTTGCATCCGTCCGGGTCTCCCAGTTCTCTTCGTTGTTCGTTTTGAGCCCAGACACACTTCCACGCGCCCGTGGCATGTCCGAAATATTATTTTGTAAGTGGCCGGAAAATGTTCTCGGAATGGGTTGAAAGTTGGCGTGCGGTGTTGTTTTGTTGTCAGTAGACCGCCTGCCAAGTTTCATCGCATTCGGAGTTCGTTTGATGCCCCAACGGATAACTATAGCGGCAATATAGCCGGCCTAACGTCGGACATTTTCGGTCTCCGGAAATGGTTGCCGGGCTGCCTTCTTTCCTCTCCTCTCAGCCCAAGCCCCTCTTCACAGTCCATCTAGATCCCCTCTCGCCGGAGCCGTCCGATCGAGATCAAACGGCTCAAAACGGCCTCAAACCCACCAAACCCTAGCCCCTACCCTATTTAAGCACACCCACATGCCATTTAGGTCCTTCTCCTTCCTCCTCCTCGAAAACCGCGCCCCAATCATCAACCAGCCACCTCCCAGCTCCTCTCCTCAAATTCCACCGCCGGCCACCTCGTCCCTGCCACTTGGCGCCATCCTATTGGCCAGCCGCCACCACGCAGGACACCCGCAGCCAACGGGAAGGCGCCATGCGTCCCTCCCGCGGCCCACTTCGCCGTGGCCCGCACGAGCTAGATCTGGGCCCGTCTGCCTCAGCCCCCGGTGCCCTGTCTTCCTCCCCGCGGTCATGGAGCCCGAGCTCCCTCTGCGCCGACCTGCCGCCACCTCGCCAAACCCTGATGGCCACCGGGAGCTGTGTCGGCGACCACCACCCCTGCATCAGGCTAGCCCTACCGCCCCGCCTCTCTGCTTCCTTCTCCTTCTCCTTCGGCCTTCCTCTCTAAACTCTCTCTCTCGCACGCGCAGGAGAGATCACCGTCACCGGAGTCGCCCATTCCATCGTCGTCGAGGGCGTTGCCGGCCTACTCGCCCTGAAACGTCGTCACATCCGGGACCCCGTCGCCAGGATCTGCTCGTTCCCGACCTCGCCGACCGCGCCCGTCGTTGTTTCCCCGTGCGCCGCTCTCGCCGGGGTTCGGCCGCTGCCACCGTGGTTCTTCGCTAACCGCGCCCTCATCGATCGCGCGTGCCCGGGCCGCCTTCCCCTTCACCTGTTGACCGAGGCCCAGCGCACCAAGCCTCAGCCAGCCCAAGCCGGCTGCTGCACTGACCGGGCCAGGCCCATGGTGAGCGCCCCAGCGCCTAGCAGTTTCGGCCCGTGCCTTGTTTTTTTCCAGATCTGCGTTTTAGCTTTTCCCCAGAGTTTGCCAGATTTGTAGAAAAGTCCCTAGAGTTCATGCATTTAATATCTATTTAACCGTGCATCGGTTTAAAATAAATTATATATGAAAGTTGCTTAGAATTTTGTCTAGTTTAATAATATTCAACTTTCATCTATGATTGAAATGTTTAAAATGTTGTTTGTTTAAGTTTTGCTTAATTGCCATGTTAAAATGATTTAATTCATAACTAATTAACCGTAGCTCGGTTTTAAATAATCTTTATATGTAATTGGGGTAGAAAAATTCCTAGTTTAACATGGTGGATTTACTTTGCATGTTTAACAACCCTAAAATTGTGTTTAGGACAGAACAATACCAAACCTAATATATGCATATGGGGATTTACCGGAATTGTTGTTTGTTGTTCCGGCCTCATTTAAACTTGGCTAGATAGGTAGTTTTCTTTTGCTTCACCCTCTTGCCATGTTTAACAACATTTAATATTGTTGGGTACATAAACAAGATCGAACTAAATAAGTCACGTGGTGTTTCGTCAGTATGCAACGGAGTTGCATATTGAGCTCCACTTAATTTGTAGGGTTGTTTGTGCACTTTGCCATGCCATGCATATTTAAATCGGACATGCATCATACTTGGTTGTGCATCATGCCATGTTATGTGATGGTTGTTTACTATGTTGTTTGCTTCTTTACGGTGTTGCTTCTTCGGGTTAGTTCCGATAACATCGCGTTTGTGAGGATTTGTTCGACTACGTCCGTTTATCTTCTTCATGGACTCGTTCTTCTTCCTTGCGGGATTTCAGGCAAGATGACCATACCCTCGAAATCACTTCTATCTTTGCTTGCTAGATGCTCGCTCTTTTGCTATGCCTATGCTGCGATACCTACCACTTACTTATCATGCCTCCCATATTGCTAAACCAAGCCTCTAACCACCTTGTCCTAGCAAACCGTTGTTTGGCTATGTTACCGCTTTGCTCAGCCCCTCTTGTAGTGTTGTTAGTTGCAGGTGAAGATTGGAGCTTGTTCCATGTTTGGAACATGGTTATTTTTTTGGGATATCACAATATATCTTATTTAATTAATGCATCTATATACTTGGTAAAGGGTGGAAGGCTCAGCCTTATGCCTGGTGTTTTGTTCCACTCTTGCCGCCCTAGTTTCCGTCATATCGGTGTTATGTTCCCGGATTTTTCGTTCCTTACACGGTTGGGTTATAATGGGAACCCCTTGACAGTTCGCCTTGAATAAAACTCCTCCAGCAAGGCCCAACATTGGTTTTACCATTTGCCACCTAGCCTTTTCTTTCCCTTGGGTCGGCCAGCCCAAGGGTCATCTTATTTTAACCCCCCCGGGGCCAGTGCTTCTCTAAGTGTTGGTCCAACCCAGAGCACCGTGCGGGGCCGTCCCTTGGCAACTTGGGTTACATTGGCTCTCGTACGCTTAGCTTATCCGGTGTGCCCTGAGAACGAGATATGTGCAGCTCCTATCAGGATGTCGGCGCATCGGGCGGTCTTGCTGGTCTTGTTTTACCATTGTAGAAATGTCTTGTAACCGGGATTCCGAGTCTGATCGGGTTGTCTTGGGAGAAGGAATATCCTTCATTGACTGTGAGAGCTTGTGATGGGCTAAGTTGGGACACCCCTGCAGGGATTTGAACTTCCAAAAGTGGTGCCCACGGTTATGGGCAGATGGGAATTTGTTAATGTCCGGTTTTAGAAAACCTGAAACTTAACTTAATTAAAATGCATCAACCGCGTGTGTAACCGTGATGGTCTCTTCTCGGCGGAGTCCGGGAAGTGAACACGGTGTTGGAGTAATGCTTGACGTAGGTTGTTCTAGGATCACTTCTTGATCATAGTTGTTTGACCGTGCCTTTGCCTTCTCTTCTCGCTCTCTTTTGCGTATATGTTAGCCACCAAATATGCTAGTCGCTTGCTGCAACTCCACCTCATACCTTTTACCTTACCCATAAGCTTAAATAGTCTTGATCGCATGGGTGTGAGATTGCTGAGTCCCCGTGACTCACAGATTGCTTCCAAAACCAGTTTGCAGGTGCCAGTGATACCGTGCAGGTGACGCTACCGAGCTCAAGGAGGAGGTCGATGAAGATCTTGTTCATTGTGTTGTTTCATTTCAGTTGATCAGTAGTGGAGCCCAGTTGGGACGATCGGGGATCCGTGTAGCTTTTGGGGTAGTCTTCTTTTATTTTGGTTCCGTAGTCGGACCTTGATTGTATCTGGTTGATGTAATGCTTTATTCATGTAATTGTGTGAAGTGGCGATTGTAAGCCAACTATGTATCTTTTTCCCTTATGTATTACATGGGTTGTGTGAAGATTACCTCACTTGCGACATTGCTTACAATGCGGTTATGCCTCTAAGTCGTGCTTCGTCACGTGGGAGATATAGCCGCATCCTGGGCGTTACAAGTTGGTATCAGAGCCTTCCCTGACTTAGGAGCCCCTGCTTGATCGAATCGTTGGCATTGTTGAGTCTAGAAAAAAATGTTTTGAGTCTTTTAGGATTATATATATCGGAGAGTAGGGTTCTCTTTATTCCTCAGTCCCTTCGTCGCTCTGGTGAGGCATCCTGACGTAGAGTTTTGACTCTTCTCTTCTCAAATTTCACTAAGAAACATTTAGGATCACGCGGGTATCTTGGAATCGTTCCGATGGTTTTGTGACGAGAACATTGTTCTTGGTGCCTCCTGACATTTAGGGGTTGTGGCAGTGTCCCGGGGAGTTCAGCTCCGAGGTGTTGTCGTCACAATTTTATCGTTGCCGTTCTGGAATACCTGAGTTTCGCCGACATTGAAAATCTACTTTATGCAGTTGTTGGTGAGATAACCTCGACGCCACCCAGTACTGGGGCGGGAGTTCGGGAGTATTGCCATAACTCGTATAACGGATGCTTTTCGAAGGTCGAGGTAAATGATTTCCGAAGGTTTCTTGGTTATGTGTTGAAGGATGGATACAGCTGGATGTAGGATTTGCTAGATTTGGGTGAGATATTATGCTTCCCCTGTATCCCCAACACCTGATTGCATAACCGGGAAGTTTCGGGAGTTTATAAGTGGGAATTCAAGTAGCTCTTAGGATATCTTTCCAACAGATGTACGATATGAAATTGGGGTTCGACGCCTAGTGGTCCGCCTATCGACGGTTGGTTTTGTAGTGGTCTTGTTGTGTCTTAAAGAGTCCTTGGCTATGCCGACTCGGGGACGCTTCGTATGTCATGTGCACTGCCTTGTACATGATGGTGCTGTACGACCGAGCCCGTGTAGGCCCCACCACGAAAACTTCGAACGAAATCTCTATCATATGTTTGTTCCGGCTTATTTTGCAAGCCAATCCTTTGTTTTGTTTTTGAGCTGTGGTATTCGAGTTGCTTCGAAGTCAAGAGTTGATTCCATACCTTTCCTAAGCGGTGTTCTCATACTCCTATGCGAATACTAATCCTTCTTGATCATCGAGGTTGTCATGTCAATCCTTTTTCAACCGGCGTGTTTTCTCTTCAAGTGAATCCGATCATTTCAACATCCGCAAGATCAATTATCAGTTCTTCTCAATGGTGTTTGTTTCATCCGTCCCAAATTGCCTTTGTTTTCCCGCCCTCCCACCCTTTTTTTTCTTCAAGGACTCAGATTTCTTAATCATGTATCTTTTACTGATGGGAAGCCTCTTCATTCCTTTCCTTCAATGTTCTTACCCGGTGATTCTCATGAAGATCCTAACGGAACCTCAAGTTCATCATTCTTTTCCTTCTCCGGTGGATTCAATTCAAGCTTTGGTATTGAGCATAGTCTTTTCTTTTGCCAATGCTTTTCTTATGCCGGTGCACCTCATAATCATTCCCCGCTTGCTATTCAATTGTTCCGGAGTGCTCAAGATATTTCGAAGATTCATGTTTCAACTCTGCTTTCGTTTAAACTCTTTCGAGGATGTTATATCATTCAAGCCATTTAATTCAACCGGTGTAATCTCTCTTTTCAAGCAATCGTTTCAACGGTGTTTCTTTTGAGTGGGCCCTAACCCATAGGTCTTTTTCCAAGATCTTACCTGACTCTTCTAATTTTCCCGGAGCTATCCTAAAATCTATTAAAAGTTTGACGTAAGGATGAATTTTTCATCAGTCAAATGTCTTTCTCCAAGATCTGTCAAATTCTTTTCATCATTGTCTCAACTCCTTCATTGTTCATTCTCCCGGAGTATCTCAACAAATTCTCAGTGTTGGTTCTCGTCATCATTATCAACATTTGAAGACCGAAGAAGAGTTTCTCTACAATCTTATCCGCTCTTTCAAAGATGTGTAGTTCAAGCTTGATGCCATCCTCTCATAATTGTTTTCATTTGTGAAAATTCCTTTCACCCATCCGGAGCATTTCATGAGTTGTTTCCATTTCTTTCCCTGAAGGCCATCTTTTCAAATTTTACTCATTCCCAGCTTTCAGCTCTAGTTCTCCAAATCATACCGGTGCATCATTCAAGTATTCTCTTATCAGCTCGTGATCTCTTCATTCTCATGTATCTAAATTCTGTCAAGTACCTTCATTCGTTCTCTAATTTTTCCGGTGTTTCTTTATCTTTTCTTTGTTCATTTTCAATTCTTATGGTGGTTCGTTCAAGAGATCTCTTCCTTCGTTACCGTATCAAGTCACTCGTTCTTTCCAATCCTACTGCTAGTTTCTTGAAGACCTTCTCAAATTTATGTTATATCTATCTTAATCCTTTCTACGAGGATAAGTAGTATGCCAAATCCATTGTTGGTCATGAATTTAATTGGTGAAGTATAAGCATAATGTAATTCTTATTTTTGTTTCATCGAGTGGATTTAATTCTTTATTCCGGAGGCTCATCAAATTCTTGATTTTCTTTTGTTCATCTTTTCTTTCTCGGAGTTCCAAGCTCTAATTATCACGGAGACCCATCTAAATCATTACAAGGTTTCACCTTGTGTTTTCAACTTCTCTTTCTTTTCGTTATTCTTTTGTTTACTGGAGTTCTTCATGAAGGTTCTACATGATGGTTCATCAAAGATTTAATTCCTTTTCGAAGTGTTCATCAAGATTCTTTTCAGAGGAACTCAAAGCATTCTTCATCTTGCAATCCGGAGTGCAATTCTTTCTACCATATCATCGGAGGTGGTATTACGTCATTCTTGATAATTTGAGTTCATGTGTCATGATCCACATGTTGTTAAGAATGAGGTATTCCAAATCCATCAACCTCTTCGTTGGAGTTATCTTGTGTCACGTTTCACCTAAAGCCTTCCCTAAGGATTGTTGCTATCTATGGTGCTCATAAGTGACCCAAGTTCTTCTTTTATCCTCCTGGTGAAATAAGTTTCTCGTCTCCTTGTCATATCAATCCAATCTATCGTTTCCGTCAGTGGCAGAATTTCAACTCAGTTTTGAGATGTTTTCCCATAAGCCCACAACAAGCTTACTCTTTTCGTTGTTGGTTTTTCCAACAACTCCGTTCGACCCTTCTCCTAAGGATGCCTTTTCAAGCTCAATTGTGGCAGAAGTTGGCATTTTCCTCTCTGAGGGAGTCCTGGATTAGGGGGTCTCCGGACAGCCGGACTGTTGGACTATGAAGATAGAAGATTGAAGACTTCGTCCCGTGTCCGGATGGGACTCTACTTGGCGTGGAAGGCAAGCTTAGGCAATACGGATATGTATATCTCCTCCTTTGTAACCGACCTTGTGTAACCCTAGCCCCCTCCGGTGTCTATATAAACCGGAGGGTTTTAGTCCGTAGGACAACATACAATCATACCAAAGGCTAGCTTCTAGGGTTTAGCCTCTTCGATCTCGTGGTAGATCAACTCTTGTAATACCCATATCATCAAGAATAAATCAAGAAGGACGTAGGGTCTTACCTCCATCAAGAGGGCCCAAACCTGGGTAAAACATCGTGTCCCCTACCTCCTGTTACCATCCACCTTAGACGCACAGTTCGGGACCCCCTACCCGAGATCCGCCGGTTTTGACACCGACATTGGTGATTTCATTGAGAGTTCCTCTGTGTCGTCGCCATTAGGCTTGATGGCTCCTACAATCATCGATAGCGATGCAGTCTAGGGTGAGACTTTTCTCCCCGGACAGATCTTTGTGTTCGGCGGCTTCGCACTGCGGGCCAACTCGCTTGGCCATCTGGAGCAGATCGAAAGTTACGCCCCTGGACACCAGGTCAGATTTGGAAGCTTAAACTACACGGCCGATATCCGCAGAGACTTGATCTTCGATGGATTCGAGCCTCTGCCTTGTGCGCCACGCGGTCACGATGAGTACGATTTAGCTCTGCCATCGGACAGTGTTCAAGAAATCACACCGGCAGCCGCTCCGACCCTTAATTCGGAGCCAGTTGCGCCTCCCATGGACGGGTGGGTAGACCCCACCATAGAGGCCGCATCCCCAACGGCGATCGAGCCGAATATCGATCTTACCCTTCACGAGAGCCGTGTTGTTAAACTGCCGGATACTTCTCCGGCCACGGACTCCGAACCTCCTGCGGCCGTTCCTATCAAATCCGGTTGGGCGCCGATCATGGAGTTTACCTCCACGGATATCTTTCAGCACTCGCCCTTCGGCGACATACTGAACTCATTAAAGTCTCTCTCTCCTTGTCATGAGAGTCTTGGCCGAACTATGTCCGTCAGGATTGGGATGCGGATGACGAAGAAATTCGCCGCCCACCCACCACCCACTTAGTAGCCACTGTCGATGACTTAACCGACATGCTCAACTCCGACTCCGAAGACATCAATGATATGGACGACGATGCAGGAGACGAACAGGAACCACTGCCCACAGGGCACTGGACGCCCACTTCATCACATGACGTATACATGGTGGACACACCAAAAGACGACGACGACGAGGAACGGAAGGATGCAACAAAGGGTTGTCCCCTCGAGAAGCAGTCAAAGCGGCGGTGTAAGCGCCGCTCCAAATCATGCCTCAGCAGAAACAACGATCACATAGACCCAGCGTTAGAGCAGGGTGAACCATCACCAGACCACGGCAACACGAAGAATCAAACCAAACAACCCGACTCTGTCAAAGAAAATAGTCCGAACGACATCACACCAGACAGACACCCGGAGCAACATAATGCCCGTCAAAGGCTTGTTGCCACCGCGAGGAGTCTAAAAAAGCAGAAGAAAAGGCTCAAGGCTGCGCAAGACACACTCCGAATCAGATGGAGTAAAGTACTCAACTCAGCAGCGAAGTACGGCGATAATCGCCACACCAAGAGCTACCCGAAGCGGAAGTTGCTACCTGAATTCGATGACGAGGCCTTAGATCCCCTGCAACCAAAAATTAAAACGGCCATCTGGCCGGATAGACGACCTCACGGCCAACATAGAGCGGCAAACAACGCCGCACATAAGCCAATACGCGATCCACGCGAGGGCTCGCATCAAAAGGACGGCGCAAGTAGATCCATCTATGGACCACGCAAGTGCGCTCCAGCATACGATGCAACACAACAAACATCCGCACAACGCGGTACACCCAAATACAGGGGTGCCGCACACCCCCTATGTTTCACCAATGAGGTGCTGGACTATGAACTTCTAGAGGGATTCAAACCCGTAAACATAGAGGCATATGACGGAACAACAGACCCTGGGGTCTGGATTGAGGACTATATCCTCCATATCCATATGGCTCGAGGAGATGATCTCCACGCCATTAAGTATTTACCCCTCAAACTCAAAGGGCCAGCTCGGCACTGGCTTAAAAGCCTCCCCGAAAGCTCCATTGGAAGCTGGGAAGAGCTCGAAGACGCTTTTCGGGCAAATTTTCAAGGCACTTATGCCCGACCTCCGGACGCGGACGATTTGAGTCATATAACTCAACAGCCCGAAGAGTCAGCCCGAAAGCTTTGGAACAGGTTTCTTACTAAAAAGAACCAAATAGTCGATTGTTCGGACGCCGAAGCCTTGGCAGCTTTTAAGCATAGCATCCGCGACGAATGGCTTGCCAGACACCTCGTCCAAGAAAAGCCGAGAACAATGGCAGCATTAACAAGCCTCATGACCCGCTTTTGCGCGGGTGAGGATAGCTGGCTAGCCAGATGCAGCACCAGCGACCCCAGTACATCCGAAGTTAGAGATGGAAACGGGAAATCACGGCGTAGCAAAAATAATAAGCGCCGGAATAAAGAAGACAACCCGAAGAGCACGGCGGTGAACGCCGGATTCAGAAGTTCTCGGCCAGGTCAGCAAAAGCTGCCCTCTAAAGGCGCCAGAGATGAATTGTCCAGCCTAAACAAAATTCTGGACCAAATATGTCAGATCCATAGCACCCCCGATCCTGCAAATCATACCCACAGAGAATGTTGGGTCTTCAAGCAGTCCGGCAGGCTCAACGCCGTACACAAGGGGGAGGATACACCAAGCGAAGACGAGGATGAGCCTCTCAAGCAAGACACTGGGGAACAAAAGAAATTTCCACCAGAAGTCAAAACAGTGAACGTGTTACACGTGATCAAGGGGAGAAACAAAGCGGCACTCCCAGAGAAATATGCCCAAGGGCCTATCACCGCAGAGTTCTGCCACTGGTCGTCTCAACCGATCACTTTCGACCATCGGGATTACTCAGCAAGTATCCGGCGTGCAGGATGGGCTGCCTTGGTATTAGACCCAATAATTGATGGATACCATTTCACACGAGTCCTGATGGACGGTGGCAGCAGTCTAAACCTGATATATCAGGACACAATCCGCAAAATGGGGATAGACCCAACGAAAATTTTCCACGGAAATACTACCTTTAAAGGAGTAACACCAGGCCTAGGAGCTCATTGCACGGGCTCCCTGCTACTAGAGGTTATATTCGGCTTCCCCGATAACTTCCGTAGCGAAAATTTAACATTCCACATTGCTCCGTTCCAAAGTGGCTATCAAGCACTACTTGGACGCGAAGCTTTCGCTCACTTTAATGCAATACCGCATTACGCTTCCCTCACGCTTAAGATGCCCGGTCCACGTAGCATCATTACAGTGAATGGAAATATTGAGCGATCCTTGCACGCCGAAGAGAGTGCGACTGCCTTGGCAGCCGCACACTAAAAATGGCCTCACCAACTAAAGCATTTGATAGGTCGTCAAGACCACGGACACGGTTAGACAAGTCCGGCGCAGCTATATGTAATTCATACAGATTTGATGGCCACACCCCTATTACAAATAAGAGGGGCTCAATGCGCGCAGACAAGTGGCAATTTTTACTCATCTTGAATTGTACATGGTTTCTTTAAACCTACCTTTTTGCATGACAACTTTTCATCTAAGTTTCTCTCTTTTATAGATGACCATCATGCTACACCCGTCCAGGATACGGCACAACGGAGACACAGGCGCAGACGTGCACTAGGGACCCGTTCCAAGGATTCTTTTTAGATTAAGACCCTGCGTAAACCTTTTTTACTGTCTCTTGTTGATACACATCCCTCGGATTCTCAGTACAATTGAGAAGGATGCTGACGTCTTGGCATGTGGCCACGTCAGAATAATGCACGTACCTGGACACGAGGGGCTTCTTACAAAGGGCACTGTTTAGGCCCGGTTTATACCATAAAGACCGAATACCTTAGGGACTGTTCGGCGTCGCGAGTTTGGCCTTATATGCATCAGCTCTGAATCATGTCTTTGGTCAAATGTTGGGTTTGCCCGGCTCCTGTGTTTTGCCGCCTTACGTTCCGCTCTATCGGCTAAGGCGGCACCAGGAGAACTACTGCGATTGTGCCGCAGTTCATCCGGACGAGCACCTCAATAGAGAAAGCCGAAAACTGACTGTCATGATATAGCGCGAGACTGGTCAACCACTCGATGACCTATCGGAATGTTAGAATTCCTCCGCCTTAACGAAGGGCTGTCTCCCGGCCAGGCATGTATGCACCCCGAATTCGGGAGAGGTGGAGCCACCAGGGGCTATATAGTAGCCCCACCGTCAAACTCCTATGGCTAAGTGAAAGTGTTAAAGCATTATAGTCCGGTTGCCTCGTTCGCTGCGCTATCACCTCCTTAATAGGACCAAGACGTTGTGTTAATTGTGAACACGCGTCTTCTGCGTACACCCCCACATTATATGCGTGGGAGTTGAAGCCGACGACTGCAATCTTTCAGGTTATATACGTATATACATAAACAGCCGCACAAGAGGCATCATATTACTTCCAGGCAAAAGTATAAATACAGCCTTAATAAATTTCATAAAAACATTGTGTCTAAAATGGGAATACATGTCACTCAAACATAATATTCTTCAAGCACTGGGCCTCTATCAAACGAGCACCCTCGAGAACTTCTTCGAAATAGTGCTCGGCGGCCACTCGGCCTATGGCCGAACCCTGCGCCGCAACAGTGGTAGCATCCATCTCCGCCCAGTATGCTTTGACACGGGCAAGGGCCATCCGCGAGCCCTCTATACACGCCGACCTCTTCATTGCATTGATGCATGGCACCGCTCCAAGGAACTGCTGCACTAAGCTGAAATAGCTGTTCGGCTTCGGTTTTTCCGGCCACAGCTGATCTACGACGGACCTCATGGCGAGTCCGGACAACCTATTGAGTTCGGCCCATTCGGCTAGCTGATCAGTCAATGGAAGCGGACGCTCTGGAATGTTAAACTGCGACTAGAACAGCTTATCCACTTCATGATCTGTTTGATCTCAGAAGTATTCGGCCGCATCGATAGCGCTCGCCGCCAAGTCCATATATGCGTCTGCCGAACTCCACAGCCGATCCAGAGGAGCATACCGCGGATCTCTAAACTTCCTCCGCAGCATAAAGGGCTTCCCAGCCGCAATATCCCCGGCTTCACGCGGCTCCTCCTTCTTCGCTCTCATAGCAGAGCGGGTGTCTTTGGTCACCATCGTGGCCTTATCAAGGTCCGTCGCCTTCGCTCGGTTTTCTTCTTCAAGGAACTGGCAACGGTCGGCGGTGTCTTTTAACTTTACAGCCATCTTGGCCATTTTCTCTTTGCTCTCATAATGCGTGGCCTTCTCGGCTCTCAACTCTTCGGCCACCTTCAAAGCAGCCGCATTACTACTCCTTGCTTGTTCTTTGGCTCGGGCAAGTTCCGCCCGAAGGGTCTCCACGGTGGCAGCTCCATCTGCGGTCACAACATATTAAAGATACTGGCATCATGCTGCTCTTACTATGTGACATTCACCAGAAAACATTACTTACCCTGTGCCTCGTCAAGCCGCTTGTTAACAAGCTCGATGTCGGCATCTGCCGCATCCAGTTGCCGCTTTAGTTCGGCAAACTCATTACTCCGGCTAGCCACCGGAGCTTCCACCACCTGCACATAAAGGTGGTTTAGTTATTACCTGGGACTACGATCCTCTGTTCGCCGCCGTTCTCGACGACAACCAGAGTCTCAGGGGCTACTATCTACACAGGGCACACCTAAAAATGTGCGGTACTATCAAAAAGTATATCATTTCACGTACCTCAAAGCCCGTCAGTAGACTCATAAAAGCTTCATGCAATCCTCTTTCGGCGGACGAAATTCTTTCCATCACTGTACCCATCAACGTACGGTGTTCTTCTGAGATGGCCGCTCGCTCCAACAGCTCCCTCAGTACGTCCGACCGCATACCAGACGGTGTCGGACTCTTTTGTTTGCTCTCTTCAAGAGCCGGACGCTGGGGACTTTGGGTGACTATAGGATTATCTTCTGTCCTCACCGGATCCGGAGAGGCCCTCCGTGACAACACTTCAAGGTCGCCCGCTTCTTGAGCGGGGGAGTCCGGGGGAGGCGTTTCACTCTCCATCATCTCCGGAAGAAGATCCCCCGAAGACGAGCTCTGCTGAGAAGGGCTAAGATCCGAACTACAAGATAAATGCTTGGGTTATTTTCCTCAGAGGTAAGGTAGTATATCTTCACTATTAAAGTACTTTTTGATTACTTACAGCTCGTTAGAGAGCAGATCCCCGCGCGGACTTTGTGCGGCAAGAGCACCCTCCAAGGCAGGACCCTCTGGTGGAGATTTCTTCTCCCGTTTGGAAACCTTGGTTTCCGGATCTTCAGAGGTAGTCCTCTTCCTTCCCCGGGGTGAGAGAATATCAGATTCCTCCCCTTGGTTATCCTCCCTCACAGAGGCGCCCATTCCCTCGGTCGGAATAGGTAGCGGTGGAGGCTCGCTTTCGCCCTCTTTATTCCCCCTTTATCTTCCTTTGAGGGCTCCGGGCAAGGTGCTAGCTCGAGCATCTTTTCCAGTACCGGATTTTCCAAACCTTCGGGAAGGGGGGCCGTACACCGAATCATCTTCGCCTTTGTTAGCCAGTCCTGGTCAAAGAGCAATTTCTCAGAATGACGTCATGATAAGTGAAAGAAGGTGTGTTCGGTTAGAGGATCACTTACTTGGTCGGTGGTACGGTTGCTGCTCAGGCCCACGTCCTCGGTAGTGTCCGGACACTCTATTTGGGGTCCGAAGAATGATTTATACATCTCCTCGTGCGTCAGGCCGAGGAAATTCTGAATAGTGTGCGGTCCTTCTAGGTTGAACTCCCACATGCGAAGGGGCCGGCATTTGCATGGCTGGATTCGTCGAACCAGCATGACTTGCACCACCATAACCAGACTGAAATCTCCTTCGAAGAGATCTTGAATGTGGCTCTGTAGTACAGGCACGTCCTTGGCTGGACCCCAGCTCAGCCCTCTGCTAATCTATGACATCAGTTGTGGTGGAGGGCCCGAGCAGAAAGCAGGGGCAGCCGCCCACTTGGCACTTCTGGGAGCTGTGATGTAAAACCACTCCCGTTGCCATAATCCGGACACCTCTGGAATGGAACCCTTTGGCCATGGAGCTCCAGCGATCTTGCTTATTAATGCGCCTTCGCACGCTACATGCTGCCCCTCGACCATCTTCGGCTTCACGTCAAAGGTCTTGAGCCACAGGACGAAGTGAGGGGTAATGCGGAGGAAGGCCTCACATACGATAATAAATGCCGAGATGTGGAGAAAGGAGTCCGAGGCTAGATCATGGAAATCTAGCCCGTAATAGAACATCAAACCCCTAACGAAGGGATCCAGAGTGAGGGCTAGACCTCGGAGGAAGTGGGAGACGAACACGATGCTCTCGTCGGGTTCGGGAGTAGGGACGACCTGCCCTCGGGCAGGCAGCCGATGCGAAACCTCGGCGGTCAGGTATCTGGCCTCCCTCAACTTCTTGATATCCTCTTCCGTAACGGAGGAGGGCATCCACCGGCCTTGAAGGCTAGATCCGGACATGATTGAAGGTCCGAAGCACCTGACCTGGGCTTTGGGTGTTAGAACTCGAGGCGGGGGAAGGATTCGATTGAGCACGGGAGGGGAAAAAAGTAAAAGCCTTGTCCCTTTATAAAGAGGGTGAATATCAAGCGTCCTCTCCGTAGCCGTTTGGGACTTGCCTATAATCTAGGAGTCCTAGACATGGTTGGGTTACCCACGACCGTATTGATGAGAATCCCGTAATTAGGGGAACACGATCTCTGCTTTGACAAGACGTGTCAAGAAACCGCCTCGCGTTATGTGTGGAGCTGGTTGTAGAAAAACAGTTCGAATAATCACTGAGCCATGGCATGATGTCATGTTGCCAAAACGTGTCAGCAGATTAAGATTTGTGGAAATATTATTCTCTCTACGGTGGTATGTGGAACTTATTTTGCAGGGCCGGACACTATCCTTGTATTCAAATTCTTCTGTGGCGTATTCGGAGGAGGAACCCGCCTTGCAATGTCGAAGACAATACTGCGCGCCGGACTCATCGTCATTGAAGCCTGGTTCAGGGGGTACTGAGGGAGTCCTGGATTAGGGGGTCTCCGGATAGCCGAACTATATCCTTTGGCCGGACTGTTGGACTATGAAGATACAAGATTGAAGACTTTATCCCGTGTCCGGATGGGACTCTACTTGGCGTGGAAGGCAAGCTTAGGCAATACGGATATGTATATCTCCTCCTTTGTAACCGACCTTGTGTAACCCTAGCCCCCTCCGGTGTCTATATAAACCAGAGGGTTTTAGTCCGTAGGACAACATACAATCATACCATAGGGTAGCTTCTAGGGTTTAGCCTCTTCTATCTCGTGGTAGATCAACTCTTGTAATACCCATATCATCAAGAATAAACAAAGCAGGACGTAGGGTTTTACCTCCATCAAGAGGGCCCGAACCTGGGTAAAACATCGTGTCCCCTGCCTCCTGTTACCATCCGCCTTAGACGTACAGTTCGGGACCCCCTACCCAAGATCCGCCGGTTTTGACACCGACACTCTCCATTCTTTTATTTCAATTATCTATCTTCAATTTCTTCCGTCCGGAGGCATGGTGATGTTGCTCTATTCAATCAATCTTCTTGTTTTGTGAAGATCATGTTCTTTCTTTTGCTTATCCTTTTAACCGGAGTGTCATGTCCTCCATTCAAGTTCTCTCATCTTATCAAGTTTTGCCCCCTTCTCAACCGGAGTGCCGTCTGAAATCGTTCTTACCCATTGTGTCATTCTTTCAATAGTTCCGGAGGCAGCGTGTTGTTGATTTCATCAAGTATCCTCTCATCTTGTCAAGTTCTTATTCAATTCCTTTTCTTTTCAATCGGAGTGCTTCCCGAAGTTGTTCTTCCTTGTCCCTCTTTTCTAACGGAGTGTTTTCAACTTCGTTCATCTCCGTTGTATTCTTTCGCGAAATGGCTTAACCTTCTCAAGGTTCTTTGGTTTCACTCGTTTATCAAAGAAGCAACTTAGTTTTTACCGCTTATCTTCCTTTTCCGTTGTCCCTCCGGTGCCATTCTAGATCTCGGGACGAGATCCTCTCGTAGTGGTGGAGTGTTGTGACGCCCCGAGACCGATGTGCCAGGTGTCTTCCAGTTATTCGCCGACGTTGTCGTGTCATTCGCTTGTGTGTTGCATATTGTCATGTCATCATGTGCATTGCATCATCATGTTTTCAAAACTTGCATCCGTCCGGGTCTCCCAGTTCTCTTCGTTGTCCGTTATGAGCCCAGACACACTTGCACATGCCTGTGGCATGTCCGAAATATTATTTTGTAAGTGGCTGGAAAATGTTCTCGGAATGGGTTGAAAGTTGGCGTGCGGTGTTGTTTTGTTGTCAGTAGACCGCCTGCCAAGTTTCATCGCATTCGGAGTTCGTTTGATGCCCCAACGGATAACTATAGTGGCAATATGGCCGGCCTAACGTCGGACGTTTTCGGTTTCCGAAAACGGTTGCCGGGCTGCCTTCTTTCCTCTCCTCTCAGCCCAAGCCCCTCTTCACAGTCCATCTAGATCCCCTCTCACCGGAGCCGTCCGATCGAGATCAAATGGCTCGAAACGGCCTCAAACCCACCAAACCCTAGCCCCTACCCTATTTAAGCACACCCACATGCCATTTTGGTCCTTCTCCTTCCTCCTCCTCGAAAACCGCACCACCAATCATCAACCAGCCGCCTCCCACCTCCTCTCCTCAAATTCCGTCGCCGGCCACCTCGTCCCTGCCACTTGGCGCCATCCTAGTGGCCAGCCGCCACCACGCAGGACGCCCGCAGCCAACGGGAAGGCGCCACGCGTCCCTCCCACGCCCCACTTCGATGTGGCCCGCCCGAGCCCGCAACCGGCCCGCCCGAGCCGGATCTGGGCCCGTCTGCCTCAGCCCCCGGTGCCCTGTCTTCCTCCCCGCGGTCAGGGAGCCCGAGCTCCCTCTGCGCCGACCTGCCGCCACCTCGCCAAACCCCGATGGCCACCGGGAGCTGCGCCGGCGACCGCCACCCCTGCATCAGGCTAGCCCCGCCGCCCCGCCTCTCTGCTTCCTTCTCCTTCTCCTTGGGCCTTCCTCTCTAAACTCTCTCTCCCATTCCATCGTCGTCGAGGGCGTTGCCGACCTCCTCGCCCTGAAACATCGTCAAATCCGGGACCCCCTCGCCAGGATCTGCTCGTTCCTGACCTCGCCGACCGTGCCCGTTGTCGTTTCCCCGTGCGCCGCTCTCGCCGGAGTTCGGCCGCTGCCGTCGTGGTTCTTCGCTGACCGCGCCCTCATCGACCGCGCGTGCCCGGGCCGCCTTCCCCTTCACCTGTTGACCGAGGCCCAGTGCACCAAGCCTCAGCCAACCCAAGCCGGTTGCTGCACTGACCGGGCCAGGCCCATGGTGAGCACCCCGGCGCCCAGCAGTTTCGGCCCGTGCCTTGTTTTTTCCAGATCTGCATTTTAGCTTTTCCCCAGAGTTTGCCAGATTTGCAGAAAAGTCCCTAGAGTTCATGCATTTAATATCTATTTAACCGTACATCAGTTTAAAATAAATTATATATGAAAGTTGCTTAGAATTTTGTCTAGTTTAATAATATTCAACTTTCATCTATGATTGAAATGTTTAAAATGCTGTTTGTTTAAGTTTTGCTTAATTGCCATGTTAAAATGATTTAATTCATAACTAATTAACCGTAGCTCGGTTTTAAATAATCTTTATATGTAATTGGGATAGAAAAATGCCTAGTTTAACATGGTGGCTATACTTTGCATGTTTAACAACCCTAAAATTGTGTTTTGGACAGAACAGTACCAAACCTAATATATGCATATGGGGATTTACCGGAATTGTTGTTTGTTGTTCCGGCCTCATTTAAACTTGGCTAGATAGGTAGTTTTCTTTTGCTTCACCCTCTTGCCATGTTTAACAACATTTAATATTGTTGGGTACATAAACAAGATCGAACTAAATAAGTCACGTGGTGTTTCGTCAATATGCAACGGAGTTGCATATTGAGCTCCACTTAATTTGTAGGGTTGTTTGTGCACTTTTCCATGCCATGCATATTTAAACCGGACATGCATCATACTTGGTTGTGCATCATGCCATGTTATGTGATGGTTGTTTACTATGTTGTTTGCTTCTTTCCGGTGTTGCTTCTTCGGGTTAGTTCCGATAACGTCGCGTTTGTGAGGATTCGTTCGACTACGTCCGTTTATATTCTTCATGGACTCGTTCTTCTTCCTTGTGGGATTTTAGGAAAGATGACCATACCCTCGAAATCACTTCTATCTTTGCTTGCTAGATGCTCGCTCTTTTGCTATGCCTATGCTGCGATACCTAACACTTACTTATCATGCCTCTAACCACCTTGTCCTAGCAAACCGTTGTTTGGTTATATTACCGCTTTGCTCAGCCCCTCTTATAGCGTTGTTAGTTGCAGGTGAAGATTGGAGCTTGTTCCATGTTTGGAACATGGTTATTTTGTTGGGATATCACAATATCTCTTATTTAATTAATGCATCTATATACTTGGTAAAGGCTGGAAGGGTCGGCCTTATGCCTGGTGTTTTGTTCCACTCTTGCCGCCCTAGTTTCCGTCATATCGGTGTTATGTTCCCGGATTTTGCGTTCCTTACACGGTTGGGTTATAATGGGAACCCCTTGACAGTTCGCCTTGAATAAAACTCCTCCAGCAAGGCCCAACATTGGTTTTACCATTTGCCACCTAGCCTTTTCTTTCCCTTGGGTCGGCCAGCCCAAGGGTCATCTTATTTTAACCCCCCCGGGCCAGTGCTTCTCTAAGTGTTGGTCCAACCCAGAGCACCGTGCGGGGCCGTCCCTTGGCAACTTGGGTTACGTTGGCTCTCGTACACTTAGCTTATCTGGTGTGCCCTGAGAACGAGATATGTGCAGCTCCTATCAGGATTTGTCGGCACAGCGGGTGGTCTTGCTGGTCTTGTTTTACCATTGTCGAAATGTCTTGTAACCGGGATTCCGATTCTGATCAGGTTGTCTTGGGAGAAGGAATATCCTTCATTGACCGTGAGAGCTTATGATGGGCTAAGTTGGGACACCCCTGCAGGGATTTGAACTTTCGAAAGTCGTGCCCGCGGTTATGGGCAGATGGGAATTTGTTAATGTCCGGTTGTAGAAAACCTGAAACTTAACTTAATTAAAATGCATCAACCGCGTGTGTAACCGTGATGGTCTCTTCTCGGTGGAGTCCGGGAAGTGAACACGGTGTTGGAGTAATGCTTGACGTAGGTTGTTCTAGGATCACTTCTTGATCATAGTTGTTTGACCATGCCTTTGCCTTCTCTTCTCGCTCTCTTTTGCGTATATGTTAGCCACCAAATATGCTATTCGCTTGCTGCAGCTCCACCTCATACCTTTTACCTTACCCATAAGCTTAAATAGTCTTGATCGCGTGGGTGTGAGATTGCTGAGTCCCCGTGACTCACAGATTACTTCCAAAACCAGTTTGCAGGTGCCGGTGATACCGTGCAGGTGACGCTATCGAGATCAAGGAGGAGCTCGATGAAGATCTTGTTCATTGTGTTGTTTCGTTTCAGTTGATCAGTAGTGGAGCCCAGTTGGGACGATCAGGGATCTGTGTAGCTTTTGGGGTAGTCTTCTTTTATTTTGGTTCCGTAGTCGGACCTTGATTGTATCTGGTTGATGTAATGCTTTATTCATGTAATTGTGTGAAGTGGTGATTGTAAGCCAACTATGTATCTTTTTCCCTTATGTATTACATGGGTTGTGTGAAGATTACCTCACTTGCGACATTGCTTACAATGCGGTTATGCCTCTAAGTCGTGCTTCGACACGTGGGAGATATAGCCGCATCCTGGGCGTTACACCTTGACTCAACACTAATCTTTATTATATAGCTCACGGACTCGATTACATAGAAAGATTATAAAGCAAAACTCACAACTAGATCATACTAAGAACTTTTATTCTACTGGATTAAGATATTACCAAAAGGATCGAACTAAGAAAAATGGTAAAGATAAATGTGATGGTGATACGATACCGGGGCACTCCCCCAAGCTTGGTAGTTGCCAAGTGGAGTGCCCATACCCAGGTGATTATGTCTCCTTTGTTGGTGAAGAAGGTGGAGTTGTTGATGATGGATAGTCGCACATCGAGCATAGGAGGTCTTCTAACTTGCGGATAATGCCCTTGAGTGCGATGATATGCTCCTTCAACAAAATATTTTTATGTGTGAGATACTTATTTTGTATACGAGCTAACTCAATCACCTTGAAAGCTTCGATTTCTGTTGGGGTAAGAAGATTGTGATCCAGTTGAAGGGTGTCTTCTGTTGCCGGAACTTGGTCCTCCATGGCCTTCTTGATCCCTTCATCCTTGTTGATCTCCATAGGTTCTTCTCTCTTCAGCTCTATCTTCATTAGCCAAGCATCGTTGCCCTCATGGTTGGAGCAGGGAGATGACATAGTGCCTGGCCTTGACAACCCTGACAGAAAACAGCTCGAAACAAAGACAGGAGATTTTTGCGTGATACGGGAGTCAAAACCCCCGGGAGATTATATAATAAATTTTTACCGACCAAAATACGTGTCGTGTACGAAAACGGAGTCCGGAGAGCACATGAGGTGCGCACGAGGTAGGGGGCGTGCCCAGTAGGGTAGGGCACGCCCTCCAACCTCATGGAGGCCTCGTGTCCTTCCTGGACTGCTTCTTATTTTTCTATTTTTCTAAATATTCCAAAACGGAGAAATATTGCCTTAAAACTGTTTTGGAGTCTGTTTACTTACCGTACCACATACCTATTCCTTTTTGGAGTCTGAAACGTTCCGGAAAGTGTCCCTTATGTATTCCTCCAGGGTTACGGTTTCAATAACATTGGTTTCAACATTTATGGGATTACCTGAGATATAGTGTTTGATTCTTTGACCATTCACCACCTTCGAATTTGTGCCTTCGAAGTTGTTGATTTTTATGGCACGGGAACGATAGACCTCCTCGATAACGTAAGGGCCTTCCCATTTAGAGAGAAGTTTTCCTGCAAAAAAATCTTAAATGAGAGTTGTATAGCAATACATAATCACCTACATTAAACTCACGCTTTTGTATTCTTTTGTCATGCCATCTTTTAACTTTTTCTTTAAACAACTTGGCATTTTCATAGGCTTGGGTTCTCCATTCATCAAGTGAGCTAATATCAAATAACCTCTTCTCACCGGCAAGTTTAAAATCATAATTGAGTTCTTTAATAGCCCAATAAGCCTTGTGTTCTAGTTCGAGAGGTAAGTGACATGCTTTTCCATAGACCATTTTATACGGAGACATACCCATAGGATTTTTATATGCAGTTCTATAGGCCCATAATGCATCATCAAGTTTATTGTACCAATTCTTTCTAGACCTATTGACAGTCTTTTGCAAAATTAATTTGAGTTCTCTATTACTCAATTCTACTTGACCACTAGACTGAGGGTGATAAGGAGATGCAATTCTATGATTAACATCATATTTAGCAAGCATTTTACGGAAAGCACCATGAATCAAATGTGATCCACCATCAGTCATTAAATATCTAGGGACTCCAAATCTTGGAAAAATAACTTCTTTAAGCATTTTAATAGAAGTGTTATGATCAGCACTACTAGTTGGAATAGCTTCTACCCACTTAGTAACGTAATCAACAGCAACTAAAATATGTGTATATCCATTAGAGGAAGGAAAGGGTCCCATATAGTCAAAGCCCCAAACATCAAATGGTTCAATAACAAGTGAATAATTCATGGACATTTCTTGACGTCTACTAATATTACCAATTCTTTGACATTCATCACAAGATAAGACAAACTTACGGGCATCCTTGAAGAGAGTAGGCCAATAAAAACCAGATTGCAATACCTTATGTGCAGTCCTATCTCCAGCATGGTGTCCTCCATAAGCTTCGGAGTGACACTTGCGTATGATCTGTTCCTGTCCATGCTCAGGTACACAACATCTAATAACACCATCTACTCCTTCTTTATAAAGGTGTGGGTCATCCCAAAAGTAATGCCTCAAATCATAGAAGAACTTTTTCTTTTGCTGGTATGTGAAACTAGGTGGTATAAACTTAGCAACAATGTAATTAGCATAATCAGCATACCATGGAGCAGTATGAGAAGCATTTATGACATTTAGTTTCTCATCAGGAAAGCTATCATCAATAGGAAGTGGGTCATCAAGCACATTTTCTAACCTAGACAAGTTGTCTGCAACGGGGTTCTCAGCTCCCTTTCTATCAACAATATGTAAGTCAAATTCTTGTAGCAAGAGAACCCATCTAATAAGTCTAGGTTTAGCGTCTTTCTTTTCCATAATATATTTAATAGCAGCATGATCAGTGTGAATAGTTACTTTAGAATCAACAATATAAAGTCTGAATTTATCACAAGCAAACACAACCGCTAAGAATTCCTTTTCAGTAGTAGCATAATTTCTTTGAGCATTGTCTATGGTTTTACTAGAATATTGAATAACATTTAATTTCTTATCAACTCTTTGTCCTAGAACAGCACCTACAGCATAATCACTAGCATCACACATAATTTCAAATGGTAAATTCCAATCAGGTGGCTGAACAATAGGTGCAGAGATCAATGCTTTCTTAAGTATTTCAAATGCTTCTACACAATCATCATCAAATACAAATGGTATATCTTCTTGTAATAAATTAGTCAGAGGCCAAGAAATTTTTGAGAAGTCCTTAATGAACCTCCTATAAAATCCGGCATGACCAAGGAAACTTCTTATACCTTTGATGTCCTTGGGACATGGCATCTTCTCAATAGCATCAACCTTGGCTTTATCAACCTCAATACCTCTTTCAGAAACTTTGTGCCCCAAGACAATACCTTCATTAACCATAAAGTGGCACTTTTCCCAATTCAAGACAAGATTAGTTTCTTCACATCTCTGCAAAACTCGATCAAGGTTGCTCAAGCAATCATCAAAAGAAGATCCATAGACGAAAAAGTCATCCATGAAAACCTCACAAATCTTTTCACAAAAGTCAGAGAATATAGCCATCATGCATCTTTGAAAGGTAGCAGGTGCATTACATAAACCAAAAGGCATACGTCTATAAGCAAAAGTACCAAAAGGGCATATAAAAGTAGTATTTGATTGATCTTTGGCTGACACAGGTATTTGAGAGAAACCAGAATAACCATCTAGAAAGCAAAAATGTGTATGTTTAGATAATCTTTCTAGCATTTGATCGATAAAAGGTAAGGGGTAATGATCCTTTTTAGTAGCCTTATTTAATTTGCGGAAATCAATTACCATCCTATAACCTGTAATAATTCTTTGAGGGATCAATTCATCTTTATCATTAGGAACAACAGTAATACCTCCCTTCTTAGGGACATAATGGACAGGGCTTACCCACTGACTATCAGCAACAGGATAGATTATACCTGCCTCAAGGAGCTTTAGTATTTCCTTTATTACCACTTCTTTCATTTTAGGATTCAGCCGGCGTTGATGGTCACGAACTGGTTTAGCATCTTCTTCCAAATTAATTTTATGTTGACATAGAGTGGGACTAATGCCCTTAAGATCATCAAGAGTATACCCAATAGCAGCACGGTGCTTCTTTAGAGTTTTCAATAATCTCTCTTCCTCATGCTCTGAAAGGTTAGCACTAATAATAACAGGATATATCTTTTTCTCATCAAGATAAGCATATTTAAGAGTATCAGGTAACAGTTTAAGCTCAAACACAGGATCACCCTTCGGTGGAGGAGGATCCCCTAGGATTTCAATAGGTAAATTGTTTTTCAGAATAGGTTCCTGTTTAAAGAATACTTCATCTAATTCCCTTCCTTCATTCATAAACATATCATTTTCATGGTCTAGCAAATATTGTTCTAAAGGATCACTAGGAGGTACGGCAATAGAAGCAAGACCAATAATTTCATCCTTACTAGGTAATTCTTCTTCACGGTGTTGTCTACTAAATTTAGAGAAATTAAATTCATGAGTCATATCATCTAAACCGATAGTAACAACATCCCTTTTGCAATCTATGGTAGCATTAACAGTGTTCAGGAAGGGTCTACCAAATATAATGGGACAAAAGCTATCTTGTGGGGAACCAAGAACAAGAAAATCAGCAGGATATTTAGTTTTCCCACACAATACTTCAACATCTCTATCAATTCCCATTGGTGAAATAGTATCTCTATTGGCAAGTTTAATTGTGACATCAATATCTTCTAACTCAACAGGTGCAATATCATGCATAATTTCTCTATATAGGCTAATATGTATTGCACTAGCACTAGCACCCATATCACATAAGCCATGATAACAATGATCTCCTATTTTAACAGAAATAACAGGCATGCCTACCACAGGTCTAGGTTTTTCTTTAGCACAGGGTTTAGCAATTCCAGCAGTTTCATCACAGAAATAAATAACATGCACATCAATATTATCAGACAAGAGATCTTTAACAATAGCAATATTAGGTTCAACTTTAACTTGCTCGGGAGGTGTATATGTTTTAATATTGCTTTTACGAACTACAGTTGAAGCTTTAGCATGATCCTTTATCCTAATAGGGAAAGGTGGTTTCTCAACATAAGAAGTAGGAAAAATTGGATCATTATAAGTGACAATCTTTTCTTCAACTTTAATAGGTGCAGCTACTTTTACTTCTATGGGAGGATGATATTTAAACCATTTCTCCTTGGGGAGATCAACATAATTAGCAAAAGATTCACAGAAAGAAGCTACTATCTCAGAGTCAAGTCCATATTTAGTGCTAAATTTATGAAAAATATTGGTATCCATAAAAGATTTAACACAATCAAAACTAGGTGTTATACCTGACTCCTTACCTTTGTCGAGGTCCCAATCTTCAGAGTTGCGTTTAATTCTTTCCAATAAATCCTATTTGAATTCAATAGTCTTCATCATAAAAGAGCCAGCACAAGAAGTATCAAGCATGGTGCGATTGTTATCAGAAAGCCGAGCATAAAAATTTTGAATAATCATTTCTCTTGAGAGCTCATGATTGGGGCATGAATATAACATTGATTTAAGCCTCACCCAAGCTTGAGCGATGCTTTCTCCTTCGCAAGGCCAAAAATTATATATATAATTGCGATCACGATGAACAAGATGCATAGGATAAAACTTCTGATGAAACTCCAATTTCAATCGTTTGTAATTCCAAGACCCCATATCATCACATAGCCTATACCATGTCGATGCGTCTCCCTTCAAAGATAAAGGGAAGACCTTCTTCTTAACAACATCTCCGGGTACACCTGCAAGCTTAAATAATCCACAAACTTCATCCACATATATTAGATGCTCATCAGGATGTTTTGTTCCATCTCCTAAAAAGGGATTAGCTAGCAGTTTTTCTATCATACACGAAGGAATTTCAAAGTAGACATTTTCATTTTCATATTCATTTTCAGTAGGTTGAGAAGGTTGAGGAGCAACTCTTTGCTCTACTGGTCGGGGTGAAGATACCCCGAACAAGCCCCTCAGAGGATTACTTTCCATAGTAACAAGTGACAGTAAATTTCAGCACACTATATAAATTTTTCCTTACCAAATTCCACCTACCAAAGGCGCTTCACTCCCCAGCAATGGCGCCAGAAAAGAGTCTTGATGACCCACAAGTATAGGGGATCTATTGTAGTCCTTTCGATAAGTAAGAGTGTCAAACCCAACGAGGAGCAGAAGGAAATGATAAGCGGTTTCCAGCAAGGTATTCTCTGCAAGTACTGAAACAAGTGGTAACAGGTAGTTTTGTGATAGGATAATTTGTAACGAGCAACAAGTAACAAAAGTAAATAAAGTGCAGCAAGGTGGCCCAATCCTTTTTGTAGCAAAGGACAAGCCTGGACAAACTCTTATATAGAGAAAAGCGCCCCCGAGGACACATGGGAATATCGTCAAGCTAGTTTTCATCATATGATTCGCGTTCGTTACTTTGATAATTTGGTATGTGGGTGGACCGGTGCTTGGGTACTGCCCTTACTTGGACAAGCATCCCACTTATGATTAACCTCTATTGCAAGCATCTGCAACTGCAACAAAAGTATTAAGGTAAACATAACCATAGCATGAAACATATGGATCCAAATCAGCCCCTTACGAAGCAACGCATAAACTAGGGTTTAAGCTTCTGTCACTCTAGCAACCCATCATCTACTTATTACTTCCCAATGCCTTCCTCTAGGCCCAAATAATGGTGAAGTGTCATGTAGTCGACGTTCACATAACACCACTAGAGGAGAGACAACATACATCTCATCAAAATATTGAACGAATACCAAATTCACATGACTACTAATAGCAAGACTTCTCCCATGTTCTCAGGAACAAGCATAACTACTCATAAAGCATAAACATGTTCATAATCAGAGGGGTATTAATGTGCATATAGGATCTGAACATATGATCTTCCACCAATTAAACCAACTAGCATCAACTACAAGGAGTAATTAACACTACTAGCAACCTACTAGCACCAATCCCGGACTTGGAGACAAGAATTGGATACAAGAGATGAACTAGGGTTTTGAGAGGAGATGGTATTGATGAAGATGTTGATGGAGATTGTCCTCTCCCGATGAGAGGAGCGTTGGTGACGACGATGGCGAATGATTTCCCCTTTGGGAGGGAAGTTTCCCCGGCAGAACAGCTCCGCCAGAGCCCTAGATTGGTTCCGCCAAGGTTCCGCCTCGTGGCGGCGGAGTTTCGTCCGAGAAGATGGCTTGTTATTTTTTTTCCCATTGAAAGACTTCATATAGCAGAAGATGGTCACCGAAGGGCCACTAGGGGGCCCACGAGGTAGGGGCGCACCCAGGGGGGTAGGGCGCGCCCCCCACCCTCGTGGGCAGGGTGTGGCCCCCTGGTGAAGTTCTTGCTCTCAGTATTTTTTATATATTTGGAAAACGTCTTTCGTGGAGTTTCAGGACTTTTGGAGCTGTGCAGAATAGGTCTCTAATATTTGCTCCTTTTCCAGCCCAGAATCCCAGCTGCTGGCATTCTCCCTCTTTATGTAAACCTTGTAAAATAAGAGAGATAGGCATAAGTATTGTGACATAATGTGTAATAACAGCCCATAATGCAATAAATGTCGATATAAAAGCATGATGCAAAATAGACGTATCACCAAACAAATCTATCATAGCATTATAAGAATCAAAAGTATGGCTACCCAAGAAATTCCCTTCGGTAATGGTATCAAGAATATATCGGTACCAAGGAGTAGTGCCTACATAGAAATTGCGGAGAAGAACGGACGTAGATTGCTTCCTGGTAGATCTATTTTGAGCATTGCAAATTCTATACCAAGCATCTTTTAGATTTTCTCCCTCCCTTTGCTTAAAATTAAGAACTTCATTCTCAGGAGACAACGGAGAAGATAGAGGACTAGTCATAATGACAAGACAAGCAATCCAACACATAAGCAAACAAGAAACAGGCAAAAAGGCAAATAGAAAAAGAGAAGGGGAACAGAGAGAGAGGGCGAATAAAACGGCAAGGGCGAAGTGGGGGAGAGGAAAACGCGAGAGAAATGGCAAATAATGTAATGCGAGGGATAAGGGTTTGTGATGTGTACTTGGTATGTCCTGACTTAGCAACGGCACCTGAAATGACTCGTTGTTGGGAGTCAAATCTTGACTTGACTTGGTGTGAATCTCCCTGGCAACGGCGCCAGAAATCCTTCTTGCTACCTCTTGAGCACTGCGTTGGTTTTCCCTTGAAGAGGAAAGGGTGATGCAGCAAAGTAGCGTCAGTATTTCCCTCAGTTTTTGAGAACCAAGGTATCAATCCAGTAGGAGATCATGCTCAAGTCCAACGCACCTACACAAACAAATAAGAACCTCGCAACCAACGCGATAAAGGGGTTGTCAAGCCCTTCACGATCACTTACGAGAGTGAGATCTGATAGATATGATAAGATAATATTTTTGGTACTTTTATGATAAAGATGCAAAGTAAAATAAAAGGCAAAAGAAATAACTAAGTGTTGGAAGATTAATATGGTGGAAGATAGACCCGAGGGGCATAGGTTTCACTAGTGGCTTCTCTCAAGAGCATAAGTATTACGGTGGGTAAACGAATTACTGTCGAGCAATTGATAGAATTGAGCATAGTTATGAGAATATCTAGGTATGATCATGTATATAGGCATCACGTCCGAGACATGTAGACCGACTCCTGCCTGCATCTACTACTATTACTCCACACATCAACCGCTATCCAACATGCATCTAGAGTATTAAGTTCATAAGAACAGAGTAATGTTTTAAGGAAGATGACATGATGTAGAGGGATAAAGTCATGCAATATGATATGAACCCCATCTTTTTATCCTCGATGGCAACAATACAATACGTGTCGGTTCCCTTTCTGTCACTGGGGTCGAGCACCGCAAGATTGAACCCAAAGCTAAGCACTTCTCCCATTGCAAGAAAGATCAATCTAGTAGGCCAAACCAAACTGATAATTCGAAGAGACTTGCAAAGATAAACCAATCATACATAAAAGAATTCAGAGGAGAATCAAATATTATTCATAGATAATCTGGATCATAAACCCACAATTCATCGGATCTCGACAAACACACCGCAAAAAAAGATTACATCGAATAGATCTCCAAGAGAATCGAGGAGAACTTTGTATTGAGATCCAAAGAGAGAGAAGAAGCCATCTAGCTAATAACCATGGACCCGAAGGTCTATAGTAAACTACTCACACATCACCGAAGAGGCCATGGAGTTGATGTAGAGGCCCTCCGTGATCAATGCCCCCTCCGGCAGAGCTCCAGAAAAGGCCCCGAGATGGGATCTCTCGAGTACAGAAGGTTGTGGTGGTGAAATTAGTTTTTCGTGGTGCTCCTGGATGTTTGGGGGTACGTGAACTTCTATAGGAGGAAGAAGTACGTCGGTGGATCAACGGAGGTCCCACGAGGGTGGAGGGCGCGCCCATGGGGGTAGGCACGCCCCCTGCCTCGTGCCTTCCTCCCTTGTTTCTTGACGGCCACTCCAAGTCTCCTGGATCACGTTTATTGAGAAAATCACGTTCCCGAAGGTTTCATCCGTTTGGACTCCATTTGATATTCCTTTTCTTCGAAACCCTAAAATAGGCCAAAAAAACAGCAATTTGGGTTGGGCCTCCAGTTAGTAGGTTAGTCCCAAAAATAATATAAAAGTGTAAAATAAAGCCCATTAACATCCAAAATAGATAATATAATAGCATGGAGCAATCAAAAATTATAGATACGTTGGAGACGTATCATGTGTGAAAATGTTTATTCTCATTAAAAAATAATCTCCGTTTATAAGTGACATGGAAATGAATTTTGCCACTTTTTACAAAACATCTCGTGACTTTTCTGGTAATTAACGCGCAATACACCTTTAAGTGACAAGAATTAAAAAGAAAAAGCTCCTGATATTTTGGTTAATCAACCTGTAGTCCATTGAAATGCTTTACATAAATATTCATTTCTTTCAAATCCTAACTCCAATTTTAACATGTTATACATAGAATTTAATTAAAATGTGTAGGATCTGAATATGATGCTATTTTACCTGTTAATTTTGTTAAAATATTGCTTAGGGTGCAATCTTAATCAATAGCGTATGATCTGGGTTTTTTTGTATCGGCGCCAATCCAGATTGCAAATGATCACCTCCACAAAATCAATTTGACGGCAAAAGAAATGATTCATAACCACGCATGCATGCCTCGGCAAAAACTCATAGGGGAAAAAGAAAGAATATTGCTCATCTTATGCCGAGAGAGAGAGAGAGAGAGATCTTAGGATTGACCACACCGAACATGTTGTGGTTAGGAGGCTAAGTCGGCTATTCACGTACCCCTTCGATCCCGCGAGACCAAGGCCCTCATCTAGGGTTTCTTGCCTCTTGCCGCTGCCACCGCCGGTCCACCTTGTCTCCTATGGTCCTTGGACCATGGAGGCGAGCTGGATCCCGGCCCTTGCCAGTGGGAGAGCTCCGTTTTTAGGTATTATTTTGAGTTTTGTTAGAGTTTTGTGCCATGCTCAGGAAGATGAGACGGTGGTGGCTTTCTGAAGATGGAACAAAGTTCCGCCTGCCTAGTCTCTATCCTGGTGGTGCATCTAGCGTCATCAGAGGGCGTGTGTACATGTGTCTCCGACGGATCCCGTGAGATCCGGTCGGTGTTTGTCTTTGATGGATCCGGCCTTCGTTCGTCTACGTGTGTGTGGATGCACGTTGGATCCTTCCGATCTATGCTTCTCTTTCTCGGCAGCGGTTGCTGTTCTGGTGCGCTGGTTCTATGGGGTCTTAGAACAACAACAACTTTCCGACTATCTAATACAATAATATTTGCCCGGCTCCGATGAGGGAGGTGCGATAACGGCGGCACGCCTTCGGCTCGCTTCAACGCTTGTAGTCCTGGTGTTCTTTGTACTACCTTGACTGTTGATGAATAAATCAAAAGTTTTCTCGAAAAAAGAACATGTTGTAGTTGTGTGAGCATAGATGGATGTCATGTTGAAATAAATGATGTGGACCTATTGTTAGAGATACGACAGGTAAATCAACTCGGTGAAGAACGAAAAACACACAGGAGACACAAGATTTAACAGGAAAAACCCCTCCAAAACGAAGGGGGAAAACCATGGGCGCTAGCCAGCCAACCAAACTTCACTATATCGGAGGAGGCTACAAACGTC
The DNA here is from genome assembly GCF_056163025.1 of Triticum urartu. Lineage (NCBI taxonomy): Eukaryota > Viridiplantae > Streptophyta > Magnoliopsida > Poales > Poaceae > Triticum > Triticum urartu. The sequence goes on from NC_141876.1 coordinate 592,523,515, forward strand.
GGGGATTTACAACTGATCAACTTATCCTATGCAGCGGCTTACAAAAAGTATATATAACACAGGTGACCTAGGTTAATACTGGGTCCGTACGCTCCGCTTCGGCCCAAGCCTATCGGCGACGGGCCTCGCGCCGCTTGATCGTTAGAAGTTAGTCTTTCTCTTTATACTTGAATTTGAAGTATAACATAACACCTATTGGGGTATCGAGTCATGACCATGGGGTTAGGGGCGGGTAGGATCTATTGTTAGTAATCACCAAAAGCATATCATTGAATCTGTAGAAAATTCTTATATATATATATATATATATATATATATATATATATATATATATATATATATAAGAAAATGGTTGTGTACTCCTGGGAGTACGTACTCCCGCTTTTCATATATCACATAGATGAATTTTTTATACCACTTTATTATTTTTAATATACTTCATTAGTAATTATTAGATACCCCAAAATGAGTTCCATGAAAAAATTCATGTGAGTCTACATATTTTTAAATGTTTACGTATATACTGATGTGTTTGTACGTGAAAAAAGTATATTATAAAAAGTACATCACAGATGATATTTTTTCAACAAAACTCGTATTGGGGTATCTTAGAATATTTAATGAAGTATATTGAGAATAATAAAGAGGTATATATATATATATATATATAGTGTTACTATTCATCACCCAGGGTGCAGAATAAGTTATTCTTCATCCGAGGTAATCTTACGATCATTTCATAATTAAATTACGTTTGGAATTTAAATAGTAACATTTCTATTGATTCACTACGTAAAATTTGATATAAGAAAATAAAAAATATAGGTTATAAGACAAGAAAAATTGTAGTTTATGTGTATTTTAGACTATCTTTTTACGTTTGTAATTTTACATAACATAAAATATTTTTTATGGCGATTATATATTTTATTACGGTCTCTTTTTACGTCGGAAATAAGACAAAACTTATGGAACGTAAAATTGCGGTGCAAAAAAAGACCATAAGAAAATATATAATCGCCGTAAATAATATTTTATGTTATGTAAAATTACAAACGTAAAAACATAGTCTAAAATAGACATAAACTGCAAATTTTCTTGTCTTATAACCTATATTTTAATTTTCTTATGTCAAATTTTACATAGTAAATCAATAGAAATATAACTATTTGAATACCAAATGTAATTTAACTATGAAATGATTGTAAGATTACCTCGGGTGAAGAATAACTTATTCTGCACCGTGGATGATGAATAGTAACACTATATTCACTTATGACACATGTTTGATTAGTCAAATTGCTATCTTAGATGGTACATAGCCGAATTTTGGGTAAGTGCACCTATCCATCGATTTGGTCTTTTCTTGCATGCATCATGCGTGGCATCTCCCGCTTGCGTACGCGTCGCGTGCAATCGTGTCACAGGCGGGCACAACAAACACATACGAGTATTTACGTAGCCGCACGCCGGCACCACACGAACGCACGCATGCGACTCCTCCTCAACGAGAGAACACTTCAGGACACATGGCGGCGGCGGCGACGACGACGACAACCAACGGCGAGGAGGCGGCGGCGAAGGCCACCCGAGACAAAGAGGCAGACGCCGAGGAGGCTTACCAGCGCGCGGAGTTGCTCTACCACGCCGGCAACTTCACGGGGGCGTGCCGCCACGCCCAGAGGGCCCAGCAGCTCTTCCCGGCGCTCCCAGGCGTCGCGAACGCGCTCGCTGCCTACTCCATCCACGCCGCCGCGGCCGCTGGCCGCCCCGGCCGCCCCAACTGGCACGCCGTGCTCGCCTTGGAGAAGCAAGCCACCCCCATGCGCGACGCGATTCCTGCGGCTGTCCCTCCTCGTCCACCCTGACAAGAACCGCTCTGCCGCCGCCGAGGGCGCCTTCAAGATCCTCCGCCAGGCATGCGACACTGCGCTGATGTTTGCCGGCGACCGGAAGGACGCATCCGCTGCCTCGCCGCAGTCCTCCAGGCCGCGCAGCTCTGCCGCCGGCGACACCAATGCCGACACAAACAGAAACAGGCCTCCTTCCGGCGCCGAACACAGGCCGCGCCAGTCTACCGCCGGCGACACTAATGCTGGCACGAACAGAAACAGTCCGCCTGCCGGCGCCCAACACAGGCCGCGCAGGTCTACCGCGGGCGACACCAATGCCGACACAAACAGAAACAGTCCGCCTGCCGGCGCCCAACACAGGCCGCAGAGGTTTGCCAGCGGCGACACCAACGCCGACACCAACAGAAACAGGCCGCGCAGGTCTGCCGCCAGCGACACCAATGCCGACATGGGCAGAAACAGGCCGCCTGCCGGCGCCAAAGGAGACGGGCCGCGCGGGTACAAGTGGATCTACTGCTGGCACTGCAAGCGCGAATTCGGGCGGCAGATAGGCCCCGTCGAGGAGCTGGTGGGCACGGCGTGCCCACGGTGCAACATGCGGCTGAGGCCGCCGTGGGATAGGAAGACACTGCTAGATTTCACCGTCCTGGAAGCCTTCGCGCGCTGAACGGCCCGATGAGAGACACCGTGACTCCGCTGGCTCCTGGGGAGAAGACACGTGAACATTGAAGACTTTCTTAATTTTCTTCTTTTTTGCTTTATTAGTTGTTGTTTTTTTTGCGAGATTCATTAGTCAGTTTTGCTAAAGCACATCTAGATGTGCTATAAGTATTGCACATCTAAGTACTATGTCATTGATCTTATGTTAAGATTCGTGTAGATATTTTCTTTTTCTTTTTTCTATTTCTCTCTATGCTTAACTCATTCACTTAGGTGTGCAATAACTAGAGCACATTTAGATGTGCCCTAGACACACCCTTCATTAGTTGTTCCAAAGAATGTTCGTTTAGGAGTCTTATTATAGAGTAGAATTTTAGCACCCTGCATTATATAAGCAGCAGGCCCTGGTTGATTCTAATCACAAGAAAAAACAATTTTGAATCTTTTTGACATGAAAAAAAAAGATTTTGAATTCGAAGAAGAAGAAGCTGCCTAGTTTTTATTATTGTGTGGCATGCCCCATGCTCGTATCTTAAGACAACCTTCTCTTACAAACAATCCGTTGCTTTTACTATCAGTTTTGCTAAGTCTCAGTCAACTAAGACTTCGTTGAGTCTCAGTCAATGTTATATTTTCCAGAAAGTACATTGAGATCCGTGTAAAAAACAAATTTCATTTTTTCTTTTTTCTCTCTTGCATGTAATGTCATTTGATTAGGACTTGGTTAAATCTCAGTCAACTGAGACATAGCCACACGCTTTTACTATCGCGTGACGCGAATGGCTGCATGGTCGCCGCGATGAATAGGAAACATGTTTGACAGTTTGGGGTGGGATACATGGCCATCGTTTCACAGGAGATGATGGGCTTTAGAGGGAAGGGTGGGGGCGGCGAGGTGTGGCAATGCCACCGGCCATGGATGGCAACAACAAGGGTTCGGCTGTCGTCGAATTGGGCGGGTTAGGAGAAATTAGAACAATATAATCTGCGAAATCGACTCGTGCAAAGACTTAGGCCTCCTTTGGTTCACAGGATAGAAAAGTCATAGGAAATGATATGACACATATCTAAAATGATATGTGTTGCCCTGCAGGCGAGCCATTGTAGGGCTCACTACAGGCGGGACATAGTCGCGCCGAGCGTAGCCTGCACTTTTTGTTTCATTCAGAAAAAATGTATGTGGATTCATAAACTTTTAGAAAATCTTTGTGCCATTCACAAAAATATGTCAATTAAAAAAATGTTCACACATTCCAAAAGAAAAGTATGAGACATTTCTGAAAAAGGTTATACAAGTTCAATAAATATTCCATACAATTCATAAAAATTTTATGGTACATCAAAAAGTGTTCCCATGTTACAAAATATGTTGGCGACATTTAGGAAATTGTTTCCACAATGTATTTTTTTTGCATAGTTTACTATCAATCAAAAGAAATGTTTCAACGTATATTTGGAAAATGTTGACACATAAATGATTATTTTAATAAAACCCTAATCATGTATTTGTAAAATGTGTGAACTTGTATAAATGTTTTTTGGACATATACGATTCTTTTGCAATGTGTATTAAACATGTATAAAATTTGTTCCATGGGTATACTAAAAATGCACAATGTGTACAAAACAATTAGGCACGTGCTGATAAAAAACAAAACAGGAAAATAAACAAAGAAAAACGAAGGAAAAAATAATGAGGACAAAGAAAACCAGAAAAAACCATAGAAACCATGAAGAAAACCAATGCAAACAGTCTTTTTCAGTCAAAACGATAAATAAAATCACAGCAAAAAAACTTGCGCGGCAGCTATTTTAATAGGCTCAGTAACTCAGCGGCCAGAAGGTGAGACCGAGTGAAGAAGTCTCGCAACGGGCGAGAAGGGATCTCCTAACGCGTGACGCGCTGGCAACGAGCCAGCGCGCACGTCCATTCCCCACAGCGCGCCCCTGTTGGGCCGGACCACGAGCCGGCCGGAACGCCCTCCTGTGTATTAATTTCGATTAGTTTTCCTTTTTTCGATTATTTTAGTTTTTCTTCTTTAAAATAATTCGTGATTTCCAAAAATTCCAAACTTTAAAAAGTGGATTTTGAGAAAAAAGTAATCATAAAATGTTCGTGGATTAAAAAATGTTCACGATTTTGACAACCATTTAGTGGATTTGAGAAAAAAATCGAATTCAAAAAACATTATATTTATTTTTTAATGTTCAAAAAATGCACATTAATTTTAAAAAACAGTTCAAAACATGTCTACCTATTAAAAAAATGTTCATCGATTCAAATATGTTCACCGACTCAGAAAAAATGGTAACAATTTCAAAACAAATTGCAAAGGATAAAGATATGTTCACTATTTTGAAAAATGTTTGCCAATCTGAAAAAATTTTACGGTTCCATAAAAAATGTTTTCTAATTCAAAAATGTTTACCATTTAAAACAATGTTCGTGAATTTGAAAATTATTCATGACTTCAAAAATATGTTCATGAATTCAGAAAAATGTTCACCAATTTGAAAACTTGTTCACAAGATGAAAAAGGGAAAAAGGATAAAGATAAGAAAATAATAAGATGAAAAATAAAAATAAAAAACTAAGAGGGATAAAACAATGAAAAAAGAAAAAGACGGTCCGGGAAAGCTTCTAGAACCTTTCCAAAACCAGTATGGTGAAGAACCCGGACTGAACTGACCCATGCCGGGTTCTTCCCTCATTTTTTTCTTCTTTTTCCATTTTTTTCGTTACTATGATATTATGTGTTTATTTTATTTGTTTATTTGTGAAATATCCCTCCGTTTGTCAATAGTTGACATCGACGGAGGAAGTACATATGTAAGGTGGTATGAACAGCACCGACGATAGGTATGTCGCAGCATTGCTACAGCTACAAACTTTTTTTACGGATTGGAAGCTATAGACAAAGGTGTACTTATCTATTTGGGAAGAAGGAGGACCTCACCCCGAAATTCAGGGGGAAGGAGTGAATTATGAGTTGACACGTAAGTTCGTAAGATTAATTCTGTAAGAGTCATCCATAAGTATATCATTTTCGAGTATATCAGGGATCAACGATATTGTAAACGTTAAATGTTAGGAGATGTTTTTTGAGTGGTTCATCGAATCTATCTATCGAGAGGCCCACTTCGGCAGCCTCAGCGCCGCTTAGGCTAGAGGGCGCTCGAAGGCGAGCCATAGTGCGCCGGCCCAGGATCGGTGGCATCCAGCAACATGTTAAAAAACAAAACAGGATGGCTAACATCTACAGGCGTAGAACATTAACCACTGCACCACAATCAATATGATGTCCTATAACATAAACTGGCGCTATTTTACCGCTGTTTCAGTTCCAGTTAGGATTTTTCGAAAAACGAAAATGTCAATATGAAATAGAATTCATGAATATTGAAAATGTTGATCGATTCTGAAAAATGAATTCACGAGTTTCCCAGAAAAAAGTTCACAAAGTCGAAAAAGTTCATGAATTTGAAAAACATTCACGGGATTTTTGAAGAAAAGTTCACGTATAGAAAAAAGTTCGTCAGTTTTGACAAAAAAGTTCACGAATTTGATGAAAGTTCATCGGATTCTGGAAAAAATTCACTGGTTTGGAAAAACTTCATTGATTTTGACAAAAAAAGTTCACGAATTTGAAAAAAGTTCATCAATTTTGAAAAAACGTTCACGGATTTTCAGAAAAAGTTCATGAATACAGAAAAAAGTTCACCAGTTTTGTAAAAAAGTTCACGGATTTTAAGAAGTTCACTGGTTTTGAATAAAGTTCAATGAATTTGTGAAAAAGTTCACGTATCTTTTAAAAAGAGGAGCAAGAAAAAAATATAAGGTAAAAGAAAGGAGAGCATGGAACAAAAGAAGGAAAGGGAAGTAAAGAATCGCATGACGTTGGTTGTCCTGTTGGTTATCGAAGCTACTCCCTCCGTTCCAAATTACTCGTCGCGGACTTTTTTTTTTGAACCGGGCTTTAACCCCTTTCCATTGCATATGAACGGAAATACATCAGTTCCGGGAAACAATTCAGAGAGAGGGAAAGAGGTAAAGCGAGTTCGGGCATTGCTAGGAAACCCACTGCACCACGCCTGACATTGAGACGAGTGCCATGGGGCGAAAACCTAACAACGCCAATATAAAATCTGCCTACAGGAACAATTGACACAAACTCTAGGAACAGTCTAGACCCAAAACAAGACCACGAACAGACATATGAAGACCCAAAATGCCATCAGCTTCACTCGGATGAAGAAGCTTGAAAGCTATTCCCCCGCGATCGGACGCCTGCTCGCTGCGCACATCTTCATCATCTGCATCGTGTTTGACCTGGGTACCTCAGCCCCCGCGCGAAGCTCCTTGCCATCCTCTTCTTGTTGTAACCCTGTCTAATATAAGAGAAACGAGCACATAGCAAATACAATCTCAAACGGGGTTTTGATTTGCTTCTTTTCAAAAGTTGCCCGCTTTCGAGCCGGCCAAATGGACCAATAAGCCGTAGCAAGATCAACAGTATAGAACTTTGCTCCAGCAGGGAGAAAAGAGTAGCACCAAGCATAATATTGCCATTGGTTGCTGGGACATCTATCCGTTCCCAGAACCATCCCCACACAGCGCCAAAACCACCCTAGCTACAGGACCCTTGAAGAACAATTGCTGTGAAGTTTCTACTTCATTGCAGAACGAACAACAAGGATTTCCTGGCCACTTCTTTTTCTTCATCACTTGCCTCGTTAGCACAGCATCCTGGGCCAACTGCCACATAAAGATTTTGATTTTCAGAGGAACTTTTGCTTTCCAAATCCATTTATAATGGAAACCGCTTAAAGGGTTTTCCAGCCATTTATACATGGATTTAGTGGTGTATTTGTCGCTGCCATTAAAGCCCCAGAACACCTGATCACCCCCCTCGCATAGTTGAATCTCAGATATGACTCTACTCATTTCACCCCACTGCCTCAACATCTCAGGGTTGAGTCTACGTCTGAAGGAGGTTTGAGCATTCAAAAACTTGAACTTGTTAACTGTGCAGTCCTGGTCATTGCACACATCAAAAAGAATGGGGAACTGCTCCCGAAATGGGAGTGAACCCTTGATAGAGTCTTTCCAAACTCTAGCCAAGTCCCCGGATTTAGTATTGATCATTTTAGCAGCCATATATAAAGATGACCCCAAGACCACCTTTGTCTTTGGATCTGCATATCCTATTCCATTTAACTAGATGCTATTGCTTTTTCTTGTTGCAACCTTGCCAAAAGAATTTACGTCTATGCTTATCTAGCCTTTCAATGAACGTTTTGTTCATGAGCCACATGGACATATGGTACAGGGAGATCTGGGTGACCACAGAGTCTAGCAAGGTGAGTCTACCACCCATTGAGGCAGCATTACCAATCCAGGCATCAAAAATACTTGAGATATTTGTCCACTCGTCGCAGACATAGATGTATCTAGAACTAAAATACATCTAGATACATCCATACCTGCGACAAGTAATTCGAAACGAAGGGAGTAACTTCGAACGAGGAGATTGTGGTTGGAATCTCACCCGCGCAGAGTTTTTTGCCCTTTAAAACAGGAAAAGGGGATAAATGGGCCGGCCCAGCGTGCGTGCGTGCGTGTGGGTGGGGGGGGGGGGGGGCGTTTGTGGAAAGCGAAGTAAGGGGCGCAGAAGGAGCCGAATAGGGTTTGGCTCTATCTCTATAGAGGAGGCACAGGTGGCACGATCCGCCTGAACATTGGGCCAGGCTGGAAGTAACAAGAGGCACAAGTCCAGCCTTCTCTCTTTGGCCCATCTCGTCCCAACCCGAAAGAAATACGCGCAGCCTCTCCGATCTGGACCTGGAGTCGGCCACTCGGCCGCTACATAGCACACGCCGTACATCGTCCGATCTTCTCTCGCACGCGCGCGCGCGCGCGGCATCATATACACCGGCACCAACCGCCATTGCGACCGACTCCGCAGACACAGACGAACGACGAGCGCGGATGGCGGCGGAGGCGGCCAACAGGGAGGAGGCCGAGAGGGCGCTGCGGCGCGCGGAGGAGCACTTCCTCGCCGGCAACGTGGCGGGGGCGCGGCGGCTGGCCGCCAAGGCCCGGCGGCTCTCCCCGTCGCTCCCCGGCGCCGCGCACGCGCTCGCCGCCTACGACGTCCACGCCGCCGCGGCCGGGACCCAGCACCGCGCGGGCTACTGGCACGACGTGCTCGGCGTGGGCCGCTCCGCGTCCGCCTCCGCCGTGAAGAGGCAGTTCCGGCGCCTGTCCCTCCTCGTCCACCCCGACAAGAACCGCTCCGCCGCCGCCGAGGGCGCCTTCAAGCTGCTCGGCCAGGCCTGCGACGCCCTCTCCTCCGGCTCCGGCGCCGGCCACGTCCCCTACTACAACAGCAGCCCCGCCAACACCGCGGCCTCCGCGCAGGAGTGGTACCGATCGCACCACGCGGCGAAGCAGCAGTCCACGCCGCCGAAGCCGTCCAAGCCGCCCGCGCCCGAGGCGCCGCCGCCGCCACCTGCCGCCGAGTCGGCGTCGCGCGCGAGGAGGTTCGTCCGCGTCCGGTGTGAGCGCTGCAGGGTGGCCAGGGAGGTCCCCGCCGGCGACCTGGCCGCCGGGGAGGCCAAGTGCGTCCGGTGCCAGACCGTGTTGCACGAGCAGGAGCAGAAGAGGACGTACGTGTGGACGTCGTCGGGCTCGTACCACCAGGTGCCCAGCGAGAATCCTCCGCCGCCACCGCCACCCACGAAGCCGCCGACGTTCCAGTGCCCGGCCCGGTGCCCGCAGTGCGAGACGCAGTTCACGTCCATGGTGTCGGCCGGCACGTGGAACCTCCGGTGCCGGAACTGCCTGAAGCGCGTCATGGTCAAGGTGAAAGGCCCCGAGGAGGCGACGTGCACGTGAAGTGGAACCACAACGTCTTCAGAGTTCAGATTCAGATTACCACTTCGAGTTACAACCTCCAGGGAAGGATGCAATGTGGAGTAGCTTTAAAACCTTGCAGTAGATGTAAACCTTTCTGTATTTCGTTGACAACATGCATGCCAAGATTATATATTTGCTTGATATATGTGTATATATGTAGTACCATATGTTTCTTACTGAATGTTGTTGGTCCAGGGGAAGACTGCTAAAGAATTTACATGTTGGAAAACATAAGCAGAGGTCGGCCAGGAGCTTAGCAATGGCTGCTGTGCGTGCAAGAAAGCAACCCAGGTGCTAGGTTATAAATCAAAGAGCAGGAAAAGTTAGGTTTGATCGTGCATCGGAACACCGAAACCGCATGAGCCGTGCGGGTGAAGAAGCTATTCAAAATCCTATGGAACCTACGTGCATCATCTCTGTTCTTCAGAACCATATACCACTATCCACGTCGATCTGAAAGACGGACATCAGAGCACCGAAACCGTATGAGCCGTGCGGGTAAAGCTACCGAAACGCTACAGAACCTACTCTCTTTCCCCTGTGCATCATCTCTGTTCTTCAAAACCATATACTATCTATCCTCCACGTCAATCTGAAAGACGGACCATCTGGCAAGAGCCGTATCAGTCCTCCTCGTCGTCGGGGCTCAGGAACGAGGCAAAGGACTTGCGAAGCTTGATGATGGATTTGTCACCCTGCGAGACACAAACACAGGGTTACTTGTCAAAGAGAATTCCATCCTACTGGGTACTGATACGCATCGAACTCTGTTAAAGCAATATATGGTTACATGACCAGAAAGGTGGTTCAAGTAATGATGCAGGGTGCTGAACAAACCTGCTTCAACTTCTTCAGAGATTCTTCTGCATCTGTTATCTTCTCCGAAACTGTTTTCTCAAGATCAGCAAGAGTGGTCTTTTCCTTCTTCCCTGTTAAACAGGTAGTATTTGAGTAAGAGCAAAGAATCTTGCACATACAAGACCTGTTTAAAAGACAAGTGACAGCAAAGATCTTTCCTACATAAGTAGTGTAAGCATCTACTTACTTTGCAGTTCATACTGAACTATCAGTTTCTCCTTTTCAACTTCAAACTTTGAGAAAAGATCTGCAGCATACAAGATGTCGATAAGTAGTCGACAACAGAGATGATTCACTATGTGGCAGGAAACTACAAATTCAGATCTCAGTATGCACAAGTATAACCTGAAGATACTGGCTCATCCTTGCAAACAAATACTAAATAATTATGTGTATTTAATTGCCAGTAGAACAATTTTTCGTAAAACTGTGCACAGTTCACCCAGCTTTAAAGGTTAACAAGGACATGGTTTTCTTTGGATACTGTTTGGCAATATAATTCTCCTACATGTGTCAGGGCAAGATAACAAACTCATTTATATGCAAATATGGTTATAATTCAAAAAGGATGCAGCTACAGTTTTTCTAGGGTCAAAAGCTAGGACAAGAGCAGACTATGTTCAACATATACTCCTGCCACGTGTAGAGTATGTATTTTTCGTAACATGTATAGTGTAATATGACATAGACTTCAGAAAATGTGGTAGAGGATGCACATTCAGCACACCTTTGAAATTCTGTACGTGTGCAGCCTTGTCTTTGGAGAACTTGTCATGAGTGGCTTGAAACTTTGTGTACTCGGTCTTCAATGAACCTTCACACTGCATTGCATAAAATTAAAGCTGGTAACCAAACTGTGGCAATATTATATAACCTGATGAATGTCATTGGATCAATAGAAGTTCAAACCTCTTTGGAAGCCTTCGTTAGAGCTTTAAGAACATTCTGCCTGCTAATGCAATCAGTAGCATTTGTCAGCAATCAGAGTACATATTAATAGCATTCATAGTTTTTATTATCAAGAATTAGCTTATATATGTTCATGTTGGAGCAATGAGTAAAAAGGATAGCAGGAAATTTGTATTTCTACACACAGAAAGTTAAAAGCAAGTGAAACAGTTCGGTTGTTCACCTTTCCTTCTCAAACTTTGTCTTGGTGTCCTGTACCATAGATTGAATCTCTGTTGCAACGCTGAAAGTGAAATGAATCTGTTAGTAAAGTAAATTCTACCAGCAGCTAAAAAGTGTGCAATATACATAAATTGGGACTTTTGTCAGACAGGAAAGGCTCAAAATATCAAGCCACTAAATATGCACACTGAGATGTCATCAATTCATCATATGAATCCATCCTTCATACCGGAATGATCATGTATGATATGCTTCCTTGTAAGTTTATGATCTACTGGCACAACACTACAGATAAGACCTAAGCAGTCATGACCAATCTGGAAACCATGGTATGCTGCCCTGCTAATTTGGTGATGCGAACACAGATTTCCAATGTCTAAATGCAACACAGCAGGTGGAAACAGTAACATGACTCCGAAGTCCTTGCAGACTATTGTGAGAGTGAGTCAGAAGAAAAAAGGGAAGGTGGATGCATAGATTCGATCAACAGAAGTATTTGTTCCACAAAGAAATGACACTCGTAAATCCTACTTCTCATCAAACTACAGATTTCTGGAACATAATTTCAGGTACAGGCATACAGCAGGCTATAGAAGCACTGATAACACTCATAACTCCACAATCCTACCATTGAAGGGAACAAATCTCCCATGAGTTCATGATCAACTGCACAACATTACAAAGTGCCTAAAATGTCTCTTACTCCCTCTGTAAACTAATATAAGAGCATTTAGATCACTAAGGTAGTGATCTAAACACTCTTATATTAGTTTACGGAGGGAGTACAAGTTTATGATCTACTGGCGCAAAATTACATACAAGACCTAAGCAGTCAGAAACAACCTGACAATAATGGTATGCTGTCCTGGTACTTTGGTGATGCAAACATAGATTTCCAATATCTAAATTCAGGTACAGGCATACAGCACGCTAGAAGCACTGGTAAACGAGTTTATGATCAACTGCCACAACATTACAAAGTACCTAAAATGTCTCTTACGAGTTTATGATCTACTGGCGCAAGATTACATACGAGACCTAAGCATTCACAAACACCTGACAACAAGGGTATGCTCCTGCTACTTTGGTGATGCAAACATAGATTTGCAATATCTAAATGCAATGCAATGCAGTAAACAGAAGCACTAACATAACCCCCAAGTCTTTGCAGGCTATTATGAGAATGAGCCAAGGTCAAAATTGGGAGGTGGATGCGATGCATATATTCGATAAAAAAAACTAGCTATGGTTCACTCTGAACAAGGCGGGTAAATCGTGTTGAACCAACTGGTGCACGCAACACTTCTAAGCCCTGTCATCGCATTGGTACCTACTACTCCAATCACCAAAAGGGCACCCGATCATTCACAAACAACATGACACTGGAAACTCCTAGTTCTCATCCATTTACAGACTCCTGAAGCCTAAATTCAGATACAGTATCCTCAAAACAAAAAAAAGATACAGTGCACTTATATATCAGGTTCAGAGACAGCGCACATCAGGTTCAGATAGGGCACGCAGCAGGTTGGAAACACAAATAACACACTCGTAGCCACTGAATCCTACCGCACGCTAGCATTGCGAGATCGACCGTGGAGAAACGTGGGGAGGTGGATGGGAGCGGGGATCACCTGGAGATGGCCTGCTCGGTCTTCTTCTGGCCGTCCTTGTGAGCCTTGTCCTTGATGTGGCGCAGCATCGTCACGATCTGCTTGAAGTCGCTGCCTCGGCGGATCCCATCGGAGCAAACACCAACAAATCACATGGCCAAATCAGTTAAGCGCACGCAGAATCCGACACGAACCGCCCGCGAGAGGGGGAGCGGCCAGGAAACCCTCGCCCTCGCCGTCGGCCCCTTCGATCCGAGCAACGCCGCGAGCGGGACGCGCGGAGCGCAGAGCGGAGGCGCGAATAGCGGTGGGAGGAGGGGGAGGGGGGAGGGGGAGGCACCTGTCGAGCTCGAGCTCGGGGTCGGAATCGTCCATGTCGCGCCGCCTCTTGTCGGACCGGGGCGCCTCGTCGGGGTCCTTGGCCCCGCCCCGCTTGCCGCCGCTTGCCTTCGCCTTCCCCGCGGCCGACATCGCTCGCCGGTGGTGGTGGAGGTGGACGAGACCGCCGCTTCGCCTTGCCCCTTCTCTCTCGCTTTGCCGCGGCGTGTGCGGTGTGTGTGGGTGCGTGTGAAGGGGAGAAGGGGGTTTTGCGGTGGTGGGAGAGGCTTGGGCTCTGCTTGTTGCTGGATCTCAGCCCAAAATTACAAATGATAGCAAGTCTAATACATACTCTAATTATTTTTTTCTCAAAAAAAAGACATACTCTGCTTATTCCGGATAAATATGCGCATATAAATGTCTGCACTTTATTAAGCATAGAATAGAAAGTCTAATTCTAATTGTGCAGTTAAGTTAGATACGATGAAAACCTATGGCAGAGTAGAATGGAGTTATCTGGAAGCTATCTTGAAGAAAATTGGATTCGCCCCCAAGGTTTGTGCAGCTCATCTTGAATAGGGTGACCTTGGTTACCTTGGCCATCTTGAATGGTGGCGTCTCAAAGGAGTGTAGGCCGACTCGGGCCTCATATCTCCTTACCTATTTTTTGCTGGTAGCTGAAGGATTGTGTTATATGTTAAAGCGTGAGGAAGTGACACCGGTGGGTATACAAGGGGCTCCCTTGGCACTTACCGTTAAACACCTTTTTTTTGCAAATGATACTCTGTTATTTTTGAAAGCATCTATCGAAGGGCTGCCTGGGCCAGAGATTCAGTGCAAAAGTATTGTGATGCTTCTGGGCAGCGAGGGAACCTATCCAAATCCTTTATTTACTTTGGTAAGGGCTGCTCTGAAAATAACTTACATGCAGTTAAGCAGATTCTAGAAGTAGAGAAAGAATCTCTTAATGACTAATATTTGGGATTACCGGCTGATGTTGGTTGGCAAAAGAATGGAGTGTTTGCATATTTGAAAGATAATGCCTAGAAAAGAGTTCAAGGGTGGATAGAAAAACTCTTGTTGTATATGGTTGGGAAGAGATTTTAAACAAGGCAATTGCCCAGGTTGTGCCAACATTTTCAATGTCCTGCTTCAAGCTACCAAGAGGATTATGTCAGCCCATTACGTCACTCATACAGAGTTTCTGATGAGGAAGCAAGAGAAAGGAAGATAACATGGGTCTCATGCGATTCCAAGTGCATGCCAAAATATATGGGGGATTGGGTTTTCGTGATATTGGTAATTTTTAAGTTGTGTATCTAAACAAGCATGGAGGCTCTTGAAGGAACCTACTTCATTAAGTATCAGACTTTTGAAGGCACGATCTAAATGTCCTTGGAAGCTCATCTTGACAGGTTTAGAGAGGAATTTTGGAAAGGTGCGATGTACTACGCCAAGGAATATCAGGATTATGCAAGAAAACTTACCACGGGATCATATGCTGAGACCAATGTGCATGGAATCACCTACCGCTTATGTTCTGATGTCAAAATTGTTTGTGTCGGCCACAAGAACATGGGACGTGGAGAAGCTGCAGGAGGATCTCTCATAAGATTGTCAAATTTTTTTGTGTCGGCCACAAGATCAAATGCGAAAGGGACTGTGTTTAACAAACGAATGGTGGTCTAGCGTTTAGTGGAAGGAATCATCAATTGGACACAATTCCCCCATGACCATAATCACAAATCAAATAAAAAAACTGGTAAATTTCCTCTCGTAATTCAATTTAGTTCCCCACTACACAATTGTTCAACCAAAGTTATAACTTTACCCTTGGAACGGAGGTACCCTCTTAGGTGATGGTACTCCCGTAGAATTGTGTCGCAGTATCATATGAATTTAACCGTTGGATTGACATACATGGATGGCCCATATTAACTTTGGGGACACTGTAAAGAACTCAAAATGGAAACTGAACTATGTCAAATCTAGATTCATCTCTGTTTGATATCTCCATAAAATGCCTGGTACCTATCGCTTTATACTATCTTTAATGGAAGTGGCTTCTCTATATAGTTCAAGTGCCGTCTTCATGATCTTCGGTTGTGATAAAAACTGCAATCTTCTCTGGTATGGAGGATGAGTGGAGAGATAGTACTCTTTGAATGTTTCAAATTGTACCAGCCTTGTATTCTTTCTTAAAGAACGTGAGTGCCATGTGTGGATCGAAACCAGCGGCAGCGAGTAGTAGGATTCCGATGTGGTCTGCCTCTGTTTCCGTCCTACAAAGGTAACAACACATACCATCGGGTCTTCTTATCAAAGAATACGCGAGCACTCATTTTTCTGATCATATAAGGTATTTATGTGTAACATGCACAATGTAAATTGCCATGTTCCCGCAGAAAAATAATAATGTAAATCACCATAAACAATAATGTGTAATGAGAAGCAGACATACCTTCGCCGAAAGTAATAATAGAGGGGTTTAGTCACCCACTTGGTCGAGCTGATTTCAGATTCGTGCCTTGCGATGATGTGCGCAACCTAAGAAAAATATTTGAATGTTAATTGGAGTCCACCTGAAAATATAATTCGATAATAACATGAGATGAGTTCATTAGTCCAACGGACCTACCTCATGGGCGATAGCAAATGCAATCTCACCATCGGTCTTGAAGTGGTCGAGCAATCCCGTGTACAGTACGATTTTACCGCCGCGCGTGCAGTAGGCGCCGGTGTTGCCCTTGTGATCCACCACGATCACCTCCCAGTCGAGCCCATGGAGATGCCTCGTCTGAGGCGGAGGTAGCCATGCCTTCCCCTTATGCCGGTTGCTGGCGACGCGGAGGATGACAGCGTCGTCGATGCCGGCGTGGATGATCCTCTCGGCGATGCGACGGGCGCGGACGCTACGTACGTACGTACTCGAATATTCAGGCATTCAGAAACACAAGGTTCAGAGCGTGTCCAATAGTTCTTTTTTTTTTAACATCACTACAGATATAAGCGCTCATATGCACGTGCATACACTCATCCCTATGAACGCACACACGCATACCCTACCCCTATAAGCATCTCCGAAAAACTGAGCTAGCATATCATCTTGAAAATTTACGAAGTTACCGTAGGCACCTCGACGTCGACGGGACGTCTCCTCCCACTAAATGCGCATCGCCGGAAAAATAAATTCAGAAATAAATGCGAGCACCAGGATTTGAACCCTGATGGACTGGGGATACCACAGTCCCTCTAACCATCCAACCACAAGTTGGTTCACCCGTGTCCAATAGTTCAATTCACCAAGCTGCACCTAGCAATTGGTCACGGGTAGATAGTTCAATCGATCATCCACAGCTAATAAAACTCACCTTCTAAGACCAGATGATCCCTTAGGGCATCTCTAACGGCAAGCCGCAAATTTTCTCGCGTGTCCGTCCACGGATACGGATGCGAGAGAGGCCATCCAACACTAGTTTGTATATGCCTGTTAGCAAATTCAAATTCAAACACTAACTCGAACAACGCGCCGAATCACATCTGCGCCGGATCCCCGATCGCAACCTAAAAGAGACAAATGTGCTTAGTTTTTATAGCCCGAATCCAAAAGAATATTAGTCCGGCAATCTGTGCATTTCTACCATGTCGTACCAGCAATCCTAACAAGTTGCTCCCCGATCAAAGAGGTGTCGTTGCGGCCGCGTAGGCAGCCTCCGCGTCCGCCTCCTCTGTTGTTGTGTTCCATCGCCGATGTAGGTGTAGGACTGCTGCGTGGCCGTCTGGGTGTATGACTGCTAGTGCTGTTGATAGTTGTCGAACTAGGTGGGATCGAAGTCTTCCACTTGCCCATCCTCATAGCCCCCTCCTCCTCCGTCGCCTCCGTCGTGGATGATGCCAAGCATCTTCCTATCCGCGTCGTACGCCATCTCCCCCGCTCTCGGTATTGCAGCAAACAGCGTGCGGGCACCCATCTGCTCCCCGCCCACTGTCCTCACCCGGAAGAGCTGCGGCGAAGAATACTCAAAGCTCACGTAGCCTAGATTGCCTGAGCGGCGACCTCAGCTTCGTCGCTGCCGGCGCACTGTATGCGGCCGACACGCATGTCTTCGCGAGAGCGCGTCCGCAGTAGGCCATTGTTGGTGGTGGGAAGGAGCCGTCGCTGTTGCTGCCTTGCGCGCACCAGAGGAGATGCGTAGTTTCAGCGAAGTTGTTCATTATGGTGCTCGCTAATTGTTGTACATTCACGGCGAAAGGTGGTGACAAGTGGTGAATTGTATGTGCGACACTTGTCATAACCCGGAAGTTTTGCACTTTTCCATAGGCTTATTTTTTTCAAAACGAAACTGCTTCTTGGATGATACTTGTGCCTGACTTGTGCATAATGTGCACATCGGGTAAATGCTGTCCGCCTGGATTCAATTGCCGTGTGTGAATCATGCATATTTTGTCGTGTGCATAGCACGACTCTTTTCAAAATGTTTCATCTTATGAACTGTGCATTCAAATCACGAACCGCTTTTATTATTGGGTTTCCCACATTGAGATCTTCAAAACTAGATCTCATGCTAGTAGTTATAGACAAACCTTTTTTTCTCTCAAAAAAACCATAAAAACTGGAAACAGGAAAAACATGTAACAAAAGAATTGAAACCAAAAAAAAAAACTGCGAAACACAATTGCGTTTTTCACTTTTTGTGAAGAGCACTCGTGCTTTCACTTTTGGGGAATCACAGATGCGCTTTTCAGTTTTCGAAAAGCATGGTTGTGCTTCATCGTGAAGCACACATGTGCTTTTCATATAGTGTGCTTCTTGCGAGAAAAACTAATAAATATTTTTTTTCAAGGAAACATAGGAAAAACCAAGCAAATCCAAAACCTTGAAAAAATCAGATAAAACCCTAAAACGTGTGCAGAAAAAAAATGTGATCCCGCGAGAGCGCCCAACACATGACATGTAGCACCGCTGGGACGCTCCCCTTGCTGCCAGCTAAGAATCCCCAAGGGGAACCTGTCAATTAGTTGATCTTTGTTTTATTGAAAATCTGTGAAGTTTTGGATTTGACACAGCTACTTGGGCAAGCATTTTACGATTAAGAATCAATTTCTTCTTATACAAATTGTGTATTAATTTATTATAACTATTGAATACTTTATATACCCGAGCTGTTGTGCTTATCCGAGTGATCCACAAACGATGAAAATCCCTCTTTTGCCTACCTCTATTCTCCTTTATTGCAGTCACCGAGTAATGCTAGATGTGCTAAAATTTACGTAGATGTTTTACCGGATTGCTGATTTGGAGGATTATGATTGAAAGTGGGGGGATGAAGGGGACCACCCCCACCGAAATTCCCCGGGCGAGGGGGGGGGGGTCAGTTTGGAAGGTTACGTAACGTAAACCTTTATAGGTGTAGGATTATCGCCCTTCACTCCCTCTTTTCGACAGTGTTATGTGATTGTTGGCCCAATAACGCATGGGCTACTGGTTCCACTTCTTCCTTTCTCTCTTGGTCGAATTGAACAATAATGCCATAAATATGAATTGTTCTATGAAAACTTTTGTTAAATGGTTAGAAAGTGTGTTTTCATGTGTGAAATTATAACTTATTACTACCTTCGATCTACAATAAATGTCGCAGTTTGAACTAATCCCAATTTAAAACCGCGACACTTATTTTGGACCGGAGAGAGTACCATTTTTTTTGTCATAAACTTTTGTGTAAGTGAACAAACTAATAAGTAATGTGAAAAATGCTACTAGAACTAGCATCGTGCATACATATATGGACTTTTTACTGAACAATGTGAATCATATTTGAAAGTTGGTGAACAAAAAGTAAGTAGCCTATGTAGTACTAACATTCTAGTGCTTGAGGAAAACAAATTTTGTAAGTGGACAAAAAACTGGGTTACATGAACCGCTATTTTAGAATTCTTCAGATTGGTGTGACGTCGAGGTGAAGTTAACAAGCAACTGGGCGTCAATCTGTTTGGTGTCTTGGTGCTAAAAAAAACTCCATTTGTGGACAAAAAACACGCCGCTGCGCTACAGCAGGAGAAATATTCTTTTTTTGCGCAGCACAGCAAGAGATATTAACCTGCCACATTCAGCAGGCATTTTTTTCTTCAATTAACGATTGATGAAAGAGGTAGCGACGTACCCACAAAAGAAAAGAAAAGAAAAAGAGACTCTCTAACAAACTAGTTGGCTGGGATCTTCACGGAGAGAAAAATCCTGAATGATCCCACGAGAATCTACAACTAACTGCGTCGCTAACTAAATTCAGAGAATTATTAGTCGATCTAAGAACAGTCTACTCATTGCATGATCAAATAAACATCACTATCTCTATTTTACAGATCAATGCGCGGGCACGCCTGGCACGCAGCCGAAGGCTCTGGCGACGAAGGCCAAGCAAGGGCAGACGAACTTCTTCACGAACCTATGCATGGCGCCGCCGCGGCGTGTCCCGAGCGGCCCCGGCGACCGCCGACGATAGCGATGATGGGCGACGCGCGTGTACATCCGCGACGCCGTCGTCACGGCCCCCGCCTCCGACGAGCGGACATTGCCGTCCCGAAACGCCTCGAAGAGGACCATGTCCTCGAAGCTCACGTATCCCAGATCACCGTCGCGGCGACGCCTGTCGAAGCAGACCTCGGCTTCGTCGCTGCCGGCGCACTGCACGCGGCCGACGCGCACGTCCTCGTGGGAGCGCGTCCGCAGCAGGCCATTGTTGTTGTTGTTGTTGTTGTTGGGGAAGGAGCCGTCGCTGCTGCTGCCCTGCGCGCAGGAGAGGAGGTCGCCGGCGTTGTCGTTGTGGTGGTGGGCGAGGAGAGGCTGGGAGCGGGAGTGGGAGATCGGCATCGGAGGCGTGAGGCGGCGGCGGCACTAGGAGGCGGCGGCGGCGGCGAGAACGAGGACTGTGAACTGTGATCTAAGTTGGTCTAGAATCAAGGGAAGTGGTTAAGATCAATGGGCTGCAGCGCTGGGCAGGTGGATATTCCCCCATGGGACGCGCGGGCGCTGACCGCGTACGCGTCGCAGGCTGACTAGCCGGCCCCACATCTGGTGGGCCCACGGCACATCAGGTGGGCCTGCCGCCACCTCTCCTTCCCGCCACGCGTCGCCCCTGGCCGCGGCAGAAACAATCTCAACGTCGCCGTCGTCCGAGCCGACGCGCTGGGCCCCTCACGTCAGTGGCTGGAGCCCACCTCCCCAGTCCGCATCCACTCGAACTGGGTGAGCTCTCGTCCCCTCCTTCCCCGGCCGCTCCACCTCCACTCCTCTTCTCGGACAGTCCACACCGCCGTCGCCGCTCGCGGGAGCCATGCGGGCCCTAGTCTCCCCGGCCCCAGCCGCCGCCGCATTCCTCCCGCGGACTCCGAGCCCCGGCGCGAGCCCTCGAGGTGCCACACCGGCCTCGCGGCAGCGCTCTTCTTCCGGTGGCCGCGCTGTCGCCGCCGGGGCTGCTGCCACGGGCGACCACTGGGGCGCCGACGACCAGCAGCACCACCGGGAGCAGCAGCAGTACCGCGGCGGCGCCGGCAGGGGCGGCACCAGGCGCGCTGGGCCGAGCGTGCAGTGCGACGTGGACGTGGTGTCGTGGCGCGAGCGGCGGGTGTTCGCGTCCGTGGCGGTGGCCGCCGACGTCGACACCGTGTGGCGCATCATCACCGACTACGAGCGCCTCGCCGACTTCGTCCCCAACCTCGTGCACAGGTACGCGTTTCCTTCTCGTCCACCGCCGTCTCGGTCCCGCCTTCTTCACCATGGGAGCACCGTTGAAGGGTTCTGATTTGGCGGAAATTTCGTGCAGTGGGAGGATCCCGTGCCCGCACGAGGGCAGGATATGGCTGGAGCAGAGGGGGCTGCAGCAAGCGCTCTACTGGCACATCGAGGCACGCGTCGTGCTGGATCTCCGGGAGGTCCCCGATGCCGTACGTGCTGTCTTCTCTTCACCATAATCTCCTACTGGCAGTTGTTGTCACAGTTCAGATGTTACTACTTACTAGTAGTAGTACATTTTTCTCATTGATCGCAAATCGTGGGGCAAAAGATTGCAAATCGTGGGGCAAAATGAGATTTCACTGAAATGTTTGCAGTGCGCTCGAACTGAATGCATTGGCAACATCTGTGCATGATCAGTTGATTAGGTCCCGACTACTGAATACATTTTACTGTCGGTGTCTCTGCATGTGTTGTTTCTCCTTGTTAAGTTGCGGGTAGCAGATTTAAAGAGGATGAATGGTCTCCCTAGTTTTCTACTTATGTTGAGCTATGTGTCCTTATTTACTCGATTGTTTGCTAACAATTGCTGCGCAGGTTGATGGACGAGAGCTCCACTTCTCCATGGTCGATGGTGACTTCAAGAAGTTTGAAGGGAAATGGTCCGTCAGGGCTGGTCCAAGGTGGGCATCTGGTGGTCATTTTTATGCGTTGTTTGTAACATATGCCTTCAGTGAGCATCTAGCTTTTTAAGACCATAGTGACTTATCTTCTACCACTTGATGCCCTGATATAGAAATATTTTGATTCAGGGATCCTTAGATATTTCATCGCCTTAGGCTTTTGAACATCAGAAAAAGAATTCCGTTCATAAATCTTATATGACCCCTGTTTCGTTTTGTAACAGGTCCGCTAGTGCGATTTTGCTGTATGAAGTTAATGTGATACCACGATTTAATTTCCCAGCAATATTTCTTGAGAGGATTATAACGTCAGATCTTCCTGTGAATCTTACAGCCTTGGCTTTCAGATCTGAAAAAATGTATTTAGAAAACCATAAATTTGGACCTACAAAATTTACCGGTGCAGAGTCCAAGCCACTTAACTTGCGTAGTGCAACAGTCGAGAATGATGTCATCTCTTCTAGTAAGTTCAAAGAAGCACCTGCCTCTTCTGGTTTTGGTGGTGTGCTTGCTTCACCTCCTCCTGAGGTTAATGGCAAATGGGGTGTATATGGAAGTGTCTGCAGGCTTGATAGGCCTTGTGTGGTAGATGAGATCCATCTTCGACGATTTGATGGCCTCTTGGTAACTGACGAAGCTTATACCTATCAAATCCTTGGATTCTTAAATTTCACGGAAAGCACACTAAGAAAATTGTCTTCTCTTGTGGAATGCTTTGGGTGAAGGAGCGTGAAGGGGCTCACAGGTGTGTTGTTGCTAGTATCACCGTGAAAGCACCAGTTCGAGAAGTATGGAATGCACTAACAGCATATGAGAAGTTACCTGAGTAAGCAGTTTTATCTTTATGCAGTATTTGGAGTTCACATAGTCTATTTCCAATACGCAGCTATTATCTAATATAGCTATCTTGTAGGATTATACCAAACCTGGCTATCAGTCGGATTATTCTTCGTGATAATAACAAAGTTCGAATATTACAGGTACAAATTCTGTTAATATTTTACATGAGGTCCTGGTTGCTTGTTTGTAAATAGCATTTAAGTTTGGGGTTGTAGCGTTGCATGGATTTTTCACAGAGTTGTCAGTCCACAATTTCACTTTCTGCTTGTTAGCTTGCTTATCTTTTGTAGTTTCTTTTTTTGGCTTTTACCCAAGAGATTTCTGAAACTTTCTGATGCTTAAGAGTTCAATGTTTTATTTCACATATATTGTCGCAGAATACTTTACAGAAGGGATCACACTTGTGTCCTACCAGTGAAAAAAAAAGATCAATGCCCCCTGTCCCCAAAGATCCTTCTCAAAAGAATTTAGTTCAATTTGATTGTTTTGTGAGCTGTGCAAGTTTTGTAACATCTCAGTTTTTTTTTTCAGGAGGGCTGCAAAGGCCTACTTTATATGGTACTTCATGCCCGTGTTGTAATGGATCTTCGTGAGAAACTTGAACGTGAGATCAGCTTTGAGCAAGTTGAGGGCGATTTCTACTCATTTAAAGGAAAATGGCGCCTCGAACAGCTCGGAGATCAGCACACACTGCTGAAGTATATGGTCGAGACTAAGATGCATAAAGATACCTTTCTCTCAGAGTCTATCCTTGAAGAGGTATGCACAACCTTGTTCTAGGAACAATATGTGCATTTTATGCATGCGACTTCTTCCTACTTAATCCAAAAAAGAGCTTATTGTTGTGGAGTAGAAAAGTTGGAATAGAAAATGGTTGTGTGTGCCCCCATCCTTCTACATTATTTATTTCGGAAAGAACTACACTAGCTCTGACGTAACCCTGGGGTGTTACTCTTTACTCCCTCCGTCCCATAATATAAGAGCGTTTTTTACACTACACTAGTGTCAAAACGCTCTTATATTACGGGACGGAGGGAGTAGAAAGCAACCTTTGTGTGGATGTATCATCTTGTTCAATGTACCATCATGCTCATGTGACAGACTTTACCTTTTATCCTTTACCCATTCATTTTATTTCTTCCATCAGTTACAGTCACAGGCTTGTTCCTGACAAATGTTGAACTGAATGTATCTATATACTCTGAATCTGAAACAATATAAGCTTGTATCCGCCGCTATCTTTACAAATTGGCATTTGTCTCTCCCAATGAAATAATTGGTATTTCATTCCCTTGATAACAATAATTCTGCATTAGGTTATCTCTGAAGAGTCTCCTAGGGATTATTTTTCCCAATTTTATGCTAGCCACAAACATCTATCTCAGGCATCCAAATAATTCGTTTTGAAGGCATTCTTGTTACAAGGTATCATCGCTATGCAAACATGATATTGAACTTATAAAGACAGTTTTGCTGTCAAATATTTGTAGGTTACTTGTGTGGCATCATCATGCAAATGACAGTATTTTGTTCTCATCTTTGGGGAGAAATAAACCAAAACATTTTATTTTATCCTTTTCAGGTCATATACGAAGATCTTCCGTCAAATTTATGTGCAATCCGTGATTATGTTGAAAAGGCAGAAGCTGAGAGAGGTAATTCCATAATTCACTCGGATGCGCCAACCAATCGAGATACTGTTCCTATGTATTACACAGAAGGACGGCAGCCGGAGCAAGCACCTGTACATTGCTCTTCAACTTCCACAAGGCAAAGATCAAAAGTTCCTGGCCTGCAAAAGGACATCGAGGTCCTCAAATCTGAACTTGGTAGCTTTATTGCAAAACATGGTCAGAATGGTTTCATGCCTAAGAGAAAACATCTTCGGACACATGGAAGAGTTGATATTGAGAAGGCCATAACACGGATGGGTGGGTTCAGGAAGATTGCCACCTTAATGAATCTCTCCCTTTCTTATAAAAATCGGAAACCAAGGGGTTATTGGGATAATCTCGAGAACTTGCAAGAAGAGGTGAGAGAAAATACTTTTTCTTCTCTCCCTCTGCTTTGTAAACGTCCAGTCCCATACAAGGCTGCTAGTATATCATGGTTTTCTTAGCTTCAGAGTTGTATCATAATATCTTGGACTACACCTTTCCCCATTAGATTTTCTTAAATAACTTTGACATTGCTAGTAAGGGAAATGATAGTGCACACTCCAATCGTTGTATGCCATACCATACATTTTGTATTATGTTTGAAATTTATTTATTTATTTATTATGATATGTTCAGTTTATGATCATAATTTAACACCGAGAATGACCATTGTGTGCAGATCGGGAGATTCCAGAAGAACTGGGGGATGGACCCTTCTTATATGCCAAGTAGGAAGTCTTTTGAGAGGGCAGGTACTGACTAATTCTACTTGGACCAAATTTAGAATGGGGTTGACCATTTTCCCTACTAATGTTGATTGCAGTTGGTACCCCATTTGGGTATGTAATTAGTCAATGTATCGTTTTTATGGCCTACTTTTATATGGTCAGGTGGCTGTGGGCCATGCCACTGCACTACCTTGCTAGTGTAGTAGTGTTGCTTAAGATATCTGGGACCCCTCACTCTTCAGCACCAAATTTTTGTACTCCCTCCGTTCCAAATTACTCCGTTTCAAATTACTCGTCGCAGAAATGGATGTATCTAGAACTAAAATACATCTAGATACATCCATACCTGCGACAAGTAATTCGGAACGGAGGGAGTAGTTTTCTACTCTACAGCCGTTATTGTTGACGTTTATCGGTCCACGATCAAACCGGATGAAATTGATGCACCGCACTAGTTGACATTACTGGTCGCATTCACGGTTTCGTATATGCCAGATTGATGAGGGCAACGGCAACATGGTCGTGCCATGGGTTTCTATCTATCATGCTAGTGCCACCAGTCGTGTGGTCTCTAATTCTCAGTTGGTCCACCATGGCCGGTCTTCCTTCCTAACGGTCTCCATACTCCGTTTGTTGTGGTTGGCAGGGCGGTACGACATTGCTCGCGCCCTGGAGAAATGGGGCGGCATACAGGAGGTCTCCCGGCTCCTCTCGCTTGAACCAAGGCGGCCCCGGAAGCAAGCGGACCCCGACGGCGAGAGCCAGCCGGAATCTCCAAGCGCCGCCGCCGCGGAGCACCACCCGAGCAGCAGCAATGCAGACAAGGCGAGCGTGCCCCTGGACGCGCAGAAGTGGCTCCTCAAGCTCAAGGACCTGGACATCAACTGGGTCGAGTACTGATTACTGAACAGCAGGGGGCTCACTCCGGCGTAGTTCACTAATCCAGCCTGTAAACGACTGTGTATGTATGTACAGAAAAAAGGTAATGCACTGGCTGAGTTTTTCCAGCCCGGAACGCCCGCTGGTTTAGGGGTTCTCCGCCGCGAAAAAACGACTTTCTGAACACTAACCTGTGAAAGCTCTAGAACTGGAGGTTTCTGTACGGCGAGTTTGTCTGTCTGTATTTC
Organism: Triticum urartu; assembly: GCF_056163025.1. NCBI lineage: Eukaryota > Viridiplantae > Streptophyta > Magnoliopsida > Poales > Poaceae > Triticum > Triticum urartu. Next base: position 592,549,632 of record NC_141876.1, read on the forward strand.
TTGACATGTGACTTGGGATGTCTCTAGAACACTGTCAGCTTCCTCGTCGCTGTCAGACCAATTGGTAAAAGGGAATCATTAGAAGTGGGAAGTGCCGCGCGCGCATGGTGGGACGGGAGAGGACGTTGTTTCGGTGCTTGCATTGCACTGGACGGTTGTTGGATCGACTGACCTTTTCAAGCACACGTGCGTTGAAAAAACATGGAAGAATATCTGTGCTCTAGATCTTTCCTTTCCGTCTTCTTCCTCCTGACCGACTTGTTATTAGCCGGACAGTGATGTGCCGTGTGCTCCTGTTTCTTTCACTAAATAATACCCTCCTTTCCAAAAATTTTGTATTAGATTTGTCTAAATACGAATATATCAAGACACGTTTTAATATTAGATACATTCATGTATCTAGGCAAATCTAAGACAAGAATTTTGGGACGAAGGGAGCACTACGTCCGTTCGGAATTACTTGTCGCAGAAATGGATGTATCTAGATGTATTTTAGTTTTAGATACATCTATATCCAAAAAAAGTAATTCCGAACCAAGGGAGTAATAAAATAGTATAACGACCTGGAGTGTAGATGCAAGATAAGATGCGAGGGAGCGAGCGTGTGTGTTTTCTCAGGCGACATGGAGTGGACGCCGGCTGCAAGCGCCAAGTGAGAGCAAGTGGATGCTTTCTTTTTCGTGGCAGCGTAATCGATGGCCGTGCAAGAGAAGGACAATGAGCCGATAAGGAAAAGAAAAATGAGCGAACAAATCAGCAGGCCGCAGTGCAAAAAAAGGAGTATATAAATGGAAGAGAAAAAAAGGAGGTCTCGCCGGGATTCGAACCCAGGTCGCCAGATTCAAAGTCTGGAGTGCTAACCACTACACTACGAAACCAATTGATGACACCTTTTCTCTCTCGTCCTATTTAATGTTAATCCAAGAAATCAAAGCATCGAAGTGGATCTGAGGACCTCCACTATAGCGGCTGCTGCGTGGCAAACCTACCATTAATGGAGACCCCAGTCACATGCCTGTGTCCTCGTAACGTAGACCTAGCATTAATGGAGTGGAGTCCCGGGTGCATCTCATCAGCCAGTGATGACAAAAGGCGACACATGGCATGATGCAGGCTTCTCTTGTGGTTGGTGTGGTGCCACTTGATGATCCACAAACGGGTCCCGGCCAATTCATTCATCCATTCGTCCAACTTGCACACTTGTTCAAGTTGATGCACAGGTCTGCCCGCTGAGAGCACCCACGCCCGTCCAACCTCCATTGCACCCAGCCCAGTTGCGCCAAACTGCCAGTGCCATACCACCAAGGCACTGCTACTAGTGACAATCATCCAGGAGAGCTACTGAGAAACACCCAGGTCACATGATTGAAGCACCAACGCAGAGTGCGGTCAGAGGATCATCGATCCAAGTTGCCTAATCCGGAGCACGGACGCGCCCTCGGATTAGTGACCAAACGGCCCTCAAATAATATCATTTGCAATCACATTAGTGTATCCCCACCCCCGCCAGCGGGCGGGGCGAAACCTAGCTCCGCCCCCGGCCTCCTCCTCCCTCGCCGCCACCTAGGGGTGCCGCCGGGTGAAGCCCGGTCGGCGTGGACGGCGGCGGGGTCACACCCTCTCCTCCTCGCGGAGCTCCTGGCCGGCGCGGGACGGCAGGCTGCAGGAGGCATCGGGCTATGGCGGGGCTCGGCGGCGCGGATCCGGGAGCTCCTGGTGGTGCCGCTGGTGCAAAGTGACTTTGTTTGGTTTCCGTGGGATCGAATATGGTCGTGACAAACTCCGCCCACTGAGGATAGAGACCATCGGCAAGGTAGTATCCCATGTTGTATGTGTGCCCGATGACGGTATAATTATACGGTGGAGTTACCTCATCACAAAGTCTCCTGAACAAAGGAGATTCGTTGGGGCAGATTGATGTCATTGCACGAACCTGGCATGCCAAAGAAAACATGTCAAATCCACAAATCTTTCGATGTCATTGCTTCAAGTACGATGGTGGCGTCTTTGATGTGTCCTTGGTATTGCCCACACAAACCTTTTAGGCAGTTCTTTTCATTGCCAGTGCATGCATTCAAGTGAATCCAACATGCCTGGGAATCCTCTTAATGCTCTAATTGTCAACATTTTTTTTAATGTCCTCCACAATTAGCTCTCTCAGGTATTCCGGTCCCAACACTTTCACCACAGTGCATGCAAAATGCACTATGGTCTCCAGGAACGTGCTCTCTCTCATACGGATTTCAGTATCAATTGGATCCACGCCCTTACCGTAAGAAAAGCATTCTAAGAGCAACAATGCATTTCTGCAGAGGAGAGAAAGCAAGTTGTTTGCGGCAATCCTTCATCAGCCCTTCTCCACGGGAGTCACTACACGCAGGAACAAATTTCTACTCATTCAGAAATGACGTTGAAAGAAACCTTCATGGTATGTTGGGTTCGTCGTGAAGTACTACATCTACAGAAGCCGTGCACCAAAAATCCTATCCAGGAAATAACTCTACGACCCTTCATGGAGCCCTTGAAGTTCAGTGTGTGCTCCTCTGCCTTCTTCATCTCCTCTTGAATGCCCCCCATCATCGTTTCAGCATCTTCGTCATCCGAATCCGATGAGGGGTGGACTCGTTGTATATGAATTCGTCATGGTCGGGGTTCCCATAGCCATCATTCCACACGAATCCATCAGTGACCTACAAGTTGTGACCAAAAGAATAAAAACTGACTCGGACAGTTCGTCGAACACATGGAGCGCGAGGTGTATATATAGGGGGGGAGTTGGACATATCGAGGCACAGCGACCTTGATTGGTGGCGGCACGGTCGGCGGCGGTGTAGGTTGGGGCCTTCGATGGCGAAATCCTAGGTTGGGAACGATGACGGATCAAAGATGACGACAAAACTCCGGTGGCAGCTGTGCTGACGAGGGAGAAAAGAGAAGAGGAGAGGTCTGGTCAGGCAAGGATGTGTGGAGGTATGCAAATTGGCGTTGGCCCTTGCGGTCAGCCCTATGTGGCGACCACATCCTGACGTTCCCATATCCGCTCTAGATATGGGTCAGATACAAGGAATGCCGGTCAATCCGGGCGTTGTTGTGTTGGATTTGTGAGGTTCCGTTGGATGACGACAATCTTTTGTCCAGTCAATTACCTGGTAGCCCGTCCAGGGCGTTTGGGCGGATTTGAGAGCTCCGGTTGTAGATGCTCCCAGCATCCATTCCAGCATCACCAATTCAAATCTGAAATGCATCACAAATGTCGCCTCTCATCCTAAAATAGCACTCTGCCTCAAATTTGAATTATTTGTACAAATTACGATGATTTGCGTTCGGTCTAGTTCTATTACTTACTCCCTCCATTCCACAATTTAGTGCTTCCTCTATCCACGTGCTTCAACTTTGACCGTAAATTTAACTACCAAGACCGATTGCGGCGGGAGCAAAAATTATATCAGTGAATTCGTATTTGAAAAAAAAAAATTCAAATATATAATTTTTTCTCCCGCCACAGTTGGTCTCGTTGGTTAAATTTATGATCAAAGTTGAATCTCGGAAAGCGCAGGCGCACTATATTTTAGAATGGAGGGAGTACAACTTTTGGATAATTTGGCTCATGAGTCACATACATACGTGCTTCTGAAGTCTGCCAAATATCACAGTCACAGGCAGAGTGAACGACAGCTTCCGTGCTCCACCAAGAACAAAACCAAGCAGATCCTAGAACTGCCTACCAAATCCCTAATTTCCTCGATGATCTGCACGATTCCCCTTCGATCGCAGCACGGAAGCATTTTCCATCGTTTTCGCCGCCTCATTCCGCTGCCCGGAGAAGATCGGCATTGGCATTCTCACATTGTCATGTATGGCTCCGACGAGCGCAGCGGGAGCGACGCGATCTCGCGGGTGCGGGCGGAGGCCGACCGCCCCACGGACATCTCCTGCTCCACGTTCGGCGACGGCACGGGCGCCGGCGGCGCCGCCACCGACGACGCGAACGTCGACGCCACGCTGCTGCTCACGCCGCTGCCCGAGCCGCCGCCCGTGGTGGCCGTGGTCACCGTCATGAAGCTGTCCGACGACTTGGGCGGCGGCGGCCGCTCCAGCTCCATGATCCCCTCCAGCATCTGCACCACCTTGCCCATGGTCGGCCGCTGCGACGGCTGCTCCTGGATGCACCAGAAGCTCACCTGCAGCGCGCGCTCCACCTGCGCCATGTCCACCTCCTCCCCGGCCAGCCGCCGGTCCACGATTGGCAGGAGGTTCCCCTTCTCGTACTCCTCGTACGCCCACACCGAGAACTTCTTCCGGTTCGTCTCCTCCGAGATGTCGAAGTTCCGGTGGCCGCTCACCGTCTCCAGCAGGACCATGCCGTAGCTGTACACGTCCGACTTGACGGTGATGGGCAGGTTGGCGAGCCACTCCGGCGCCAGGTACCCCCTGGTGCCGCGCACGCTGGTCAGCGTCCGGTGCCGGTGGTCCTTGGGGTTGATGAGCTTCGCGAGACCGAAGTCCGACACCTTGGCGTTGTGCTGCTCGTCGAGGAGGATGTTCTCCGGCTTGATGTCGCAGTGCACGATGGTGTCGCGGCACTCCTCGTGCAGGTACGTGATGCCGCGCGCCGTGCCCACGGCCACCGCGAACCGCGTCGCCCACGACATCGCCTTGCCGCTGTCGTTACTGTTGCTGTTGCCGGCGCCGAAGAGGAAGGAGTCCAGCGAGCCGTTCTTCATGAACTCGTAGACGAGCAGCCGGTGCCGGCCCTCGGAGCAGAAGCCGATGAGGCGGACCAGGTTGAGGTGGTGCGTGCTGCTGATGGTGGCCACCTCCATCCGGAACTGCTTCTCCCCCTGCTCGATCCCCTCCAGCTGCTTCACGGCCACCACCGTCCGGTTCGCCAGCACGCCGCGGTACACCGCGCCGAACCCGCCGGCGCCCAGCTTCTCCTTGAACCCCTTGGTTGATCTCTGCAGCTCGCGGTACGAGAACTGCACCGGCGCGCCGGACGCGTACTCCAGCAGCGCGTACTGCGCCGACGCCGGCCCGTACTTCGGGCTGTTCCGGCAGAACACCCACCACAGCGCCCACTCGGCCAGCACCAGCCCGGACACCACGCCGAGGACGACCAGGGCCACGACCCACCCGCGCAGGCCGGAGGACCCCGAGGAGGACGAGTCGCCGGTGCTGAGGGGCGGGTTGGGCTCGCCGGGGAAGCAGACCTTGACGAAGGACGTGCTGGGGAGCGACGCCGACTGGTAGGCGCTGACGAAGTTGGAGACCTTGAGGAAGCAGAGGCCGGAGCCGTCGGAGAGCGCGGTGGAGGCGACGCAGGAGCTGCCGGAGAGGCAGTTGAGGCGGCATGCGGTGATGCCGACGAAGAACTGCTCGGTGGTGATCTCCGGCGTGTAGGTGAGGAACTGCGTGTTGTCGAGCTGGAGCATGGTGGAGTTGCCCGGGCAGTTCTGGAGCTCCACCTTGCGCTTGCAGCCGCTGCGGGGGTTGGAGGCGTCGTTGAGCTGGAAGTTCCGCGACGGGCACCCGCACACCGGCGACGTGCCGTTGTAGCCGCACACGCCCATGTTACCGCAGTAGCCGAACACCTCGCACTGGTCCGCCACCGCGGACCACTGCTCCGTGGCCGTGCCGCTGCCGCGCCCGGCGCTGTAGGCGCGGAAGTTGCCGTCCGAGTCGAGGCGCACGAAGCGCAGCATGTCGCCGCTCTCGCCGTAGTTGCTGCTGTAGGCGACGACGACGGGGGCGTTGAGCGTGCCGTCGGTGAGGGAGACGATGCCGTTGGTCTGCATCGTGAGCGTCGGGGAGCTGAGCGTCTTGTTGGCGGTGAAGGTGGAGTTGTACCCCTTGTTGAAGTAGGTGACGGTGGCGGAGCCGGCGGTGGCCCACCTGAGCGTGAGGTTGCCGGTGGCGCGGTCGACGGCGAAGACGTAGGGGCCCGAGGTGAGGTTCATGCCGGAGGCGAAGTTCTGGGACATGACCACGGTGTCCGTGGGGTGGTCGAAGGACTGCCACAGGGCGCCCCCCGTGGAGTTCTTGAGCACGAGGTTGCCGCTCTCCTGGAGGGCGGCCGCGGAGACGCCCTGGCCGGCGGTGCCGGACGACCAGAGCACGGCGCCGGAGCCGTTGACCAGCTGCAGGTCGCCGGTGGAGGAGAGGCGGAGCGAGCCCCCCGAGTCGACGGGCGCGCCGGCGCCCGCGGACCAGACGGAGATGCCGCCGGCGTAGGTGACGGCGGCGACGGAGAGCGAGGGCGCGGTCGGGGACGGCGCGAAGGCGAGGGAGAAGGTGGAGTTGGGCGAGGACCACGCGGCCGAGTTGCCGCCCGGCGAGAGGGTGGAGCCCAGGGGCATGTCCTTGCCATGGGACAGGAAAGGGAGCAGCAGGAGCAGGAAGCAGCGGCAGAGGACGGCGAGATCCCCCCGTGAAGGCCGCATCTTTGTTGGACGGAGCGCGGATTCTTGCGCCGGGAGGTGCAGCGGAGGAGCTAGCGGGGGCTATGTAGCTCGGCTTCCCCTCTCATGGCGTCAACTGCGGCTGTGAATCGGGAATTGGGCAGAGGGGGAGAGGCAGGGGAGGGGAGGGGATGAGCGTGAGCGAGGGAGGGAGGAAGGGAGGAGGAACTAGCCGGAGCAGGACAGCGACTGTGACGCACACTGACCGTGCTTGGTCCTTGTAGACTAGTTGTTCGGTCAAATTCCCGTATGTTCTTTTCTTTTTTAATTTTCACCCGGGGATTCCTCATCTGAATTGTATTCATTTTGTCTATAAGGCTTTGCAGCCCGTCGCAAGATAGGTTCAAGTGAACCAGAAATACATGAGGTACAAGGAGTAGAGATAAAGCAAAATAACACACACTGACCACACACATAACAGAGGAGAACAATGAGGGAGAACTCAACACCACACAACACACCAAAGAGCACCGTCAGTGAAATCGAACGACATCGGCCAGCCGAGTCCAAGCCATGACACTGCATCGTCGACGCAATCGAAAGGCTCCGCGCATCCGAAACTGCACAACGTCGCGACACCACCTGTGTCGAGGGGCACATTCGAAGAGGCACGCGAGGCCGAGACGACGCCACGATACCTGTGTGCCACCAGCATAGTCGAAGGGCATCGCCTAGCAGACCAAACCACGACACTGCACCGTCGACACAATCGAAAGGCGCCATGCATCCGAGACTGCACAACGCCGCGACACCACCTGTGTCGGGGGCACATTCGAAAGGTCACGCGAGGCCGAGACGATGTCACGGCACCTGTGTGCCACCGGCGTAATTGCTGGGCACCGCACTAGCAGGGACACACCAAGAAGCACTCCGCACGAACACCACCGAAGAAGAGCACAAAACAACCGTCGACCCCGAGCCGGCCGCACCACCACCACCGAGCCGCCACCCCGCAAACATCAACGACACCACCTCCAACCACTGGTCTCTGTAACCAAGCCAAGCTCCAAGACGAGGCCCTCATGAGGGAATGTGACGTTGAGCGCCACCATCGTCTGACTCAGGAGACCTGGACCGAAGTTTCCTCCGGAGCATCACAGGCAAGGAGGCGAGCACAGCAACACGACGCCTTCAACAAGGGGATAGTGCAAAGCACTGCCGTCGTTGGCTTTGACCGCAACCGAAGCTCGGCTTTCACCGGCTGTGTCACCACCCCCACCCAATAGCCTGGAATCCACCAAGACGCCCTCCGCCAGCAATGTAGAAGAGGAAGCCACAGCCTGCCCACGAACAGAAGCTGCCACACCACGCGGAGCCTCCAAATGCAGGCACCGAACCGAGCAGAGCTCGATCCAAGGCTAGGCAGACTAGTGCCTGCTTGGCGTCGTGGTCACCGCACACCTCGTGCGTCGACGCCGACGCGAACACAGACCCCATGCCAGGGCCTAGCTGGCCGGAAGAGCCGAGTCGCGCCCAACTTGCAGCAGATGAACCCCAGCCTCCTGCGCAGACCCACCGCGGCCCTCAAGCCGAGGGGGATGGCCCCGTCGCCGCCTTCACGTCCGAGGAAGGAGGCCAGCCACCGAGCAGCCGCAACCGCCACGCGCGCCGTGGGTGCCCCCAGCTTCTCGCGCCCGATTGGATCTGAGGCGCATCAACAAATCGTACAGGAGCCGCAGACCCGATTGGATCTGAGGGAGAAGGACGCCCGTCGCGCGCCGGCTGGCCGCAGGTGACAACCGGAAGGCAGCCGGTGCACACAGAGGCAGAAGGCAGGGCACCGAGGTCGGCTGCGGCGTGCCGGAGCGCCAGCCAGAGCACCGACGCATGAGACCTCAGGACTGAGCTCCGCCGTGCCCGAGAGCAGCCATGCGCCGCAGCAAGGTCCCCGCCGCCGCCGTCAGCCTCACGGCTTCGCGTTATGGCGTCGTCCGGCGGCGGCGGAGAGGGGGACGTCCGGATTTTTAGTGGCGGCGGCTAGGTTTTGCAGGTTCCGCCCGAGTCGCCCACACGGGAGCGACGCGGGGGCACGGGGGAAAACTAAACTGAATCGGTTTTTGCGCGAAGAAATCCCGTATGTTTGTAGTAGTAATTAAGAGCTCTGTAGACCAATGCGAATTTTAGCCGAGTAAAATGCACACTTGTTTGGGCTTGTAATTTATTATAGTTCACAAACTTGTTTGGGATCGTGACATCCAATGCTCTTATATTCCATATATTTCCATTGGATGACATACAATCATTCAAATTTCCTGCCTAACTAATGAACAAACGGCTGTTTATGCTACCAGTGGTTAGTTGGAGTAGTATAATTATGGCCTATGCTAATCAACTGCTGGCACCAACCAAAAACAAATAAGGTATAGTAGAATGGTCAAGGTGTCTCCGGACCAGACGAAACAAGTGGGCGAGCATGGCCGGTGAGCTCAAGACCAAGCCCACCCACACACCTCTCTAATGTCAGCTGTTCTAAGTGATCTCAGCCGTTCAAGATCCCACGGAGGGCCCTGACGAGCCGGTGGCGACTGCACCATCGACACGTACGCTTGACTTGGTGGCACCTGCACCGCTGGTCGCCGGTCGGAGGGTCAACAGGGGCGGCTTGTGGACGATCGAGCAGCCCACTAATTATCTTTGGTTACAAACCAAATGAACTTCTTTTGGTAACACCGCCATTTTTTTTCACCATCTTGTTTGACTTTCGTTGGGTTAATTTTTACTGGATGATCATGAGCGTGCACGCTCGTCGGTGACAATGCAAAACAAAATAACCTACCAGCGTCAAAAGTATTGAATATTTGTATTGACTTTGACTTCGGGGATTGAGATTTTTTATACAGTAGCAGAACTTTATGTGAGGATCCAGGCTAGCTGAGCAGAACATGGTCTTACGCGTACAACAACGATGTCAGTATGTCACGATCACAGCCATCAACTTACATCCGTATGATAGTATTCAACATAATCTTACACTGTTGGGTCATTACGACCAAGTCCTGCACATGAGAGCCAGGTGGGAGAAACATCAAATAAGGCCATGTTTGGAAATTGGAATACAGACTACCAAACCAACATAGGACGCCCCAAACCCCTCCTCAAACGCCTAGACAAACACTCAGATCATTGACAAATAAAAGTAATCCAATCTAGACGGACGCCTTAAACCGGCCTCAAACGTCTGAGCCTCATATCCAGCCCAAATGAGACGGATATGGGGTGGCCCAAGCGTGACCGGGCGCGTCTGTCACGTAGAACCCGACCCACACTAGCCCACCCAATCCCACATATATCCATCCCCATCCGCTCCCCGGACCAAACCCTAGCCGCTCCACGAGGTGTATCGCAGCCACCTCACCAGAGGCGGTGCGGTCCGTCCGGCGTCTGAACGTGATGGCAGATGCGCAGCCGCTTCGTTGGCACTTGGCGCGCTGAGGCGGAGGTGAACACATGGGCGGCGTCCGACACAAATATGACACATTGTGCGGGGAGCGAGCGCGGGAGACGATAACTGTGGGTGTCAAAACCGGCGGATCTCGGGTAGGGGGTCCCGAACCGTGCGTCTAGACCAGATGGTAACAGGAGGCAAGGGACACGAAGTTTTACCCAGGTTCGGGCCCTCTCGATGGAGGTAAAACCCTACGTCCTGCTTGATTAATATTGATGATATGGTCAGTACAAGAGTAGATCTACCACGAGATCGGAGAGGCTAAACCCTAGAAGCTAGCCTATGGTATGATCGTTGTTGTGTATGTTGTCCTACGGACTAAAACCCTCCGGTTTATATAGACACCGGAGAGGGTTAGGGTTACACAAAGTCGGTTACAATGGTAGGAGATCTGCATATCCGTATCGCAAAGCTTGCCTTCCACGCCAAGGAAAGTCCCTTCCGGACACGGGACGAAGTCTTCAATCTTGTATCTTCATAGTCCAGGAGTCCGGCTGAAGGTATAGTCCGGCCATCCGGACACCCCCTAATCCAGGACTCCCTCAGTAGCCCCTGAAGCAGGCTTCAATGACGACGAGTCCGGCGCGCAGATTGTCTTCGGCATTGCAAGGCGGGTTCCTCCTCCAAGTACTTCATAGAAGATTCTGAACACAAAGATAGTGTCCGGCTCTGCAAAATAAGTTTCCACATATTGCCATAGAGAGAATAATATTTACACAAATCTAATCTGCTGACATATTCCATAGTATGACACACCACGGCCAAGCCTTTATCCGAGTCGTTTCATTATCCCACCTCAGCGCGTCATGCGAGGCGGTTTCCTTGGCACACCTTGTTAAAGCAGAGATCGTGTCCCCTTATTCCGGGATTCTCATCAATACGGGCGTGGGTAACCCAACCGCGCCATTGATTACGACGCTTGGAGATAAGCGAGTTTTACCAGGCTGGTGGGGACACGTAGTTGCGTCCACCCATATAAGGGGATAAGGATCCACCTTTTCACCTAGGCCTTCTTCCTCCCTTGCTTATCCATTCCCGCGCACTCGAGCTCCAGCGCCCAAGTCCGCACTCCCCACCTCAACCTTCTCCAGCCATGTCCGGAGCGGGAGGCAAGTGGATGGTCTCCTCCGTCACGGAGGGACACATCAAAAAACTGAGGAAGGCCGGATACTTGTCTAACGACATTGCGTACCGGCTTCCCGAAAAGGGGCAGCTCATCCCCACTCCTAGGCCCCATGAGAGGGTGGTGTTCCTCCCCCATTTCCTCCGCGGACTGGGCTTCCCTCTGCACCCATTTGTTCGGGGGCTCATGTTCTACTATGGCCTGGATTTCCACGATCTGGCCCCGAACTTTGTCCTCAACATCTCGGCGTTTATCGTCATGTGCGAGGCTTTCCTCCGCATCCGCCCCCATTTTGGCCTATGGCTCAAGACTTTCAATGTCAAGCCAAAGGTGGTGCGCGGCAACCAGGCGGAGTGCGGAGGCGCCATGGTGGGCAAGATGGCCAACGTCTTATGGCTCGAGGGCTCCTTTGTGGAGACCCTGAAGGGGTGGCAATCGGGGTGGTTTTACATCACCGAGCCGCGCGACCCCGAATGGGTCGCAGTCCCCGAGTTTCGATCCGGACCCCCTACGCGGCTCACCTCCTGGAAGGAGACGGGCCTGTCGTGGGGTAAAAAAGGAGAGCTGACCGGACTCCAAACATGCGTCCAAACCCTGGTGGACAAGAGGCTCAAACTTGTCAACGTAGTCCAGGTTATGCTCATCTGCCTGATCCTCCCGTGTCAACAACGGGCTTTCAACCTGTGGGAGTTTGACCCGGCGCGGCGCCAAACTCTGAGCAGGCTCTTCAACACGACGTACGAAGATGCCTGGAAGGTGCTTTTCAAGGGCGCCGAGGCCCCCGCATCCGCTACCGAGGATCGCGGATTCAGTACGCAGCGTCACGCTCATGCGGTAAGCTGTTTTTTCCTTTTACAGGGTATCAGTTTTTCATAGTTTGACTCCATGCGGGGTCTAAGCTCCCTTACCTTTGACAGGATTGGCAGGTGACGTCCCGACAGATCAACTGTCCGGCTCCTTTGCCCGAAGGCCCAGCGGACGCTTGCTTGGCGAAGCTGCTGGTTCCGGCACCCTATGTGGTGCCGGAGAAGAAGGCCACGAAAAAGGCCACGGGGACTCGAAAGAGTGCCCGTCGCCAGGAGGTGTCGGATCCATCATCCGACGGTTCCGAGGCGCATTCCTCCCGTGAAGACGAGGAGGAAGAAGAAGAGACCTCTCCCCCTCCAACGGGAGGAGAGAAGAAAAGGAAGGCCGCCCTCTCTGGGGAGGCCGGAGGGTCCAAGAAGGGGAAAACCCTTCCTCCGGACTACTCCACCGACGCCGATGACGGCGGAGAGGAGTGGCCGCCCAGGGCCAAGCCCCTGGCAAAATCGTAAGTATCCGGATACCAGAGTAATTCATAGTATTCGTTTATTGCACAACTTTCCCTTATGTCGAATATGTTTATGCAGCCCACCCAAAGACCGGCTCGATGCGTCGTCGAGCGGCTCACTGGACTCGTCGGATGTGAACTCACTTCCGACGGCTTCCTCCCCCCGCCCTACGGACGACACCGAAGTGTTGTCCCAACAGGTTCCAAGCCGGGAGGAGGTGGTCCTGGAGGCGCCGCAAGGCAACCTCCCGGACTCCAGGAGTAAAGGGGATGAAACCCCCCAGGGCTCCAAGTCCGGCTCTAGGCCGGACACTGCTCCAGAACCTTCAAAGGTTCCAGAGTCCGGCGGGGGACCTCCTTCCAAGAGGAGCAAGCCCACCGTGCCGGTGACCCCCGTCCAACCGGAGGCGCCAGACAATCTGTTGGAGGCGCTCCAAGGCGCCTCCATCGACGAGGAGCACCGCACCATTATGAGTGCGGTGGTCCGAAAGGTTCAGTCCGCCAAGAGCGGACTGACTGAAGCTTGTACTAGCCTTTTAACAGGCTTTGAGGTAAGTAAAGAATGTCTAAATAATATTACCGCATAGACAGTAGCCCCTGATGCTCTGTTTGGCGTTCGGGAAGAAAAGCCGAATAGAGGATCAAATAAAATTCGCAGGAGTCTAACAAAAAGGAGTCAATATGCGTATGCAGGCTTCTCTGCTTGCGTCCGCCGCACTGACTGCGGAAGTGGACACGCTAAAGCAGAACCTCGAGTGGTCCGAGCAAGAGCTCGGGCGTGCCAAGAAGCAGCTCGAGGACAATGAAGGCAAGAAATACCTTGTTTAAATATATATATAAAGGTGCAATTGCAAAAATGACAGGATTATCGTGGCTATTGTAGGGGCCACGTCTGAGGTGGTGACCCTTAAGCAAGCGCTGGTCGAGGCTGAGAAGAGGGCGGCCACGGAGCGCACCGAGCGGGAGAAGTATGGGGCCGAGGTTGGCAAGGTACGGCAAGAGCTCCAGGCTCTCATGGAAAAACATGAGAGTTTGGAGCTTGACTCAAAGACACGAGCGTCCGAGCTCGCGGTGGCTATTGAAAATGCCAAGTCTGCCAAGGCCGAATCCCAGAAGACCCTCCAGGAGTTGGATGAGGTGAAGAAGATAGCGGCGGGTAAGGCATTCTTTATGCAAAGCAAACACATAAACATGAGTTACTTGTTACTTACCCGAATCCAGAGCTCTCCAGGAGCGTTCGCAGATCTTCCCTGGAGTGTGTCCGATGCCGCCGCATTCTATCGAGCCGAGGAGGGCAGCTCGACAGAGAAGGTGTTCTGGTCTCAGTATGCTGAGGCCGGACACCCCGTGCCCCTGAGCGACCAGCTGAAGCAACTGGTCGAGCTCCACAAGGCGGCCGAACATGCCATGAAGGGCCTCATAGTTCGGCTGTGGCCTGGAGGGGCTCTGCCTGGGAGCTATTTCGGGCTGGTGCGGCGGCTGGTGGAGGCCTGTCCAAGGCTCGAAGTCATCAAGCGCTCCGTCTGCATTGAAGGTGCCCGTAGGGCCCTTGCCCGTGCTAAGGTGCACTGGGGCAAGCTGGATGCTGAGAAGCTTGTGAAGGACGGGCCACCGCCGGGGAAAGAGCATCGCAAGCCCGAGAATTATTATAAGGATGTTCTGAAGGGTGCCTGCCTTGTGGCGGATGAATGTTCTAGGGATGTAACTTTTGAGTAAAACTTGCTCGTTTTGTCCTGTGTGCTGAAAACTTGTTCATATGCGCTAAGCAATGCTGTTGGAATTTAAAATATTACCTTCTGTGCGGCTGTTTATCAATTCTGAGAGATGGCAAGTCGTCGGCTTCTGCCCCCGTGCCGCTAGTGCTGGGGTGTTCGGGGATAAACCTGAGCGCTCCTTTTCCCATGTTTGGATCCTTCGAGGGAGGCGCTCAGCCCAACGAACAAGGCAATCGGACTATAATGCGTGAACACTCTCACTTAGCCATAGAATTCTATAATCTTAAATTTCGGCGAAGCCCCTGGTATTCGGAAGACTGAGTTTGGGGTGCTATCCACGCCTTGGCCGGACAGAGCCGGCTCCTCGCTCTAAGTGGCATAAGTTGTTAGGGACTCGAAAAACCTCTCGAACAGCGACCAACTCTCGCTTCATCATGACAGTCAGTTTTAGCTTTCTCCACTGAGGTGCTCGACCCAGCTCAACTGGGGCACAATCGCAGTGGTTCTCCTAGTGCTACCTTAGCCGATATAGCGGAACGTAAGGCACCAAAACATAGGAGCCGGGCAAACCCAACTATTGACCCAAGACATGATTCGGAGCCGATGCATATAATGCTATAAGTTCGGGGTGCCGCACTTGTTAAAGTGTTCGGACTTCTCACACCATATTGAGGGGTACTAAAGCCCCTGGCGTATTTAGGCCGTACCAAAGTGTACGGGTGCAATATGTCGTTAAGAAACATATATATATATATATATATATATATATATATATATAAAAGAGTAGTGCAAAAATAGACAAAAGCTATGCACTATTTATTAAAGAGGGCTGCGATCAAAGCAGAACAATACAAATAATGCGATAAGCAAAAGGTTGGACTATGTAACATGTCCGTTCCAGGGGCAAGCTGCGGAGTAGTATGCGAAACAGGTATACTGCTCGTGATAGAGACCACCTGGGAGTTTCGTAATGCGGCGTGGCTTGTCTGCTTCCCTGGTTCTTGCATCGTTTGTGCGGCAATTGAACTGCCGAACAGGCCTTCCGAAGTGTGGAGTCCTGAAAGTAAGAGAAAATTAAAAAATCGGCAGCCCCTGGTGCG
This sequence comes from Triticum urartu, assembly GCF_056163025.1. Lineage (NCBI taxonomy): Eukaryota > Viridiplantae > Streptophyta > Magnoliopsida > Poales > Poaceae > Triticum > Triticum urartu. Next base: position 592,564,785 of record NC_141876.1, read on the forward strand.
GTTTAAGCTGTGTTTCAGGCGTGCCGTGATGGTGCCCCTTCCCCTGTACCCATGGTATTTTTAGAGCGTAGTTATGTACGCGAAGTACTGGTGTCGCATTTTTGCGAGGGTTGGGGTTGGGGCCGCATTGCTACGCCTGCTCGGATCGTGCCAGGCGGTCTTGTTGTAGGTTACTCCCGGCGCGCTTGATGGTGTCCGGTCGTTTAATGACCGGACTGGAGAACTGCCTGGAGAGGCTGCTTTGTACTTCCGCTGCAAGGGCCGCCGTGTGCTCCTCCGTTCAGAGGGAGCGTTCGGTGTTTCCATTGACCGTAATTACTCCTCAAGGGCCTGGCATCTTGAGCTTAAGATATGCGTAGTGCGGTACCGCATTGAACTTGGCGAATGCGGTTCGCCCGAGCAGTGCGTTATAGCCACTGCGGAATGGGACTATGTCGAAGATTAACTCCTCGCTTCGGAAATTATTCGGAGATCCGAAGACCACTTCAAGTGTGACTGAGCCTGTACAGTTGGCCTCTACACCTGGTATTACGCCTTTAAAGGTCGTTTTGGTGGGCTTAATCCTCGAGGGATCTATGCCCATTTTCCGCACTGTATCCTGGTAAAGCAGGTTCAGGCTACTGCCGCCGTCCATAAGGACTCTAGTGAGATGAAATCCGTCAATAATTGGGTCTAGAACCAATGCGGCGAATCCGCCATGACGGATGCTAGTGGGATGGTCCCTTCGATCAAAGGTGATCGGGCAGGAGGACCATGGGTTGAACTTTGGGGCGACTGGCTCTACCGCGTATACGTCCCTTAACGCGCGCTTCCGCTCCCTTTTGGGGACGTGGGTTGTGTATATCATGTTCACCGTCCGCACTTATGGGGGAAAACCCTTCTGTCCACTGTTGTTCGGCGGCCGGGGCTCCTCGTCGTCATCACTATGCAGCCCCTTGTCTTCATTTTCGGCGTTTAACTTGCCTGCCTGCTTGAACACCCAACAATCCCTGTTGGTGTGATTGGCCGGCTTTTCGGGGGTGCCATGTATCTGGCACAAGCGGTCGAGTATTCAGTCCAAACTGGACGGGCCCATAGGATTCCTTTTGAATGGCTTTTTCCATTGACCGGATTTAGAGCCTCTGAATCCGGCATTAACTGCCGTATCCTCAGCATTGTCGCCGTTAATGCGGTGCTTCTGCTTATTGCGACGCGACCTGCCACTACTGTCCTTGGTATCCGAATTACCAGGGTTCTTGGTCATATTGTTGCTACAAGCAAGCCAGCTGTCTTCTCCCGCGCAAAAGCGGGTCATGAGTGTCGTCAGTGCTGCCATAGACTTCGGCTTTTCCTGTACAAGGTGCCGGGCAAGCCACTCGTCACGGATATTGTGCTTGAAGGCTGCTAGGGCCTCAGCATCCGGACAGTCGACTATTTGATTTTTCTTTGTTAGGAACCGTGTCCAGAATTGCCTGGCCGATTCCTCTGGCTGCTGAATTACATGACTTAGGTCATCGGCGTCTGGGGGTCGCACATAAGTGCCCTGGAAATTGTCGAGGAATGCGGCTTCCAGGTCCTCCCAATAACTGATTGATCCTGTTGGCAAGCTGTTAAGCCAATGCCAAGCTGGTCCTTTAAGCTTGAGTGGGAGGTATTTGATGGCGTGGAAATCATCACCGCGGGCCATGTGGATATGAAGGAGATAATCCTCGATCCATACCGCAGGATCTGTTGTGCCATCATATGATTCAATATTTACAGGTTTGAAACCCTCGGGGATTTGATGATCCATTATTTCATCTGTGAAGCATAGTGGGTGTGCGGCGCCTCTGTACTGGGCTATATCATGTCGTAGCTCCAATGAGCTTTGTCTACTGTGTTCGGCCCTGCCGAATTTGTGGCCGGCATGACGGTTACCGTCTCGAGCCGTGGGGCGCCCACGCGATCCATAGATCGATCTTGTTTGCCTTGCCTTGTCCTCCAACATATCTCATAAATCCGGCGCATATTCCCGTGCCTTGGTACGGGGTGCGGGTTGAGTGGAGGGCCGAGAGGCCTCTCTGTCGCGGCCACGAGGTGGCCGGTCGGCCGCATCAAGTGCTTCCTCCTCTAATCGGGGTAGCAACCTGCGCTTTGGGTAGCTCTTGGAGGGGCATTCGAGTTTATGCTCTTCGGCCGCAAGGACTTCAGTCCATCTGTCGACTAGCGAATCTTGATCAGCTCTAAGCTGTTGCTGTTTTTTCTTGAGGCTTCTTGCCGTGGCCATAAGCCTGCGTTGAAAACGCTCTTGCTCGACGGGATCCTCTGGCACGACGAATTCATCGTCGTCGAGGCTTGCCTCGTCTTCGGAGGGAGGCATATAATTATCGTCCTCGACCTCTCTGTCTGCCGCTCTCTCATGAGGGCTGGTTTCTCCATCCTCCTGTGCTAAATCTTGCTGGAAGGGGTTTTCTTCGGCACTTTCCGGAGTATTATTATCTCCCGTGCTGGAATCACCGTATTTGTTTTGGCGGGATTTTGAGCAGCGCCGCTGACGCCGGCGCTTAGGCTGTTTCTTGGAGGTGTCCACCATGTATATGTCATATGACGAGGTGGCTTTCCAGGGCCTGATAGGCGCTGGTTCTTCATCGTCTCCTTCATCAGCGTCCATACCGTCGATGTCTTCGGAGTCGAAGTCGAGCATGTCGGTTAAGTCGTCGACAGTGGCTACAAAGTGGGTGGTGTGTGGGCTTTGAATTTCTTCATTGTCTGAATCCCAACCTTGCTAACCGTAGTCTGGCCAGGGCTCTCCAGATAAAGAGAGAGACTTCAGTGTCTTCAGAATATCGCCGAAAGGTGAGTGCTGAAAGATGTCCGCGACAGTAAACTCCATAATCGGCGCCCAATCGGATTCGATTGGCAGGGGCGCGGAGGGTTCGGAGTCCGGAGAGGAGTCCGGCTCCTTGGAGTCACGAGTCTCGCAGAGTGCGGGGCTGGTGTTCGGCTCGATCGCCGTCGGGATCGCAGCCCCCGAGGCGGCGTCCAACCACCCATCCTCGATCGGCGCAGTTGGCTCCGAATTAAGGGTCGAAGCCGATGCGGGTGCGGCCTCTAGGGCACTGTTCGGCGGCAGAGCTAGATCATGCTCGTCGTGATAGTGCGGCGCGCTCGGCAGTGGCTCGAGTCCGTCGAAGATCAAGTCCCCACGGATGTCAGCCGTGTAGTTTAAACTTCCAAATCTGACCTGACGGCCAGGGGCATAGCTTTCGATCTGCTCCAGATGGCCAAGTGAATTGGCCCGCAGTGCGAAGCCGCCGAAGACAAAGATCTGTCCGGGGAGGAAGGTCTCACCCTGGACTGCATCGCCATTGATGATCGTAGGAGCCATCAAGCCTGACGGCGACGGCACAGAGGAACTCTCAATGAAAGCACCAATATCGGTGTCAAAACCGGCGGATCTCGGGTAGGGGGTCCCGAACTGTGTGTCTAGGCCGGATGGTAACAGGAGGCAAAGGACACGAAGTTTTACCCAGGTTCGGGCCCTCTCGATGGAGGTAAAACCCTACGTCCTGCTTGATTAATATTGATGATATGGGTAGTACAAGAGTAGATCTACCACGAGATCGGAGAGGCTAAACCCTAGAAGCTAGCCTATGGTATGATCGTTGTTGTGTATGTTGTCCTATGGACTAAAACCCTCCGGTTTATATAGACACCGGAGAGGGTTAGGGTTACACAAAGTCAGTTACAATGGTAGGAGATCTGCATATCCGTATCGCCAAGCTTGCCTTCCATGCCAAGGAAAGTCCCTTCCGAAAATGGGACGAAGTCTTCAATCTTGTATCTTCATAGTCCAGGAGTCCGGCTGAAGGTATAGTCCGGCCATCCGGACACCCCCTAATCCAGGACTCCCTCAATAACCCTCACGGTGGTGGATATTGGTGAGGCGGAGTCACATTCTTCGACGCCCCGTATGGTGCACCAGTCCGAGTGCCGCAACCGTGTCATAGTGGATATCGCCGGCTCCTCCCAGGAACGATCCGTCATAGATCTCACGTCCACCGACACCATGAAGGTTCCGGGCTCCGACGAGGAGGATTAAGGCATGGGAGACGACGGCGACTCGAGTCCCGTTAGCCGGTGCGTGCCCCATGTCCTACTCTAACTCGGCAGCGACCGAAGCAACACTTCGAGGGGCAGCTGACCGCGGGACATGGGCATGGCAGAGTCAGACGAGCTCCGCTTAGATTAGGTTTTACGTTGCATGTAATAGTATGGATTTGAGGTTTCTAATTGAGGTATCCGAAGATTGTCCGGTCACTGTCCGCAGACGTGTCCGGACGCGTCCGCGGGCATTTGAGGGGTCGGATTGCTGTATCCGACTGTAGATGCTCTTAGTCCATTAATATGTGAAAATACACTGAGCTATTTTGTGGGACAAATCACTGGGGAGTTTGTCTTGAATATATTACCCAAAGAGACCAAAAGCCAAGAGAGAGTTGCACTCTTGGTTTCGGTTGATCCATTTTATAAGAAAAGTCGGATCGAAAATCTAAACAATTTAACTCATTTATGAGGAAAATTGTGCAAAAACCATGCAAATAGCAAAGAAAAAGAAAAGAAGAGAAAATCAGGTGTCCTTGACAAGGCATACCCCAACCAACAAAACATCATTACCATCACCAAGAGAGACTTGGTGTGTTGTCGAGGGTATAACATACCAAGACTTTACTAGATGCCAAGAACACCTATGTGAATATAATGCCAATCCCCATGACACGATATAGGAAGACGAACAATCAATAAGAAACATAGGCATGACCACAGGCTCCGCCAAAGGAGCCATGATACTAGAGCAATGCAAGTTGAGAGGTTGTCAAGGAACATGAACCTTGATTGAGAACTCCACCGCGAAAAGCTAGACTAATTAGCAAGTATGGATGCATCTTGCGTCGTTATAGAACAAAGATATCAACTGAGATATCACCAAAAGCACGTTGCTCACCGCAACACAACAACCACCATGGAGGGTATTGAGAATGCACGGCTATACGGGGTAGAAAATGGACACACTACGACATCAAAGGCACCAACACCGAACCACGAAGAACACATTCGAAGACGAATACATGAGGATCAATTGACTGCTCAAAGCACCAAGATTTCCGTTGTATGTGTTGGGGAACGTAGCGATAATTCAAAAAATTTCCTACGTGTCACCAAGATCAATCTAGGAGATACTAGCAACGAGAGAGAGGGAGTGCATCTTCATACCCTTGAAGATCGCTAAGCGGAAGCGTTACAAGAACGCGGTTGGTGGAGTCATACACGCAGCGATTCAGATCGCGGTCGATTCCGATCTAAGCGCCGAACAACGGCGCCTCCACGTTCAACACACGTACATCCTGGGAACGTCTCCTCCTTCTTGATCCAGCAAGGGGAGAGGAGAAGTTGAGGGAGAACTCCGACAGCACGACGGTGTGGTGGTGATGGAGCTCGTGGTTCTCCGGCAGGGCTTCGCCAACCGCTACGGAGGAGGAGGAGGTGTAGGAGATGGGGAGGGCTGCGCCAGGGGAAGGGTGCGGCTGCCCTCTCTCTTCCTTACTATATATAGGGGAAGGGGGAGGAGGAGGCCCCCTAGGGTTTCCCTAGGGGAGGGGCAGCGGCCACAGGGGAAACCCTAGATGGGTTTGGGCGCCCCCACCCCTAGGAAACTTGCCCCCCAAGCCGGAAGGGGTGGCTGCCCTAGGGGAGGCGCCCCCATCTCTCCAAGTTACGTGAGATGGGGTGGGAGGGGCACTCAGCCCCTTAGTGGGCTGATGTGCCCCCTCCCCTTGGCCCATAAGGCCCCCCAACGCTTGTCGGGGCCTCCAACACCCCTTTCGGACACGCTGGTCGTCACCCGGTACCCCCGGAACAATTCCAGACTCCAATACCCTTCATCCAATATATCGATCTTCACCTCTGGACCATTTCGGAACTCCTCGTCATGTCCGGGATCTCATCCGGGACTCCGAACTGTTGGAAATATGCCCTAGAGGCAATAATAAATTAGTTATTATTATTATATTATATTTCATTGTTCATGATAATCGTTTATTATCCATGCTAGAATTGTATTGATAGGAAACTCAGATACATGTGTGGATACATAGACAGCACCATGTCCCTAGTAAGCCTCTAGTTGACTAGCTCGTTGATCAATGGATGGTTATGGTTTCCTGACCATGGACATTGGATGTCGTTGATAACGGGATCACATCATTAGGAGAATGATGTGATGGACAAGACCCAATCCTAAGCCTAGCACAAGATCGTGTAGTTCGTATGCTAAAGCTTTTCTAATGTCAAGTATCATTTCCTTAGACCATGAGATTGTGCAACTCCCGGATACCGTAGGAGTGCTTTGGGTGTGCCAAATGTCACAACGTAACTAGGTGGCTATAAAGGTGCACTACGGGTATCTCCGAAAGTGTCTGTTGGGTTGGCGCGAATCAAGACTGGGATTTGTCACTCCGTGTAATGGAGAGGTATCTCTGGGCCCACTCAATAGGACATCATCATAATGTGCACAATGTGACCAAGGAGTTGATCACGGGATGATGTGTTACGGAACGAGTAAAGAGACTTGCCGGTAACGAGATTGAACAAGGTATCGGGATACTGACGATAGAATCTCGGGCAAGTATCGTACCGATAGACAAAGGGAATTGTATACGGGATTGATTGAATCCTTGGCATCGTGGTTCATCCAATGAGATCATCGTGGATCATGTGGGAACCAACATGGGTATCCAGATCCCGCTGTTGGTTATTGACCGGAGAGTTGTCTCGGCCATGTCTGCATGACTCCCGAACCCGTAGGGTCTACACACTTAAGGTTCGATGACACTAGGGTTTATAGGGAAAGTATGTACGCGGTTACCGAATGTTGTTTGGAGTCCCGTATGAGATTCCGGACGTCACGAGGAGTTCCAGAATGGTCCGGAGGTAAAGATTGATATATAGGAAGTATGGTTTTGGCCACCGGAAGTGTTCCAGGCATCACCGGTAATGTACCGGGACCACCGGAGGGGTCCGGGGGTTCACCAGGTGGGGCCACCTGCCCCGGAGGCCTACATGGGCCAATAGTGTGAAGGGACCAGCCCCTAGGTGGGCTGGGGTGCCTCCCACCAAGGCCCAAGGCGCCTCCAAGAGGGGAGGGGGCAAACCCTAGGGCAGATGGGCCCTAAGGCCCACCCCAGGTGCGCCTCCCCCTCTCCCCCTTGTGGCCGCCACCCTAGATGGGATCTAGGGCTGCCGCACCCCTTGGGGTGGAAACCCTAGGTGGGGGCACAGCCCTCCCTCTCCCCCTATATATAGTGGAGGCAAAGGGACAGCCCAACACACGAAGTTCTTTCCCTGTTGGCACAACCCTACCTCTCTCCCTCCTCGTCTCTCGTAGTGCTTGGTGAAGCCCTGCTGGAGTTCCGCGCTCCTCCACCACCACCACGCCGTCGTGCTGCTGCTGGACGGAGTCTTCCCCAACCTCTCCTTCTCCCCTTGCTAGATCAAGGCGTGGGAGATGTCACCGGGCTGCACGTGTGTTGAACGCGGAGGCGCCGTTGTTCGACGCTTAGATCGGAATCAACCGCGATCTGAATCACTGCGAGTACGACTCCTTCATCCGTGTTCTTGCAACGCTTCCGCTTAGCGATCTACAAGGGTATGTAGATGCACTCTCCTTCCCCTCGTTGCTAGATTACTCCATAGATTGATCTTGGTGATGCGTAGAAACTTTAAATTTCTGCTACAATCCCCAACAGTGGCATCATGAGCTAGGTCTATGCGTAGTTTCTATGCACGAGTAGAACACAAAGCAGTTGTGGGCGTCGATTTTGTCAATTTACTTGCGGTTACTAGTCTTATCTTGATTCGGCGGCATCGTGGGATGAAGCGGCCCGGACCGACCTTACACGTACTCTTACGTGAGACAGGTTCCACCGACTGACATGCACTATTTGCATAAGGTGGCTAGCGGGTGTCTGTCTCTCCCACTTTAGTCAGAACGGATTCGATGAAAAGGGTCCTTATGAAGGGTAAATATAAATTGGCATATCACGTTGTGGTTTTGGCGTAGGGAAGAAACGTTCTTGCTAGAAACCTATAGCAGCCACGTAAAAACTTGCAACAACAATTAGAGGACGTCTAACTTGTTTTTGGAGCATATGCCTTGTGATGTGATATGGCCAAAAGGATGTGATGAATGCTATATGTGATGCATGAGATTGATCATGTTCTTGTAATAGGAATCATGACTTGTATGTCGATGAGTATGACAATCGTCAGGAGCCATAGGAGTTGTCTTAATTTATTTATGACCTGCGTGTCAACATAAACGTCATGTAATTACTTTACTTTATTGCTAAAGCGTTAGCCATAGTAGTAGAAGTAATAGATGACGAGACAACTTCAAGAATACACGATGATGGAGATCATGGTTTCATGCCGGTGACAACGATGATCATGGAGCCCCGAAGATGGAGATCAAAAGGAGCAAAATGATATTGGCCATATCATGTCACTATTTGATTGCATGTGATGTTTATCATGTTTTACATCTTATTTGCTTAGAACGACGGTAACTTAAATAAGATGATCCCTCACTAAAATTCAAGAAAAGTGTTCCCCCTAACTGTGCACCGTTGCGAAGGTTCGTTTTTTCGAAGCACCACATGATGATCGGGTGTGATAGATTCTAACGTTCGAATATAATGGGTGTTGACGAGCCTAGCATGTACAGACATGGCCTCGGAACACATGCGAAACACTTAGGTTGACTTGACGAGCCTAGCATGTACAGACATGGCCTCGGAACACGGAAGACCGAAAGGTCGAGCATGAGTCGTATAGAAGATACGATCAACATGAAGATGTTCACCGATGTTGACTAGTCCGTCTCACGTGATGATCGGACACGGCCTAGTTAACTCGGATCATGTTTCACTTAGATGACTAGAGGGATGTCTATCTGAGTGGGAGTTCATTAAATAATTTGATTAGATGAACTTAATTATCATGAACATAGTCTAAATTGTCTTTGCAAATATGTTGTAGATAAATAGCTCACGTTGTAGCTCCCTGTTTCAATACGTACCTAGAGAAAGACCAAGTTGAAAGGTATTGTAAGCAATAATGCGGACTGGGTCCGTAGTCCGAGGAGTGTCCTCACTGCTACACAGAAGGCTTACGTCTTTGATGCACCGCTCAATGTGCAAACCCCTACAACGTCGTCTGTGGATGTTGTGAACACCTGACAGACACATCCTGATGACTACTTGATAGTTTAGTGCACCATACTTTACGGCTTAGAATCGGGATTCCAATGACGTTTTGAACGCCATAAGACATATGAGATGTTCCAAGAGCTGAAATGGGGATTTCAGGCTCATGCCCGTGTTGAGAGGTATGAGACCTCTGACAAGTTCTTTTGCCAACAAGATGGAGGAGAATAGCTCAGCTAGTGAGCATGTGCTCAGAATGTCTGGGTGCTACAATTACTTAAATCAAGTGGGAGTTAAACTCCCAGATAAGATAGTGATTGCTAGAGTTCTCTAGCCACTATCACTAAGCTACTAGATCTTCGTGATGAACTATGACATGCAAGGGATGGAGTTGATCCCGGAGCTGTTCGCGGTGCTTAAGACCGCAAAAGGTAGAAATCAAGAAGGAGCATCAAGTGTTGATGGTTTGACAAGACCACTGGTTTCAAGAAGGGCAAGGGCCAGAAGGGAAACTTCATGGATGGCAAACCAGTTGCCGCTCCAGTGAAGGAACCCAAGGTTGAACCCGAACCCGAGACTAAGTGCTTCTATTGTAAGGGGAACGGTCACTGGTAGCGGAATTACCCCAAATGCATGGCAGATAAGAAGGCTGGCAACTTCAACAAAGTATATACGTGTTATTAATGTGTACCTTACTAGTACTCTTGGTAGCACCTGGGTATTGGATACCGGTTCAGTTGCTATTATTGGTGACTTGAAGCAAAAGCTACGGACTAAACGGAGACTGGCTAAGGGCGAGGTGACGATATGTGTTGGAAGTGTTTCCAAAGTTGATAAGATCACCATCGCACGCTCCATCTGCCTTCGGGATTAATATTGAACCTAGATAAATGTTATCAGGTGTCTACGTTAAGCATGAATATGATTAGATCATGTTCATGCAATACGGTTATTCATTTAAGTTAGAGAATAATGGTTATTCTGTTTACATGAATAATACCTTTCATGGTAATGCACCCTATGTGAATGGTTCATTGAATCTCAGTCGTGGTAGTACACATGTTCACGCCAAAAGATGTAGAGTTAATAATGATAGTACCACTTTCTTGTGGCACCGCCGCTTAGGTCATATTGGCGTAAGATGCATGAAGAAACTCCATGCTGATGGATGTTTGGAGTCACTTGATTTTGAATCGCTTGACACATGCGAGCCATGCCTCATGGGCAGGATGACTAAGACCCCGTCTTCAAGTACAATGAAACGGGCAAGTGACTTGTTGGAAATCATACATGCTGATGCGTGTGATCCAAAGAGAATTGAAGCGTGCGGTGGATATCGCTATTTTCTCATCTTCACTGACGATTTGAGTAGATATAGGTATATTTACTTAATGAAGCACAAGTCTGAAATATTTGAAAAGTTCAAGCGGTTTCAGAGTGAAGTTAAGAACCATCATAACAAGAGGATCAAATTCCTACGATCTGATCGATGAGAATTTCTGAGTTATGAGTTTGGCAATCACTTAAGATATCGTGGAATTGTTTCATAGTTGAAGCCACCTGGAACACCATAGTTGTAATGGTGTGTCCAGACGTCGTAATCGAACCTTATGAGATATGGTGCGATCTATGATGTCTCTTACCGATCTACCGTTTTCATTTTGAGGTTATGCGTTAGAGACAGCTGCATTCACTTTAGATAGGACACCATCTAAGTCCGTTGAGACGACGTCGTAAGAATATGGTTTGGCAAGAAACCAAAGTTGTCGTTTCTTAATGTTTGGGGCTGCGATGCCTAAGGCTTCAGCCGAAGAAGCTCGAACCAAAAGCGGACAAACACATCTTCATAGGATACCCAAAGGTGACAGTTGGGTATACCTTCTATCTCAGATCCGAGGGCAAATTGTTTGTCGCTAAGAACGGGTCCTTTCTCGAGAAGGAGTTTCTCTCGAATGAATTGAGTGGGAGGAAGATAGAACTTGATGAGGTTGTCGAACCTTTACTTCAACCAGAGAGTGATGCAACACAGAAAGATGTTTTTTGTGGCACCTACGTCTGTTGAATAGGAAGTTAATGATAGTGATCATGAAGCTTCAGATCAAGTTGCTATCAAACCTCGTAGGTCGACAAGGATATGTACTACTCCTGAGTGGTACGGTAATCCTGTCTTAGATATCATGTTGTTAGACAACAATGAACCTACGAGCTATGGAGAAGCGATGGTGGGCCCGTATTCCGACAAATGGTTAGAAGCCATGAAAATCGAGATAGGATCCATGTATTAGAACAAAGTATGGACTTTGGTGGACTTGCCCGATGATCGGCAAGCTATTGAGAATAAATGGATCTTTAAGAAGAAGACGGACGTGGGCGGTAATGTTACCGTCTATGAAGCTCGACTTGTGGGAAAGAGTCTTTTCACAAGTTCAAGGAGTTGACTACGATGAGAATTTCTCACCCATAGCGATGCTTAAGTCCGTCGGAATCATGTTAGCATTAGCTGTATTTTTCGATTATGAAATCTGACAGATGGATGTCAAAACAAGTTTTCTTACCAGTTTTCGTAAGAAAAAGTTGTATGTGATACAATAAAAGGTTTTGTCAATCCTAAGGATGCTAAAAGGTATGCTGGCTCCAGCAATCCTTCTATGGACTAGAGCAAGCATCTCGGAGTCGGAATATATGCTTTGATGGAGTGATCAAAGCTTTTAGGTTTATACAATGTTTGCTAGAAACTTGTATTTACAAGAAAGTGAGTGGGAGCACTACAACATTTCTGATAAGTATATGTGGATGACATATTGTTGATCCGAAATAATGTAGAATTTCTGGAAAGCATAAACGGTTGTTTGAAGAGTGTTTTTCAAAGGAAGACCTGGATAAAGCTGCTTACATATTGGGCATCAAGATCTATAGAGATAGATCAAAACGCCTGATGATACTTTCAAAGAACGCACACCTTGACATGTTTTTGAAGGAGTTCAAAATAGATCAGTCAAAGAAGGGGTTCTTACCTGAGTTGTAGGGTGTGAAGTTGAGTAAGACTCAAAGCTTAACCACAGCAGAAGAAAGAGGAAGGACGAAGGTCATCCCCTATGCTTTTGTCATAGGCTCTATACGGTATGCCATGCTGAAGTACCGCACGTGATGTGTGCCTTGCCACATGTCTAGCAAGAGGGTACAAAGGTGATCTAGGAGTGGATCACCAGATAGCGGTTGAAATTATCCTTAGAGGAATAAGGAAATGTTTCTCGGTTATGGAGATGATAAAGAGTTAGACGTAAAGAGTTGCGTCGATGCAAGCTTAACACCTATCCGAATAGCTCTGAGTAGAGATTCCGGATACGTATAATGGAACAACAATTTGGAATAGCTCCAAGTGGAACGTGGTAGCAGCATCTACGATATGACATAAAGTTTTGCGAAATACATAGGGATCTGAATATGGCAAGACCCGTTGACTACAACATCTCTCACAAGCATAACATGATCAAACCCAGAACTCATTGAGTGTTAATCACATAGTGATGTGAACTAGATCATTAAGTCTAGTAAACTCTTTGGATGTTGGTCGCATGGCGATGTGACCTGTGAGTGTTAATCACATGGCGATGTGAACTAGATTATTGACTCTAGTGCAAGTGGGAGACTGTTGGAAATATGCCCTAAAGGCAATAATAAATTAGTTATTATTATATTATATTTCATTGTTCATGATAATCGTTTATTATCCATGCTAGAATTGTATTGATAGGAAACTCAGATACATGTGTGGATACATAGACAACACCATGTCCCTAGTAAGCCTCTAGTTGACTAGCTCGTTGATCAATGGATGGTTACGGTTTCCTGACCATGGACATTGGATGTCATTGATAACGGGATCACATCATTAGGAGAATGATGTGATGGACAAGACCCAATCCTAAGCCTAGCACAATATCGTGTAGTTCATATGCTAAAGCTTTTCTAATGTCAAGTATCATTTCCTTAGACCATGAGATTGTGCAACTCTCGGATACAGTAGGAGTGCTTTGGGTGTGCCAAACATCACAACATAACTGGGTGGCTATAAAGGTGCACTACGGGTATCTCCGAAAGTGTCTATTGGATTGGCACGAATCGAGACTGGGATTTGTCACTCTGTGTAACGGAGAGGTATCTCTGGGCCCACTCAGTAGGACATCATCATAATGTGCACAATGTGACCAAGGAGTTGATCACGGGATGATGTGTTACGGAACGAGTAAAGAGACTTGCCGGTAACGAGGTTGAACAAGGTATCGGGATACCGATGATCGAATCTCGGGCAAGTATCGTACCGATAGACAAAGGGAATTGTATACGGGATTGATTGAATCCTTGGCATCGTGGTTCATCCGATGAGATCAGCGTGGAGCATGTGGGAACCAACATGGGTATCCAAATCCCGCTGTTGGTTATTGACCGGAGAGTTGTCTCGGCCATGTCTGCATGACTCCCGAACCCGTAGGGTCTACACACTTAAGGTTCGATAACGCTAGGGTTTATAGGGAAAGTATGTACGCGGTTACCGAATGTTGTTCGGAGTCCCGGATGAGATCCCGGACGTCACAAGGAGTTCCGAAATGGTCCGTAGGTAAAGATTGATATATAGGAAGTATGGTTTTGGCCACCGGAAGTGTTCCGGGCATCACCAGTAGTGTACCGGGACCACCGGAGGGGTCCGGGGGTCCACCAGGTGGGGCCACCTGCCCCGGAGGCCTACATGGGCCAATACTGGGAAGGGACCAGCCCCTAGGTGGGCTGGGGCGCCTCCCACCAAGGCCCAAGGCGCCTCCAAGAGGGGAGGGGGCAAACCCTAGGGCAGATGGGCCCTAAGGCCCACCCCAGGTGCGCCTCCCCCTCTCCCCCTTGTGGCCGCCACCCTAGATGGGATCTAGGGCTGCCGCACCCCTTGGGGTGGAAACCCTAGGTGGGGGCACAGCCCTCCCTCTCCCCCTATATATAGTGGAGGCAAAGGGGCAGCCCAACACACGAAGTTCTTCCCCTGTTGGCGCAGCCCTACCTCTCCCCCTCCTCGTCTCTCCTAGTGCTTGGCGAAGCCCTGCTGGAGTTCCACGCTCCTCCACCACCACCACGCCGTCGTGCTGCTGCTGGACGGAGTCTTCCCCAACCTCTCCTTCTCCCCTTGCTAGATCAAGGCGTGGGAGACGTCACCGGGCTGCACGTGTGTTGAACGCGGAGGCGCCGTTGTTCGGCGCTTAGATCGGAATCAACCGCGATCTGAATCGCTGCGAGTACGACTCCTTCATCTGCGTTCTTGCAACGCTTCCGATTAGCGATCTACAAGGGTATGTAGATGCACTCTCCTTCCCCTCGTTGCTAGATTACTCCATAGATTGATCTTGGTGATGCGTAGAAAATTTTAAATTTCTGCTACGATCCCCAACATGAATAACCTTTGGTAACCACATACTATTTCCCATAACAACTCTAGCGTCACCGAACCTTAAGTGTGTAGACCCTACGGGTTCGGGAACCATGCAGACATGACCGAGACATCTCTCCGGCCAATAACCAATAGCGGGATCTGGATAACCATATTGGCTCCCACTGTTGGAAATATGCCCTAGAGGCAATAATAAAATGGTTATTATTATATTTCTTTGTTGATGATAATTGTCTATTGTCCACGCTATAATTGTGTTATCCGGAAATCGTAATACATGTGTGAATACATAGACCACAACATGTCCCTAGTGAGCCTCCAGTTGACTAGCTCGTTGATCAAAGGATAGTCATGGTTTCCTGACTATGGACATTGGATGTCATTGATAACGGGATCACATAATTAGGAGAATGATGTGATGGACAAGACCCAATCCTAAGCTTAGCTCAAAAATCGTGTAGTTCGTTTGCTGTAGCTTTTCTGAATGTCAAGTATCATTTCCTTAGACCATGAGATTGTGCAACTCCCGGATACTGTAGGAGTGCCTTGGGTGTGCCAAACGTCACAGGTATCTCCGAAAGTGTCTGTTGGGTTGGCACGAATCGAGACTGGGATTTGTCACTCCGTATGACGGAGAGGTATCTTTGGGCCCACTCGGTAATGCATCATCATAATGAGCTCAATGTGACCAAGTGGTTGATCACGGGATCATGCATTACGGCACAAGTAAAGTGACTTGCCGGTAACGAGATTGAACTAGGTATTGGGATACCGACAATTGAGTCTCGGGCAAGTAACGTACCGATTGACAAAGGGAATTGTATACGGATTGATTGAATCCTCGACATCGTGGTTCATCCGATGAGATCATCATGGAGCATGTGGGAGCCAACATGGGTATCCAGATCCCGATGTTGGTTATTGACCGGAGAGGCGTCTCGGTCATGTCTGCATGTCTCCTGAACCCGTAGGGTCTACACACTTAAGGTTCGGTGATGCTAGGGTTGTAGAGATATTAGTATGCAGTAACCCGAAAGTTGTTCGGGGTCCCGGATGAGATCCCGGACGTCACGAGGAGTTCCAGAATGGTCCGGAGGTAAAGATTTATATATGGGAAGTCCAGTTTTGGCCATCGGGAAGGTTTCGGGGGTTACCGATATTGTACCGGGACCACCGAAAGGGTCCCGGGGGTCCACCGGGTGGGGCCACTTATCCCGGAGGGCCCCATGGGCTGAATTAGGTGGGGAACCAGCCCCTAGTGGGCTGGTGCGCCCCCCTTGGGCCTTCCCTGTGCCTAGGGTTGGGAAACCCTAGGGGTGGGGGCGCCCCCCCACTTGGCTTGGGGGGGAAGCCACCCTTGGCCGCCGCCCCCTTGGAGATCCATCTCCCTAGGGACGGCGCCCCCCAAGGCCCCTATATAAAGAGGGGGGGGAGGGCAGCCGCACCCCTTGCTCTTGGCGCCTCCCTCTCCCTCCGTAACACCTCTCCTCCCCGCTTGTGCTTGGCGAAGCCCTGCCGGGATCCTGCTGCATCCACCACCACGTCGTCGTGCTGCTGGATCTTCATCAACCTCTCCTTCCCCCTTGCTGGATCAAGAAGGAGGAGACGTCTTCCTATCCGTACGTGTGTTGAACACGGAGGTGCCGTCCGTTCGGCACTAGGTCATCGGTGATTTGAATCACGTCGTGTACGACTCCATCAACCCCGTTCTCTTGAACGCTTCCGCACGCGATCTACAAGGGTATGTAGATGCACTCCTCTCTCCCTCGTTGCTAGATGACTCCATAGATTTATCTTGGTGATGCGTAGAAAATTTTAAAATTCTGCTACGTTCCCCAACAGTGGCATCATGAGCTAGGTCTATGCGTAGTTACTATGCATGAGTAGAACACAAAGCAGTTGTGGGCGTCGATATTGTCAATTTGCTTGCCGTTACTAGTGTTATCTTGATTCGGCGGCATCGTGGGATGAAGCGGCCCGGACCGACCTTACACGTACGCTTACATGAGACTGGTTCCACCGACTGACATGCACTAGTTGCGTAAGGTGGCTGGCGGGTGTCTGTCTCTCCCAGTTTAGTCAGATCGGATTCGATGAATAGGGTCCTTATGAAGGGTAAGTAGAAATTGGCAATTCACGTTGTGGTTTTGGTGTAGGTAAGAAACGTTCTTGCTAGAAACCTATAGCAGCCACGTAAAAACTTGCAACAATAATTAGAGGACGTCTAACTTGTTTTTGCAGCAAGTGTTTTGTGATGTGATATGGCCAAAAGGATGTGATGAATGATATATGTGATGTATGAGATTGATCATGTTCTTGTAATAGGAATCACGACTTGCATGTCGATGAGTATGACAACCGGCAGGAGCCATAGGAGTTGTCTTTATTTATTTATGACCTGCGTGTCAACATAAACTTTATGTAATTACTTTACTTTATTGCTAAAGCGTTAGCCATAGTAGTAGAAGTAATAGATGACGAGACAACTTCAAGAAGACACGATGATGGAGATCATGGTGTCATGCCGGTGACAACGATGATCATGGAGCCCCGAAGATGGAGATCAATAGGAGCAAATGATATTGGCCATATCATGTCACTATTTGATTGCATGTGATGTTTATCATGTTTTACATCTTATTTTCTTAGAATGACGGTAGCTTAAATAAGATGATCCCTCGCAATAATTTCAAGAAAGTGTTCCCCCTAACTGTGCACCGTTGCGAAGGTTCGTTGTTTCAAAGCACCACGTGATGATCGGGTGTGATAGATTCTAACGTTCGAATACAACGGGTGTAAGCCAGATTTACACACGCAATACACTTAGGTTGACTTGACGAGCCTAGCATGTACAGACATGGCCTTGGAACACGGAAGACCGAAAGGTCGAGCATGAGTCGTATAGAAGATACGATCAACATGAAGATGTTCACCGATGTTGACTAGTCCGTCTCACGTGATGATCGGACACGGCCTAGTTATCTCGGATCATGTTTCACTTAGATGACTGGAGGGATGTCTATCTGAGTGGGAGTTCATTGAGTAATTTGATTAGATGAACTTAATTATCATGAACTTAGTCTAAAATCTTTACAATATGTCTTGTAGATCAAATGGCCCACATTGTCCTCAACTTCAACGCGTTCCTAGAGAAAACCAAGCTGAATGACGATGGCAGCAACTATACGGACTGGGTCCGGAACCTGAGGATCATCCTCATAGCTGCCAAGAAAGATTATGTCCTAGAAGCACCGCTAGGTGACGCACCTGTCCCAGAGAACCAAGACGTTATGAACGCTTGGCAGTCACATGCTGATGATTACTCCCTCGTTCAGTGTGGCATGCTTTATAGCTTAGAACCGGGGCTCCAAAAGCGTTTTGAGAGACACGGAGCATATGAGATATTCGAAGAGCTGAAAATGGTTTTCCAAGCTCATGCCCGGGTCGAGAGATATGAAGTCTCCGACAAGTTCTTCAGCTATAAGATGGAGGAAAATAGTTCTGTCAGTGAGCACATACTCAAAATGTCTGGGTTGCATAACTGCTTGACTCAGCTGGGAGTTAATCTCTCGGATGACGCGGTCATTGACAGAATCCTTCAGTCGCTTCCACCGAGCTACAAGAGCTTTGTGATGAACTTCAATATGCAGGGGATGGAAAAGACCATTCCTGAGGTATATTCAATGCTGAAATCAGCGGAGGTAGAAATCAAAAAGGAACATCAAGTGTTGATGGTGAATAAAACCACTAAGTTCAAGAAAGGCAAGGGTAAAAAGAACTTCAAGAAGGACGGCAAGGGAGTTGCCGCGCCCGGTAAGCAAGCTGCCGGGAAGAAGCCAAAGAATGGACCCAAGCCCGAGACTGAGTGTTTTTATTGCAAGGGAAGTGGTCACTGGAAGCGGAACTGCCCCAAATACTTAGCGGACAAGAAGGCCGACAACACTAAAGGTATACGTGATATACAAGTAATTGATGTGTACCTTACCAGTACTCGCAGTAGCTCCTGGGTATTTGATACCGGTGCAGTTGCTCACATTTGTAACTCAAAGCAGGAGCTGCGGAATAAGCGGAGACTGGCGAAGGACGAGGTGACGATGCGCGTCAGGAATGGTTCCAAGGTCGATGTGATCGCCGTTGGCACGCTGCCTCTACATTTACCTACGGGATTAGTTTTAAACCTCAATAATTGTTATTTAGTGCCAGCTTTGAGCATGAACATTGTATCAGGATCTCGTTTAATTCGAGATGGCTACTCATTTAAATCCGAGAATAATGGTTGTTCTATTTATATGAGAGATATGTTTTATGGTCATGCTCCGATGGTGAATGGTTTATTCTTAATGAATCTCGAGCGTAATGTTACACATATTCATAGTGTGAATACCAAAAGATGTAAGGTTGATAATGATAGTCCCACATACTTGTGGCACTGCCGCCTTGGTCACATAGGTGTCAAACGCATGAAGAAGCTCCATGCAGATGGACTTTTAGAGTCTCTTGATTACAAATCATTTGACACGTGCGAACCATGCCTCATGGGTAAAATGACCAAGACTCCGTTCTCAGGAACAATGGAGCGAGCAACCAACTTATTGGAAATCATACATACTGATGTATGCGGTCCAATGAGTGTTGAGGCTCGCGGTGGCTATCGTTATGTTCTCACCCTCACTGATGACTTGAGTAGATATGGGTATGTCTACTTAATGAAACACAAGTCTGAGACCTTTGAAAAGTTCAAGGAATTTCAGAGTGAGGTTGAGAATCAACGTGACAAGAAAATCAAGTTCTTGCGATCAGATCGTGGGGGAGAATACTTGAGTCACGAATTTGGCACACACTTAAGAAAATGTGGAATAGTTTCACAACTCATGCCGCCTGGAACACCTCAGCATAATGGTGTGTCCGAACGTCGTAATCGTACTCTATTGGATATGGTGCGATCTATGATGTCTCTTACCGATTTACCGCTGTCATTTTGGGGCTATGCTTTAGAGACTGCCGCATTCACTTTAAATAGGGCTCCGTCGAAATCCGTTGAGAGGACACCATATGAATTATGGTTTGGGAAGAAACCTAAGCTGTCGTTTCTAAAAGTTTGGGGATGCGATGCTTATGTCAAGAGACTTCAACCTGAAAAGCTCGAACCCAAGTCGGAAAAATGCGTCTTCATAGGATACCCTAAAGAAACTGTTGGGTATACCTTCTACCTCAGATCCGAAGGCAAGATCTTTGTTGCCAAGAATGGGTCCTTTCTAGAGAAAGAGTTTCTCTCGAAAGAAATAAGTGGGAGGAAAGTAGAACTTGATGAAGTATTATCTCTTAAACCGGTAAGTGGCGCAGCTCAAGAAAATGTTCCTGAGGTGCCTACACCGACTAGAGAGGAAGTTAATGATGATGATCATGAAACTTTAGATCAAGTTGCTACTGAACTTCGTAGGTCCACGAGGACACATTCCGCACCAGAGTGGTACGGCAACCCTGTCTTGGAAATCATGTTGTTAGACAACGGTGATCCTTCGAACTATGAAGAAGCGATGGCGGGCCCGGATTCCGACAAATGGCTGGAAGCCATGAAATCCGAGATAGGATCCATGTATGAAAACGAAGTATGGACTTTGACTGACTTGCTCGTTGATCGGCGAGCCATAGAAAATAAATGGATCTTTAATAAGAAGACAGACGCAGATGGTAATGTGACCATCCATAAAGCTCGTCTTGTCGCTAAGGGTTATCGACAAGTTCAAGGGGTTAACTACGATGAGACTTTCTCACCCGTAGCGAAGCTGAAGTCCGTCCGAATCATGTTAGCAGTTGCCGTATTCTATGATTATGAGATATGGCAAATGGACGTCAAAACGGCTTTCCTTAATGGTTTCCTTAAGGAAGAATTGTATATGATGCAGCCGGAAGGTTTTGTCGATCGTAAGAATGCTGACAAGGTGTGCAAGCTCCAACGCTTGATTTATGGGCTGGTGCAAGCATCTCGGAGTTGGAACATTCATTTTGATGAGATGATCAAAGCGTTTGGGTTTACGCAGACTTATGGAGAAGCCTACATTTACAAGAAAGTGAGTGGGAGCTCTGTAGCATTTCTCATATTGTTTGTGGATGACATACTGTTGATGGGAAATGATATAGAATTCTTGGAAAGCATAAAGGCCTACTTGAACAAGTGTTTTTCAATGAAGGACCTTGGAGAAGCTGCTTATATATTAGGCATCAAGATCTATAGAGATAGATCGAGACGCCTCATTGGTCTTTCACAGAGTACGTACCTTGACAAGATATTGAAGAAGTTCAAAATGGATCAGTCAAAGAAGGGGTTCTTGCCTGTATTGCAAGGTACGAGCTTGAGCACGGCTCAATGCCCGACCACGGCAGAAGATAGAGAAAAGATGAGTGTCGTCCCCTATGCCTCGGCCATAGGTTCTATCATGTATGCTATGCTGTGTACCAGACTTGATGTAAACCTTGCCGTAAGAAGGTACCAAAGTAATCCCGGCATGGAACACTGGACAGTGGTCAAGAATATCCTGAAGTACCTGAAAAGGACTAAGGACATGTTTCTCGTGTATGGAGGTGACGAAGAGCTCGTCGTAAAGGGTCACGTCGATGCTAGCTTCGACATAGATCTGGATGACTCTAAGTCACAAACCGGATACGTGTATATTTTGAATGGTGGGGCAGTAAGCTGGTGCAGTTGCAAGCAAAGCGTTGTGGCGGGATCTACATGTGAAGCAGAGTACATGGCAGCCTCGGAGGTAGCACAAGAAGCAGTCTGGGTGAAGGAGTTCATTACCGACCTAGGAGTCATACCCAATGCGTCGGGCCCGATGACTCTCTTCTGTGACAACACTGGAGCTATTGCCCTTGCCAAGGAGCCCAGGTTTCACAGGAAGACCAGGCATATCAAGCGTCGCTTCAACTCCATTCGTGAAAGTGTTCAAATGGAGACATAGAGATTTGTAAAGTACATACGGACCTGAATGTGGCAGATCCGTTGACTAAACCTCTCCCTAGAGCAAAACATGATCAACACCAGAACTGCATGGGTGTTCGATTCATCACAATGTAACTAGACTATTGACTCTAGTGCAAGTGGGAGACTGTTGGAAATATGCCCTAGAGGCAATAATAAAATGGTTATTATTATATTTCTTTGTTGATGATAATTGTCTATTGTTCATGCTATAATTGTGTTATCCGGAAATCGTAATACATGTGTGAATACATAGACCACAACACGTCCCTAGTGAGCCTCTAGTTGACTAGCTCGTTGATCAAAGGATAGTCATGGTTTCCTGATAATGGACATTGGATGTCATTGATAACGGGATCACATCATTAGGAGAATGATGTGATGGACAAGACCCAATCCTAAGCTTAGCTCAAAGATCGTGTAGTTCGTTTGCTGTAGCTTTTCTGAATGTCAAGTATCATTTCCTTAGACCATGAGATTGTGCAACTCCCGGATACCGTAGGAGTGCCTTGGGTGTGCCAAACATCACAACGTAACTGGGTGACTATAAAGGTACATTACAGGTATCTCCGAAAGTGTCTGTTGGGTTGGCATGAATCGAGACTGGGATTTGTCACTCAGTATGACGGAGAGGTATCTCTGGGCCCACTCGGTAATCCATCATCATAATGAGCTCAATGTGACCAAGTGGTTGATCATGGGATCATGCATTACGGCACGAGTAAAGTGACTTGCCGGTAATGAGATTGAACTAGGTATTTGGATACCGACGATCGAGTCTCGGGCAAGTAACGTACCGATTGACAAAGGGAATTGTTTACCGATTGATTGAATCCTCGGCATCGTGGTTCATCCGATGAGATCATCGTGGAGCATGTGGGAGCCAACATGGGTATCCAGATCCCGCTGTTGGTTATTGACCGGAGAGGCGTCTCGGTCATGTCTGCATGTCTCCCGAACCCGTAGGGTCTACACACTTATGGTCCGGTGACGCTAGGGTTGTAGAGATATTAGTATGCAGTAACCCAAAAGTTGTTTGGGGTCCCGGATGAGATCCCGAACGTCGCGAGGAGTTCCGGAATGGTCCGGAGGTAAATATTTATATATGGGAAGTCCAGTTTTGGCCATCGGGAAGGTTTCTGGGGTTACCGGTATTGTACCGGGACCACCGGAAGGGTCCCGGGGGTCCACCGGGTGGGGCCACATATCCCGGAGGGCCCCATGGGATGAATTAGGTGGGGAACCAGCCCCTAGTGGGCAGGTGCGCCCCCCTTGGGCCTGCCCTGCGCCTAGGGTTGGGAAACCCTAGGGGTGGGGGCACCCCCCACTTGGCTTGGGGGGAAGCCACCCTTGGCCGCCGCCCCCTTGGAGATCCATCTCCCTAGGGACGGCGCCCCCCCAAGGCCCCTATATAAAGAGGGGGGAGGGAGGGCAGCCGCACCCCTTGCTCTTGGCGCCTCCCTCTCCCTCCGTAACACCTCTCCTCCCCGCTTGCGCTTGGCGAAGCCCTGCCGGGATCCTGCTGCATCCACCACCACGCTGTCGTGCTACTGGATCTTCATCAACCTCTCCTTCCCCCTTGCTGGATCAAGAAGGAGGAGACGTCTTCCTAACCGTACGTGTGTTAAACGCGGAGGTGCCGTCCGTTCGGCACTAGGTCATAGGTGATTTGAATCACGTTGAGTACGACTCCATCAACCCCGTTCTCTTGAACGCTTCCGCGCGCGATCTACAAGGGTATGTAGATGCACTCCTCTCTCCCTCGTTGCTAGATGACTCCATAGATTGATCTTGGTGATGCGTAGAAAAATTTAAAATTCTGCTACGTTCCCCAACACCCACATGTTCCACGATGATCTCATCGGATGAACCACGATGTCGGGGATTTAATCAATCCCGTATACAATTCCCTTTGTCTATCGGTATGTTACTTGCCCGAGATTCGATCGTCGGTATCTCCATACCTCGTTCAATCTTGTAACTGGCAAGTCTCTTTACTCGTTCCGTAACGCATGATCCCGCGGCTAACTCCTTAGTCACATTGAGCTCATTATGATGATGCATTACCGAGTGGGCCCAGAGATACCTCTCTGTCATACGGAGTGACAAATCCCAGTCTCGATTCGTGCCAACCCAACAAACACTTTCAGAGATACCTGTAGTGCACCATTATAGCCACCCAGTTACGTTGTGACGTTTGGTACACCCAAAGCATTCCTACGGTATCCGGGAGTTGCACAATCTCATGGTCTAAGGAAATGATACTTGACATTAGAAAAGCTTTAGCAAACGAACTACACGATCTTGTGCTACGCTTAAGATTGGATCTTGTCCATCACATCATTCTCCTAATGATGTGATCCCGTTATCAATGACATCCAATGTCCATGGTCAGGAAACCATGACTATCTATTGATCGACCATCTAGTCAACTAGAGGCTTGCATTACAAAAAAAAGACACATCCGTGTCATTTTGGGCCGAATGAATTTTTTTTGTCATACATATGACACTTCTATGACGACAATTGTGACAAAACCCGGTATCATCGTAGATGTGGTGGGCTCCTACTTCTATGAAAAAAATCATGACAGAAAATGGGCTTTTCATCTTGGGCGGGCCGGAGACGCAGCTGCATGACATTCTTTGGGCCGTCCATGACGGAAAAAACCGTGGTAGAAGCGAGGGCGAGGAAAATTTCGGGGAGTTCCCAGTTACGGTGGGAGGTCGGGGGCCGAGCGATGCACGTTTCTCTCGTACACATAGACGCGTGTGTGCGAGGCATTGGCTCTAACTGAACCCGAGCGTGGCGTTGGGCTCTAACTGAACCCGAGCGATTGCACTGCAGGCTACGTGTTACTGAACCCGAGCGATCGATCGATGACTGTTAACTGAACCCGAGCGAGCGATTCCTTCGCTACTGCTGCTAACTGAAGCCGATCGATTGGATGAACAGTGAGCATTACCGGGGGGGGGGGGGGGTTGTATGAACAGTGAGCGGTGGCGTTGCCTCTGGATGAACATGACCCCGTGGTGTGGAGGGCTTGATGAACAGTAGACGGTGGAGGGGTGCCCGTGGAGGGGTGGTTGAACAGGACCCTGTGGTGTGGAGGGGTGGTTGAACAGGACCCTGTGGTGTGGAGGGCTGGATGAACAGTAGACGGTGGAGGGGTCGTTGAACAGTAGCCGGTGGAGTAGCGCGTGGTGGAGGCTGGATGAACAGGAGGCCGTGGAGACTGGAGGAGGTCGATGCTAGCCCGTGGAGGCTGGAGGAGGTCGACGGTGGAGATGAACAGTATCCCGTGGAGTCCCGTTTTGCTGTACGCCACACCCCTCCCGATGAACAGGACCCCCGTTTCGACCATAGGAGGTCCGTTTCGTCCGTTTTGCGGTACGCCACACCCCTCCCGATCAACAGGACCCCCATTTCGACTGTAGGAGGTCTGTTTCCTCCGTTTTACGGTACGCCACACCCCTCCTGATCAACAGGACCCCCGTTTCGACCGTAGGAGGTCAGTTTCCTCCGTTCTGCGGTACGCCAGACCTCGTTTCCATCGCCTGTTCCGTCCAAGCCCTCCCGATGAACACGACCACGCATTCCGTTCTGACCCAGCCGGTTGGCTCCCACGCGTTCCATTGCCTCCCGATGAACATGACGCATTCCGTTGCCTCCCGATGAACACGACGCATTCCATTGCCTCCCCATGAACATGACGCATTCCGTTGCCTCCCCATGAACACGACGACGACGCTGTTTCTCTGTTCCCACCCAGCCATGTACACCAGCCCTGGCCGTACGTATGCGCGAGTAGGTGTTCGAGACCCTGCCCGTATGTACACATACGTGGCCGTATTTTCTTTCTTGCACCCTGGCCGCTATACGTACGTGTACATGCTACGTGCGCGCCTCTACTACGACACGTGCGCGCCTCTACATCGACCAGTATGTACGTACACGTTCTCCACTAGAATGACAACGCTACGTACGCTTTGACCAGGTGGGTCCCGACTGTCAGGCACTTCCTTGCCTGCGAAGATGTAGCTGGTGGGTCCCAGCAGTCAGGGGGGCGAATCGTTTTTTTTGGCCGGACGCACTTCCTTGCGTGCAAAGGTGTAGCTGTTGGGTCCCAGCAGTCAGGGGGGCGAATCATTTTTTTTGCCCGGACACACTTCCTTGCGTGCGAAGGTGTAGCTGGTGGGTCACAGCAGTCGGGGGGCGAATTGTTTTTTTCGGATGCACTTCCTTGCGTGCGAAGATGTAGCTGGTGGGTCCCAGCAGTCAGGGGGCAAATCATTTTTTTTCGGACGCACTTCCTTGCGTGCGAAGATGTAGCTTGTGGGTCCCAGCAGTCAGGGGGCGAATCATTTTTTTTTGCGAAATACGGTGGCCCGTTCGGTGGGTCCCCGCTGTCAGGTGGAGCAATAATTATTTTGCGCGTAATAAGGAGGCACTTCCTTGTGGCTATCGTGGACCCAGCTGTCAGCCTCTCCACGTACACTCCACGTCCGATGGAAGTCGTTCCTTGACCACGTTGACCACGCTGCGCCGAGAGCATTGGTATGTCTCCAACGTATCTATAATTTTTGATTGCTCCATGCTATATTATCTACTGTTTTGGACATTATTGGGCTTTATTATCCACTTTTATATTATTTTTGGGACTAACCTATTAACCGGAGGCCCAGCCCAGAATTGCTCTTTTTTTGCCTATTTCGGTGTTTCGGAGAAGCAGAATATCAAACGGAGTCCAAACGGAATGAAACCTTCGGAAGCGTGATTTTCTCATCAGATAAGACCCAGGAGACTTGGACCCTCCGTCAAGAAAGCCACGAGGCAGTCACGAGGGTGGAGGGCGTGCCCCCCTGCCTCGTGGGCCCCTTGAAGCTCCACCGACGTACTCCTTCCTCCTATATATACCTACGTACCCCAAATGATCAGGGACGGAGCTAAAAACCTAATTCCACCGCCGCAACTTTTTGTATCCACGAGATCCCATCTTGGGGCCTGTTCCGGAGCTCCGCCGGAGGGGGCATCGATCACGGAGGGCTTCTACATCATCATCCAAGCCCCTCCGATGAAGTGTGAGTAGTTTACTTCAGACCTACGGGTCCATAGTTAGTAGCTAGATGGCTTCTTCTCTCTTTTTGGATCTCAATACAATGTTCTCCCCCTCTCTTGTGGAGATCTATTCGATGTAATCTTCTTTTTGCGGTGTGTTTGTTGAGACCGATGAATTGTGGGTTTATGATCAAGTCTATCTATGAATAATATTTGAATCTTCTCGAATTATTTTATGTATGATTGGTTATCTTTGCAAGTCTCTTCGAATTATCAGTTTGGTTTGGCCTACTAGATTGGTTTTTCTTGCCATGGGAGAAGTGCTTAGCTTTGGGTTCGATCTTGCGGTGTCCTTTCCCAGTTATAGAAGGGGCAGCAAGGCACGTATTGTATTGTTGCCATCGAGGATAACAAGATAGGGTTTTTATCATATTGCATGAAACTATCCCTCTACATCATGTCATCTTGCTTAAGGCGTTACTCTGTTTTTTAACTTAATACTCTAGATGCATGCTGGATAGCAGTCGATGAGTGGAGTAATAGTAGTAGATGCTGGCAGGAGTCGGTCTACTTGTCTCGGACGTGATGCCTATATACATGATCATACCTAGATATTCTCATAACTATGCTCAATTCTGACAATTGCTCAACAGTAATTTGTTCACCCACCGTAGAATACTTATGCTCTCGAGAGAAGCCACTAGTGAAACCTATGGCCCCCGGGTCTCTTTCTTATCATATCAATCTCCATCACTTTATTATTTCTTTGCTTTTACTTTTTTACTTTGCATCTCTATACCAAAAATACCAAAAATATTATTTATCATCTCTATCAGATCTCACTTTCGTAAGTGACCGTGAAGGGATTGACAACCCCTAAGCGCGTTGGTTGCGTTGAGCTATTGTTTTTGTGTAGGTACGAGGGACTCGCGCGTAGCCTCCTACTGGATTGATACCTTGGTTCTCAAAAACTGAGGGAAATACTTACACTACTTTGCTGCATCATCCTCTCCTCTTTGGGGAAATCCAACGCAGTGCTCAAGAGGTAGCAAGAAGAATTTCTGGCGCCGTTGCCGGGGAGTCTGCGCAAAAGTCAACATACCAAGTACCCATCACAATCCCTATCTCCCGCATTACATTATTTGCCATTTGCCTCTCGTTTTCCTCTCCCCCACTTCACCCTTGCCGTTTTATTCGCCCTGTCTCTCTATCCTCCCTCTCTATTTGCCTTTTTGCTCATTTGCTTTTTGTTTTGTTTGTGTGTTAGTTTGCTTGCTTGTCGTTATGGCTAGTCCCTTATCTTCTCCGTTGACCCCTGAGTTCGAAATCTTTCACTTTAAACAAAGGTTAGGAGAAAACCTAAAAGATGCCTGGTTGAGAATAATGGAATCTCATCGTAATTGTACCTCTGAAATAAATCTGAGAATTTTGCTTCGCAATTTTTATGTTGGATTAAATATGTCTCATTGACAACTCTTGGATTCCGTTGCCAAAGGCAATTTTATTGAAATCAATCCCCATATTGCACTTGAAATTATAGAAGGTATAGTGGGAACACTACCTCAACAAAAGGGGCCTCATCCTACTCAGGAAGAGACACAAGTTTTTGAAAAAATTTGTGAAGTTACTAAAATCTTGCCGAAATCTCTTGGACCTCTTAAGAACATTAGTGGAAATATTCACCGCATGAATATGTTGATTACCCTTTGCAATAAGCGGTTGGATTCTTTAGATCTAAAAATTTCAGAATATGAAGGGAAACGTAAAGAACCTCCCGGATTCGAGCTTGATTCCGCTAAAAAGTTGAAAACCAAAGATGGCAATACCTAGATCTATTCTTGCTTGTTATGCCTAGCTAGGGGCGTTAAACGATAGCGCTTGTTGGGAGGCAACCCAATGTTATTTTTATTCCTTGATTTTTGCTCCTGTTTAGTAATAAATAATTTATCTAGCCTCTGTTTTGGTTGTGTTTTTTGTGTTTAATTAGTGTTTGTGCCAAGTAGAACCGTTGGGAAGACTTGGGGAAAGTCTTGTTGAACTTGCTGTAAAAAACAGAAACTTTAGCGCTCACGAGAACTGCTGTCATTTTTATTTGGAAAGTGATATTTAGTTAATTATTTTTTCAGATGATTAATAGATAAATTCCTCACGTCCAGAAATTTATTTTAGAATTTTTGGGGTTCCAGATCTTGCGCTAGCTACAAATTACTACAGACTGTTCTGTTTTTGACAGATTCTGTTTTTCGTGTGTTGTTTGCTTATTTTGATGAATCTATGGCTAGTAAAATAGTTTATAATCCATAGAGAAGTTGGAATATAGTAGGTTTAACACCAATATAAATAAATAATGAGTTCATTACAGTATCTTGAAGTGGTCTTTTGTTCTCTTTCACTAACGGAGCTCACGAGTTTTCTACTTTAAGTTTTGTGTTGTGAAGTTTTCAAGTTTTGGGTAAAGATTTGATGGATTATGGAACAAGGAGTGGCAAGAGCCTAAGCTTGGGGATGCCCATGGCACCCCCAAGATAATCTAAGGACACCTAAAAGCCAAAGCTTGGGGATGCCTGGAAAGGCATCCCCTCTTTCGTCTACTTCTATCGGTAACTTTACTTGGAGCTATATTTTTATTCACCACATGATATGTGTTTTGCTTGGAGCGTATTTTATGATTTGAGTCTTTGCCTTTTAGTCTACCACAATCATCCTTGCTGTACACACCTTTTGAGAGAGCCATACATGATTTGGAATTTGATAGAATACTCTATGTGCTTCGCTTATATCATTTGAGTTATATAGTTTTGCTTTAGTACTTCACTTATATCTTTTAGAGCACGGTGGTGGATTTGTTTTATAGAAACTATTGATCTCTCATGCTTCACTTAGATTATTTTGAGAGTCTTAATAGCATGGTAATTTGCTTAAAATCCTAATATGCTTGGTATGCAAGATTAATAATAAAACTTTCTTATGAGTGTGTTGAATACTAGGAAAAGTTTGATGCTTGATGATTGTTTTGAGATATGGAGGTAATAATATCAAAGTCATGCTAGTTGAGTAGTTGTGAAATTGAGAAATACTTGTGTTGAGGTTTGCAAGTCCCGTAGCATGCACGTATGGTAAACGTTATGCAACAAATTTGAAACATGAGGTGTTATTTGATTGTCCTCCTTATGAGTGGCGGTCGGGGACGAGTGATGGTCTTTTCCTACCAATCTATCCCCCTAGGAGCATGCGCGTAGTGCCGAGGTTTTTGATGACTTGTAGATTTTTGCAATAAGTATGTGAGTTCTTTATGACTAATGTTGAGTCCATGGATTATACGCACTCTCACCCTTCCATCCTTGCTAGCCTCTTCGGTACCGTGCATTGCCCTTTCTCACATTGAGAGTTGGCGCAAACTTCGGCGGTGCATCCAAACCCCGTGATATGATACACTCTTTCACACATAAAACTCCTTATATCTTCCTCAAAACAACCACCATACCTACCTATTATGGCATTTCCATAGCCATTCCGAGATATATTGCCATGCAACTTTCCATCATTTCGTTCATCATGACACATTCATCATTGTCATATTGCTTAGCATGATCATGTAGTTGACATAGTATTTGTGGCAAAGCCACCGTTCATAATTCTTTCATACATGTCACTCTTGGTTCATTGCATATCCGGGTACACCGCCGGAGGCATTCATATAGAGTCATCTTTGTTCTAGTATCAAGCTGTAATCATTGAGTTGTAAATAAATAGAAGTGTGATGAGCATCATTATTAGAGCATTATCCCAAGTGAGGAATAAAAAAAGAGAAAGGCCATAAAAAAAGAAAAGGCCCAAAAAAATGAGAGAAAAAGAGAGAAGGGACAATGTTACTATCCTTTTACCACACTTGTGCTTCAAAGTAGCACCATGATCTTCATAGTAGAGAGTCTCTCATGTTATCACTTTCATATACTAGCGGGAATTTTTCATTATAGAACTTGGCTTGTATATTCCAACAATGGGCCTCCTCAAGTGCCCTAGGTCTTCGTGAGCAAGCAAGTTGGATGCACACACACTAGTTTCTTTTATTGAGCTTTCATACATTTATAGCTCTAGTGTATCCGTTGCATGGCAATCCCTACTCCTTGCATTAACATCAATCGGTGGGCATCTCCATAGCCCATTGATTAGCCTCGTTGATGTGAGACTTTCTCCTTTTTTGTCTTCTCCACATAACCCCCTTCATTATATTCTATTCCACCCATAGTGCTATGTCCATGGCTTGCGCTCATATATCGCGTGAAAGTTTATAGGTTTGAGATTACTAAAGTATGAATCAATTGCTTGGCTTGTATCGGGGTTGTGCATGATGAGAGCATTCTCGTGTGACGAAAATAGAACATGACTAAACCATATGATTTTGTAGGGATGAACTTTCTTTGGCCATGTTATTTTGAGAAGACATAATTGCTTAGTTAGTATGCTTGAAGTATTATCATTTTTATGTCAATATGAACTTTGTCTTGAATCTTTCGGATCTGAATATTCATACCACAATTAAGAAGAATTACATTAAAATTATGCCAAGTAGCACTCCGCATCAAAAATTCTGTTTTTATCATTTACCTACTCGAGGACGAGTAGGAATTAAGCTTGGGGATGCTTGATACGTCTCCAATGTATCTATAATTTTTGATTGCTCCATGCTATATTATCTACTATTTTGGACATTATTGGGCTTTATTATCCACTTTTATATTATTTTTGGGACTAACCTATTAACCAGAGGCCCAGCCCAGAATTGCTGTTTTTTGCCTATTTCAGTGTTTCGGAGAAACAGAATATCAAATGGAGTCCAAACGGAATGAAACCTTCGGAAACGTGATTTTCTCATTAGATAAGACCCAGGAGACTTGGACCCTCCGTCAAGAAAGCCACGAGGCGGTCACGAGGGTGGAGGGCGCCCCCTAGGGCGCACCCCCTGCCTCGTGGGCCCCTCGAAGCTCCACCGACGTACTCCTTCCTCCTATATATACCTACGTACCCCCAAACGATTGGGGACGGAGCCAAAAACCTAATTCCACTGCCATAACTTTCTGTATCCACGAGATCCCATCTTGGGGCCTGTTCCGGAGCTCCGCCAGAGGGGGTATCGATCACGGAGGGCTTCTACATCATCATCCAAGCCCCTCCGATGAAGTGTGAGTAGTTTACTTCAGACCTATGGGTCCATAATTAGTAGCTGATGGCTTCTTCTCCCTTTTTGGATCTCAATACAATGTTCCCCCCCTCTCTTGTGGAGATCTATTCGATGTAATCTTCTTTTTGTGGTGTGTTTGTTGAGACCGATGAATTGTGGGTTTATGATCAAGTCTATCTATGAATAATATTTGAATCTTCTCTAAATTCTTTTATGTATGATTGGTTATCTTTGCAAGTCTCTTCGAATTATCAGTTTGGTTTGGCCTACTAGATTGGTTTTTCTTGCCATGGGAGAAGTGCTTAGCTTTGGGTTCGATCTTGCGGTGTCCTTTCCTAGTGACAGAAGGGGCAGCAAGGCACGTATTGTATTGTTGCCATCGAGAATAACAAGATGGGGTTTTTATCATATTGCATGAAACTATCCCTCTACATCATGTCATCTTGCTTAAGGCATTACTCTGTTTTTAACTTAATACTCTAGATGCATGCTGGATAGCAGTCGATGAGTGGAGTAATAGTATTAGATGCAGGCAGGAGTCGGTCTACTTGTCTCGGACGTGATGCCTATATACATGATCATACCTATATATTCTCATAACTATGCTCAATTCTGTCAATTGCTCAACAGTAATTTGTTCACCCACCGTAGAATACTTATGCTCTCGAGAGAAGCCACTAGTGAAACCTATGGCCCCCGGGTCTCTTTCTTATCTTATCAATCTCCATCACTTTATTATTGCTTTGCTTTTACTTTGCTTTTACTTTTTACTTTGCATCTCTATACCAAAAATACCAAAAACATTATTTATCATCTCTATCAGATCTCACTTTCGTAAGTGATTGTGAAGGGATTGACAACCCCTAAGCGCGTTGGTTGCGTTGAGCTATTGTTTTTGTGTAGGTACGAGGGACTCGCGCGTATCCTCCTACTGGATTGATACCTTGGTTCTCAAAAACTGAGGGAAATACTTACGCTACTTTGCCGCATCATCCTCTCCTCTTCGGGGAAATCCAACGCAGTGCTGAAGAGGTAGCAAGCACCAGGGTGGTGGAGGACGGCGAGGCCTAGGAAGGGGACGACACGAAGCCGGGGAAGATGCGGCAGTGGATGCACACGCGGAGAGGAGTACGAGGGTTCACTGGTTCGGCTGCGCTGCCGTCGCCGCATAATAACAGGGGGTGTGGGTGAGTGGGGGGATGGCCTGGCCAGCGGTGGGAGTAGTAGGGGCGGTGAGGCCTCCACGGCAGCACAGCCGGCTACGGGAGGCAGGAGCAGGCGGCATGACCGGCGCTGCTTTGGGCGGCTGGAGCAAGAAGACCAGAGGTTGAAGAAGCACGACGGCCGTTCGATGGACATCGTACGGTCAATGCAGCTAGAATCGTTTATATTGACTAAGTTGACAAAGCCCTTGGTACGTCAACTTAGTAGGCCCACAGGTCCGCTTCCAAAACGGTGTGCCCCAGATGTCAGGGGGAGGAATCATTTTTTGGGCGGGTGAAGCTAGAATATCCGAGATTGAAAAAGAATCATGGCATCCGTTGGATGGACATCCAACGGCCACTGCTGCTAGAACCGTGTGTTGACTATTAGTTGACAAAGCCTTGCATACGCGTCAACTCTGTTTTTTAGGGGACGCGTCAACTTAGGAAGGCCAGAAGTGTGTGGCAGAGAACTTATAGCCCATTTGAGATTTGTAAGAATGTGTAGCCCATTTTTGAAATCTAATGGAATTTACTACAACCCATTTACAGTTTGTTAAAAGTACATCCCATTTCAACCAACCGTTCAAAACAGAATTCAATAAAATTTCCCACATTTTGATGGGATCCAAAATATTTTTATCCCGAAATTTCTAGTCAGATTAAATACAGTTTCAATATAAATTTATATTACGTAAAAATCCAATGAAACATTGCGCTCGCAACAATTAATGAAATTAAAATTTTCAATATCCAAAAATAATATTTTATAAAGTAATCACGTGTTTGATGCATTTTTTAATAGTTACTGCCTAGTTTTTATAATTACATCCCATTTATTATTTCTTAAAGCCCATTTTCTTGTTAAGCCTAATGCATCCCTCCTAGGAAAGATTTGCAGCCCAGCGGGGCGGAGAATAACAACTTGACCTTGCCTAGGTATTCCTAAAAAAAGTATAGCTGGGCTAGCCATTTTCAGCTTGAAAAAAATTAATATCTGGGCTGGATATCTGGCCTGGGCTAGACGGGCCACAGCCCGCCCAGTTAATACCTGCAACGATGTTTTCGTTGTTGTTCAGAGGAGAAAAATTAATATCTGGGCTAAACATCAAAAAACTCTGCAGTGCTCACACCTCAAAAACACAAATATTGCTCGAGCTGCTTGGTCCCAGCTGTCGGCCGCTTCTTGTGCAATTCTCTCGTTTATTGACTATTACATAGGTTGACAATGATGTGGGACCGTGATGTCAGGAAAGCAGGAGGAAGCAAAATAAATTATAGTTATATATATATATAATAAGGAGGCACTTGCATACATGAGGCTATGGATCTGGTGGGTGTCGTGGTATTCTCACGAGGGGTGCAAGACGACATATGCCACAAGGTGGCTTAGTGTGTGGGCAAGACTGCTGCCGGAATATCCAGGAACGGGTATGCGAGTAGCACGCGCTAGTGTATCCATGTTCAGGGCTCTCCGTAGAGATAACACCCCTACTCCTACATGTCTGAGTATATGTGGTATATCTGGTACAGAGTGCTCCTGGAGCTGTGTCTGAGATCATTGCCAGGTGCATCTGATCTCGTATATGCATATGAGCACAAGTGTGTGCTAGGCCGAATGGATATATGTGTGTGTGCTAGCTAGCTTGCTTGCTAGCTTGTATGCATGCGTGGAGTGTGTGAGAGTGCCCAGGGAGCCATTGTCTCCGGCCCAATGGATGGATGGTTGCTAGCTATATATAGTGTGGGGGTAGCTTACTACCTAAGCTAGGTAGTGGCGTGGGGGGCAAGTGTGCATGGGGCACCATGCCCATGTAGTGGTATGCATGCCTCTTTGTCCCTGGTGCACTTTACAAAACAGTGCCCAGGGACAGATACACTGTAGATGATGTCGTTGCTACTATTCGTCAATAGTGCAGGTTACGGCCGTCTCGCCGGTGTCTTGTCGATGTCGGGTCGGGCTGCAGTCGGCAGCCAGCTGGTTGGCGCAGTCAGCATCCGGTAGCCGGCCGGGCAGGGCAGTCAGACGGGGAGCCGGCAGGAGCGGCCGGGCAGTCGGACTGAGGGGCTTTGCTAGCCCTGATGTCTTGATTTATTGTCTCACCGTCTTCGGGGTATTCGTGTCCAATTACTCCGACAGTAGCCCCCAAGCCTCTGGGCAACTTGGCAAAGTTGGGCGGAGGTTTTTTGGTGAGTGTTCATGGAAATGGTCATGAAAAAGACAAAGTTAGTCCACGCAGATATATCAAATATTTGCTTTTAGCATTGCAAGTTTTATGCGGATGGTGCCACTCGGTTTCATCCGAGCCCCCTTAATCTTTTTCGTGTTCCCTCCGCTTTTTGGCTTGTGCTCCTGCTTGCCGGACAGCCACTCTGCGGTCTGTGGCTGAGAGTGGGCCGCGAAGCGGAGTGTACAGTACTCAGAGTCTGGGAGCAGATTCAACCGACTAGATACTTGTAAAGGAAACGACTGGGTCGCCCGAACCATTTTTCTTCCCGGACGTTTTTCGCGTGGGTGGCCTCCAGCTTCACTCTTGCTAGCCGGACAGACGCTCTACGGTCTGTGACTAAGAGTGGGCCTTTGGTACCACGCATGCTACTAAGCCGTCTGCGGGAACTAACGTCTCAGGCCAAGCGGCCAGCCCCTAGGCCAACTCTGGCTGGCGCCGGGGCGAACAGTGATGCAATTGTAATGAAATGCGGAAATAGCCCCCAGGCATCGCTCAGGGTTATCCATGCTGGTGCAAAAATACGCGGGTGAGGAGCTCACATTGATTTTCATGTAGGCGAGGCGGAGTTTGCCGGAGATAGCTGGCGCGGCTCGGCGCTTGCGAAGCGCGCCGGTGCACCTGCTGGGTGCAGCCTTCGAGCCTCCGGGTGCTCGAAGGAGGGTCCCGGCCGGTCAGGCTCGACCGGCCAGGCTGCGAGGCGTCTTGCCGCGCCCATTTTCTTCTTTTTTCTCTTCTACCGGCTGCTGGGAGCCGGACAAAACTCTTCTCTTGTCTGTAATCTTCCGTGGGGGCGCGCCAACACACCCACTGGGTGTAGCCCCCGAGATTCGGGCCGACTGCTGAGCAGTCGGGCCGGATCTTCCGGCAACTACTTTGTCTTTTTCTTTGTGGGGGCGCGTCAGCGCACCCGCTGGGTGTAGCCCCCAAGATTCGGGCCGACTGCTGAGCAGTCGGACTGGATCTCCCGACGACTACTTTGTCTTCTTCTTCGCGGGGGCGCGTCAGCGCACCCGCTGGGTGTAGCCCCCGAGATTCAGGCCGACTGCTGAGCAGTCGGGCCGGATCTCCCGGCGACTACTTTGTCTTCTTCTTTGCGGGGGCGCGTCAACGCACCCGCTGGGTGTAGCCCCCGAGAGTCGGACCGACTGCTGAGCAGACGGGCCGGATCTCCCGGTGACTACTTTGTCTTCCTCCTTTTGTCTGCCCATACAGCCGGGCGGACACTTCCTCTTCTGCTTCGTTTGTCGGACGCCCACCTTTTTTTAGCACCCGGCTGTGGGCACTCGGCCACTTCTTTTCTGGCCGGCTACTAGGCAGTCGGCGAACTGGGTTGGCCCAGCTGGCCTTTTCTTTTCAGTTTGACTAATTCACATCTAGATGTTTTTTAAGGATGTCACATCTAAACTCCCATAAATATATAATGCAGCAATAAGAAAAAAAAACTAGGACAAAAACAATAGACCACAAATAGAGTGGATATGAGCTTAGATGTGACATAGTTATGTCACATCTAGATGTGTCCTAGACAGACCCTTTTCTTTTCTCTTCTCTCTTTCTGTCCAACTGCACGCGGGGAGCCGGACCCTTCTTTCTTTCCTTTCTTTTTTCTCTTTCTTTTTTTCTTTTTAACCGGGCGGCCAACCGGCCACTGACTTTTCTTGCTCCTGGTCACTTCCCATTTTAGTCCCAGCCGACCTCACGGGCGGCCGGCTTGCGATGAGCGGGGCGACAGGAGCCGGCGCACGGGCCGGAGGCGAGCGGCCGCAGCGGCTGGCGTAGGAGCCAGAGGCCGGGTGCGGGGCAGACGGACGCAAGAACCGGTGGCCGGGTGCGAGGCAAGGCGGACGCAGGAGCCGGCGGCCGGGTGCGAGGCAAGGCGGACGCAGGAGCCGGCGGCCGGGTGCGAGGCAAGGCGGACGCCGCCGTACGCAGAGCCCGGGAGCCGGACGCGGCGAACCACGGGTGAATGCAAGAGGCCGAGTGGTGAAGCCGGCGTGGGGAGGACCCAGCGCGGAGGACGGCGAGCTCGGCGCGCGGGGGGCGGCTAGGAGGAGCGATGGGCCCGGAGTGGAGCAGGCGGAGCCGGCGCGGCCGAGCGTGGTGGAGGCCAGAGCGGGAGCCGGCCTGCGCGGGCTCGGGGTACTGACGGGAGACCGGCCGCCGGTGCGCATGCGTGCGGGAGGCGGCCAGGCGCGGAATCGGCCAGCGCGAGCGCGGGAGGACGGAGTGAGGCACGGGAGGCAGTCTGGGCGAGCTAGCACGCAGGCAGAGGGGCACGACGTCCAGGCCCGTCGCCAGACGTGTGACGCGGAAGCACGCGGACGCGGACAGCCGGCCAGGACAGCATGCGCGCGCGAATGAAGCAGCCGGCTGCCGCACAAGGAGCACAGCAGGTTGGGCGCGCGATAGGTAAGGTGCAGCCAGCACTAGTAGAAAACAGGGCTATGGTCCAGGCCGGCTCAGCCCATTAGTCCCGGTTCAGTCTAGAACCGGGACCAATGTGGGCATTGGTCCCGGTTCATGAGCCCAGGGGGCCGGCCGGGCCACGTGGGCCATTGGTCCCGGTTCGTCTGGACCTTTTGGTCCTGGTTGGTGGGACGAACCGGGACCAATGGGCCTCGCTCCTGGCCCACCACCATTGGTCCCGGTTGGTGGCTTGAACCGGGACCAAAGGCTTCCCTTTAGTCCCGGTTCATGTCATCAACCGGGACCAATGAGGTGCCTAGATATACCCCCTCGCGCAAGAGCAGAGCACAGTGCTCTGTTTTTTCTGGCCGAGGGGGAGAGGGCTTTGTGGTGCTCTAGCTCACCTCCTATGCACATGAGGTGTTCGATGGAATACCCAAGCCACACTACTTAAGCTTTCTCCTCTCGAAGCTCGACCTCCAAGCTCCATTTTCCTCGAGATTTTTCTAGATTTAGCGGTCCGTCACGCCCCGTCCCCGTCTTCACCGCCGTCGATCACCCGCGCCGATCTCATCACCGACACCACCGTGGTGAGCCTCTTGTTCTTATCCTCTTTCTGAAAGGAAAAATATTCTTACTTGTATGTTTAGATAGATACTTGTATCATTTTCTTACATTTATTATTGCATCTTATATAGTGCGATGGTTTTGGTATCCGCCCCCGTCGGCCCTCGTCCTGTCTATGATTCGGATTTGGTATGTATATTATCTTTATAACTATTGGTTCATTTATTGTTTATGAAAATTATGCCGACCAACGTGACATAGATTTTATTTATCTAGGATGTATGTGAATCGGAAATGCCAACCGACCCTATTGTCGAGAGGTTAAATTTAGTTGAAGAAGAAAACACTTTGTTGAAGGAAAAAATAAAAAAATTGAGGAGGAGAAGATGATATTGGAGTTGCATGTTGCGGATGTCGTCGATGATCACAAGATCAAGATGGATGCAATGCGCTTGAAGATTAGAAAGATTAGAAAATATTCCATTCATACCGAGGCTTGGTATCATTATGCCGTTGGATCAATTGTTACCTTGGTTGCGATTATGATCGCATTTGTTTTCGCATTGAAATGTTTTACATAGTTTCAATGTATGGTTTAATTAATTAGATGCTCTAGAGAGCTATATGTTGTTAGATGAGAACTATGTATGCACTTTGGTTTTAATGTGATGATGAACTTCTATTAATTTGGACACTTAATTATATATAATGCACGCAGATGAACCGGCAATGGATGTACGGTGACAGACACACCTGCGAGTACATTAAGGGCGTGCATGAGTTTCTCGATGCGGCTGAGGCAAACAAGCAGAATGGTTTTATGTGTTGTCCATGCACTGAATGTGGGAATACGAGGTCTTACTCTAACCGGAAAATCCTTCACTCCCACCTGCTTTACAAGGGTTTCATGCCACACTATAATGTTTGGACGAGGCACGGAGAAATAGGGGTTATGATGGAAGACGGCGAAGAAGAAGAGTACGATGACAACTATGTGCCCCCTGAATACGGTGATGCTGCAACGGGGGGAGCTGGTGAAGATCAAGAGGAACCAGATGATGTGCCCAATGATGCTGCCACGGGTGAAGCTGCTGAAGATCAAGAGGAACCAGACGATGTGCCCGATGATGATGATCTCCGCCGGGTCATTGTCGATGCAAGGACGCAATGCGAAAGTCAAAAGGAGAAGCTGAAGTTCGATCGCATGTTAGAGGATCACAAAAAAGGGTTATACCCCAATTGCGAAGATGGCAACACAAAGCTCGGTACCGTACTGGAATTGCTGCAGTGGAAGGCAGAGAATGCTGTGGCTGACAAAGGATTTGAGAAGCTACTGAAAATATTGAAGAAGAAGCTTCCAAAGGATAACGAATTGCCCGACAGTACATACGCAGCAAAGAAGGTCGTATGCCCTCTAGGATTGGAGGTGGAGAAGATACATGCATGCCCTAATGACTGCATCCTCTACCGCGATGCATACAAGGATCTGAACGCATGCCCGGTATGCGGTGCGTTGCGGTATAAGATCAGACGAGATGACCCTGGTGATGTTGACGGCGAGCCCCTCAGGAAGAGGGTTCCTGCGAAGGTGATGTGGTATGCTCCTATAATACCACGGTTGAAACGTCTGTTCAAAAACGAAGAGCATGCCAAGTTGATGCGATGGCACAGTGAGAACCGAAAGAAAGATGGGAAGTTGAGAGCACCCGCTGATGGGTCGCAGTGGAGAAAAATCGAGAGAAAGTACTGGGATGAGTTTGCAAAGGACCCAAGGAATGTATGGTTTGCTTTAAGCGCGGATGGCATTAATCCTTTCGGGGAGCAGAGCAGCAATCACAGCACCTGGCCCGTGACTCTATGTATGTATAACCTTCCTCCTTGGATGTGCATGAAGCGGAAGTTCACTATGATGCCAGTTCTCATCCAAGGCCCTAAGCAACCCGGCAACGAAATTGATGTGTACCTAAGGCCATTAGTTGAAGAACTCTTACAGCTGTGGAATGGAAACGGTGTACGTACGTGGGATGAGCACAGACAGGAGGGATTTAACCTTAAGGCGTTGCTGTTCATGACCATCAATGATTGGCCCGCTCTCAGTAACCTTTCAGGATAGACAAACAAAGGATACCACGCATGCACGCACTGTTTAGATGACACTGAAAGTATATACCTGGACAAATGCAGGAAGAATGTGTACATGGGCCATCGTCGATTTCTTCCGACCAACCATCAATGTCGAAAGAAAGGCAAGCATTTCAAAGGCGAGGCAGATCACCGGAAGAAGCCCGCCATGCGCACCGGTGTTCACGTGCTTGCTATGGTCAATGATTTACACTACGTAATCTTCGGAAAGGGTCCCGGTGGACTAGCTATTCCGAATGACGCTGAGGGACACGCACCCATGTGGAAGAAGAAATCTATATTTTGGGACCTACCCTACTAGAAAGACCTAGAGGTCCGCTCCTAAATCGACGTGATGCACGTGACGAAGAACCTTTGCGTGAACCTGCTAGGCTTCTTGGGCGTGTATGGGAAGACAAAAGATACACCTGAGGCACGGGAGGACCTGCAACGTTTGCACGAAAAAGACGGCATGCCTCTGAAGCAGTATAAAGGTCCTGCCAGCTACGCTCTTACGAAAGAAGAGAAAGAAATCTTCTTTGAATGCCTGCTCAATATGAAGGTCACGACTGGCTTCTCGTCGAATATAAAGGGAATAATAAATATGCCAGAGAAAAAGTTTCAGAACCTAAAGTCTCATGACTGCCACGTGATTATGACGCAACTGCTTCCGGTTGCATTGAGGGGGCTTCTACCGAAAAACGTCCGATTAGCCATTGTGAAGCTATGTGCATTCCTCAATGCAATCTCTCAGAAGGTGATCGAGCCAGAAATCGTACCAAGGCTAAGGAGTGATGTGGCGCAATGTCTTGTCAGTTTCGAGCTGGTGTTCCCACCATCCTTCTTCAATATCATGACGCACGTCCTAGTTCATCTAGTCGACGAGATTGTCATCCTGGGGGCCGTATTTCTACACAATATGTCCCCTTTGAGAGGTTCATGGGAGTCCTAAAGAAATATGTCCGTAACCGCGCTAGGCCAGAAGGAAGCATCTCCATGGGCCATCAAACAGAGGATGTTATTGGGTTTTGTGTTGACTTCATTCCTGGCCTTAACAAGATAGGTCTCCCTAAATCGCGGTATGAGGGGAGACTGACTGGAAAAGGCACTCTTGGAAGAGACTCAATAATATGCAGGGACGGATATTCTTGGTCTCAAGCACACTACACAGTTCTACAGAACTCTACCTTGGTGACCCCGTATGTCGATGAACACAAGAACAGTCTACGCTCCAAACACCCGGAGCAGTGTGACGACTGGATTACATGTGAACACATCAGGACTTTCAGCAGTTGGTTGGAAACACGTCTCAGAGGTGACAACACTGTTTGTGATGAGTTGTACTTGTTGTCCAGGGGACCATCTTTGACTGTATTGACTTACAAAGGATACGAGATAAATGGGAATACATTTTACACGATCGCCCAAGACCAAAAGAGCACCAACCAAAACAGCGGTGTCCGCTTTGATGCAGCAACCGAGAGCAGAAAGGACACATATTATGGTTACATAGTGGACATATGGGAACTTGACTACGGACAAGATTTTAAGGTCTCTTTGTTTAAGTGCAAATGGGTCAATCTGTTAGGCGGCGGGGTACAGGTTGACCCACAGTACGGAATGACAACAGTGGATCTGAAAAATCTTGGGTACACTGACGAACCGTTCGTCCTAGCCAATGATGTGGCACAGGTTATCTATGTGAAGGACATGTCTACCAAACCGAGAAAAAGAAAAGATAAGGAAGCGAATACATCATACGATGAGCCAAAGCGCCACATAGTTCTTTCATGAAAAAGGGACATCCTGGGAGTGGAAGGCAAGACAGACATGTCTGAAGATTATGAAAAGTTTCATGAAATTCCTCCCTTCAATGTCAAGGCTGACCCAAGCATCCTGATAAACAATGAAGATTATCCATGGTTACGGCGCAATAAGCAAATGACACAAGCGAACAAAAAGTGAAGACTTTCTCCCGCAACTATTATGATGATACCATGCCAAATTTGTAACAGACGAACATGATACCATTGTCCGTTTTGTACATGCACATGCTATGTGGGTGAAATTATGATACCATCCCAATTTTCAACTTTTTCAGAGTTCATTTGAAATGCTTTCATGTCTTATGGTTCAAAACTTTGATACTTCGAAAGTGATTGTCCATTTTGTACACGAAGTGCATCAAGTTTTTGTCGTAACCCTCTCTACTTTTTGGAACATGCTATGTGGGTGAAATGATGATACCATGCCAACTTTCAACCTTTTCAGAGTTCATTTTGAAATTCTTTCCAATTTCAGAGTCATTTAGCTCAAAGAATGAACTAATAGCAAACAGAATGAACTACAAAACTTTTATGAAAATAAAAACAATCAATTAAAATATTATGTTATGATCAACTAAAATAAAACTATAATATTCTTCAATAGCAAAAGAATATAATTTTTGTGACCTAAAATCAAACTATAAGTATTTAATTGTAAGTATAAATAAAAAATAAATAGCAAAGAAGAAAAAAATTCTATTTTTATAGTAAAGTTATTCATAAACTAGTGATTCACACAAATTTTTAAAAATTCAAATTTAAACTATTCAAAATTTAAAACTAATGGCACTAACAGAAAGTTTATAATTTTTGTGACCTAAAATCAAAAAGAAATCACTAAAAAACTATAAGTATTTAGTTGTAAGTATAAATAAAAAATAAATAGAAAAAAAATTCTATTTTTATAGTAAAGTTATTCATAAACTAGTGATTCACACAAATTTTTAAAAATTCAAATTTAAACTATTCAAAATTTAAAACTAATGGCACTAACAGAAAGTTTATAATTTTTGTGACCTAAGAGCAAAAGGAAATCACTAAAAAACTGTAAGTATTTAGTTTTAAGTAGAAATAAAAAATAAAAAACCAAAAAATTGTAGAAATAAAAAAG
This sequence comes from Triticum urartu, assembly GCF_056163025.1. NCBI lineage: Eukaryota > Viridiplantae > Streptophyta > Magnoliopsida > Poales > Poaceae > Triticum > Triticum urartu. Next base: position 592,608,123 of record NC_141876.1, read on the forward strand.
AAAAAACCAAAAAAATGCCTCCTACTGGGCCTCCACGGCCTGAATACGACTAGAAACCCTACATGGGCCAGGATTCAGGCCCGCAGAAGGCCCAATAGGACCACAGGCAGTAGCAAGTTCAGGCCCGAAAGCCTGCATTAGAGAGGAGCTCGAATGGGGTGGCACACCAGCGCTTATAAACCAGTGTTGGCGCCCTTCAACTAGCGATGTGGGACTAAACTTTTGGGCGCGGGGCAGCACAAGGCCATTGGTCCCGGTTGGTGGCACCAACCGGGACTAAAGGGGGCATTGGTCACGGTTCGTGGCACCAACCGTGACCAATGCCCCACTTTAGTCCCGGTTGGTGCCACCAACCGGGACCAAAGGCCGCCGCTTCCCGCCCTTTGGGCTGCTGAAAATTGGCCTTTGGTCCCGGTTCGTGGCACCAACCGGGACTAAAGGGGGCATTGGTCACGGTTGGTGCCACAAACCAGGACCATTGCTCTGGCTATATATAAAACACTTGGGAAATTTCCGCCAACTGCTCCCATTCCTCATCGTCGACGCCGGCAGGCTGCCCCTCTCGCGTCGTCGCCGCCGCCGAGCCCTGCCCCTCATCGTCGCCTCCGCCACCGCTGAGCCCTGCCCGACGCCGTCAGGCTGCTCCACTTCGCCGTCCTCGCCGCCGCCGCCGAGCCCTACCCCGACGCCTTCCCGGCCCGCTCCCACTGTGAGCCGCCGTGCCGTTCCCCTCCTCTCCTCCTCTCCCCCCGCCGCGCCCTACCACCGCCGCCAGCCGTGCTCTCTTGCCGCGCCCCGACGCCGCTGCCCGCCGTGCTCTGCCCGCCGTGCTCTGCCCGCCGTGCTCTGCCCGTACGTGCTCCGCTTGCCGCGCCGCCGCTGGTTCGCCGCCGCCGCCCGTCGTGTTCTGCCTCGACGCCGCCGCCTGGCTGCGCTCCGCTTGCCGCGCCGCCTGGCCGCGCTCCGCTTGCCGCGCCGCCGCCCGCCTCTGTTAATTTTTTTGAGATATATGTATGCATGTGTGTAGTGTATATATATGTGTATGTATGTGTATGTGTGTGCAGTGTATATGTGTGTGCATGCAGATATGTATATGTATGTGTATGTATGTGTATGTATGCATGTGTGTAGTGTATATGTGTATGTATGTATATGTGTGTACCAGATAACTTCGACATGAGGGGGGTCGATATACCCCCTCCCCGATAACTTCGACATGATGGGGGGAGGGGATCGCCGAGGGTCGAGGGTCGAGGGTTGTCGAGTGTTTGAGGGATCGAGGGGGCGAGGGTCGGGAACTAGCTAGGGTAGAGGGTCGAGGGTCGCCAAGTGTTCGAGGGGGCGAGGGTCGGGAAGAAGAGGAGAAAAAAAGAAGAGGAAAAAGGAGAAGAAGAGGAGAAGAAGAAAGGAATAGAGGTGAAGAAGAAAAAATAGAAAAAAATTCTATTTTTTCTTCTTCTCCTCTATTCCTTTCTTCTTCTCCTCTTTTTTTTCTTCTTTTTTTCTTCGATCTTCTCCCCCTCCCGATAGGAAAGTTTTATATAGAAAGTTACAATTTTAGAAAAGTTTTATATATGCAAAAGTTACAATTTTAGAAAAAGAAGGATAGGAAAGAAGAAAATAAGAAGAGGAAAGAAAGAAGAAGAGGAGAGGAAAAGAAGAGGAGAAATAAATAAGAAGAAGAAAAAAGAAGAAAAAGAAGAGGAGAAGAAGAAAGGAATAGTGGAGAAGAAGAGAAAATAGAATTCTATTTTCTCTTCTTCTCCACTATTCCTTTCTTCTTCTCCTCGTTTTTTTTCTTCTTTTTTTTCTTCGATCTTCTCCTCTAGCTATTCCTTTCTTCTTTTCCTCTATTGGTCGAGGGTCGGGAACTAGGGTAGAGGGTCGAGGGTTGTTAAGGGGTCAAGGGTCGAGGGTTTCATGGCCGTCGAGGGTTCGAGGGGTCGAGGATCGCCGAGGGGTCGAGAGAGGTTTCCTAGTGTAAAAGTATTGAAGAAATCCATGCCTTCATCATTAGCCGGAAGTAACCAGGGCATGTTGGTACGAAGTTCTGCAAAGTTGTTCTGGAATGGAGTCCCGGATAGAATAATCCGCCTTTTGGTACGAATTCAGCAAAGGCCTTCCAAATAGTGATATTCGGAAGGCTCTTTCTAAACTTTGTACCAAAAAGCAAATTATCCTATCTGGGACTCCATTCCAGAACAACTTTGAAGAGCTTCGTACCATCATGCACATGTTACTTTCGCCTAATGATGAAGACATGGTTTTGTTGAATCCTTTGACACTAGGCAACCTCCCGACCCCTCGGCGATCCTCTCGAACAGGAGAGGAAGAAGAGGGTCGTCTAGGGGTCAAGGGTTTCAGGGTCGTCGAGGGTTCGAGGGGTCGAGGATCGCCGAGGGGTCGAGAGAGGTTTCCTAGTGTCAAAGTATTGAAGAAATCCATGCCTTCATCATTAGCCGGAAGTAACCAGGGCATGTTGGTACGAAGTTCTGCAAAGTTGTTCTGGAATGGAGTCCCGGATAGAATAATCCGCCTTTTGGTACGAATTCAGCAAAGGCCTTCCAAATAGCGATATTCGGAAGGCTCTTTCTGAACTTTGTACCAAAAAGCGAATTATCCTATCTGGGACTCCGTTCTAGAACAACTTTGAAGAGCTTCGTACCATCATGCACATGTTACTTTTGCCTAATGATGAAGACATGGTTTTGTTGAATCCTTTGACACTAGGCAACCTCCCGACCCCTCGGCGATCCTCTCGAACATGAGAGGAAGAAGAGGATAAAAAAAGAAGAGGAAGAAGAAAAAAAAGAGGAGAAGAAAGAATAGAGGAGTTCTTGATAGAGGAGTTCTTCTCCTCTATTCTTTCTTCTCCTCCTTTTTTTCTTCTTCTTCCTCTTTTTTTTATCGGGAACGAGGGTCGTCGAGGGACATAGATGTAGTGTCGTCGTTGTCGATATATACCCCCTCCCGATAGCTTACTATGATTAGGTAGCTAGTTCTACGTTTGGCACTAATATATCCATCTGTCATGTTTGAATAATAATTGCCATGTTGTAAATATTTGTAGAAACTATGGACACCGCCCTAGACGAAGCAACAAAAGAAGCGTTGTTGAGGGACATAATCGCAGAAGGAAGTGATGTCATCTCGTTGTTTCTCAACGAAACCGTTGGTCTGGAAGGAGAGGGTGAACAAGCTGGCTACGGTGACCTAATGCCGGTGCAAGAAGAAGAACATGAGGACGGCTCCGGTGACCCAATGCCGGTGCAAGAAGGAGACCGTGATGACGGCTCCGGTGACCGAACCAAGTCCGGCCAGGTATATATATTAGTTAAGCCTATGCTGACTAGCTGATTGATGCATTCATTGTTTTGGTATGTACACATATTAATTAAGTCTTTGTTCTTTTTTCTAGCCCTCCGGATCGAGCACAACTTTGGTAAAGAGACGAGGCCCGAAGAAAAAGTTGAGCTCGGATGAAAAGTTTGAGATCATAGCAATCGCGCCCGACGGCCAACCTATTGAACCCCTCCGGACAAAGAGCGCATTTGTTGCTCAGTGCGGGGTTCTGGTTAGGGACAAGATCCCGATAAGCATCCAACAATGGTTTAAGCCGGCTACAGAAGACCCTGAGGTGTCTTATGTCAATGATATGCAGAAAAATGATCTTTGGACTGAGCTGAAGTCAAATTTCACCCTACCGCCTGAGGATAATCCAGAGAACCCAGTTAAAGAGAAATTAATCAAGTCTTTTGCTCTGAAGAGGATGGCAGAACTATTCAGGAGGTGGAAGAAAGAGCTGAATAAGTTTATCGAAAATAATGAGACACCAGAATTCAAGGGCAGATATGAGAAGATCAGAGATCACTGGCCCGCATTTGTGGCCCACAAGACATCAGAAAAGAGTAAGAAGATGTCGGCGACAAACAAGCAAAATGCTGCGAAGAAGAAGCTTCACCATCGCACGGGGTCAAGTGGCTACCTCGTAGCCCGGCCTAAGTGGTCCAAGACTGAGAATGATCTGGTTCATAAAGGGATCGAACCAGAGACAATTAACTGGCCAGACCGTTGCCGAACTTGGTTCTTCGGGGCTGGTGGAACCCTGGACCCTGTAACAGGGAAGTGCATTTGGACGAACGATCAAATGGACATACCAGTCAGTAAGCTTAAGCAGTATATCGAAGCAGCACAGGAAGGGACGTTCTTTCCAGACAGAGAGAATGACGAGCTCACAATGGCCCTCGGGAATCCTGAGCACCCTGGACGGACACGAGGCACGCCAGGCTCCATTCCGTGGAAGGTTGGGTTTCCGGACGCAGGCGGTTACAAATCCCATGAGAGGAGGAAAAAAGTGCAGCAGACCCAAATACAGGCGCTGCAAGCAAGGGTAGACGTGATAGAGGAACGAGAAGCAAATCGCAGCAAACATACTGCCGAAGCCTCCCCCGAAGCTACCCCGCCATCTCAGCACAGAAGCAGCGTGGCTTCCACCGAGATGCTTCAGCCGGAGCATGCCTTGACGGCTCCTGCCAGCTATCCCGTGGATGCTATAACGGAGTCTCAAAATTGCCACCTTATGACGCAATGGATGAATTTGAAGGTCAAGGCGGCTGTTGGCTCTGTTTATCCTACTGAACCCGGCGCAAGTTTTCACTGTCGGCCGATTCCAGAAGGATATGGTAGGGTGATGGTGGATGAGATAACGGAGGGATTTGAGGACCTCCAGCTTGACCACCCTACCGGTGAAGGGGAGACTCGGCTGGGGTCTGCTCTGAAGACTCCATGCCTATGGCGGAAGGAGCTCATCAACCTTCCGAACTGGACGCCACCGCCTCCTCCTCCTCCGGCAAGTCAGGGCACTCCGCCTCCACCGCCTCCTCCTCCAGCGAGTGACGATCAGGGCCCTCGGCCGGCTCCTTCTCCGGCGCGTGGCGGCACTCCGCCTCCTTCTCCGCCTGCGCCGACGCGCCCGAGCAGCCAGCCTCCTCCTTCTCCGCCTCGTCAGCAAGGGCGGAAGAGACCTGCCGCCGCTCCAGCTGCTCCGGCGCGTCGTAGTCCTTCTCCTCCGCCTCTTAAGCAAGTAAAGAAGACAACCGCTCCGTCTGCTCGGTCGGCGTCTAGCAGTACAACCAGAGGCGGGAGGACATACAGATTCGGTCCTTCTCTGAAGACTCCAGAGAAGTTACCATATGAGAGGACCCTGGAGGAGAATGCCGAGATCGCGCGAGAAGAAGTGAGGAACTTCTTTGAAGGGGTGAAAGCAAAGAAACATCCACCTCCGGAGGAGAAGGTAGATTGGGTGAAAGTGAAGCGCACTCTGGCTGCCCTGACAAAACCACCGAAGTCTGATTCGCCGAAAGGAAACTATGAGCGCATTATTGGAAAGGAATTTGCCGAAGCGGAGCGGTCGGGAAGTACTGTCAGTGATCAAAGGCTGAAAGAATGACGAGCTGGGAAACAAATTGCCCAGCTCGGCGAACAAGCGAAGCAATCGTGCCCCCCGCTCAAGGTGCCTAGCCACAACGTCGCTAATGATCCGAGGATGGTGCCCGGTTATAGCAATCTTGCAGATTACCTGCCCGACGAAGTACATTATGAACCCATGGACGTGCAGATACAAAGATACGAGTACGGGAAGCCTCTCGTCAAAGATGAAAGATCTCTATCAACGATGATGCGAAGATTGCATGATTGGTACTTGAAAATCTGCAGAGACTCTGGGGGGAGGAGTACTTTGTATGTGAAAGTTAAAAAGGAGCATGACCTCGTTGGAATTGATCTGTTGCCTGTTCCATTTGAGGAGTTTATCAGTTTTTCAATCAATTGGCCCTCGATAAAACAACGGTCGCCTGCTACTGTCTGTAAGTAGTACTACTTCTGTCATTAAGTTTCTCTATATAGCTTAGCTCTTTCATTGCATGTATTTATAATCATCCTCACTATATTATGCAGATTGAAGATCGCCGAATTGAAGAAAAGACAAGTCGGTGATATTGGGTTCATTAACACACATCTCATAGATGCAACTCAGGTTAAACTTCATGCCGCAGCTATCGAGGCCAACTTGCTACGATCGTTCGTAATAAATCAAAACAAAGATATAATACTCTTTCCTTACAACTTCAGGTGAGTGTTACTGTCTTGTGCGTATTCGGTTTCCCTTATATATTAGTCAAGGTTATAGTAATGTATTTCATGAGTTATGCATGTGTGTGCAGTTTCCACTATATTCTCCTAGAGATTAAGCTTGAGCAGGGACTAGTAACCGTCTTAGACTCAAAACGAAAAGATCCCCAGGACTATGCAGACATGACTCAAATACTCCAGAAGTAAGTTAAATCGATCATTATCCACCATATCAGCAACTTTGTTCATTTCCTGATTTCAAGTAATTGTTTTCTTTGTCCGGCAGGGTTTGGAGAAAATTCACCAAAACAGTTCCGGGACTGCCGAAGGAGCTGGAATTTAGACACCCGAAAGTAAGTACTATAGTAGCATGTTCCGCGCATCTCCTAGTGATTCAAGCGCTAGTTTCATCAATACCATTTAGCATTCTTGCTTATCAGTTTGATTGACCTCTATTTCTTGTAAAGTGGTTGTGGCAGGAACAAGGGAATGATTTCTGTGGATACTACGTCTGCGAGTCCATCCGCCACACGACCTGTGAGCGGGGCGGGTACTCTGACGAACAATATGAAGTACGTAAATAACAACATTCACAATTTTATTTTATTACCATCATTTGTGTTGAGTTTCATTCATTTATATATATATGTATTGACCCCCTTCTTCAAATTAGATGTTTCGGAAGCGGGATGAACTCCTAGCACCAGCTCGCATGCGAGCAATTCAAGAGGAATTGGCGGCATTCTTTCTTGACCACGTGATCCCTGAAGACGGAGAATTCTATGTGGACCCTGAGTCTGTATGATTATATTTGTAAGAGATAATTATTGTATATATGTAGCCGGTAGTGTCAGATAGATATACGAGAACTTGTTGTTCGACCAATCTCTCGGAGAAGGAGAGGTGGTCGATATCACTTCTCTCTGTATGCATATATGTTCATGACGATCTTCTGTTTCCTTCGTTTGCTTACTAGCTAGCCAGCGTGTCTAGTCCTCTCTATACGTATGTATAGTACGTAGCGTCGACCAAGCACGGACATAAGAGAGGACACTTCTCTCTATTAATTATAGCTAGCTAACACAATATATGAAACACCTAAATTAACCCCCCAAAACCCCCAACCCCCCCCTTTCAAAAAAAAACAAAAACCCCAGCCACAGAAATGCTGACGCGTGGATGCCTATTGGTCCCGGTTGGTGCCACCAACCGGGACCAAAGGGTCTCCTGACTGGGCTCTGCGCACTGCCCACGTGGAGGCCCATCAGTCCCGGTTCTGGATTGAACCAGGACTAAAGGGTCGGGGCATTAGTACCGACACTTTAGTCCCGGTTCAGGAACCGGGACTAAAGGCCCTTATGAACCGGAACTATAGGCCCTTTTTCTACCAGTGCAGCAGGGACCGACGCTAGGCAGACGGCACAGCAGCCGGGCCGCGGAGCAACAGCTGAAGCAGGGCGCAGTCGGACGAGGTCGGAGCCGGGCGGCCTGACCCAGTATACGCCGGGGTGGGAAGCCGGGCAAGGCTGGCCAAGCAGCTGGCTATGCGCGCATGTGCAGTCCCGCACACGACCAACACGCATGCGGCCGGTGCGTGCGTTTGACTAGGCCACGACCGTAGCTAGTGAGTACAGCAGCGTTGGTGCAAGAGACCATGATATTTCCTGGAGATTGTCTGGGTAGTCTCTGACTAATATATAGGTGGTGTATAGGCAATATCTGGCTATTATATCTGACCAATGTACAACCTCTGTCCAACTCGTATCCGGCTGATGTGTGGGTTGTGCACGCATAGTGTATGGCCAGAGAATTATCTGGGATATGTGTATGGCTAATGGTTTGACCATCGTTGACTTGCATCTAGCTAGCTAGCATAGATGGTATATGGAGGAGCGACGCGCGTTTCGGCCGGAGCACAGCGCGAAGGGGAGCGGACGCGAGCGGCGCGCGGATGGATGCGGCTGACCGAAACAAGGCCCCGCGCGCGGCGCGCGCGCAGATGGACAGACAGTCGGCATCGCAATGGTGGTGATGATGAAGGCGGTGAGGCTGGCGATGAGGACGTGCCGTCCCGCACGGCCACTCCGTGGGCGGGTCGAAGTCGAGCCCCCGAGCGCTACCGGAGAGACGGCGCGACGCCGCGACGGTGATGGCGAAGATGGTCCCGCCTGGACTACGAAACCAGCAGCAGCGCGGTAGCATAGTACCGCCCCACGGTGGGCGCCAAATGTCGTGGTATTCTCAGGGGGGTGCAAGTCGACATATGCCACAAGGTGGCTTAGTGTGTGGGCAAGACTACTGCCGGAATATCCAGGGACGGGTATGCGAATAGCATGCGCTAGTTTACCCAGGTTCGGGGCTCTCCGGAGAGATAACACCCCTACTCCTGCATGTCTGAGTATATGTGGTATATCTGGTACAGAGTGCTTCTGGAGCTGTATCTGAGATCAGTGCCAGATGCATCTGATCTCGTATATGCATATGAGCACAAGTGTGTGCTAGGCCGAATGGATATATGTATGTGCTAGCTAGCTTGCTTGCTAGCTTGTATGCATGTGTGGATTGTGTGAGAGTGCCCAGGGAGCCATTGTCTCCGGCCCCATGGATGGATGGTTGCTAGCTATATATAGTGTGGGGTAGCTTACTACCTAAGCTAGGTAGTGGCGTGGGGGGCAAGTGTGCATGGGGCACCATGCCCATGTAGTGGTATGCATGCCTCTTTGTCCCTGGTGCACTTTATAAAACAGTGCCCAGGGACAGATACACTGTAGATGATGTTGTCGTTACTATTTGTCAATAGTGCAGGGTACGGCCGTGTCGCCGTTGTCTTGTTGGTGTCGGGTCAGGCTACAGTCGGCAGCCGGCTGGTTGGCGCACTTGGCAGCCGGCTGGTTGGCGCAGTCAGCAGCCGGTAGCCGGCCGGGCAGGGCAGTCGGACGGGGAGCCGGCAGGAGCGGCGGGCAGTCGGACTGAGGGGCTTTGCTAGCCCCGATGTCTTGATTTATTGTCTCACCGTCTTCGGGGTATTCGTGTCCAATTACTCCGACAGTGGGTCTCCATTGTCATCATCTCCAAGTAAATTCATCTCCTTACCCGCGCGCGCTTCCGCCTAAAACAGCCAGCGCCGCTCGCCCTGCTTCCCGGTGCAGGCGATTGCTCCGCCTTCAAACGACACAAGTGCCGTCCGTCCGTCTATCTGCCGCCCACATTAATGATATGTGGTTGCCGAGGCGGCTACTCCGGCGCCACACGTCCGTCCCTTCGCCCGTCCACCATTGCTATATATACTGCTGCGCCGACCATAGCAGCAGTCATCCGCATACGTTCCCTTTCTCCTGTCCACACCACTACTGCCCACCATGGCTTCCTCGCGCTCCAGCGCTCTTCGGGACGGGCGGACGACGGACCACAAGGAGATGGCAGCCATTGTTGCCGACTGGCTGGCCGGCAGGCAGCCGGAGGACGACGACGTCCCAATGGAGAACATGGTAGTCGACGATCCGGCGCCAACCCCCTCCTCCGCGCCATCCTCGCCGGTGCATTGCACCATGACCATCGGCGAGGCCCGTGCCCAATATATGGACAGGGTGAGGCAGATGCGTGAGGAGCAGTTTCGGGAGGCGCAGGCCGACGCCGCCTACAACCACCATCTCCTCCAGGAGCACCTGCAGGCGGAGGAGCAGATCGCCGCGGAGCGGGTGGAGCAGGAGGTGATGCTTGACTCGTACCGCTCCGCCCGCAAGGGCCGCCTCGAGCGCTGGCGGTACCGCATGCGTGTGGCGGAGGCTGCGGCCGCCTACAAGGAGGCTAGCAAAAAGGGCGATGAAGCGGGCAAGGCGCTGTTTGGCGAGACCGAGGACGAGGCAGAGGACAATGTCAGCTCTGACGAGTCCCCGCTCCGCTGGCGTCGACGAGGCCCTGCTCCGCTGAGGCCCCGCGGCGCCAACAACGAGGCAGAGGACACCGTCGGCTCCGCCGAGGCCCCGCCCCGCTAACAACGAGGCAGAGGACATCGCCGGCTCAGCCGAGGCCCTGCCCCGCTAACAATGAGGCAGAGGACATCGTCGGCTCAGCCGAGGCCCTACCCTGCCGGCAACGTGGGGGAGGATTTCCACCGCTCCGCTGAGGCGCCGTCCGCCGGCAACGAGACAGAGGACATCACCGGCTCCGCCGAGGCCCCGCCCCGCTGCCAATGAGGCCGCGCCACACAGAAAACGAGAAAGAGTAGAACACGGTAGGTCGCCGTCGCTCGGGTCCAAGTAAGGCCACCGCTGCTACCCTCCGGTTGAAGCCAAGCTAGGCGGGTTGACCATTGGCGGCCGGTTAGCTTCTTGGCGGCGACGTGGAGTCGGAGAGCTGCGCTGGAGAAGAACGTTGCTTCTACTTAACTGCTGGTGCGGTTGGCTGACTAACACATGGGCCCAACATGCCACATTTCAGTTACGCAGCTGCACCTGTAGTTAAGTCACTGAAACTTCTGTTCGGCTCAGCGGGACACAGGTGGGTAGCTTCGGTTAATTAATTATACCTCCAGCGCACCCCTTTTTAGTTGAAGAATGTATGAAATGTAATGAAATCCGGCATGTTTATATGAAATCCGACCGTGTATGAATGAATTTATTTTGATTAGTTCGAATTCCTGTATCACTAGCATTGGATGAACATGCAAAACAATATGTACTAGCATTATTCCCAGGGTGATCACCTCGTTTGCAGCAGTTTCACATGTACTCCCTCCTGTCCTTTCTAGTCTGCATACAAGTTTTGTCTGCAGTCAAAGTATCTCTACTTTGACCAATCTTATACAAAAAAGTATGCACTTTCACAATGTGCGAAGTAAAAAGGAACAGAAGGAGTACAAAGAGTTTGAGCAGCTTTTTAGAGTTTCTGCACATTGCAATCAAACACACAGGCATGGCAATTCATAGAGAAAATTCAAAACAATCGATGATTATGCATCTCAGCGACTCACATGTCAGAGGCAATATTTACTTCACAACTAAAGAATAAAGAAAAAATTGATTGATGCTGCTGACAGCAAAGGGCGTCCTATTCGAAAATATCAAACTCATGTCTTGCTAAAATCAATAAGCAAAATTTGACAAGGTTGTCCCATTCCAAAATATCGAATGCCTATGATTGTGGAATGGGCAGGGTTTGCCATCAGTTCGGACATTGACATGTCACCTCGTGCTAAATAAACCAGCTATTCTTTTTGTGCAGTTCCACCAAAATCAACCAAATTCGCGCATAGCTTGTATGATTTCGCCCTTATATGTTGCAACGCCTTGAACTTATCGACACCTCCTTTCTTGTGGTGGAAATGAATGATTCGATGTATTCATGAACATTTTGTGCAGTTCCCACTGAAATCAAGCCGAGCACCCCTGTTTGCACAAATACAAAAAAGTGATTAGTATAAAGCAAACTGTACTATGAATTGACAGTTTCAACAGGCACATACATGGTCCATATAGAGCACACTCTTAGAAAAATGGAACTCATCAGAGAGAATCCTAGAACAACATTGTACTCGCGCATCACGGCAAAAAATGGAGATTTGTCAGTCCTTCTGAGCTGAAGTTAGTTTGGTCTTGTGGGGAGTAATGTAACCATCCTTCAACTGCTCCTTCTGGTGAGAAGATAGACAAGGCTTCTTCATCTTGGCATAATCGGAACTAGTCACTTCACGTACTCCATATTCTTCTTCAGAGGAAGATGATCCTGTTGTGCAAAGACAAGAGGACTACTAAATGCTAGCATCCCTGTTTGCTCGAAAAAGGAAAGGAAATATTTAAAACAGCACAGATGAAGCACTTCTCAAGGACAATACCACTTTTTCATGACAGTATCTAAACAGTAGCACAACACCAATAGAAATGACAAAGCTCAATCATATGGATGAAATCAGTGGGCGAGTACCAACCTTTGTCAGGAGGTTTATTGTGTAGAGCATACAGATGAAGCACTTATCCACAACCATCTGTTGCTATCTACGGTGGTGGCCATGCTTACTATATACTCCTCGATTAGTTTAATGTTTCCAACATCTTTTTGTGCAGTTCCACTAAAATATATGGTATCTTCAAAGAAGATCCCTGTTTGCACAAGTAGAGATAATTACATATTACATTAAGAGTGGCATCAAATCAGTGGCAAAACAATTGCTCGTTCCAGCCATAGCAATAAATTAAGATGCAAAACTATATCATTACTTGTGTCATCACAGTTCTAGTGCTTGATTACAGTACCGGGAGTTGATTTTTGTTTTTCTTCCGCTTGTTCTTCCCCTTCATCACTTGGTTCAATAACATACAAGCTTCGCCTTCAATGTAAGATTTGCCATGTCAATTAGGGAGCACAAGTATAGTACTAAACTTAATTTTCTGATGAAAGTGGCAAAATACGGGCCAACAATTGTGAAATATCCTTATCTTACCTCAATGGGATATTATGGTGCACATACAGATTGGAAGTCTTGTCTCCATTTATGCAGTTCACTAAAATCAAGCAACATTATCATACAAGTAGCACAACATATGAAAGCACACTGCATAATCATGTGAAAGAAGGCTAGTACTGACCTCTCATGATGCGGAATTCAAACAACTCACAAGAAGAAGATCTGAACCAAATTCGCCTTAACGGATAGGAAGTAAGATCTCCTCTTGTGCAGTTCCACTAAGATCAAACAATCAAGCAACGTTGTCGGTGTGACATTTTGGTTGAACTGCAGAAAACACTCTTAAAACAAAAGTGTTTTGTGCAGTGCAACAAAAGGTCACAATGGCAACGAGGTGAAGTAGATAACCCTATTTACACAGAGGTGCAAAGGAAACAATTAGTGGTCAATAACGGTGGATGACACAGAAGCCAACAAAAAGAAGCATCTACCTTATCTAAATGGGAAAGAAAGCAAGACAGTAGCATTTCTCAAACGGTGGCATTGATTAATATTAACATAGAGATTATATTAACAATAAAATTCGTTAAACATGTAATTTGCTTTTAACTGTGGCATTGCATCAATTTTCCAGCGGCATTATTAGAGGGTGTTTGTTTACAGGGACATTTTGGTGTAGGGATTAAAAAAACTCCATGTCAGTCCCATCTAAACCAAACAGGAGGGATTTTTAGGAACTAAAAGTGGGCATTTGGGACAAAAGAAAGAAGACCCCAAGGGAGTCTTTTTGGGACTTTTTCCAACAGTTGCCCCTACCACGCATCGCACCTTGTCTCTATTAGTTCATTACTAGGGGTAACATGGTCTTTTAGCATGTCATTTAATAACCACTAGTCCATGTTTAGTCCCTGGAACCAAGCAAGTAGGGACTAGGGAGTTTTTAACCAAACATGGCCTTAGATTAACAACAGCTAATGAGTTGCACGGGACAGTGGACGCACCAGCACCATGTGCATCTACCGATGTACTGTGGTCATGCACAGTCTGTTGCAACAAAGAACAAACAACCAAGGAGCATATTTGTGTTGGTCCCAGTTTTGTTATCTTTAGACACCTTTCCCTATGTGAGCGCAACAAATCTAGTCTTTCTCAAACTCTACAGCCTTGTCCCTTCCTTTCCTTTTTGAACTAGTACTTTCGCCCCTTCCTTTCCTCTTTGAACCACGTCCTAGATTTATGCGATACAACTTTCCCCACTACTTTCCCCCATTCCTTTCCTCTTTGAACCACGTGCTAGATTCATGCTATACAACTTTCCCCCTTCATTTCCTCTTTGAACCACGTCCTAGATTCATGCTATATACAACTTTTCCCACTACTTTCCCCCACTCCTTTCCTCTTTGAACCACGTCATAGATTCATGGTATACATGCAGCTAGAGCAATGCATGTGGAGTAAGTAAATTATACCTTGAGGTTCTTGGGGCGTGGTTCGGTGGGCAACGGGACGGCGGCGAAGAAGAAGGGGTTGGAGGCCCTCCCTCACCGCCACTGGGTGGAAAGTGAACAGCTGCGCCGGTAGTCCCTCGCCGACGGCGACATCGTTAAGCCTCCTTCCCTTCCCGGCGGACGGATCCTGCCGGCTCTTTGAGCAGCAGTGAGGGGAGAGAGAGGCCAACGAAGTCTTGTTTAGATCTGGAGAGGGCGAGAGAGTGTGAAGAGAGCAACTACAAGCGCTGAGACTCCAGCGGGAGAGGGCGAGAGAGTGTGAAGAGAGCAACTACAAGCGTTGAGGCTCCAGCGTGTATATATGTATATATACTGGAGAGAGAGTGTGAAGCGTGCAAACCCTAGAAAACATTTTGACCAGTCAAAGAATCCTCCTGGCACAAATCATGCTCAAGTGTAGTTATCGAACCCGAGACCTCAAGTTTGATGAGCGAACATGCTAACCAGCTACACAACCCTCCCGTTATGTTCAACGAGAGGGAAATAACCTTTTATACATTCCTGCATTCGTGTGACAAGCATGCCGTGTTTTTGTGTGTGTGTGGGAGTCATTGGGATTTCAATCATAATCGTGTCATGTGGCTTTGGTGGTAAGACTATCCACAATGGTGCAGATATAATGCAGCATTAGTCACATTACCTCTCTCCACGTAGTACGTTGGGTCCCACCAGTCAGAGGGTGAAACAAACAAATTAATAAGAAAAATTAAAAGCGCCAGCGGTGTTTCTTACCTCACACATCTCGCTACTGCTCGGGAACACTGTCCAATTGATCCCTCTGTTCGCTCATGTACTATTTTAAGTGAATCCTTATTATAACATGCACACAAATTTTGGGCACTTGTATTCGACTTAAGTCAGTGTGCCACCGTATCTCGTATACTTACTACTCCCTCCGTCTAGGTGTAATAAGTCACGTTAGAAGGTGCAACGGGACCAAGGTGCGTGCACGCGCGCGTGCGTGTGTGTGTGTGTTAGAGAGAGCGACAGATCGACCTACAACTACAGAGAGATGTGTAGTGTACGATATTAGCCGCGAGAGTCGGTGCATCCTCTCGTTTCCGGGCGTGTTCGGTAGGGACATGTGGACAGCTGCCACGCCCGCTCCCGACCAGCCTGGCCCACCCAAAGCCCCTTCATCGCCCGCGTGCGCTTCTCGCCCGAAACGGTCAGCGCCGCTCCAAAGAATCGGTGCCGCATTCATGCCCGGGCAGAGCGGACATGACCTCTCACTGGCGCAAGAGTGATGGTTGCTTCGTCCGTCCAACTTACTACTGGGTCTATGTGATTTGACGGCTCATTGGTCTTTATTACTGAGGTGGTAGGACTGCTGGATGTCCCAGGCTTTCGGCGAAAGGAGGTACTACTAATAGATTACAATTTTCTCCATTCTTACAGCGAAGGCGTACAAGAGCAGTGAAAACACGCAGGCTCAGTGATTACATGGCCCACCTCACACTATCACCGTGTGACACCTAACTCTTTACATAGTACTCCCTCTGTTCCTAAATATTACTAGATGAGTCCCCGCGCGTTGCCGCGGAACAGCGGTATATCTCTCTGCGCAAAATTATCGATTTCATAGAACTAAAAAAACTCTATAACCGCATGAAAAATGTGGTAGCTGATAACCCACAAGTATAGGGGATCACAACAATTTTCGATAAGTAAGAGTGTCGAACCCAACGAGGAGCTAAAGGTAGAACAAATATTCTCTCAAGTTCTATCGACCACCGATACAACTCTACGCATGCTTGACGTTCGCTTTACCTAGAACAAGTATGAAACTAGAAGTACTTTGTAGGTGTTGTTGGATAGGTTTGCTAGATAATAAAGAGTACGTAAATAAAAAGTAGGGGCTGTTTAGATAAAGAAACAATAAAGTAAATATAGCGAGTGTGGAAAAGTGGTGGTAGGAGTTGTGAAATTGCCCCTAAGCGATTGACTACTTTACTAGACCGATAGCAAGTATTATGTGGGAGAGGCCACTGCTAGCATGTCATCCCTGACTTGGAATTCTATGCACTTATGATTGGGACTATTAGAAAGCATCCGCAAATACTAATGTTCATTAAGGTAAAACCCAACCATAGCATTAAGATATATTGGCCCCCCCTTCAATCCCGTATGCATCAATTTCTATGCTAGGTTGAAGCTTCTGTCACTCTTGCCCTCCAATACATAATCCTATCAACATACAACTAAGCCTAGGGTGTGATCCATGCGCGCAATCATATGATGGGAACCAAAGGACAGCAACATAACCACAAGCAAATTAAATCAATCATAGCAATTCATCAACCACCGATAGGACAACGAAAATCTACTCAGATATCATAGGATGGCAACACATCATTGGATAATAATATGAAGCATAAAGCACCATATTAAAGTAGAGGGTACAACGGGTTGCGGGAGAGTGGACCGCTGTAGATAGAGGGGGGAAGGTGATGGAGATGTTGGTGAAGATGGCGGAGGTGTTGGTGTAGATCGCGGTGATGATGATGATGGCCACGGTAGCGTTCCGGCACCACCGGAAGAGAAGGGGAGAGGGGGCCCCTTCGTCTTCTTCTTCCTTGACCTCCTCCCTAGATGGCAGAAGGGTTTCCCTTCTGGTCCTTGGCCTCCATGGCATGGGAGGGGCGAGAGCCCCTCCGAGATTGGATATGTCTCTCTGTCTCTCTGTGTTTCTGCGTTCCCAAATTCTTCCCTGTCACCGTTTCTTATATTCCCGGAGATCCGTAAATCCGATTGGGCTGAAATTTTGAAACGATCTCTATCCGGATATTAGCTTTACTGTGGCGAAGGAAGGGCATCTACTGCCTTACGGGTGGCCCATGAGGGTCAGGGGCGCGCCCCCTGCCTCGTGGCCACCTCGGGCACCGTCTCGCGTGGATTTTTCTTCCAAAAATCATATATATTCCAAAAAAATCTCCGTCAGTTTTTATCCCGTTTGGACTCCATTTGATATGGATATTCTGTGAAACAAAAAACATGCAACAAACAGGAACTGGCACTGGGCACTGGATCAATATGTTAGTCCCAAAAATAGTATAAAAAGTTGCCAAAAGTATATGAAAGTTGAATAATATTGGGATGGAACAATCAAAATTTATAGATACAACAGAGACGTATCAGCATCCCCAAGTTTAATTCATGCTCGTCCTCGAGTAGGTAAATGATAAAAAAGATATTTTTTTATGTGGAATGCTACCTAGCATAATCTTGATCATATGTCTAATCATGGCATGAATATTAAGACACGAGTGATTCAAAGCAATAGTCTATCATTTGACATAAAACCAATAATACTTCAAGCCCACTAATAAAGCAATCATGTCTTTTCAAAATAACAAGGCCAAAGAAAGTTATCCCTGCAAAATCATATAGTCTGGCTATGCTCCATCTTCATCACACAAAATACTCACATCATGCACAACCCCGATGACAAGCCAAGCAATTGTTCATACTTTTGACGTTCTCAAACCTTTTCAACTTTCACGCAATACATGAGCGTGAGCCATGGACATAGCACTATAGGTGGAATAGAATGGTGGTTGTGGAGAAGACAAAAAGGAGAAGATAGTCTCACATCAACTAGGCGTATCAACGGGCTATGGAGATGCCCATCAATAGATATCAATTTGAGTGAGTAGGGATTGCCATGCAACGGATGCACTAGAGCTATAAGTATATGAAAGCTCTAACTGAAACTAAGTGGGTGTGCATCCAACTTGCTTGCTCATGAAGACCTAGGGCATTTTAGGAAACCCATCGTTGGAATATACAAACCAAGTTCTATAATGAAAATTCCCACTAGTATATGAAAGTGATAACTCAAGAGACTCTCTATATGAAGAACATGGTGCTACTCTGAAGCACAAGTGTGGTAAAAGGATAGTAACATTGCCCCTTCTCTCTTTTTCTCTCATTTTTTTCATTTTTTTCTTTTTTTCTTTTTTTGTAGGATTCTTTGGCCTCTCTCTCTTTTTTTTTGGGGGGGGGGGGCTTTTTTGGCCACTTTTATTTTGATAACCTCACATGGGACAATGTTCTAATAATGATGATCATCACACTTTTATTTACTTACAACTCAATATTACAACTCGATATCTAGAACAAAGATATGACTCTATATGAATGCCTTCGGCGGTGTACCGGGATGTGCAATGATCTAGCGTAGCAATGCCATCAAAAAATGGACAAGCCATGAAAACATCATGCTAGCTATCTTACGATCATGCAAAGCAATATGACAATGAATGCTCAAGTCATGTATATGATGATGATGAGAGTTGCATGGCAATATATCTCGGAATGGCTATGGAAATGCCATGATATGTAGGTATGGTGGCTGTTTTGAGGAAGGTACATGGTGGGTTTATGGTACCGGCGAAAGTTGCACGGTACTAGAGAGGCTAGCAATGATGGAAGGGTGAGAGTGCGTATAATCCATGGACTCAACATTAGTCATAAAGAACTCACATACTTATTGCAAAAATCTATTAGTCATCGAAACAAAGTACTACGCGCATGCTCCTAGGGGGATAGATTGGTAGGAAAAGACCATCGCTCGTCCCTGACCGCCACCCATAAGGAAGACAATCAATAAATAAATCATGCTCCGACTTCATTACATAACCGTTCACCATACGTGCATGCTACGGGAATCACAAACCTCAACACAAGTGTTTCTACAATCCACAACTACCCACTAGCATGACTCTAATATCACCATCTTTATATCGCAAAACTATTGCAAGGAATCAAACATATCATATTCAATGATCTACAAGTTTTATGTAGGATTTTATGACTAACCATGTGAATGACCAGTTCCTGTCATCTCTCTAAATAGATATAAGTGAAGCAAGAGAGTTTAATTATTTCTAAAAAAGATATGCCCATGCTCTAACAAATCTAAGTGAAGCAAAAGAGCATTCTACAAATGGCGGTTTTCTATGTAAAGAGAAACAGGCAATCCAAACTTCAAATGATATAAGCGAAGCACATGAAGCATTCTATAAAGCCATACTCAAAAGATATAAGTGAAGTGCAAATAGCATTCTATAAATCAACCAAGGACCATCTCATACCAGCATGGTGCATAAAAGAAAAATGAAAACTAAATGCAAAAGACGCTCCAAGATTGCACATATCGCATGAACGAAACGAATCCGAAAACATACCGATACTTGTTGAAGAAAGAGGGGATGCCTTCCGGGGCATCCCCAAGCTTAGACGCTTGAGTCTCCTTGAATATTTACTTGGGGTACCTCGGTCATACCCAAGCTTGAGCTCTTGCCTCTCTTCCTTCTTCTCACATCGAGACCTTCTCGATCATCGAACACTTCATCCACACAAAACTTCAACAGAAAACTCGGTAAGATCCGTTAGTATAATAAAGCAAATCACTACTCTAAGTACTGTTGCAAACCAATTCATATTTTGTTTTTGCATTGTGTCTACTGTAGTATAACTTTTTCATGGCTTAATCCACTAATATAAATTGATAGTTTCATCAAAACAAGCAAATTATGCATCAAAAACAGAATCTGTCTAAAGCAGAACAATCTGTAATAATCTGAACATTCACCATACTTCTGATACTTGAAAAATTCTACCAAAATTAGGAAAAATAAACAATTTGTATAGGAATACAGTGCAAAAAGAATCAAAACCATTTGACATTCCAGCAAAAAAAATGTAAAATCGCGCACTACAGCCAAAGTTTTTGTCCTGCACCGTACAAACCATCAAGCAAATGTAAACATCCTAAAGGCAAACCTTGGCACATTATTTTTATAATACAATGGAATTGTACAAGGGGATAATTATTTTGATTGAAAAGTTTCTGTAATCAAGATTCACAAAGTTTTCACGAGCATGAACAAAGTTCAAGGCTAGCTCCCACTTCAACAATGCTTGTCTTTCTCACTTTCGCTTTCCTTTTTGAAAAAGTTTTGGGTTCCCCTCTTTATTTTTGTTGTTTTTAAACTATATAAAAGCACTCAATAGAAATAAATGGCTCTCTAAAACTTCTGGGTTGTCTCCCTGGCAGCACTTACTTTAAAGCCATTAAGCTAGGCATATAGTGCTCAAGTAATGGATCCACCCGGATCCCAAGGTATATCAAAGCCAATTTTAAAACAATGATTTGTAATTTAGTGGTGAGCAAAAGGTAACATATATCATGTAATGACGAAGTCTAACTCTCTTCCTATGCATCGGCATGTCATAAAAGAACAATTCATGCACACAAAGTAAAGGCCAATGCATAGTATAAACAGTTTCTTGCAATTTTATCATATTGGAAACATAGAGAGGTGGAGATATAGTTCCTCTCTCATAATAATTGCAAGTAGGAGTGGCAAGCACATGCATATTATATTCATCAAAATCATCATGTGCAACGGTAAAAGGCAACCCATCAATATATTCCTTAATAAGAGCAAACTTCTCCGATATAGTGTAGTTTGGAGAATTCAAAAAGATAATAGGATTATCATGTGTGTGTGCAATAGCAACAATTTCATGTTTAACATAAGGAACTATAGCAAGTTCATCTCCATAAGCATAATTCATATTGGCATCTTGTCCACAAGCATAGCAAGCATCATCAAAAAGGGATATTTCAAGAGAATCAACGGGATCATAGTAGTCATCATAGCAATCATCCTTCAGTAAGCACGAAGGGAAATTAAACAATGTATGAGTTGAAGAGTTACTCTCATTAGAAGGTGGGCACGGGTAGCTAATCCGCTCTTCCTCCTTTTGTTCTTCGCTCTCCTCATCATCTTTTTCATCCAATGAGCTCACAGTTTCATCAACTTCTTCTTCCATAGATCCCTGCAAAATATTAGTCTCTTCTTGGACAGCGGAGACTTTCTAAACAAGTGCATTAATTTCGTAATTGTATTCATAATTCTCATAACAATATTTGAGGATAGTTAAATTTTCAGGTCTATAAACAAAATCATCAAAATCTTCAAATTCTTTAAACATAGATTCAATTTCATAAGCACCCATAAAAGCAACAAATTCTTCTATTTGTTCCACATCATAGTAATCATATATACCATTAGCATAAGAAGCTAAGGTTTTATTATCATTAAATTCGCATAAAAAGGAAGGTGTGGAGCCTTCATCCTCGAGCAACAAGTATAATCATATCTCAAGCATAGTTGCCTAGCATACCAATTCAATATATGAATTTGATCCCATATAGTTTCCCTTTTTGTGTCAAGCCGTAATCCCTAAAGTATTCACGTTGATCCAATGTTACTCCCATTACATAATTGAATGGGGTTTTCTCAGGATTATTAAGTAGTACATAATATTTTTCACATAACCAGCATCAAGGGTTTTAGGAGGTTCCCCATCTCCATGAGCAGAAAGTACACCTATTTTTTTGGTATTTCGTGTTCCATATCCATAACTGAAGATAAAGAACAACTAAGAACAGCAAATAAAAATTACTTAGTGATAAAGCAAACAAGCACACACAACAATATTCACCCCACGCTATTGCTCCCCGGCAATGGCGCCAGAAAAAGGTCTTGATAACCCACAAGTATAGGGGATCGCAACAGTTTTCGATAAGTAAGAGTGTCGAACCCAACGAGGAGCTAAAGGTAGAACAAATATTCCCTCAAGTTCTATCGACTACCGATACAACTCTACACACGCTTGACGTTCGCTTTACCTAGAACAAGTATGAAACTAGAAGTACTTTGTAGGTGTTGTTGGATAGGTTTGCTAGATAATAATGAGTACGTAAATAAAAAGTAGGGGCTGTTTAGATAAAGAAACAATAAAGTAAATATAGCGAGTGTGGAAAAGTGGTGGTAGGAGTTGTGAAATTGCCCCTAAGCGATTGACTACTTTACTAGACCGATAGCAAGTATTATGTGGGAGAGGCCACTGCTAGCATGTCATCCCTGACTTGGAATTCTATGCACTTATGATTGGAACTATTAGCAAGCATCCGCAAATACTAATGTTCATTAAGGTAAAACCCAACCATAGCATTAAGATATATTGGTCCCCCTTCAATCCCGTATGCATCAATTTCTATGCTAGGTTGAAACTTCTATCACTCTTGCCCTCCAATACATAGTCCTATCAACATACAACTAACCCTAGGGTGTGATCCACGCGCGTAATCATATGATGGGCACCAAAGGACAGCAGCATAACCACAAGAAAATTAAATCAATCATAACAATTCATCAACCACCAATAGGACAACGAAAATCTACTCAGACATCATAGGATGGCAACACATCATTGGATAATAATATGAAGCATAAAGCACCATGTTCAAGTAGAGGGTACAGCGGGTTGCGGGAGAGTGGACCGCTGTAGATAGAGGGGGAAGGTGATGGAGATGTTGGTGAAGATGGCGGAGGTGTTGGTGTAGATCACGGTGATGATGATGATGATGGCCACGACAGCGTTTCGGCGCCACCGGAAGAGAAGGGGAGAGGGGGGCCCTTCGTCTTCTTCTTCCTTGACCTCCTCCCTAGATGGGAGAAGGGTTTCCCCTCTGGTCCTTGGCCTCCATGGCATGGGAGGGGCGAGAGCCCCTCCGATATTGGATCTGTCTCTCTCTGTTTCTGCGTTCCTAGATTCTTCCCTTTCACCGTTTCTTATATTCGTGGAGATCCGTAACTCCGATTGGGCTGAAATTTTGACACGATCTCTATCCGGATATTAGCTTTCTTGCGGCAAAATAAGGGCATTAACTACATTACGGGTGGCCCACGAGGGTCAGGGGCGCGCCCAGGGGGGCAGGCGTGCCCCCCTGCCTCATGGCCACCTCGAGCACCATCTCGCGTGGATTTTTCTTCCCAAAAATCATATATATTCCAAAAAAAATCTCCGTCAGTTTTTATCCCGTTTGGACTCCGTTTGATATGGATATTCTGTGAAACAAAAAACATGCAACAAATAGAAACTGGCACTAGGCACTGGATCAATATGTTAGTCCCAAAAATAGTATAAAAAGTTGCCAAAAGTATATGAAAGTTGAATAATATTGGCATGGAACAATCAAAAATTATAGATACGACGGAGACGTATCAGTAGCCAAACTAAATAAACTCCCATGATCATTTAGATCATCCCACGTAATGAAAAAAGACCAGCCAACTCCTACTGCATAATGGGATTATATTTTTCTTTTTGACATGTTAATGGGACTTAAAAGCTCACTTACATGCATGCTACCGGTGCATGCTTGCATGCAGACATGTTGATGTGATTTAAAACCCACTCACATGCATGTGCCACGGTATTTCTGCATGCTTGCATGTGGCTTAGTGCGGATCCTCTCTACGTCTAGATCAGACGGCTATTATGGACTGATTTACTTCATCTAACGGCTACATCAATTTTGATGATGTGGCTCAAGGAGAGGATAGAGAATTCCTAGTAGTGGGGGCTAGCTATTACTAGTAGATAAGTCTTTGTAGAGATTCCACTACATACGGAACAAAATGAATGAATCTACACTTAAAAATGCATCTATATACATCCGCATGTGGTTCATGGTGAAATCTCTACAAAGACTTATATTTAGGAACGGGGGAGACGGTGTACTAAGCAAGTTTCTCCTCGTTCTGGGAGTTGACGGGACACATCAAAAGTACTCCAGTGTATAGAGCCTTGCCTCTAAGGTAGGCCCCACATGGTTTGCCTCTTTTTTTAACATAACACGTCAAGTCGCAATTTGTTTGTTCACCCGTGGTAGACGATCCTCCCTCCACCAAGTGCACAACCAGTACACATGCCAAATTACCACGTGGGCTGCCTTTTTCGTACAGAAATGAGCTCCACCATGTACCAGCGCGGGTGTGGTTGGGAAAGAGAGGGGAGTACGTGCGCCGTGCATGCACCTCTTCTCTTCGTGCACATCCCCCACCTACGTGGGTGTGTGTGAGAGATACAAACCGCGTTCGTGAGTGTTTTTTGTTTTGGGTTGGGGTGGGGGTTGATTTCATGAATTATTTGTGGGAATATGTGTCGATGACATCTCAAACAAATTTTTGCATGCAATGTGTGTGAAATGGAGGCCTATCCATATCATACATAGAGGGTCGAGTAATCCACGAGAAGAGAGGGAGGGGTCATAGCTATCGATAGAGTTGAAGAGAGGATCAAGTGGGTGGGTGCGAGATCAATGAAGCGAGCCATCGAAATTGTGTGTGTGTGTGTGTGTGCAAGTCAAAGATATAGGGCGACTGGCCTACCGGAACATTAGAGGGCACATGTCAAGTTTGTGTGTGGCAGGGAGACATGACTAGAGCGCTCGATGTATCGGTGTGTGTGTGGGGGGGGAGGGGGTGGGGGAGGGGTAGGCAGAGGCCTAACTATAGAGGTAGAATGACTCGTATATGTGTTGAGAAGGAGAGACCCACCTATGTCTTGAGGGAGATCGGTCGACATCCATACATAATTGAAGGACGGGAAATATGATGGGACAGAGAGAGAGAGAGAGGAGAGAGAGGGAGGGAGAGGGGTAGAGTGTTGGATGGGTGATGGAGTTGCTTCTCAAAGATGGTGGGAGAGGCCTACTAGACAAACTGAGGGTGGAACTGCAATGTTATCAATAAGAGTGGGGATGTGTTTCTGTGTGTGCCTGTGCGTGATAGATCTGTCGGGACGCATCCATGGATGATGAAGGGGAACCATGTGTTTGGTAAGCAAACCTAACTAGATCGGTAGATCAATTGTTGTTTGTCGGAGGAAGGGAGAGACACAACTAATGAGGTAGATCGATTGACGTGTGGGTAAAAACGAGTTATAAGGACCTAGCTAGCTATATGTATAGCGAGAGATCGGTCGGTGTACGTCCATTTGTTAGAGGCAAATAAGGCCCAGCGAGACGGATAGACAGAGAGAATGGAGCTAGGAGGTGGTGCGAGAGGCCCAACAACTAGCTAGATAGGGGGAGGAGTGTGCGGTTGTGAGATCGATGTAAAGAGGGGCGAGAATTTACACGTGTGTCTGACCGTATGAGAGACACGAGGCAAGGACACATAAAGGAGGAGATTGAAGGTGTGTGTGTATGTTGTAGGCAGGCATCGCTAGAGAGGTTTATCGATTGGTGTGTGCCGGAAAGGAGTTGTGGAGACTCCGGGAGAACAACCTAAAGAAAAAAATGAATGTGCCCGGTGGATAGAATGCCGAGGGAGGGGGAGGGCGAGGAGGGCGTGTGCATGCACGAGAGAAAGTTAGTGGTAGCTACAAAGGTTAGATGATTGTGTGGGTGTAAGAGACTAACAAAGATCATAATTTGATATGAAAGCAGATTCATATATTTGAATAGGAGATCATAGTGTTTTAAACATTGCATGCATGAATATAGCGGTGATACACGTGCTGTGCACATGTTATACCATAATGTGATAATGCATGGTGTTTGCAACTCACAGCTAAATGCCGAACAATCTAAACCATACTATACATCAAACAATCTCACATTTTATTTGAATTTGTGATAATGTGTGGTGTTTTGCAGCTTACAACTAAATATCGAACAATCTAAACAATACTATATATCGAACATTCTCACATTTTATTTGAATTTGTGGTAATGTGTGGTGTTTGCAACTCACATCTAAATACTTGTAGGCGTAGGGGGTGGGGCACCATACATAATGTGATAAACACATTATACATATGAGACATGGTTTATATTATGAAGATATAGCTAGATCTAGAAATGTAATGTGATTTGAAATCAAAATAAAGTGGATTCAAAAAATCTAGTTCGAGTTCATATAGTACACATAGTTCATATGTAACTCGAGACTAATCATGTGGTGTGATGTGAAGATAATACACAAACGATGGTTTAACTTGACAATAATGATGACTGTAGATCTTATTAAAACAGAGAAATGAATTCAAATGCTTTGACTTCACAACAATCATTACTGTAGATCTTATTCAAATAGAGAAATGAATTCAAATTTAGTTCATATTGAAGCGGTAGTATATACGTTTGGAATGCACTAAAATGTTCATTTGAGTAGTAGGTTGCATGCATTATACACGTAGCGAAATATTTTAATTGAACATAACATGAATTCAAAGTTTTGAATGACATTTGTAGTGCGCATTGATTTGCTACAGTACACATTAGGCTTGTCCAGAAATTTCAACCCGCGCCTTGTTAGCCCGAAATATTTAAGATATATCTTTGTCTCGTTGTGCTCCAACAACTCCCTCCATCTCAACCCGCGCCTTGCTATTCCGAAATTACAACGCACGCGAAAACTCCCACCTCCTGTGAAATCCCGACATGCGAAATGCCCGTGGTACCCCTGAACCGAAAGAACCGCCTCAGATCGGTGGGGGTACTTTCGTAACTTACCCCACATTTCAGACAAGCGCGTCTCTAAGCCATGGTTCCCCACTGCCATCCCATCCGCCCACCCATTCGTACACCAAGGCCGCGAAAACCCGCGATGAAACCCCACACCCTGCTCCGTCCGCCACCCAGCCGAAGCCTCTTCCCCGACGACGTCGTCCACAACAACACCTTGACGTACCTCATCCACCGTACTGGATGAGGATCCGTTGTCGATCTCATCGTCCCGCCGGTTCAGCCACCCCGTCCTCGACCTCCAAGGAGTTGCCCCAACGTTACCCTCATCTTTCGCGCCACCTCAATTCCCACACCGCCGTCTTCACCTGCACCACCGGAAGAGCATCATCATCACCGTTTCCTCGGATGAAGCTGCGGCCTAATCGGCGCCACCAAAGAGGTTGTACACTAATCGCCACATTTTCTTCTTGATTCGATCTCACGGTGCTGCCGGCGCTCGGTCCCGAGCCGACACGGCGTGGCTCCATCCATGGAGGCGTAGCCGGCCACTTCCTCCACGGTGTCTCTCCCTCGGCGGCGATGTCCACATCAGTAGGAGCTGCTGCTGCTTTAGCTCTCGCTCGCGCTGCTGCTCTGTTCTTGCTCTCGGTCCCCTACCTGGTCTGCTCTTGCTATTGCTCTTGCTCGCACTGCTGCTCTCGCTCTTGCTCTTGCTTGCGATGCTGCTCCGATTTAGCTACACTTCATTCGACTAAATCGACTTTTGGGTTAGTTGATTTTCAGGGGGTGGGGGGGGGCTCGCCGGGGTGAAGGAAGAACCAGCCGCAGCGGGGAGGGGGCTCGCCGGAGAGGTACCCCATTATCTATCTTAGGGTTTAGGATGGGGGCGGTGGTCGCCAGCGATGGCGCGGCGGTGGCGTGGGGATCGCCGGAGAAAAATCTCAGCATGGGGGAGGGGGCTAGAGGGATGTGGCCGGGGCGGCGGCGGACCGGCGATGGGGAGTGTTTTCGGGGCGGGCGGGGCGGCGCACCGCCGGCCGCGGGCGGCGGGGGGCTGCTGTTTGGCCGGTGGTGGCTGGCGGCTCAGAGGGGTGGAGGTTGAAGATGAACCGCAGGCCCTTGATTTCGTATCCAACGGCTGCAAAATCGACTGACCAGAGATGAAAAAGTCAGTCGACCGACGTGTAGCCTCACCTTGCTAGTGCGTTCAGTTTTGACAGCAAAATTTAGTTTCGACAGCAAAATTCAGTTTCGACAGTTACGTTCAGTTTCGACAGTTAAGTTCAGTTTCGACAGTTAAGTTCAGAGATGAGCGGCTGATGTATTTTACATCTAGCACTTTGTGGTTATGTATTTTACGTCATGTATTGGAGATGCTATTATAATTACACTCAGGTTAACGTTGTTCGTTGTCTCTCTTGTCCTGCTTCAGCCTCGGCGTCGTACAACTCACCGGAGCTGCTCCAACGACGAAACCCTCCATCACAGCGGAGCAGTACCTCGGGCTCCATCTCCAGACGCCAAAGATCTTCTTCCCCTGCTCCAACAGCAAAGTCAGCCGGAGCATCCTCACCAGCCAACCCAATCACGCTGAGATCGACATGGCTTCGCCAAAGAGGTTGTACACTTGTTGCATCTCTTTTTTACTCTACATGTTATATATATTGTCCACTAAGCACACGGATTTGTTCCTTTAGTGTCTCCTTGAAAGAAAAAACGTAGGAATTTTAATTTTCACTTGTCCTCCTTTTCAAATTCCTATTCATGAAGCACAAGACTAAGAGATAGTAGCATAATAGCATTATAACCGTACATTTTCTTGTGGTTTGACTTAATCTCACCATGCTTCTTTGCATCCTGTGATCTTCCAATTGTTGTGAATCAAACACTCAGATTGGCAGAAATCATGTGTTTTTAAATTCTCTGTTTTGCACGTGCATTCCTATCCTATTCCTGTCTATTTTCTATCCCCGCATTGTTGGAATCCTCCAATTCAAACGAGCCCTTACAGAATTACTTCTCTTACAGATAGTTGTCAAAGAAAACCTTGCGTGGTTTGTCCCGCTCATGATGCACCGTCATGCACCCCAGCTCAGCTGCTCCAACGATAGAGGGGTCCAGCACAGCAGGGATCCGGCCTCCAGACTGTCTTTCGCCGCCTCAGATCTTCTTCCCCACCACTGGCAGCCATGAAAACTGCATTACCATCATCAACCGAGCAGATGACTTCAAGGACTACACGGGTCCACAAGAGAGGTCGCACTCTTTCGTGTCTGCTTACGTTATGCATCGCTTAATATTACATGCTACTTTATCGTCCTGTTCACCGATTAGACTCTGAGTCAGCTCCAAACCAATGGTCAAACTTGAGTTTTTAAATGGTTGTGGGGTACATATCAGGGCCGCTATCAATAGTATATGTCTACTATCTGGTTAATCTCCGGTGTCAACTATGAGTTTCATGTTGGGTGGGTAACAAACAGTAAAGAAGCCATTATCTGTATTTTTTAACTGAAGCCATTATTTGCCTGCTATTATTGGTTTTGGGTCTATCCATAGGTTGCTACCATCACTCTGGATTTCTGCATGCACTCCTTACATAATCTCACTATGTTTTATTAATTCCTATGCATGACAAGTATTGTAAACAATGGAACTAAACATGTAGAGCAAAAGGGACGAGCCTTGTGTGGCAATAAAATTTCATGCAAACGTCGCTCCATGGTAGGCGCAAAGGCAGCCCCCCTCCACGCATTTCGGATTGTAATCGAGAGGAAGATATCTGTTCTGAGGGGGATTCAGAAGGAGAAGACAACTCCTATTTACCCCCTGAGGTCTTCGCTCTAACTTGGCATGCTGATGTTGGTTATATCATGCATATGGTGTCTTGCATTGCTTACTTTATACATCAAATATGTCATCTGCTTAGTTTAGACATCCTTTGTGTGAATGCCATCTGTTTAGTTTATTCATCGTTTATGTGAATTATGCAACGCCATCGTGTTTAGCCAGGCATCATATATGTGAATTTTGCAATTCCATCCTGCTTAGCCAGCCATCTTATATGTAAATTATACCAGGACATCCTTTTTTTCGTTACATATTACATTTGTCAACAATGTTAGTACATTCAACTGCTCTTCGTGTGCATCAGCCATTTGACACGGTGATGGCAAATTATGGAGTGAAAACAAGGTATTTAGAGCAGACTATGCTATCTGACGAAGCGCATATCTCGCTGGTTACGGATAGCTCCTCAGAGGAAGATTCAGAGACGGGTGACCAGTCCTATCCCCCCCCCCCCGAGGTGTATGCTCTAACTTGGCAGGGTTATGTTGCTCATATCGTGCGTATGGTGTCTCGCATTGCTATGTCATTTGATTAGTTTAGACATGCTTTGTGTGAATGCCACATGTTCAGTGTCTAATTACCATATATGTGAATTATGCATTGCCATCTTGTTGCAAGACATTATATATGTGAATTATACAATGCTATCTTGTTGCAAAGGCATTATATATGTGAATTATGCAATGTCATGCTGTTTAGCCAATCATCATGTATGTGAATTATATCATGCTATCATTTTTTTGTATTATGTGTTCCATTTGTCGACAACGTTTGTATATTCAACTACTCCTCCTGTGCATCAGCCATTTGAAGCGATGATGGAAGTATCTGGAGTGAAAACAAGGTATTCAGAGCAGACAATGCTACCTGCTGAAGCAGACATCTTGCTGGTTACAGAGAGCTCCTCGGAGGAGGATTCAGAGACTGATGACCAATCCTATTTCCCCCCTGAGGTCTATGCTCAAACTTGGCAGGGTTATATTACCCATGTCATGCATGTTGTCTTGCATTGCTTAGTTTTTACATCATATATGGATTGTCATCTGCTTACTTGCTTACTATATAAATCATATATTTGAATTATATCATGCCATCATGTTTACATAGTACATACACATCATCTATCTGAATTATGGCATGGAAACCCATTTAATAAAGACATCATATAGTTATATCATCTCGCCATGTTTAGTGTTTACAGTCATCATATTTTGAATTATGGCATTCTATCTGTGAATGTATGTGAATTATGGCATGCCAACCTATTTAATAAACACATTATATAGTTATGTCATGTCATCCTATTTACATAGTCTCATATTTTGAACTATGTCTTTCCATCTTTTTTAGTTAGCCATCATAATGTGAAATTGTGTCATGCTATCCTGTTTAGTTAGCCATCATATATGTGAAATTGTGTCATGCTATCCTGTTTGGTTAGACAACATAAATATGAATTATTTCATGCCCTCTTTTATTCCCCACTATCCATTGCACCTGTCTATCATACAATGTCTATACTTTCAATTACTTTTCTTGTTTATCAGCCATTTGAATTGGAGAGCGTGATCGTAGTATCTAAGGGAGTAACAACACGGTCTTCAAAAAAGATAGTGCTACCAGTTGATGCAGATAGAACCACGGTTGTACTTGCCCAAGGACCAGATCCACCACACATAACCCAGACTCTCGCAGATTGTACCCCTACCTAGTTGGACAGAGAACCAGCTACACCCCTTCTAACCCCAACCCCGGCAGATAGTAACCCAGTTCCAGTTGACACAGCACCATCTCCACCACAGAGCACCCAAACACAAGCAGTTAGTAAGGGAACTGCAGTGCCCAAAGCACGAGGACCACCACTCCGAATCCCAACTCAACGCTTAAAGGAGAAGAAGATTTGTTCTCAGGTCAGGTTCTGTAGCTATGGTTCATACTCCTTTGCTCTTGCATTACTGTTTTTACTCATACCAACTATTTTCAAATTTGAAGGATGGAACTGAAACTCCAATGGCGCAACAGGTATGTTTTAAACATGTTTCTTTAACTGGTTTGCTGTTGTAACCTGCTCTATGTTGATTTCAGTTTCAATTGAATAAACAGTTATGTTCTCATGTCATGCACATTACAAGTGTTGTTATTGCTCTATAGTTACCCATACTTATATTCTGTCTATTCTGCTTTGTCTTGAACAAATATTATTTGAACTGTGTCTCTATCTTGATTTGGCAACAAAAACTAGAATGATATAGACCATAAAGTGACCATGGTACATAGATATATGTTTGTCTGTTATCCTGTCCACTTTACTACTGAACTCATTTACCAAAATGAGTTTCATATACAACATGGTAAACATGTGATGTGTCTGCTTGTTTCTCTTTTAGAATGCGGACAAAATATTGGAGAACAGTACCGCATTATCCAATGGTAAAGGAAGTAATGCAGATAAGGTTCAAGATAGTGAGACATCCCTGTTGGTCTCCAAGAAAGCTGATAAAAACTATCTTGACGACAGTGAGGGAACCCAAAAGTCCTATCTTGATGTAGTGTTCGAGTTAC
This sequence comes from Triticum urartu, assembly GCF_056163025.1. Classification (NCBI taxonomy): domain Eukaryota; kingdom Viridiplantae; phylum Streptophyta; class Magnoliopsida; order Poales; family Poaceae; genus Triticum; species Triticum urartu. The sequence continues at coordinate 592,639,912 of NC_141876.1, forward strand.
TGGCCACTACTGCTGGCACAAGCTCTTCGAACTCGCTGCCTGAATCAGTTCGTCTTCTTGATTCTCAACTTCAAGTTGAAAGACATCGATCAGATGTGCTGTGACAGGAAGCTGAAGGACTGAGGAAGTCCCTGCAGAATTCAGATGCATATTTTTTGGTGCAACAGCAAGCGCTGGAGGATTTAAGCGCCAAACAAGAGAAAGTTAATAAGCTTGCTAAGCATCTTGCCAGTATTATGGGTACCCAGGATATTGTTTCTTGAGATCTTCTGAAGTGGTTTCAGTTCTGGATTTGTTTTGCTGTGGCGTTTATTTGCGCTGGTCGCCAACTTTGACAACCAGTGTATATGATATGTTGCTTTGTTCCCTATATTTGCACTGGTGGCGAACTTTGATGCCCAGTGGATGTAATATGTGTAATAGCCGTGATAGCCTAGCGTTAGTTGCTTGCTTATTTATTTCCTTGTTGTCTTGTTTATTTGTTTGCTTGTAGTCATTGCAGTTCTTTTTCCGCGGTTAGCTAGTGGCTGCAATAACCTATTTTTTAAAACTAGGCCACAATAACCATGGGCTAATATTTACTGTAGTGACACTGGGCCTCCTACTAGCCATAGAAACAGTGGGCCTTCTACGGGCCATAGAAACAATGGGCCTTCTACGGGCCGTAGAAACAATGGGCCTTCTGCGGGCTGTATCATCAATGGGCCTTATACAGGCCGTATGATCGATTGGCCAAACATGGGCAAACAGACCACATTATGGCCGTAAACGGGCTAGAGTTGGAATCGTCCGTTCATGGGCCGTCCATAACGGGCCATCATTAATAGGCCATATTTGATGACGCTATGAAAACGGCCCAATGTATTAACGGACCACAAACGGGCCGACTGTAACCACGGGCTGAATTTGGCCCACAAGCAGAAAATGACAGTAACGGGCCGTAAGTAAACGAATGCTGGAAATGAGCCCAATAATAAATGGGCTCTGAGAAGGATGAAAGATAACATGGGCTGGAAACGGCCCAACGGAATAACGGGCCGTTAATGGGTATAAAGTGATACACTATTCATTACGGGTCAGTTTCACCACGGGCCGTTAATGGGTGTAAAGTGATACACTGTTCATTACGAGCCATTTTCACCACGGGCCGTTAATAGGCCAATAGTTACATAGGGCCTCATATGGGCCGAAAGACGTCATGGGCCATACATGCGCCAGAAGTGAAAACGGGCTGGAATCATATTGCATGGCCCAGATGACGCTACTGGGCCTAATTCGGATAGAGCGTAACGGGCCTTGGGTTAGCGGGCTGTAAATGGGCTATATGCGAACATGCCGTTAACAGGATTTCCATGGGCCGGCCCGCCACCTTTTGACCAAGTCAAACGGGCCGGCCTTTTCACAGGAATGGGCCTCTGTTGGGCCATGCCACGTGTTGACCTATCATAGGCGCCTTCCGTCCAATGAGTGGATGACATCTGTCCCAACGATGAGCCGACACGTGTTTCCTCCAGCCAATGATGATTTCACACGTGGAAAATCCCCATTGGTCGGGGCTGTTAACGGGTTATCGGATCCAAAACCCGACCCGATAGCTTAACGGCGTTCCGTTACGGTGGATGCCACGTGTCGGTCACCCTTGATGAAAGCACTTCTGTGACGCGCGATTTATCGTCATGGAAGTGGACACTTCCGTGATGATAATTTTGGTAATGTCATGGAACACTTCTACGACAGCACATGTACGACTATCTTGGTTCTGTCATAAAATCGTCATGGATGTACATGCATGACAAAAAACGCGACCTACTGTGACAAATACGTATCATCACGGAAGTGTATTTTTTTGAAGTGTTACTAGGGACATATTACGATCTATGTATTCACACATGTATTACGATTTCCGGTTAATACAATTATAGCATGAACAATAGACAATTATCATGAACAAGGAAATATAATAATAACCATTTTATTATTGCCTCTAGGGCATATTTCCAACAGTCTCCCACTTGCACTAGAGTCAATAATCTAGTTCACATCGCCATGTGATTAACACTCATAGTTCACATCGCCATGTGACTAATACCCAAAGAGTTTACTAGAGTCAATAATCTAGTTCACATCACCATGTGATTAACTCTCAATGAGTTCTAGGGTTTGATCATGTTATGCTTACGAGAGGTTTTAGTCAACTGTTCTGCAACATTCAGATCCGTGTGTTCTTCGCAAATCTTGATTTCATATTGTAGATGTTGCTACTATGATCCACTTGGAGCTATTCCAAATGGTTGCTCCACTATATGTATCTGGTTCGCTACTCAGAGTCATCCGGATAGGTGTTAAAGCTTGCATCGACGTAACCCTTTACGCTGAACTCTTTATCACCTCCATAAACGAGAAACATTTCCTTACTCCTAAGGACAATTTTGACTGTTGTCCAATGATCCACTCTTGGATCACTCTTGTACCCCCTTACCAGACAGGTGGCAAGGCACATCGCGGTACACAGCACGGCATATCGTATAGAGCCTATGGCTAAGGCACAGGGGACGACTTTCGTCCTTTCTCTTTCTTCTGTCGTGGTCGAGCTTCAAGTCTTAACTTCACACCTCACAACTCAGGCAAGAACTCCTTCTTTAACTGATCCATCTTGAACTCCTTCAAGATCATGTCAAGGTATGTGCTCTGTGAAAGTCTTATCAGGCGTCTTGATCTATCTCTATAGATCTTGATACCCAACATGTAAGCAGTTTTACACAGGTCTTCCTTTGAAAAACTCCATTCAAACAACCCTTTATGCTTTCTAGAAATTCTACATCATTTCTGATCAACAATATGTCATCCATATATACCTATTAGAAATGTTGTAGTGCTCCCACTCACTTTCTTGCAAAATACAAGTTCTTGCAAACTTTGTATAAACCCAAATGCTTTGATCGCCTCATCAAAGCGTATGTTCCAACTCCGAGATGCTTGCTCCAGTCCATAGAATGCTCGCTGGAGTTTGCATACCTTTTAGCATCCTTAGGATTGACAAAAACCTTTTGGTTGCATCACATACAACCTTTCCTCACGGAAACCATCAAGGAAACTTTGTTTTGACATCCATCTGCCTGATTTCGTAAATGAAAATGCAGCAACTGCTAACATAGTTCTAACAGACTTTAGCATCGCTATGATTGAGGGAGTCTCATCATAGTCAACTCCTTGAACTTGTCGGAAACTTCTTTGAGACAAGTTGAGCTTCAAAAATGGTGACATTACCATCAGCGTCTGTCTTCTTCTTAAAGATCCATTTATTCTCAATGGCTCGCCGTTCATCGGGCAAGTACACCAAAGTCCATACTTTGTTCTCATACATGGATCCTATCTCGGATTTCATGGCTTCCGGCCATTTGTTGGAATCCGGGCCCACCATCGCTTCTTCATAGCTCATAGGTTCATCGTTGTCCAACAACATGACCTTTAAGACAGGGTTACCATTGAGAAGTTGTACACACCCTTGTCGACCTACGAGGTTCGATAGTAATTTGATCTGAAGCTTCATGATCATCATCATTAGCTTTCTCTTCAACTGTCGTAGTTGCCACAGAAACATCTTTCTATGCCGCGCTACTCTCTGTTTGAAGTGAAGGTTCAATAACCTCATCAAGTTCTATCTTCCTCCCACTCAATTCTTTCGAGAGAAATTCTTTCTCGAGAAAGGACCTGTTCTTAGCGACAAACACTTTGCCCTCAGATCTGAGATAGAAGGTATACCCAGTCGTCTTGTTTGGGTATTCTATGAAGATACAATTTTCTGCTTTTGTTTCGAGCTTTTCCGATCGAAGCCTATCGACATAAGCATCGTAGCCCCAAACCTTTAGAAACAACAAGTTTGGTTTCTTGCCAAACCATAGTTCATACGGTGTCGTCTCCACGGACTTAGATGGTGCCCTATTTAAAGTGAATGTAATTGTCTTTAATGCATAACCCCCAAAAATAGCGGTAGATTGGTAAGAGACATCATACATCATATCCAATAAGGTTCGATTACGACGTTCAGACACACCATCATGCTATGGTGTTCCAGACGGCGTCAACTGTGAAACAATTCCACCTTGTCTTTAGTGATTGCCAAACTCATATCTCAGATACTTTCCCTTTGCTCAGGTCGAAGGAACTTGATCTTCTTGTTACGATGATTCTCAACTTCACTCTGAAATTGCTTGAACTTTTCAAACATGTCAGACTTATGCTTCATTAAGTAAATATACCCATATCTATTCAATTCTCCGGTGAAGGTGAGAAAATAATGATATCCACCACGCGCGTCAACACTCATCGGACCGCACACATCAACATGTATGATTTCCAACAAGTCACTTGCCCGTTCCATTGTTCCAAATAACGGGGTTTTACTTGCCAAAGAGGCATGGTTCGCATGTGTCAAGTGATTCAAAATCAAGTGACTTCAAAAGTCCATTAGCATGGAGGTTCTTTCATGTGCTTTACACCAATATGACCTAAGCGGTAGTGCCACATGAAAGTGGTACTATCATTATCAACTCTACATCTTTTGGCATCAATGTTATGAACATGTGTATAACTACGACCGGGATTCAATAAACCATTCACATTGGGTGCATGACCATAGAAGGTATTATTCATGTAAACAGAATAACCATTATTCTCTGACTTAAATGAATTACCATATTGCAATAAACATGATCTAATCATGTTCATGCTCAACACAGACACCAATGCAAACACCATTTATCTAGGTTCAACACTAATCCTGAAGGTAGAGGGAGCGTGCGATGGTGATCACATCAACCTTGGAAACACTTCCAACACACATTGTCACCTCGCCCTTAGCTAGTCTCCGTTAATTCCGTAGCTTTTGTTTTGAGTTACCAATATTAGCAACTGAACCGGTACCCAGGTGCTACTAGGAGTACTAGTAAGGTACACATCAATAACACACATATATCAAATATACTTTTGTTGAAGTTGACAGCCTTCTTATCTACCAAGTATTTGAGGCAGCTCCGCTACCAGTGACTGTTCCCCTAATTGAAGCACTTTGTCTCGGGTTTGGGTTCTTGGGTTTCTTCACTGGAGAGGCAACTGGCTTGCCATTCAAGAAGTTTCCCTTCTTGCCCTTGCCCTTCTTTGAAACCAGTGCTCTTATTAACCATCAACACTTGATGCTCCTTCTTGATTTCTACCTTTACGGCCTTAAGCACGATGAACAGCTCCGGGATTATCTTCCCTTGCATGTTATAGTTCATCACGAAACTCTAGTAGCTTGGTGATAGCGACTGGAGAACTTTTGTCAATCACTCTCTTATCTGGAAGATTAACTCCCACTTGATTCAAGTGATTGAAGTACCCAGACATTCTGAGCACATGCTCACTGGCTGAGCTATTCTCCTCCATCTTGTAGGCAAAGGTCTTGTCAGAGGTCTCAAACCTCTCAACACGGGCATGAGCCTGAAACACCAATTTCAGCTCTTGGAACATCTCATATGTTCCATGGCGTTCAAAACGCTTTGAGCCCTAACTCTAAGCCATAAAGCATGGCACACTAAACTATCAGGTAGTCATCAGAACGTGTCTGCCATATGTTCACAACATCCACATACGACGCCAGAGGGCTTGGCACACCGAGCGGTGCATCAAGGACAGAAGCCTTCTGTGTAGCAGTGAGGACAATCCTCAGACTACGGCCCTAGTCCGCACAATTGCTTACAATATCTTTCAACTTAGTATTTCTCTAGGAACGTGTTAAAACAGGGAGCTAACGCGCGAGCTATTAATCCACTACATAATTTGCAAAGACAATTTAGACTATGTTCATGATAATTAAGTTCATCTAATCAAATTATTCAATGAACTCCCACTCAGATAGACATCCCTCTAGTCATCTAAGTGATACATGATCCGAATCGACTAGGCCGTGTCCGATCATCACGTGAGACGGACTAGTCATCAACGGTGAACATCTCCATGTTGATCATATCTACTATACAACTCATGTTCGACCTTTCGGTCTCTCGTGTTCTAAGGCCATGTCTGTACATGCTAGGCTCGTCAAGTCAACCTAAGTGTTTTGCATGTGTAAATCTGGCTTACACCCGTTGTATTCGAACGTTAGAATCTATCACACCCGATCATCACGTGGTGCTTCGAAACAACGAGCCTTCGCAACGGTGCACAGTTAGGGGAACAGTTCCTTGAAATTTTAGTGAGGGATCATCTTATTTATGCTACCGTCATTCTAAGCAAATAAGATGTAAACATGACAAACATCACATGCAAATCATAAAGTGGCATGATATGGCCAATATCATTTTGCGCCTTTGATCTCCATCTTCAAGGCGCGGCATGAACACCATCGTCACCGGCATGACACCATGATCTCCATCATCGTATCTTCATGAAGTTGCCTCGCCAACTATTACTTCTACTACTGTGGCTAACAGTTAGCAATAAAGTAAAGTAATTACATGGCGTTTTCATTGACACGCATGTCATAAATAAATTAAGACAACTCGTATGGCTCCTGCCGGTTGTCATACTCATCGACATGCAAGTCGTGATTCCTATTACAACAACATGATCAATCTCATACATCACATATATCATTCATCACATCCTTTTGGCCATATCACATCACATAGCATACCCTACAAAAACAAGTTAGACGTCCTCTAATTGTTGTTGCATGTTTTACGTGGCTGCTATGGGTTTCTAGCAAGAACGTTTCTTACCTATGCAAAACCACAACGGTGATATGCCAATTGCTATTTACCCTTCATAAGGACCCTTTTCACCGAATCCGATCCAACTAAAGTGGGAGAGACAGACACCCGCCAGCCACCTTATGCATCAAGTGCATGTCAGTCGGTGGAACCAGTCTCACGTAAGCGTACGTGTAAGGTCGGTCCAGGCCGCTTCATCCTACAATTCCAGCGGATCAAGATAAGACTATTAACGGTAAGCAAATTGAACAAATCATCGCCCACAACAGCTTTGTGTTCTACTCGTGCATAGAATCTACGCATAGACCTAGCTCATGATGCCACTGTTGGGGAATGTAGCGATAATTCAAAAAATTCCTACGTGTCACCAAGATCAATCTAGGAGATACTAGCAACGAGAGAGAGGGAGTGCATCTTCATACCCTTGAAGATCGCTGAGTGAAAGCGTTACAAGAACGCGGTTGGTGGAGTCGTACACGCAGCGATTCAGATAGCGGTCGATTCCGATCTAAGTGTCGAACAACGGCACCTCCGCGTTCAACACACGTACAGCCCGGGAACGTCTCCTCCTTCTTGATCCAGCAAGGGGAGAGGAGAAGTTGAGAGAGAACTCTGACAGCACGACGGCATGGTGATGATGGAGCTCGTGGTTCTCCGGCAGGGCTTCGCCAAGCGCTACGGAGGAGGAGGTGGTGTAGGAGAGGGGGAGGGCTGCGCCAGGGGAAGGGTGCGGCTGCCCTCTCGCTCCCTCACTATATATATGGGAAGGGGGAGGAGGAGGCGCCCTAGGGTTTCCCTAGGGGAGGGGCGGCGGCCACAGGGGAAACCCTAGATGGGTTTGGGCGCCCCCACCCCTAGGAAACTTCCCCCCCCAAGCCGGGAGGGGTGGCTGCCCTAGGGGAGGTGCCCCCATCTCTCCAGGTTACATGAGATGGGGTTGGAGGGGCGCTCAGCCCCTTAGTGGGCTGATGTGCCCCCTCTGTCGATGTCAAAACCGGCGGATCTCGGGTAGGGGGTCCCGAACTGTGCGTCTAAGGCTGATGGTAACAGGAGGCGGGGGACACAATGTTTACCCAGGTTCGGGCCCTCTCGATGGAGGTAATACCCTACTTCCTGCTTGATTGATCTGGATGATATGAGTATTACAAGAGTTAATCTACCACGAGATCGTAGAGGCTAAACCCTAGAAGCTAGCCTATGATTATGATTGTTGTATTCCTACGAACTAAACCCTCCGGTTTATATAGACACCGGAGGGGTCTAGGGTTACACAGAGTCGGTTACAAGGGAGGAGATCTACATATACGAATTGCCAAGCTTGCCTTCCATGCAAAGGAGAGTCCCACCCGGACAAGGGACGAAGTCTTCAATCTTGTATCTTCATAGTCGAACAGTCCTGCCAAAGTATATAGTCCGGCTGTCCAAGGACCCCCCCTAATCAAGGACTCCCTCAGTAGCCCTTGAACCAGGCTTCAGTGATGATGAGTCCGGTGCGCGGATTGTCTTCGGCATTGCAAGGCAGGTTCCTTCCCCGAATACTCCATAGAAGATTTTGAACACAAGGATCGTGTCCGGCTCTACAAAATAAATTCCACATACCACCGTAGAGAGTATATTATTCCACAAATATAATCTGCTGACAACTTTTTATAAAGTGACGTCCTGCTATGGCCCGGTCATTACGAATCGTTTTTCCCTGCCTGCCACTGCACGTGTTGCGAGGCGGTTTTATTGGCACGTCTTGTCGAAGCATAGATCGTGTTCCCCTTATCACGGGATTCTCATCAATACGGATATGGGTAACCCAACCGTGCCATCAATCGCGGCGCTTGGGGAATAAGCGATTTTATGGGGCAAGTAGGGAGGCGCACAGTTTCTACCGCCTTTATAAAGGGACAAGGATCCCTCTTTTTCACCCACGCCTTCTTCTTCCCCTGCCCATACTTTCTCGCACACTCGAGCTCCAGCGCCCAAGTTCTCATCTTCTCCGCAAAGCCATTCCAAACATGTCCGGAGCGGGAGGCAAGTGGATGGTCTCCTCCGTTACAAAGGAGAACATTACGAAGCTCCGGGAAGCCGGATACCAGGCCGCAGACATCGCGCACCGGCTCCCAGACGTGGGGTAGATCGTCCCTACTCCAGAACCCCATGAGAGGGTTGTATTCCTCACCCACTTCGTCTGCGGACTGGGCTTCCCTCTCCACCCATTTGTCCGTGGGCTCACGTTCTACTACAGGCTGGACTTCCATGATCTGGCCCCCAATTTCATCCTCAACATCTCGGCGTTTATCGTCATGTGCGAGGCCTTCCTCCACATCAAGCCCCACTTCGGCCTATGGCTGAAGACCTTCAACGTGAAACTGAAGGTGGTGGTAGGCCAGCAAGCGGAGTGCGGAGGTTCCATGGTGGGCAAAATTCCCAACGTCACCTAGCTCGAAGGCTCCTATGTGGAGATTGAGGGAGTCCTGGATTAGGGGGTGTTCGGATAGCCGGACTATACCTTCAGCCGGACTCCTGGACTATGAAGATACAAGATTAAAGACTCCGTCCCGTGTCCGGAAGGGACTTTCCTTGGCGTGGAAGGCAAGCTTGGCGATACGGATATGAAGATCTCCTACCATTGTAACCGACTTTGTGTAACCCTAACCCTCTCCGATGTCTATATAAATTGGAGGATTTTAGTCCGTAGGACAACATACACATCAACAATCATACCATAGGCTAGCTTCTAGGGTTTAGCCTCTCTGATCTCGTGGTAGATCTACTCTTGTACTACCCATATCATCAATATTAATCAAGCATGACGTAGGGTTTTACCTCCATCGAGAGGGCCCGAACCTGGGTAAAACTTCGTGTCCCTTGCCTCCTATTACCATCCGGCCTAGACGCATAGTCCGGGACCCCCTACCCGAGATCCGCCGGTTTTAACACCGACAGAGACCGTGAAGGGGTGGCAATCGGGGTGGTTCTACATCACCGAGCCGCGCGATGCCAACTGGGTGGCGGCCCCCGAATTTCGATCCGGCATCCCCACGCGGCTCACCTCCTAGAAAGAGAAGGGCCTATCCTGGGGTTCATCGGTGGAGCTGACCGGACTCCAGAACTGTGTTAAAAATATGATAAGCAAGAAAATCAAGCTTGTCAATGTGGTCCAGGTCATGCTCTTCCGCCGGATCCTTCCGTGTCAAAGACGGGCACTCAATATGTGGGAGTTCGACCTGGCCAAGCACCAGACGCTGCGAGAGCTTTTCGACACGATGCACAAAGACTTATGGAAGGTGCTGTTCAAGGCCGCCGAGGTACCTCCTCCCCTTACCGAGGATCGCGGACTCAGCGCAAAGCGCCCTACCAATCCAGTAAGCTCTTTATATCTCATAAGATGTTCCTTTCCCCAGTATAATCATGTGAGGGATCTAAGCCTCCATGCCATTTTAACAGGACTGGGTAGCGACAGCGGAGCGGGTCGATTGTTCGGCCCCATTGCCCGAAGATCCGGCAAGGGCTCTCTTAACGGAGATGCTGGTCCCAACGCCCTATGAGGCACCGGAGAAGAAGGCCGCGGGGACCAGGAAAGGTCTCCGGCGCAAGGTTGTATCGGACTCATCGTCCAAAAACACCGAGGCGCACTCCTCCCACGAAAACGAGGAGGAGGAAGAGGAAAGTTCTCTCCCCCCAACCGGGGAGGACAAGAAAAGGAAGGCCGCCCCATCTGGGGAGGCCGAAGGGTCCAAGAAGGGAAGGACCCTCCTTCCGGACCACTCCACAAGAGCCGCTTACACCGACGAGGAGTGGTTGCCCAAGGACAAGCCCCTGGAAAAGTCGTAAGTATCCGGATACTATAATAGTTCTGGTATGTTTTGTTTTATTGCTTCTTATCGTGTCAAACATGATCATGCAGTCCATCCAAAGCCCATATCGACGTATCTTCTTCGGATGAGTCTTTGGGCCAGTCGGCGATGAACATCGATTCACTCCCGACAGCCACCTCCCCCGGCCCACTGACGACATCGAGGTGTTGTCTCAAAGGGCATCGGACCGAGACGACATCCCAGATGCCGGGTGCATGGGGGGTAAGACTCCCGTGGGTTCTAATGATGGGGGCCGCGGCGAGTTTGGTCCCCAACCGGATACTGCGCTGGACCCTCCAGTGGTTTCGGATTCTGTCAGGCGACCCCTCTCTAAGGGGGGCGAGCCGTCTGTGTCGATGGCCTTTGTTCATCCAGAGGCATCGGATAACTTGCTGGAAGTGCTTCGTGGCACTTCCATTGACGAAGAGCACCGCACTATCATGAGTGCGGTGGTCGAGAAGGTTCAGTCCACCAAAAGCGGATTGACCGAAGCCTGTGCCAACCTCCTAACAGGCTTTGAGGTAAGTAATCGAATTATGAGAGAATATCACAGCATAGACAGTAGCCCCTGATGCTCTGTTTGGTGTTCGCAAAGAAAGGCCGAACAGAGGATCAAATAACAATCACAGGAGTCTAATCAGAATATGTCTATGTGAATAAGGAGGCTTCGCTGCTGGCCGCTGCCGCTCGTACTGCGGAGGTCTCCGAACTGAAGCGGGACCTTGAGCGGTCCGAGGAAGAGCTCAGCCTTACCAAGAGGCAGCTCGAAGAGAACAAAGGTAAGTGATACCCCGTCTGTATATTGATAAAGAAAAAAGTGGTTATAAGATCATAGGATCATCATGAATTTTGCTAGGGGCCACGACCGAAGTGGCGGCTCTGAAGAAGGCGCTGTCCGAGGCCGAAGATAGAGCGGCCCAGGGATCACATCGAGCGTGAGAAGCAAGAGGCCCGAGTTGGCGAGGTTCAGCAAGAGCCCAGGATTTCGTCAAAAAATACGAGTCCTTGGAGCGTGACTCTAAGACGCAGGGGTCCGAGCTTGCGAAGGCCCTCGAGAACGCACAAAATGCCAAGGCCGAAGCTCAAAAGACCCTCCAGGAGATTCAGGCGGTCAAGAAGATAGCGGCGGGTAAGGCATTCATTATGCAAAGCAAGCATGTGAAGGAAACTTTCCTTTTACTTACCCGAATTCAAAGCTCTCCAGGAGTGTTCGTAGATCTACCCAACAGCGTATCGGATGCCGCGGAGTTCTACCGGGCCGAGGAAGGGGGCTCGACGGAAAAGTTGTTCTGGTCTCGATATACTGGGACCGAACATCCGGTGCCCTTGAGCGACTAGCTGAAGCAACTGGTCGAGCTTCACAAGGCGGCCGAACTGGCCATGAAGGGTCTCATACTCCGGATGTGGCCTGGCGAGCCCCTGCCTGGCAGCTACTTCGGCCTGGTAAAGCGGCTTGTGAATGCCTGCCCACGGTTTGAAGTCATAAAGCTGTCCATCTGCATTGAAGGTGCACGCAGGGCCTTTGCCCGTGCGAAAGTGCACTGGGCGAAGATGGACACCGAAAAGCTGGTGAAGGAAGGGCCACCGGAGGGCAAGGAGCATCGCCACCCCAAAAAGTATTATGACAGTGTCCTGAAGGGTGCCCGCCTTGTGGCGGAGGAATGTGCTAAGGATGTAATATTTGAATGAATGTACTCATGTGATCTTGTAATATGAAAACGAGTTCATGTGCGCTATATAACGCTTGTTGATTTAAAATATTACCTTCTGTGTGGCTGTTTATAAAATCTAAGAGTTGGCCAGTCGTCGGCTTCTGCCCCCATGTAACTAGTACTGAGGTGTTCAGGATAAATCTTAAACACTCTTTATCCAAAAAAATGGGTCCTTTAAGGAGGTGTTTAGCGCAGCGAACAAGGCAATCGGACTACACAGCTTTATCACTCTCACTTAGCCATAGAAGTCTACAATTTTAAATTTTGGCGAAGTCCCTAGTATTCGGAAGGCCGAACTTGGGGCGCTATATATGCCTAAATCGGACAAGGTCGATTCCTCGCCCGAAGCAGAAAAAATCTTTAAGGATTTGAGACCTCTCGAACAGCGACTAGCTCTCGCCGCATCATGACAGTCAGTTTTAGGCTTTCTCTACTGAGGTGCTCGTCCGGAAGAACCGGGACACAATCGCAGTAGTTCTCCCAGTGCTACCTTAGCCGATATAGCGGAATGTAAGGTACCAAAACATGGGAGCCGGGCAAACCCAACTATTGACCCAAGATATGATTTGGAGCTGATGCATATAATGCTATAAGTTCGGGGTGCCGCACTGTCGAAAGTGTTCGGACTTTTCTTGTCGTGTTATGGGGTACACTGAAGCCCCTGGCGCACTGGACGTACCAGAATGTACGGTTCCAATTTGTCGTAAATGAGCAGTCAGGGAAAAAAGATGAAGAAAGGCAATAATAAGCTAACGCTGTGCATTGTTATTTAAATGATACATCAAAGCGTATGTATACAAGTAGTGCAATAAGCAAAAATAGGACTCTTTGACATGTCCTATCCAAGGTCAGGCTGCGTGTGGGTATGTAAAACAGGTATAGCGATCGTTATCAGAGACCACCTGGGGATTCCCTTGTACGTCAAAGCTTCTTGCTTCCTTGGTGTTTCCTTCCCGTGATGGGTACGATAATCAGGGTATCAGAGAGGGCCTTCAGAGAATAGGGTCCTTAAAGGAAGAAAATGGTAAAGATATACGGGTCCTGAGGCGGTTGAGCCGCATTGTGGGGCGTGCCATAGCCGTGCCTCCGCCTATGCCCATGGTATCTTCAGTGCGTAATTATGTATGTGCGACGCAAATTTCACCGCTTGACTGGGACTAGGACGGAGGCAGACTTGCTAGGCGAGCTCAGAACGTGCTGGGCGATCCTGTTGCAGGGTACTCTGGACTCGCTTGAACGTGTCTGGGGGCTTTATCACCGAATTGGCGGTTTGCCTCAGAAGGCTGCTTTGTACTTCTGCTGCGAGGGCCGCAGTGTGCTCCTCCGTACGGAGCGAGCGTTCTGTGTTTCCATTAACTGTTATAACCCCGCGAGGTCCTAGCATTTTGAGCTTGAGGTATGCATAATGCAGTACCGCATTGAATCTGGCGAATGCGGTTCGTCCGAGCAGTGCGTGATAGCCAATGCGGAAGGGGACGATATCGAAGATCAACTCCTCGCTTCGGAAGTTGTCCGGGGATCCGAGGACCACTTCCAGTGTGATTGAGCCCATGCAACAGGCCTCTATACCTGGTATGACACCTTTAAAGGTGGTTTTCGTGGGTTTGATCCTCGAGGGGTCGATACCCATTTTGCGCACTGTATCCTGATAGAGCAGGTTCAGGCTGCTGCCACCGTCCATAAGGACTCGAGTGAGGTGAAATCCGTCGATGATGGGGTCAAGGACCAATGCGGCAGAACCGCCATGACGATACTGGTAGGGTGGTCACTGCGATCGAAAGTGATCGGACAAGAAGACCATGGGTTGAACTTTGGGGCGACTGGCTCCATCGCATAGACGTCCCTTAGTGCATGCTTCCGTTCCCGCTTGGGAATATGGGTTGCGTATATCATGTTCACTATTTTCACTTGGGGAGGAAATTTCTTCTGTCCTCCTGTGTTTGGCGGCCGGGGCTCCTCCTCATCGTCGCAATGCAGCCCCTTTTCCTTGTTTTCGGCATTCAACTTGTCGGCCTGTTTGAACACCCAGCATTCTCTGTTGGTGTGGTTGGCTGGTTTATCGGGATGCCGTGAATTTGACACGAGCGATCGAGTATGCGGTCCAAACTAGACGGGCCTGGATTGCTTCTTTTGAACGGCTTTTTCCGCTGACCGGATTTACAACCACTGAATCCGGCATTGACTGTCGTGTCTTTGGCGTTGTCACTGTTGTTGCGGCGGTTGTGTCTGTTGCGACGTGGCTTGCCGTTGCTATCTCTGGCATCTGAATTGCCAGGATTTCTTGATGTGTTGTTGCTGTGAGCCAGCCAGCTGTCCTCGCCCGCACAAAAGTGGGTCATGAGTGTCGTGAGGGCTGCCATGGACTTTGGCTTCTCTTGGCCGAGGTGTCGGGCGAGCCACTCATCACAGATGTTATGCTTAAATGCCGCTAAGGCCTTGGCATCCGGACAGTCGACAATTTGGTTCTTTTTAGTTAGGAACCGAGTCCAGAATTTCTTGGCTGACTCCCCGGGCTGTTGGGTTAAGTGACTCAAGTCATCAACATCCGGTGGTCGCACATAAGTGCCCTGGAAGTTGTCAAGGAATGCGTCTTCCAAGTTCTCCCAACTACCAATGGAGTTTGCCGGCAGTCTATTCAGCCAATGCCGAGCCGGTCCTTTGAGTTTTAGTGAGAGGTACTTGATGGCATGTAGATCGTCACCGCGGGCCATGTGGATGTGGAGGAGGAAATCTCCAATCCATACCGCGGGGTCTGTTGTACCATCATATGATTCAATGTTTACGGGTTTAAACCCTTCTGGGAATTCGTGATCCATTACTTCATCGGTGAAGCATAGGTGGTGTGCGGCGCCTCTGTGCCGGGCTATATGACGACGCAGTTCATACGAGTCTTGTCTGCTGTATTCGGCCCGGCCGGATTTGCTTTTAGTATATCCTGCTTGACGGTCGTCGTCACGTGTTGGGGCGCGCCCCCGTGATCCGTAGATCGATCTTGTATGTCCTGCTTTGTTTTCCAATACGTCTCGCAGGTCCTGCGTGTAGCCCCGGGCCTTGGTGTTTTTGTTTGACTGGCGATGGGGTGCGGGCTGGACTTCGGGCTGATATGTCGCTTTGTCTCGGCCACGAGGTGCCGGTCAGCCGCATCATACGCTGATAGTGTAGGCTTTACTGCTTCCTCCTCGAGTTGGGGTAGCAACCTGCGCTTTGGGTAACTTTTGGTTGGGCGCTCGTGTTGGGGAACGTAGTAATTTCAAAAAAATTCCTACGCACAAGCAAGATCATGGTGATGCATAGCAACGAGAGGGGAGAGTGTGATCTACGTACCCTTGTAGACCGATAGCGGAAGCGTTAGCACAACGCGGTTGATGTAGTCGTACGTCTTCACGGCCCGACCGATCAAGCACCGAAACTACGGCACCTCCGAGTTTTAGCACACGTTCAGCTCGATAACGATCCCCGGACTCCAATCCAGCAAAGTGTCGGGAAGAGTTCCGTCAGCATGACGGCGTGGTGACGATCTTGATGTTCTACCCTCGCAGGGCTTCACCTAAGCACCGCTACAATATTATCGAGGATTATGGTGGAAGGGGGCACCGCACACGGCTAAGAATATGATCACATGGATCAACTTGTGTCTAGAGGTGCCCCCCTGCCCCCGTATATAAAGGAGCAAGGGAGGAGGAGGCCGGCCCTAGGAGGGGGCGCGCCAAGTGTTGAGTCCTACTAGGACTCCCTAGTCCTAGTAGGATTCCACCTCCCATATGGAATAGGAAAAGAGGAAGGGAAAAGGAGAAGGAAAGAAGGGGGCGCCCCCCTTCCCTAGTCCAATTCGGACCAGACCAAGGGGAGGGGTGCGGCCACCCTTGAGGCCGTTTTTCTTCTTTCCCGTATGGCCCAATAAGGCCCAACACGTATTCCAGTAACTCTCCGGTACTCTGAAAAATACCCGAATCACTCGGAACCTTTTCGATGTCCGAATATAGTCGTCCAATATATCGATATTTACGTCTTGACCATTTCGAGACTCCTCGTCATGTCCCCGATCTCATCCGGGACTCCGAACTCCTTCGGTACATCAAAACTCACAAACTCATAATATAACTGTCATTGAAACCTTAAGCGTGCGGACCCTACGGGTTCGAGAACAATGTAGACATGACCGAGACACGTCTCCAGTCAATAACCAATAGCGGAACCTGGATGCTCATATTGGCTCCCACATATTCTACGAAGATCTTTATCGGTCAGACCGCATAACAACATACGTTGTTCCCTTTGTCATTGGTATGTTACTTGCCCGAGATTCGATCGTCGGTATCTTAATACCTAGTTCAATCTCGTTACCGGCAAGTCTCTTTACTCGTTCCGTAATACATCATCTCACAACTAACTCATTAGTTGCAATGCTTGCAAGGCTTATGTTATGTGCATTACCGAGAGGGCCCAGAGATACCTCTCCGACAATCGGAGTGACAAATCCTAATCTTGAAATACGCCGACCCAACATGTACCTTTGGAGACACCTGTAGAGATCCTTTATAATCACCCAGTTACGTTGTGACGTTTGGTAGCACACAAAGTGTTCCTCCGGCAAATGGGAGTTGCATAATCTCATAGTCATAGGAACATGTATAAGTCATGAAGAAAGCAATAGCAACATACTAAACGATCGGGTGCTAAGCTAATGGAATGGGTCATGTCAATCACATCATTCTCCTAATGATGTGATCCTGTTAATCAAATAACAACTCTTTTGTTTATGGTTAGGAAACATAACCATCTTCGATTAACGAGCTAGTCAAGCAGAGGCATACTAGTGACACTATGTTTGTCTATGTATTCACACATGTATTATGTTTCCGGTTAATACAATTCTAGCATGAATAATAAACATTTATCATGATATAAGGAAATAAATAATAACTTTATTATTGCCTCTAGGGCATATTTCCTTCAGCTCGAGTTCGTATTCCTCGGCTGCCAGGACCTCGGTCCATCTATCCGCTAGCAGATCTTGATCAGCTTGAAGCTGTTGCTGCTTTTTCTTCAGGCTTTTTGCTGTGTCTATAAGCCGGCACTTGAAGCGCTCCTGCTCGACGGGATCCTCAGGCACAATGAATTCTTCATCGCCGAGGCTCACCTCGTCTTCAGATAGGGGCATGTAATTGCCATCCCCTGATTCTCCGTCTGTCGCCTGTTCCTTAGGGCTCGCTTGCCCATCCTCCTGCTCGAAGCCTGGCTGGAGGGGATTGTCTTCGTCTTCGGCACTGTCCGCAGTGTTATTGTCTCTTGTGCCGGTATCGCTGCTTTTGCTATGGTGGGGCTTAGAGCGGCGTCGATGATGCCGATGCTTAGATTGCTTCTCGAGGGGATTATCCTCTGTCGCCTTATTGCCATTGCTTTCATTGGGGGTGTCCACCATGTATATATCATACGATGAGGTGGCTGTCCAGCGCCCTGTGGGCGGTGGTTCCTATTCTTCTCCTGCATCGTTGTCCATACCGTCGATGTCTTTGGAGCCAAAATCAAGCATGTTGGTTAAGTCGTCGAAAGTGGCTATTAAGTGGGTGGTGGGTGGGGAATGAATCTCGTCGTCCGCTTCCCACTCAAGCCGGACATAGTTCGGCCAAAGGTCTCCTGACAAGGAGAGAGACCTCAATGAATTTAGCATGTCGCCCAAGGGCGAGTGCTGAAAGACATCCGCGGAGGTAAACTCCATGATCGGTGCCCGGTCAGATTCGATAGGCACGGACACAAGCAGTTCGGAGCCTGTGGTCGGGGACGAATCCAAAGGTCCGGTAACACAGGTCTCATAGGAGGTGAAGTCAGTATTTGGCTCTATCGCCGCTGAGTGTGCGGCCTCCGTGGCAGGGTCCATCCACCCGTCCTCGGAGGGCATGGTCTGCTCCAGATTGGGGGCCGGAGTAGCCACAGGTGTGATCTCCCGAACACCGTCCAACGGCAGAGCTAAGTCATGCTCGTCGTGACTGTGCAGCGCACCTGACATGGGCTCGAATCCGTCGAAGATCAAGTCTCCGCGGATGTCGGCAGTATAGTTCAAGCTTCCAAACCTGACCTGATGGCCAGGGGCGTTGCTCTCGATCTGCTCCAGATGGCCAAGTGAGTTGGCCCGCAGTACGAAGTCGCCGAATATGAAGATCTGTCCGTGGAGAAAAACCTCACCCTGGATTGCATCATTGCTGATGATCGAAGGAGCCATCAAGCCTTTATCGTGACGGCACAGTGGAACTCTCAATGAAAGCACCAATGTCGGTGTCAAAACCGGCGGACCTCGGGTAGGGGGTCCCGAACTGTGCGTCTAAGGCTGATGGTAACAGGAGGCGGGGGACACAATGTTTACCCAGGTTCGGGCCCTCTCGGTGGAGGTAATACCCTACTTCCTGCTTGATTGATCTTGATGATATGAGTATTACAAGAGTTGATCTACCACGAGATCGTAGAGGCTAAACCGTAGAAGCTAGCATATGATTATGATTGTTGTTGTCCTACGGACTAAACCCTCCGGTTTATGTAGACACCGGAGGGGTCTAGGATTACACAGAGTCGGTTACAAGGGAGGAGATCTACATATCCGAATTGCCAAGCTTTCCTTCCATGCAAAGGAGAGTCCCACCCGGACACGGGACGAAGTCTTCAATCTTGTATCTTCATAGTCGAACAGTCCGGCCAAAGTATATAGTCCGGCTGTTCGAGGACCCCCTAATCTAGGACTCCCTCACCCTGCCCTTGGCCCATAAGGCCCCCCAACGCTTGCCGGGGCCTCCGAAACCCCTTTCGGACACGCTAGTCATCACCCGGTACCCCCGAAAAAATTCCGGACTCCAATACCCTTCATTCGATATATCGATATTCACCTCCGGACCATTCCGAAACTCCTCGTCATGTCCGGGATCTCATCCGGGACTCCGAACAACCTTTGGTAACCACATACTATTTCCCATAATAACTCTAGCGTCACCGAACCTTAAGTGTGTAGACCCTACGGGTTCAGGAACCATGCAGACATGACCGAGACATCTCTCCGGCCAATAACCAATAGCGGGATCTGGATACCCATATTGGCTCCCACATGTTCCACGATGATCTCATCGGATGAACCACGATGTCGGGGATTCAATCAATCCCTTATACAATTCCCTTTGTCTATTGGTATGTTACTTGCCCGAGATTCGATCGTCGGTATCCCCATACCTCGTTCAATCTTGTTACTGGCAAGTCTCTTTACTCGTTCCGTAACGCATGATCCCGTGGCTAACTCCTTAGTCACATTGAGCTCATTATGATGATGCATTACCGAGTGGGCCTAGAGATACCTCTCCGTCATACGAAGTGACAAATCCCAGTCTCGATTCGTGCCAATCCAACAGACACTTTCGGAGATACCTGTAGTGCACCTTTATAGCCACCCAGTTACATTGTGACGTTTGGTACACCCAAAGCATTCCTACGGTATCCGGGAGTTTCACAATCTCATGGTCTAAGGAAATGATACTTGACATTAGAAAAGCTTTAGCAAACGAACTACACGATCTTGCGCTACGCTTAAGATTGGGTCTTGTCCATCACATCATTCTCCTAATGATGTGATCCCGTTATCAATGACATCCAATGTCCATGGTCAGGAAACCATGACCATCTATTGATCAACGAGCTAGTCAACTAGAGGCTTACTAGGGACATATTACGATCTATGTATTCACACATGTATTATGGTTTCCGGTTAATACAATTATAGCATGAACAATAGACAATTATCATGAACAAGGAAATATAATAATAACAATTATATTATTACCTCTAGGGCATATTTCCAATAGTATGGGTCTGATATGTCTCCAACGTATCTATAATTTATGAAGTATTCATGCTATTATATTATCAACCTTGGATGTTTTATATGAATTTATATGCTATTTTATATGGTTTTGGGGACTAAGCTATTAACCTAGAGCCCAGTGCCAGTTTCTGTTTTTTTCTTGTTTTTGAGTTTTACAGAAAAGGAATATCAAACGGAGTCCAATTGATGTGCCAATTTTTGACGATTTTTTATGAACCAAAAGAAGACCCCAGAGTAAAAGAGTTGGGCCAGGAGAGTCCCAGGGTGTCCACGAGGGTGGGGGCGCCCACCCCCCCCCCCCAGGCGCATGGGCCTGCCTCGTGGACGCCTCAGGCACCTCCTTGACGTGAGACCGACGCAAAAAATTCCTATAAATACAGAAACCTCAGAAAAATAACCACTTGAACATGATGCGTTATGCCACATATTATGATCCAATGATGTGTTGCCATCCTATGATGTTTTGAGTAGATATCCTTTGTCTTTGGGTTGATTGATGATCTAGATTGGTATGAGTTGTATGTTTTATTTTGGTGTTGTCCTATGATGCCCTCCGTGTCGTGCAAGCATGAGGGATTCCCGTTGTAGGGTGTTGCAATACGTTTGTGATTCGCTTATAGTGGGTTGCGTGAGTGACTGAAACACAAACCCGAATAAGGGGGTTGTTGCGTATGGGATAAAGAGGACTTGATGCTTTAATGCTATGGTTGGGTTTTACCTTAATGATCTTTAGTAGTTGCGGATGCTTGCTAGAGTTCCAATCATAAGTGCATATGATCCAAGTAGAGAAAGTACGTTAGCTTATGCCTCTCCCTCATATGAAACTGCAATAGTGATTACCGGTCTTGTTCACAATTGCCTAGGACAATTCCGCACACCGATCCACCATTATTCCACACTCGCTATTTATAATATTTAGTAACATATTCTAACTTATTGATAACAGCACCTACTTTCATATTTTAGCTCTCCGATATCATGCAAAGTTATCTACTCCATACCCACAACGTAGTTTTATTTCTCGTTTCTAGTTGGAAGCAAACGTTCGGTGTACGTAGAGTCGTATCAGTGGTAGATAGGGCTTGAGAGAATATTGATCTTACCTTTAGCTCCTTGTGGGTTCGACACTCCATACTTATCACTTCCACCTTTGGAAATTGCTACGATGATTCCTTGCACTTGGGGATTATCAAGCTCTTTTCTGGCGCCGTTGCCGGGGAGCAATAGCGTGGGGTTGATATTCTCGTGTGTGATTGTTTGCTTTCTTCACTAATTAGATCTTGTTTTTCCTTTTTTTTGTTTCTGTTTAGTTGTGGGTGAAATATAAAAAATTTAAAAGAATGAAAATACCAAAAAAAATACTTGCCTCTCATGCCTAAAAAGTTTTTCAAAAAGAGAAGTGATTGGAAAGTTATGCATTGAAGAAGTGAGGGTCGACCTTGAGCACTTGTGTTCATGCTCACGGAAACAATGTATAATTTTTCATGGAAGTTTCTCTGTAAATAATTATCCCCTTATATATATATCCATTGTATTATAAAAATAATGTGCCAAGCTTTGGTTTTAGAATGATTAGATTGCTTGTTTACTATGTGCAGAACAAAAACAGAAACTTTGGCTGTAGCGCGTGATTTTACATTTTTTACTGGAAAGTCAAATGGGTCTGAAATTTTTTGAAAATTACTTCTGTATAATTTTTTCGAATTTTCAAATTTATTTCATAATTTTTGTAGTTACATAAGTTTACTAAACCTCCAGATTACTACAGACTGTCCTGTTTTAGACAGATTCTGTTTTTCTTGTGTTGTTTGCTTATTTTGATGAATCTATGGGTAGTATCGGGGGGGGGGGGGGGTATGTACCATGGTGAAGTTGGAATACAGTAGATATAGTTCTAATATGAAATTGGAATGAGTTTGCAACAGTACCTAAAGGTAGTGCTTTGCTTTATTATACTAACGGATCTCACAAAGTTTTTGTTAAAGTTTTTTGTGGATGAAGTGTTCGAATAACGAGGAGTTACCGATGTGAGAAGAATAAAGAGAGGCAAGAGCTCAAGCTTGGGGATTCCCAAGGCACCCCAAGTAAATATTCTAAGGATACTCAAGCATCTAAGCTTGGGGATGCCCCGGTTGGCATCCCATCTTTCTTCTTCAACAATTATCGGCATACCTCGGTTTTTGTTTCGTTCACATGATTTGTGTCCTTTGTGCTTTTTGTTATTCCTTTATGAACCATGCTAGTATGAGGTAGCCCTTCATTGATTTATAGAATGCTTCATGTGCTTCACTTATATCTTTTAAGTATGATCTTATAGAATTGCTCTTTGAGCTTCACTTAAATCTTTTGAGTATGGCTTTATAGAATGCTTTGTGTGCTTCACTTATACATTTTGAGCTTGGACATTGGTTAGTTTATGTTAATTGTAGAATGCTCCATGAACTTAACTTATATCTTTTGGAGTATGAAAAATACTATCATCTAAAGTGGGTTTCTAAGAGTGTCAACTTTAGGAACTAGTGATCCCGCCATTCCGAATGAGGAGAATTTTGCTTATGTGGAGAGTAGTAAAATTTCTATGCTCGTAGATCATGAAAAGAATGCTTTATGTGATGGTAATATTGTTGAACTCATTCATGATTCTACTGAAAATTATTATGAGGGAGGAATACATGCTTGTAGGAGTGCAATAATATCAAGTTTTCCTCTCTATGTGCTTAAAGTTTTGAAGTTATACTTGTTTTGCCTTCCTATGCTAGTCGATTCTTGTTCCCATAAATTGTGTGCTCACAAAATACCAAGGCATAGGAAGTGGGTTAGGTTTAAATGTACTAGTCATATTCTTCATGATGCTCTCTTTATGTTCAAGTCTTATCTTTCATGTGAGCATCATTGAAATCATCATGCCTAGCTAAAAGGCATTAAAGAAAAGCACTTGTTGGGAGACAACCCAATATTTACCCTTACTGTTCTTGTGTGTTTACATGATTAAGCTACTGTATTAATCATGTTTTATAGCTTTTGTTTCAATATAGTGCCAAGTAAGACCTTTGGGAAGACTTGGGTGAAAGTTAATGTGATCTTGCTGTAAAAAACAGAAACTTTGCGCTCACGAGATTAGCTGCCATTTTTTACAGAAGAGTGCTTTGGTGCTGATTCTTTTTGAAGAAGATTAATAGACAAATTCCTCTGTTCCACCAATTTATTTAATAATTTTTTGAGTACCAGAAGTATGGTTAGTGTTCAGATCACTACAGACTGTTCTGTTTCTGACAGATTCTGTTTTCATTGCATAGTTTGCTTGTTTTCTAGTTTCTATGACTTATATTCCTCAATATAAATTGTAGAAATGATATGGTACAGTAGGAATTGTGTGATAATAATTATGATCTTTGTCTTAGACATTACCAAGGTGAATGGTTTACTCTTTATCATACTAACCTATCTCACGAAGTTCCGTTAAGTTTTGTGTGATTGAAGTTTTCAAGCTTTGGGTGAGATATCGATATGAGGAGAATAAGGAGTGGAAAGACCCTAAGCTTGGGGATGCACAAGGCACCCCAAGGTAATATTAAAGTAAGACTCAAGCGCCTAAGCTTGGGGATGCCCTGGAAGGCATCCCCTCTTTCGTCTTCAAAACTATCGGTATACCTTACTCGGAGCTATATTTTTATTCGTCGCATGATATGTGTTTTGCTTGGAGAGTATTTTAAATTTTACTTGCTGTTTGAATAAAATCATTGGATCTGAAATATTAAATGAAAAAGAATCCTCCCATGGATAGTTAATTATTTGACTACTCAGTGTCCTTCACTATTATCTTTTGGAGTAGTTTGTCATTTACTCACGTGCTTTACGTATATCCTATGAGTAAATGGTTGAATAATTGAATATCATAAATATGAATTTATATATGTTTCATATGCTTGTACCATGGGGAGTAATGACTTCACATAGAATAAGTATAGGTAGTAAACTTATTGAAAGTTAGCAAACGTAGAATTGGTCACTTAAACAATTCATGAAAGAATATTGAAGGAAGAGAGATTTCACATATAAATATACTATCTTGGACATCTTTTGTAATTGTGAGCACTCATTAAAATATGACATTCTAAAATGTTGATGTTGGACAAGGAAGACAACGTAATGGGTTATGTTTTCTTATATCTGAAATAAAGTATATTGTCTTGGATCATCCAACATGTTGAGCTTGCTTTTCCCCCTCATGCTAGCCAAATTCTTTGCACCAAGTAGATATACTACTTGTCCTTCCAAACATTCCTTAAACCAGTTTTGCCATGAGAGTCCACCATACCTACCTATGGATTGAGTAAGATCCTTCAAGTTGTCATTGGTGCATGCAATAAAAAAATTGCCTTCTAAATATGTATGATCTATTAATGTGGAGAAAATAAGATTTATACGATCTTGTGATGTGGAAGAAATAAAAGCGATGGACTGCATAATAAAGGTCCATATCACAAGTGGCAATATAAAGTGACGTTCTTTTGCATTAAGATTTTGTGCATCCAACCATAAAAGCGCATGACAACCTCTGCTTCCCTCTAAGAAGGGCCTATCTTTTACTTTTATCTTCTACCCTTATGCAAGAGTCATGGTGATCTTCACCTTTCCTTTTTACGTTTTATCCTTTGGCAAGCACATTGTGTTGGAAAGATCCTGATATATATATCCAATTGGATGTAAGTTATCATGAACTATTATTGCTGACATTACCCTTGAGGTAAAAGGTTGGGAGGCGAATCTATAAGCCCCTACCTTTCTCTGTGTCCAATTAAAACTTTGAACCATTAAATATCACGTGGGTGTTAGCAATTGTGGAAGATTAAATGATAGTTGAGTATGTGGGGTTTGCTAAATCAAAGCTCTGACATAGACCCTTCCTGAAAATAAGATGAATTGTAATTGTTTGATGACTGAGAATATAGTTTGTTAGTTTCAAGAAAGTTTATGATCTATACTTTAACATGTGAATAGCTTGTTACTTG
The DNA here is from genome assembly GCF_056163025.1 of Triticum urartu. Lineage (NCBI taxonomy): Eukaryota > Viridiplantae > Streptophyta > Magnoliopsida > Poales > Poaceae > Triticum > Triticum urartu. Next base: position 592,665,091 of record NC_141876.1, read on the forward strand.
ATCATGAAAAGTTTTATGAAGATGAGCTATTGTTATGATATATAATGATGCTAGAAAAAGTGATTGGAACTATCATTGATGAAACTTATGCACTTGCTAGCATTCACACTTCATAAATTATTTATTTTATCATTTACCTACTCGAGGACGAGCAGGAATTAAGCTTGGGGATGCTGATACGTCTCCAACGTATCTATAATTTATGAAGTATTCATGTTATTATATTATCAACCTTGGATGTTTTATATGCATTTATGTGCTATTTTATATGGTTTTTGGGACTAACCTATTAACCTAGAACCCAGTGCCAGTTTCTATTTTTTCCTTGTTTTTGAGTTCTACAGAAAAGGAATATCAAACGGAGTCCAATTGATGTGCCAATTTTTGACGATTTTTTATGGACCAAAAGAAGACCCCGGAGTAAAAGAGTTGGGCCAGGAGAGTCCTAGGGCGTCCACGAGGGTGGGGGCGCTCCCCCCCCAGGCGCGTAGGCCTGCCTCATGGACGCCTCAGGCACCTCCTTGACGTGAGACCGACGCCAAAAATTCCTATAAATACAGAAACCTTAGAAAATTAACCTAGATCGGGAGTTCCGCCACCAGAAGCCTTCGTAGCCACCGAAAACCAATCTAGGCCCTCTCTGGCACCCTGCCGGAGGGGGCCATCATCAGCGGAGGCATGGAGGAGGATCCCGGAGGGGCCATTATTGTCATGAAGGCCAAGGACCAGAGGGAGAACCTCTCCCCATCCAGGGGGAGGCCATGGAGGAGGAAGCACAAGGGGGAGAACCTCTCCTCCTCTCTCTTGGTGGCACTGGAGTGCCATCGGGAGGGGAATCATCGCCGCGGTGATCGTCTTCATCAACATCACCATCATCATCACCATCCTTATCTCTTTTACGCGGTCCACTCTCCCGCACCCCGCTGTAATCCCTACTTGAACATGGTGCTTTATGCCACATATTATGATCCAATGATGTGTTGCCATCCTATGATGTTTTGAGTAGATATCCTTTGTCTTTGGGTTGATTGATGATCTAGATTGGTATGAGTTGTATGTTTTATTTTGGTGTTGTCCTATGGTGCCCTCCGTGTCGCGCAAGAATGAGGGATTCCCGCTGTAGGGTGTTGCAATACATTTATGATTCGCTTATAGTGGGTTGCATGAGTGACTGAAACACAAACTCGAGTAACGGGGTTGTTGCGTATGGGATAAAGAGGACTTGATGCTTTAATGCTATGGTTGGGTTTTACCTTGATGATCTTTAGTAGTTGCGGATGCTTTCTAGAGTTCCAATCATAAGTGCATATGATCCAAGTAGAGAAAGTATGTTAGTTTATGCCTCTCCCTCATATGAAACTGCAATAGTGATTACCGATCTTGTTAACAATTGCCTAGGACAATTCCGCACACCGATCCACCATTATTCCACACTCGCTATTCATAATATTTAGTAACATATTCTAACTTATTGATAACAGCACCTACTTTCATATTTTAGCTCTCCGATATCATGCAAAGTTATCTACTCCATACCCACAACGTAGTTTTATTTCTCGTTTCTAGTTGGAAGCAAACGTCCGGTGTACGTAGAGTCGTATCAGTGGCAGATAGGGCTTGAGAGAATATTGATCTTACCTTTAGCTCCTTGTGGGTTTGACACTCCATACTTATCACTTCCACCTTTGGAAATTGCTATGATGATTCCTTGCACTTGGGGATTATCAGGGGCGCATAAACACACACACCACCGTCGACGCTAATCAGCCGCATCACCACCAACATCCCTGCAATGAGCAACACACGCGCGCGCGCACACACACACATCGAAACATTGAACTAGATTAAGCTTCACAAGATTACTAGCTAGCAACCAAGGTTATCCCATGTCCTCAAGAATGTAACAGGCTACTCACAACACATCATATGGATCATGATCAGTGAAGATGAATATATTATGAGTAACAATATGAACATATAAATCTTTCACCAATAAAACTTCTAAGCGTCAACTACAAGAAGTAATCAACACCAGAAATTATACTCGAAAGGATTTGAGGTAAAAGTTCGTAGAACAAAAAGCTAGGGTTGATGGAGTTCATTGCCATCTTCCTAAATTTAGCATGAGGTAAAAATTCCAGCAATCAAAATAACCATTGTTTTGCACTTGCTTCTCGCATCTCCAAAATATGTTTGGCAAGATCTCCACCTATAAAGGCCCATGCTCAGCTTGCCATTTTTCACTCAAGCAAAGTGTCTCTAAGAGTCTATATTCCCTCACAATTGACAACTATCAACATTAGTCATCTTTCTGTTGAGTCGGACATCCTCGGATGACAATGAGTGCTTCCCTGATCTCCAAAGGAATTTTTTGATTTTAGCCGACGCCTGGACATTCTAGAAGGAAATCTAGTGCTTCTCCTCCACGGACCCATTTGAAGTTGCTTTTCTCTCTTCTAGCCAATCCTCAACCTAGTTCTCGTGTTTGCTAACATTCTATAGGCTGATCCCACGAAAAACAACTCTTATTTCTCGGACTGCCAAGCCATAAATCATCCATTGGGAGAGTGCAAAGAGGAGTACTTTTGATTGCAGTTGCATCAATAGAAAGGAAAAATTGTTGAATTAAGTCGTCTCTCCATGTTACAGAAGTATTATCAATTAGCTCACTAACAACACATGGATGAATTATTGATACGTCTCCAATGTATCTACTTTTTCTCATGCTTTTCCTCTTGTTTTGGACTCTAATTTGCATGATTTGAATGAAACTAACCCCGGACTGACGCTGTTTTCAGCAGAACTACCATGGTGTTGTTTTTGTGCAGAAATAAAAGTTCTCGAAATGGAACAAAACTTTGTGAGGATTTTTTATATCAACAATAAGAATTCTAGAGCCAAGACCCACCAGAGAGGGCCCCTGGGTGGGCACAACCCATCAGGGCGCGCCCCCCTCTCCTAGCGCGCCCAGGTGGGTTGTACCCACCTGGTGGCCCCGCAGACGACCCCCTGATACTATAAAATCACGTATTTTCAGAAAAAAAAACAGGGAGAAAGAATTATCGCGATCCACGAGATGGAGCCGTCACCAAGCCCTGTTCTTCCTCGGGAGGGCAGATCTGGAGTCCGTTTGGGGCTCCGGAGAGGGGGATCTTCGTTCTTCATCATCACCAACCCTTCTCCATCGCCAATTCCATGATGCTCCCCACCGAGAGTGAGTAATTCCTTCATAGGCTCGCTGGTCGGTGAGGAGTTGGATGAGATTCATCATGTAATCGAGTTAGTTTTGTTAGGGCCTGATCCCTAGTATCCACTATGTTCTTAGATTGATGTTGCTATGCCTTTTGTTATGCTTAATGCTTGTCACTTTGGGCCCGAATGCCATGATTTCAGATCTGAACCGTTTATGTTATCATCATTATATCCATGTTCTAGATCCGATCTTGCAAGTTATAGTCACCTACTACGGTTATGATCCGACAACCCCGGAGTGACAACAACCGGGCCCACTCTCGCTGATGACCGTAGTTTGAGGAGTTCATGTATTCACCGCGTGTTATTGCTATGTTCCGATTCTCTATTAAAAGAGAGGCCTTAATATCCCTTAGTTTCCAATATGGACCTGTTGGAAATATGCCCTAGAGGCAATGATAAAATGGTTATTATTATATTTCCTTGTTCATGATATAATTGTCTATTGTTCATGCTATAATTGTGTTATCCGGAAATCGTAATACATGTGTGAATACATAGACCACAACATGTCCCTAGTGAGCCTCCAGTTGATTAGCTCGTTGATCAATAGATGGTCATGGTTTCCTGACCATGGACATTGGATGTCATTGATAACGGGATCACATCATCAGGAGAATGATGTGATGGACAAGACCCAATCCTAAGCATAGCACAAGATCGTGTAGTTCGTCTGCTAGAGCTGAATGTTAAGTATCATTTCCTTAGACCATGAGATTGTGCAACTCCCGGATACCATAGGAGTGCTTTGGGTGTACCAAACGTCACAACGTAACTGGGTGACTATAAAGGTGCACTACAGGTATCTCCGAAAGTGTCTGTTGGGTTGGCATGAATCGAGACTGGGATTTGTCACTCCGTATGGCGGAGAGGTATCTCTGGGCCCACTTGGTAATGCATCATCATAATGAGCTCAGTGTGACTAAGTAGTTGGTCACGGGATCGTGCATTACGGCACGAGTAAAGTGACTTGCCGGCAACGAGATTGAACAAGGTATTGGGATACCGACGATCGAATCTCGGGCAAGTAACGTACCGATTGACAAAGGGAATTGTATACGGGATTGCTTGAATCCTCGACATCGTGGTTCATCCGATGAGATCATCGTGGAACATGTGGGAGTCAACATGGGTATCCAGATCCCGTTGTTGGTTATTCACCGGAGAGTTTTCTCGGTCATGTTTGCATGGTTCCCGAACCTGTAGGGTCTACACACTTAAGGTTCGATGACGCTAGGGTTATTAGGAAGACTTTTATGTGATTACCGAATGTTGTTCGGAGTCCCGGATGAGATCCCGGACATCATGAGGAGTTCCGGAATGGTCCGTAGGTGAAGATTTATATGTAGGAAGTTGTCATACGGTCACCGGAAAGGTTCGGGGCATATCGGTATTGTACCGGGGCCACCGGAGGGGTTCCGGGGGTCCACCGGGCGGGGCCACCTCTCTCGAAGGGCCTAATGGGCTGTAGAGGAAAGGGAACCAGCCCTACATGGGCTGGGCGCATCCCCCCTTGGGCCCATGCGCCTAGGGTTGGGGGGGAACCCTAAGGGGGCGCCCCCCTTGCTTGGGGGGCGAGCCCCCTCCCCTTGGCCGCCACCCCCCCTCTAGATCTCATCTAGAGGGGCCTGGCCCCCTTCCTCCTTCCCCTATATATAGAGGGGCAAGGGGAGGGCTGCACACAACATCCAAGGTGCAGCCCCTCCCCTCCCCAACACCTCTCCTCCTGCGCAAGAGCTTGGCGAAGCCCTGCCGGAGTACTGCAGCTCCACCACCACCACGTCGTCGTGCTGCTGTTGGAGCCCTCTTCCTCAACCTCTCCCTCCTCCTTGCTGGATCAAGGCACGGGAGATGTCCTCGCTCCATACGTGTGTTGAACGCGGAGGTGCCGTCTGTTCGGCCCTAGGATCTTCGGTGATTTAGATCACGACGAGTACGAATCCATCAACCCCGTTCTCTTGAACGCTTCCGCTCGCGATCTACAAGGGTATGTAGATGCACTCCTCTCCCCTCGTTGCTAGATGACTCCATAGATTGATCTTGGTGATGCGTAGAAAATTTTAAATTTCTGCTACGTTCCCCAACAGTGGCATCATGAGCTAGGTCTATGCATAGTTTCTATGCATGAGTAGAACACAAGTTGTTGTGGGCGTCGATTTTGTCAATTTACTTGCCGTTACTAGTGTTATCTTGATTCGGCGGCATCGTGGGATGAAGCGGCCCGGACCGACCTTACACGTACGCTTACGTGAGACTGGTTCCACCAACTGACATGCACTAGTTGCATAAGGTGGCTAGCGGGTGTCTGTCTGTCCCACTTTAGTCGGATCGGATTCGATGAAAAGGGTCCTTATGAAGGGTAAATAGAAATTGGCATATCACGTTGTGGTTTTGGCGTAGGTAAGAAACGTTCTTGCTAGAAACCTATAGCAGCCATGTAAAAATTTGCAACAACAATTAGAGGACGTCTAACTTGTTTTTGCAGCATATGTCGTGTGATGTGATATGGCCAAAAGGATGTGATGAATGATATATGTGATGTATGAGATAGATCATGTTCTTGTAATAGGAATCACGACTTGCATGTCGATGAGTATGACAGCCGGCAGGAGCCATAGGAGTTGTCTTAATTTATTTATGACCTGCGTGTCAACTTATACGTCATGTAATTACTTTACTTTATCAGTAACCGTTAACCATAGTAGTAGAAGTAATAGTTGACGAGACAACTTCATGAAGACACGATGATGGAGATCATGGTGTCATGCCGGTGACGACGATGATCATGGCGCCCTGAAGATGGAGATCAAAAAGGAGCAAAATGATATTGGCCATATCATGTCACTATTTGATTGCATGTGATGTTTATCATGTTTTACATCTTATTTTCTTAGAACGACGGTAGCATAAATAAGATGATCCCTCGCAATAATTTCAAGAAAGTGTTCCCCCTAACTGTGCACCGTTGCTAAGGTCCATTGTTCCGAAGCACCACATGATGATCGGGTGTGATAGGTTCTAACGTTCGCATACAACGGGTGTAAGCCAGATTTACACACGTAAAACACTTAGGTTGACTTGACGAGCCTAGCATGTACAGACATGGCCTCGGAACACGGAAGACCGAAAGGTCGAACATGAGTCGTATGGAAGATAGGATCAACATGAAGATGTTCACCGATGATGACTAGTCCGTCTCACGTGATGAACGGACACGGCCTAGTTGAATCGGATCATGTATCACTTAGATGACTAGAGGGATGTCTATCTGAGTGGGAGTTCATTAAATAATTTGATTAGATGAACTTAATTATCATGAACTTAGTCTAAAATCTTTACAATATGTCTTGTAGATCAAATGGCCCACGCTAATGTTGTCCTCAAGTTCAACGCGTTCCTAGAGAAAACCAAGCTGAAAGACGATGGTAGCAACTATACGGACTGGGTCCAGAACTTGAAGATCATCCTCATAGCTGCCAAGAAAGCATATGTCCTTGAAGCACCGCTAGGTGAAGCACCACCCCCAGCAAACCAAGATGTTATGAACGCTTGGCAGTCCCGTGCTGATGATTACTCCCTGGTTCAGTGCGGCATGCTTTACAGCTTAGAACCAGGGCTCCAGAAGCGTTTTGAGCAACACGGAGCATATGAGATGTTCCAAGAGCTAAAAATGGTTTTCCAAGCTCATGCCCGGGTCGAGAGATATGAAGTCTCCGACAAGTTCTACAGTTGTAAGATGGAGGAGAATAGTTCCGTCAGCGAGCACATACTCAAAATGTCTGGGTTGCACAACCGCTTGTCTCAGCTGGGAGTTAATCTCCCGGATGATGCGGTCGTTGAAAGAATCCTTCAGTCGCTCCCACCTAGCTACAAGAGCTTTGTGATGAACTTCAATATGAAGGGGATGGAAAAGACCATTCCTGAGGTATATTCAATGCTGAAATCAGCGGAGGTGGAAATCAAAAAGGAACATCAAGTGTTGATGGTGGATAAAACCACTAAGTTCAAGAAAGGCAAGGGTAAAAAGAACTTCAAGAAGGACGACAAGGGAGTTGCCGCGCCCGGTAAGCAAGCTGCCGGGAAGAAGCCAAAGAATGGACCCAAGCCCGAGATTGAGTGTTTTTATTGCAAGGGAAGTGGTCACTGGAAGCGGAACTGCCCCAAGTACTTAGCGGACAAGAAGGCCGGCAACACCAAAGGTATATGTGATATACATGTTATTGATGTGTACCTTACCAGTACTCGTAGTAGCTCCTGGGTATTTGATACCGGTGCGGTTGCTCATATTTGTAACTCAAAACAGGAGATGTGGAATAAGCGGAGACTGGCGAAGGACGAGGTGACGATGCATGTCGGGAATGGTTCCAAGGTCGATGTGATCGCCGTCGGCACGCTACCTCTACATTTACCTACGAGATTAGTTTTAAACCTCAATAATTGTTATTTAGTGCCAACTTTGAGCATGAACATTGTATCAGGATCTCGTTTAATACGAGATGGCTACTCATTTAAATCCGAGAATAATGGTTGTTCTATTTATATGAGAGATATGTTTTATGGTCATGCCCCGCTGGTCAATGGTTTATTCTTATTTAATCTCGAACGTGATGTTACACATATTCATAGTGTGAGTACCAAAAGATGTAAGGTTGATAATGATAGTTCCACATACTTGTGGCACTGCCGCCTTGGTCACATTGGTGTCAAACGCATGAAGAAACTCCATGCAGATGGACTTTTGGAGTCTCTTGATTATGAATCATTTGACACGTGCGAACCATGCCTCATGGGCAAAATGACCAAGACTCCGTTCTCCGGAACAATGGAGCGAGCAACCAACTTATTGGAAATCATACATACTGATGTGTGCGGTCCAATTTGTGTTGAGGCTCGCGGTGGCTATCGTTATGTTCTCACCCTCACTAATGACTTGAGTAGATATGGGTATGTCTACTTAATGAAACACAAGTCTGAGACCTTTGAAAAGTTCAAGGAATTTTAGAGTGAGGTTGAGAATCAATGTGACAGGAAAATCAAGTTCTTGCGATCAGATCGTGGGGGAGAATATTTGAGTCACGAATTTGGCACGCACTTAAGGAAATGTGGAATAGTTTCACAACTCATGCCGCCTGGAACACCTCAGCGTAATGGCGTGTCCGAACGTCGTAATCGCACTCTATTAGATATGGTGCGATCTATGATGTCTCTTACCGATCTACCGTTGTCATTTTGGGGCTATGCTTTAGAGACCGCCGCATTCACTTTAAATAGGGCACCGTCGAAATCCGTTGAGACGACACCGTATGAATTATGGTTTGGGAAGAAACCTAAGCTGTCGTTTCTAAAAGTTTGGGGATGCGATGCTTACGTGAAGAAACTTCAACCAGAAAAGCTCAAACCCAAATCGGAAAAATGCGTCTTCATAGGATACCCTAAAGAAACTATTGGGTATACCTTCTACCTCAGATCCGAAGGCAAGATCTTTGTTGCCAAGAATGGATCCCTTCTAGAGAAAGAGTTTCTCTCGAAAGAAGTAAGTGGGAGGAAAGTAGAACTTGATGAAGCATTGCCTCTTGAACCGGAGAGTGGCCCAGCTCAGGAAAATGTTCCTGAGGTGCTTGCACCGAGTAGAGAGGAAGTTAATGATGATGATCATGAAACTTCAGATCAAGTTGCTACTAAACTTCGTAGGTCCACAAGGACACGTTCCGCACCAGAGTGGTACAGCAACCCTGTCCTGGAAATCATGTTGTCGGACAATTGTGAACCTTCAAACTATGAAGAAGCCATGGTGGGCCCAGATTCTGACAAATGGCTGGAAGCCATGAAATCTGAGATAGGATCCATGTATGAAAACGAAGTATGGACTTTGACTGACTTGCCCGATGATCGGCGAGCCATAGAAAATAAATGGATCTTTAAGAAGAAGACAGACGCGGATGGTAATGTGACCATCTATAAGGCTCGGCTTGTCGCTAAGGGTTATCGACAAGTTCAAGGGGTTGACTACGATGAGACTTTCTCACCTGCAGCGAAGCTAAAGTCCGTCCGAATCATGTTAGCAATTGCCGCATTCTATGATTATGAGATATGGCAAATGGACGTCAAAACGACATTCCTTAATGGTTTCCTTAAGGAAGAATTGTATATGATACAGCCGGAAGGTTTTGTCGATCCTAAGAATGCTGACAAGGTGTGCAAGCTCCAACGCTCAATCTATGGGCTGGGCAAGCATCTCGGAGTTGGAACATTCGATTTGATGAGATGATCAAAGCGTTTGGGTTTACGCAGACTTATGGAGAAGCCTGTGTTTACAAGAAAGTGAGTGGGAGCTCTGTAGCATTTCTCATATTATATGTGGATGACATACTATTGATGGGAAATGATATAGAATTCTTGGAAATCATAAAGGCCTACTTGAACAAGTGTTTTTCAATGAAGGATCTTAGAGAAGCTGCTTATATATTAGGCATCAAGATCTATAGAGATAGATCGAGACGCCTCATTGGTCTTTCACAGAGTACGTACCTTGACAAGATATTGAAGAAGTTCAATATGGGTCAGTCAAAGAAGGGGTTCTTGCCTGTGTTGCAAGGTATGAGATTGAGCACGGCTCAATGCCCGACCACGGCAGAAGATAGAGAAAAGATGAGTGTCGTCCCCTATGCCTCGGCCATAGGGTCTATTATGTATGCCATGCTGTGTACCAGACCTGATGTAAACCTTGCCGTAAGTTTGGTAGGAAGGTACCAAACTAATCCCGGCATGGAACACTGGACAGCGGTCAAGAATATCCTAAAGTACCTGAAAAGTACTAAGGATATGTTTCTCATTTATGGAGGTGACGAAGAGCTCGTCGTAAAGGGTTATGTCGATGCTAGCTTCGACACAGATCTGGATGACTCCAAGTCACAAACCGGATACGTGTATATTTTGAATGGTGGGGCAGCCAGCTGGTGCAGTTGCAAGCAAAGCGTCGTGGCGGGATCTACATGTGAAGCGGAGTACATGGCAGCCTCGGAGGCAACACAAGAAGCAATCTGGGTAAAGGAGTTCATTACCGACCTAGGAGTTATTCCCAATGCGTCGGGCCCGATGACTCTCTTCTGTGACAACGCTGGAGCTATTGCCCTTGCCAAGGAGCCCAGGTTTCACAGAAAGACCAGACATATCAAGCATCGCTTCAACTCCATTCGTGAAAATGTTCAAAATGGAGACATAGATATTTGTAAAGTGCATACGGACCTGAATGTCGCAGATCCGTTGACTAAACCTCTCCCTCGAGCAAAACAAGATCAACACCAGAACTCTATGGGTGTTTGATTCATCACAATGTAACTAGATTATTGACTCTAGTGCAAGTGGGAGACTGTTGGAAATATGCCCTAGAGGCAATGATAAAATGGTTATTATTATATTTCCTTGTTCATGATAATTGTCTATTGTTCATGATATAATTGTGTTATCCGGAAATCATAATACATGTGTGAATACATAGACCACAACATGTCCATAGTGAGCCTCTAGTTGACTAGCTCGTTGATCAATAGATGGTCACGGTTTCCTGACCATGGACATTGGATGTCATTGATAACGGGATCACATCATCAGGAGAATGATGTGATGGACAAGACCCAATCCTAAGCATATCACAAGATCGTGTAGTTCGTCTGCTAGAGCTTTTCTGAATGTCAAGTATCATTTCCTTAGACCATGAGATTGTGCAACACCCGGATACCGTAGGAGTGCTTTGGGTGTACCAAATGTCACAACGTAACTGGGTGACTATAAAGGTGCACTACAGGTATCTCCCGAAAGTGTCTGTTGGGTTGGCATGAATCAAGACTGGGATTTGTCACTCTGTATGACGGAGAGGTATCTCTGGGCCCACTCGGTGATGCATCATCATAATGAGCTCAGTGTGACTAAGTAGTTGGTCACGGGATCATGCATTACGGCACGAGTAAAGTGACTTTCCGATAACGAGATTGAACGAGGTATTGGGATACCGACGATCGAATCTCGGGCAAGTAACGTACCGATTGACAAAGGGAATTATATACGAGATTGCTTGAATCCTCGACATCATGGTTCATCCGATGAGATCATCGTGGAACATGTGGGAGTCAACATGGGTATCCATATCCCGCTGTTGGTTATTGATCGGAGAGTTGTCTCGGTCATGTCTGCATGGTTCCCGAACCCGTAGGGTCTATACACTTAAGGTTCGATGACGCTAGGGTTATTAGGAAGACTTGTATGTGATTACCGAATGTTGTTCAGAGTCCCGGATGAGATCCCGGACGTCACAAGGAGTTCCAGAATGGTCCGGAGGTGAAGATTTATATATAGGAAGTTGTCATACAGTCACCAGAAAGGTTCGGGGGCATATCGGTATTGTACCGGGGCCACCGGGAGGGGCCACCTCTCTCGGAGGGCCTAATGGGTTGTAGAGGAAAGGGAACCAGCCCTACATGGGCTGGGCGCATCCCCCCTTGGGCCCATGCGCCTAGGGTTGGGGGGAAACCCTAAGGGGGGTGCCCCCCTTGCTTGGGGGGCAAGCCCCCTCCCCTTGGCCGCCCCCCCTCTAGATCTCATCTAGAGGGGGCCGGCCCCCTTCCTCCTTCCCCTATATATAGAGGGGCAAGGGGAGGATGCACACAACATCCAAGGCGCAGCCCCTCCCCTCCCCAACACCTCTCCTCCTCCGCAAGAGCTTGGCGAAGCCCTGCCGGAGTACTGCAGCTCCACCACCACCACGCCATCGTGCTGCTGTTGGAGCCCTCTTCCTCAACCTCTCCTTCCTCCTTGCTGGATCAAGGCACGGGAGACGTCCTCGCTCCGTACGTGTGTTGAACGCGGAGGTGCCGTCCGTTCGGCGCTAGGATCTTCGGTGATTTGGATCACGACGAGTACGACTCCATCAACCCCGTTCTCTTGAACGCTTCCGCTCGCGATCTACAAGGGTATGTAGATGCACTCCTCTCCCCTCGTTGCTAGATGACTCCATAGATTGATCTTGGTGATGCGTAGAAAATTTTAAATTTCTGCTACGTTCCCCAACAGGACCCCCCTGCCATGGGAGGGTAGGACAAAAGATGTCATGTAAGTTCTTTTAATAAATCACGTATGACTATTTACGGAATACATGCCTACATTATATCGATGAACTAGAGCTAGTGTCGTATCGCCCTAGGTTATAACTGTCTCATGATGAATATCATCCAACAAGTCACCGATCCAATGCCTACGAACTTTTCCATATTGTTTCTGCTAAGTTACTACTGCTATCATCATTGTTACACTTGCTACAAAATTACTGCTATCACTATTACTGTTACTATTGCTGCTATCACTACTATCAAACTACTTTGCTACTGATCACTTTGCTGCAGATAATTAATCTCCAGATGTGGTTGAATTGACAACTCAGCTGCTAATACCTTCAAATATTCTTTGGCTTCCATTGTGTCGAATCTATAAATTTGGGTTGAATACTCTACCCTCGAAAACCGTTACGATCCCCTATACTTGTGGGTTATCAATTATTAGCTAAATAAGCAACTGACCTCATGGAAGTGCCCCCTGGTATCCAATTCTATGCCCAAATACGTGTCGAAGCTCCATTATTGCTCCTTCTCATGAGACCTTGAGAGAGCACGTCTCTACCTTCTACTATTGAATGCCATATTTGAGAGGGATTGGAACCCACTTCCGTAGAAAGAATAGTACCAATAGGAAATTAAATAGACTTTATCATCCAAGCACACATGGAATCAAGGCTAGTTAGGATACGCCAAGCTTGTCGAGCCAAAAGAGCGAGGCTAAAAAGTTCGGATGTGTCATTGATCTCCATGATACCCAATGTGATTTCCATTGGCCTTCCTTGCTGCCCCCAAAAAATTGACTGATGAGTTTGTTCATATGTTCACATAATCCCCGAGGTAGTTTGAAACATGACATCGAAAAGATGAGAACTGCTTGTGCCACTGATCTAAAAAGTATCTCCTTGCAAGCGACGGAAATTGCTTTTTTCTACCCATCTATTCACTTTCCCCCACAATCTATCTTTCACATATTTAAAGCTACTTGACTTAAGAGATAAATATTAATATGAGATATAGTTTTGAAGATCCCGTCACGAGAAATCCAACGGGCAAAATGATTCGGTAATTGGATGCACGGTTCCATTGATAAATGCTCCCAATTTTTAAAAAATGTTCTCAAATTTAAAAATTATTCATGAATTTGAAATAATGTTCCCAAATTTCGAATCGGAATTTCAAAAAATGTTCTCAAATTTGAAACAAATGTTCTGAATTTTAAAATGCTCACATATTAAAAAAATTCTCACAAATTGATTTTTTTACATTTCAATAAATGTTCCTATTCAAGAAAATTTGCAAACTTTTCTTGAATTCTAAAAATGTTCGTGATTTCTGAAAAAAAAGTTTCAAAAAATGGCCATGAAACAAAATAATAATAATAACAACTAAAATAATAAAAGAAAAATTAAAAAAGAAACCGAAAAAAAGAAAACCCATAGAACCTTCCCAAAACTGACGGGAAGCACAGAGAAAACCATGCGGACTGGGCTGGCCCAGTATGGTTTGTGGTTGCAAGGGGGTGCATGTTTGGTCGATATCTATAGACCTATGGGGGAGATAGGGACAACGCCGATTGGGAGCTCTCCGGATTTTGTGTATTTTTCTTCAAAATCACTAGTTAAGGGTTACGTCTTGCAAAGTTTACTTCCCCATTTTCTCTGGTTTGACCAATGGGGCACTGCATGTGCATCAGTTGTCGGAACCTGAATTTTTTCCTTTTTTGTATAGATTCATTTTTCCAAGATGTTTTATCTCTTGATCCGTGCGTCCAAATACCAAATCATTTTCAACAATGGATTTCTCATGTTGAAATATCTGAAACTAGATCTCATGCTAATTAGTTTCCACAAAAAAAAATTCCACACAAAAGACAAGAAATAAAAAACTAAGAGCTGAAAAAAAATCCAAATAACAAAATTCAAAAAAAAATAATAAATTATTCATGAAAAAAATGAATACTGAAAAAGGGAAGAGAAAACCCGAAGCCTAGAAGCGTGTTGAGGGGTTTCCCTTTTTTCTGGAAGCACATGATGTGTTTTTCCTCTTTTTTTTGGAGAAGCGCATATACGAAAGTTTGTACTTCCACACAAAGAAAATTTGTGCTTCTCACAAAATCACAAATTTTCTTTCCCTCGAGAAACACAATTGTGCTTCTCGCGGAAGCAAATTTGTGCTTCTCACAAAAACACAATTTTTCTTTCCCTCGGGAAACTTAATTGTGCTTCTCGCGGAAGCAAATATGTGCTTTTCATGAAAACATTTTCCCCTGAAGCATAGCTGTGCTTCACATTTTTTCCCTTCAAAACATCGGAAAAAATAGGCAGAAAACGAAAACAAAAAACCTCCCGGAAAAATCTCATGTTAACCCCAAAAACGTGAATAAAAAAATACATGGAACGCACCCAACACGTAACATGTGGCGACAACTGAACACACTACTTGGCGCACCCTTGGGGGTCCCCGCAAGGGGTAACCTTAGTTAGTTATTTTCTTTTTCTTTCCTGGGTGTGGTGTGGGGGTCTTGACTGAGACCTCCTTTTGTTTATAGGATAGGAATATCATAATAATCGGAAAATCATAGGAAGTGTGATGAAATGTATCTCAATTCCTATAAAAAAAATGAATGTCATTTGATGCATAGGTTATGATTTTTTTTCATTTCTCCCAGTCTAATGTTTTTTTCTTTGAAATGTGAAGAATTAGTTTCTATCCTACTGCATAGTAATAATATAATCATTTCCTACAACCCCCCAAAACGAAATTCTTTGAAAATCCTGTGCTATAAAATTCCTACACAATTCGCACAAATCAAAGAAGGCCCGAGTGGGCTTTTTCCCATCAGCCCAAGGGCCCGTCTGGTTAGCGAAAATGGCCGACCCCCAACGAACAAATCAATCAATAGCCCAATCCTTTTTTCATCCTCCTCTCCCATCTCCATCTCCGACTGCGCCGCCACGACCAGGAGCCATCTCCCAGCCTCGCTCACTCCGCCGTCCACCGCCGCCGCGCCGCTCCCCTTCGTCGGCCCTCACCAGAGCCGCCTCCGCCGGCCTCCACCAGACCACCGCCGCTCCCTCCGCTCCGCTCCGTGAGCCCGCCTTTGACCCGGCGGCGAGGACTGCTCCTCTCCTTCCCCGGACGGTTCCTCCCCGTCCCCCGACTCCACCCTCAGCTCTCTGGCTCTCTCAGGCGCCAGGCTAGTCAGCAGCCAGCGGCGAGGCACGGAGGCAAGCCGGCGGCAGCTCGCCGCTTTAGATCTCCACTTCGCCCTCGCAGGCTGCGGCAGCAGCACCCACCCAAGGTACGCTCCTGGTGCCATTGCCTTACTGAAGGTGATCTACAGACTACAGTACAGCTAGCTAATGATTTGATTATTCAATTTTACACTTACTAAAAGCCTAATTCTATCCCTCTGGAACTTGGGAGTTGGAACAGGGCATCAACATTCTCTGTCAATTGGAACTCGTTGCAGTGCTACTCCTTGTCGTCCTCTCCCCTTTACTCCTGGACTGCCGTGGAGTGAAGATCCATCTAGCTGGTTGCGGCGAGGGGTTCGCGGACTCTGACCCAGGCGTGCCATCCGGGATGGCCGGAAGTAGCCTCTGGGTAGTTCGATTGGCTTCCCTTCTTGCAGTCGGATTCGTGGTCGGCTCCGTCAAGGCCAGTCCGGGAGATGCTCATCCGCAGTACAGGTGAGACGAAGCATTGCTGACTCATCCCATGTTGCACATGATGTACCATTGCGCTTGGCTGTCGTTTATTTTCCTATATACCTTATTCCAGGCCTTGCTGGATAAGTTGGTTCTCGAATTTTGTTAGGTTTTCTAATGCGAAAGTGGGCCTAGCTGGGTTTTGGTTGATGCTTATTGCTTGTAATTGTAGTAATTAAGTCTCAGATATATCGGATGCAGTAGCATTGTTCGTCTTCTAAATATATATATCTAGATGCGTAATTGGGTTAATTTCGGCTGATGTTTCGTCATCTTACCTAGTTGGTTAAAAATATTAAATCTCTCTTTCTATCTCCAAACTGTGATATCTTAGCCTTATCGGTATGCATGTACTGGAGTCCACAATTGACTATCCTACAGTTTGATTGAAAATATCTGAATAGGAAAACCAGACACTGTCAATCTAAGATGGTTATTGTTTGACTTCAACTTGACAATGGAATAATAGAACCTTAAAGTATTCCTGTCCGTCAGATGAACAATTAGTCAAGTTTCAGCTACCACACCCTACTTATTCTAGTGTAATTAGTAAATTGGTTCAAAGGTGGATTGACTAAAGTGGATAAAGTGACAAACACTCAAATGGAGGGAATAATATGCGAGAAAATAGTGCCATACATTGAGTTACATAATTTTCAATCCCATTTTAGATGCTTTTGATTAGATGCACAAAGATTAAGTGGTGACACATGATTGGTATTCTTGCCATGGTAGTAAATTAGTCCATCATAATTTCTCCTTCTCTAACTTAATATAAGACATTTGTCAAAAAACGTCTTATATTAAGTTACGGAGGGAGTATTAGATAGACAGAGAGACTGCAGGTCAAACAATTAATTATTGGACTCCAAAAAGAAGGCACACACTCTTTATGAAAGTCAAGTTTGACCATGAATTTAACTAATAAGATTATACCATTAAGTTTGTATCTGAAAGAATTTTCCAATGGTATAATTTTTAAGTTACATGGCTTATGTATTATTGGTCTAATTGGCGGTCAAAGTTAAATCTCGAAAAGTGTGGGCGGCATCTTTTTAGAGTTGGAGGGGGAGTACTTACTATATTTCGGGGAAAAACATTAAGCTATACGCGCTTACTTGGTAATTGGTTATCATTGCATGGATATATTTTCTTACCTAAGCTGTGCACAAATGATTCTTCTAGCAAGTGGTTGAACTATACATTGTTAACAAAACATAGTATGTCTTTTTAGACGTTTGTTTGGTTATGAAAATTGTTACAGGCCAACTCATTTTTGCAACAGTTGCTGTGGATCTACCGACCACCTTTAGTAACTGTTGTGGCATCGTTGCCTCAGTTTTTGTTGGAATTTTTTCTTTTTATTGGTCTTGATTTGTGCTACATATTGTAGAACCATTGGTTAGGAGTTATACATTGTGTGAGGGGCTGTACTAGTTTGTGTTCATGAGGTGCTGTCATCTGCCGCCGTCTCATGAATGGCATGTCTGAACAAACCAGTTTAACTATGACACTTGAAGAATTGCATGTGTGTGCAATTGTTCATCTTCATCCTTGTTGAACTCTCTGACCGGAGTCATACTTTCCGATGACTTATTTTTATTTTGGAGTGACATACTACTACATGGTTTGTGGTGCCATTTCATTGCATGGACCGAAATTGCTGTTATTTTCATGCTATTTACATCTATTCCTATTTGAACTGCCGGTGGCGGGAGGGCACGGGAGGAGCGCTTTTGGTGAGGTTATTGGTCGCCTTCGGAGTCGACCTGGGAGTCGTCTGGGAGAGCAGCCTGGGAGGCGTGTTGGGCTTTTCTCTCACATAGCAATTTTACAGGAGTACAGGTGCAAAAACAAGGATTGTGAAGCACAAAAAACTGCATGATTAGTCTGTTGGAGTCTCAAAGCACAGGAAAACAACCCCATCCCTACGCGCATGAGTAGAAACAGTGGTTGGAGGGGGTTTTGATTCCTATTGAATTGTTGAATAGTACCCTGAAATTTCAGGTGGCCATTTCTTTGCTCGGAAGGGTAGGATCAAATTCCAAATGATTTAGGTTTCTCCAATTTCCTATCGATTTCCTTCAATCCAAAGTACCCCTTTGCCATTTACCATAACATTTGTTTAGCTTTATCAATTGTAAATAAAATTGCTCTAGACGCAGTTGAATAGATTCTGCTAAATTGTGGGACAGTGTTAAAGAAATGATTTTAATTAATGTTGTGTTTGCTTGCACATCATCTGTTCTGTAGCTGTCTTGTGACAGTCAGTTGAGGCAACCTGGGTGGTGATAGGATGCCTAGGTCCTCTTGATCAAATTTCAGGATGCAAGAACAAATAGTAAATAATACTCTCTCTGTTTCTAAATACTCCCTCCGTCCCAAAATAAGTGACTCAACTTTGTACTAATATAGACTACATGTAGAGTATATTATTTTGGGGCGGAGGGAGTATAAGTCTTTTTAGAGATTCTAATATAGACTACGTGTAGAGTAAAATTAATGAATCTACACTCTAAAATAGGTCTATATACATCTGTATGTAGTTCATATTGAAATCTCTAAAAGGACTTATATTTAGGAACGGAGGGAGTATCTGATATAATACTATAAATTGAATTTATGTGGCTGCACATTAGGAGATATAGCAGCACAATAGTAGAATGACCCCAATTCTAAACAAAACATTAACAGTGGATTACTGTAAGTCAATAACTAGGCTACACCTGTGAATGATATTTCTTTTCCAGTGCGTGGGTTGTTCATGATTAATTTATAGTATGATTGCAGTAATATTTTTCTTCTAGTATGCTTCCATTTTGTTTGTGCAATCAGTCTACCACCCATAATATCTGGTTTCTGCCTGTCCTTTTTTCCTGCACTCTATGGACTCTTAAAAGTGACTATTAAGTTTGTGGATGTATTTCGTACAAAGTAATTGAGTTCACCATATTTATTTTTTCCTTTTGTATTTTTCTTGACAAAATTTTGAACTGAAAACTGGTTGGGTTCCTGAAATTTGTTCATCTATCGACCTTTCAGTTGCTGTCATTCTGATGTTACACTGTTTAGAAGTTTCTGGTAACTTGCGTTGTGATCAACCTGCAGAACTTGTGTGAAGGAGTGTCAGAATACAGGGATTACTGGAAGTAACATCATCAGCCACTGTCAGTCCCGGGATAACGACAGCACATCTGCTGGAAGTTCTTGGTATACACATGAGCCCCTTTACTTGCAGTGGAAGCAACAGAACTGTATGACAGACTGCCGCTACTACTGCATGATACAAAGAGAAGAGCGACGGCAATTAGGTGGCCTGAGCCCTGTTAAATATCATGGAAAATGGCCCTTCAAACGTGTTTCTGTCTTCCAGGCATGTTTTGGCTTGTATGTTGATGAGTGATACTGGTATTTCACCATGATGACTACCACTACTACATGTCTTAACTTGTTTGCCATTTATCAGGAGCCCCTTTCAGCTGCACTGTCTGCTCTCAACCTATTGACGCACTTCATTGGCTGGCTTTCATTCTTCCTCCAAGTGAATTACAGATTACCTCTTAGACCTCAGACGAAGAGGACATACTACGAATACACTGGCTTGTGGCATATCTATGCAATATTATCACTAAATGCATGGTTCTGGAGCACTATATTCCATACTAGGTGTGCATTTGCTCAAAGCTTGGGCATGCTGTCATAATAGTATTTGATATCTTGCTCAGCAGCATCATTCTTCATTTTGTAGGGATATTGACTTGACCGAGAAAATGGATTACTCTTCAGCTGTGGCCCAACTTGGCTACTCTTTAATCCTTACATTGCTAAGAACTTTCAATGTCAAGGATGAGGCTGGCAGGGTGATGTTTGCTGCACCTATTCTAGCATTCGTTACAACACACATCTTGTATCTTAACTTCTACGAACTTGACTACGGTAAAGTTCCTTTTGCTTGATCGTGTCTTCAGTTTACCTTGGCACCTTGCACATACTTTGCCTTTTGTGTAGAAACATAATATCGATTCATGTGCATCTGCTGCGTTTATTTGCCTTTTCAGGATGGAACATGAAAGTTTGTGTGGCAATGGGTGTTGTTCACATTGTCGCATGGACAACCTGGGCCGTTGTGACCCATCATCCATCACGATTCAAGGTTTGGATCGTCATATTCGGAGGAGCTCTAGCAGTGCTTCTTGAAGTGTATGACTTTCCTCCGTACAAGGGGTATGCTGATGCACATTCGCTGTGGCACGCGAGCACCATTCCTCTCACCTATCTTTGGTGGACCTTCGTTAGAGACGATGCAGAATTCCGCACCTCCACACTTGTTAAGAAGGCCAAGTAGTAGTAAATTAAGGTCAGTATGAATGCTGTTAGCTTGTCCCTCTCTCGAGGTAACACGGGCAGAGGACACACGTGCTGCCATGCCATGCGTCCCCAGAAGCTCGGTGTTCCCTGGATCGATCAGGACTTACCATTCATCTTTCAGCGAAACTCAGCATCTTGTTTATGCGGTATCTTTGGTTCTTGACCTCCAGATTTCTGTTTTGATTGATATCAACAATTGTTTTGTTCTGTAATAGGAAAGGACATAATCTTTTTCGTGTCTGTTGAAATGGTTCACCTCACGGGTTTCAATGCTTATATAAACCTTAGCATTGCAGTCAAAGACGAGATAGCAGCCAGAAGTTCTGAATTTCACTTCCTTGGGGAATTTTCCACTCGGACGCTCATTTCTTCCCTATTAACGTAAAAGGGTGTTATTTTACTTCTCTGAACCCACAAAGTTCTGCAACGGCTGCCAAGCTTTGCTAGTAGTACAGTAGTAGTGTATGGTTTTACAGAAGAAGGAAAAATCATCCATGGAGGCTGGAGGTCCCCGGCGACGACGCGTTAGTGCCCGGCGACGACAGCCGGACTGGGGAGGCCGGGGAAGCAGACCTTGATGAAAGACGCGCTGGGGAGCGACGCCGACTGGTAGGCGCTGACGAAGTTGGACACCTTGAGCCAGCAGAGGCCGGAGCCGTCGGAAAGCGTGGTGGCGCCGACGCAGGAGCGGCTGGCGAGGCAGTCGAGGCGGCATGCCGTGATGCCGACGTAGAACTGCTCGATCGCGATCTCCGGCGGGTAGGTGAGGAACTGCGTGTTGTCGAGCTGGAGCATGGTGGAGTTGCCCGGGCAGTTCTGGAGCTCGGTCTTGCGCTTGCACCCGCTGCGGGGGTTGGCGGCGTCGTTGAGCTCGAAGTTCCGCGACGGGCAGCCGCAAACCGGCGACGTGCGGTTGTAGCTGCACACGCCCATGTTGCCGCAGTAGCCGAACACCTGGCATTGGTCCGCCACCGCCGACCACTGCTCCGTCGCCGTGCCGCTGCCGCGCCCGGCGCTGTAGGCGCGGAAGTTGCCGTCCGAGTCGAGGCGCAAGAAGCGCAACATGTCGTCGCTCTCGCCGTAGTTGCTGCTGTAGGCGACCACGACGGGGTTGACGAGGGAGCCGTCGTTGAGGGAGACGATGCCGTTGGTCTGCATCGTGAGCGTGACTGTCTTGTTGGCGGTGAAGGAGTTGTTGTAGCCCTTATTGAAGTAGGTGACGGGGGCGGCGCCGGCGCTGGCCCAGCTGAGCGTGAGGTTGCCGGACCTATCGACGGCGAAGACGTAGGGGCCGGAGGTGAGGTTCATGCAGGAGGTGAAGCTCTGCGACATGACCACGGTGTCCGTCGGGTGGTCAAATGACTGCCACACGACGCGCCCCCTGGAATTCTTGAGCACGAGGTTGCCGCTCTCTTGCAGGGCGGCGGCGGCGACGCCCTGGCCGGCGGTGCCGGACGACCATAGCACGGCCCCGGATCCTTTGACCAGTTGCAGATCGCCGGAGGACGAGAGGCGGAGCGAGCCCCTCGAATCCACGGCCGCGCCGGCTCCGGCGGACCAGATGGGGACGCCGCCGGCATAGGTGACCGCGGCCACGAAGAGCGACCGGGAGGTCGGGGACGGCGCGAAGCCGAGGGAGACGGTGGAGTTGGGCGACGACCACGAGGTCGAATTGGCCGCCGGCGAGAGGGAGGAGCCTAGGGGCATGTCCGCGCCATGGGACAGGAAGGAGAGGAGCAAGAAGCAGCAGCAGAGGACAGCAAGATCCGCTCCGGCTCCGGGATCTCCCCGTAGAGGCCGCATCTTTCTTCGACGGCGGCGAGGAAGAAGACCCCGGATTCCTCCGTGGTGGTGGTTGCACCGGAAGAGGCTAGCTGCGGGGGCTACGTAGCTCGGCTTCCCATATCATGGCGTCTTCCCTCGGCTATATAGCAGAGTCTCCACGGCCAATTAGCTGCTGACAATTCCCTGATTTTCCTTGATGGGCGTCTCCCTCAATCTTTGTCATGTCGCTCCTGTGTATGACCAAAAATTCAAAGACTATTCAGAACAATAGAATTGTAAAACATATTTTTGCTTATCCAACAGAAGTCACATACATTTCATATTTTTGGGGCATTTTTATTGATTTTTAAAATTATTTCAGTGATATTTAAAAACATTATTATCAATTCATTTTTATTTATTTTAGCGACTTCTAGTTCTTTCATCAAATATAGAAATAGATTCATACATATTCATAAATGTCAATTAGTTTGGGACATGAATTTTTGAAACATGGTTCTACACGCACAGCTAGAACAATAAAATTGAAAAAATACTTGAAAAATAAAATAAATCTGTAGCATTTTCTAACATAAATAGTCGACTGCTATGCTCGCGTGTGAAGTTTCACGAAGAAATGACATCCGTGGTAATCTTGGTAAAAATTGACAAAATCAAAACTATATTAAAAGAACATTGTTTGGTGAATAGTAAGGTCTTAGTTATATTTGCTTTACTTCACGCGTGAGTAGAATGGTATACCAAGTTTGGTACCCAAAAAAATAAGAACTTTTTTTCCTACCACTTTCTCTAAATGTACTATTCGCGTGGATGAACGGGGAAACATGTTAACCTTGGTGTTTTCGATTATTTTGGTCATAATTCTACCAATTTTAGAAAAAATCAATCCTTAAACAATTTCAAAAAAATTACATGGATATTTAATAAAAAATTAATTATTGAAGTCAAACTGCAATCAATTTCACAGACATTTCATATGTGCTTATGAGTAAACCTATTTGTGCATGTAAGTTAATACCTTTTTATGCGATTTTAGATATTGCATGCACGCCTTGCTATGTAGGAGAGAAATCGATAAAGTAGCCAGTGTACGTATGGCCAAGTTTCCATAGATTTATTTTCAGTGGCCTTTGATTTTGTATTGCCTCTTCTAGTTTTACTTCGCGTTTATAGTTTATCTTTGCTCTATCCGGGACACAAAGAATCTGATGAACAATAAAATCAGAAAAATAGCAAAAAAAGATAAATTAAAAAAACTTCTGAACTTTTTTGTGACGAACGTTGACAAATGTTTTGTGTGCTTGATTTTTTTTATGATAAAATGTTTTATGCAAAGAAGGACTTGTATTAACGAATAATGCTTTCTGTGCACGGCGTCCATTGGTGGACCACACAACCGCAGTTATGACGCTGTGTATATGTTTCGTTTCCTGCTATATGAATGCATGTATTACAAACGTTAGCGCCCCGTACTGGCACACCTGGGCCACCGGATCGAGTGCCAGGTTTGGCACGAGGTAGAAACCTTGAGCGACAGAGTACCATGAGTCCATGAGCCGGCACAAGAAGCAAGCTACTGGTTCGTTTGAAATCTTTTAAAAGACGCCATTGTTTTGATCTAACTCGCTGAACGTGCATTATGAAACAAATCAATCAGTACCATTTTGTGAAGAAAAAAAATGCGTGCTGTGGTTGGGAGTGATTAGGCGCCATTAGGACATTCAAAATTACTGCAGCAGTACCAGTCAACTAACAAAACTAAAGCTAGGCGACCAACTATTTTAAGCTTGAGCATTAGTGGGGAGTATTAACGCATGCAACAGTGGTTGACTACTATACCTACCCCAGTAAGGCATGCATGGCTGAAATCAAAATGACGGTCAGGACATTATTTAGGCGGATTACTTGCTAATTCGGCTTCCAAACAGAGGAGTACGTACTACTTTGGCTCCCGAACAGAGCAGTACCAGCAGCTTGAGTTGGTGGGCTGCATGCAGAAATTAATCGTCCGTCTTGTACGAGAACCAGGATCGTCGACTAAACCAGAACCATACCGTCAATTTTACAAGTAATTCCCCACAAAAAAGCAATTCTGTTTTTGTTTGAACTGATCAACCAAGGTTTGAAGCACTTCATAAGCAAGAAGCGCCAGCACATATTTTATCAGACCAGAGGTCTTAAGCAAGAACTGTACGTTTGCAAAGAAATTAGACAGTTTTTTCGAACTTGATCCGAACCAGGACTGGAGTGATTCAGCAACAAGTGCCAGTAGTGGAACATCAAACCAGTCTATCTAATCCTGATACATAGTTTCAAACCTGTCAGATATGGAACAAATAATTAAAAGATATCGTGTTTTTCTTGTGGGTTAACACTCAACACACCAGATTCAGATTCAAATTTTGAATCTGCGTTCCAATAAACAGTCAAGTGAAAAAATTAACTGCTCACTGCATATACCAAAATTTAACAAGTAGCAGTACAGCCTGGAAACAGTGTTGGCCCCCAGCGGCAGATTGGGGGCAATATTGACACGCTCCATTCTCCCTATTCTACCCAACCGCCCAACAATTACTGTTCTTCTTCCCCGAGTCAGACGCACACCCACCAGAACACCACAACCCGCCGGAAAGAAACTCGCCCCTGCAATAGCACGCCGAAAGGCCACGGCTTCGGCCTGGAAAATCTGCAAGTGAAATCCCTTCCTCCAACTATCCAAATTTGATTTTGTTTGTTGAAGGAGACCAGCCTGGAAAATACGCCCGCATGCATCGCCCTTCAAATCATTGCTTTCGAAAACATCTCCATTATCGAGAAGAACCATCCAATATCTGGCTCATTGTTTTTGCAACCATTTTTTAGACGTTTTGCACTTAGTTACAAAAGAACAAATTCTAGGAATAAGTACCTCAAAAACATAGGGAATAAAGTATTAATCAACTTCAAAACAGTAGTAACACGGATGGAATCCTGTAGGGGAAAACAATATGCACACCAAAAAAAACATGCAAGCAAGAAACAGAAGGGGGGAATACAAGACAAGGGAAGATCGGTGAACCAAATAATTCAAAAAATGAACTGCCCATGGAGAGAAAAAAGAAAGATTTGACTGCAAACAAAATGCACTGCCCATGAAGAGAAAAAAGAATTTGACTAGAGTTTCTGCATGCCCGGCAAATCCAACCAACGGACCACCTCCCGTTATACAATCTGGCTAGTGGCCAAGCAGCAAGAATTTCAGAAGAGGGGGGGGGGGGGAGTTCAACAACAGTTCACATAATGGCCAGCGACGTCCATCGCCATGGAAATGGATCTAGCAAAAGACCCGCTTAGAAGAACTTGAGGTGACCTCCACTTCACGGGAGCACATCAGCCACGGAGGAGATGGGAGACGACGAGATGATCCGCTGGCCGGCAGGTCGGCTGCTCCCGCAAGGCCGCAACCCACCCGGATCAAATCAAAGAAATAAATGGAGCAAAATTTGATACATGCAAAGCTAGCACCTATGGACAAGAACAGCCATGGATTCAAAACCATCCATGGAGGAAAAGATTCCAATAGAACACATAAACTGGCCATGACGAGGCGACATGATGGGAAAGAACTCACCTGATCGGAGCTCGCGAGGTGGACGACGGTCTCCCTGCCACTGGATCTGGAGTTTCGACCCTTCCGTGTTGACTGCTTCCGGTGGATCTGTGCGAAACTTAATGGAATCGGCGGCGGCACCAAGTCCTGCTTGAGAGACACGAGGACCTTGCCGCAGTCAGTTCGCGGTGGTGCCGGTACACTGAAGGAGAGCAGAGCATTGGCGTGGTGCCGGAGCCGAGATTGAATGTGGCCGCGCCGTTTTCCAGGCCGCGGCTAGGAGTGTGCGTCGTCGGTGGAAACGCTCACCCAGCGGATTTGCACCAAGAATGGCTTAGCGACGCTGGTCGTCGGCTCGTCGCCGGCAACCACCAGAGCGCCGCACACCATGGGAAAGAAAAGGGAGAGAGAGAGAGCTCGTTTCATGTCCACGCAAAATTTGTTTCATATCAGACGAGGCTCGTTTTGTGCCGGCACATATCCCCGTCCGCGGAAGGCGACCCGATGCACGCGTCTTGGACCGCTTGCGTACGAACAAACAAACTAATACGATGTGTATATGCTTGTACAACTGTTCAATATCCCAGACCGGTACTGATAGTTACCATCTCAAAGCGTGAACGCACGCGCAAGATACCGTGCACACATGCCGCCGTGAGTAGAAACTCCGTTCTATTGTATTAAAGGTTTCACAAACAAGATTCACAATTGTTTTTTTCATTTGTATCAAGTTTTACTGTTCATTCAAGCTCATTTGAGGCCAGGAACAAAAGAAGACTTTCGCTCTATCCAATTCTTCTTCTTCTTATGCGACATTTCTTAGCTCAGCGGTGCTTTAATGATCTCTTGCCAGTGTTAGAGTTTATTTTCGTTGGCTGTGGAGACTATAAGGATGCCGAACGACGACATGTTCATGCCATTGAAGGTTTGAGCAAGGCTGGTTGGTGCTGCAACATGACAACATTGATGGCTACATGTAGACGGGGTGGCAAAAGACAACAATGGTCCGACACCAATGATTGGACCATCTACAAGGATTTGGGAGGAGGGTTGGGGCATGGAAAATTACTCTACAAAGCGGGGCAAAAAAGGGATGGTGGTGGCGCACCATGCTTTGATAGGCAACTTAAGAAAACCCAAACAAATTGTACATTGAAAGTTGTGTTAGCATAGGAAAAAAAATTTGTTGTACACATAATTTGCATATATCTTTTTTTTCTCATACGAACCAATCGGCCCATAACACCACGTGGAAGACAAGTGAACAGGCAAATTCTAGATGCGCTTAATCACTTACTTTTCCAGCTAAAATCTAGACCCCTTGCCTTGCATATACCAAAAATCAAGCAAAGATACCAAGAAGGTCACCGTGTCTTTGGACCAGAAGAAACGACTGATCGAGCATGGCCGGTGAGCTCAAGACCAAGTCCGCTAACAGAAATATCAGCGGAACGTCACCGATAGGAGCACGTGCAAGTATGTTACGAAGCCATCCCAGCCGTTCAATATCACACGGAGGGGCCCGATGAGCCGAAGGTGGTCCCAGACCGTCAACACAATTGACCTCCTGGTAACGTACTTGCAGGGCCGGGCGTCGCTCGTCGGTCGGATGCTCAGTCAACAGGGGCGGCTTCTGGACGGTCGATCTAGCCCACTTGTTTTTCGTTGGTTGTATGAAATGAAACTCTTTTCTGCTAATAAGGGCTCAATGCTGAAAATAGGCATAGTACATATTATTAGTTTTTTTCACTTTCTTGTTGACTCTCCTTGTGTTAATTTGTACTATTTGCGAAAGGAGAAAAACTGCCTTACCATATCTTACATACGTCTTACCATTATAATATTATTTCCATTTAGTTACATCAAATAAGAAAATCGTACAATCTCGAACCCTCTGAAGATATTTTTTTGGCATCGCATCCTAGAGCTCTTTATGAAGATATACGACAGCAGTAAAATAGGTAGATCTTTCTCAAGATATTTAACCATGCTTAAACAAAAACCATATATATACACATTCATGGAAGTAACTGAGGGTGTTTGGCTTCTAGTCTGGCACTACTAGGGTAATTTTGCTAACCTAGACTAGCTAGGCACGGCATTCGGTTTAGTTTGTCTCGCTAAAATAGGTGTTGTGCTGATTCAACCATCCTGCTCGACCAAAATTTTGTGGCGTTTACATGCAATTGTTCTTAGAAACGAAGTTAAATTTATTTCCAGTGAAAATATGTTTTATATAAATATGTTTGGTACTATCTTTCTGCATGAAAATTCAAACACATTCTAATTAGTTCGGGAGGCGGAGAAACTTGTCTTGAAGAGGATGAGTTGAAATAAAAAGGTTTTTCTGTAACGGGTTCCAAACACCAAACATGTTTTAACTTGCAAATCTATTTGTAAAGATTATAACACTAATAAGTTATCTTATAATTGTTCTGTAATTAATTTTGCTTAGTGTAAAAGTAAATAAAGTTAAAACAAAATGACCGAACCTGGTAACAAATAAAAGCAGTGCATTGTGACACGGACTAGGTCGGGTCTAGCCGGTCCGCTTCGTTCTATGCAAAATAAAATAGATGAAAACCTAGAGAAAAAAGAGATAAATCACAGACATGCCACGTCCAATCATCAGTAAAACATTAAAATGAGTTAAAATATGACACACACAATATCTTAAACAGAGATATAAATTGAATATTTTCGCTAAATGAGATAATATGCATCACAAACCAAACTTCCCGGGGGGGTGTAAAAAGTAGAATTAACTTTAATTATTATAATATTAGGATTTAAAGTGATTTTTTTGAAATTATAACCCAAGTAAAATATATATTTTTTTAAGCACACACAAATGTCTTTTTCAGTAGTAACTCTTGTAAACTCTTAATTATTCAAAGTTACATGAATGTTAACCATCACAAGAGTACGCATTAACTAGACATGGCGCTAAATGGCGTCATACATTACTCCAAATTAGGGAAATGAGGCTATTGAGAAAGCTTGTGTTGTGGATTGGTTACGTGAGGCGGTGCTCTGAGTATCTTTTAATGCAACACGCAGAGGAATTTGTGGTTCTTGGTTTTGGGTAATTTCACTAAGAAAAAACCAATTACCATTGGATCTTGGTACTTATGGTGGGAGAGAAGGAAACTTGTCCACAATAAAAAGTGCAGCAACCGAAGCATATAGCATTGGCTATTAGAGCACCGATTGCCAACTTCTCTACAACCAACACCCCGATGGAAAGATGAGGTATCATGGTTTGACAAAACCAAGAAGAGACTACGTCAAGTTGAATGTCAACGGAGCTTTCGACCCCGAAGTGTTTCGAAGACTCTTATGGAACTGTTCTTATAGACTCAAATGATAAATTTATTACTGCTAGAAATGGGAAAATAGACTCATGTGGGGATGTACTCATGGGTGAGGCTATGGCCTTGCGAATCTAGCATTAACACTAGGATGCAATCACACAGAAGTGAACTCAGATATTATGGAGGTGATTGAGACGATGAAGAATGGCAGACGATCATTTGGAGTTGCTGGTGCAATCTTTGATGATACCTATCATATTGCGTGTGAATTCCCACATGTAATCTTCGAGAATGTTCCTAGAGAGGGGAACTGTGTAGCTCATGAATTAGCCAGTCTGGCTAGGTGTAGTTTGTGTAATGAGTGGATGGAAGCACCTCAGAAGAAATCATTACCCGTCTCGAAAACAATGCAACATTGATTACCATGCAATAGATGATGGTTTGCTTGGAAACACCCGATGGGTCTCGGGTCTCAATGGATCTGAATTCGAAAAAATAATTTAGAAAACTCGAGTCAAAGATCCTAAAACTTATTAGGATCAAACATGATCAGGTATTACATCCGCTTGAGAAGTTTCATGAATGAATAGCTCCGACGGACTCAAGGGCCAAGAAAGCCATTTATTCACGAAACTTTTCACAGGAGTGTAACACCTAATCATGTTCGACACCAAACGGTTTCATAAAATTTTGAATCTTTTTAAAAGTTTCTAAATTATTATTTTTTTCAATTCGGGTGCATTGGCACCCTTCGCGTCCTTGATAAAATTTTTTTTGGAGTGGACGACATCGGAATGTTTTTGGCTAACAAGGCCGGTAGTTGAGGCCCAGTTAAGAGCAGAATACAAAGGCCATTCTGTGCACACGTAGAATGTTTTTTTAATTTCGAAGACAGTGTACACGTGGAACTTCTCGTCGTTCTTGGCTCGCACACGTAGCTATCGTACGCACGCCGCACGCGCACTAGGCAACAAATCTTCTTCGCCCACGCACACACCCTCAGCCGGCTTCTCTGTTCCCCGCTGGCCACCGGCGACCCGATGCGGCCATAGCAACCGCCCAAGACAGCTGATTAGCTGATGGCGGCGGCCACCAGGTGCGTCCCGGCGCCCGCGGCTGCAGCGCAGCCCCGGTCCCGGCACCGGCTGCGGTGCCGCTGCTGCGAGGACACGCTGGGCGTCCCGCGCCGCCGCGCGACGGCGTCGTCTGGAGCGCGGGAGCAGGAGCAGCATCAGCAGCAGCACTACTTCCCGGAGCTCCGCCCGCTGCCGTACCCGGCGCCCCCGCCCCGGCCGCGGCGCATCGTGCTGGTGCGGCACGGGCAGAGCGAGGGGAACGTGGACGAGGGCGCCTACACGCGCGTCCCCGACCCGCTCATCGGCCTCACCCCCAAGGGACACCGCCAGGCCGAGGACTGCGGCCGCCGCCTGCACCGCCTCCTCTCCTCCGGCCACGGAGACGACGAGGAGGAGGACGGCGACGACGACTGGAAG
The DNA here is from genome assembly GCF_056163025.1 of Triticum urartu. Taxonomy (NCBI): domain Eukaryota; kingdom Viridiplantae; phylum Streptophyta; class Magnoliopsida; order Poales; family Poaceae; genus Triticum; species Triticum urartu. Next base: position 592,695,709 of record NC_141876.1, read on the forward strand.
GTCTACTTCTACGTGTCCCCGTACCGGCGCACCCTCGAGACGCTCCGCGGGGTCGGCCGCGCCTTCGACGCCCGCCGCATCGCCGGCGTCCGCGAGGAGCCCCGCATCCGGGAGCAGGACTTCGGTACGACGACCCGATCTGCATGTGGATAAAGAAATGGATTGCCTTATCTCGTACTACCACGTGGCTTGATCGTGATCGATGACCACGCGTCTGTATGTGACTGTGAGAGCAGGGAACTTCCAGGACCGGGAGAAGATGCGGGTGGAGAAGGAGATCCGGCGGCGGTACGGCCGGTTCTTCTACCGGTTCCCGGACGGCGAGTCGGCGGCGGACGTGTACGACCGGATCACGGGCTTCCGGGAGACCCTCCGCGCGGACATCGACATCGGCCGGTTCCAGCCCCCCTCGCCGCCGGGGGCCCCGACGGCGCCGGAGATGAACCTGGTGCTGGTGTCGCACGGGCTGACGCTGCGGGTGTTCCTGATGCGGTGGTACAAGTGGACGGTGCGGCAGTTCGAGGGCCTGGCGAACCTGGACAACGGCGGCACGCTGGTGATGCAGACCGGCGAGGGCGGCCGGTACAGCCTGCTGGTGCACCACACCGTGGACGAGCTGAGGGAGTTCGGGCTCACCGACGAGATGATCGACGACCAGATGTGGCAGCGGACAGCAAGGCCCGGCGAGCTCAACTACAACTTCATCACCAACGGCCCCTCCTTCTTCACCCATTTCAGCTAGGAAATTCGTTGGAGCTGATCTGTATACCTGTATACGAAAGATTTGTAAATTCCCGCTTTGATTTAGGAAATCATTACTACGCAGCACGCTATATGAATTCAACTTCATCGATCACTCCTCTGCTTGTGCTTCTTTTTCCAGGTCGGCGCAAAACAGAGCGGAGCAAGGAGATACTCCTCTGCTTGCCCTCTTCTTTAGAAAAACAGAGTGCAGAGAGGGGCCTTTTTTTAGAACTACTAGAGAGGAGCCTAACGGGGACTACTTTCCAGCCCGGTTAAATTCTGATTTGGGCTCACTTTGTTAGCCTATTATGAAATTAATCCACCAGTTTCTTTCAAAAAATGTATCCACCAGTTAGTATGTCCTTAATCACGTAATATCATATATGACGCTTATTGCGACAAACCGTCACTGAAACGCATAGGGGGGGACACGAATCCGGCTACACTTGAGGCCTTGGCATGCCGAGAAGCCCTTGCTCTAACTCTTGACCTATCATTATCACATGTAGTCATTGCTTAAGATTGTAAGATGGTGATCAATGAAATTCACAAGAGCACATGCGGTCTATATGCCAGCATCATCAGCGAGATCATTTCGAGGCCAACGCAGTTTACGAGATGCCCCTTCATCTTCGAAAGACGTGATGCGAATATTGAGGCACAAAGCCTCACTAAACATGCTTTCGGACTTTCTTTAGGGCGTCATCTATGGCTCCTTAATCCTTTGGACCTAAATTGTATCCTCCTGAATCTTGTTTATGATCATTAATAAACCGTGTGTTTAGACTACAAAAATACTGTTATTTGCGACTTCTTAGTTTTTCTTTTTCTTTTTTTCTTTTTTCTCTTTTTTTCTTTTTCTTTATTTTCTTTTGTTTTACTTCTTTTTCAAGTTTATTTTCCTTTTCACTTGTTCTGTTTCTATTCTATTCTTTTTCCTTTTAAACTTTTCAATTTATTTTTCTTTTAAGAACGTTTGAATTCGTAATTCAAGAAATCTCCCCTTTTAGAAATTGTTCACAAATATAGAAAAAAATATTTGCAATTTCAAAATATGTTCAGGATTTTCAAAAAATGTTTCTGTTTTCAAAATTATTTGGAATTTTATAAAATGTTCATGTTTATCCAAATTTGTTCATAAATTCAAAATTGTTTGTGGTTCCAACTTTTAGGGTATATAAAACATGTTCCTATTTTTTTTAAAATATTGTTTACAAATTCAAAATATGTTTTGAGAGTTTAGAAAAATGTTCAGGATATCTAAATATTCAGGGGTTCCCAAATTTGTTAAGAAGAGTAAACATTGTTCACAACTTATAAAAATGCTCAGAATTTTATAATTGGTCACAATTTTAAGAAGTGATCATAGTTTCACAAATTATTCACGATGTTTTAGAAAGTTGTCAGTTTCCAAAAAAATCAAGTTCTTAATAAAACAAATTTTATTTTCAAAAACATTTCACAATTTTGAAAATGTTCAGAATTTCAAAATTGATATGTAAAACAATTTAAAGTTACTATTTTTTTCAAGAATTTCAAATAAATGTTCACGGCTTCAGATTCTTCTTAGGAATTTAAAAAATGTTCTTGATATTAGAATCTGTTCACAAATTTCAAAACAAATATCTATTTCGGAAATTTTTTACATTTCAAAAAATGCTAGCATTTTAAAAAATTCACGCTCTTGAAAATTATCAAAAAATTCACATTCTTTTAAAAAAATTGCTCGGTGGCGATGTTGACGTGGATGACGGGTCCACAAGGCTAGGCGCGCGGGCTGCCGATGAGTCTGAGTTGGTCGGCATGGTTGCGGCTGCAACAAGGGCCAGGATGCGGACACCAATGCCAAGCATGGGGAGGGTGGCTTGTGCGGCTTTGCCGGTGATGGCCTCGGCGTCCATAGAGGTCCGTCGCTGAGCGGCGGCAGCAGTGACGACGACGGTAGTATCTAATTTTGCCTTACCCCTCCTCTTTCGGTTGCCTCGCTTCTCACTTTCGGTCACTCAATGCTTTGGGGTGACCTCTTTCTTTGGCTTCACCAGGGCCATGCCGCGAGCGACACGGCGGGTCTAGGGGCAGTGCCGAGATGGGTGCGTCGACCATGGTTTTAGGGAGGGAGAGGAGAGGGTTTTGGGAGAGGAACGTGGGAATGGAGATGGTGTGCCACCTACGTGCAGGCAAGGGGAGGACGCCCCCGACATTAACGACGTATCCATGTGGATGCAAACTCATCCCAATTTTGGGCTTGAAATGGGTCGAAGCAGATAGCAAAACAAACATCGACCCATATCCGTTGCGCGTTGGGCCATGGTTTTTGTCTGTAGATAGAAAAGGACGCGGACGAACAAAATGCGTCGACCCATTGGAGTTGCCCTAAGGAGGGAAGGACTCCCTCCGTCGTCCAATTCGGCAAAGCTCTTCATTATGGAAGTGGCGCCCCATGTGGTTCACAGGTTCCATTAGGGCTGGTCTATCAGTCTATGTCATAACGGCTCCTTTTTTTCAAATTCTTTTGTTCAATTCTCAAAAAAAATGTTTGTGTTTTCAGATTTTGTTCATAAATTAAAAAAAATCAAGAATTTCAAAAAAATTGTTTTTTTAAATATGTAGGATGTCCAAAAATGTTTCCATTCTTTACTTTTCTATTAAGTTAATAAATATCCTGGAATTTTGAAAAATCATGCTTTTACAAAATGTGCAAAATTTCAAAAAATGTCCCAGTATCAAATTTTGTTCTCATTATTAAAAAATGGTCGTGTTTTTCTGAAAAGTACTCTAGATTTTCAAAAAAAATTCCATGTTTTAGAAAAATATTTGTATTTAAAAAAATGCCCTCATATTTTAAAAAATATCGTGTTTTCAGAAAATGTTCTCAATTTTCCTAAAGCTGTTTTAAAATTGTCAAAACAATAGAATTTTAAAAAAATCATGTTACCTGAAAAAATTGGACAAAAGTAAAAAAAACTATAGGAAGAACTGCTACAGTAATCATGGAAAAACCCCGCATCGACACGTGTACGACTTCGAGTCTCTTGCTAATTTTTTTCTGAGCAACTCGAGTCTCCTGCTAATGCGAAATCACTAATTGCGAAGTACTTTTTTTTTCAAATATCACTCCCACCTCCCTAGGTTGTGACAAGTGGTGCGCTGCATGTGCATCACTTTGTCGCAACCTGAAAGTTTTTTCTTTTTTCGTAGATCCATTTATTCAAAACGTTTTATCTCTTAAACCGTGTGTCCAAATCTCAAATCATTTTCATTGCCGGATTCCTCGCGTCGAGATCTTCAAAACTAGATCCCATGTTCCTAGGTTTTGACAGACTTTTGTCACAAAAAAACCAAACAAAAAAGGGACAAAAAACGAACCGGGAGCACACTTTCCTCCCTTTCGGAAGCCGTTTCCAAGAGGCACGGCCGTGCCAAGCTAATCCGTGCCTCTCGCGGGGAGCAAAATCGTACCTCTCGATGAAGAAAAAAAAGAGAAACACATTGTTTTTTTGTTTCCGAGAGGCATGGCTGTGGTTCTCGCGGAAGCAAAACTGCGCCTCTCATGAAAAAAAGAAAACATGTTTTATTACGTTTTCGAGAGGCACGGCCGTGCCTCTCATGGAAGCAAAACCGTGCCTCTCGCGAAAAAAAGAGAAATACATTTTTTTTCCATTTGCATAAGCAAAACTGTGTCTCTTGCGGAAGCAAAACCGTGTCTCTCACGAAAGCAAAACCATGCCTCTCAAGGAAGCAAAAAGACACATTTTTTCTCGCAAAATTTTCCCCTATTTTTTTTCACGAAAAGCTAAAGACCGGTGGAAAACCAAAAAGTTAAAAAAAATCATCTAAAAAACCAAAAACGCGTGCAAAAAAATAATATCCGAAAGAAGTGCACAGGGCATGACACAGGCTGAGAGCGCACAGCCCACCGCAATTGTCGTTGCGAGGCTCCCGAAAAAGCGCTCATCAACTAGTTGTTCTCTCGCTAATGCGACCATCGCTACAGTCCTTTGTAAATGGCCTGTGACCTCCCCTGTGAGTCAGGGTGCTATTGGACGCTGAGGGCGTCATATAAGATCTCCCTCAAATCTGTTTTTTTAACATAGTGCAGCTGCAATAGTCCCTCAAATCTGTTCAATTGACTCATTATAGGGTGTTTTTCCTCTGCAAAAAAGGACAAATTATAAGGTGTTCTGTCAAAATGGGAAAAAATTGAAGGTGTCACAACAAAAAAATGTACTGCAGTAAAAACTTAAGAATTCATTTGTCATCTAATTACTTTAATTTAAAGTTGACAAAAACAAAATCCAAATGAAAAATACTATGATAGTATAGTATACAAAAGAAAAATGGACGTGTCTAGCCAACGCACGGCCGCCTGGGATGCGTGGCGAGCGGCCCGTCATTTTTAGGCAATTTCTTGTTTCTTTCATTTTAATTAGAATAGTCATCTAGTAGTCCCTTTTCCTGCTACGTGCATATACATCTTCTTATGTGCATGTATATGCATGTGCATGTGTTTGTTCATATTTTTTTTGTGATTTTAAAATTTTAAAAAGGCATAACTTTCAATCCGTGTGTCGAAATTCAAATTCATTTTCACCGCTGAAACCGTCGCGACGTGCTCTTTAAAAGTAGATCCCACATGGGGGAGTTTCGATGAACTAGTCCTCCTGCCAACTAAACATCAATATGTGTGCAACTAGAATACATGCCACGCCAACTGAGCATATGTGTGTGTGTCAATAGTCCTTCTGCCAACTAAACATCAATGTGTGTGCAACTAGACTACATTGCCGCGCCAACTGAGCATATGTGTGTGCCAATAGTCCTGCCAACTAAATATCGATGTGTGTGCAACTAAACTATATTGCCTCGCCAACTGAGCATATATGTGTGTAACTAGTCCTACCAACTAAATATCAATGTGTGTGCAACTAGACTACATTGCCGCGTCAATTACGTATATGTGTGTGCAACTAGTGTCCTGCCAACTAAACATCAATATGTGTGCAACTAGACTAAATTACAAGCCAACTGAGTATATGTGTGTGCAACTAGTCCTTCTGGCAACTAAACATCAATGTGTGTGCAACTAGACTACATTATAAGCCAACTAAACATCAATGTGTGTGCAACTAGACTAAATTACAAGCCATGTAGTACTAAAGTTGGTTTAAAAAAAAGTTGCACCATGTAGGACTAAAATTGCACAGTGCAGTACTTTAGTTGCACCATATAGCATCAAAGTTGGCATCAAAAAAATTTCGTCAAAACATACCCATACGGGATCTAATTTCGAAGATCTCGTCGCGATGAATCCAACAGTGAAAACGGATCTGAATTCCGACGTGTGGTTTAAAAGATATGACTTTTTAAAAATTTGAAAGGTTAAAATAAATATGCGTGAATCTGTTTTTCAGACTAGTCTGTATGCATTTAATGCTAACAAAAATATGCACTAGCTAACAAAAAAATACACACATATGAGTAACAAGCCGGCAGCTCGTTTTTATGAAAAAGTGCATGTGCACTTTTAAGATTTCAGGAAGAAAAATATCATGTTTACCGCCAACAACACAAACGAACACACGGACGACCAATTCAAGCTCAAACAAAGCTGGTGCGTTACGTTTCCGTTTGCCCAGAGCGGTAAGCTACGCACGTACGGACTAGCTCACTTGAACAACAGCTAGATTACACCTCAGCCGAATAAATTCGCGTATTCTATTTTGTACAGCTCTCCTGCACTGGTTTACTTGCAATAATAATAACAAAAAATTCAGTGGGGGCTTTGTCCTACTGGCCTACAGTACAGTTCATACAAAAATAATGTATTCTACAGGGCACCAACTTGCTCATCTTGGTTGGTTCCCTAAAAAAACCTTGCTCATCTTGGTTTTGAACCTACACTCCGAGATGCTCCGAGGAGTTCATGATCAGCGGCCGTTGCAATGTCAACGGTCGTGGAGAGCGCGTTGCTTATATTATTTTTCTTATCTTAATCAGGTTGGCAGAATGGCAGCACATCAAGAGAGTATATTATCTCAAAACCATATCTTTTGTTGCAGGCCATCACAAAGTTGTTGTCTGAGTTCTGTTGACCACACCTTCCCATAATTAGTTATAGCACATAATGTAAGGTACCGTGTCCTTGTGTGAAGTGCGAATCAGACGTTAGATCCGTTATGTTACATGCCGTAATTAGTGCAATTTCGAATTAGGGTTTTAAAATCCGATCAAATTTCACAGAAACACACACTTCTTGAAATTTCAAATTAAATTCCAATATTTTGGACATGATTTGAAAAGTTGCATCCAGAGTGATTTGCAATTTTCAAAACTTTAATTATCTCTATGGGACAAAAAATAGTACCGTCTATAGATTCTTAAACCCTTATATGAACAAATATGTTTCCAAAGCTTTTGGTTTCATGATTGTTTTGACAAAGAACTCTCCTATAATATTGTTGCCCCGTGTCCCGTGATATCTATCTTTGTCATGAGAATCCTTTTTCGTCGTAGTCGTAAGAATCTTGCTTCCCACGCTTTCGTTGATTTGTTTTCTAACGTCAACGCTTATAGCTGTACTCCTCATCAGAATTGGCCACTCATAAAACAGAAAGTACTTATGGTATGATTCTGACTTTTTGTGGCGTGGAGTGTTTTAGACTAATTCCAGCTTCATGACGAACTGGCCCGAAACCTGCTTGACTCAAGTTGCAATGTACACCGAATTATGAATGCGACAGATATACAAACAAATGAATTAATTTATTGTGTGATCAATTGAAGCAACTGTGGAGCCGTATATAATAGTCAGATTACTGAGATCCCCAGCCAGTTAAGCTTACATACTCTATACAGTACAAACACCAAGTTGTCCTAACCGAACATTAGATAGATTCTTCGTGGAGCACTCTTCGTTTTGTTATATAAATTCCCGTACGATGCCGCAGGAGTTCAGGTTCAGGGACCGTTGCCAACTTGCAATGTCAACGGCCGTGGAGAGCGTGCTGCTTAATTTTGAGTTAGCGCCTATCAGGAGCCTTCATCCTGGAGCTCACTACTCTGATAAACATATGTAATTTAGGTATCCAACATGGCAGCACACCAAGTTTGTTTAGTTTCTCCCCATGATTGTTGTCCTTGTAGAGTAAATATCATGATGACAGCACACCGGTATGTGTATAATTTCTTGATAGTTTCTCACAAATAAAAGGAACCTGTCGGTGGCTTCTTTTAGATTAGTACAATAATGCCACAAGATTGCTCCTTTGTGTTTTTAGACACAATTTAGTGTTGTTTATGCATTTCTGAATCTACAACGGCACATGTTCTAAAATGTGCAAGTATCTAATTATCACTGATTAACTAGATGAACGATCTGAAATATCATGATAATGAAAGAATTTCTTAGTTTGCTTAGAACTATTAGATACTTTGATTTTAGATACCATCGTGTAACTACAACCTTTGTTTTAGTATATTTTGATTGGTTTACTATAGACTTGCTCAGATTTAATAAAATTTGACTTCAGACAAAACCAGAACTTGAAACAATTAGGAACTGAAAAGGTTAATTTTTGAGGGTGAAAAAAGTGTATTATTTAATGAATGCACATACGACGAACTCAAAGCTGTTGCGTTACGTTTGCGTTGTTCAGACCCATAAACTATCCAACTGTATCCCGCAAAAAAATAAAGAGGATGTACCAGAACAATGGCCGGTAAATCCTACAGCACACCGACTTGATGCTGATCTTCTTGCCGAAAAAACAAAAATTTGATGCTGATCTTGTAGGGGTATGTACGTACGTAGGCAGCAATAATGAAATAATGGAAGGTTGGGAGCACTCTTGTTTTTTATTGTATAAGAGAAATAGATAGATGCCCGTACCTACGATGCTCCAGGAGTTCAGGTTCAGCAACGACCGTTGCAATGTCAACGGCCTAGGGCCTATCAGTGGCCATTATCCTGGATGCCACTACGTACCCTGCTAATAATCTTATATATCTTGAGCTGCTGGCACTATATCTATATGACAGCACACCAAGTTTGTACATATATTATTTCTCAATGATGATTGTTGTACTTGTAGAGTGAATATCACGATGACAACACACCGATAGTATACGATTTTGTCGATAGTCCGTGGCAACAAACCAAAAATGATCTTAGATTGGCACAGCACGGTGCGCCATAAGATTTTACCTTGCTAAAATTAGTTTTTCCGCACAGTTTTGACAATAAGTTATACGTCTGACGTTTGATATTTTCCTAAATTGATATCAAGTGGTATATATATCAGCAAGACCTTTCAAATTACATAATGACAACATTTATGGACCTGGACTTGGACATGATTAATTTCTAAAATGTGCAACTATTACCGGTTGATGAAGAATCAAAGATCGATTGTGATCGGACGAAGAATTTCTTAGTCGATCAGAGGTACGGTCGTAGGAATCTTCTTCCCGCCGCTTTCATTGATTTTTTCAAACATATATACACGTACAGCTGTATCCCTCAACAATCGGAAAGATTGCAGTGCTGAAATCTAAAGAAAAAAAGAAATCTAAAAGCAAGTGGCTTGATTCTGACTTTCGCGATGCGGAGCGCTTCTCCAGCTCTACGGCGAACCTCCGGCCGGAGACCTGCTTGACTCAACTTGTGCCGTGTCAGAGCTGACACTGAATTACGAATGTGATAGTGATAGTTAAATAAATATATAAGTAGGTTGTGTGATCGAGTGAATTAACGGTGCAATAAGACAAGGCGCATGCCTGGACTCCGTTAGCTTTTTGGTTGCGCGTAGATGTCACATCAAAGAAGTAGATCCGCAGTTAGTATTATAAAGAAAAATGAAGTAGGCTTGCACGCATGTATTGTCATGCTTATGTCAGTAGTACGTACAGCCGTATCATCTTAGTAGTATAGTACACTACACCGCCGCATGTTTGCATTTTATAGATTCTAGCAAGGCCTTTCGGCAATTAGCTACCCCCTCCGTTCTAAAATACATTGCATATTGATATTAGGTTACATTCTACAAACTTTGACCAAGTTTATAAAAATATATATCAACAATCACAATATGCCAAATCGATAACATGTCAATACTTATATTTCTTAATATAAATTAGTCAAACTTTACAAATGATTATGACAAGGCTAATATGCAATGTACCCCGTCCGTCCCTAAAACAAGTGTTGTAGTTTTAGTTAAAATTTTACCATGACACTTATCTTAGGACGGAGGAAGCATTTTGCAACACAAGGGCAAAGACTTCAGCATATGGACTAACCTCTCGAAGTAAGTTATCAACTTACTAACTTTATAGCAAAAAACAAAGTTACCAGAGTTAACTTCTTTTTTTTAGAAACTTCCAATCTATTGATTTTCAATCATGGCAGTACAAAGAACACTTGAGGTAATAAAAATTACAATCAGGTCTATGGACCACCTAGCAATGACTACAAGCACTGGAGCGAGCCGAAGGCGCACTGGCGTCATCATCCATCCCTCGTCAGAGATGGCCAAACTTTGTTCTAGTAGACAGCCGAAAAATTGTCGTGCTAAGATCACATAGGACCGGCGCACTAGAGCAGTGACCATTGCTGATGAAGAAAGTCGTAGATCAAAAGGATCAAGTTTGTAAACACCCAAATGAAGACGAACGCTAACCTGGCTCACTCGGGATGGCTGTCGTCTAAGTTATTTTGTTCTGCCGGTCCTGCGTCTGTGTATCCTTTGGCGTGGTCTCATGGACCTCTATTTCGCTGGGTTTGCCTATGTGTGTTACGAGACTTGATTTCAGTTGTTGTTGGGGAACGTTGCATGGGAAACAAAACATTTCCTACGCTCACCAAGATCAATCTAGGAGATGACCATCTACGAGAGGAGAGATTGCATCCACATACCCTTGTAAATCGCTAAGCGAAAGCGTTAAGAAACGCGGTTGATGTAGTCGAACGTCTTCGCGATCCAATCACGATCCGTCCCGCGAACTCCTGATCCAAGTGCCGAATGGACGGCACCTCCGCGTTCAACACACGTACGGCTTGATGACGCCTTCACCTCCTCAATCCAGCAAGCGATGGTGAAGTAGTAGCTCAAGTCCTCCGGCAGCACAACGGCGTGGCGGCGGCGGCGGTGGCCGAATCTCAGCAGAGCTTCACAAAGCACTACAGAGAGGAAGATGGATGCGAGGGAGAGGAGAGGCAGCACTGTTGCGTGGAGATGTGCTCTTCGGGTGCGGCTGCCCTCTCCCTACCTCTTTATATATAGGGGAAGGGAGGAGGGGTGGCGCCCCTAGGGTTTCCCCTAGGGGGGCGGCGGTCAGGGCAGATGGGGTCTCCCCTAGAGTGACTTGCCCCCCAAGCCGGGAGGTGGGAAGCCCTAGGGGAACGCCCCAACCCTCCTGGTTACGTGAGATGGGGTGAGGGGGCCGCTCAGCTCCTTAGTGGGGCTGGTTTGCCCCCTCCCCTTGGCCCATGGGGCCCCCAACACTTGTTGCCCCCCCCCGAAACCCCTTTCGGTGATGCTGGTCATCACCCGGTACCCCCAGAACAATTCCGGACTTCAATACCCTTCGTCCAATATATCGATCTTCACCGCCGGACCATTTCAGAGTTCCTCATCACGTCCGGGATCTCATCCGGGACTCTGAAAAACCTTCGGTAACCACCATAATGACTCAACTGTAGTTATATTGTCACCAAACGTTAAGTGTGTAGACCCTGCGGGTTCGAGAACTATGCAGACATGACCGAGACACCTCTACGGTCAATAAACAATAGCGGGACCTGGATGCCCATATTGGTTCCCACATATTCTACGAAGATCTTATCGGTCGAACCTTGATGTCAAGGATTCAGCTAATCCCGTATGTAGTTCCCTTTGTCTATCGGTATGTTACTTGCCCGAGATTGGATCGTCGGTATCACCATACCTAGTTCAATCTCGTTACTGGCAAGTCTCTTTACTCGTTCCGTAATACAAGATCTCGTGGCTAACTCATTAGTCACATTGCTTGCAAGCTCATTGTGATATTGTATTACCGAGTGGGCCCTGAGATACCTCTCCGTCATATGGAGTGACAAATCCCAGTCTTGATCCATGCCAACTCAATAGACACCCTTGGAGATACATGTAGAGCACCTTTATAGTCACCCAGTTACGTTGCGACGTTTGATACACACAAGGTACTCCTCCGGTGTCAGTGAGTTGCATGATCTCATGGTCATAGGAACATATACTTGACATGCGGAAAACGATAGCAATAAACTTGACACGATCATATGCTACGTTCATAGTTTGGGTCTTGTCCATCACATCATTCTCCTAATGATGTGATCCCTTTATCAAATGACAACTCATGTCTATGGCTAGGAAACCAAAGCCATCTTTGATCAACGAGCTAGTCTAGTAGAGGCTCACTAGGGACACATTGTTTTCTATGTATCCACACATGTATCTGAGTTTCCGATCAATACAATTCTAGCATGGATAATAAATGATTATCATGAACAGAGAAATATGATAATAACTAATTTATTATTGCCTCTAGGGCATATTTCCAATAGTTGTTACCTATACTGAACCTCTGCTGTGATTTCTTTATTAAAAAACAAAGATGAATGAAGATCAAATCCAAATAGATCCAGCGAAGACCAGTATCGACAGAATCCCGCGAGATCCGACAGAGACACGCCTCCACAGACCGTTTGACGAAGCTAGACGCACCATCGGAACGGGGTTAGAACGTTGGAGACATTACTCCTACTGGGGCCTAAGGGGCATCACCGCCGGCACACAGCCCCAACCAATATGTTGAATATAAAAAGAACAAGAACGAGACCCCTCCCATCGGCGGGGGCCGAGGTCCTCCCCACCTCCATGGCCAAAAGGCCATCGGAGATGAGGCGGACCGGCGGCGGCACCAACGGGGGGGGGGCAAGAAATCCTGGAATCATTTCTTGTGGAGGAGGAAAGAGAAGGCGTGAGTAGTTAACTTCTCTTTTTTTACAGAACAACTGAGGGAGTCCTGGATTAGGGGGTGTTCGGATAGCCGGACTATACCTTCAGCCGGACTCCTGGACTATGAAGATACGAGATTGAAGACTTCTCCCGTGTCCGGAAGGGACTTTCCTTGGCGTGGAAGGCAAGCTTGGCGATACGGATATGTAGATCTCCTACCATTGTAACCGACTTTGTGTAACCCTAACCCTCTCCGGTGTCTATATAAACTAGAGGGTTTTAGTCCGTAGGACAAGATACAGAACAACAATCATACCATAGGCTAGCTTCTAGGGTTTAGCCTCTCCGATCTCGTGGTAGATCTACTCTTGTACTACCCATACCATCAATATTAATCAAGCAGGACGTAGGGTTTACCTCCATCGAGAGGGCCCGAACCTGGATAAAACTTCGTGTCCCTCGCCTCCTGTTACCATCCGGCCTAGACGCACAGTTCGGGACCCCCTACCCAAGATCCGCCGGTTTTGACACCGACATTGGTGCTTTCATTGAGAGTTCCTCTGTGTCGTCGCCGTCAGGCTTGATGGCTCCTATGATCATCAATGGCGATGCAGTCCAGGGTGAGACCTTCCTCCCCGGACAGATCTTCGTCTTCGGCAGCTTCGCACTGCGGGCCAATTCACTTGGCCATCTGGAGCAGATCAAAAGCTATGCCCCTGGCCGCCAGGTCAGATTTGGAAGCTTAAACTACACGGCTGACATCCGCAGGGACTTGATCTTCGACGGATTCGAGCCACTGCCGAGCGCGCCGCACTGTCACGACGAGCATGATCTAGCTCTGCCGCCGAACAGTGCCCTGGAGGCCGCACCCGCATCGGCTTCGACCCTTAATTCGGAGCCAACTGCGCCGATCGAGGATGGGTGGTTGGACGCCGCCTCGGGGGCTGCGATCCCAACGGCGATCGAGCCGAACACCAGCCCCGCACTCTGCGAGACTCGTGACTCCAAGGAGCCGGACTCCTCTCCGGACTCCGAACCCTCCGCGCCCCTGCCGATCGAATCCGATTGGGCGCCGATCATGGAGTTTACTGCCGCGTACATCTTTCAGCACTCGCCTTTCGGCGATATTCTGAAGACACTGAAGTCTCTCTCTTTATCAGGAGAGCCCTGGCTGGACTACAGTCAGCAAGGTTGGGATTCGGACGATGAAGAAATTCAAAGCCCACCCACCACCCACTTTGTAGCCACTGTCGACGACTTAACCGACATGCTCGACTTCGACTCCGAAGACATTGACGGTATGGATGCCAATGAAGGAGACGATGAAGAACCAGCGCCTATCAGGCCCTGGAAAGCCACCTCGTCATATGACATATACATGGTGGACACCCCAAAAGAAGGAGATGGCGATGGAACAGCGGAGGATGACCCCTCCAAGAAACAGCCTAAGCGCCGGCGTCAGCGGCGCCTCTCAAAATCCCGCCAAAACAAATACGGTGATTCCAGCATGGGAGATAATAATACTCCGTAAAGTGCCGAAGAAAACCCCCTCCAGCAAGATTTAGCACAGGAGGATGGAGAAACCAGCCCTCATGAGAGAGCGGCAGGCAGAGAGGTCGAGGACGATAATTATATGCCTCCCTCCGAAGATGAGGCAAGCCTCGACGATGACGAATTCGTCGTGCCAGAGGATCCCATTGAGCAAGAGCGTTTTCAACGCAGGCTTATGGCCACGACAAGAAGCCTCAAGAAAAAACAGCAACAGCTTAGAGCTGATCAAGATTTGCTAGTCGACAGATGGACTGAAGTCCTTGCGGCCGAAGAGCATAAACTCGAACGCCCCTCCAAGAGCTACCCAAAGCACAGGTTGCTACCCCGATTAGAGGAGGAAGCACTTGATGCGGCCGACCGGCCACCTCGTGGCCGCGACAGAGAGGCCTCTCGGCCCTCCACTCAAGCCGCACCCCGTACCAAGGCACGGGAATATGCGCCGGACTTACGAGATATGTTGGAGGACAAGGCAAGGCAAACAAGATCGATCTACAGATCGCGTGGGCGCCCCACGGCTCGAGACGGTAACCGTCACACCGGCCACAAATTTGGCAGGGCCGAACACAGTAGACAAAGCTCATTGGAGCTTCGTCGTGATATAGCCCAGTACAGAGGCGCCGCACACCCCCTATGCTTCACAGACGAAATAATGGATCATCAAATCCCTGAGGGTTTCAAAACCGTAAACATTGAATCATATGATGGCACAACAGATCCTGCGGTATGGATCGAGGATTATCTCCTTCATATCCACATGGCCCGCGGCAATGATTTCCACGCCATCAAATACCTCCCACTCAAGCTTAAAGGACCAGCTCGACATTGGCTTAACAGCTTGCCAACAGGATCAATCAGTTGTTGGGAGGACCTGGAAGCCACATTCCTCGACAATTTCCAGGGCACTTATGTGCGACCCCCAGACGCCGATGACCTAAGTCACGTAATTCAGCAGCCAGAGGAATCGGCCAGGCAATTATGGACACGGTTCCTAACAAAGAAAAATCAAATAGTCGACTGTCCGGACACTGAGGCCCTAGCAGCCTTCAAGCACAATATCCGTGACGACTAGCTTGCCCGGCACCTTGGACAGGAAAAGCCGAAGTCTATGGCAGCACTCACGACACTCATGACCCGCTTTTGCGCGGGAGAAGACAACTGGCTTGATCATAGCAACAATATGACCAAGAACCCTGGTAATTCGGATACCAAGGATAGTAGTGGCAGGTCGCGTCGCAACAAGCAGAAGCGCCGCATTAACGGTGACAGTGCTGAGGATACGACAATTAATGCCGGATTCAGAGGCTCTAAATCCGGTCAGCGGAAAAAGCCATTCAAAAGGAATCCTAGGGGCCCGTCCAGTTTGGACCGTATACTCGACCGCTTGTGCCAGATACATGGCACCCACGAAAAGCCGGCCAATCACACCAACAGGGATTGTTGGGTGTTCAAGCAGGCAGGCAAGTTAAATGTCGAAAATGAAGACAAGGGGCTGCATAGCGATGACGACAAGGAGCCCCGGCCGCCAAACAACAGTGGACAGAAGGGTTTCCCCCCACAAGTGCGGACGGTGAACATGATATATGCAACCCACGTCCCCAAAAGGGAGCGGAAGCGCGCGTTAAGGGACGTATACGCGGTAGAGCCAGTCGCCCCAAAGTTCAACCCATGGTCCTCCTGCCCGATCACCTTTGATCGAAGGGACCATCCCACTAGCATCCGTCATGGCAGATTCGCCGCATTGGTTCTAGACCCAATTATTGACGAATTTCATCTCACTAGAGTCCTTATGGATGGCGGCAGTAGCCTGAACCTGCTTTACCAGGATACAATGCGGAAAATGGGCATAGATCCCTCGAGGATTAAGCCCACCAAAACGACCTTTAAAGGCGTAATACCAGGTGTAGAGGCCAACTATATAGGCCCAGTCACACTTGAAGTGGTCTTCGGATCTCCGGATAATTTCCGAAGCGAGGAGTTAATCTTCGACATAGTCCCATTCCGCAGTGGCTATCACGCACTGCTCGGGCGAACCGCATTCGCCAAGTTCAATGCGGTACCGCACTACACATACCTTAAGCTCAAGATGCCAGGCCCTCGAGGAGTAATTACTGTCAATGGAAACACCAAACGCTCCCTCCGAACGGAGGAGCACACGGCGGCCCTTGCAACGGAAGTACAAAGCAGCCTCTCCAGGCAGTTCTCTAGTCCGGCCATTAAATGACCGGACACCGTCAAGCGCGCCCGGAGTAACCTACAACAAGACCGCCTGGCACGATCCGAGCAGGCGTAGCAATGCGGCCCCAACCCCAGCCCTCGCAAAAATGCTACACCAGTACTTCCCGTACATAACTACGCTATAGAAATACCATGGGTACAGGGGGAGGGGCACCATCACGGCACGCCCGAAACACGGCTTAAACCGCACCAGGGGCTGCCGATTTTTTAATTTTCTCTTACTTTCAGGACTCCACTCTTCGGAAGGCCTGTTCGGCAGTTCAATTGCCGCACAAACGATGCAAGAACCAGGGAAGCAGACAAGCCACGCCGCATTACGGAACTCCCAGGTGGTCTCTATCACGAGCAGTATACCTGTTTCGCATACTATTCCGCAGCTTGCCCCTGGAACGAACATGTTACATAGTCCAACCTTTTTCTTATCACATTATTTGTATCGTTTTGCTTTGATCGCAGCCCTCTTTAATAAACAGTGCATAGCTTTTGTCTACTTTTGCATTACTCTTTTATATATATATATATGTTCCTTAACGACATGTTGCACCCGTACAATTTGGTACGGCCAAAATACGCCAGGGGCTTTAGTACCCTTCCATATGGTGTGAGAAGTCCGAACACTTTAACAAGTGCGGCACCCCGAACTTATAGCATTATATGCATCGGCTCCGAATCATGTCTTGGGTCAATAGTTGGGTTTGCCCGGCTCCTATGTTTCGGTGCCTTACGTTCCGCTATATCAGCTAAGGTAGCACTAGGAGAACCACTGCGATTGTGCCCCAGTTGAGCTGGGTCGAGCACCTCAGTGGAGAAAGCTAAAACTGACTGTCATGATGAAGCGAGAGCTGGTCGCTGTTTGAGAGGTTTTTCGAGTCCCTAAAGACTTATGCCGCTTAGAGCGAGGAGCCGGCTCTGTCCGGCCAAGGCGTGGATAGCGCCCCAAACTCGGTCTTCCGAATACCAGGGGCTTCGCCGAAATTTAAAATTATAGAATTCTATGGCTAAGTGAGAGTGTTCACGCATTATAGTCCGATTGCCTTGTTCGTTGGGATGAGCGCCTCCCTCGAAGGACCCAAACATGGGAAAAAGAGCGCTCAGGTTTATCCCCGAACACCCCAGCACTAGCGGCACGGGGGCAGAAGCCAACGACTTGCCATCTCTCAGAATTGATAAACAGCTGCACAGAAGGTAATATTTTAAATTCCAACAGCATTGCTTAGCGCATATGAACAAGTTTTCAGCGCACAGGACAAAACGAGCAAGTTTTACTAAAAAATTACATCCCTAGAACATTCATCCACCACAAGGCAGGCACCCTTCAGAACATCCTTATAATAATTCTCGGGCTTGCGATGCTCTTTCCCCGACGGTGGCCCGTCCTTCACAAGCTTCTCAGCATCCAGCTTTCCCCAGTGCACCTTAGCACGGGCAAGGGCCCTACAGGCACCTTCAATGCAGACGGAGCGCTTGATGACTTCGAGCCTTGGACAGGCCTCCACCAGCCACCGCACCAGCCCGAAATAGCTCCCAGGCAGAGCCTCTCCAGAGCACAGCCGAACTATGAGGCCCTTTATGGCCTATTCGGCCGCCTTGTGGAGCTCGACCAGTTGCTTCAGCTGGTCGCTCAGGGGCACGGGGTGTCCGGCCTCAGCATACTGAGACCAGAACACCTTCTCTGTCGAGCTGCCCTCCTCGGCTCGATAGAATGCGGCGGCATCGGACACACTCCGGGGAAGATCTGCGAACGCTCCTAGAGAGCTCCGGATTCGGGTAAGTAACAAGTAACTCACGTTTATGTGTTTGCTTTGCATAAAGAATGCCTTACCTGCCGCTATCTTCTTCACCTCATCCAACTCCTGGAGGGTCTTCTGGGATTCGGCCTTGGCAGACTTGGCATTTTCAATAGCCACCGCGAGCTCGGACGCTCGCGTCTTTGAGTCAAGCTCCAAACTCTCATGTTTTTCCATGAGAGCCTGGAGCTCTTGCCGCACCTTGCCAACCTCGGCCTCATACTTCTCCCGCTCGGTGCGCTCCGTGGCCGCCCTCTTCTCAGCCTCGACCAGCGCTTGCTTAAGGGTCGCCACCTCAGAGTGGCCCCTACAATAGCCACGATAATCCTGTCATTTTTTGCAATTGCACCTTTATATATATATATATATTTAAACAAGGTATTTCTTACCTTCATTGTCCTCGAGCTGCTTCTTGGCACGCCCGAGCTCTTGCTCGGACCGCTCGAGGTTCTGCTTTAGCATGCCCACTTCCGCAGTCAGTGCGGCGGACGCAAGCAGAGAAGCCTGCATACGCATATTGACTCCTTTTGTTAGACTCCTGCGAATTTTATTTGGTCCCCTATTCGGCTTTTCTTCCCGAACGCCAAACAGAGCATCAGGGGCTACTGTCTATGCGGTAATATTATTTACACATTCTTTACTTACCTCAAAGCCTGTTAAAAGGCTAGTACAAGCTTCAGTCAGTCCGCTCTTGGCGGACTGAACCTTCTGGACCACCGCACTCATAATGGTGCGGTGCTCCTCGTCGATGGAGGCGCCTTGGAGCGCCCCCAACAGATTGTCCGGCGCCTCCGGTTGGACAGGGGTCACCGGCACGGCGGGCTTGCTCCTCTTGGAAGGAGCCCCCCCGCCGGACTCTGGAACCTTTGAAGGTTCTGGAGCGGTGTCCGGCCTAGAGCCGGACTTGGAGCCCTGGGGGGTTTCATCCCCTTTACTCCTGGAGTCCGGGAGGTCGCCTTGCGGCGCCTCCAGGACCACCTCCTCCCGGCTTGGAACCTGTTGGGACAACACTTCGGTGTCGTCCGTAGGGTGGGGGGAGGAAGCCGTCGGAAGCGAGTTCACATCCGACGAGTCCAGTGAGCCGCTCGACGATGCGTCGAGCCGGTCTTTGGGTGGGCTGCATAAACATATTCGACATAAGGGAAAGCTGTGCAATAAACGAATACTATGAATTACTCTGGTATCCGGATACTTACGATTTAGCCAGGGGCTTGGCCCTGGGCGGCCACTCCTCTCCGCCGTCGTCAGTGTCGGTGGAGTAGTCCGGAGGAAGGGTTTTCCCCTTCTTGGACCCTTCGGCCTCCCCAGCTGGGGCGGCCTTCCTTTTCTTCCCTTCCCCCGTTGGAGGGGGAGGGGTCTCATCTTCCTCCTCCTCGTCTTCATGGGAGGAGTGAGTCTTGGAGTCGTCGGATGAGGGATCCGACACCTCCAGGCGCCGGGCACTCTTTCGAGTCCCCGTGGCCCTCTTCTTGGCCTTCTTCTCCGGCACCACATGGGGTGCCGGAACCAGCAGCTTCGCCAAGCGAGCGTCCGCTGGGCCTTCGGGCAAAGGAGCGGGACAGTTGATCTGTCCGGACGTCTCCTGCCAATCCTGTCAAAGGTAAGGGAGCTTAGATCCCACATGGAGTCAAACTATGAAAAACTGATACCCTGTAAAAGGAAAAAAAACAGCTTACCGCATGAGCATGACGCTGCGTACTGAATCCGCGATCCTCGGTAGCGGATGCGGGGGCCTCGGCGCCCTTGAAAAGCACCTTCCAGGCATCTTCGTACGTCATGTCGAAGAGCCTGCTCAGAGTTCGGTGCCGTGCCAGGTCGAACTCCCACAGGTTGAAAGCCCGTTGTTGACACGGGAGGATCAGGCGGATGAGCATAACCTGGACTACGTTGACAAGTTTGAGCTTCCTGTCCACCAGGGTTTGGATGCATGTTTGGAGTCCGGTCAGCTCTCCTTTTTTACCCCACGACAGGCCTGTCTCCTTCCAGGAGGTGAGCCGCGTAGGGGGTCCAGATCGAAACTCGGGGGCTGCGACCCATTCGGGGTCGCGCGGCTCGGTGATGTAAAACCACCCCGATTGCCACCCCTTCAGGGTCTCCACAAAGGAGCCCTCGAGCCATAAGACGTTGGGCATCTTGCCCACCATGCCGCCTCCGCACTCCGCCTGGTTGCCGCGCACCACCTTCGGCTTGACATTGAAAGTCTTGAGCCATAGGCCGAAATGGGGGCGGATGCGGAGGAAAGCCTCGCACACGACGATAAACGCCGAGATGTTGAGGACAAAGTTCGGGGCGAGATCATGGAAATCCAGGCCATAGTAGAACATGAGCCCCCGGACAAATGGGTGGAGAGGGAAGCCCAGTCCGTGGAGGAAATAGGGGAGGAACACCACCCTCTCATGGGGCCTAGGGGTGGGGATGAGCTGCCCCTTTTCGGGAAGCCGGTACGCGATGTCGTTAGATAAGTATCCGGCCTTCCTCAGTTTTTTGATGTGTCCCTCCGTGACGGAGGAGGCCATCCACTTTCCTCCCGCTCCAGACATGGCTGGAGAAGGTTGAGGTGGGGAGTGCGGACATGGGCGCTGGAGCTCGAGTGTGCGAGAATGGATAAGCAAGGGAGGAAGAAGGCGTAGGTGAAAAGGTGGATCCTTATCCCCTAATATGGGTGGACGCAACTACGTGTCCCCACCAGCCTGGTAAAACTCGCTTATCTCCAAGCGCCGTAATCAATGGCGCGGTTGGGTTACCCACACACGTATTGATGAGAATCCCAGAATAAGGGGACACGATCTCTGCTTTAACAAGACGTGCCAAGGAAACCGCCTCGCATGACGCGCTGAGGTGGGATAATAAAACGACTTGGATAAAGGCTTGGCCGTGGTGTGTCACACTACGGATTACGTCAGCAGATTAGATTTGTGTAAATATTATTCTCTCCATGGCAATATGTGGAAACTTATTTTGCAGAGCCGGACACTATCTTTGTGTTCAAAATCTTCTATGAAGTACTTGGAGGAGGAACCCGCCTTGCAATGCCGAAGACAATCTGCGTGCCGGACTCGTCGTCATTGAAGCCTGGTTCAGGGGCTACTGAGGGAGTCCTGGATTAGGGGGTGTTCGGATAACCGGACTCCTGGACTATGAAGATACGAGATTGAAGACTTCGTCCCGTGTCCGGAAGGGACTTTCCTTGGCGTGGAAGGCAAGCTTGGCGATACGGATATGTAGATCTCCTACCATTGTAACCGACTTTGTGTAACCCTAACCCTCTCCAGTGTCTATATAAACCGGAGGGTTTTAGTCCGTAGGACAAGATACAGAACAACAATCATACCATAGGCTAGCTTCTAGGGTTTAGCCTCTCCGATCTCGTGGTAGATCTACTCTTGTACTACCCATATCATCAATATTAATCAAGCAGGACGTAGGGTTTTACCTCCATCGAGAGGGCCCGAACCTGGGTAAAACTTCATGTCCCTCGCCTCCTGTTACCATCCGGCCTAGATGCACAGTTCGGGACCCCCTACCCGAGATCCGCCAGTTTTGACACCGACAACAACGATTTATTAGGTGACTCTTTCAAGACGTCCATGCTACGCAGATCACAATTGCTAACATGAAAATTTACTAGATGACCCCATGCATAAGAGCTGACCAAGCCTAAAGACAAGGACCTTCTATTACTTGTGCACGGGTACCTGTAAGAGCATCTACATGACTGGGCAAATCCACCCCCCCTTAAATATCTGTTGACGCGCCGAGACACAGCCTCAGACAGCGCCGAATGGCCTGAATGTCCTCATGCACAACCACACTCCTCATATCAAAATCTAAAGTCCACGTAAATCTATGTATGTTGATCATACATATGAATATCAACGTAAATATCATTTCTTGACAGCGAAAAATAATAGTTCAAACATAAAATTTATTTGAAGTGCACAATGCAAACATTAAATTCATTGATTTTCATTGTCGGTTCACATATGCTCTGCAAGATCATTGAGTAGTTGCACGTGCACCTGTTGATCCTGAAGATTTTGGTGCATCTCCAGAAAGTTCACAATATGCTATGCATCTTGTTCCGAGAGGCAGACTTGTATTCTGGGCTACTCAAAGATGCGGTCGTGCTGCCTCTTCACCCCATCCTTGAGAGTCATATTGTGCAAAAATGACAGAACATGTCATCGGCTTCCATAAATCTCTAATTCCCACATCATTCACTAGTAGAAAAGGGGGCTTTGGTTCGGCCAGAAAAGAGCATTAGTATCGGTTGCATTACGAACCGGGACTAATGTGAGCATTAGTCCCAGTTCGAGCGGCTAGGGCACCGTACATGCATTACTCCCGGTTCAAATGGGACCTTTAATCCCGGTTGGTGCCACGAACCGGGACTAAAGGGCGCGATGCCCATTAGTACCGGTTCGTGGCACCAACCGGTAGTATTGGTTCGTGCCACGAACCGGTACTAATGGTGCAATTTTCAAATCCTACCCCCCCGTGTGTATCGCCTTTTCAGTTTTGTAAAAAGCAAAAGAAAATGATAAAAACTTCAAAAGTTAAAATCCTTTGAGATGTAGTTATGTTACTATATCTACTAGTTAGGAAAATTTAAAAACTTAAATTTGGACATGTTTTGCAAAAAGTATAGGGAAAATGTAAAATGGCTATAACTTTTGCATACGATGTCAGAAAAAAACATATAATATATCAAAATGTTCAGCACAAAAATCCGCATCCGGTTTTGACAGCAGACGGCCTGTTTGCAAATTTGTAGAAGCCTCAAATTCCAAAAGGAAAAAAGTTATGCTCAAATTTCAGTTTTTTTAAAAAAATCGTTAAATCTGGTCAAACTATGGTCAAACTACTTATTCAAGAAGTATTAGTGTTACTAAATAATTATTCAAGAATATTAGTGTTATTAAATAATTATTTCAGTTTTTTTGAATTTTGGTCAAATCTGGTCAAACTGTGGTCAAACAATGGTCAAACTACTTATTCAAGAAATATTAGTGTTACCAAATAATTATTGTTTTTTAGAACAATAGTTTTAAACTCAAACAGTGAAATGAGTGACTTCATGCTCAAGCTAAACTCCTGAGGGTTAATAGGATTGACATCTTACTATTGTCAGCAAAACAACAAGTGCAGACTTGGAAACGAGGGAGAATAGAACCCGGAAGTTAAGCGTGCTCAGGCTGGGGGAGTGGGAGGATGGGTGACCGTCCGGGAAGTTAGCTGATTTGGAATGATGAGGGGTGATTAGAGATTAAATTGAGCAGTGATGAGGGGTGATTAGAGATTAGAGGTTAAAATAATTCAGAAATTCAAAAAAAAATCCTTTAGTACCGGCTGGTGTTACCAACCAGGACTAAAGGTGTACCTCCAGGCAGCCTCCACATGGAGGGCCTTTAGTCCCGGTTCATATAAGAACCGGGACTAAAGGAGGGGACCTTTAGTAACGACCCTTTAGTCCCGGTTCCAGAACCGGGACAAAAGGCCCTTATGAACCGGGACAAAAGGCCCTTTTTCTACTAGTGATTGCAGCTCCATGAACAAATACCCCAACGAGTTTAGAGCACTCTGAATGCCCTCTCCACATCCTTCCTAGCTGCCCCTTGCATTGCTACAAAATGGCATTATTTGTTGCCATGGGGATCAGGTATGGTATTCACAAACATCGCATGTTGAGGATAGATACCATCGGCAATGCAATGCCCCATTTTGTAGTTGTGCCCCTTGACGGTGCAGTTGCATGATGGTGCATCTCCATCACGAACTGTCTTGAACAACATATATCGCTAGAGCACATTGATGCCATTGTGAGAACCAGGCATGCCAAAAGAAAGCACGCCAAATCCTGTGCAAACCCTTGATGCCACTTCTTCAAGTACAATGGTGGTCTCTTTGGTGTGACCTTGGTACATCCTGTGCAAACCCTTGGCAGTTCTTCCATTGCCAATGCATGCAATCAACTAGACCGTGCATACCTGGAAAACCTCTTGCCGCTCCAATAGCCATCAACCTTTTTGTATTTTGCATAGTTGGTTCTCTTAGATACTCCTCTCCAAATACCTTCACCACGGCATGACAAATCTTATAGTGGTATCAAGGCATGTGATCTCCCCCATCCGGACCAACTCACCAACGACATGGGCAGCAGTACCTAATGCAAGCATCCTCAGAGTAGCCATTCATTTTTGCAAAGGAGAGAACAAGAGTTGTCTGCAACAATCCCTCTTGAGCCTGAAGTAGGCATCGTGTGCCTCCACTCCCTCCACCTCGTGCAAGAATAAGGATTGCGCATGTGGAAGCATCGACAAAAAAATGATTCAGGGAATATGGTCTAGGTTGGAGGTAGTCCTTGTAGAGCAGTTGTGCGCCAATGACCTTATCCTACTTTAGAACTCTCCTTTGATGTCTACTACACAACCTTCTTCTTGTAGACGTTGTTGGGCCTCCAAGTGCAGAGGTTTGTAGGACAGTAGCAAATTTCCCTCAAGTGGATGACCTAAGGTTTATCAATCCGTAGGAGGCATAGGATAAAGATGGTCTCTCTCAAGCAACCCTGCAACCAAATAACAAAGAGTCTCTTGTGTCCCCAACACACCCAATACAATGGTAAATTGTATAGGTGCACTAGTTCGGCGAAGAGATGGTGATACAAGTGGTATATGGATGGTAGATAAATGTTTTTGTAATCTGAAAATATAAAAACAGCAAGGTAACTAATGATAAAAGTGAGCACAAACTGTATTGCAATGCTAGGAAATAAGGCCTAGGGTTCATACTTTCACTAGTGCAAGTTCTCTCAACAATAATAACATAATTGGATCATATAACTATCCCTCAACATGCAACAAAGAGTCACTCCAAAGTCACTAATAGCAGAGAACAAACAAAGAGATTATGGTAGGGTACGAAACCACCTCAAAGTTATGCTTTCTGATCGATCTATTCAAGAGTCCGTAGTAAAATAACATGAAGCTATTCTTTCCGCTCAATCTATCATAGAGTTCGTACTAGAATAACACCTTAAGTGTAACGCCCTCGATGCGGCTATAGCTCCCACGTGTCGAGGCACGACTTAGAGGCATAACCGCATTGAAAGCAATGTCGCAGGTTAGGAAATCTTCACAACATCCCATGTAATATAGATAATAAAAGGGGAGATACATAGTTGGCTTACACTCGCCACGTCAAACAAAGTACATAAATAGCATTACAACATTCAAACACTCATGGCCCGACTACGGCGCCAAAATAAAAGATAAACCCAACATGCGACGCGGTCCCGATCACCCCAACTGGGCACCACTACTGATCATCAGGGAAAGACACGTAATATCGGCATGAGTCCTCCTCAAACTCCCACTTGAGCTCAAGCGCGTCATCTGGAGCAGAATCATCAGGCCCTACATCTGGTTTGGAAGTAATCTGTGAGCCACAGGGACTCAGCAAACTCGCACCCTCGCGATCAAGACTATTTAAGCTTAATAGGTAAGGCAAGGTAAATATGTGGAGCTGCAGCAAGCGACTAGCATATATGGTGGCTAACCTGTTCGCAAAAGAGAGCGAGAAGAGGAGGCAAGGCGCGAGCGAATAACTAGAGAACAACCTGCGGCAAGCATTACTCCAACACCGTGTTCACTTCCCGGACTCCGCCGAGAAGAGACCATCACGGTAACTCACACTGTTGATTCATTTTAATTAAGTTAAGGTTCAAGTTATCTACAACCGGACATTAACAAATTCCCATCTGCCCATAACCGCGGGCACGGCTTTTGAAAGTTCAAATCCATGCAGGGGAGTCCCAACTTAGCCCATGACAAGCTCTCACGGTCAACGAAGGAATAAACCTCCTCCCGAGACATTCCGATCAGACTCGGTATCCCGGTTCTTCAAGACACTTCGACAAGTTAAAACAAATCCAGCAACACCGCCTGAATGTGCCGACAAATCCCGATAGGAGCTACACATATCTCGTTCTCAGGGCACAATCGGATAAGCAATCCGTACAACTAAAACCATCCCTCGAGTTTCCCCGAGGTGGCGCTGCAAGGGGCTCTAGGTTGGACCAACACTCAGAGGAGCACTGGCCCGAGGGGGTTTAAATAAGATGACCCTCGGGCTCCGGAAACCCAAGGGAAAAAGAGGCTTGGTGGCAAATGGCAAAACCAAGGTTGGTCATTGCTGGAAAAGCTTTAATCAAGGCGAACTATCAAGGGGTTCCCATTATCACCCAACCGCGTAAGGGACGCAAAATCCGGGAACATAACACCGATATGACGGAAACTAGGGCGGCAAGAGTGGTACAAAACACTAGGCGAGAGGCCGAGCCTTCCACCCTTTACCAAGTATATAGATGCATTAAGATAACAAGGCAATATAATGGTATCCCAACAAGTAAATAATGTTCCAACAAGGAACGGCCTCCAATCTTCACCTGCAACTAGCAACGCTATAAGAGGGGCTGAGCAAACCGGTAACATAACCAATCAACGGTTTGCTAGGACATGGTGGGTTAGAGGTTTGGCATGGCAATTTGGGAGGCATGATAAGCAAGTGGTAGGCATCGTAGCATAGGCATAGCAAAAGAGCGAGCATCTAGCATAGCAAAGATAGTAGTGATTTCGAGGGTATGATCATCTTGCCTGCAAAGTTGTCAGAGTTGACTGGATCCTCGAAAGAAAATCAACGGGCTCCTCGTTAGCGAACTCGTCTCCCGGCTCTACCCAAACAAGACAAACAAGCAACAAGGACACAATCAACCACATGCAAACTCAAACAACATAATGCAAATATGGTATGCTATGCGGGATGCGATATGCGATGCATATGCAAGATTTGACAAGGAATGCATGAACCTGGTCTCAACTTGGAAATCCAAGTGTGCCACTGGAAAGATGATATGAAATCGCTTGAAGTGTCACACTGTTGATTCATTTTAATTAAGTTAAGGTTCAAGTTATCTACAACCGGACATTAACAAATTCCCATCTGCCCATAACCGCGGGCACGGCTTTTGAAAGTTCAAATCCATGCAGGGGAGTCCCAACTTAGCCCATGACAAGCTCTCACGGTCAACGAAGGAATAGACCTCCTCCCGAGACATTCCGATCAGACTCGGTATCCCGGTTCTTCAAGACACTTCGACAAGTTAAAACAAATCCAGCAACACCGCCCGAATGTGCCGACAAATCCCGATAGGAGCTGCACATATCTCGTTCTCAGGGCACAATCAGATAAGCAATCCGTACAACTAAAACCAGCCCTTGAGTTTCCCCGAGGTGGCGCTGCAAGGGGCTCTAGGTTGGACCAACACTCAGAGGAGCACTGGCCCAGGGGGGTTTAAATAAGATGACCCTCGGGCTCCGGAAACCCAAGGGAAAAAGAGGCTAGGTGGCAAATGGCAAAACCAAGGCTGGGCATTGCTGGAAAATCTTTAATCAAGGCGAACTATCAAGGGGTTCCCATTATCACCCAACCGCGTAAGGGACGCAAAATCCGGGAACATAACACCGATATGACGGAAACTAGGGCGGCAAGAGTGGAACAAAACACTAGGCGAGAGGCCGAGCCTTCCACCCTTTACCAAGTATATAGATGCATTAAGATAACAAGGCAATATAATGGTATCCCAACAAGTAAATAATGTTCCAACAAGGAACGGCCTCCAATCTTCACCTGCAACTAGCAACGCTATAAGAGGGGCTGAGCAAAGCGGTAACATAGCCAATCAACGGTTTACTAGGACATGGTGGGTTAGAGGTTTGACATGGCAATTTGGGAGGCATGATAAGCAAGTGGTAGGCATCGTAGCATAGGCATAGCAAAAGAGCGAGCATCTAGCATAGCAAAGATAGTAGTGATTTCGAGGGTATGATCATCTTGCCTGCAAAGTTGTCAGAGTTGACTAGATCCTCGAAAGCAAACTCAACAGGCTCCTCGTTAGCGAACTCGTCTCCCTGCTCTACCCAAACAAGACAAACAAGCAACAAGGACACAATCAACCACGTGCAAACTCAAACAACATGATGCAAAGATGGTATGCTATGCGGGATGCGATATGCGATGCATATGCAAGATTTGACAAGGAATGCATGAACCTGGTCTCAACTTGGAAATCCAAGTGTGCCACTGGAAAGATGAGATGAAATTTCTTGAAAACGATATAAAGATCACCCATCAAGAATGCGAACATGGCAAACATGGCAAAAACATAATCAGTTCTTAGACTTAGTGAAAAATTGGAGCATGCAAAATCAGATATCAAGTAGGCATGTTTACAAGCTCGATGCACTCGCTACACAGCATGTCATGACAATTTAAGCATACACCCATCAAGAATACACATTATACAAGCTAGAAATGGCAAGAACAATAACATAGCATGCACGGATCAACTACAACATCCTCGGCAAAATCGCTAACAAGTAGACAATCTGCCCAGATTCACGAAATAGCAAAAGTAGAGCTCGATTGACTCAAGCTAGGGTGATCCATAATTGCAAAAAAAGACATGCATGGATAGAGCACTACAAGATTAACAAAACATCCTTACTGATCATCCTCAAAAGAGGCACGGATCACTAGGAAACAACATGAACATATGTCATAATGAGATAAACAGATCAAGGACTTGGTGGAAATGCTAAGTCCCTGAAATCAGCATTAACGAATGCACCACTTTGCAAGCTTGTGCTAGTCACCACACACATCACAAAAACACATGGGTTGCACCTCTGGATAGATGGCAAAACATATAACAAAACACATGTAGAGCTCAGGGGCATATCATGCACACAATAATCATGGCAAAAATGACAAATATCTAATTGGAGCAGCAGATCTGACAATTATCTCAAATAGCACTCTTCTAACAGCATTTCGCGCATCAAGATGAACTCAAATGAAAATGATGCAATGAGATGAAATGATATACCCTCTGATATGAACATTTTGATATGCTATATGCCCAAAACGGAGCTACGGGTGCAAAGTTACGATGCGATGAACAATGCCAAAAAATTAGGGTTTCGGGCAAAAAAAGTCAACCGAGGCAAGATCCGAATCCAGATCTGGCCGGGCGCGGTTTACGAGGTTGGCCGGGATGCACTGTAGATGCCGGAGAGAGCTGAGGCGGCCGGAGCTCGAGGACGGAGATGGGGGGCCGACGAGGACGGAGATGGCCTGGGTGTCCCCGGAGCTGTCCGGGTGGCGGCGCGGCCGGCGGGGTCGATGGCGGGCGCGGGCGGCGGAGCTACGGCGAGCTCGCGGCCGGCCGGTGTCAATGGCGCGACGGCGGCTCCGGTCGTCTCGGGCGGCCGGACTCGAGGAGGCGGCGGCGGCTTGCGGGCGATGTGGGCGCGTGGGGGAGTGGGCCTCGGGGGCCCCGAGCGGGCCTCGCGGGCCGGCGGCGCTGGCGGCGATGTGGGCGCGCGGGGGCTGACGTGGCGGCGGCTGACTGGTGGGCGACGGCGGGCGGACGCGTCCGGCGCCGTCCGAACGTGTCCGGTGGCGGCGGAGGTGATTTTTTAGGGTTTGGACGGGGGAGATCTGGATTTTCGAGGAGGGGTCTTTATATAGAGGTAGAGGGAGCTAGGAGTGTCCAAATGAGGTGCGGTTTTCGGCCACGCGATCGTGATCAAACGCTCTAGATGATGGAGAGGGTTTTGGTGGGTTTTGGGCCAAATTGGAGGGGTGTTGAGCTGCAACACACACGAGGCCTTCTCGGTCCCTCGGTTAACCGTTGGAGCATCAAACGAAGTCCAAATGGTACGAAACTTGACAGGCGGTCTACCGGTAGTAAACCAAGGCCGCTTGGCAAGTCTCGGTCCAATCTGGAAATGTTTAATCCCCACACGTGAAAGAAAGGTAGAAATGACCACCGGAGGAGAACGGAGCGCCGGAATGCAAAACGGACAACGGGGAAAAAGCTCGAATGCATGAGATGAACACGTATGCAAATGCAATGCACATGATGACATGATATGAGATGCATGACAACGATAACAACACACGGAGACAAAAACCCGAACCCGAGAAAATAAAATAACTTAATGCCAGAAACGGCAAGAGTTGGAGTACATAATGGGTAAATCATATCCGGGGTGTTACAACACTCCACCACTACGAAAGGATCTCGTCCCGAGATGTAGGACTGAAAGAACACCGGGTACTCAGAACGGAGGTGATCCTCGCGTTCCCAGGTAGCTTCACGGTCGGAATAGTGTGACCACTTGACTTTGAGGAATTTGATTGACTTGTTGCGAGTCTTGCGTTCAGTCTCTTCAAGAATAGAAACGGGGTGCTCACGATAAGAGAGATCTGCTTGGAGCTCAATGTCCTCGAAGTTGACGGTGCGGTCAGGAGTCTTGAAGCACTTTCGAAGCTGAGAGACATGGAACACGTCATGCACATTTGCAAAGTTTGAAGGAAGCTCGAGTTGATAGGCGAGATCGCCTCTCTTGCTGACGATCTTGAAAGGTCCCACGTATCTGAGGGCAAGCTTCCCTTTGATACCGAAGCGGCGAGTACCTTTCATAGGAGAGACGCGGAGGTAAACATGATCTCCGATCTCGAAAGCCAAATCACGGTGCTTACTATCATAGTAGCTCTTTTGGCGCGATTGGGCTGCTTTGAGGTTATCTCGAATGACTTTGCACATTTCCTCTGCCTCTGTGATTAAGTCATTGCCCAAAAGCTGACGTTCACCGGTTTCGGACCAGTTGAGAGGGGTACGGCACTTCCTGCCATACAGAATTTCAAATGGGGCCTTGCTCGAACTTGCTTGAAAACTGTTGTTGTAGGAGAATTCAGCATTTGGAAGACAATCCTCCCACTTCATGCCGAAGGAGATCACACAAGCCCTGAGCATATGCTCAAGAATCTGATTGACACGCTCGACTTGACCGCTAGTTTGAGGATGGAAAGCAGTACTGAAGTGGATGTTGGTGCCCATGGCCTTCTGAAAAGAATCCCAAAACTTGGAGGTAAAGATGCTGCCACGGTCTGAAGAGATCACTTGTGGAATACCGTGTAGCAAGACAATTCGAGAGGTATAGAGCTCCGCCAATTGAGCTGCAGTGATTGACTCTTTGATAGGCAGAAATGAGCCACTTTAGTGAGTTTGTCGATGACAACGAATATAACATCATTGCCACGTTTGGACTTTGGAAACCCAGTCACGAAGTCCATCTCAATGTGGTCAAACTTCCATTCTGGAATGGCAAGAGATTGGAGGAGACCAGCTAGCCTTTGGTGTCCTGCCTTCACTCTTCTGCAGACATCACACTCATTCATGAATTGAGCAATCTCACGCTTCATTCGAGTCCACCAATAAGCCTGCTTGAGGTCCTGATACATCTTCGTGCTCCCAGGGTGGATGGAGAGGAGAGAATTGTGAGCCTCGTTCATGATCACTTTACGAAGGTCACCTTTGGGCACAACAATACGATCCTCGAAGAAGAGAGTATCCTTGTCATCAAGGCGGTAGCACTTGTACTTGGGTTGACTCTTGGCAATCCCAGTCTTCACCTTTTTCACCATAGCATCAAGAAGCTAGGCTTGGCGAATCTGGTCTTCCAAGGTAGGAGAGACTTGAAGGTTGGCGAGGAAACCTTGAGGAACCACTTGCAGATTAAGTTTGCGGAAAGCTTCACAAAGCTTGGGTTGATAAGGCTTGAGAATCAGACTGTTGCAATAAGCCTTCTTGCTCAATGCATCAGCAATCACATTGGCCTTGCCTGGAGTATACTCGATACTCGGATTATACTCTTGAATCATTTTGACCCATCGAGTCTGCCTGAGGTTGAGATTAGGCTGAGTGAAGATGTACTTGAGACTCTTGTGGTCAGTGAAGATGTCCACTTTTCTTCCCAATAAGAGATGTCTACAAGTCAAAAGAGCATGCACAACTGCCGCCAACTCGAGGTCATGAGTGGGGTAGTTCTTCTCGTTGGGCTTCAACTGGCGAGAGGTATAAGCCACAACTTTCTCTCTTGCATCAACACTGCGCCAAGACCTTGGGGAGAGGCATCGCAAAAGACCTCGTACGGTTTGGATTCATCAGGCGGAGTCAGAACTGGAGCAGTGACCAATTTCTCTTTCAAAGTGTTGAAAGCAATGTCACACTCCGGAGACCAAACGCACTTGACGTGCTTCTGGAGAAGATTTGAGAGAGGCTTCTCGATCTTAGAAAAAATTTCAACGAATCTTCGACAATATCTTGCGAGACCGAGGAAGCTACGGAGTTGCTTCACGTTCTGAGGTGGTTCCCAATTCACAATTGCAGACACCTTCTCAGGATTCACCGCAATGCCCTTGGCAGAGATGATATGACCAAGATAAAGAACCTCATCGAGCCAAAATTCGCACTTGGAGAACTTGGCGTAGTACTTGTGTTCTCTGAGCTTATCAAGCACCAGACGCAAGTGCTTGGCATGATCTTCCTTGTTCTTTGAAAAGACCAGAATGTCGTCGAGATAGACCAAAACGAAGTCATTGGTGTAGGCGTTGAAGATGAAGTTCATCATGCGAGAGAAAGTCGGAGGAGCGTTGACGAGGCCAAAAGACATGACAGTGTATACGTATGAACCAAAGCTTGTCCCGAAGGCCGTCTTGGGAATATCTTGCTCACGGATTCGAATCTGATGATAACCCATACGGAGATCAAGCTTGGAGAATACTTGGGCACCTTTGAGTTGTTCGAACAGCTCATTGATGTTGGGAAGTGGGTATTTGTTCTTGATGGTCTTCTTGTTCAATGGACGATAATCAACACAAAGTCGGTCCATTCCATCCTTCTTCTTCACAAAAAGAACACCACAACCCCACGGAGAAGAACTAGGTCGGATGAGACCCATTCTCTCTTGAATATCGAGTTGCTTCTTCAGCTCCTTCAACTCTTCAGGTCCGAGCTTGTAAGGACGCTTGCACACTGGTTCCGTGCCAGGCTCAAGATCGATGACGAATTCAACTGGCCGGTGCGAAGGCATTCCTGGAAGCTCTTCTGGAAAGACGTCTTGATATTCGCAAACGACTGGAATCTACGAGAAAGCATCCAGTTCACCCTTCTCATTGAGAGAAAACAGACGGATGGTATCATCACGAGCGGCAAAAACAATTACATCCTCAGACGAATGAGTCAATTGAATCTGCCTGGCTGCACAATCAAGATGCGCCTTGTGCTTAGAAAGCCAATCCATCCCGAGAATAAGATCAATATCCGAGTCACCAAGGACATTTGGAGAGGACAAGAACTTATAGTCACCCAAAGTGATTGTAACATCCAGAACACATACTCGAGATGTCATTTGACGGGCCGGAGAGACAATAGCCAACGGTTTCGACAACACTTGAGTAAAAAAATCATGCTTAGATGCAAAAGGTCTCGAGATGAAACAATGCGATGCACCAGTGTCAAAAAGAACTCTTGCAGGAATATTGTTAACAGGAAGGTTACCCATGATGACATCTGACGAGTCCTCTGCCTGAGCTGCATTCACCATGTTAACCTTGGCGTACTTGGGGTTATGCTTGACCACAGCTGTACTTGCCGATCTCACAGGAGGAGGAGGAGGGAGGCGCCTCTGATTGAAACACTTGTTGGCATAGTGACCCTTCTGTTGGCACTTGTTGCACGTGATCTCTGAAAGCGGACGATGATACGGAGCACTTGATCTTGGAGCTTGAGACGAAGTCTTGTTCTGAAAGCCAGGGTTGGGTGGGTGGGAAGATCCACTGCCACCTTTGCTCTTCTGATACGGCTGACGGAATGGAGGAGGAGGAAGCCAATACTTCTGCTGCTTGGCCACTTGAGTAGAGGAAGAAGGAGTAGCATCTCTGACTCGCTTCTTGGAAGCATCACACCTCAGTTGAGCAGCCTCTTGCTTCAATGCCATGTTGTAGAACTCATCGTACCTCAAGGGCTCAAAGAGAACAAGAGCTAGCTGAATTTCTTCTCTGAGACCACCCCTGAACTGGTATATCATGCTCTTCTCGTCGGGGACGTCCTACTTAGCAAAGCGGGCGAGCTTCTAAAACAACTTGTTGTAGTCATAGACAGACAAAGAGCCTTGCTTCAGGTTGCGGAATTCCTCACGCTTGCTCTCAACCACGCTCTGAGGAATATGATGAGCTTTGAAGTCTTGACGGAATTCATCCCAAGTAATCACACGGCCTCCTCTGGAATCCTTGTCCTGCTGGAACCATTCTGCAGCTTGGTCTTTGAGTTGGAAGGATGCGAACTTGACAAAGTCCTCAGGCCTGACGTTACTGCACTCAAAATTCTTGCACAGATCCACGAGCCAATCGTCAGCATCAGTTTCCTCAACACAATTGCTGAAAGTCTTTGGCCCGTTAGCAAGGAACTGGTTGAGTGTAGCAAAGTGATTCTGATTGTTGCCTTGGTTGCCTTGGTTCGCTTGATTGTGCTCTTGAAGAATTTGCATGATCAACTGTGTGTTTGCATTGGTTGCGGCCATCACAGCTTGCCATGCCTCCGGAGGAGGTGGAGGTGCTGGCGGATCCTGATCCTGATTCTGATTGGTGCTCTTAGCGGGAGCCATCCTGAAGAGGTTGACAACCGTTAGCACATTAACAGATAAAATGAAGCTGAATCAAACGGGTTGAAATTGCAACATATAGTCTTCACATCCGAACAAAATGAACGAATGCATTCCACTTGAAATGGTCACATATCCATAAATTGAGAAGCCACTTAGAATTTAGGTAGAGGAATAAATCAACAAGGTATGGATCAAGAACGAATACTCGGTAAGAAATCCCAATCTCAAACCCAATATCCGTGGAAGAAGAACTAGAGCTACAAGAATTCCCACCTATGAAACTCCCGAACCTTTCCGGTTATGCAATCAGGTGTTGGGGATACAGGGGAAGCATAATATCTCACCCAAATCTAGAAAATCCTACATCCAGCTGTATCCATCCTTCAACACATAACCGAGAAAAACTTCGGAAACTGTCGTGGTTTTGTCACGGCAGATGTCCTAGAGAAAGGACTTAGTCGTGGAGCCATCGCGATGGGTTAGCTTGAAGGGGTTAAAGCGGACACAGGGACGCAAGAGAGTTTATACTAGTTCGGCCCCTTCAATGAAGGTAAAAGCCTACGTCTAGTTGTGATG
Organism: Triticum urartu; assembly: GCF_056163025.1. Lineage (NCBI taxonomy): Eukaryota > Viridiplantae > Streptophyta > Magnoliopsida > Poales > Poaceae > Triticum > Triticum urartu. The sequence continues at coordinate 592,731,142 of NC_141876.1, forward strand.
GAATTGATGGGGTTTCGGTGACTAGGGAGCAAACAAGCTTCGCCTATGTCTCGAGTTGTTGTCTGTTGTCCTTGAACCGCCGCCGGGTCGTCCCCTTATATACACGGGTGACACCCGTCGGTTCACAGAGTCCCAACACCGGTCGATATTCGTACCCGGGTTGGTCTCTCCTTATTCCTAACTTACAATACAAGTTTATATACAAATTCCGGTTTACAGCTACAAGTCTTGAACCGGCTACGGGCCTTAGGCCCTCATCTGCCTTCTTGGGCTTTATCACTTCTGGAACTACTGATGAAGTTGACCCGGCCCAGATAGGCCGGTTTACGCCCAGCAGTAATATCCCCAACATTAGGCCCCAGATTGATTTGAACGGGTTCATGTCAATCCTTTAACAAAAACTTCATCTTCAACATCTTCTCATAAATTGGTAAACCGCCAGGATGTCATCTTCTATGATTACTGTAAACCGGAGTGACGTCACCTGTCATAACGAAGATATCCATTATGCTTCTTTATTTAATATATCTGCGGAAATCGAGGCGACAGCTCCGTTTCGTGGCCCCTTGATTGTCGCGCCTGACACATGTCTTTTTGCTTTATAAATAGGACTGAAGGGTCATTTCCTTTCTATTTTCCTTCTTCCCCTTCTGCTTCGTCTTCCTTGCATTGCCCGGCTTCAGAGCTCCGCCGCCACCGTCGACCTCTGCCTCAACCTTGGCCGCTGCATCAACCTGGGCGCACCAGAGCCTCGCGGCAACCTTCCGCGTCTTCCTCAGCTCCGGTAAACCTTCTATCCTTTCCCCTGCGGATCTGTTTTAGGGTTTCACAGTTCTTCAGTATTCATCGTCTGCCTCTTGCTCATATGATAGATCTTTAGATTAATCCGCAAATCTTTACTCTGTGCAATGATAGTTGTTTGACCTTCGCCTTCACTTATGCATCTCAAAACCATAGATCTATATGAACGTTTTGCTCATTGGTTCGGTACAGCTCCTTTGAACCTCTAAGTATTTATCTCTTTTCCGAACTTGCTTCAGATCCAATACTATAAGGAAATCTCGTGAAACCTGTTTCTGCGTACTTGTCCATCCGCAATGCTTAGATCAGGCGGTTTAACCTTATAGAAATTTTTTCCAAACCGGTATATGCCATTAGTCCCCTTATTGAACCGCCAGATGCTTGTTGCTTCATAAAACTCCGGTTCAGATAGTTCTGTCTCCGGTTTAACAATGCCCATACCAATGTATCTTGATCAAATGCATTTTTGAACCGGGATCTTCTACCTTGTAGATTCCATCATGGCCAAGCAAGTGTATGAGTGCAATTGGGTTCCTTCTTGCGTCACAGAGGCTCAACTGGACGATTTAGTCCTGATTGGCGCTTTAGGCAGCAAAGATACCATCCATTGGAGGGCTCCTGGCAAAGAATGCCCTCCCACACCTTGAGAAGGAGAGGTTGTTGTTTTCGTAGATCACTTAGCCCGGGGCTTTAAGCCGCCCGGTTCTAAATTTTACCGGGATGTTTTAGCCGATTTCCAGCTCCATACACAAGATACTGGCCCCAACTCTGTTACAAATATGTGTCACTTCCAAGTGCTCTGTGAAGCGTTCTTTCAAGAGGAGCCCACAGTGGAATTGTTCAGAGACCTTTTCCATCTAAACCGCCGTACTGAGTTTACTGACGACTCCAATACAGAGTTGGGTGGCGTGGCGATTCAGAAAAGGAAAGAGGTCACATACCCTCACGCCAAACTGCATAGCCACCCCAAAGAATGGAATCAGACATGGTTCTACTGCAAAGACACCTCCCCTGCTGGTGAGAATCCCTTGCCTGGCTTTCGTCTGGAGCGGCTCAGCAATACACACCCTTTTCCACAAAGATTGACTGCACAGGAGAGAAGCAAATATGCTCCTCAACTGTCAAAGCTCAGAGCCTTTATGGCCAACGGTTTAACAGGGGTTGATCTCGCTCGCTATTGGATATCCTGGAGCATACTGCCCCTTAGTCAGCGCTCCGGTTTGATGTGCGAGTATACTGGCAGTGTTGATGATCCACTGCGACATTCGAAAATCCAGCTCACCGATGAAGAAATCACAGAGGCTGTGAATAAGATGCTGAATGAACCGGAACACGTCTGTGCTAGAAACGGCCTACTTCCCTTCTGTGCCACCAACAAACCGCCAGCTGTAAGACTTTGATTTTTCTTTTTGCTGAATCTGTTAATGATATATCTGGTCTTTGTTTAATATCAGTGTCTGTGTAATCAGGGCAATGATCCGTTTTGGAGCAAGAAACTGCCGCAGGAGAAACCAGAAAAACCAGACAAACCGGAAAGAGCAACTCGGCAAAAGACTAAGGCTGTGAAGAAGACTGCCCACAGGAAAAGAACCACTGCATCTTCTAATCCGTCCCCTGATGATGATGTGGATAATCCGGACTTTGAGGTAGAGCTTGACTCACTTGGTTTATTTTTCATGCATCTTATTGATGATGATATTTGTCAGGATGATGCCGAAGCCAGCCACGCGGATGTTGCAGAGGTAATTATTCTCTCTTCCGATTCAGAAACTTTGCCTTCACAGAAAATCCGTTAGGCAAACCGGAAAGTTAAATTTTCTCATCCTCTTGCTTATTTGGATCCTAAATTTCTTATAAAGACCCAACAACACGAAGCTCGTCGCACAACCCGGCACAGCGGCCGGGTAGTTACCTCCGCCGGTTTACCGAACAGTCCGGTTCGGAAACGCCATTCAGAGGTCTCTAATTTGCTTGTCAGTGATTGTCCTAAAGCGGGCTGCTTTCATTAACCTCTTAATCCGTCTGACTCCGATTACCAGGTTACTTCCCACTCATCTTCTGGCGAGTCATCGGCTACTCAGCTCCCACTGCTCAAAACGGTGCTTGGGTAAGCTATACTTATTGTGATGTTTGCAGTACATCGCCTTAGAACATATGCTGTATTTGATTTTGTTATTCTTCTCAGGGCCAAACCTAGGCCAAGCAAGAAGGCCCGCCTGGACAAAGCGGCCGAAGAAGATGTCGTTCTTGAACCAGGCAAGACACCCAATCTTGAAGCAGCTATTCCTGAGGATATACCCAACGATCCACCGCAGCAAGACGATGATCTTATTGCTGAAGAGAGACCTACTGATGCCTCAGGTCCTGTCAATCAGCCCACAGGTTCCATCCGGATTGAAAGCTCCACCGGTCCAGCAAAACCTACTAACAAGCCAACAGCCCCAGTGCAAACCGGCGGTACCCAGGATGATGAGGTTGTCATTACTGGCACTGGCCATACTGAGCCAAGCAATCCTGTCGCTTTATCCAAACATTCTTCCAAGGAAGAATTTGCTGCCTTTGGCAAAGGCAAGTGGAACGCTGATCTGACGACTTATGCTGCTCTGAACGCCCAAGATATCCATTCCGGCTATCTGAACCGGTTGTATACCAGTCGCGACTATGAAGCCGGTCTGGTTAACATGATGAAAGATAAATATAAGGCAACTTCCATATGCTCCTTCCTGCTTGTATGCTTCCATTCTTGCTGACTCTCCTAGCCCCCAAGGGCCGGTTTGTAATATTCTTTCAAAGCGGGACTTACTAATATAAATCTTGATGCATTGAAATTCGCTGATGTAGCCCCCAAGGGCCGGTTCAACTTAGCGTAGTTAAACCGGTACTTTAAGTAATTGAAATTGCTGCATCAGAATATATATGAGCAAATAGCCATTAGCCCCCAAGTGCCAAGTTGAATACTTGTATTGATCTTGGGACTTTGTAAGCAATTGAAAGATGAAGATCGAATATGCATTAGCCCCCAAGTGCCAAGTGCATAACTTGTTATGTGGTTGGTACTTCAATCCTTGTACCGTTTTGTTGAAGCATATAACCGTCTGCATGCAGGCTGAGCTGAAGACGAAAGAAAACCAAATAGCCGACCTCCAAGAAAACCTGAAAACCCAACAAGCTGAAACCTCCAAAGCAAAAGAGGAATTAGCCAGCGCTTTAAGCGCCATGGAGCAGCTTAAGGAGAGCTTCAGGAAGAAACAAGCGGATTGGGCTACTGAAAAGTCCACTTTAATCAAACGAGTAGAGGATGCCGAGGCTGCACTAAAACCGGTGGCGGATGAATTGACCAGTATAAAGCGGCACGTGCATACTATGACCACTGCTATCTTTGGTAAGCCAGTTTGACTTCTAAATTGACTCGGCCTTCTTACAGAGCTGCCGGTTTAACCCTTATGATATTTCAAGGACACACACTGGTCATTTGGGTTGAGATGTGCGGAAAAAATTGAAGGCCGTCTACACATTGGTCGAACAGCTGTATACTGGCGCACAGCGGATCATCTGTACCGCATCTCACAACAAACCAGCGCCCACTTTGATTCAAGATATCCTGATGAAACTGTCGGTGCTTCCCGCCCGGGTTGAAGAGCTGAAGAAATTTGCTGCTCGAACCGGTGCGATCAATGCCTTAATGCGGGCAAAAGCCTGGGTGCCGGATTTTGATCCTATTGAAGCGGCTCAGGGCTATCCCAGCTTGAAAGAAGATGGGTCAGAATTTAGTGAAGCGGATCAGCGAGCCATAAACCGGGAGGTGCGTCCGCTAGCTTGTCAACTGGCTGAAGAAGCAGACTTGTCTCGTTATCAAGCTCAATATGATAATCAGAACAAGCGAATAGCTGCCCCAATTCATGAGTCGGAAAATCTTATCCCTCCAATCCGTAAGCACACTTACGCTCCCGATATTGACCCGTCATTGCTGATCCATGATGAAGCTGTTTTTCAAGCATTAATGGGAATAGACTGGACAACTGTTGATTTCTAGCCACTGGGTAGAGAAACGGAGGCTGAAGCGGTGCAAGGTGACCCACAACCATCAGGCCAGGCTGGTGACCAAGCTTGAACCGGAAGCTGGTTTTGAAACTGCCTCTCCTTTGCGAAAAACAATGATATTATTATGGGCACCGTGTTGCCTTGTAATAGGCTAGCTGATACTTTTGATGTTGATATGCCTTCGTGCATAATTTGTTCTTCCTGTGGTGATGAACTTTCCAAAGCACCTTCTGCAATAAAAACTCTTCAAGTGCCACCGCGGTTGTACCGTCCGGCGGAATATGATGTCTGCATATATGAAGTCAAAACATCCAAAAAAATTCTTAAGTATATGACCAAATTTTTGTGATACATAATACTTGCCCTCGTTGAGCATGAAGTTGGCTTGGCCAATCTTGAAGCGGAGTCTTGCAAACCCACACTATTGGAGGAGATAACAGCTCGTGTATATATATGACGCTGGTTTACCATGTAAACCGTGCTGGGTTATAATAAACACCGTGTTACTCCATAAGAGGATGTTAACAACAAGGATCAAACCGGGCAAATAGTCTCCTGATTGACGTGAACTGTGTTCCGTCAATTGATTGGTTAAAAAACTTTGTCGGTTTAAAAAACGCAATAAAAAGCAAAAAACCCCCTTCAAAGAAAAGTGTAAATCAAGTGCAATGAGAAAACGTTGCAAAAAAAGGTTTATTTGAGCTGATCAGATGGTGTTACCATGGCCGAACACGACCAAGATCCCGTTAGGTGTAACTATGGTTCTAGTCAGCGAGGTCCCCAAATGAAACCGTGGCATTTATGCCGATCAAGTGGCATGGTCATGGTTCGGGTTCGACCAAGCCCCCAAGTGATTATGTGGCCTTAAGCCAATCAAGAGGCATGACTGGTTCAGACATGATCAAGTCCCCAAGTGATCTGGGGGCTCTCGCCTATCAAGAGGCATGGTATTGGTTCGGACACGACCAAACCCCCATGTGATATAACATGATGCTTTTAAAAAGCGAACTCAAGGGGTAAACCCGAGGCCGCTTTAGAGCAACTCCATGTAACCTCACATGATGTAAAAGAACAGATACCCCGCTTTAGCTGAGGTTCCGGTTTATTATATTTAATCATAATATATACATTGTCGTAATATGTACATAAGTATAGCCAATGGCTCAGGTATAGTAAGGCCGAAGATGAGCTATGTTCCACGGCCTGTTAGTCTCCTCCTCTGATGTACATGATTCTTTATGCTCTCGAATATCGATCAGATAGTACGACCCGTTGTGCAGATTCTTGCTGACCACGAAAGGACCCTCCCAAGGTGGGGATAACTTATGCATATTAGTCTGATCTTGGATGAGCCGAAGCACCAAATCTCCTTCCTGAAAGGTTCTGGTTCTGACTCGGCGACTGTGATAACGACGAAGATCCTGCTGGTAAATCGCCGATCAGGCGGCTGTGATGTCACGCTCTTCATCCAACCGGTCCAAAGCATCTTGCCATGCTGTCTCGTTGTCCGCTTCAATATAAGCCGTTACACGAGGTGAATCATGACGGATATCACTGGGGAGAACCGCCTCCGCTCCATAAACCATGAAGAATGGTGTGTATCCTGTTGATCTGTTGGGTGTTGTATTGATGCTCCATAACACAGATGGTAATTCTTCTACCCAACAACCCGGCGTTCTCTGCAAAGGAACCATGAGCCGGGGCTTGATGCCTCTCAAGATCTCTTGATTAGCTCTTTCTGCTTGACCATTGGACTGTGGATGTGCCACTGATGAAACGTCGAGCCGGATGTGCTCCCGTTCACAAAACTCCTTCATAGCACCTTTGGACAAATTGGTACCATTATCTGTGATAATACTGTGCGGAAAGCCAAACCAGAAAATCACCTTTTTGATGAACTGAACCGCCGTGGCCGCATCACACTTGCTAACAGGTTCTGCCTCCACCCACTTTGTAAACTTGTCAACCGCCACCAGGAGGTGGGTCTTCTTATCTTTGGACCTTTTGAAAGGCCCAACCATATCCAGCCCCCAAGTCGCAAATGGCCAAGTAATTGGAATTATTCTCAATTCTTGAGCCGGTACATGAGCACGTCTTGAAAACCTTTGGCAACCATCACATCGTCTGACCAGATCCTCCGCATCAGCATGAGCAGTTAACCAATAGAAGCCATGGCGAAATGCTTTAGCCACCAGAGACTTTGAACCGGCGTGGTGACCACAATCTCCTTCGTGGATCTCACGCAAAATTTCACGGCCTTCTTTAGGAGACACCCAGCGCTGAAAAGCTCCTGATAAACTGCAATGATGCAACTCGCCGTTGATGATAGCCATGGACTTGGATCGCCGGATTATCTGCCGGGCCAGAATCTCATCCTCTGGCAACTCACCCCGGTTCTTGTACGCCAGGTAAGGAAGCATCCAATCCGGAATAACATGAAGAGCCGCCACCAATTGAGCCTCCGGATCAGGAATAGCAAAATCCTCTTCACCAGGGATCTTGACCGACGGGTTATGCAGCACATCCAGAAAAACATTAGGCGGGACCGGTTTGCGCTGAGAGCCCAGCCGGCTTAAAGCGTCCGCCGCTTCATTTTTCCGCCGGTCCACGTGGTCCACCTGATAGCCTTTGAAATAACCTGCAACAGTATCCACCTCCCGATGATACGCTGCCATGAGTGGGTCCTTGGAGTCCCAAGTGCTAGACACTTGCTGAGCCACAAGGTCCAAGTCACCGAAGCACTTAACTCGACTTAGATTCATCTCCTTAGCCATCCGGAGACCATGGAGCAAGGCTTCATACTCAGCTGCATTGTTAGTACAAGGGAACATTAAGCGGAGAACATAACAAAACTTATCACCTCGTGGGGAAGTTAATACGACTCCAGCCCCCGAGCCTTCCAACTGCCTGGATCCGTCAAAATGGATGGTCCAATACGTGTGATCCGGCTTTTCTTCAGGTGCTTGCATTTTCGTCCAATCATTGATGAAATCAACAAGTGCTTGAGACTTAACCGCTGTCTGAGGCACATACTTTAAACCGTACGGCCCCAGCTCTATGGCCCACTTTGCAATCCGGCCAGTTGCTTCCCGGTTCTGGATGATATCTCCCAAAGGAGCAGAACTGACCACCGTAATTGGGTGCCCTTGGAAATATTGTTTAAGCTTCCGGCTTGCCATAAAAACTCCATACACCAGCTTCTGCCAATGCGGATACCTTTGCTTGGACTCGATTAGCACCTCGCTGATATAATAGACCAGTCGTTGAACCGGATGCTCCTTGTCTGCCTCCTCTCGCTCCACCACAATAGCCACGCTGACCGCCCGAGCATTAGCAGCAACATATAGCAGTAATGGCTCCTTGTCAATGGGAGCGGCGAGCACAGGTGGGTTGGCCAACTGCCGCTTTAAGTCCTCAAATGCTTCATTAGCGGCGGAGCTCCAAACAAACTGATCCGTTTTTTTCAACATCTGATACAAAGGGATTGCCTTCTCACCAAGACGACTGATAAACCGGCTTAACGCGGCAATCCGGCCTGCCAGGCATTGAACATCGTTGATACACTTCGGTTTAGCCAGGGAGGTGATAGCCGTGATCTTCTCCGGATTAGCCTCAATTCCCCTGTTGGACACCAGAAAACCCAATAGCTTGCCTGCCGGTACACGAAAGACACACTTGTCCGGATTAAGCATCATCTTGTATGTTCTCAGGTTATCAAAGGTTTCCTTCAAATCATCAATTAGAGTCTCCTTCTCCCTGGACTTAACCATGATATCATCCACGTAAGCATGTACATTACGGCCAATCTGCTTGTGAAGACAATTTTGTACACACCGTTGGTAAGTTGCCTGGGCACTCTTGAGCCTGAAGGGCATAGACACATAGCAGAAGGCTCCAAAGGGAGTTATGAATGCTGTCTTCTCATGGTCCTTAACTGCCATTTTGATATGATGATAGCCAGAATACGCATCCAAAAAACTTAAACGCTCACAACCCGCCGTCGCATCAATAATTTGATCAATACGGGGGAGGGCAAAAGGATCTGCTGGACAAGCCTTATTAAGATCTGTGTAATCCACACACATGTGCCAGGTGCCGTTTTTCTTGAGGACCAGCACCGGATTGGCAAGCCACTCAGGGTGAAAAACTTCAACAATAAAGCCAGCTGCTAAGAGCCTCGCTACCTCTTCTCCAATCGCCTTGCGTCTTTCTTCGTTAAACCGACGGAGGAACTGTTTCACCGGTTTATATTTAGGTGTACTGTTGCCACGGTACACCTGGCATGTCAGAGGGCTTCCATGCAAAAATGTCCTGATTCTCATGGATGAACTCGATGAGCGCGCTTTCCTATTTCGGATCCAAGTTGGCACTGATGCTGAACTTCTTGGACGAATCGCCAGGTATGAAGTCAACAAGCTTAGTTTCTGCTGCCGATTTGAACTTCAGGGCCGGATCATGCTCCGTAGTTGGCTTCTTCAACGGAGTCATGTCCGCCGGATCAACATTGTCTTTATAGTACTTCAACTCCTCGGTGGCACAAACCGACTCTGCATAAGCCGCATCTCCTTCCTCGCATTCCTTAGCGATTTTGCGGCTTCCGTGAACCGTTATTATCCCCTTGTGACCTGGCATCTTGAGCTGCAAATACACATAACAGGGTCGTGCCATAAACTTGGCGTAAGCCGGTTGCCCAAACAGGGCGTGATATGGACTCTGGATTTTCACCACTTCAAACGTCAATGTCTCCGACCTGGAATCATGGTCATCCCCAAAGGACACTTCCAGAGCTATCTTACCAACGGGATATGCTGATCTGCCTGGCACTACGCCGTGGAACACTGTATTAGACGGTTTGAGATTTTTATCTGTTAGTCCCATACGACGGAAGGTCTCATAATACAAGATGTTAATGCTGCTCCCTCCGTCCATGAGCACCTTGGTGAACTTATAACCTCCCACCTGAGGCGCCACCACTAGAGCCAACTGACCCGGATTATCGACCTGGGGAGGGTGATCCTCTCTGCTCCATATGATTGGTTGTTCCGTCCAACGTAGATAACGGGGTATGGCCGGTTCAACAGAGTTGACCGCCCGCCTCTGAACCTTCCGGTCTCGCTTGTCCAAGCTAGTGGTGAAGACATGGTACTGCCCACTACTCAACTACTTTGGGTTGCTCTGGTAACCTGACTATTGCTGTTGTTGGTTGTAACCACCTTGGTTGTTTTGACTATTTTAACCATTATGTCCGCCCGGATTACCATTGAATCCTGAACCGGAACTTCCTCCGCCGTAACCCGGCCCGGATCCTGAGCCACCGCCAGATTCGTGATCATACCGGAAATTATTAGAATTCTTGAACTCCTGCATAATAAAGCAATCCTTCCAAAGGTGGTTTGCTGGCGCCTCCTTCGTCCCATGTCTTGGACAGGGCTGGCTTAGCAGATAGTTTAGGCGGTTTGGGTTAGGGTTGGGTGCTCCATTACGATTTTTCGGTCTACCCTTGCGTCGCTGGCCATTGTCCTGTGCGTTGGTATTAGCCACAAAGTCCATGTTACCATCCGCTTTACGCTTGCCTCCACCACCATTGCCTGCCCAGTGATGCTGCTGACCTTTGGAGCTGCTGTTCTTCTTCCCTTTCCCTGTCTTGTCATCATCAAATTCGGGATCCTTGGTACTATGAGAATCAGCATATTTCACCAAAGCGGCCATGAGGGTCCCCATGTCGGTGCAATGACGCTTCATCCGTCCCAACTTCAGCTTCAGGGGCCCAAACCGGCAGTTGCCTTCTAGGGTTAATACTGCGGTGTCAGCGTTGATGCGGTCTGAGGAGTGCAACACTTGTGAAACCCGGCGCACCCAATGAGTCGTTGATTCTCCTTCCTCCTGGACGCATGCAGCTAAGTCCACTATCGACATAGGCTGTTTACAGGTATCCTTGAAATTGCTGATAAACCCGGCTCGTAATTGGGCCCATGAACTGATAGAATTAGCCGGCAAGCTTTTTAACCAAGTACGGGCCGTTCCTTCAAGCATCATGGTGAAGTATTTCGCACACGCCGCGTCATCCACATCAAGCATCTCCATGGCCATCTCATAGCTCTCCACCCATGTCTCTGGAGGTTGATCCGCCGTGTAATTTGGTACCTTGCGCAGGCCTTTGAAATCCTTGGGCAGGCGCACGTTGTGTAAAGCGGGGATAAGGCAAGGCACCCCCAAGGAACTAGAAGTAACACCAGGTTCAGTCAAGGTGGTTGGACGAACCGGCGTGAGCTGCCGAGCCTGATGCTGTGTGGCTAACTCGGCCTCCCTGCGCGCGCGGGCCCGGTCCACCACTCCCTGAGCGTTATCAGCACCACCCGCCGGGTTGTTGTCACAGGGTGCCCCACATCGTTCATTACTCGACACTGCTGGTTCATCCATATGTCTGCTATAGCTCCGGCTTGGACGGGGGGTCGAGTGGATCCGGTCGCGGCTGTACGAGTACGCTTCCTGTTGGGCCAAAGCTGTCCTCAGAAGTTCCTTGACCCATCGCATCTCTACTGCCTGCGGCGAGTCACCTTCAATTGGAATGGCCTCCAGCCGTGCAGCAGCGGCAACAAGATTGTCCATTGGGTTGGAGTAGTGACCCAGAAGTGTTAAAGCAGCCTGAGGTATAACGGTGTTTTGACGAGGCGGGTCCATCTGACGAGGCTAAACCGGTGCATCGGTCCCAGGGGCTTCTGCCCAGTTTCCCTCCAGCGGATTGCCGGCTCTTGGTCCTGGAGTGTTGAAAAGGTCTTTGGCCTCGAAAACCAGAGGTAAGCGGGATCGGTGCTTCCTCCTCATGACTTCATGCGACGCGCTCTGGTCCAACATAAGCCTGTAGGCCTGTGCGTCTAAAGCGGCCTGCTCTGCGGCCATCCTGGTGTCCTCAGCCGCCAGATCCGCCTTGGCCTGGGTGATATGTTCCTTTACCTTTGTAATCTCCGCGTTGTGAACGTCCTGATCCGGCGGATTAACTTCCGCCATAAGCACATCCAACGCATCAAATAGTTCTGATAGAACCTGAGCCGGCGGGCGCACAGGGCCTCCTGCCCCGGCAGCCATCGCCGCTGCTAAACCGGAGTTCGTTGCCGCAGCTGTCGAAGAATGAAGTGCTGCTTGTGTTCCGGCCATGAATATTCCAACCCGGTTGGGCAGATCAGAGGGGTCCGGAATACTGTCGCCATCGGAATAGCTCCCAATCCGGCCATCTTGTAGCTGATAAAGAGATTCGGTTTCTTTGGTCGAAGATTCGTCACCAGAACAAACGACGGTCGCGCCGCGAAATTCTGATCCGTCCTCATAACTTCCTCCATGGATGACTCCCACGAAGGCACGCTTCATGGCCGGTTTAACCCGGGCGGATCGCGCACGCTGAGCCGTCTCGACGAGGTCGGTGCAGATGTCCGGCTCTGGGCCCGGTTCACCGATCTTGCCAATGAAAACGTGAATGCTACCAAAGGGGACCCGGTACCCGTACTCAATTGAGCCGGCCTACAGCGTAGCCCTCGAGTCCTTCAAAGAGGCCGTCCAAGAACCGGAAACCATCGTGCGATTGCCCCACGGTGGGCGCCAACTGTCGTGGTTTTGTCACGGCAGATGTCCTAGAGAAAGGACTTAGTCGTGGAGCCATCGCGACGGGTTAGTTTGAAGGGGTTAAAGCGGACACAGGGACGCAAGAGAGTTTATACTAGTTCGGCCCCTTCAATGAAGGTAAAAGCCTACGTATAGTTGTGATGGAATTGATGGGGTTTCGATGACTAGGGAGCAAACAAGCTTCTCCTATGTCTCGAGTTGTTGTCTGTTGTCCTTGAACCGCCGCCGGGTCGTCCCCTTATATACACGGGTGACACCCGTCGGTTCACAGAGTCCCAACACCGGTCGATATTCGTACCCGGGTTGGTCTCTCCTTATTCCTAACTTACAATACAAGTTTATATACAAATTCCGGTTTACAGCTACAAGTCTTGAACCGGCTACGGGCCTTAGGCCCTCATCTGCCTTCTTGGGCTTTATCACTTCTGGAACTACTGATGAAGTTGACCCGGCCCAGATAGGCCGGTTTACGCCCAGCAGTAATATCCCCAACAGAAACCATCTACCTCAACCTTCGAAAAGCATCCGTTATACAAGTTATGGCGATACTCCCAAACTCCCGCCCCAGTACTGGGTGGTGTCGAGGTTATCTCACCAACGAACTGCATAAAAGAGATTTTTTATGTCGGCGTACTAAACTCAGGTATTCCAGAACTGCAACAATAAAATTGTGACGACAACACCTCAGAGCTCAACTCCCCGGGACACTGCCACAACCCCTAAAGACAGGAGGAACCAAGAACAATGTTCTCGTCACAAAACCATCGACACGATTCCAAGATACCCGCGTGATCCTAAATTTTTTTAGTGAAATTTGAGAAGAGAAGAGTCAAAACTCTACGTTAGGATGCCTTACCAGAGCGATGAGGAGACTGGGAAGTAAAAAGAATTCCTAAACTCTCCGATATATAAGTCCTAAATGACTCAAAACATTTTTCTAGACTCAACAACGGCTGCTAAAAATGATCAAGCAATGGGGGCTCCTAAGGTCGGGGAAGGCTCTGATTACCAACTTGTAACGCCCTCGATGCGGCTATAGCTCCCACATGTCGAGGCACGACTTAGAGGCATAACCGCATTGAAAGCAATGTCGCAGGTTAGGCAATCTTCACAACATCCCATGTAATATAGATAATAAAAGGGGAGATACATAGTTGGCTTACACTCACCACGTCAAACAAAGTACATAAATAGCATTAAAACATTCAAACACTCATGGCCCGACTACGGTGCCAAAATAAAAGATAAACCCAACATGCGACGCGGTCCCGATCACCCCAACTGGGCACCACTACTGATCATCAGGGAAAGACACGTAATATCGGCGTGAGTCCTCGTCGAACTCCCACTTGAGCTCAAGCGCGTCATCTGGAGCGGAATCATCAGGCCCTGCATCTGGTTTGGAAGTAATCTGTGAGCCACAGGGACTCAGCAAACTCGCACCCTCGCGATCAAGACTATTTAAGCTTAATAGGTAAGGCAAGGTAAATATGTGGAGCTGCAGCAAGCGACTAGCATATATGGTGGCTAACCTGTTCGCAAAAGAGAGCGAGAAGAGGAGGCAAGGCGCGAGCGAATAACTAGAGAACAACCTGCGGCAAGCATTACTCCAACACCGTGTTCACTTCCCGGACTCCGCCGAGAAGAGACCATCACGGTAACTCACACTGTTGATTCATTTTAATTAAGTTAAGGTTCAAGTTATCTACAACCGGACATTAACAAATTCCCATCTGCCCATAACCGCGGGCACGGCTTTTGAAAGTTCAAATCCATGCAGGGGAGTCCCAACTTAGCCCATGACAAGCTCTCACGGTCAACGAAGGAATAAACCTCCTCCCGAGACATTCCGATCAGACTCGGTATCCCGGTTCTTCAAGACACTTCGACAAGTTAAAACAAATCCAGCAACACCGCCTGAATGTGCCGACAAATCCCGATAGGAGCTACACATATCTCGTTCTCAGGGCACAATCGGATAAGCAATCCGTACAACTAAAACCATCCCTCGAGTTTCCCCGAGGTGGCGCTGCAAGGGGCTCTAGGTTGGACCAACACTCAGAGGAGCACTGGCCCGAGGGGGTTTAAATAAGATGACCCTCGGGCTCCGGAAACCCAAGGGAAAAAGAGGCTTGGTGGCAAATGGCAAAACCAAGGTTGGTCATTGCTGGAAAAGCTTTAATCAAGGCGAACTATCAAGGGGTTCCCATTATCACCCAACCGCGTAAGGGACGCAAAATCCGGGAACATAACACCGATATGACGGAAACTAGGGCGGCAAGAGTGGTACAAAACACTAGGCGAGAGGCCGAGCCTTCCACCCTTTACCAAGTATATAGATGCATTAAGATAACAAGGCAATATAATGGTATCCCAACAAGTAAATAATGTTCCAACAAGGAACGGCCTCCAATCTTCACCTGCAACTAGCAACGCTATAAGAGGGGCTGAGCAAACCGGTAACATAACCAATCAACGGTTTGCTAGGACATGGTGGGTTAGAGGTTTGGCATGGCAATTTGGGAGGCATGATAAGCAAGTGGTAGGCATCGTAGCATAGGCATAGCAAAAGAGCGAGCATCTAGCATAGCAAAGATAGTAGTGATTTCGAGGGTATGATCATCTTGCCTGCAAAGTTGTCAGAGTTGACTGGATCCTCGAAAGAAAATCAACGGGCTCCTCGTTAGCGAACTCGTCTCCCGGCTCTACCCAAACAAGACAAACAAGCAACAAGGACACAATCAACCACATGCAAACTCAAACAACATAATGCAAATATGGTATGCTATGCGGGATGCGATATGCGATGCATATGCAAGATTTGACAAGGAATGCATGAACCTGGTCTCAACTTGGAAATCCAAGTGTGCCACTGGAAAGATGATATGAAATCGCTTGAAAACGATATAAAGATCACCGGAATCAGAGTTACGGTTTGGGAATGGCAAGCAATTCAAATATGACCACGTTCTGCGATTTACAGCAAGTAGCCAACTAGATGCAACAAGATTAACATGCTACAGCACCCAAACATGGCATCAAAATACATGGCAGGGATCCATTCATGATTCTTAAAAAAAGATGAACACTGAGCTATGGCCAATTCATCCATTAACAGGTTCAAACAAGCATGGCAAAAATGCATTTGGTAAACAGATTTCAGACTTAGTGAAATTAACACTTGTCTGGAATTTCAGATCAGGTAGCACTCTTTGGAGCATGAAAACTATATTCTACAGGACCTGAACATGGCAAAGTAAAGCATGGCATGGAGCTACTCAAAGAGCTTAACAAAAGTCCCTTAGTGACCTTGAGCCAAAAGGGATCAGAAAATACATTTGCAAGCATGCGGACATGGCAAAAACATAATCAGTTCTTAGACTTAGTGAAAAATTGGAGCATGCAAAATCAGATATCAAGTAGGCATGTTTACAAGCTCGATGCACTCGCTACACAGCATGTCATGACAATTTAAGCATACACCCATCAAGAATACACATTATACAAGCTAGAAATGGCAAGAACAATAACATAGCATGCACGGATCAACTACAACATCCTCGGCAAAATCGCTAACAAGTAGACAATCTGCCCAGATTCACGAAATAGCAAAAGTAGAGCTCGATTGACTCAAGCTAGGGTGATCCATAATTGCAAAAAAAGACATGCATGGATAGAGCACTACAAGATTAACAAAACATCCTTACTGATCATCCTCAAAAGAGGCACGGATCACTAGGAAACAACATGAACATATGTCATAATGAGATAAACAGATCAAGGACTTGGTGGAAATGCTAAGTCCCTGAAATCAGCATTAACGAATGCACCACTTTGCAAGCTTGTGCTAGTCACCACACACATCACAAAAACACATGGGTTGCACCTCTGGATAGATGGCAAAACATATAACAAAACACATGTAGAGCTCAGGGGCATATCATGCACACAATAATCATGGCAAAAATGACAAATATCTAATTGGAGCAGCAGATCTGACAATTATCTCAAATAGCACTCTTCTAACAGCATTTCGCGCATCAAGATGAACTCAAATGAAAATGATGCAATGAGATGAAATGATATACCCTCTGATATGAACATTTTGATATGCTATATGCCCAAAACGGAGCTACGGGTGCAAAGTTACGATGCGATGAACAATGCCAAAAAATTAGGGTTTCGGGCAAAAAAAGTCAACCGAGGCAAGATCCGAATCCAGATCTGGCCGGGCGCGGTTTACGAGGTTGGCCGGGATGCACTGTAGATGCCGGAGAGAGCTGAGGCGGCCGGAGCTCGAGGACGGAGATGGGGGGCCGACGAGGACGGAGATGGCCTGGGTGTCCCCGGAGCTGTCCGGGTGGCGGTGCGGCCGGCGGGGTCGATGGCGGGCGCGGGCGGCGGAGCTACGGCGAGCTCGCGTCCGGCCGGTGTCAATGGCGCGACGGCGGCTCCGGTCGTCTCGGGCGGCCGGACTCGAGGAGGCGGCGGCGGCTTGCGGGCGATGTGGGCGCGTGGGGGAGTGGGCCTCGGGGGCCCTGAGCGGGCCTCGCGGGCCGGCGGCGCTGGCGGCGATGTGGGCGCGCGGGGGCTGACGTGGCGGCGGCTGACTGGTGGGCGACGGCGGGCGGACGCGTCCGGCGCCGTCCGAACGTGTCCGGTGGCGGCGGAGGTGATTTTTTAGGGTTTGGACGGGGGAGATCTGGATTTTCGAGGAGGGGTCTTTATATAGAGGTAGAGGGAGCTAGGAGTGTCCAAATGAGGTGCGGTTTTCGGCCACGCGATCGTGATCAAACGCTCTAGATGATGGAGAGGGTTTTGGTGGGTTTTGGGCCAAATTGGAGGGGTGTTGAGCTGCAACACACACGAGGCCTTCTCGGTCCCTCGGTTAACCGTTGGAGCATCAAACGAAGTCCAAATGGTACGAAACTTGACAGGCGGTCTACCGGTAGTAAACCAAGGCCGCTTGGCAAGTCTCGGTCCAATCTGGAAATGTTTAATCCCCACACGTGAAAGAAAGGTAGAAATGACCACCGGA
Organism: Triticum urartu; assembly: GCF_056163025.1. Lineage (NCBI taxonomy): Eukaryota > Viridiplantae > Streptophyta > Magnoliopsida > Poales > Poaceae > Triticum > Triticum urartu. The sequence goes on from NC_141876.1 coordinate 592,748,639, forward strand.
GGAGAACGGAGCGCCGGAATGCAAAACGGACAACGGGGAAAAAGCTCGAATGCATGAGATGAACACGTATGCAAATGCAATGCACATGATGACATGATATGAGATGCATGACAACGATAACAACACACGGAGACAAAAACCCGAACCCGAGAAAATAAAATAACTTAATGCCAGAAACGGCAAGAGTTGGAGTACATAATGGGTAAATCATATCCGGGGTGTTACAACACTCCACCACTACGAAAGGATCTCGTCCCGAGATGTAGGACTGAAAGAACACCGGGTACTCAGAACGGAGGTGATCCTCGCGTTCCCAGGTAGCTTCACGGTCGGAATAGTGTGACCACTTGACTTTGAGGAATTTGATTGACTTGTTGCGAGTCTTGCGTTCAGTCTCTTCAAGAATAGAAACGGGGTGCTCACGATAAGAGAGATCTGCTTGGAGCTCAATGTCCTCGAAGTTGACGGTGCGGTCAGGAGTCTTGAAGCACTTTCGAAGCTGAGAGACATGGAACACGTCATGCACATTTGCAAAGTTTGAAGGAAGCTCGAGTTGATAGGCGAGATCGCCTCTCTTGCTGACGATCTTGAAAGGTCCCACGTATCTGAGGGCAAGCTTCCCTTTGATACCGAAGCGGCGAGTACCTTTCATAGGAGAGACGCGGAGGTAAACATGATCTCCGATCTCGAAAGCCAAATCACGGTGCTTACTATCATAGTAGCTCTTTTGGCGCGATTGGGCTGCTTTGAGGTTATCTCGAATGACTTTGCACATTTCCTCTGCCTCTGTGATTAAGTCATTGCCCAAAAGCTGACGTTCACCGGTTTCGGACCAGTTGAGAGGGGTACGGCACTTCCTGCCATACAGAATTTCAAATGGGGCCTTGCTCGAACTTGCTTGAAAACTGTTGTTGTAGGAGAATTCAGCATTTGGAAGACAATCCTCCCACTTCATGCCGAAGGAGATCACACAAGCCCTGAGCATATGCTCAAGAATCTGATTGACACGCTCGACTTGACCGCTAGTTTGAGGATGGAAAGCAGTACTGAAGTGGATGTTGGTGCCCATGGCCTTCTGAAAAGAATCCCAAAACTTGGAGGTAAAGATGCTGCCACGGTCTGAAGAGATCACTTGTGGAATACCGTGTAGCAAGACAATTCGAGAGGTATAGAGCTCCGCCAATTGAGCTGCAGTGATTGACTCTTTGATAGGCAGAAATGAGCCACTTTAGTGAGTTTGTCGATGACAACGAATATAACATCATTGCCACGTTTGGACTTTGGAAACCCAGTCACGAAGTCCATCTCAATGTGGTCAAACTTCCATTCTGGAATGGCAAGAGATTGGAGGAGACCAGCTAGCCTTTGGTGTCCTGCCTTCACTCTTCTGCAGACATCACACTCATTCATGAATTGAGCAATCTCACGCTTCATTCGAGTCCACCAATAAGCCTGCTTGAGGTCCTGATACATCTTCGTGCTCCCAGGGTGGATGGAGAGGAGAGAATTGTGAGCCTCGTTCATGATCACTTTACGAAGGTCACCTTTGGGCACAACAATACGATCCTCGAAGAAGAGAGTATCCTTGTCATCAAGGCGGTAGCACTTGTACTTGGGTTGACTCTTGGCAATCCCAGTCTTCACCTTTTTCACCATAGCATCAAGAAGCTAGGCTTGGCGAATCTGGTCTTCCAAGGTAGGAGAGACTTGAAGGTTGGCGAGGAAACCTTGAGGAACCACTTGCAGATTAAGTTTGCGGAAAGCTTCACAAAGCTTGGGTTGATAAGGCTTGAGAATCAGACTGTTGCAATAAGCCTTCTTGCTCAATGCATCAGCAATCACATTGGCCTTGCCTGGAGTATACTCGATACTCGGATTATACTCTTGAATCATTTTGACCCATCGAGTCTGCCTGAGGTTGAGATTAGGCTGAGTGAAGATGTACTTGAGACTCTTGTGGTCAGTGAAGATGTCCACTTTTCTTCCCAATAAGAGATGTCTACAAGTCAAAAGAGCATGCACAACTGCCGCCAACTCGAGGTCATGAGTGGGGTAGTTCTTCTCGTTGGGCTTCAACTGGCGAGAGGTATAAGCCACAACTTTCTCTCTTGCATCAACACTGCGCCAAGACCTTGGGGAGAGGCATCGCAAAAGACCTCGTACGGTTTGGATTCATCAGGCGGAGTCAGAACTGGAGCAGTGACCAATTTCTCTTTCAAAGTGTTGAAAGCAATGTCACACTCCGGAGACCAAACGCACTTGACGTGCTTCTGGAGAAGATTTGAGAGAGGCTTCTCGATCTTAGAAAAAATTTCAACGAATCTTCGACAATATCTTGCGAGACCGAGGAAGCTACGGAGTTGCTTCACGTTCTGAGGTGGTTCCCAATTCACAATTGCAGACACCTTCTCAGGATTCACCGCAATGCCCTTGGCAGAGATGATATGACCAAGATAAAGAACCTCATCGAGCCAAAATTCGCACTTGGAGAACTTGGCGTAGTACTTGTGTTCTCTGAGCTTATCAAGCACCAGACGCAAGTGCTTGGCATGATCTTCCTTGTTCTTTGAAAAGACCAGAATGTCGTCGAGATAGACCAAAACGAAGTCATTGGTGTAGGCGTTGAAGATGAAGTTCATCATGCGAGAGAAAGTCGGAGGAGCGTTGACGAGGCCAAAAGACATGACAGTGTATACGTATGAACCAAAGCTTGTCCCGAAGGCCGTCTTGGGAATATCTTGCTCACGGATTCGAATCTGATGATAACCCATACGGAGATCAAGCTTGGAGAATACTTGGGCACCTTTGAGTTGTTCGAACAGCTCATTGATGTTGGGAAGTGGGTATTTGTTCTTGATGGTCTTCTTGTTCAATGGACGATAATCAACACAAAGTCGGTCCATTCCATCCTTCTTCTTCACAAAAAGAACACCACAACCCCACGGAGAAGAACTAGGTCGGATGAGACCCATTCTCTCTTGAATATCGAGTTGCTTCTTCAGCTCCTTCAACTCTTCAGGTCCGAGCTTGTAAGGACGCTTGCACACTGGTTCCGTGCCAGGCTCAAGATCGATGACGAATTCAACTGGCCGGTGCGAAGGCATTCCTGGAAGCTCTTCTGGAAAGACGTCTTGATATTCGCAAACGACTGGAATCTACGAGAAAGCATCCAGTTCACCCTTCTCATTGAGAGAAAACAGACGGATGGTATCATCACGAGCGGCAAAAACAATTACATCCTCAGACGAATGAGTCAATTGAATCTGCCTGGCTGCACAATCAAGATGCGCCTTGTGCTTAGAAAGCCAATCCATCCCGAGAATAAGATCAATATCCGAGTCACCAAGGACATTTGGAGAGGACAAGAACTTATAGTCACCCAAAGTGATTGTAACATCCAGAACACATACTCGAGATGTCATTTGACGGGCCGGAGAGACAATAGCCAACGGTTTCGACAACACTTGAGTAAAAAAATCATGCTTAGATGCAAAAGGTCTCGAGATGAAACAATGCGATGCACCAGTGTCAAAAAGAACTCTTGCAGGAATATTGTTAACAGGAAGGTTACCCATGATGACATCTGACGAGTCCTCTGCCTGAGCTGCATTCACCATGTTAACCTTGGCGTACTTGGGGTTATGCTTGACCACAGCTGTACTTGCCGATCTCACAGGAGGAGGAGGAGGGAGGCGCCTCTGATTGAAACACTTGTTGGCATAGTGACCCTTCTGTTGGCACTTGTTGCACGTGATCTCTGAAAGCGGACGATGATACGGAGCACTTGATCTTGGAGCTTGAGACGAAGTCTTGTTCTGAAAGCCAGGGTTGGGTGGGTGGGAAGATCCACTGCCACCTTTGCTCTTCTGATACGGCTGACGGAATGGAGGAGGAGGAAGCCAATACTTCTGCTGCTTGGCCACTTGAGTAGAGGAAGAAGGAGTAGCATCTCTGACTCGCTTCTTGGAAGCATCACACCTCAGTTGAGCAGCCTCTTGCTTCAATGCCATGTTGTAGAACTCATCGTACCTCAAGGGCTCAAAGAGAACAAGAGCTAGCTGAATTTCTTCTCTGAGACCACCCCTGAACTGGTATATCATGCTCTTCTCGTCGGGGACGTCCTACTTAGCAAAGCGGGCGAGCTTCTAAAACAACTTGTTGTAGTCATAGACAGACAAAGAGCCTTGCTTCAGGTTGCGGAATTCCTCACGCTTGCTCTCAACCACGCTCTGAGGAATATGATGAGCTTTGAAGTCTTGACGGAATTCATCCCAAGTAATCACACGGCCTCCTCTGGAATCCTTGTCCTGCTGGAACCATTCTGCAGCTTGGTCTTTGAGTTGGAAGGATGCGAACTTGACAAAGTCCTCAGGCCTGACGTTACTGCACTCAAAATTCTTGCACAGATCCACGAGCCAATCGTCAGCATCAGTTTCCTCAACACAATTGCTGAAAGTCTTTGGCCCGTTAGCAAGGAACTGGTTGAGTGTAGCAAAGTGATTCTGATTGTTGCCTTGGTTGCCTTGGTTCGCTTGATTGTGCTCTTGAAGAATTTGCATGATCAACTGTGTGTTTGCATTGGTTGCGGCCATCACAGCTTGCCATGCCTCCGGAGGAGGTGGAGGTGCTGGCGGATCCTGATCCTGATTCTGATTGGTGCTCTTAGCGGGAGCCATCCTGAAGAGGTTGACAACCGTTAGCACATTAACAGATAAAATGAAGCTGAATCAAACGGGTTGAAATTGCAACATATAGTCTTCACATCCGAACAAAATGAACGAATGCATTCCACTTGAAATGGTCACATATCCATAAATTGAGAAGCCACTTAGAATTTAGGTAGAGGAATAAATCAACAAGGTATGGATCAAGAACGAATACTCGGTAAGAAATCCCAATCTCAAACCCAATATCCGTGGAAGAAGAACTAGAGCTACAAGAATTCCCACCTATGAAACTCCCGAACCTTTCCGGTTATGCAATCAGGTGTTGGGGATACAGGGGAAGCATAATATCTCACCCAAATCTAGAAAATCCTACATCCAGCTGTATCCATCCTTCAACACATAACCGAGAAAAACTTCGGAAACTGTCGTGGTTTTGTCACGGCAGATGTCCTAGAGAAAGGACTTAGTCGTGGAGCCATCGCGATGGGTTAGCTTGAAGGGGTTAAAGCGGACACAGGGACGCAAGAGAGTTTATACTAGTTCGGCCCCTTCAATGAAGGTAAAAGCCTACGTCTAGTTGTGATGGAATTGATGGGGTTTCGGTGACTAGGGAGCAAACAAGCTTCGCCTATGTCTCGAGTTGTTGTCTGTTGTCCTTGAACCGCCGCCGGGTCGTCCCCTTATATACACGGGTGACACCCGTCGGTTCACAGAGTCCCAACACCGGTCGATATTCGTACCCGGGTTGGTCTCTCCTTATTCCTAACTTACAATACAAGTTTATATACAAATTCCGGTTTACAGCTACAAGTCTTGAACCGGCTACGGGCCTTAGGCCCTCATCTGCCTTCTTGGGCTTTATCACTTCTGGAACTACTGATGAAGTTGACCCGGCCCAGATAGGCCGGTTTACGCCCAGCAGTAATATCCCCAACATTAGGCCCCAGATTGATTTGAACGGGTTCATGTCAATCCTTTAACAAAAACTTCATCTTCAACATCTTCTCATAAATTGGTAAACCGCCAGGATGTCATCTTCTATGATTACTGTAAACCGGAGTGACGTCACCTGTCATAACGAAGATATCCATTATGCTTCTTTATTTAATATATCTGCGGAAATCGAGGCGACAGCTCCGTTTCGTGGCCCCTTGATTGTCGCGCCTGACACATGTCTTTTTGCTTTATAAATAGGACTGAAGGGTCATTTCCTTTCTATTTTCCTTCTTCCCCTTCTGCTTCGTCTTCCTTGCATTGCCCGGCTTCAGAGCTCCGCCGCCACCGTCGACCTCTGCCTCAACCTTGGCCGCTGCATCAACCTGGGCGCACCAGAGCCTCGCGGCAACCTTCCGCGTCTTCCTCAGCTCCGGTAAACCTTCTATCCTTTCCCCTGCGGATCTGTTTTAGGGTTTCACAGTTCTTCAGTATTCATCGTCTGCCTCTTGCTCATATGATAGATCTTTAGATTAATCCGCAAATCTTTACTCTGTGCAATGATAGTTGTTTGACCTTCGCCTTCACTTATGCATCTCAAAACCATAGATCTATATGAACGTTTTGCTCATTGGTTCGGTACAGCTCCTTTGAACCTCTAAGTATTTATCTCTTTTCCGAACTTGCTTCAGATCCAATACTATAAGGAAATCTCGTGAAACCTGTTTCTGCGTACTTGTCCATCCGCAATGCTTAGATCAGGCGGTTTAACCTTATAGAAATTTTTTCCAAACCGGTATATGCCATTAGTCCCCTTATTGAACCGCCAGATGCTTGTTGCTTCATAAAACTCCGGTTCAGATAGTTCTGTCTCCGGTTTAACAATGCCCATACCAATGTATCTTGATCAAATGCATTTTTGAACCGGGATCTTCTACCTTGTAGATTCCATCATGGCCAAGCAAGTGTATGAGTGCAATTGGGTTCCTTCTTGCGTCACAGAGGCTCAACTGGACGATTTAGTCCTGATTGGCGCTTTAGGCAGCAAAGATACCATCCATTGGAGGGCTCCTGGCAAAGAATGCCCTCCCACACCTTGAGAAGGAGAGGTTGTTGTTTTCGTAGATCACTTAGCCCGGGGCTTTAAGCCGCCCGGTTCTAAATTTTACCGGGATGTTTTAGCCGATTTCCAGCTCCATACACAAGATACTGGCCCCAACTCTGTTACAAATATGTGTCACTTCCAAGTGCTCTGTGAAGCGTTCTTTCAAGAGGAGCCCACAGTGGAATTGTTCAGAGACCTTTTCCATCTAAACCGCCGTACTGAGTTTACTGACGACTCCAATACAGAGTTGGGTGGCGTGGCGATTCAGAAAAGGAAAGAGGTCACATACCCTCACGCCAAACTGCATAGCCACCCCAAAGAATGGAATCAGACATGGTTCTACTGCAAAGACACCTCCCCTGCTGGTGAGAATCCCTTGCCTGGCTTTCGTCTGGAGCGGCTCAGCAATACACACCCTTTTCCACAAAGATTGACTGCACAGGAGAGAAGCAAATATGCTCCTCAACTGTCAAAGCTCAGAGCCTTTATGGCCAACGGTTTAACAGGGGTTGATCTCGCTCGCTATTGGATATCCTGGAGCATACTGCCCCTTAGTCAGCGCTCCGGTTTGATGTGCGAGTATACTGGCAGTGTTGATGATCCACTGCGACATTCGAAAATCCAGCTCACCGATGAAGAAATCACAGAGGCTGTGAATAAGATGCTGAATGAACCGGAACACGTCTGTGCTAGAAACGGCCTACTTCCCTTCTGTGCCACCAACAAACCGCCAGCTGTAAGACTTTGATTTTTCTTTTTGCTGAATCTGTTAATGATATATCTGGTCTTTGTTTAATATCAGTGTCTGTGTAATCAGGGCAATGATCCGTTTTGGAGCAAGAAACTGCCGCAGGAGAAACCAGAAAAACCAGACAAACCGGAAAGAGCAACTCGGCAAAAGACTAAGGCTGTGAAGAAGACTGCCCACAGGAAAAGAACCACTGCATCTTCTAATCCGTCCCCTGATGATGATGTGGATAATCCGGACTTTGAGGTAGAGCTTGACTCACTTGGTTTATTTTTCATGCATCTTATTGATGATGATATTTGTCAGGATGATGCCGAAGCCAGCCACGCGGATGTTGCAGAGGTAATTATTCTCTCTTCCGATTCAGAAACTTTGCCTTCACAGAAAATCCGTTAGGCAAACCGGAAAGTTAAATTTTCTCATCCTCTTGCTTATTTGGATCCTAAATTTCTTATAAAGACCCAACAACACGAAGCTCGTCGCACAACCCGGCACAGCGGCCGGGTAGTTACCTCCGCCGGTTTACCGAACAGTCCGGTTCGGAAACGCCATTCAGAGGTCTCTAATTTGCTTGTCAGTGATTGTCCTAAAGCGGGCTGCTTTCATTAACCTCTTAATCCGTCTGACTCCGATTACCAGGTTACTTCCCACTCATCTTCTGGCGAGTCATCGGCTACTCAGCTCCCACTGCTCAAAACGGTGCTTGGGTAAGCTATACTTATTGTGATGTTTGCAGTACATCGCCTTAGAACATATGCTGTATTTGATTTTGTTATTCTTCTCAGGGCCAAACCTAGGCCAAGCAAGAAGGCCCGCCTGGACAAAGCGGCCGAAGAAGATGTCGTTCTTGAACCAGGCAAGACACCCAATCTTGAAGCAGCTATTCCTGAGGATATACCCAACGATCCACCGCAGCAAGACGATGATCTTATTGCTGAAGAGAGACCTACTGATGCCTCAGGTCCTGTCAATCAGCCCACAGGTTCCATCCGGATTGAAAGCTCCACCGGTCCAGCAAAACCTACTAACAAGCCAACAGCCCCAGTGCAAACCGGCGGTACCCAGGATGATGAGGTTGTCATTACTGGCACTGGCCATACTGAGCCAAGCAATCCTGTCGCTTTATCCAAACATTCTTCCAAGGAAGAATTTGCTGCCTTTGGCAAAGGCAAGTGGAACGCTGATCTGACGACTTATGCTGCTCTGAACGCCCAAGATATCCATTCCGGCTATCTGAACCGGTTGTATACCAGTCGCGACTATGAAGCCGGTCTGGTTAACATGATGAAAGATAAATATAAGGCAACTTCCATATGCTCCTTCCTGCTTGTATGCTTCCATTCTTGCTGACTCTCCTAGCCCCCAAGGGCCGGTTTGTAATATTCTTTCAAAGCGGGACTTACTAATATAAATCTTGATGCATTGAAATTCGCTGATGTAGCCCCCAAGGGCCGGTTCAACTTAGCGTAGTTAAACCGGTACTTTAAGTAATTGAAATTGCTGCATCAGAATATATATGAGCAAATAGCCATTAGCCCCCAAGTGCCAAGTTGAATACTTGTATTGATCTTGGGACTTTGTAAGCAATTGAAAGATGAAGATCGAATATGCATTAGCCCCCAAGTGCCAAGTGCATAACTTGTTATGTGGTTGGTACTTCAATCCTTGTACCGTTTTGTTGAAGCATATAACCGTCTGCATGCAGGCTGAGCTGAAGACGAAAGAAAACCAAATAGCCGACCTCCAAGAAAACCTGAAAACCCAACAAGCTGAAACCTCCAAAGCAAAAGAGGAATTAGCCAGCGCTTTAAGCGCCATGGAGCAGCTTAAGGAGAGCTTCAGGAAGAAACAAGCGGATTGGGCTACTGAAAAGTCCACTTTAATCAAACGAGTAGAGGATGCCGAGGCTGCACTAAAACCGGTGGCGGATGAATTGACCAGTATAAAGCGGCACGTGCATACTATGACCACTGCTATCTTTGGTAAGCCAGTTTGACTTCTAAATTGACTCGGCCTTCTTACAGAGCTGCCGGTTTAACCCTTATGATATTTCAAGGACACACACTGGTCATTTGGGTTGAGATGTGCGGAAAAAATTGAAGGCCGTCTACACATTGGTCGAACAGCTGTATACTGGCGCACAGCGGATCATCTGTACCGCATCTCACAACAAACCAGCGCCCACTTTGATTCAAGATATCCTGATGAAACTGTCGGTGCTTCCCGCCCGGGTTGAAGAGCTGAAGAAATTTGCTGCTCGAACCGGTGCGATCAATGCCTTAATGCGGGCAAAAGCCTGGGTGCCGGATTTTGATCCTATTGAAGCGGCTCAGGGCTATCCCAGCTTGAAAGAAGATGGGTCAGAATTTAGTGAAGCGGATCAGCGAGCCATAAACCGGGAGGTGCGTCCGCTAGCTTGTCAACTGGCTGAAGAAGCAGACTTGTCTCGTTATCAAGCTCAATATGATAATCAGAACAAGCGAATAGCTGCCCCAATTCATGAGTCGGAAAATCTTATCCCTCCAATCCGTAAGCACACTTACGCTCCCGATATTGACCCGTCATTGCTGATCCATGATGAAGCTGTTTTTCAAGCATTAATGGGAATAGACTGGACAACTGTTGATTTCTAGCCACTGGGTAGAGAAACGGAGGCTGAAGCGGTGCAAGGTGACCCACAACCATCAGGCCAGGCTGGTGACCAAGCTTGAACCGGAAGCTGGTTTTGAAACTGCCTCTCCTTTGCGAAAAACAATGATATTATTATGGGCACCGTGTTGCCTTGTAATAGGCTAGCTGATACTTTTGATGTTGATATGCCTTCGTGCATAATTTGTTCTTCCTGTGGTGATGAACTTTCCAAAGCACCTTCTGCAATAAAAACTCTTCAAGTGCCACCGCGGTTGTACCGTCCGGCGGAATATGATGTCTGCATATATGAAGTCAAAACATCCAAAAAAATTCTTAAGTATATGACCAAATTTTTGTGATACATAATACTTGCCCTCGTTGAGCATGAAGTTGGCTTGGCCAATCTTGAAGCGGAGTCTTGCAAACCCACACTATTGGAGGAGATAACAGCTCGTGTATATATATGACGCTGGTTTACCATGTAAACCGTGCTGGGTTATAATAAACACCGTGTTACTCCATAAGAGGATGTTAACAACAAGGATCAAACCGGGCAAATAGTCTCCTGATTGACGTGAACTGTGTTCCGTCAATTGATTGGTTAAAAAACTTTGTCGGTTTAAAAAACGCAATAAAAAGCAAAAAACCCCCTTCAAAGAAAAGTGTAAATCAAGTGCAATGAGAAAACGTTGCAAAAAAAGGTTTATTTGAGCTGATCAGATGGTGTTACCATGGCCGAACACGACCAAGATCCCGTTAGGTGTAACTATGGTTCTAGTCAGCGAGGTCCCCAAATGAAACCGTGGCATTTATGCCGATCAAGTGGCATGGTCATGGTTCGGGTTCGACCAAGCCCCCAAGTGATTATGTGGCCTTAAGCCAATCAAGAGGCATGACTGGTTCAGACATGATCAAGTCCCCAAGTGATCTGGGGGCTCTCGCCTATCAAGAGGCATGGTATTGGTTCGGACACGACCAAACCCCCATGTGATATAACATGATGCTTTTAAAAAGCGAACTCAAGGGGTAAACCCGAGGCCGCTTTAGAGCAACTCCATGTAACCTCACATGATGTAAAAGAACAGATACCCCGCTTTAGCTGAGGTTCCGGTTTATTATATTTAATCATAATATATACATTGTCGTAATATGTACATAAGTATAGCCAATGGCTCAGGTATAGTAAGGCCGAAGATGAGCTATGTTCCACGGCCTGTTAGTCTCCTCCTCTGATGTACATGATTCTTTATGCTCTCGAATATCGATCAGATAGTACGACCCGTTGTGCAGATTCTTGCTGACCACGAAAGGACCCTCCCAAGGTGGGGATAACTTATGCATATTAGTCTGATCTTGGATGAGCCGAAGCACCAAATCTCCTTCCTGAAAGGTTCTGGTTCTGACTCGGCGACTGTGATAACGACGAAGATCCTGCTGGTAAATCGCCGATCAGGCGGCTGTGATGTCACGCTCTTCATCCAACCGGTCCAAAGCATCTTGCCATGCTGTCTCGTTGTCCGCTTCAATATAAGCCGTTACACGAGGTGAATCATGACGGATATCACTGGGGAGAACCGCCTCCGCTCCATAAACCATGAAGAATGGTGTGTATCCTGTTGATCTGTTGGGTGTTGTATTGATGCTCCATAACACAGATGGTAATTCTTCTACCCAACAACCCGGCGTTCTCTGCAAAGGAACCATGAGCCGGGGCTTGATGCCTCTCAAGATCTCTTGATTAGCTCTTTCTGCTTGACCATTGGACTGTGGATGTGCCACTGATGAAACGTCGAGCCGGATGTGCTCCCGTTCACAAAACTCCTTCATAGCACCTTTGGACAAATTGGTACCATTATCTGTGATAATACTGTGCGGAAAGCCAAACCAGAAAATCACCTTTTTGATGAACTGAACCGCCGTGGCCGCATCACACTTGCTAACAGGTTCTGCCTCCACCCACTTTGTAAACTTGTCAACCGCCACCAGGAGGTGGGTCTTCTTATCTTTGGACCTTTTGAAAGGCCCAACCATATCCAGCCCCCAAGTCGCAAATGGCCAAGTAATTGGAATTATTCTCAATTCTTGAGCCGGTACATGAGCACGTCTTGAAAACCTTTGGCAACCATCACATCGTCTGACCAGATCCTCCGCATCAGCATGAGCAGTTAACCAATAGAAGCCATGGCGAAATGCTTTAGCCACCAGAGACTTTGAACCGGCGTGGTGACCACAATCTCCTTCGTGGATCTCACGCAAAATTTCACGGCCTTCTTTAGGAGACACCCAGCGCTGAAAAGCTCCTGATAAACTGCAATGATGCAACTCGCCGTTGATGATAGCCATGGACTTGGATCGCCGGATTATCTGCCGGGCCAGAATCTCATCCTCTGGCAACTCACCCCGGTTCTTGTACGCCAGGTAAGGAAGCATCCAATCCGGAATAACATGAAGAGCCGCCACCAATTGAGCCTCCGGATCAGGAATAGCAAAATCCTCTTCACCAGGGATCTTGACCGACGGGTTATGCAGCACATCCAGAAAAACATTAGGCGGGACCGGTTTGCGCTGAGAGCCCAGCCGGCTTAAAGCGTCCGCCGCTTCATTTTTCCGCCGGTCCACGTGGTCCACCTGATAGCCTTTGAAATAACCTGCAACAGTATCCACCTCCCGATGATACGCTGCCATGAGTGGGTCCTTGGAGTCCCAAGTGCTAGACACTTGCTGAGCCACAAGGTCCAAGTCACCGAAGCACTTAACTCGACTTAGATTCATCTCCTTAGCCATCCGGAGACCATGGAGCAAGGCTTCATACTCAGCTGCATTGTTAGTACAAGGGAACATTAAGCGGAGAACATAACAAAACTTATCACCTCGTGGGGAAGTTAATACGACTCCAGCCCCCGAGCCTTCCAACTGCCTGGATCCGTCAAAATGGATGGTCCAATACGTGTGATCCGGCTTTTCTTCAGGTGCTTGCATTTTCGTCCAATCATTGATGAAATCAACAAGTGCTTGAGACTTAACCGCTGTCTGAGGCACATACTTTAAACCGTACGGCCCCAGCTCTATGGCCCACTTTGCAATCCGGCCAGTTGCTTCCCGGTTCTGGATGATATCTCCCAAAGGAGCAGAACTGACCACCGTAATTGGGTGCCCTTGGAAATATTGTTTAAGCTTCCGGCTTGCCATAAAAACTCCATACACCAGCTTCTGCCAATGCGGATACCTTTGCTTGGACTCGATTAGCACCTCGCTGATATAATAGACCAGTCGTTGAACCGGATGCTCCTTGTCTGCCTCCTCTCGCTCCACCACAATAGCCACGCTGACCGCCCGAGCATTAGCAGCAACATATAGCAGTAATGGCTCCTTGTCAATGGGAGCGGCGAGCACAGGTGGGTTGGCCAACTGCCGCTTTAAGTCCTCAAATGCTTCATTAGCGGCGGAGCTCCAAACAAACTGATCCGTTTTTTTCAACATCTGATACAAAGGGATTGCCTTCTCACCAAGACGACTGATAAACCGGCTTAACGCGGCAATCCGGCCTGCCAGGCATTGAACATCGTTGATACACTTCGGTTTAGCCAGGGAGGTGATAGCCGTGATCTTCTCCGGATTAGCCTCAATTCCCCTGTTGGACACCAGAAAACCCAATAGCTTGCCTGCCGGTACACGAAAGACACACTTGTCCGGATTAAGCATCATCTTGTATGTTCTCAGGTTATCAAAGGTTTCCTTCAAATCATCAATTAGAGTCTCCTTCTCCCTGGACTTAACCATGATATCATCCACGTAAGCATGTACATTACGGCCAATCTGCTTGTGAAGACAATTTTGTACACACCGTTGGTAAGTTGCCTGGGCACTCTTGAGCCTGAAGGGCATAGACACATAGCAGAAGGCTCCAAAGGGAGTTATGAATGCTGTCTTCTCATGGTCCTTAACTGCCATTTTGATATGATGATAGCCAGAATACGCATCCAAAAAACTTAAACGCTCACAACCCGCCGTCGCATCAATAATTTGATCAATACGGGGGAGGGCAAAAGGATCTGCTGGACAAGCCTTATTAAGATCTGTGTAATCCACACACATGTGCCAGGTGCCGTTTTTCTTGAGGACCAGCACCGGATTGGCAAGCCACTCAGGGTGAAAAACTTCAACAATAAAGCCAGCTGCTAAGAGCCTCGCTACCTCTTCTCCAATCGCCTTGCGTCTTTCTTCGTTAAACCGACGGAGGAACTGTTTCACCGGTTTATATTTAGGTGTACTGTTGCCACGGTACACCTGGCATGTCAGAGGGCTTCCATGCAAAAATGTCCTGATTCTCATGGATGAACTCGATGAGCGCGCTTTCCTATTTCGGATCCAAGTTGGCACTGATGCTGAACTTCTTGGACGAATCGCCAGGTATGAAGTCAACAAGCTTAGTTTCTGCTGCCGATTTGAACTTCAGGGCCGGATCATGCTCCGTAGTTGGCTTCTTCAACGGAGTCATGTCCGCCGGATCAACATTGTCTTTATAGTACTTCAACTCCTCGGTGGCACAAACCGACTCTGCATAAGCCGCATCTCCTTCCTCGCATTCCTTAGCGATTTTGCGGCTTCCGTGAACCGTTATTATCCCCTTGTGACCTGGCATCTTGAGCTGCAAATACACATAACAGGGTCGTGCCATAAACTTGGCGTAAGCCGGTTGCCCAAACAGGGCGTGATATGGACTCTGGATTTTCACCACTTCAAACGTCAATGTCTCCGACCTGGAATCATGGTCATCCCCAAAGGACACTTCCAGAGCTATCTTACCAACGGGATATGCTGATCTGCCTGGCACTACGCCGTGGAACACTGTATTAGACGGTTTGAGATTTTTATCTGTTAGTCCCATACGACGGAAGGTCTCATAATACAAGATGTTAATGCTGCTCCCTCCGTCCATGAGCACCTTGGTGAACTTATAACCTCCCACCTGAGGCGCCACCACTAGAGCCAACTGACCCGGATTATCGACCTGGGGAGGGTGATCCTCTCTGCTCCATATGATTGGTTGTTCCGTCCAACGTAGATAACGGGGTATGGCCGGTTCAACAGAGTTGACCGCCCGCCTCTGAACCTTCCGGTCTCGCTTGTCCAAGCTAGTGGTGAAGACATGGTACTGCCCACTACTCAACTACTTTGGGTTGCTCTGGTAACCTGACTATTGCTGTTGTTGGTTGTAACCACCTTGGTTGTTTTGACTATTTTAACCATTATGTCCGCCCGGATTACCATTGAATCCTGAACCGGAACTTCCTCCGCCGTAACCCGGCCCGGATCCTGAGCCACCGCCAGATTCGTGATCATACCGGAAATTATTAGAATTCTTGAACTCCTGCATAATAAAGCAATCCTTCCAAAGGTGGTTTGCTGGCGCCTCCTTCGTCCCATGTCTTGGACAGGGCTGGCTTAGCAGATAGTTTAGGCGGTTTGGGTTAGGGTTGGGTGCTCCATTACGATTTTTCGGTCTACCCTTGCGTCGCTGGCCATTGTCCTGTGCGTTGGTATTAGCCACAAAGTCCATGTTACCATCCGCTTTACGCTTGCCTCCACCACCATTGCCTGCCCAGTGATGCTGCTGACCTTTGGAGCTGCTGTTCTTCTTCCCTTTCCCTGTCTTGTCATCATCAAATTCGGGATCCTTGGTACTATGAGAATCAGCATATTTCACCAAAGCGGCCATGAGGGTCCCCATGTCGGTGCAATGACGCTTCATCCGTCCCAACTTCAGCTTCAGGGGCCCAAACCGGCAGTTGCCTTCTAGGGTTAATACTGCGGTGTCAGCGTTGATGCGGTCTGAGGAGTGCAACACTTGTGAAACCCGGCGCACCCAATGAGTCGTTGATTCTCCTTCCTCCTGGACGCATGCAGCTAAGTCCACTATCGACATAGGCTGTTTACAGGTATCCTTGAAATTGCTGATAAACCCGGCTCGTAATTGGGCCCATGAACTGATAGAATTAGCCGGCAAGCTTTTTAACCAAGTACGGGCCGTTCCTTCAAGCATCATGGTGAAGTATTTCGCACACGCCGCGTCATCCACATCAAGCATCTCCATGGCCATCTCATAGCTCTCCACCCATGTCTCTGGAGGTTGATCCGCCGTGTAATTTGGTACCTTGCGCGGGCCTTTGAAATCCTTGGGCAGGCGCACGTTGTGTAAAGCGGGGATAAGGCAAGGCACCCCCAAGGAACTAGAAGTAACACCAGGTTCAGTCAAGGTGGTTGGACGAACCGGCGTGAGCTGCCGAGCCTGATGCTGTGTGGCTAACTCGGCCTCCCTGCGCGCGCGGGCCCGGTCCACCACTCCCTGAGCGTTATCAGCACCACCCGCCGGGTTGTTGTCACAGGGTGCCCCACATCGTTCATTACTCGACACTGCTGGTTCATCCATATGTCTGCTATAGCTCCGGCTTGGACGGGGGGTCGAGTGGATCCGGTCGCGGCTGTACGAGTACGCTTCCTGTTGGGCCAAAGCTGTCCTCAGAAGTTCCTTGACCCATCGCATCTCTACTGCCTGCGGCGAGTCACCTTCAATTGGAATGGCCTCCAGCCGTGCAGCAGCGGCAACAAGATTGTCCATTGGGTTGGAGTAGTGACCCAGAAGTGTTAAAGCAGCCTGAGGTATAACGGTGTTTTGACGAGGCGGGTCCATCTGACGAGGCTAAACCGGTGCATCGGTCCCAGGGGCTTCTGCCCAGTTTCCCTCCAGCGGATTGCCGGCTCTTGGTCCTGGAGTGTTGAAAAGGTCTTTGGCCTCGAAAACCAGAGGTAAGCGGGATCGGTGCTTCCTCCTCATGACTTCATGCGACGCGCTCTGGTCCAACATAAGCCTGTAGGCCTGTGCGTCTAAAGCGGCCTGCTCTGCGGCCATCCTGGTGTCCTCAGCCGCCAGATCCGCCTTGGCCTGGGTGATATGTTCCTTTACCTTTGTAATCTCCGCGTTGTGAACGTCCTGATCCGGCGGATTAACTTCCGCCATAAGCACATCCAACGCATCAAATAGTTCTGATAGAACCTGAGCCGGCGGGCGCACAGGGCCTCCTGCCCCGGCAGCCATCGCCGCTGCTAAACCGGAGTTCGTTGCCGCAGCTGTCGAAGAATGAAGTGCTGCTTGTGTTCCGGCCATGAATATTCCAACCCGGTTGGGCAGATCAGAGGGGTCCGGAATACTGTCGCCATCGGAATAGCTCCCAATCCGGCCATCTTGTAGCTGATAAAGAGATTCGGTTTCTTTGGTCGAAGATTCGTCACCAGAACAAACGACGGTCGCGCCGCGAAATTCTGATCCGTCCTCATAACTTCCTCCATGGATGACTCCCACGAAGGCACGCTTCATGGCCGGTTTAACCCGGGCGGATCGCGCACGCTGAGCCGTCTCGACGAGGTCGGTGCAGATGTCCGGCTCTGGGCCCGGTTCACCGATCTTGCCAATGAAAACGTGAATGCTACCAAAGGGGACCCGGTACCCGTACTCAATTGAGCCGGCCTACAGCGTAGCCCTCGAGTCCTTCAAAGAGGCCGTCCAAGAACCGGAAACCATCGTGCGATTGCCCCACGGTGGGCGCCAACTGTCGTGGTTTTGTCACGGCAGATGTCCTAGAGAAAGGACTTAGTCGTGGAGCCATCGCGACGGGTTAGTTTGAAGGGGTTAAAGCGGACACAGGGACGCAAGAGAGTTTATACTAGTTCGGCCCCTTCAATGAAGGTAAAAGCCTACGTATAGTTGTGATGGAATTGATGGGGTTTCGATGACTAGGGAGCAAACAAGCTTCTCCTATGTCTCGAGTTGTTGTCTGTTGTCCTTGAACCGCCGCCGGGTCGTCCCCTTATATACACGGGTGACACCCGTCGGTTCACAGAGTCCCAACACCGGTCGATATTCGTACCCGGGTTGGTCTCTCCTTATTCCTAACTTACAATACAAGTTTATATACAAATTCCGGTTTACAGCTACAAGTCTTGAACCGGCTACGGGCCTTAGGCCCTCATCTGCCTTCTTGGGCTTTATCACTTCTGGAACTACTGATGAAGTTGACCCGGCCCAGATAGGCCGGTTTACGCCCAGCAGTAATATCCCCAACAGAAACCATCTACCTCAACCTTCGAAAAGCATCCGTTATACAAGTTATGGCGATACTCCCAAACTCCCGCCCCAGTACTGGGTGGTGTCGAGGTTATCTCACCAACGAACTGCATAAAAGAGATTTTTTATGTCGGCGTACTAAACTCAGGTATTCCAGAACTGCAACAATAAAATTGTGACGACAACACCTCAGAGCTCAACTCCCCGGGACACTGCCACAACCCCTAAAGACAGGAGGAACCAAGAACAATGTTCTCGTCACAAAACCATCGACACGATTCCAAGATACCCGCGTGATCCTAAATTTTTTTAGTGAAATTTGAGAAGAGAAGAGTCAAAACTCTACGTTAGGATGCCTTACCAGAGCGATGAGGAGACTGGGAAGTAAAAAGAATTCCTAAACTCTCCGATATATAAGTCCTAAATGACTCAAAACATTTTTCTAGACTCAACAACGGCTGCTAAAAATGATCAAGCAATGGGGGCTCCTAAGGTCGGGGAAGGCTCTGATTACCAACTTGTAACGCCCTCGATGCGGCTATAGCTCCCACATGTCGAGGCACGACTTAGAGGCATAACCGCATTGAAAGCAATGTCGCAGGTTAGGCAATCTTCACAACATCCCATGTAATATAGATAATAAAAGGGGAGATACATAGTTGGCTTACACTCACCACGTCAAACAAAGTACATAAATAGCATTAAAACATTCAAACACTCATGGCCCGACTACGGTGCCAAAATAAAAGATAAACCCAACATGCGACGCGGTCCCGATCACCCCAACTGGGCACCACTACTGATCATCAGGGAAAGACACGTAATATCGGCGTGAGTCCTCGTCGAACTCCCACTTGAGCTCAAGCGCGTCATCTGGAGCGGAATCATCAGGCCCTGCATCTGGTTTGGAAGTAATCTGTGAGCCACAGGGACTCAGCAAACTCGCACCCTCGCGATCAAGACTATTTAAGCTTAATAGGTAAGGCAAGGTAAATATGTGGAGCTGCAGCAAGCGACTAGCATATATGGTGGCTAACCTGTTCGCAAAAGAGAGCGAGAAGAGGAGGCAAGGCGCGAGCGAATAACTAGAGAACAACCTGCGGCAAGCATTACTCCAACACCGTGTTCACTTCCCGGACTCCGCCGAGAAGAGACCATCACGGTAACTCACACTGTTGATTCATTTTAATTAAGTTAAGGTTCAAGTTATCTACAACCGGACATTAACAAATTCCCATCTGCCCATAACCGCGGGCACGGCTTTTGAAAGTTCAAATCCATGCAGGGGAGTCCCAACTTAGCCCATGACAAGCTCTCACGGTCAACGAAGGAATAAACCTCCTCCCGAGACATTCCGATCAGACTCGGTATCCCGGTTCTTCAAGACACTTCGACAAGTTAAAACAAATCCAGCAACACCGCCTGAATGTGCCGACAAATCCCGATAGGAGCTACACATATCTCGTTCTCAGGGCACAATCGGATAAGCAATCCGTACAACTAAAACCATCCCTCGAGTTTCCCCGAGGTGGCGCTGCAAGGGGCTCTAGGTTGGACCAACACTCAGAGGAGCACTGGCCCGAGGGGGTTTAAATAAGATGACCCTCGGGCTCCGGAAACCCAAGGGAAAAAGAGGCTTGGTGGCAAATGGCAAAACCAAGGTTGGTCATTGCTGGAAAAGCTTTAATCAAGGCGAACTATCAAGGGGTTCCCATTATCACCCAACCGCGTAAGGGACGCAAAATCCGGGAACATAACACCGATATGACGGAAACTAGGGCGGCAAGAGTGGTACAAAACACTAGGCGAGAGGCCGAGCCTTCCACCCTTTACCAAGTATATAGATGCATTAAGATAACAAGGCAATATAATGGTATCCCAACAAGTAAATAATGTTCCAACAAGGAACGGCCTCCAATCTTCACCTGCAACTAGCAACGCTATAAGAGGGGCTGAGCAAACCGGTAACATAACCAATCAACGGTTTGCTAGGACATGGTGGGTTAGAGGTTTGGCATGGCAATTTGGGAGGCATGATAAGCAAGTGGTAGGCATCGTAGCATAGGCATAGCAAAAGAGCGAGCATCTAGCATAGCAAAGATAGTAGTGATTTCGAGGGTATGATCATCTTGCCTGCAAAGTTGTCAGAGTTGACTGGATCCTCGAAAGAAAATCAACGGGCTCCTCGTTAGCGAACTCGTCTCCCGGCTCTACCCAAACAAGACAAACAAGCAACAAGGACACAATCAACCACATGCAAACTCAAACAACATAATGCAAATATGGTATGCTATGCGGGATGCGATATGCGATGCATATGCAAGATTTGACAAGGAATGCATGAACCTGGTCTCAACTTGGAAATCCAAGTGTGCCACTGGAAAGATGATATGAAATCGCTTGAAAACGATATAAAGATCACCGGAATCAGAGTTACGGTTTGGGAATGGCAAGCAATTCAAATATGACCACGTTCTGCGATTTACAGCAAGTAGCCAACTAGATGCAACAAGATTAACATGCTACAGCACCCAAACATGGCATCAAAATACATGGCAGGGATCCATTCATGATTCTTAAAAAAAGATGAACACTGAGCTATGGCCAATTCATCCATTAACAGGTTCAAACAAGCATGGCAAAAATGCATTTGGTAAACAGATTTCAGACTTAGTGAAATTAACACTTGTCTGGAATTTCAGATCAGGTAGCACTCTTTGGAGCATGAAAACTATATTCTACAGGACCTGAACATGGCAAAGTAAAGCATGGCATGGAGCTACTCAAAGAGCTTAACAAAAGTCCCTTAGTGACCTTGAGCCAAAAGGGATCAGAAAATACATTTGCAAGCATGCGGACATGGCAAAAACATAATCAGTTCTTAGACTTAGTGAAAAATTGGAGCATGCAAAATCAGATATCAAGTAGGCATGTTTACAAGCTCGATGCACTCGCTACACAGCATGTCATGACAATTTAAGCATACACCCATCAAGAATACACATTATACAAGCTAGAAATGGCAAGAACAATAACATAGCATGCACGGATCAACTACAACATCCTCGGCAAAATCGCTAACAAGTAGACAATCTGCCCAGATTCACGAAATAGCAAAAGTAGAGCTCGATTGACTCAAGCTAGGGTGATCCATAATTGCAAAAAAAGACATGCATGGATAGAGCACTACAAGATTAACAAAACATCCTTACTGATCATCCTCAAAAGAGGCACGGATCACTAGGAAACAACATGAACATATGTCATAATGAGATAAACAGATCAAGGACTTGGTGGAAATGCTAAGTCCCTGAAATCAGCATTAACGAATGCACCACTTTGCAAGCTTGTGCTAGTCACCACACACATCACAAAAACACATGGGTTGCACCTCTGGATAGATGGCAAAACATATAACAAAACACATGTAGAGCTCAGGGGCATATCATGCACACAATAATCATGGCAAAAATGACAAATATCTAATTGGAGCAGCAGATCTGACAATTATCTCAAATAGCACTCTTCTAACAGCATTTCGCGCATCAAGATGAACTCAAATGAAAATGATGCAATGAGATGAAATGATATACCCTCTGATATGAACATTTTGATATGCTATATGCCCAAAACGGAGCTACGGGTGCAAAGTTACGATGCGATGAACAATGCCAAAAAATTAGGGTTTCGGGCAAAAAAAGTCAACCGAGGCAAGATCCGAATCCAGATCTGGCCGGGCGCGGTTTACGAGGTTGGCCGGGATGCACTGTAGATGCCGGAGAGAGCTGAGGCGGCCGGAGCTCGAGGACGGAGATGGGGGGCCGACGAGGACGGAGATGGCCTGGGTGTCCCCGGAGCTGTCCGGGTGGCGGTGCGGCCGGCGGGGTCGATGGCGGGCGCGGGCGGCGGAGCTACGGCGAGCTCGCGTCCGGCCGGTGTCAATGGCGCGACGGCGGCTCCGGTCGTCTCGGGCGGCCGGACTCGAGGAGGCGGCGGCGGCTTGCGGGCGATGTGGGCGCGTGGGGGAGTGGGCCTCGGGGGCCCTGAGCGGGCCTCGCGGGCCGGCGGCGCTGGCGGCGATGTGGGCGCGCGGGGGCTGACGTGGCGGCGGCTGACTGGTGGGCGACGGCGGGCGGACGCGTCCGGCGCCGTCCGAACGTGTCCGGTGGCGGCGGAGGTGATTTTTTAGGGTTTGGACGGGGGAGATCTGGATTTTCGAGGAGGGGTCTTTATATAGAGGTAGAGGGAGCTAGGAGTGTCCAAATGAGGTGCGGTTTTCGGCCACGCAATCGTGATCAAACGCTCTAGATGATGGAGAGGGTTTTGGTGGCTTTTGGGCCAAATTGGAGGGGTGTTGGGCTGCAACACACACGAGGCCTTCTCGGTCCCTCGGTTAACCATTGGAGCATCAAACGAAGTCCAAATGGTACGAAACTTGACAGGCGGTCTACCGGTAGTAAACCAAGGCCGCTTGGCAAGTCTCGGTCCAATCTGGAAATGTTTAATCCCCACACGTGAAAGAAAGGTAGAAATGACCACCGGAGGAGAACGGAGCGCCGGAATGCAAAACGGACAACGGGGAAAAAGCTCGAATGCATGAGATGAACACGTATGCAAATGCAATGCACATGATGACATGATATGAGATGCATGACAACGATAACAACACACGGAGACAAAAACCCGAACCCGAGAAAATAAAATAACTTAATGCCAGAAACGGCAAGAGTTGGAGTACATAATGGGTAAATCATATCCGGGGTGTTACAACACTCCACCACTACGAAAGGATCTCGTCCCGAGATGTAGGACTGAAAGAACACCCGGTACTCAGAACGGAGGTGATCCTCGCGTTCCCAGGTAGCTTCACGGTCGGAATAGTGTGACCACTTGACTTTGAGGAATTTGATTGACTTGTTGCGAGTCTTGCGTTCAGTCTCTTCAAGAATAGAAACGGGGTGCTCACGATAAGAGAGATCTGCTTGGAGCTCAATGTCCTCAAAGTTGACGGTGCGGTCAGGAGTCTTGAAGCACTTTCGAAGCTGAGAGACATGGAACACGTCATGCACATTTGCAAAGTTTGAAGGAAGCTCGAGTTGATAGGCGAGATCGCCTCTCTTGCTGACGATCTTGAAAGGTCCCACGTATCTGAGGGCAAGCTTCCCTTTGATACCGAAGCGGCGAGTACCTTTCATAGGAGAGACGCGGAGGTAAACATGATCTCCGATCTCGAAAGCCAAATCACGGTGCTTACTATCATAGTAGCTCTTTTGGCGCGATTGGGCTGCTTTGAGGTTATCTCGAATGACTTTGCACATTTCCTCTGCCTCTGTGATTAAGTCATTGCCCAAAAGCTGACGTTCACCGGTTTCGGACCAGTTGAGAGGGGTACGGCACTTCCTGCCATACAGAATTTCAAATGGGGCCTTGCTCGAACTTGCTTGAAAACTGTTGTTGTAGGAGAATTCAGCATATGGAAGACAATCCTCCCACTTCATGCCGAAGGAGATCACACAAGCCCTGAGCATATGCTCAAGAATCTGATTGACACGCTCGACTTGACCGCTAGTTTGAGGATGGAAAGCAGTACTGAAGCGGATGTTGGTGCCCATGGCCTTCTGAAAAGAATCCCAAAACTTGGAGGTAAAGATGCTGCCACGGTCTGAAGAGATCACTTGTGGAATACCGTGTAGCAAGACAATTCGAGAGGTATAGAGCTCCGCCAATTGAGCTGCAGTGATTGACTCTTTGATAGGCAGAAATGAGCCACTTTAGTGAGTTTGTCGATGACAACGAATATAACATCATTGCCACGTTTGGACTTTGGAAACCCAGTCACGAAGTCCATCTCAATGTGGTCAAACTTCCATTCTGGAATGGCAAGAGGTTGGAGGAGACCAGCTAGCCTTTGGTGTCCTGCCTTCACTCTTCTGCAGGCATCACACTCATTCACGAATTGAGCAATCTCACGCTTCATTCGAGTCCACCAATAAGCCTGCTTGAGGTCCTGATACATCTTCATGCTCCCAGGGTGGATGGAGAGGAGAGAATTGTGAGCCTCGTTCATGATCACTTTACGAAGGTCACCTTTGGGCACAACAATACGATCCTCGAAGAAGAGAGTATCCTTGTCATCAAGGCGGTAGCACTTGTACTTGGGTTGACTCTTGGCAATCCCAGTCTTCACCTTTTTCACCATAGCATCAAGAAGCTGGGCTTGGCGAATCTGGTCTTCCAAGGTAGGAGAGACTTGAAGGTTGGCGAGGAAACCTTGAGGAACCACTTGCAGATTAAGTTTGCGGAAAGCTTCACAAAGCTCGGGTTGATAAGGCTTGAGATTCAGACTGTTGCAATAAGCCTTCTTGCTCAATGCATCAGCAATCACATTGGCCTTGCCTGGAGTATACTCGATACTCGGATTATACTCTTGAATCATTTTGACCCATCGAGTCTGCCTGAGGTTGAGATTAGGCTGAGTGAAGATGTACTTGAGACTCTTGTGGTCAGTGAAGATGTCCACTTTTCTTCCCAATAAGAGATGTCTCCAAGTCAAAAGAGCATGCACAACTGCCGCCAACTCGAGGTCATGAGTGGGGTAGTTCTTCTCGTTGGGCTTCAACTGGCGAGAGGTATAAGCCACAACTTTCTTCTCTTGCATCAACACTGCGCCAAGACCTTGGGGAGAGGCATCGCAAAAGACCTCGTACGGTTTGGATTCATCAGGCGGAGTCAGAACTGGAGCAGTGACCAATTTCTCTTTCAAAGTGTTGAAAGCAATGTCACACTCCGGAGACCAAACGCACTTGACGTGCTTCTGGAGAAGATTTGAGAGAGGCTTCTCGATCTTAGAAAAAATTTCAACGAATCTTCGACAATATCTTGCGAGACCGAGGAAGCTACGGAGTTGCTTCACGTTCTGAGGTGGTTCCCAATTCACAATTGCAGACACCTTCTCAGGATTCACCGCAATGCCCTTGGCAGAGATGATATGACCAAGATAAAGAACCTCATCGAGCCAAAATTCGCACTTGGAGAACTTGGCGTAGTACTTGTGTTCTCTGAGCTTATCAAGCACCAGACGCAAGTGCTTGGCATGATCTTCCTTGTTCTTTGAAAAGACCAGAAAGTCGTCGAGATAGACCAAAACGAAGTCATTGGTGTAGGCGTTGAAGATGAAGTTCATCATGCGAGAGAAAGTCGGAGGAGCGTTGACGAGGCCAAAAGACATGACAGTGTATTCGTATGAACCAAAGCTTGTCCCGAAGGCCGTCTTGGGAATATCTTGCTCACGGATTCGAATCTGATGATAACCCATACGGAGATCAAGCTTGGAGAATACTTGGGCACCTTTGAGTTGTTCGAACAGCTCATTGATGTTGGGAAGTGGGTATTTGTTCTTGATGGTCTTCTTGTTCAATGGACGATAATCAACACAAAGTCGGTCCATTCCATCCTTCTTCTTCACAAAAAGAACACCACAACCCCACGGAGAAGAACTAGGTCGGATGAGACCCATTCTCTCTTGAATATCGAGTTGCTTCTTCAGCTCCTTAAACTCTTCAACTCTCATAATGAGATAAACAGATCAAGGACTTGGTGGAAATGCTAAGTCCCTGAAATCAGCATTAACGAATGCACCACTTTGCAAGCTTGTGCTAGTCACCACACACATCACAAAAACACATGGGTTGCACCTCTGGATAGATGGCAAAACATATAACAAAACACATGTAGAGCTCAGGGGCATATCATGCACACAATAATCATGGCAAAAATGACAAATATCTAATTGGACCAGCAGATCTGACAATTATCTCAAATAGCACTCTTCTAACAGCATTTCGCGCATCAAGATGAACTCAAATGAAAATGATGCAATGAGATGAAATGATATACCCTCTGAGATGAACATTTTGATATGCTATATGCCCCAAACGGAGCTACGGGTGCAAAGTTACGATGCGATGAACAATGCCAAAAAATTAGGGTTTCGGGCAAAAAAAGTCAACCGAGGCAAGATCCGAATCCAGATCTGGCCGGGCGCGGTTTACGAGGTTGGCCGGGATGCACTGTAGACGCCGGAGAGAGCTGAGGCGGCCGGAGCTCGAGGACGGAGATGGGGAGCCGACGAGGACGGAGATGGCCTGGGTGTCCCCGAAGCTGTCCGGGCGGCGGCGCGGCCGGCGGGGTCGATGGCGGGCGCGGGCGGCGGAGCTATGGCGAGCTCGTGGCCGGCCGGTGTCAATGGCGCGGCGGCGGCTCCGGTCGTCTCGGGCGGCCGGACTCGAGGAGGCGGCGGTAGCTTGCGGGCGATGTGGGCGCGCGAGGGAGTGGGCCTCGGGGGCCTCGAGCGGGCCTCGCGGGCCTGCGGCGCTGGCGGCGATGTGGGCACGCGGGGGCTGACGTGGCGGCGGCTGACTGGTGGGCGACGGCGGTCGGACATGTCCGGCGCCGTCCGGACGTGTCCGGCGGCGGCGGAGGTGATTTTTTTTAGGGTTTGGACG
This sequence comes from Triticum urartu, assembly GCF_056163025.1. Taxonomy (NCBI): domain Eukaryota; kingdom Viridiplantae; phylum Streptophyta; class Magnoliopsida; order Poales; family Poaceae; genus Triticum; species Triticum urartu. The sequence goes on from NC_141876.1 coordinate 592,775,349, forward strand.
AGGGAGATCAGGATTTTCGAGTAGGGGTCTTTATATAGAGGTAGAGGGAGCTAGGAGTGTCCAAATGAGGTGCGGTTTTTGGCCACGCGATCGTGATCAAACGCTCTAGATGATGGAGAGGGTTTTGGTGGGTTTTGGGCCAAATTGGAGGGGTGTTGGGCTGCAACTCACATGAGGCCTTCTCGGTCCCTCGGTTAACCGTTGGAGCATCAAACGAAGTCCAAATGGTACGAAACTTGACAGGCGGTCTACCGTTAGTAAAGCAAGGCCGCTTGGCAAGTCTCGGTCCAATCCGGAAATGTTTAATCCCCACACGTGAAAGAAAGGTAGAAATGACCACCGGAGGAGAACGGAGCGCCGGAATGCAAAACGGACAACGGGGAAAAAGCTCGAATGCATGAGATGAACACGTATGCAAATGCAATGCACATGATGACATGATATGAGATGCATGACAACGATAACAACACACAGAGACAAAAACCCGAACCCGAGAAAATAAAATAACTTAACGCTGGAAACGGCAAGAGTTGGAGTACATAATGGGTAAATCATATCCGGGGTGTTACATTAAGACACAAATCAACCAAAACCCTAATGTCACCTAGATACTCCAATGTCACCTCAAGTATCCGTGGGTATGATTATACGATAAGCATCACACAATCTCAGATTCATCTATTCAAACCAACACAAAGTACAAATTCTACTTTTTTTTCTTGAACTTAAAATTCTACTTCTTCTCTGGCGCTGTTGGCACCTGAGAAATGACTGCATTTTTAAGTTGGGGAAAGAGACAATAGGCCAATCGGCAGCATTTCTGGAGCAACATTTTGCTGAACTGGGTATTGGTGGCCATGGTTCGCTAGCAGGTTCAGGGAAAGAGGTTGTGCAACATGTTGTTATGGAATAAGACCAATAAGTTCAATTTCAAATAACGAAGAAGTTTCTAAAAAATGTCCAATTTCAACATTTCTGAAAAATACATAGTGAAGCTCAAATAAAAAACTCAGATACTCTCAAGTAACCGAGAAAAGTTTAGGTTGATAACTTCCAGAAGTTCACATACTACATAGTGTGCATTTGGTATGAAAAAAAAGCAAAGGCTAAAAAGTTTTTTCGCTAGAAGTTCAAGTGCTCGGCCCGAGAAAGTTCAAAAATTCTTGTGAGAGGTTGAACAAAAATATGTGACCGGAGTTCAAGGTCAAAACAACGAGAAGTTCAACTACTGCAAGGAATGCATTTCGAATGAGAATAAAAGTATAGAAAACTAAAAGCTTAAAAGGTTTGTTGAAAGAAGTTCACGTGCTCTGTCCGGGGAAGTTCAAAAATTCTTACGAGAGAGGTTCATCTTGTATTTTCATGGTCGATTTTTTCCGTATAAAAATCAAATACAATTATTTACTCAAAATATAAAAAGGTGAAGTTCAAATTGAAATAACATAGAAGTTCGGAGTTTATTAAAACCTAGGATTTACCTTTTCAAAAAATAAAAAGCACAACGCCATTTTTTGCACTTTTGAAAACAGTCTCATAAACGTAAAAATGGTTGCTAGAAGTTCAAGTGCTCGGCGAGGTAAAGTTCAAAAATTCTTGTGAGAGAGGTTAACCGTGTATTTAGATGTTCAAATGGAAAAAGAAAGTATTTCAAATAAACCATGAAGTCCAAATTATAAAAATAGATAAGTTCCATATTTATAAAAAACAGTTTTCTCTTCGTCACTAAAGTATAAAATTAAAGAAGTTCAAAATAAAATAAAAGGAGTAGTTTGATGTTTACGGGAAACTCAAATTCTTTCCATCCTTAGGAAAATTGAAATGTGTGAGGTTCAATTTAAAAAAATGTTTGATGCTTCTTTGAAAACATATTTTTTTCAAAGAATAAGACTAAGAAGTTCAATTCAAAAAAACAGAGAAGTTCGAAGTATATAAAAAACTCAGATTTGTTAAGAAATGAAAACAAGAAGTTCAAAAATTAAATAACAAGAAGTTCAACTTTTAATAATACAGCGCTTCAAAATTTCATAAAAAAGATTAAGAAAATAAAACCAGGAAGTCCATATTAAAAAGATGGAGAAGTTCGATGATTATAGAAAACTCAGATTTTCCTCGTTATTAAACAATGGAAACAAGAAGTTCAAAAATAAAATAACAAGAAGTTCAACTTTGAAAAATAGAGCGCAAAAATTCATAAAAAAATTAGGAATTTCAGATTCATATTCATAAAAAACAAAATATTTTCATGTAACCAAGAGAAGTTCGGATTGATAACTGCGAGAAGTCCACGTACAACACAATGTGCATTTGGTATTAAAAAGAATAAAGAAGCAAATACTAATTTTGTTGTTGTTATAAGTTCAAGTCCTCGATCGAAGAAAGTAAAAAAAATTATTGTTAGAGAGGTTTGTACAGAAGGAATATTATTTGTGCAACACTAACGAATGGATGTGGAAATTACAAACGAAAATACGTCACAGAAGTTCAATGTGAAAACAACAGGAAGTTCGACTTCTATAGTGAATGAATTTGAGATGAAAACTTTTAAAATCGTCGCGAGTATGAAAAGATGATCAACACGAGAAACTTGCGTGCTTACAGCAGCTTTCCATCGGTATATCACCTACTCAATTCCGGTGAATGGATGGAGAGTTACGAGCAGTGGATGGAGACCTACGAGCAAAAAAATCACGTGAAAAACAGAGTGAAGTTCAGGTACACGCGCCGAGAAGTTCAGGTTCTTCACGCGGTGCATTTTCGAAGAATCTGTTTCGCGATAAAGGCAGAACGAATGATCCCGCCATTTTCGAAATTACTTGAAAACGGCCAGGATTCAGAGAAAACCATCAACATGAAAAAGTTTCGCATTTTCCGTACCTTTTCAGCGGTATATTATTTGCCCCATTCCGATAAACTTTGTAGAAATTACGGCACAAATACGTTTTTAACCATTTTCTAAACTGACATAAAACCGTAATGAATTAGGAGAAACAATACATACAAAAAAGTTTCGCATTTCTTCAATCTTTCCAACGCCATATGATTTGCTGCATTCGGACGCACGGTTAAAAAATTAGCTCGAAAATATGAACTCGGTAGGACTTGGACCATTTTATAAATTACTCTTAAACCATTCAAAATTAGAAAAAAACTTTCAAGATGAAAAAGTAGCGCATTTTCATAAGCTTTCCAACGCCGTATCATATGCCTCCATTGGATTAGCCGTTTAGAAATGACATCGAAAATGCGAACTCAGCTATTCGGTTTACGAAATTTTACGTTTTTTCAAATTACTCTTTAACCATAGGGAATTAGAGAAAACTTTCAACATGTGGAAGGAGTGGTTTTGCAGCAGCTTTCCAACGCCATATTATATGCCTCATTCCGATAAACGGTTTAGAAATGCGATCGAAAATACGATTCACGTTTTTTGTGCGAAGAAAAAACGGATTTCAAAACTGCTCTTAAACTGCTTATATTTTGCCAAAAATTTAAGTTGGGTCATGATATTGGTGTCCATAGCTTTCCAACGATATATCGCAAGCCCCATTTGGGCAATGTTGGCGGAAGTTCAACCTAGTTCACACGGAAGTTCAACGTACTACTAGCGGGGTAGGTCAGGTTGTGATCAGAATATTATTCTGATCCCATGATCAGAATAGTGTTTATGTATATATACATATATATATATATATATATATATATATATATATATATACCATATGGGACACCTAGGTGCCCAGGCTCCTTACCTCGTAACCATTGGATCTTAGATTGTTCCAACATATATGGATATTAGACACCTTCCATATATGCTTATGGACGTAATTGGTAAATGCCAATAAATGTATGATTTAGGTGCATTAATATCACGCGCTGTGATAAATGTAATTGTTTCTCTTCATTTATTTCCTTGTACAAAGAATGGAACTCGTTTGAACGTATACACATACAACCGTACTCCTTTCTGTGGATACGGTATGTATGCACGTGCTAATTTCATGGGTATGTGACTTTTTTTGCAGGTAATTGAGAATATTGGAACGATGGTCTATACTCACAAAATTTCGGATGTGCCACAATCGAGTATATTTATTTTGGGTATATAAATTATGTGTTTCATACTTTAATTATCATCTTGGGGGTATATCATATTTACTTTTGGGTATATTATATTTATATGGGTATACCATCTTGGGGTATATCATATTCGAGGTGTATTATATTTATTTTGGGTATATCATATTTAATTTGGGTATATAAATTATGAAAATTATACCTAGGACAAATTCGGAGTATATATATTTCCAAAAATGATATTGCGGGTATATCATTTCTTTGGTACATCATATTTATTATCATCTTGGGGATATCATATTTAATTTGAGTATATAAATTATGAATATGATACCTAGGACAAATTTTTACGACATACATGTCAAATTTATTTTGAGGTATCTACATACTCGTAATATTTTTGGGTATATACATTGCGTATCGTTAGTATGTATTTGATAACTCAGGGATGTATCAGTGATTTGGAGTACGTAGACTATTTAGGTATATACATATCAGATCTATGTACATTCTCAAGATATGTCGGGGTATCTACATACTCATGATATTTCTGGGTATATTCATTACGTCAGTTAATAGGTATTTGTGATAGCCAAGGTATATCCAAAAAATTTATTTGGTATAATACCTCCGGTATGTGTATATTCTTAGTACATATAATACTATGGGTATATGTATATTTTTCATTAAGTTTAATATTTATGGTATGTTCATATTTTCATTAGATATAATAGCATGCGTATGTGTATAATAGCCTGCATATGTTCATATTTTCATTAGACATAATGTTTGGAAATGAATTATTGCTAGTAAATCAACCTAATTAATTTGTTGGAAAGCAATCATTGACCATGAAGGATAGTAGTGCATGCAAATGAAAAATGGAAAGCTATTATTTCATGAATTGCATGCCATGCACTAATAAAAACCACTTTCCATAATGGGCCAAGGTGCCCAGGCACCTAGGTGCCCCAAACAATTTACCTATATATATATATCAGAATCTTTCCAACATGAGGTGCTTGCCAAAGGATAAAATGAAAAAAAGGAAAGGTGAAGATCACCATGACTCTTGCATAAGGTAAAAGACAATAATAAAAGATAGGCCCTTCGCAAAGGGAAGCAGAGGTTGCTGTTGGGGAACGTAGTAATTTCAAAAAATTTCCTACGCACACGCAAGATCATGGTGATGCATAGCAACGAGAGGGGAGAGTGTTGTCTACGTACCCTCGTAGACCGACAGCGGAAGCGTTATAACAACGCGGTTGATGTAGTCGTACGTCTTCATGGCCCGACCGATCAAGCACCGAAATTATGGCACCTCCGAGTTCTAGCACACGTTCAGCTCGATGACGATCCCCGGACTCCGATCCAGCAAAGTGTCGGGGAAGAGTTCCGTCAGCACGACGGCGTGGTGACGATCTTGATGTTCTACCGTCGCAGGGCTTCGCCTAAGCACCGCTACAATATTATCGAGGATTATGATGGAGGGGGGCACCGCACACGGCTAAGAAAACGATCACGAGGATCAACTTGTGTGTCTAGAGGTGCCCCCTGCCCCCGTATATAAAGGAGCAAGGGAGGAGGAGGCCGGCCCTAGGAGGGGGCGCGCCAAGTGTGGAGTCCTACTAGGACTCCCTAGTCCTAGTAGGATTCCACCTCCCATATGGAATAGGAAAAGAGGAAGGGAAAAGGAGAAGGAAGGAAGGGGGCGCCCCCCTTCCCTAGTCCAATTCGGACCAGACCAAGGGGAGGGGTGCGGCCACCCTTGAGGCCCTTTTTCTTCTTTCCCGTATGGCCCAATAAGGCCCAATACGTATTCCTGTAACTCTCCGGTACTCCGAAAAATACCCGAATCACTCGGAACCTTTTCGATGTCCAAATATAGTCGTCCAATATATCGATCTTTACGTCTCGACCATTTCGAGACTCCTCGTCATGTCCCCGATCTCATCCGGGACTCCGAACTTCTTTGGTACATCAAAACTCATAAACTCATAATATAACTGTCATCGAAACCTTAAGCGTGCGGACCCTACGGGTTCGAGAACAATGTAGACATGACCGAGACACGTCTCCGGTCAATAACCAATAGCGGAACCTGGATGCTCATATTGGCTCCCACATATTCTACGAAGATCTTTATCGGTCAGACCGCATAACAACATACGTTGTTCCCTTTGTCATCGGTATGTTACTTGCCCGAGATTCGATCGTCGGTATCTCAATACCTAGTTCAATCTCGTTACCGGCAAGTCTCTTTACTCGTTTCGTAATACATCATCTCGCAACTAACTCATTAGTTGCAATGCTTGCAAGGCTTATGTGATGTGCATTACTGAGAGGGCCCAGAGATACCTCTCCGACAAACGGAGTGACAAATCCTAATCTCGAAATACGCCAACCCAACATGTACCTTTGGAGACACCTATAGAGCTCCTTTATAATCATCTAGTTACGTTGTGACGTTTGGTAGCACACAAAGTGTTCCTCCGGCAAACGGGAGTTGCATAATCTCATAGTCATAGGAACATGTATAAGTCATGAAGAAAGCAATAGCAACATACTAAACGATCGGGTGCTAAGCTAATGGAATGGGTCATGTCAATCACATCATTCTTCTAATGATGTGGCCCCGTTAATTAAATAACAACTCTTTTGTTCATGGTTAGGAAACATAACCATCTTGGATTAACGAGCTAGTCAAGTAGAGGCATACTAGTGACACTCTGTTTGTCTATGTATTCACACATGTATTATGTTTCCGGTTAATACAATTCTAGCATGAATAATAAACATTTATCATGATATAAGGAAATAAATAATAACTTTATTATTGCCTCTAGGGCATATTTCCTTCAGTCTCCCACTTGACCTAGAGTCAATAATCTAGTTCACATCGCCATGTGATCCAACACTATTAGTTCACAACACCATGTGATTAACACCCATGGTTCACATTGTCATGTGACCTATACCCAAAGGGTTTACTAGAGTTAGTAATCTAGTTCACATTGTTTATGTGATTAACACCCAAAGAGTACTAAGGTGTGATCATGTTTTGCTTGTGAGATAATTTTAGTCAACGGATCTGTCACATACAGATCCATAAGTATTTTGCGAATTTCTATGTCAACAATGCTCTGCACGGAGCTACTCTAGCTATTTTCTCCCACTTTCAATATGTATCCAGATTGAGACTTAGAGCCATCTGGATCAGTGTCAAAACTTGCATCGACGTAACTTTTTACGACGAACCTTTTTGTCACCTCCATAATTGAGAAATATTTCCTTATTCCACTAAGGATAATTTTGACCTCTGTCCAGTGATCTACTCTTAGATCACTATTGTACTCCCTTGCTTAACAAAGTGTAAGGTATACAATAGATCTGGTACACAGCATGGCATACTTTATAGAATCTATGGCTGAGGCATAGGGAATGACTTTCATTCTCTTTCTATCTTCTGCCGTGCTCGGGCTTTGAGTCTTACTCAATTTCACACCTTGTAACACAACCAAGAACTCTTTCTTTGACCGTTCCAATTTTTGAACTACTTCAAAATATTGTCAAGGTATGTACTCATTGAAAAAAAAACTTATCAATCGTCTTGATCTATCTCTATAGATCTTGATGCTTAATATGTAGGCAGCTTCACCGAGGTATTTCTTTCAAAACACTCCTTTATGCTTTGCAGAATAATTCTACATTATTTCCGATCAACAATATGTCATTCACATATACTTATCAGAAATGTTGTAGTGCTCCCACTCACTTTCTTGTAAATACAGGCTTCACCGCAAGTCTGTATAAAACTATATGCTTTGATCATCTCATCAAAGCGCATATTCCAACTCCGAGATGCTTGCACCAGTCCATAGACGGATCGCTGGAGTTTGCACATTTTGTTAGCACCTTTAGGATTGACAAAACCTTCTGGTTGTATCATATACAACTCTTCTTTAATAAATCCATTAAGGAATGCAGTTTTGTTTATCCATTTGCCGGATTTCATAAAATGCGGCAATTGCTAACATGATTCGGACAGACTTAAGCATAGATACGAGTGAGAAACTCTCATCGTAGTCAACACCTTGAACTTGTCGAAAACCTTTTTGCGACAATTCTAGCTTTGTAGATAGTAACACTACTATCAGCGTCCATCTTCCTCTTGAAGATCCATTTAATCTCAATGGCTCGCCGATCATTGGGCAAGTCAATCAAAGTCTATAATTTGTTCTCATACATGGATCTCATCTCAGATTTCATGGCCTCAAGCCATTTCGCGGAATCTGGGCTCATCATCACTTCCTCATAGTTCATAGGCTCGTCATGGTCAAGTAACATGACCTCCAGAACTGGATTAACGTACCACTTTGGTGCGGATCTCACTCTGGTTTTACCTACGAGGTTCGGTAGTAACTTCATCTGAAGTTACATGATCATCATCATTAGCTTCCTCACTAATCGGTCTAGTAGTCACAGGAACAGATTTCTGTGATGAACTACTTTCCAATAAGGGAGCAGGTACAGTTACCTCATCAAGTTCTACTTTCCTCCCACTCACTTCTTTCGAGAGAAATTCCTTCTCTAGAAAGGATCCATTCAAAGCAACGAATATCTTGCCTTCGGATCTGTGATAGAAGGTGTACCCAACATTTTCTTTTGGGTATCCTATGAAGACGCACTTCTCCGATTTGGGTTTGAGCTTATCAGGTTGAAACTTTTTCACATAAGCATTGCAACCTCAAACTTTAAGAAACGACAGCTTAGGTTTCTTGCCAAACCATAGTTCATACGGTGTCGTTTCAACGGATTTAGATGGTGCCCTATTTAACGTGAATGCAGTTGTCTCTAATGCATAACCCCAAAACGATAGTGGTAAATCGGTAAGAGACATCATAGATCACACCATATCTAATAAAGTACGATTATGACGTTCGTACACACCATTACATTGTGGTGTTCCAGGTGGCGTGAGTAGTGAAACTATTTCACATTGTTTTTAACTGAAGGCCAAACTCGTAACTCAAATGCTCTTCTCTACGATCAGATCGTAGAAACTTTATTTTCTTGTTACGATGATTTTTCACTTCACTCTGAAATTCTTTGAACTTTTCAAATGTTTCAGACTTATGTTTCATCAAGTAAATATACTCATATCTGCTCAAATCATCTGTGAAGATCAAAAAATAATGATACCTATCGCGAGACTCAATATTCATCGGACCACATACATCAGTATGTATGATTTCCAACAAATCTGTTGCTCGCTCCATTGTTCCGAAGAACAGAGTCTTAGTCATCTTGCCCATGAGGCATGGTTCGCAAGCATCAACTGATTCATAATCAAGTGATTCCAAAAGCCCATCAGCATGGAGTTTCTTCATGCGCTTTACACCAATATGACCTAAACGGCAATGCCACAAATAAGTTGCACAATCATTATTAACTTTGCATCTTTTGGTTTCAATATTATGATTATGTGTATCACTACGGTTGAGATCCAACGAACTATTTTCATTGGGTGTGTAACCATATAAGGTTTTATTCATGTAAACAGAACAACAATTTATTCTCTTACTTAAATGAATAACCGTATTACAATAAATATGATCAAATCATATTCATGCTCAACGCAAACACCAAATAACACTTATTTAGGTTCAACACTAATCCCGAAATTATAGGGAGTGTGCGATGATGATCATATCAATCTTGGAACCACTTCCAACACACATCGTCACTTCACCCTTAACTAGTCTCTGTTTATTCTGCAACTCCCATTTCGAGTTACTAATCTTAGCAACTGAACTAGTATCAAATACCGAGGGGTTGCTATAAACACTAGTAAAGTACACATCAATAACATGTATATCAAATATACTTCTGTTCACTTTGCCATCCTTATTATCCGCCAATCACTTGGGGTAGTTCCGCTTCCAGTGACCAGTCCCTTTGCACTATAAGCACTTAGTCTCAGGCTTAGGACCAGACTTGGGCTTCTTCACTTGAGCAGCAACTTGCTTGCTGTTCTTCTTGAAGTTCCCCTTCTTCCCTCTGCCCTTTTCTTGAAACTAGTGGTCTTATCTACCATCAACACTTGATGTTTTTCTCGATTTCTACCTTCGTCAATTTCAGCATTACGAAGAGCTTGGGAATCGTTTCCGTTATCCCTTGCATATCATAGTTCATCACAAAGTTCTACTAACTTGGTGATGGTGACTAGAGAATTCTGTTAATCACTATTTTATCTGGAAGATTAACTCCCACTTGATTCAAGCAATTGTAGTACCCAGACAATCTGAGCACATGCTCACTAGTTGAGCGATTCTCCTCCATCTTTTAGCTATAGAACTTGTTGGAAACTTCATATCTCTCAACTCGGGTATTTGCTTGAAATGTTAACTTCAACTCCTGGAACATCTCATATGTTCCATGACGTTCAAAACGTCTTTGAAGTCCCGATTCTAAGCCGTTAAGCATGGTGCACTAAACTATAAAGTAGTCATCATATTGAGCTAGCCAAACGTTCATAACGTCTGCATCTGCTCCTGCAATAGGTCTGTCACCTAGCGGTGCATCAAGGACATAATTCTTCTGTGCAGCAATGAGGATAAACCTCAGATCACGGATCCAATCCGCATCATTGCTACTAAAATTTTTCAACACAATTTTCTCTAGGAACATATCAAAATAAACACATGAAAGCAACAACGCGAGCTATTGATCTACAACATAATTTGCAAAATACTACCAGGACTAAGTTCATGATAAATTTAAAGTTCAATTAATCATATTACTTAAGAACTCCCACTTAGAAAGACATCCCTCTAATCTTCTAAGTGATCACGTGATCCAAATCAACTAAACCATGTCCGATCATCACGTGAGATGGAGTAGTTTCAATGGTGAACATCACTATGTTGATCATATCTACTATATGATTCACGCTCGACCTTACGGTCTCCGTGTTCCGAGGCCATATCTGTATAAGCTTGGCTCGTCAAGTATAACCTGAGTATTCCGCGTGTGCAACTGTTTTGCACCCGTTGTATTTGAACGTAGAGCCTATCACACCCGATCATCACGTGGTGTCTCAGCACGAAGAACTTTCGCAACGGTGCATACTCAGGGAGAACACTTCTTGATAATTAGTGAGAGATCATCTTAAAATGCTACCGTCAAACTAAGCAAAATAAGATGTATAAAAGATAAACATCATATGCAATCAAAATATGTGACATGATATGGCCATCATCATCTTGCGCCTTTGATCTCCATCTCCAAAGTACTGTCATGATCTCTATCGTTATCGGCATGACACCATGATCTCCATCATCTTGATCTATATCAATGTGTCGTCACGTGGTCGTCTCGCCAACAATTGCTCTTGCAACTATTGCTATCGCATAGCGATAAAGTAAAGCAATTATTGGGCGCTTGCATCTTATGCAATAGAGAGACAACCATAAGGCTTTTGCCAGTTGCCGATAACTTCAACAAAACATGATTATCTCATACAACAACTTATATCCCATCACGTCTTGACCATATCACATCACAACATGCCCTGCAAAAACAAGTTAGACGTCCTCTACTTTGTTGTTGCAAGTTTTACGTGGCTGCTACTAGGCTTAGTAAGAACCGTACTTACCTACGCATCAAAACCACAACGATAGTTTGTCAAGTTGGTGCTGTTTTAACCTTCGCAAGGACCGGGCGTAGCCACACTCGGTTCAACTAAAGTTGGAGAAACTGACACCCGCCAGCCACCTGTGTGCAAAGCACGTTGGTAGAACCAGTCTCGCGTAAGCGTATGCGTAATGTTGGTCCAGGCCGCTTCATCCAACAATACCGCTGAACCAAAGTATGGCATGCTAGTAAGCAGTATGACTTATATCGCCCACAACTCACTTGTGTTCTACTCGTGCACAACATCAACGCATAAAACCTGGCTCTGATACCACTGTTGGGGAACGTAGTAATTTCAAAAAAATTCCTACGCACACGCAAGATCAGGGTGATGCATAGCAAGGAGAGGGGAGAGTGTTGTCTACGTATCCTCGTAGACCGACAGCGGAAGCGTTATAACAACGCGGTTGATGTAGTCGTACGTCTTCACGGCCCGACCGATCAAGCACCGAAACTATGGCACTTCCGAGTTCTAGCACACGTTCAGCTCGATGACGATCCCCGGACTCCTATCCAGCAAAGTGTCGGGGAAGAGTTCCGTCAGCACGACGGCGTGGTGACGATCTTGATGTTCTACCGTCGCAGGGCTTCGCCTAAGCACCTCTACAATATTATCGAGGATTATGGTGGAGGGGGGCACCGCACACGGCTAAGAAAACGATCATGAGGATCAACTTGTGTGTCTAGAGGTGCCCCCCTGCCCCCGTATATAAATGAGCAAGGGAGGAGGAGGCCGGCCCTAGGAGGGGGCGCGCCAAGTGTGGAGTCTTACTAGGACTCCCTAGTCCTAGTAGGATTCCACCTCCCATATGGAATAGGAAAAGAGGAAGGGACAAGGAGAAGGAAGGAAGGGGGCGCCCCCCTTCCCTAGTCCAATTCGGACCAGACCAAGGGGAGGGGTGCGGCCACCCTTGAGGCCCTTTTTCTTCTTTCCCGTATGGCCCAATAAGGCCCAATACGTATTCCCGTAACTCTCCGGTACTCTGAAAAATACCCGAATCACTCAGAACCTTTCCGATGTCCAAATATAGTCGTCCAATATATCGATCTTTACGTCTCGACCATTTCGAGACTCCTCGTCATGTCCCCAATCTCATCCGGGACTCCGAACTTCTTCGGTACATCAAAACTCATAAACTCATAATATAACTGTCATCGAAACCTTAAGTGTGCGGACCCTACGGGTTCGAGAACAATGTAGACATGACCGAGACACGTCTCCGGTCAATAACCAATAGCGGAACCTGGATGCTCATATTGGCTCCCACATATTCTAGGAAGATCTTTATCGGTCAGACCGCATAACAACATACGTTGTTCCCTTTGTCATCGGTATGTTACTTGCCCGAGATTCGATCGTCGGTATCTCAATACCTAGTTCAATCTCGTTACCGGCAAGTCTCTTTACTCGTTTCGTAATACATCATCTCGCAACTAACTCATTAGTTGCAATGCTTGCAAGGCTTATGTGAGGTGCATTACCGAGAGGGCCCAGAGATACCTCTCCGACAAACGGAGTGACAAATCCTAATCTCGAAATACGCCAACCCAACATGTACCTTTGGAGACACCTGTAGAGCTCCTTTATAATCACCCAGTTACGTTGTGACGTTTGGTAGCACACAAAGTGTTCCTCCGGCAAACGGGAGTTGCATAATCTCATAGTCATAGGAACATGTATAAGTCATGAAGAAAGCAATAGCAACATACTAAACGATCGGGTGCTAAGCTAATGGAATGGGTCATGTAAATCACATCATTCTTCTAATGATGTGGTCCCGTTAATCAAATAACAACTCTTTTGTTCATGGTTAGGAAACATAACCATCTTCGATTAACGAGCTAGTCAAGTAGAGGCATACTAGTGACACTCTGTTTGTCTATGTATTCACACATGTATTATGTTTCCAGTTAATACAATTCTATCATGAATAATAAACATTTATCATGATATAAGGAAATAAATAATAACTTTATTATTGCCTCTAGGGCATATTTCCTTCAGTTGCCATGTGCTTTTATAGTTGGATGCACAAAATCTTAATGCGAGGGAACATCACTTTATATTGCCACTTGTGATAGGGACCTTTATTATGTAGTCCATCACTTTTATTGCTTCCATATCACAAGATCGTATAAAGCTTATTTTCTCCATACTAAAATATCATACGTATTTAGAGAGCAATTTTTATTGCATTCACCGATGACAACTTACTTGAAGGATCTTACTCAATCCATACGTAGGTATGGTGGAATCTCATGGCAATACTGGTTTAAGGGATGTTTGGAAGCACAAGTAGTAGTTCTGCTTGGTGCAAAGAATTTGGCTAGCATGAGGAGGAAAGGCAAGCTCAACGTGTTGGGCGATCCATGACAATATACTTTATTTCGAATATAAGAAAACATAACCCGTTACGTTGTCTTCCTTGTCCAACATCAACCTTTTAGCATGTCATATTTTAATGAGTGCTGACAATTACAAAAGATGTCCAAGATAGTATATTTATATGTGAAATATCTCTTCCTTCAATATTCTTTCATGAATTGTTCAAGTGACCAATACAATGTTTGCTAACTTTCAATAAATTTACCACCTCTACTTCTTATATGTAAAGTCATTACTCCCCATGGGATAAGCATATGGAACATATATAAATTCAGATTTATGACATTCAAATCATTCAACCATTTACTCATAGGATATAAGTGAGGCACACGAGTAAATGACAAACTACTCCAAAAAGATATAAGTGAAGATCAATGAGTAGTTAAATAATTATGTAGCTATGTGAAGACTCTCTCTCATTTAAGAATTTCAGATCTTGATATTTTATTCAAACAGCAATCAAAACAAAGTAAAATGACATTCTAAGAATGGCAAACATCATGTGAAGAAGCAAAAACTTAGGATCAACCGAAACTTACCGATAGTTGTTGAAGAAGAAAGGTGGGATGCCAACCGGGGCATCCCCAAGCTTAGACGCTTGAGACTTCTTGAAATATTATCTTGGGATGCCTTGGGCATCCCCAGGCTTGAGATTTTGTGTCTCCTTAATTCCTCTCATATCACGATCTCCCTAAATCTCAAAAGCTTCATCCACACAAAACTCAACAAGAACTCGTGAGATAAGTTAGTATAAACCAATGCAAAAACCTTATCATACTCTACTGTAGCAAATCACTAAATTTATTATTCAACATTGCATACTAAATGCCTCTGCATATTTAATAGTCCTATCCTCAAATAGAATCATTAAAGAAGCAAACATATGCAAACAATGCAAACATAACAGCAATCTGCCTAAACAGGACAGTCTGTAGAGAGTGCAGCAAGATCCATACTTCCCTACCTCCAAAAATTATGAAGGAAAATTCCCACTGTATTAAATTTATCAGAGCTTATTATTCAAAAGGTTTCAACATTTTATCACATTCTGACTTTTCTAGGGAATTTTTGCAACAACGGTAAACTTTCTATTTTCAAACAGCAACATGTGGACTTGTAAAATAGGCATAGTAAAGGCTATCGATGCCACTTTTATAGAAATAAAAGATGCAAAGCATTGCTCTAAATAACATCAAGCAAATCCTAACAAAATAAATTACGCTCCAAGCAAAACACATATCATGTGGTGAATAAAAATATAGTTCCAAGTAAAGTTACCGATGAACGAAGACGAAAGAGGGGATGCCTTCCGGGGCATCCCCAAGCTTAGGCTCTTGGTTGTCCTTGAATATTACCTTGGGATGCCTTGGGCATCCCCAAGATTAGGCTCTTGCCACTCCTTATTCCATAGTCCATCGAATCTTTACCCAAAACTTGAAAACTTCCAACACAAAACTTAACAGAAAACTCGTAAGCTCCGTTAGTATAAGAAAGTAAATCACCACTTAGGTACTGTTGTGAACTCATTCTAAATTCATATTGGTGTAATATCTACTGTATTACAACTTCTCTATGGTTCATACCCTCCGATACTACTCATAGATTCATCAAAATAAGCAAACAACACATAGAAAACAGAATCTGTCAAAAACAGAACAGTATGTAGTAATCTGTATCAAACGTATACTTCTGGAACTCATAAAATTCTCAAATAAATTGGTGGATCTGAGTATTTTGTCTATTAATTATCTGAAAAAATAATTAACTCAATAGCACTCTCCAATAAAAACTGGCAGCAATTCTCGTGGGGCGCTAAAGTTTCTGTTTTTTTTACAGCATGATCGCAAAGACTTTCCCCAAGTCTTCCCAAAGGTTCTACTTGGCACAAACACTAATTAAACACAAAAACACAACCATAAAGACTTTCCCCAAGTTTCTGTTTTTATTACTCTCCACATAAGCAAAATTCTTCTCATGAATAGTAGTGGGAGCAAAGTCAACAAAATAATTATCATGTGAGGCATAATCCAATTGAAAACTAAAATCATGATGACAAGTTTCAGGGATATCATTATTCTTTATAGCATACAAGTCATCACAATAATCATCATAGATAGCAACTTTGTTCTCATAATCAATTGGAACTTCTTCCGGAATAGTGGATTCATCACAAAATAAAGTCATGACCTCTCCAAATCCACTTTCATCAATATAATCATCATAAATAAGAGGCATGCTTTCATCATAATAAATTTGCTCATCAAAACTTGGGGTACAGAAAATATCATCTTCATCAAAGATAGCTTCCCCAAGCTTGTGGCTTTGCATATCATTAGTATCATGGATATTCAAGGAATTCATACTAACAACATTGCAATCATGCTCATCATTCAAATATTTAGTGCCAAACATTTTAATACATCCTTCTTCTAACACTTTGGCACAATTTTCCTTTCCATCATACTCATGAAAGATATTAAAAAGATGAAGCGTATGAGGCAAAATCAATTCCATATTTTTTTGTACTTTTCTTTTATAAACTAAACTAGTGCTAAAACAAGAAACAAAAAGATTCGATTGCAAGATCTAAAGATATACCTTCAAGTGCTAACCTCCCTGGCAACGGCGCCAGAAAAGAGCTTGATGTCTACTACACAACCTTCTTCTTGTAGACGTTGTTGGGCCTCCAAGTGCAGAGGTTTGTAGGACAGTAGCAAATTTCCCTCAAGTGGATGACCTAAGGTTTATCAATCCGTAGGAGGCGTAGGATGAAGATGGTCTCTCTCAAGCAACCCTGCAACCAAATAAAGAGTCTCTTGTGTCCCCAACACACCCAATACAATGGTAAATTGTATATGTGCACTAGTTCAGCGAAGAGATGGTGATACAAGTGGTATATGGATGGTAGATAAAGGTTTTTGTAATCTAAAAATATAAAAACAGCAAGGTAACTAATAATAAAAGTGAGCACAAACTGTATTGCAATGCTAGGAAATAAGGCCTAGGGTTCATACTTTCACTACTGCAAGTTCTCTCAACAATAATAACATAACTGGATCATATAACTATCCCTCAACATGCAACAAAGAGTCACTCCAAAGTCACTAATAGCGGAGAACAAATGAAGAGATTATGGTAGGGTACGAAACCACCTCAAAGTTATCCTTTCTGATCGATCTATTCAAGAGTCCGTAGTAAAATAACATGAAGCTATTATTTTTGTTCAATCTATCATAAAGTCCGTACTAGAATAACACCTTAAGACACAAATCAACCAAAACCCTAATGTCACCTAGATACTCCAATGTCACCTCAAGTATCCGTGGGTATGATTATACGATAAGCATCACACAATCTCAGATTCATCTATTCAAACCAACACAAAGTACTTCAAAGAGTGCCCCAAAGTTCCTACCGGAGAGTCAAAACGAAAACGTGTGCCAACCCCTATGCATAGGTTCATGTGCGGAACCCGCAAGTTGATCACCAAAACATACATCAAGTGGATCAATAGATTACCCCATTGTCACCACGGGTATCCCACGCAATACATACATCAAGTGTTCTCAAATACTTAAAGACTCAATCTGATAAGATAACTTCAAAGGGAAAACTCAATCCATTACAAGAGAGTAGAGGGGGAGAAACATCATAAGATCCAACTATAATAGCAAAGCTCGCGATACATCAAGATCGTACCACCTCAAGAACACGAGAGAGAGAGAGAGATCAAACACATAGCTACTTGTACATACCCTCAGCCCCGAGGGAGAACTACTCCCTCCTCATCATGGAGAGCGCCAGGATGATGAAGATGGCCACCGGAGAAGGATTCTCCCTCTGGCAGGGTGCCGGAACGGGTCTAGATTGGTTTTCGGTGGCTACGGAGGCTTCTGGCGGCGGAACTCCTGATCTATTGTGCTCCCCGATGGTTTTAGGGTATATTGGTATTATAGGAGGAAGAAATACGTCAGGGGAGCCACGAGGGGCCCACGAGGGTGGAGGGGGCACCTAGGGGGTGGGTGCGCCCCCTGCCGCGTGCCTTCCTCGTTGCTTCCCTTACATACACCCAGTCTTCTGGATTGCTTCTGTTCCAAAAATAACTCTCCCAAAGGTTTCATTCCGTTTGGACTCCGTTTGATATTCATTTTCTGCGAAACACTGAAACAAGGGAAAACAGAAACTGGCACTGGACTCTGGGTTAATAGGTTAGTCCCAAAAATAATATAAAAGGTTTAGTAAAGCCCATAATCATCCAAAACAGATAATATAATAACATGAATACTTCATAAATTATAGATACGTTGGAGACATATCATCCTTTCTTTGATTGAACTCTTGAAGTTCAGAATGTGCTCCAATCCCCTCTCCACTTCCTCCTGGATTTTGATCATCATCATCATTTTTTTTGTCCAAATCCAAAGAATTGGTGAACTCTTGTTGGACGATTTCAGCAAGCTCCTTGTCTTGATACTCCTCATTCGACAAACTCAGTTAATCCGTCGCTTTGTCTATAGAAGTATCCAAAAAGTTGATCAGACATTGTGTCAAACATATAGAGGGCAAGGTGTATGATAGGAGGAGCGGGACATACAGTGTCAGCGTCCTGGTATGTGGCAACAAGAATGATGGGAGGAGTTTTCTCGTGAAGGTGGCGACATTGTGGGGTCTGGGCGGCGGTGGATCTAGGGTGGTGGTGTAGCTAGGGCAGGGCTGGCGCGGACAAGGGAGAAGAGAGGAGAAGAAAATGGAAGGTCTAGCTAGGTTGGGAGCATTTAAGAAATTTTTTCATGGGCCCCTTTGTCGGATCCAATGTGGCATATTCACCCGAGCCACCCCATACCCACTATAGATATGGGCTAGATATGAGGCCCAAATAAAAACTATATAACTCAAAAGATATAAGCGAAGCACATAGAGTATTCTAACAAATTCCAAATCATGTATGGCTCTCTCAAAAGGTGTGTACAGAAAGGATGATTGTGGTAAACTAAAAAGTAAAGACTCAAATCATACAAGACGCTCCAAGCAAAACACATATCATGTGGCGAATAAAAATATAGCTACAAGTAAAGTTACCGATAGAAGTAGACGAAAGAGGGGATGCCTTCTGGGGCATCCCCAAGCTTTGGCTTTTAGGTGTCCTTAGATTATCTTGGGTTTCCATGGGCATCCCCAAGCTTAGGATCTTGCCACTCCTTGTTCCATAATCCATCAAATCTTTACCCAAAACTTGAAAACTTCACAACACAAAACTTAAAGTAGAAAATCTCGTGAGCTCCGTTAGCGAAAGAAAACAAAAGACCAATTCAAGGTACTGTAATGAACTCATTATTTATTTATATTGGTGTTAAACCTACTGTATTCCAACTTCTCTATGGTTTATAAACTATTTTACTAGCCATAGATTCATCAAAATAAGCAAACAACACACGAAAAACAGAATTTGTCAAAAACAGAACAGTCTGTAGTAATCTGTAGCTAGCGCAAGATCTGGAACCACAAAAAATTCTAAAATAAATTTCTAGACGTGAGGAATTTATCTATTAATTATCTTCAAAAATAATTAACTAAATAACACTTTCCAAATAAAAATGTCAGCAGTTCTCGTGAGCGCTAAAGTTTCTGTTTTTTACAGCAAGATAACAAGACTTTCCCCAAGTCTTCCCAATGGTTCTACTTGGAACAAACACTAATTAAATACAAAAAACACAGCCAAAACAGAGGCTGGGTAAATTATTTATTACTAAACAGGTGCAAAAATCAAGGAATAAAAATAAAATTGGGTTGCCTCCCAACAAGCGCTATCGTTTAACGCCCCTAGCTAGGCATAAAAAGCAAGGATAGATCTAGGTATTGCCATCTTTGGTAGGCAATCCATAAGTGGCTCTCATAATAGATTCATAAGGTAATTTAATTTTCTTTCTAGGAAAGTGTTCCATGCCTTTCCTTAACGGAAATTGGAATCTAATATTCCCTTCCTTCATATAAATAATTGCACCAATCGTTCTAAGGAAAGGTCTACCAAGAATAATAGGACATGAAGGATTGCAATCTATGTCAAGAACAATAAAATCTACGGGCACATAATTCCTATTTGCGACAATAATAACATCATTGATTCTTCCCATTGGTTTCTTAATAGTGGAATCCGCAAGGTGCAAGTTTAAAGAGCAATCATCAAAATCACGGAAACCTAGCAAATCACACAAAGTCTTTGGAATCATGGAAACAGTAGCACCCAAATCACATATATCATAGAACTCATGATCTTTAATCTTAATTTTAATAGTTGGTTCCCACTCATCATAAACTTTTCCAGGGATAGAAACTTCCAACTCAAGTTTTTCTTCATAAGTTTGCATCAAGGAATCAACGGTATGTTTAGTAAACGCTTTATTTTGACTATAAGCATGAGGAGAATTTAGCACGGATTGCAACAAGGAAATACAATCAATCAAAGAGCAATTTTAATAATTAAATTCCTTGAAATCCAAAATAGTGGGTTTAGCAACATCTAGGGTTTTAATTTCTTCAATCCCACTTTCATCAAATTTAGCATCAAGATCTAGAAACTCCAAATTTTTGGAACGCCTTCTAGGTAAAGGTGGATCATATTCAGTCCCATCATTATCAAGATTCATATTGCAAAACAAAGATTTAATAGGGTACACATCAATAACTTTGAGATCTTCATCTTTATTTTCATAGGAACTAGAAGAACACGCTCTTATAAAGGCATCTTTCTTAGCACGCATCCTAGCGGTTCTTTCTTTGCACTCATCAATGAAAATTCTCATGGCTTTGAGAGACTCATTGATATCATGCTTAGGAGGAATAGATCTAAGTTTCAAAGAATCAACATCAAGAGAAATTCTATCAACGTTCCTAGCCAACTCATCAATCTTAAGCAATTTTTCTTCAATCAAAGCATTGAAATTCTTTTGCGAAGTAATAAATTCTTTAATATTAGATTCAAAATCAAAGGGCATCTTATTATAATTTCCATAAGAATTGTTGTAGGAATTACCAAAATTATTAGAGGGATTACTAGGATAAGGCCTAGGATTAAAATTTCCTCTATACGCGTTGTTACCAAAATTGTTTCCTACCAACAAAATTCACATCCATAGATTCATTATTATTCTCAATCAAAGTAGACAAGGGCATATCATTAGGATCAGAAGAAACACTCTTACTAGAAAATAATTTTATAAGTTCATCCATCTTTCCACTCAAAACATTAATTTCTTCTATCGCATGCACCTTTTTATTAGTAGATCTTTCAGTATGCCATTGAGAATAATTAACCATAATATTATCTAGGAGTTTAGTAGATTCTCCTAAAGTGGTTTCCATAAAAGTGCCTCACGCGGCCGAATCTAAAAGATTTCTAGAAGCAAAATTCAATCCGGCATAATTTTTTTGTATAATCATCCACAAATTCAAACCATGCGTAGGGCAATTACGTATCATTAATTTCATCCTCTCCCAAGCTTGTGCAACATGTTCATGATCAAGTTGCTTAAAATTCATAATATCATTTCTAAGGGAGATGATCTTAGTGGGAGGAAAACACTTAGAGATAAAAGCATCTTTGCACTTGTTCGAAGAATCAATACTATTTTTAGGCAAAGACGAAAACCAAGCTTTAGCACGATATCTAAGTGAAAAAGGAAATAGCTTCAACTTAACAATATCGTTGTCCACATCTTTCTTCTTTTGCATATCACACAAATCAACGAAGCTATTTAGATGGGGAGTGGCATCTTCACTAGGAAGGCCGGAAAACGGATCTTTCATGACAAGATTCAGAAAAGCGGCATTAATTTCACAAGATTCAGCATCGGTGAGAGGAGCAATCGGAGTGCTAATAAAATCATTGTTGTTGGTATTGGTGAAGTCACAAAATTTAGTGTTATCTTGAGCCATCGTGACAAGCAAGCAAACAAAAAGCAGGCAAAAAGAGGCAAATAGAGAAAGAGAGGGAGGATAGAGAGAGAGGGTGAATAAAACAGCAAGGGTGAAGTGGGGGAGACGAAAATGAGAGGCAAATGGCAAATAATGTAATGCGGGAGATAAGGATTGTGATGGGTACTTGGTATGTTGACTTTTGCGCAGACTCCCCGGCAACGGCGCCAGAAATGGCTCGTTGTCGGGAGTCAAATCTTGACTTGCGCGAACCCCCCCCCCCCCCCCCCCCGCGACAACGGCGCCAGAAATTCTTCTTGCTACCTCTTGAGCACTATGTTGGATTTCCTTGAAGAGGAAATGATGATGCAACAAAGTAGCGTAAGTATTTCTCTCAGTTTTTGAGAACCAAGGTATCAATCCAGTAGGAGGCTATGCGCAAGTCCCTCGTACCTGCACAAAACAAATAACTCCTCGCAACCAACGCGATTAGGGGTTGCCAATCCCTTCACGGTCACTTACGAGAGTGAGATGTGATAGATATGATAGAATAATATTTTTGGTATTTTTGTGATAAAGATGCAAAGTAAATTAAAAGCAAAATAAAAAGCAAAGGAAATAACTAAGTATTGGAAGATTAATATGATGAAGATAGACCCGGGGGCCATAGGTTTCACTAGTGGCTTCTCTCAAGAGCATAAGTATTTTACGGTGGGTGAACGACTTACTGTTGAGCAATTGACAGGATTGAGCATAGTTATGAGAATATCTAGGTATGATCATGTGTATAGGCATCACGTCCAAGACAAGTAGACCGACTCCTGCCTGCATCTACTACTATTTCTCCACTCATCGACCGCTATCCAACATGCATCTAGAGTATTAAGTTCATGAAAACAGAGTAACACCTTAAGCAAGATGACATGATGTAGAGGGATAAATTCATGCAATATGATAAAAACCCCATCTTGTTATCCTCGATGGCAACAATACAATACGTGCCTTGCTACCCCTGCTATCACTGGGAAAGGACACCGCAAGATTGAACCCAAAGCTAAGCACTTCTCCCATTGCAAGAGAGATCAATCTAGTAGGCCAAACCAAACTGATAATTCGAAGAGACTTGTGATACGTCTCCAACGTATCTATAATTTTTGATTGCTCCATGCTATATTATCTACTGTTTTGGACATTATTGGGCTTTATTATCCACTTTTATATTATTTTTGGGACTAACCTATTAACCGGAGGCCCAGCCCAGAATTGCTGTTTTTTGCCTGTTTTAGGGTTTCGAAGAAAAGGAATATCAAACGGAGTCCAAACGGAATGAAACCTTCGGGAACGTGATTTTCTCAACGAACAAGACCCAGGAGACTTGGACCCTACGTCAAGACACCAAAGAGGAGGCCACGAGGTAGGGGGGCACCTACCCCCCAGGCGCACCCTCCACCCACGTGGGCCCCTGTTGCTCCACCGACGTACTACTTCCTCCTATATATACCTACGTACCCCCAAACGATCAGATACGGAGCCAAAACCCTAATTCCACCGCCGTAACTTTCTGTATCCACGAGATCCCATCTTGGGGCCTGTTCCGGAGCTCCGCCGGAGGGGGCATCGATCACGGAGGGCTTCTACATCAACACCATAGCCCCTCCGATGAAGTGTGAGTAGTTCACCTCGGACCTACGGTTCCATAGTTAGTAGCTAGATGGCTTCTTCTCTCTTTTTGGATCTCAATACAATGTTCTCCCCCTCTCTTGTGGAGAACTATTCGATGTAATCTTCTTTTTGCGGTGTGTTTGTTGAGACCGATGAATTGTGGGTTTATGATCAAGTCTATCTATGAAGAATATTTGAATCTTCTCTGAATTCTTTTATGTATGATTGGTTATCTTTGCAAGGCTCTTCGACTTATCAATTTGGTTTGGCCTACTAGATGTTAGAAATATGCCCTAGAGGCAATAATAAATGGTTATTATTATATTTCCTTGTTCATGATAATTATCTATTGTTCATTCTATAATTGTGTTATCCGGAAATCGTAATTCATGTGTGAATACATAGACCACAACATGTCCCTAGTGAGCCTCTAGTTGACTAGCTCATTAATCAACAGATAGTCATGGTTTCCTGACTATGGACATTAGATGTCATTGATAACGGGATCACATCATTATGAGAATGATGTGATGGACAAGACCCAATCTTAAGCATAGCACAAGATCGTGTAGTTCGTCTGCTAGAGCTTTTCTAATGTCAAGTATCCTTTCCTTAGACCATGCAATTGTGCAACACCCGGATACTGTAGGAATACTTTGGGTGAGCCAAACATCGCAACGTAACTGGGTGACTATAAAGGTGCACTACGGGTATCTCCGAAAGTGTTTGTTGGGTTGGCATGAATCGAGACTGGGATTTGTCACTCCGCATGACGGAGAGGTATCTCTGGGCCCACTTGGTAAGACATCATCGTAATGAGCTCAATGTGACTAAGGGTTGGTCACGGGATGATGTGTTGCAGAACGAGTAAAGTGACTTGCCGGTAACGAGATTGAACGAGGTATTGGGATACCGACGATTGAATCTCGGGCAAGTAACATACCGATTGACAAAGGGAATTGAATGCGGGATTGATTGAATCCTTGACATCGTGGTTCATCCGATGAGATCATCGTGGAATATGTGGGAGCTAACATGGGTATCCTGATTCCGCTGGTGGTTATTGGCCGGAGAGTTGTCTCGGTCATGTCTGCATGGTTCCCGAACCCGTAGGGTCTACACACTTAAGGTTCGGTGACGCTAGGGTTGTAGAGATATTAGTATGCGGTAACCCGAAAGTTGTTTGGAGTCCCGGATGATATCCTGGATGTCACGAGGAGTTCCGGAATGGTCCGGAGGTAAAGATTTATATATAGGAAGTCCAGTTTCGGCCACCGGGAAAGTTTCGGGGATCATCGGTATTGTACCGGGACCACCGGAAGGGTCCCGGGGGTCCACCGGGTGGGGCCACCTATCCCGGAGGACCCCATGGGCTGAAGTGGGAAGGGAACCAGCCCTTGGTGGGCTGGTGCGCCCCCCATGGGCCTCCTCCTGCGCCTAGGGTTGGAAACCCTGGGGGTGGGAGGCACCCCACCAAACTTGGGGGGCAAGTCCCCCCCCCTTGGCCGCCGCCCCTCCCTAGATGGGATCTACAAGGGGGCCGGCGCCCCCTGGCCCCTATATATAGTGGAGGGGAGGGAGGGCAGCCGTACCCCAAGTCCCTGGCGCCTCCCTCCCTCCCGTGACACCTCTTCCTCCCCGCTTGCGCTTGGCGAAGCCCTGCCAGGATCCCGCTACTTCCACCACCACGCCGTAGTGCTGCTGGATCTCCATCAACCTCTACTTCCCTTGCTAGATCAAGAAGGAGGAGATGTCTCTCCCAACCGTACGTGTGTTGAACGCAGAGGTGCCGTCCGTTCGGCGCTCGGTCATCGGTGATTTGGATCACGACGAGTACGACTCCATCAACCCCGTTCTCTTGAATGCTTCCGCTTGCGATCTACAAGGGTATGTAGATGCACTCCTCTCCCTCTCGTTGCTAGATGTCTCCATAGATTTATCTTGGCTACGTTCCCCAACAGTGGCATCATGAGCTAGGTCTATGCGTAGTTTCTATGCACGAGTAGAACACAAGTTGTTGTGGGCGTTGATTTTGTCAATTTACTTGCCGTTACTAGTCTTATCTTGATTCAGCGGCATCGTGGGATGAAGCAGCCCGGACCGACCTTACACGTATGCTTACGTGAGACTGGTTCCACCGTCTAACATGCACTAGTTGCATAAGGTGGCTAGCGGGTGTCTGTCTCTCCCACTTTAGTCAGATCGGATTCGATGAAAAGGGTCCTTATGAAGGGTAAATAGAAATTGTCATATCACGTTGTGGTTTTGGCGTAGGTAAGAAACGTTCTTGCTAGAAACCTATAGCAGCCACGTAAAACTTGCAACAACAATTAGAGGACGTCTAACTTGTTTTTGCAGCATATGTCATGTGATGTGATATGGCCAAAAGGATGTGATGAATGATATATGTGATGTATGAGATTGATCATGTTCTTGTAATAGGAATCAAGACTTGCATGTCGATGAGTATGACAACCGGCAGGAGCCATAGGAGTTGTCTTAATTTATTTATGACCTGCGTGTCAACATAAACGTCATGTAATTACTTTACTTTATCGCTAACCGTTAGCCATAGTAGTAGAAGTAATAGTTGACGAGACAACTTCATGAAGACACGATGATGGAGATCATGGTGTCATGCCGGTGATGGCGATGATCATGGCACCCCGATGATGGAGATCAAAAGGAGCAAAATGATATTGGCCATATCATGTCACTATTTGATTGCATGTGATGTTTATCATGTTTCACATCTTATTTGATTAGAATGACATTAGCATAAATAAGATGATCCCTCGCAATAATTTCAAGAAAGTGTTCCCCCTAACTGTGCACCATTGCTAAGGTCCGTTGTTCCGAAGCACCACGCGATGATCGGGTGTGATAGGTTCTAACATTCGCATACAACGGGTGTAAGCCAGATTTACACACGCAATACACTTAGGTTGGCTTGACGAGCCTAGCATGTACATACATGGCCTCGGAACACGGAAGACCGAAAGGTCGAACATGAGTCGTATAGAAGATACGATCAACATGAAAATGTTCACCGATGATGACTAGTCCGTCTCACGTGATGATCGGGCACGGCCTAGTTGACTCAGATCATGTATCACTTAGATGACTAGAGGGATGTCTATCTGAGTGGGAGTTCATTAAATAATTTGATTAGATGAACTTAATTATCATGAACATAGTACAAAATCTTTGCAATATGTCTTGTAGATCAAATGGCCCACGCTAATGTTGCCCTCAACTTCAACGCGTTCCTAGAGAAAACCAAGCTGAAAGCCGATGGCAGCAACTACACGGACTGGGTCCGTAACTTGAGGATTATCCTCATAGCTGCCAGGAAAGCATATCTCCTTGATGCACCGCTAGGTGAAGCACCTGTTTTCCCTGCAGAACAAGACGTTATGAACGCTTGGCAGACGCGTAGTGATGATTACTCCCTGGTTCAGTGCGGCATGCTTTACAGCTTAGAACCGGGGCTCCAAAAGCGTTTTGAGCAACACAGAGCATATGAGATGTTCCAAGAGCTGAAAATGGTTTTCCAAGCTCACGCCCGGGTCGAGAGATATGAAGTCTCCGACAAGTTCTATAGTTGTAAGATGGAGGAGAACAGTTCTGTCAGCGAGCACATACTCAAAATGTCTGGGCTGCATAACCGCTTGTCTCAGCTGGGAGTTAATCTCCCGGATGATGCGGTCGTTGACAGAATCCTTCAGTCGCTCCCACCTAGCTACAAGAGCTATGTGATGAACTTCAATATACAGGGGGTGGAAAAGACCATTCTCGAGGTATATTCAATGCTGAAATCAGCGGAGGTGGAAATCAAAAAGGAACATCAAGTGTTGATGGTGAATAAAACCACTAAGTTCAAGAAAGGCAAGGGTAAAAAGAACTTCAAGAAGGACGGCAAGGGAGTTGCCGCGCCCGGTAAGCAAGCTACCGGGAAGAAGTCAAAGAATGGACCCAAGCCTGAGACTGAGTGCTTTTATTGCAAGGGAAATGGTCACTGGAAGTGGAACTGCCCCAAGTACTTAGCGGAAAAGAAGGCCGGCAATACCAAAGGTATATGTGATATACATGTTATTGATGTGTACCTTACCAGCGCTTGTAGTAGCTCCTGGGTATTTGATACCGGTGCAGTTGCTCATATTTGTAACTCAAAACAGGAAATGCGGAATAAACGGAGACTGGCGAAGGACGAGGTGATGATGCGCGTCGGGAATGGTTCCAAGGTCGATGTGATCGCCGTCGGCACGCTACCTCTGCATTTACCTACGGGATTAGTTTTAAACCTCAATAATTGTTATTTAGTACCAGCTTTGAGCATGAACATTGTATCTAGATCTCGTTTAATGCGAGATGGCTACTCATTTAAATCTGAGAATAATGGTTGTTCTATTTATATGAGAGACATGTTTTATGGTCATGCCCCGCTGGTCAATGGTTTATTCTTATTTAATCTCGAACGTGATGTTACGCACATTCATAGTGTGAATACCAAAAGACGTAAGGTTGATAATGATAGTCCCACATACTTGTGGCACTGCCGCCTTAGTCACATTGGTGTCAAACGCATTAAGAAACTCCATGCAGATGGACTTTTGGAGTCTCTCGATTATGAATCATTTAACACGTGCAAACCATGCCTCATGGGAAAAATGACCAAGACTCCGTTCTCCAGAACAATGGAGCGAGCAACCAACTTATTGGAAATCATACATACTGATGTGTGCGGTCCAATGAGCGTTGAGGCTCGCGGTGTCTATCGTTATGTCCTCACCCTCACTAATGATTTAAGTAGATATGGGTATGTCTACTTAATGAAACACAAGTCTGAGACCTTTGAAAAGTTCAAGGAATTTCAGAGTGAGGTTGAGAATCAACATTACAGGAAAATCAAGTTCTTACGATCAGATCGTGGGGGAGAATACTTGAGTCACGTATTTGGCACACACTTAAGGAAATGTGGAATAGTTTCACAACTCACGCCGCCAGGAACACCACAGCGTAATGGTGTGTCCGAACGTCGTAATCGCACCATATTGGATATGATACGATCTATGATGTCTCTTACCGATCTACCGCTATCATTTTGGGGTTATGCTATAGAGACTGCCGCATTCACTTTAAATAGAGCTCCGTCGAAATCCGTTGAGACGACACCATATGAATTGTGGTTTGGCAAGAAACCTAAGCTGCTGTTTCTGAAAGTTTGGGGATGCGATGCTTATGTCAAGAAACTTGAACCTGAAAAGCTCAAACCCAAATCGGAAAAATGCGTCTTCATAGGATACCCTAAAGAAACTATTGGGTATACCTTCTATCTTAGATCCGAAGGCAAGACCTTTGTTGCCAAGAATGGATTCTTTCTAGAGAAAGAGTTTCTCTCGAAAGAAGTAAGTGGGAGGAAAGTACAACTTGATGAAGTATTGCCTCTTGAACCGGAGAGTGGCG
Source organism: Triticum urartu (assembly GCF_056163025.1). Classification (NCBI taxonomy): domain Eukaryota; kingdom Viridiplantae; phylum Streptophyta; class Magnoliopsida; order Poales; family Poaceae; genus Triticum; species Triticum urartu. The sequence continues at coordinate 592,804,543 of NC_141876.1, forward strand.
CAGCTCAAGAAATTGTTCCTGAGGTGCTTGCACCGACTAGGGAGGAAGTTAATGATGATGATCATGAAACTTCAGATCAAGTTGCTACTGAACTTCGAAGGTCCACAAGGACACGTTCCGCACCAGAGTGGTACGGCAACCCTGTCCTGGAAATCATGTTGTTAAACAATGGTGAACCTCCGAACTATGAAGAAACGATAGCGGGCCCAGATTCCGACAAATGGCTGGAAGCCATGAAATCCGAGATATGATCCATGTATGAAAACGAAGTATGGACTTTGACTGACTTGCCCGATGATCGGCGAGCCATAGAAAATAAATGGATCTTTAAGAAGAAGACAGACGCGAATGGTAATGTGACCATCTATAAGGCTCGGCTTGTCGCTAAGGGTTATCGACAAGTTCAAGGGGTTGACTACGATGAGACTTTCTCACCCGTAGCGAAGCTGAAGTCCGTCCGGATCATGCTAGCAATTGCCGCATTCTATGATTATGAGATATGGCAAATGGACGTCAAAACGGCATTCCTTAATGGTTTTCTTAAGGAAGAATTGTATATGATGCAACCGGAAGGTTTTGTCGATCCTAAGAATGCTGACAAGGTGTGCAAGCTCCAACGCTCAATCTATGGGCTGGTGCAAGCATCTCAGAGTTGAAACATTCGATTTGATGAGATGGTCAAAGCGTTTGGGTTTACGCAGACTTATGGTGAAGCCTGTGTTTACAAGAAAGTGAGTGGGAGCTCTGTAGCATTTCTCATATTATATGTGGATGACATACTATTGATGGGAAATGATATAGAATTCTTGGAAAGCATAAAGGCCTACTTGAACAAGTGTTTTTCAACGAAGGACCTTGGAGAAGCTGCTTATATATTAGGCATCAAGATCTATAGAGATAGATCGAGACGCCTCATTGGTCTTTCACAAAGTACGTACCTTGACAAGATATTGAAGAAGTTCAATATGGATCAGTCCAAGAAGGGGTTCTTGCCTATATTGCAAGGTATGAGATTGAGCATGGCTCAATGCCCGACCACGGCAGAAGATAGAGAAAAGATGAGTGTCGTCCCCTATGCCTCGGCCATAGGGTCTATCATGTATGCCATGCTGTGTACCAGACCTGATGTAAACCTTGCCGTAAGTTTGGTAGGAAGGTACCAAAGTAATCCCGGCATGGAACACTGGACAGCGGTCAAGAATATCCTAAAGTACCTAAAAAGGACTAAGGATATGTTTCTCGTCTATGGAGGTGACGAAGAGCTCGTCGTAAAGGGTTACGTCGATGCTAGCTTCGACACAGATCTGGATGACTCTAAGTCACAAACCGGATACATGTATATTTTGAATGGTGGGGCAGTTAGCTGGTGCAGTTGCAAGCAAAGCGTCGTGGCGGGATCTACATGTGAAGCGGAGTACATGGCAGCCTCGGAGGCAGCACAAGAAGCAATCTGGGTGAAGGAGTTCATTACCGACCTAGGAGTTATTCCCAATGCATCGGGCCCGATGACTCTCTTCTGTGACAACACTGGAGCTATTGCCCTTGCCAAGGAGCCCAGGTTTCACAGGAAGACCAGGCATATCAAGCGTCGCTTCAACTCCATTCGTGAAAATGTTCAAAATGGAGACATAGATATTTGTAAAGTGCATACGGACCCGAATGTCGCCGATCCGTTGACTAAACCTCTTCCTCGAGCAAAACATGATCAACACTAGAACTCTATGGGTGTTCGATTCATCACAATGTAACTAGATTATTGACTCTAGTGCAAGTGGGAGACTGTTGGAAATATGCCCTAGAGGCAATAATAAATGGTTATTATTATATTTCCTTGTTCATGATAATTGTCTATTGTTCATGCTATAATTGTGTTATCCGGAAATCGTAGTACATGTGTGAATACATAGACCACAACATGTCCCTAGTGAGCCTCTAGTTGACTAGCTCGTTGATCAACAGATAGTCATGGTTTCCTGACTATGGACATTAGATGTCATTGATAACGGGATCACATCATTAGGAGAATGATGTGATGGACAAGACCCAATCTTAAGCATAGCACAAGATCGTGTAGTTCGTCTACTAGAGCTTTTATAATGTCAAGTATCCTTTCCTTAGACCATGAGATTGTGCAACTCCCAGATACTGTAGGAATACTTTGGGTGTGCCAAACGTCGCAACGTAACTGGGTGACTATAAAGGTGCACTACGGGTATCTCCGAAAGTGTCTGTTGGGTTGGCACGAATCGAGACTGGGATTTGTCACTCCGCATGACGGAGAGGTATCTCTGGGCCCACTCAGTAAGACAGCATCGTAATGAGCTCAATGTGACTAAGGGTTGGTCATGGGATGATGTGTTGCAGAACGAGTAAAGTGACTTGCCAGTAACGAGATTGAACGAGGTATTGGGATACCGACGATCGAATCTCGGGCAAGTAACATACCGATTGACAAAGGAATTGAATGCGGGATTGATTGAATCCTCGACATCATGGTTCATCCGATGAGATCATCATGGAATATGTGGGAGCCAACATGGGTATCCAGATCCCGCTGGTGGTTATTGGCCGGAGAGTTTTCTTGGTCATGTCTGCATGGTTCCCGAACCCGTAGGGTCTACACACTTAAGGTTCGGTGACGCTAGGGTTGTAGAGATATTAGTATGCGGTAACCCGAAAGTGGTTCGGAGTCCCGGATGAGATCCCGGACGTCACGAGGACTTCCGGAATGGTCCGGAGGTAAAGGTTTATATATAGGAAGTCCAGTTTCGGCCACCGGGAAAGTTTCGGGGATCATCGGTATTGTACCGGGACCACCGGAAGGGTCCCGGGGGTCCACCGGGTGGGGCCACCTATCCCGGAGGGCCCCATGGGCTGAAGTGGGAAGGGAACCAGCCCCTGGTGGGCTGGTGTGCCCCCCATGGGCCTCCTCCTGCGCCTAGGGTTGGAAACCCTGGGGGTGGGAGACGCCCCACCAAACTTGGAGGGCAAGTCCCCCCCCCTTGGCCGCCGCCCCTCCCTAGATGGGATCTACAAGGGGGCCGGCGCCCCCTGGCCCCTATATATAGTGGTGGGGAGGGAGGGCAGCCGCACCCCAAGTCCATGGCGCCTCCCTCCCTTCCTCCCGTGACACCTCTTCCTCCCCGCTTGCGCTTGGGGAAGCCCTGCCTGGATCCCGCTACTTCCACCACCACGCCGTAGTGCTGCTGGATCTCCATCAACCTCTCCTTCCCTTGCTGGATCAAGAAGGAGACATCTCTCCCAACCGTATGTGTGTTGAACGCGGAGGTGTCGTCCGTTCGGCACTCGGTCATCGGTGATTTGGATCACGACGAGTACGACTCCATCAATCCCATTCTCTTGAACGCTTCCGCTTGCGATCTACAAGGGTATGTAGATGCACTCCTCTCCCTCTCGTTGCTAGATGTCTCCATAGATTTATCTTGGTGATGCGTAGAAAATTTTAAAATTCTGCTACGTTCCCCAACACTAGATTGATCTTTCTTGCAATGGGATAAGTGCTTAGCTTTGGGTTCAATCTTGCGGTGTCCTTTCCCAGTGACAGTAGGGGCAGCAAGGCACGTATTGTATTGTTGCCATCGAGGATAACAAGATGGGGTTTTCATCATATTGCATGAGTTTATCCCTCTACATCATGTCATCTTGCTTAAGGCATTACTCTGTTTTCATTAACTTAATACTCTAGATGCATGCTAGATAGTGGTCGATGAGTGGAGTAATATTAGTGGATGCAGGCAGGAGTCGGTCTACTTGTCTCGGACGTGATGCCTATACACATGATCATACCTAGATATTCTCATAACTATGCTCAATTCTGTCAATTGCTCAACAGTAATTTGTTCACCCACCGTAGAATACTTATGCTCTCGAGATAAGCCACTAGTGAAACCTATGGCCCCCGGGTCTATCTTCATCATATTTATCTCCCAATACTTAGTTATTTCCTTTGCTTTTACTTTGTTTTTATTTTACTTTGCATCTTTATCACAAAAATACCAAAAATATTATCTTACCATATCTATCAGATCTCACTCTCGTAAGTGGCCATGAAGGGATTGACAACCCCTTATCGCGTTGGTTGCAAGGATTTATTTGTTTTGTGAAGGTACGAGGGACTGGCGCGTAGCCTCCTACTGGATTGATACCTTGGTTCTCAAAAACTAAGGAAAATACTTACGCTACTTTGCTGCATCATCCCTTCCTCTTCGGGGAAAACCAAAGCAGTGCTCAAGAGGTAGCAAGAAGGATTTCTGGCGCCGTTGCCGGGGAGGTCTAAGAAAAAGTCAATATACCAAGTACCTGTCACATACCCTTATCTCCCGCATTACATTATTTGCCATTTGCCTCACGTTTTCCTCTCCCCCACTTCACCCTTGCCATTTTATTCGCCCTCTCTCTCTATCCTCCCTCTTTTTTCTATTTGCCTCTTTTTGACCGCTTGCTTTTTGTTTGCTTGTGTGTTAGTTTGCTTGCTTGTCATGATGGCTCAAGATAACACTAAATTGTGTGACTTCACCAATAGCAACAATAATGATTTTATTAGCACTCCGATTGCTCCTCTTACCGATGCTGAATGTTGTGAAATTAATACTGCTTTGCTGAATCTTGTCATGAAAGATCTGTTTTCCAGCCTTCCTAGTGAAGATGCCGCTACCCATCTAAATAGCTTCATTGATTTGTGTGATATGCAAAAGAAGAAAGATGTGGATAACGATATTGTTAAATTGAAGCTATTCCCTTTTTCGCTTGGAGATCATGCTAAAGTTTGGTTTTCGTCTTTGCCTAAAAATAGTATTGATTCATGGAACAAGTGCAAAGATGATTTTATCTCTAAGTATTTTCCTCCTGCTAAGATCATCTCTCTTAGAAATTATATTATGAATTTTAAGCAACTTGATCATGAACATGTTGCACAAGCTTGGAGAGAATGAAACTAATGATACATAATTTCCCTACTCCTGGTTTAAATTTGTGGATGATTATACAAAATGTTTATGCCGGATTGAATTTTGCTTCTAGAAATCTTTTAGATTCGGCCGCGAGAGGCACTTTTATGGAAATCACTTTAGGAGAAGCTACTAAACTCCTAGATGATATTATGGTTAATTATTCTCAATGGCATACTAAAAGATCTACTAATAAAAAGGTGCATGCGATAGAAAGAATTTATGTTTTGAGTGGAAAGATGGATGAACTTATGAAATTATATGCTAGTAAGAGTGTTTCTTCTGATCCTAATGATATGCCCTTGTCTACTTTGATTGAGATTAATAATGAATCTATGGATGTGAATTTTGTTGGTAGGAACAACTTTGGTAACAACGCGTATAGAGGAAATTTTAATCCTAGGACTTATCCTAGTAATCCCTCTAATAATTATGGTAATTCCTACAAAAATTCTTATGGAAATTATAATAAGATGCCCTCTGATTTTGAATATAATATTAAAGAATTTATTACTTGGCAAAAGAATTTCAATGCTTTGATTGAAGAAAAATTCCTTAAGATTGATGAGTTGGCTAGGAACGTTGATAGAATTTCTCTTGATGTTGATTCTTTGAAACTTAGATCTATTCCACCTAAGCATGATATCAATGAGTATCTCAAAGCCATGAGAATTTCCACTGATGAGTGCAAAGAAAGAACCGCTAGGATGCGTGCTAAGAAAGATGCCTTTATAAGAGCGTGTTCTTCTAGTTCCTATGAAAATAAAGATGAAGATCTAAAAGTTATAGATGTGTCCCCTATTAAATCTTTGTTTTGCAATATGAATCTTGATAATGATGGGATTGAATATGATCCACCTTTACCTAGAAGGCGTCCCTAGAATTCGGAATTTTTTGATCTTGATGCTAAAATTGATAAAAGTGGGATTGAAGAAATTAAAACCCTAGATGTTGCTAAACCCACTATTACGGATTTCAAGGAATTTAACTACGAAAATTGCTCTTTGATTGATTATATTTCCTTGTTGCAATCCGTGCTAAATTCTCCTCACGCTTATAGTCAAAATAAAGCGTTTACTAAACATATCATTGATCCCTTGATGCAATCTTATGAGGAAAAACTTGAATTGGAAGTTTCTATCCCTAGAAAACTCTATGATGAGTGGGAAACAACTATTAAAATTAAAATTAAAGATCATGAATGCTATGCTTTATGTGATTTGGGTGCTAGTGTTTCCACGATTCCAAAGACTTTGTGTGATTTGTTAGGTTTCCATGATTTTGATGATAGCTCTCTAAACTTGCACCTTGCAGATTCCACTATTAAGAAACCTATGGGAATAATTAATGATGTTATTATTGTTGCAAATAGGAATTATGTTCCCATAGATTTTATTGTTCTTGACATAGATTGCAACCCTCCATGTCCTATTATTCTTGGAAGACCTTTCCTTAGAACGATTGGTGCAATTATTGATATGAAGGAAGGAAATATTAGATTCCAATTTACATTAAGGAAAGGCATGGAACACTTTCCTAGAAAGAAAATTAAATTACCTTATGAATATATTATGAGAGCCACTTATGGATTGCCTACCAAAGATGGCAATACCTAGATCTATCTTTGCTTGTTATGCCTAGCTAGGGGCGTTAAACGATAGCGCTTGTTGGGAGGCAACCCAATTTTATTTTTATTCCTAGATTTTTTTCTCCTGTTTAGTAATAAATAATTTATCTATACTATGTTTTGGTTGTGTTTTTTGTGTTTAATTAGTGTTTGTGCCAAGTAGAACCGTTGGGAAGACTTGGGGAAAGTCTTGTTACACTTGCTGTAAAAAACAGAAACTTTAGCGCTCACGAGAACTGCAGCCATTTTATTTGGAAAGTGCTATTTAGTTAATTATTTTTGCAGATGATTAATAAAAAAATTCCTCACGTCCAGCAATTTATTTTAGAATTTTTTGGGTTCCAGATTACTACAGACTGTTCTGTTTTTGACAGATTCTGTTTTTCGTGTGTTGTTTGCTTTTTTTGATGAATCTATGGCTAGTAAAATAGTTTATAAACCACAGAGAAGTTGGAATACAGTAGGTTTAACACAAATATAAATATAGAATGAGTTCATTACAGTACCTTGAACTGGTCTTTTGTTTTCTTTCGCTAACGGAGCTCACGAGATTTTCTACTTTGAGTTTTGTGTTGTGAAGTTTTCAAGTTTTGGGTAAAAGATTTGATGGATTATGGAACAAGGAGTGGCAAGAGCCTAAGCTTGGGTATGCCCATGGCACCCCCAAGATAATCTAAGGACACCTAAAAGCCAAAGCTTGGGGATGCCCCGGAAGGCATCCCCTCTTTCGTCTACTTCTATCGGTAACTTTACTTGTAGCTATATTTTTATTCGCCAAATGATATGTGTTTTGCTTGGAGCGTCTTGTATGATTTGAGTCTTTACTTTTTAGTTTACCACAATCATCCTTTCTGTACACACCTTTTGAGATATCCATACATGATTTGGAATTTGTTAGAATACTCTATGTGCTTCGCTTATATCTTTTGAGTTATATAGTTTTGCTCTAGTACTTCACTTATATCTTTTAGAGCACGTTGGTGGATTTGTTTTATAGAAACTATTGATCTCTCATGATTCACTTAGATTATTTTGAGAGTCTTAAATAGCATGATAATTTGCTTAAAATCCTAATATGCTAGGTATTCAAGATTAGTAAAATTTTCTTATGAGTGTTTTGAATACTAAGAGAAGTTTGATGCTTGATGATTGTTTTGAGATATGGAGGTAATAATATCAAAGTCGTGCTAGGTGAGTAGTTGTGAAATTGAGAAATGCTTGTGTTGAAGTTTGCAAGTCCCGTAGCATGCACATATGGTAAACGTTATGTAACAAATTTGAAACATGAGGTGTTATTTGATTGTCCTCCTTATGAGTGGCGGTCGGGGACGAGCGATGGTCTTTTCCTACCAATCTATCCCCCTAGGAGCATGCACATAGTGCCGAGGTTTTTGATGACTTGTAGATTTTTGCAATAAGTATGTGAGTTCTTTATGACTAATGTTGAGTCCATGGATTATACGCACTCTCGCCCTTCCATCCTTGCTAGCCTCTTCGGTACCGTGCATTGCCCTTTCTCACATTGAGAGTTGGCGCAAACTTCGCCGGTACATCCAAACCCCGTGATATGATACGCTCTTTCACACATAAACCTCCTTATATCTTCCTCAAAACAGCCACCATACCTACCTATTATGACATTTCCATAGCCATTCCGAGATATATTGCCATGCAACCTTCCACCATTCCATTTATCATGACACATTCATTATTGTCATATTGCTTAGCATGATCATGTAGTTGACATAGTATTTGTGGCAAAGCCACCGTTCATAATTCTTTCATACATGTCACTCTTGGTCCATTGCATATCCCGGTACACCGCCGGAGGCATTCATATAGAGTGATCTTTTGTTCTAGTATCGAGTTGTAATCATTGAGTTGTAAATAAATAGAAGTGTGATGATCATCATTTTCTAGAGCATTGTCCCAAGTGAGGAATTATAAAAAAAAGAACAAAGAAAGAAAGAGAAAGACCATAAAAAAGAGAAGGCCCAAAAAAATGAGAGAAAAAGAGAGAAGGGACAATGTTTCTATCCTTTGCCACACTTGTGCTTCAAAGTAGCACCGTAATCTTCATGATAGAGAGTCTCTTGTTTTGTCACTTTCATATACTAGTGGGAATTTTCATTATAGAACTTGGCTTGTATATTCCAACAATGGGCCTCCTCAAGTGCCGTAGGTCTTCGTGAGCAAGCAAGTTGGATGCACACCCACTTAGTTTCTTTTGTTGAGCTTTCATACATTTATAGCTCTAGTGCATCCGTTTCATGGCAATCCCTACTCCTTGCATTAACATCAATCGGTGGGTGAGGGAGTCCTGGATTAGGGGGTCTCCGGACAGCCGGACTATCTCCATGGGCCGGACTGTTAGACTATGAAGATACAAGATTGAAGACTTCGTCTCGTATCCGGATGGGACTCTACTTGGTGTGGAAGGCAAGCTAGGCAATACGTATATGTATATCTCCTCCTTTGTAACCGACCTTGTGTAACCCTAACCCTCTCCGGTGTCTATATAAACCGAAGGGTTTTAGTCCGTAGGACAACAACCATAACATACAATCATACCATAGGCTAGCTTCTAGGGTTTAGCCTCTCTGATCTCGTGGTAGATCTACTCTTGTACTACCCATATCATTAATATTAATCAAGCAGGACGTAGGGTTTTACCTCCATCAAGAGGGCCCGAACCTGGGTAAAACTTCGTGTCCCCTGCCTCTTGTTACCATCCGGCCTAGACGCACAGTTCGGGACCCCCTACCCGAGATCCGCCGGTTTTGACACCGACATTGGTGCTTTCATCGAGAGTTCCTCTGTGTCGTCGCTGTTAGGCTTGATGGCTCCTACTATCATCGATAGCGGGTCCAGGGTGAGACTTCCCCCCGGACAGATCTTAGTATTCGGCAGCTTTGCACTGCGGGCTAATTCGCTTGGCCATCTGGAGCAGATTGAAAGCTACGCCCCTGGCCATCAGGTCAGATTTGGAAGTTTGAACTACACGGCCGACATCCGCGGAGACTTGATATTCGACGGATTCGAGCCACAGCCGGGCGTGCCGCACTGTCGCGATGGGTATGACCTAGCTCTGCCGCCGAACAGTACCCCAGAGGCTGTGCCCACACCAGCTCCAACCCTTAGCTCGGAGCCAGCTGTGCCAATCGAGGACAGGTGGTTAGACACCGCCTCAGGGGCTGCAGTCTCAACGGCGATCGAGCCAAACACCAGCATAATCCTCTGCGCAGCCCGTGACTCCAAGGTGCCGGACTCTTTTTCTGACTCCGAACCGCCCGTGCCCCTGCCAATCGAATCCGATTGGGCGCCGATCATGGAATTCACCACGGCAGATATCTTTCAGCACTCGCCCTTTGGCAACATTCTGAATTCACTAAGGTCTCTCTCTCTTTGTCAGGAGAGCCCTGGCCGGATTATGGCCAACAGGATTGGGATGCGGACAATGAAGAAATTCGAGGCTCACCCACCACCCACTTAATAGCCACTGTCGATGACTCAACCGAGATGCTCGACTTCGACTCCGCAGACATCGACGGTATGGACGACGATGCGGGAGGCGAAGAGGAACCACCGCCCACAGGGTGCTGGACGTCCACTTCATCATATGACGTATACATGGTGGACACACCAAAAGAAGACGACGACGAGGAATGGAAGGACGCACCGAAGGCTTGTTCCCTCGAGAAGCAGTCAAAGCGGCGGCGCAAGCGCCACGCCAAATCCCGCCTCGGCAGAAATAATGATCACAAAGACCCAACGTTGGAGCAGGGCGAACCACTGCCGGACCACGGCAATCCGGGGAATCAAACCGAACCAACCAATTCTGTCAAAGATAATAGTCTGGACGACATAACGCCGGACAGGCACCCGGAGCAGCAGAATGCTCGTCAAAGGCTTGTTTCCACCGCGAGGAGTCTGAAAAAGCAGAAGCAAAGGCTCAAGGCTGTGCAAGACACTCCAAATCAGATGGAGTAAAGTACTCAACACAGCAGCGAGGTACGGCGACAATCGCCCCAGCAAGAGCTACCCAAAGCAGAAGTTGCTACCTGAATTCGATGAGGAGGCCTCAGACCCCCCACAACCAAAAATCAAAACAGCCACCTGGCCGGATAGACGACCTCACGGCCAACATCGAGCGGCAAATAACGCCACTCACAAGCCAATACGCGATCCACGCGAGGGCTCGCACCAAAAGGATGGTGCAACTAGATCCATCTATGGACCACGCAAGCGCGCCCCAGCATACAACGTAACACAACAAACATCCGAACAACGCGGTACACCCAGATACAGGGGTGCCGCACACCCCCTATGTTTCACTGATGAGGTGCTGGACCATGAATTTCCAGAGGGATTCAAAACCCGTAATCATAGAGGCATACGACGGAACAACAGACCCTGGGGTCTGGATTGAGGATTATATCCTCCATATCCATATGGCTCGAGGAGATGATCTCCACGCCATCAAGTACTTACCCCTCAAGATCAAAGGGCCAGCTCGTCACTGGCTTAAAGGCCTCCCCGAAAACTCCATAGGAAGCTGGGAAGAGCTCAAAGACACTTTTTGGGAAAAATTTCAAGGGACTTATGTCCGACCTCCGGACGCGGACGATTTGAGCCATATAACTCAACAGCCCGGAGAGTCAGCCCGAAAACTTTGGAACAGGTTTCTTACTAAAAAGAACCAAATTGTCGACTGTCCGGACGCCGAAGCCTTGGCAGCTTTTAAGCATAGCGTCCGTGACGAATGGCTCGCCAGACACCTCGGCCAAGAAAAGCCGAGAACAATGGCAGCATTAACAAGCCTCATGACCCGCTTTTGCGCGGGTGAGGACAGCTGGCTAGCCAGATGCAGCACCAGCGACCCCAGTACATCTGAAGCTAGAGATGGAAACGGGAAATCACGGTGCAACAGCAGTAACAAACGCCGGAACAAAGAAGACAGCACGAAGAGCACGACAGTAAACGCCGGATTCAAAAACTCTCGGCCAGGTCAGCAAAAGCCGCCCTCTAAAGGCGCCAGAGACGAACTGTCCAGCCTAAACAAAATTCTGGATCAAATATGTCAGATCCATAGCACCCCCGGTAAACCTGCTAATCATACCCACAGAGAATGTTGGGTCTTCAAGCAGTCCGGTAAGCTCAACGCCATACACAAAGGGGAGGATACACCAAGCGAAGACGAGGATGAGCCTCTCAAGCAAGACACTGGGGAACAAAAGAAATTTCCACCAGAAGTCAAAACAGTAAACGTGTTACACGTGATCAAGGGAAGAAACAAAACGGCACTCCCAGAAAAATATGCCCAAGGGCCTATCACCGCGGAGTCCTGCCACTGGTCGTCTCAACCGATCACTTTCGACCATCGTGATTACTCAGCAAGTATCCGGCGTGCAGGATGGGCTGCCCTGGTATTAGACCCAATAATTGACAGATATCACTTCACACGAGTCCTGATGGACGGTGGCAGCAGTCTAAACCTGATATATCAGGATACAATCCCTGAAATGGGGATAGACCCAACAAAAATTTGCCATAGCAATACTACCTTTAAAGGAGTAACGCCAGGCCCAGTGGCTCATTGCACGGGCTCCCTGCTACTAAAAGTTATATTCGGCTCCCCCAATAACTTCCGTAGCGAACATTTAACCTTCCACATCGCTCCGTTCCAAAGTGGCTATCAAGCACAACTCGGACGCGAAGCTTTTGCTCGATTTAATGCAATACCGCACTATGCTTCCCTCACACTCAAGATGCCCGGACCACGTGGCATCATTATAGTAAATGGAAGTATTAAGCGATCTTTGCGCGCCAAAGAGAGTGCGGCTGCCTTGGCCGCCGCACACTAAAAACGGCCTCACCAACTAAAGCATTTAACAGGTCGTCAAGACCTCGGACACGGTTAGACGAGTCCAACACAGCTATATGTAACTCATACCGGACCAATGGTCACACCCCTATACAAGGGGCTCAATGCGCGCAGACAAGTGGCAATTTTTACTCAGCTTGAATTATACTTGGTTCCCTTAAAAACTATCCTTTTGCACGACAAGTTTTTCACCTAAGTTCCTCTCTTTTACAGATGATCATCGTGCTACACCCGTCCAGGATACGGCACAACGGAGACACAGACGCAGACGTGCAGCAGGGACCCGCTCCAAGGATTCTTTTTAGATTAAGACCCTGCGTAAACCTTTTTTACTGTCTCTTGTTGATACATATCCACCGAATTCTCAACAAAGTTGAGAAGGATGTTGACGTCTTGGCATGTGGCCACGCCAGAATAATGCACGTACCTGGACACAAGGGGCTTCTTACGAAGGGCACTATTTAGGCCCGGTTTATACCATAAAGACCGAATACCTTAGGGAGTGTTCGGCGTCGCGAGTTTGCCTTATATGCATCAGCTCCGAATCATTGTCTTTGGTCAAATGTTGGGTTTGCCCGGCTCCTGTGTTTTGGTGCCTTATGTTCCGCTTTACCGGCTAAGGTAGCACCAGGAGAACTATTGCGACTGTGCCTTGGTTCATCCGGACGAGCACCTCAGTAGAGAAAGCCGAAAACCGACTGTCATGATATAGCGTGAGACTGGTCAACCACTCGGTGACCTATCGGAATGTTAGAATTCCTCCGCCTTAACGAAGGGCCATTTTCTGGCCAGGCATGTACGCACCCCGCGATCGGGAGAGTGCGGAGCCACCAGGGGCTATCTAGTAGCCCCACTATCAAACTCCTATGGCTAAGTGAAAGTGTTAAAGCATTATAGTCCGGTTGCCTCGCTCGCTATGCTATCACCTCCTTAATAGGACCAAGACGTTGGGTTAAGTGTGAACACACGTTTTTTGCGAGCACCCCCGCATTTTATGCGTGGGGGTTGAAGCCGACGGCTGCAATCTTTCAGGTTATACACATGTATACATAAACGGCCGCACATGAGGCATCATACTACTTTCAGGCAAAAGTATAAACATAACCTTATAAAAATTCATAAAAGCATTGTGTTTACAATGAGAATACATATCACTCAAATGTAATATTTTTCGAGCACTGGGCCTCTATCAAACGAGCACCCTCGAGAACCTCCTCGAAATAGTGCTCGGCAGCCACCCGGCCTATGGCCGAACCCTGCGCCGCAACAGTGGTAGCGTCCATCTCCGCCCAGTATGCTTTAACACGGGAAAGGGCCATCCGCGAGCCTTCTATACACGCCGACCTCTTCATCGCATTAATGCGCGGCACCGCATCAAGGAACTGCTGCACTAAGCTGAAATAGCTATTCGGCTTTGGCCTTTCCTGCCATAGCTGATCCACAACAGACCTCATGGCGAGTCCGGACAACCTATTCAGTTCGGCCCATTCAGCTAGTTGGTCAGTCAATGAAAGCGGACGCTCTGGAACGTGGAATTGCGTCCAGAATAGCTTGTCCACTTCATGATCTGTTTGGCCTTGGAAGTACTTGTCCGCATCGGCAGCGCTCGCCGCCAAAATCCATATACGCATCTGCCGAACTCCACAGCCGATCCAGAGGGGCATACCGTGGATCTCCGAACTTCCTCCGTAACATGAAGGGTTTCCCAGCCGCAATATCCCCGGCTTCCCGCAGCTCCTTCTTCGCTCTCATAGCAGAACGGGTGTCTTTGTCCGCCGCCGTGGCCTTCTCAAGGTCCGTCGCCTTCGCTCAATTTTCTTTTTCAAGGACCCGGCAAGAGTCGGCAGTGTCTTTTAATTCTACGGCCATCTTGGCCATCTTCTCTTGGCTCTCGCAATGTGCGGCCTTCTTGGCTTTCAACTCTTCGGCCGCCTTCAAAGCAGCCGCATTACTAATCCTCGCTTGTTCCTTGGCTCGGGCAAGTTCTGCCCGCAAGGCTTCTACGGTGGCAGGTCCATCTGCAGTCACAACATATTAAAGATATAGGCATCATGCTGCTCTTACTATGTGGCGTTCACCGGATAATAACACTTACCTTGTGCCTCGTCAAGCCTCTTGTTAACAAGCTCGATGTCGGCGTCTGCCGCATCAAGTTGTCGTTTTAATTTGGTAAACTCACTAGTCCGGCTAGCCACCGGAGCTTCCACCACCTGCACATAGGGCAGTATGGTTATTGCCTGGGAATATGATCCTCTGTTCGCCGCCGTTCTCGACGACAACCAGAGTCTCAGGGGCTACTATCTACACAGGGCACACCTAACATGTGAGTACTATCACATATTATCTCACGTACCTCAAAGCCTGTCAGTAGACTCATAAAGGCTTCATGTAATCCGCTTTCGGCGGACGAGATTCTCTCCATCACCGTACCCATCAGCATACGGTGTTCTTCTGAGATGGCCGCTTGCCCCACCAACTCCCTCAGAACGTTCGACCGCGCACCAGACGGTGCCGGACTCTTTTGTATGCTCTCTTCGGGAGCCGGACACTGGGGACTTCAGGGGGCTACGGGATTATCTTCTGGCCTCACCGGATCCGGAGAGGTTCTCCGTGACGACACTTCGGGGTCGCCCGCTTCTGGAGCGGAGGAGTTTGGGGGAGGAGTTTCGCTCTCCATCATCTCTGGAAGAAGATCCCCCGAAGACGAGCTCATTTGAGAGGGGCTAAGGCCCGAACTGCAAGATATATGCGGTGGTTATTTTCTCAGAGAAAAAATATAGCATACCTTTACTATTAAAATATTTTGGATCACTTACGACTCGTTGGAGGGTTGATCCCCCCGCGGACTTTGTGCGTCAAAAGCACCCCCGGAGGCAGGACCCTCCGTGGGAGACTTATTCTCCCGTTTGGAGGCTTCGGCTTCCGGATCCTTGGAAGCAGTCCTTTTCCTCCCCCGGTCGTCCTCCTTCGTGGAGACGCTCGTTCCCTCGGTTGGAACGGGTGGCGATGGGGGCCCGCGTCCGCCCGTATTATCCCCCCAGTATCTTCCTTCAAGGGCTCCAGGCAAGGTGCGACTTCGAGCATCTTTTCCAATACCGGATTTTCCAAACCCTCAGGGAGGGGGGCCAAACACCGAATCATCTTCGCCTTTGTTAGCCAGTCCTGGTCAAAAAGTGAACTCTCAGAAATAACTTCGAATAAAAGATAGTGTGTTCGGCTAGAGGATTTCTTACTTGTTCGGCGGTGCGGTTACTGCTCAGGCCCATGACCTCGGTAATATCCGGACATTCTACTTGAGGTCCGAAGAATGACTTGTACATCTCCTCGTGCGTCAGGCCGAGGAAACTTTGAATGGCACGTGGTCCCTCTGGGTTGAACTCCCACAAGCGAAGGGGCCGGCGTTTGCAAGGCTGGACTTGACGAACCAGCATAACTTGTATTACCACAACCAAATTAAAATCTCCCTCGAAGAGATCACGGATGCGGCTTTGCAGTATTGGCACATCCTTGGCTGGACCCCAGCTCAGACCTCTGCTAATCCATGACATCAGTTGTGGTGGGGGGCCCGATCGGAAAGCGGGGGCAGCCGCCCACTTGGCACTTCTGGGAGTTGTGACGTAAAACCACTCCCGTTGCCATAATTCGAACACCTCTGGGAAGGAACCTTTTGGCCATGGAGCTCCTGCCATTTTGCCTATTGATGCGCCTCCGCACGCTGCATGTTGCCCCTCGATCATCTTCGGCTTCACTTCGAAGGTCTTGAGCCACAAGCCGAAGTGAGGGGTGATGCGGAGGAAGGCCTCGCACACGACAATAAATGTCGAGATGTGGAGAAAGGAGTCCGGAGCTAGATCATGGAAATCTAGCCTGTAATAGAACATCAAACCTCTGACGAAAGGATAGAGGGTGGGGCCTAGACCTCGGAGGAAGTGGGAGACGAACACAACGTTCTCGTTGGGTTCGGGAGTAGGGACGATCTGCCCTCGAGCAGGCAGCCGATGCGAAACCTCGGCGGTCAGGTATCTGGCCTCCCTCAACTTCTTTATGTCCTCTTCCATAACGGAGGAGGGCGTCCATCGGCCTTGAAGGCTGGATCCGGACATGGTTGAAGATCCGGAGCACCTAACCTGGGCTTTGGGTGTTGGAACTCGAGGCGGGGGAAGGGCTCGATTGAGCACGAGAGGGAAAAAGCGAAAACCTTGTCCCCTTATAAAGAGGGTGAATATCAAGCGTCCTCAACGTAGCCGTTTGGGACTTGCCTATAATCTAGGAGTCCTAGACACGGTTGGGTTACCCACGACCGCATTAATGACAATCCCATAATTAGGGGAACACGATCTCCGCTTTGGAAGGACGTGTCAATAAACCGCCTCGCGTTATGTGTGGAGTTGGTTAAAAGAAACGGTTCAAATAATCACCGGGCCATGACATAACGTCATGCTGCCAAAACAAGCCAGCAAATTAGATCTGCGTAAAAATTATTCTCTCTACGGTGGAATGTGGAACTTATTTTGCAGGGTCAGACACTATCCTTGTATTCAAATTCTTCTGTGATGTATTCGGAGAAGGAACCCGCCTTGCAATGCCGAAGACAATACTGCGCGCCGGACTCATCGTCATTGAAGCCTGGTTCAGGGGCTACTGAGGGAGTCCTGGATTAGGGGGTCTCCGGACAGCCGGACTATCTCCATGGGCCGGACTGTTAGACTATGAAGATACAAGATTGAAGACTTCGTCTCGTGTCCGGATGGGACTCTACTTGGCGTGGAAGGCAAGCTAGGCAATAAGTATATGGATATCTCCTCCTTTGTAACCGACCTTGTGTAACCCTAACCCTCTCCGGTGTCTATATAAACCGAAGGGTTTTAGTCCATAGGACAACAACCATAACATACAATCATACCATAGGCTAGCTTCTAGGGTTTAGCCTCTCTGATCTCGTGGTAGATCTACTCTTGTACTACCCATATCATTAATATTAATCAAGCAGGACGTAGGGTTTTACCTCCATCAAGAGGGCCCGAACCTGGGTAAAACTTCGTGTCCCCTGCCTCCTGTTACCATCCGGCCTAGACGCACAGTTCGGGACCCCCTACCTGAGATCCGCCGGTTTTGACACCGACAGTGGGCATCTCCATAGCCCATTGATTAGCCTCGTTGATGTGAGACTTTCTCCTTTTTGTCTTCTCCTCATAACCCCCCTTATTATATTCTATTCCACCCATAGTGCTATGTCCATGGCTCGCGCTCATATATTGCGTGAAAGTTTATAGGTTTGAGATTACTAAAGTATGAAACAATTGCTTGGCTTGTCATCGGGGTTGTGCATGATGAGAGCATTCTTGTGTGACGAAAATGGAGCATGACTAAACTATATGATTTTGTAGGGATGAACTTTCTTTGGCCATGATATTTTGAGAAGACATAATTGCTTAGTTTATTATTTTTATGTCAATATGAAATTTTGTCTTGAATCTTTCGGATCTGAATATTCATACCACAATTAAGAAGAATTACATTAAAACTATGCCAAATAGCACTCCGCATCAAAAACTATGTTCTTATCATTTACCTACTCGAGGACGAGCAGGAATTAAGCTTGGGGATGCTTGATACGTCTCCAACGTATCTATAATTTTTGATTGCTCCATGCTATATTATCTATTGTTTTGGACATTATTGGGCTTTATTATCCACTTTTATATTATTTTTGGGACTAACCTTTTAACCGGAGGCCTAGCCCAGAATTGTTGTTTTTGCCTGTTTTAGGGTTTCGAAGAAAAGGAATATCAAACGGAGTCCAAACAGAATGAAACCTTCGGGACGTGATTTTCTCAACGAACAAGACCCAAGAGACTTGGACCCTACGTCAAGACACAAAAGAGGAGGCCACGAGGAAGGGGGGCACGCCCTCCACCCTCATGGGCCCCCTGTTGCTCCACCGATGTACTCCTTCCTCCTATATATACCTACGTACCCCCAAATGATTAGATATGGAGCCAAAACCCTAATTCCACTGCTGTAACTTTCTGTATCCATGAGATCCCATCTTGGGCCTGTTCCGGAGCTCGCTGGAGGGGGCATCGATCACAGAGGGCTTCTACACCAACACCATAGCCCCTCCGATGAAGTGTGAGTAGTTCACCTCAGACCTACGGGTCCATAGTTAGTAGCTAGATGGCTTCTTCTCTCTTTTTGGATCTCAATACAATGTTCTCCCCCTCTCTTGTGGAGAACTATTCGATGTAATCTTCTTTTTGCGGTGTGTTTGTTGAGACCGATGAATTGTGGGTTTATGATCAAGTCTATCTATGAACAATATTTGAATCTTCTCTGAATTCTTTTATGTATGATTGGTTATCTTTGCAAGTCTCTTCGAATTATCAGTTTGGTTTGGCCTACTAGATTGATCTTTCTTGCAATGGGAGAAGTGCTTAGCTTTGGGTTCAATCTTGCGGTGTCCTTTCCCAGTGACAGTAGGGGCAGCAAGGCACGTATTTTATTGTTTCCATCGAGGATAACAAGATGGGGTTTTCATCATATTGCATGAGTTTATCCCTCTACATCATGTCATCTTGCTTAAGGCGTTACTCTGTTTTCATTAACTTAATAATCTAGATACATGCTGGATAGTGGTCGATGAGTGGAGTAATAGTAGTGGATGCAGGTAGGAGTCGTTCTACTTGTCTCGGACGTGATGCCTATACACATGATCATACCTAGATATTCTCATAACTATGCTCAATTCTGTCAATTGCTCAATAGTAATTTGTTCACCAACCGTAGAATACTTATGCTCTTGAGAGAAGCCACTAGTGAAACCTATGGCCCCGGGGTCTATCTTCATCATATTAATCTCCCAATACTTAGTTGTTTCCTTTGCTTTTACTTTGCATCTTTATCACAAAAATACCAAAAATATTATCTTATCATATCTATCAGATCTCACTCTCGTAAGTGGCCGTGAAGGGATTGACAACCCCTTATCGCGTTGGTTGCGAGGATTTATTTGTTTTGTGCAGGTACGAGGGACTGGTGCGTAGCCTCCTACTGGATTGATACCTTGGTTCTCAAAAACTGAGGGAAATACTTACGCTACTTTGCTGCATCATCCCTTCCTCTTCGGGGAAAACAACGCAGTGCTCAAGAGGTAGGAACTTGCAAAGATAACCAATCATACATAAAAGAATTTAGAGGAGATTCAAATATTGTTCATAGATAATCTTGATCATAAACCCACAATTCATCGGTCTCAACAAACACACGGCAAAAAGAAGATTGCATCGAATAGATCTCCAGAAGAGAGGGGGAGAACATTGTATTGAGATCCAAAAAGAGAGAAGAAGCCATCTAGCTAATAACTATGGACCCGAAGGTCTGAGGTAAACTACTCACACTTCATCGGAGAGGCTATGGTGATGATGTAGAAGCCCTCCGTGATGGATGCCCCCTCCGCGGAGCTCCGGAACAGGCCCCAAGATGGGATCTCGTGGATACAGAAGGTTGCGGCGGTGGAATTAGGTTTTTGGCTCCGTATCTGATTATTTGGGGGCACGTAGGTATATATAGGAGGAAGGAGTACGTCGGTGGAGCAACAGGGGGCCCACGAGGGTGGAGGGCGCGCCTGGTGGGGGGGGGGGGGGGTAGGCGCGCCCCCTACCTCGTGGCTTCCCTGTTGATGCTTGATGTAGGGTCCAAGTCTCCTGGATCTTGTTTGTTCGAAAAATCACGTTCCCGAAGGTTTCATTCCTGTAACACCCCGGATGTAACTTTCCATATTTGTATCCAACTCTTGCCGTTTCCGGCGCTAAGTTATATTTATTTCTCGGGTTCGGGTCTTTGTCTCCGTGTGTTGTTTTCGTTTTCATGCATCTTATATCATGTCATCTCGTGCATTGCATTTGCATACATATTCATCTCATGCATTCGAGCATTTTCCCCGTTGTCCGTTTTGCATTCCGGCGCTTCGTTCTCCTCCGGTGGCCATTTCTAGCTTTCTTTCGTGTGTGGGGATTAAACATTTCCGGATTGGACCGAGACTTGCCACGCGGCCTTGGTTTACTACCGGTAGACCGCCTGTCAAGTTTCGTATCATTTGGACTTCGTTTGATACTCCAACGGTTAACCGAGGGACCGAAAAGGCCTCGTGTGTGTTGCAGCCCAACACCCCCCAATTTTGGCCCAAAACCCACCAAACCCTGCTCCATGTCCTAGAGCGTTCGATCACGATCGCGTGGCCGAAAACCGCACCTCATTTGGACTCTCCTAGCTCCACTTATGCCTATATATGCCCCCCTCCATTTCGGATCTCGTCTTCCTCCTCCAAACCCTAAAAAAAACAGATCCATCTTCCCCCGCGCCGGGCCGGACGTGTCCGCCCGCGCCGGACGTTGTCCGCCCCGCCGCCGCACCCACTCACGCGCCGCCACGTGGGCAGCGCCCACATCGCCGCCGCCGGGCCCGCCTGGTCCGCGCGCCGGCCCCCTTGCTCCTCCTCCCGGGCCAGAGGTGGCCGTGGCCCGCGCCGCCGCCCGAGGCCACCGGCCTCCATCGCCGCCCGTAGCTCCGGTGGCCGGAGCCACCACCGCCGCCAACGCCGCCGCCTCTCCTCGCCCCGCTGCCTCCTCGCCGCGCCGCCGCGGGACGCCGCCCCCGCCGGCGCCGCCGACCGCCGCCGCCCCGGCCTCGCCCCGCCTCGCCGGCCTCCTCCCCAAGCTCCGGCTCCGGCGAGCTCCGCCGGCTGCTACAGTAACTCCGGCGCCGCCTCGGGAAGCGTGCCGATCCCGATCTGGATCTGGATCTGGGATCCCCCGGTTGACTTTTATCTCCTAACCCTAGTTTTTTATGTGATGTTTGACTGCTCGTAACTCCGCAACCGTAGCTCCGTTTTGGGCATATGATATATCAGAATCTTCGTCTCGACATGTGCATCATTTCATTCCATTGCATCATTTGCATTTGAGCTCATCTTGATTCCCTAAATGCTGTTAGAAGGAGGCTTCGTGAGTTAAATTGCAGATCCGTTAGTTCATCATGCACTTTTGTCATTTTTGCCATGTTTAATCCGTGCATGATATGCCTGTGCCCCTTTTGGATGAATTGATAAGCATTTTGTCTTCTTTCCAGAGGTGCCACCCATGCATTTTTAGGATGTGTGTGTTGTCTTGTGCAAGCTTGCGAAGAGAGGTACCTGAGATTGCTGATTTCAGGGACTTGGGGATTTTCACTAAGTCTGGGATATTTTAGTTCGTGATGCCATATGTCCAGCTTGTTTCCTAGTGATCCGTGCCTCTTTTGAGGATGATCAGTAAGGGAGTTTTGATATTTATGTTATGCTCTATCCATCCATGTCTTCGTTTGCATATATGGAGTGCTCTAGGTTGACTCAATCGAGCTCAACTTTTGCTTCGTTGTTAATCTGGGCAGATCGTCAACTTGTTTGCGATTTTGCCGATGCTACCGTTAGTGTTCCATGCATGCTATGCCTTTGTTCTTGCCATGTGTAGCTAGCATATTGTGTCTTCTTTCTGGATATATGCTTGGCTTGCCATGACTTGCACCCTAGTGAGTGCATCGAGCTCGTTTACATGCCTTCGTGAGTTATAATTTCAGCATGTCTCAGTTTTCACTAAGTCTGAAAACTGATTGTGTTCGAGCTATGTTCGTGAGCTCGGTAGAGTATTTTGTGAACCCTTTCGGCCTCAGGTCACTTTGGGTGTTTTGTTAAGCTTGTTGAGTAGCTCCATGCCATGTTCTTACTTGTCGTGTTCAGGTCATTTATCATGTTGTTTTGCTGCTCCAAAGAGAGCATCGTGATCTGAAATTTCAGGCTAGCGTTAATTTCACTAAGTCTGGAATCTGTTTTGCATATTCATTTTTGCCATGCTTATTTGAACCTCCTAATGGATGAATTTGCCTATGGCTCAGTGCTAGTGTTTTGTTAAACATCTTGTGTACATCACTGCCATGTATTTTGTTTTCATGTTTGGTGGCTGTAGCATGTTCATTTCATTGCATTTAGATGCCTACTTGCTATAAATCGCAGACCGGTGTCATATCTTAAAACGCTTGCCATTTCCAAACCGTAGCTCCGATTCCAATGATCTTTATATCGTTTTCAAGCGATTTCATCCCCTCTATCCAGTGGCACACTTGGTTTTCCATGTTAAGGCCAGGTTCATGCATTTCCTCTCATATCTTGCATTTTGCATCCCGCATCGCATCCCGCATAGCATATCATCATTGCATCATATTGCTTGGTCTTGCATGTGGTTGATTGTATCCTTGTTGCTTGTTTGTATTGTTGGGTAGAGCCGGGAGACGAGTTCGCTACCGAGGAGCCCGTTGAGTTTGCTTGTGAGGATCCAGTCAGCTTTGACAACTGTGCAGGCAAGATGATCATACCCTCGAAATCACTACTATCTTTGCTATGCTAGTTTGCTCGCTCTTTTGCTTTGCCACTGCTACGATGCCTACCACTTGCTTGTCAGCCTCCCAATTGCATGATTGAACCTCTAACCTACCATTGTCCTAGCAAACCGTTGATTGGCTATGTTACCGCTTTGCTCAGCCCCTCTTATAGTGTTGCTAGTTGCAGGTGAAGATTGGAGCCGTTCCTTTTGGAGCATCTTTTATTTGCTTGTTGGGATATCACTATATTGCTATGTTATCTTAATGCATCTATATACTTGGTAAAGGGTGGAAGGCTCGGCCTCTCGCCTAGTGTTTTGTTCCACTCTTGCCGCCCTAGTTTCCGTCATATCGGTGTTATGTTCCCGGATTTTGCGTTCCTTACGCGGTTGGGTTATAATGGGAACCCCTTGATATTTCGCCTCGATTAAAGCTTTTCCAGCAATTCCCAACCTTGGTTTTACCATTTGCCACCTAGCCTTTTCTTTCCCTTGGGTTCTGCAGACTCAAGGGTCATCTTATTTTAACCCCCCCGGGCCAGTGCTCCTCTGAGTGTTGGTCCACCTGTCAGCTACCGGTGGCCACCAGGGGCAACTCTGGGCTGGCCTACCCGTACCTAGGACAATCTGAGTGTGCCCTGAGAAAGAGATATGTGCAGCTCCTATCGGGATTTGTCGGCACATTCGGGCGGTGTTGCTGGTCTTGTTTTAACCTGTCGGAGTGTCTTGAGTTACCGAGATACCGAGTCTGATCGGAACGTCTTGGGAGGAGGTCTTTTCCTTCGTTGACCGTGAGAGCTTGTCATGGGCTAAGTTGGGACTCCCCTGCAGGGATTGAACTTTCGAAAGCCGTGCCCGCGGTTATGGGCAGATGGGAATTTGTTAATGTCCGGTTGTAGATAACTTGAACCCTAATTAATTAAAATGATTCAACTGAGTGTGTTGCCGTGATGGCCTCTTCTCGGCGGAGTCCGGGAAGTGGACACGGTGTTGGAGTTATGCTTGCGCAGGTTGTTCCTCTAGACTCTCGCTCGCGTCTTGCCTCCTCTTCTCGCTCTCTTTTGCGTATAAGTTAGCCACCACATATGCTAGTCGCTTGCTGCAGCTCCACATACTTGCCTTATCCTTCCTATAAGCTTAAATAGTCTTGATCGCGTGGGTGTGAGATTGCTGAGTCCCTGTGGCTCACAGATACTATAATTCCAGATGCAGGTCCAGGTGATTCCGCTCCAGGTGACGAGTACGAGCTCAAGTGGGAGTTCGACGAAGACTCTCAGCGTTATTATGTTTCCTTTCCCGACGATCAGTAGTGGTGCCTAGTTGGGGTTATCGATTCAGGGCCTTGTCGCATGTTGGGTTCTTTTCCATTTTGGCGCCGTAGTCGGGCCATGAGTGTTTGCTTGATGGATGTTATTTATGTACTCTGATGTGACGTGGCGAGTGTAAGCCAACTATGCTATCTCCCCCTTTTATTATGTATTACTTGGGATGTTGTAATGATTGCCTGACTTGCGACATTGCTTTCAATGCGGTTATGTCTCTAAGTCGTGCCTCGACACGTGGGAGCTATAGCCGCATCGAGGGCGTTACAAGTTGGTAATCAGAGCCATCCCCGACCTTAGGAGCCCCATTGCTTGATCGTCTTAGCAGCCGAGTTGTGTCTATAAAAAATGTTTTGAGTCCTTAGGAATTATATATCGGAGAGCTTAGGAATTCTTTTTACTTCCCAGTCTCCTCATCACTCTGGTAAGGCATCCTGACGTAGAGTTTTGACTCTTCTCTTCTCAAATTTCACTAAAAAAAATTTTTAGGATCACGCGAGTATCTTGGTTTTGTTCCGATGGTTTTGTGACGAGAACATTGTTCTTGGTGCCTCCTGTCTTTAGGGGTTGTGGCAGTGTCCCAGGGAGTTGAGCTCCGAGGTGTTGTCGTCACAATTTTATCGTTGGAATTCTAGTATACTTGAGATTTGTGCGCGACATCGAAAATCTCTTTTATGCAGTTCGTTGGTGAGATAACCTCGACACCACCCAGTACTGGGGCGGGAGTTCGGGAGTATCGCCATAACTTGTATAACGGATGCTTTTCGAAGGTTGAGATAGATGGTTTCCGAAGGTTTCCTGGTTATGTGTTGAAGGATGGATACAGCTGGATGTAGGATTTGCTAGCTTGGGTGAGATATTATGCTTCCCCTGTATCCCCAACACCTGATTGCATAACCGGGAAAATTTCGGGAATTTCATAGGTGGGAATTCAAGTAGCCTTAGGATATCTTTCCGACAGATGTATGATTTGAAATTGGGGTTCGACGTCTAGTGGTTCGCCTATTCACGGTCGATTTTACAGTGGTCTCGTTGTGTCTTAAAGAGTCCTTGGCTATGCTGACTCAGGGACGCTTCGTATGTCATGTGCACTGCCTTGTACATGATGGTGCTGTACGATCGAGCCCGTGTAGGTCCCACCACGAAAACTTCGGACGAAATTTCTATCATGTATTTGTTCCGGCTTATTCCGCAAGCCAACCCTTGGTTTTATTTCAGTTGTGGCATTCGAGTTGCTCCGACGTCATATGTTGATTCCATCCCTCGTTGTTGTACCCCTTCTACCTGATTCTTCGTGGCTTCGCAATTTAGGAATATGTGACCACTTCAAGAGAAATGCATTCGTTCATTTTGTTCGGATGTGAAGACTATATGTTGCAATTTTCATTCCGTTGGATTCAGCTTCAATATTTACCTATCAATGTGCTAATGGTGGTCAACATCTTCAGGATGGCTCCTCCAACGCGCACGACTCCGAATCCTGATCCGCCTCCACCTCCGCCTCCTCCAGAAGCATGGCAAGCTGTGATGGCCGCTACTAATGCAAACACTCAGCTGATCATGCAAATTCTCCAAGAGCGCAATCAAGGCAGTCAAGGGAATCAAGGCAGCAATCAGAGTCACTTTGCTAAACTCAACCAGTTCCTTGCTAACGGGCCAAAGACTTTCAGTAATTGTGTTGAGGCAACCGATGCTGACGATTGGCTTGTGGATCTGTGTAAGCATTTCGAGTGCAGTAACGTCAGTCCGGAGGACTTTGTGAAATTCGCTTCCTTCCAACTCAAAGATCAGGCTGCAGAGTGGTTCCAGCAGTACAAGGATTCCAGAGGTGAACGTGTTATCACTTGGGATGATTTCCGTCAAGATTTCCGCGCTCATCACATTCCGCAGAGTGTGGTTGAAAGCAAGCGTGAGGAATTCCGCAATCTGAAGCAAGGCTCTTTGTCTGTCTACGACTACAACAAGTTGTTCCAGAAGCTCGCCCGTTTTGCCAAGCAGGATGTTCCTGATGAGAAGAGCATGATCTATCAGTTCAGGGGTGGTCTTCGTGAGGAAATTCAGCTCGCTCTTGTCCTCTTTGAGCCGTTGAGATACGATGAGTTCTACAACATGGCACTGAAGCAAGAGGCTGCTCAGTTGAGGTGTGATGCTTCCAGGAAGCGAGTCAGAGATGTCACTCCTTCTTCCTCTACTCAAGTGGCCAAGCAGCAGAAGTATTGGCTTCCTCCTCCTCCGTTCCGTCAGCCGTATCAGCAGAGGAGCAAAGGTGGCAGTGGTTCTTCCCACCCACCCAACCCAGGCTTTCAGAACAAGACTTCGTCTCAAGCTCCAAGATCGAGTGCTCCGTATCACCGTCCGCTTTCCGAGGTCACGTGCAACAAGTGCCAACAGAAGGGTCACTATGCCAACAAGTGTTTCAACCAGAGGCGTCTTCCTCCTCCTCCTCCTGTCAGATCGGCAAGTACAGCTGTGGTCAAGCATAATCCTAAGCACGCCAAGGTCAATTTGATGAATGCAGCTCAGGCAGAGGACTCGTCAGATGTGATCATGGGTAACCTTCCTGTTAATGATATTCCTGCAAAAGTTCTTTTTGACACTGGTGCATCGCATTGCTTCATCTCGAGACCGTTTACAAATAGGCATGATTTGGTTTCACAAGTTTTGCCTAGTCCTTTAGCAGTTGTCTCTCCCGGCAAGCGCATGCAGGCTAACTCCATCGTTCCGGATGTTTCTATCACGATGGGCGAGTTCAAGTTTCTTGCTTCTCCTACGGTTCTCGGTGACTCGGATATTGATCTTATTCTCGGGATGGACTGGCTCTCTAAGCATAAAGCTCAGCTTGATTGTGCAGCCAGGCAGATTCAACTGACTCATTCGTCTGAGGATGTCATTGTCTTTGCCGCTCGGGATAATACCATCCAGTTGTTTTCTCTCAATGAGAAGGGTGAATTGGATGCCATCTCGCCAATTCCTGTCGTTTGCGAATATCAAGACGTTTTTCCAGAAGAACTCCCAGGGATGCCTCCAAACCGGCCGGTTGAATTTGTTATTGAACTTGAGCCCGGTACGGAACCTGTGTGCAAACGTCCCTACAAGCTCGGCCCCGAAGAGTTAAAGGAGTTGAAGAAACAATTCGATGAGCAAGAAAGATTGGGTCTCATCCAGCCTAGTACTTCTCCATGGGGTTGTGGTGTTCTTTTTGTGAAGAAGAAGGATGGATCGAGTCGACTTTGTGTTGATTACCGTCCAGTGAATAAGAAGACCATCAAGAACAAATACCCACTTCCCAACATCAATGAGCTATTCGAACAACTCAAGGGTGCTCAAGTATTCTCCAAGCTTGATCTCCGTATGGGTTATCACCAGATTCGCATTCGTGAAGAAGATATTCCCAAGACAGCATTCAGAACAAGCTTTGGTTCATATGAATACACTGTCATGTCTTTTGGCCTCGCCAACGCTCCTCCGACGTTCTCTCGCATGATGAACTTCATCTTCAACGCCTACACCAATGACTTCGTTTTGGTCTATCTCGACGACATTCTGGTTTTCTCGAAGAACAAGGAAGATCATGCCAAGCATTTGCGTTTGGTTCTCGATAAGCTCAGGGAACATCAGTTCTATGCCAAGTTCTCCAAGTGTGAATTTTGGCTCGATGAGGTTCTTTATCTTGGTCATATCATCTCTGCCAAGGGCATTTCCGTGAATCCTGAGAAGGTGTCCGCAATTGTGAATTGGGAACCTCCTCAGAACGTGAAGCAACTCCGCAGTTTTCTCGGTCTCGCAAGCTATTGCCGAAGATTCGTTGAAAACTTTCCTAAGATCGCCAAGCCTCTCTCGAATCTTCTTCAGAAGCACGTCAAGTACGTTTGGTCTCCGGAGTGTGATATTGCTTTCAACACTTTGAAAGAGAAGTTGATCACTGCTCCAGTTCTGACTCCACCTGACGAATCCAAGCCGTACGAGGTCTTTTGTGATGCCTCTCTCCAAGGTCTCGGTGCAGTTTTGATGCAAGAGAAGAAAGTTGTTGCTTATACATCTCGCCAGTTGAAGCCTAATGAGAAGAACTACCCCACTCATGATCTCGAGTTGGCGGCAGTTGTGCATGCTCTTTTGACTTGGAGACATCTTCTATTGGGAAGAAAAGTGGACATTTTCACTGATCACAAGAGTCTCAAGTACATCTTCACTCAGCCTAATCTCAACCTAAGGCAAACTCGATGGGTCGAAATGATTCAAGAGTATAACCCGAGTATTGAGTATACTCCAGGCAAGGCCAATGTGATTGCTGACGCTTTGAGCAGAAAGGCCTATTGCAACAGTCTGATTCTCAAGCCTTATCAACCCGAACTTTGTGAAGCTTTCCGCAAACTGAATCTGCAAGTTGTTCCTCAAGGTTTCCTCGCCAACCTTCAAGTTTCTCCTACCTTGGAAGACCAGATTCGCCAAGCCCAGCTTCTTGATGCTATGGTAAAAAAGGTGAAGATTGGGATTGCAAAGAGTCAGTCCAAGTACAAGTGCTACCGCCTTGATGACAAGGACACTCTCTTCTTCGAGGATCGTATTGTTGTGCCCAAAGGTGAACTTCGTAAAGTGATCATGAACGAGGCTCACAACTCTCTCCTCTCCATCCACCCTGGTAGTACGAAGATGTATCAGGATCTCAAGCAAGCTTATTGGTGGACTCGAATGAAGCGCGAGATCGCTCAATTCGTGAATGAATGTGATGTCTGCAGAAGAGTGAAGGCAGAACACCAAAGGCCAGCAGGTCTCCTCCAACCTCTTGCCATTCCAGAATGGAAGTTTGACCACATCGAAATGGACTTCGTGACTGGGTTTCCAAAGTCCAAGCGTGGCAATGATGCTATATTTTTTGTCATCGATAAGCTCACCAAAGTGGCTCACTTTCTGCCTATCAAAGAGTCAATCACTGCAGCTCAATTGGCGGAACTCTATACCTCTCGCATTGTCTCTCTGCACGGTATTCCTCAAGTGATCTCTTCAGACCGTGGCAGCATCTTTACCTCCAAGTTTTGGGATTCTTTTCAGAAGGCCATGGGCACCAACATCCGCTTCAGCACAGCTTTCCATCCTCAAACAAGCGGTCAAGTCGAGCGTGTCAATCAGATTCTTGAAGATATGCTCAGGGCTTGTGTGATCTCCTTCGGCATGAAGTGGGAGGATTGTCTTCCTTATGCTGAATTCTCCTATAACATCAGTTTTCAAGCAAGTTCGGGCAAGGCCCCCTTTGAAATTCTCTATGGCAGGAAGTGCCGTACCCCTCTCAACTGGTCTGAAACCGGTGAACGTCAGCTGCTGGGTAATGACTTAATCACAGAAGCAGAAGAAATGTGCAAAGTCATTCGTGATAACCTCAAAGCAGCCCAATCCCGCCAGAAGGGCTACTATGATAGTAAGCACCGTGATTTGGCTTTCGAGATCGGAGATCATGTTTACCTCCGTGTCTCTCCTATGAAAGGTACTCGTCGCTTCGGTATCAAAGGGAAGCTTGCCTCTAGATACGTGGGACCTTTCAAGATTGTCAGCAAGAGAGGCGACCTCGCCTATCAACTTGAGCTTCCTTCAAACTTTGCAAATGTTCATGATGTGTTCCACGTCTCTCAGCTTCGAAAGTGCTTCAAGACTCCTGACCGCACCGTTAACTTCGAGGACATTGAGCTCCAAGAAGATCTCTCCTATCGTGAGCACCCAGTTGCTATTCTTGAAGAGACTGAACGCAAGACTCGCAACAAGTCAATCAAATTTCTCAAAGTCAAGTGGTCTCACCATTCCGACCGTGAAGCTACCTAGGAACGCGAGGATCACCTCCATTCTGAGTACCCGGAGTTCTTTCAGTCCTAGATCTCGGGACGAGATCTTTTCGTAGTGGTGGAGTGTTGTAACACCCCGGATGTAACTTTCCATATTTGTATCCAACTCTTGCCGTTTCCGGCGCTAAGTTATATTTATTTCTCGGGTTCGGGTCTTTGTCTCCGTGTGTTGTTTTCGTTTTCATGCATCTTATATCATGTCATCTCGTGCATTGCATTTGCATACATATTCATCTCATGCATTCGAGCATTTTCCCCGTTGTCCGTTTTGCATTCCGGCGCTTCGTTCTCCTCCGGTGGCCATTTCTAGCTTTCTTTCGTGTGTGGGGATTAAACATTTCCGGATTGGACCGAGACTTGCCACGCGGCCTTGGTTTACTACCGGTAAACCGCCTGTCAAGTTTCGTATCATTTGGACTTCGTTTGATACTCCAACGGTTAACCGAGGGACCGAAAAGGCCTCGTGTGTGTTGCAGCCCAACACCCCCCAATTTTGGCCCAAAACCCACCAAACCCTGCTCCATGTCCTAGAGCGTTCGATCACGATCGCGTGGCCGAAAACCGCACCTCATTTGGACTCTCCTAGCTCCACTTATGCCTATATATGCCCCCCTCCATTTCGGATCTCGTCTTCCTCCTCCAAACCCTAAAAAAAACAGATCCATCTTCCCCCGCGCCGGGCCGGACGTGTCCGCCCGCGCCGGACGTTGTCCGCCCCGCCGCCGCACCCACTCACGCGCCGCCACGTGGGCAGCGCCCACATCGCCGCCGCCGGGCCCGCCTGGCCCGCGCGCCGGCCCCCTTCCTCCTCCTCCCGGGCCAGAGGTGGCCGTGGCCCGCGCCGCCGCCCGAGGCCACCGGCCTCCACCGCCGCCCGTAGCTCCGGTGGCCGGAGCCACCACCGCCGCCAACGCCGCCGCCTCTCCTCGCCCCGCCGCCTCCTCGCCGCGCCGCCGCGGGACGCCGCCCCCGCCGGCGCCGCCGACCGCCGCCGCCCCGGCCTCGCCCCGCCTCGCCGGCCTCCTCCCCAAGCTCCGGCTCCGGCGAGCTCCGCCGGCTGCTACAGTAACTCCGGCGCCGCCTCGGGAAGCGTGCCGATCCCGATCTGGATCTGGATCTGGGATCCCCCGGTTGACTTTTATCTCCTAACCCTAGTTTTTTATGCGATGTTTGACTGCTCGTAACTCCTCAACCGTAGCTCCGTTTTGGGCATATGATATATCAAAATCTTCGCCTCGACATGTACATCATTTCATTCCATTGCATAATTTGCATTTGAGCTCATATTGATGCCCGAAATGCTGTTAGAAGGAGGCTTCGTGAGTTAAATTGCAGATCCGTTAGTTCATCATGCACTTTTGTCATTTTTGCCATGTTTAATCCGTGCATGATATGCCTGTGCCCCTTTGGGATGAATTGATAAGCATTTTGTCTTCTTTCCAGAGGTGCCACCCATGCATTTTTAGGATGTGTGTGTTGTCTTGTGCAAGCTTGCGAAGAGAGGTACCTGAGATTGCTGATTTCAGGGACTTGGGGATTTTCACCAAGTCTGGGATATTTTAGTTCGTGATGCCATATGTCCAGCTTGTTTCCTAGTGATCCGTGCCTCTTTTGAGGATGATCAGTAAGGGAGTTTTGATATTTATGTTATGCTCTATCCATCCATGTCTTCGTTTGCATATATGGAGTGCTCTAGGTTGACTCAATCGAGCTCAACTTTTGCTTCGTTGTTAATCTGGGCAGATCGTCAACTTGTTTGCGATTTTGCCGATGCTACCGTTAGTGTTCCATGCATGCTATGCCTTTGTTCTTGCCATGTGTAGCTAGCATATTGTGTCTTCTTTCTGGATATATGCTTGGCTTGCCATGACTTGCACCCTAGTGAGTGCATCGAGCTCGTTTACATGCCTTCGTGAGTTATAATTTCAGCATGTCTCAGTTTTCACTAAGTCTGAAAACTGATTGTGTTCGAGCTATGTTCGTGAGCTCGGTAGAGTATTTTGTGAACCCTTTCGGCCCCAGGTCACTTTGGGTGTTTTGTTAAGCTTGTTGAGTAGCTCCATGCCATGTTCTTACTTGTCGTGTTCAGGTCATTTATCATGTTGTTTTGCTGCTCCAAAGAGAGCATCGTGATCTGAAATTTCAGGCTAGCGTTAATTTCACTAAGTCTGGAATCTGTTTTGCATATTCATTTTTGCCATGCTTGTTTGAACCTCCTAATGGATGAATTTGCCTATGGCTCAGTGCTAGTGTTTTGTTAACCATGTATTTTGTTTTCATGTTTGGTGGCTGTAGCATGTTCATTTTGTTGCATTTAGATGCCTACTTGCTGTAAATCGCAGACCGGTGTCATATCTTAAAACGCTTGCCATTTCCAAACCGTAGCTCCGATTCCAATGATCTTTATATCGTTTTCAAGAGATTTCATCCCCTCTATCCAGTGGCACACTTGGTTTTCCAAGTTGAGGCCAGGTTCATGCATTTCCTGTCATATCTTGCATTTTGCATCCCGCATCGCATCCCGCATAGCATATCATCATTGCATCATATTGCTTGGTCTTGCACGTGGTTGATTGTATCCTTGTTGCTTGTTTGTATTGTTGGGTAGAGCCGGGAGACGAGTTCGCTACCGAGGAGCCCGTTGAGTTTGCTTGTGAGGATCCAGTCAGCTTTGACAACTGTGCAGGCAAGATGATCATACCCTCGAAATCACTACTATCTTTGCTATGCTAGTTTGCTCGCTCTTTTGCTTTGCCACTGCTACGATGCCTACCACTTTCTTGTCAGCCTCCCAATTGCATGATTGAACCTCTAACCTACCATTGTCCTAGCAAACCGTTGATTGGCTATGTTACCGCTTTGCTCAGCCCCTCTTATAGCGTTGCTAGTTGCAGGTGAAGATTGGAGCCGTTCCTTTTGGAGCATCTTTTATTTGCTTGTTGGGATATCACTATATTGCTATGTTATCTTAATGCATCTATATACTTGGTAAAGGGTGGAAGGCTCGGCCTCTCGCCTAGTGTTTTGTTCCACTCTTGCCGCCCTAGTTTCCGTCATATCGGTGTTATGTTCCCGGATTTTGCGTTCCTTACGCGGTTGGGTTATAATGGGAACCCCTTGATATTTCGCCTCGATTAAAGCTTTTCCAGCAATTCCCAACCTTGGTTTTACCATTTGCCACCTAGCCTTTTCTTTCCCTTGGGTTCTGCAGACTCAAGGGTCATCTTATTTTAACCCCCCCCCCGGGCCAGTGCTCCTCTGAGTGTTGGTCCACCTGTCAGCTACCGGTGGCCACCAGGGGCAACTCTGGGCTGGCCTACCCGTACCTAGGACAATCTGAGTGTGCCCTGAGAAAGAGATATGTGCAGCTCCTATCGGGATTTGTCGGCACATTCGGGCGGTGTTGCTGGTCTTGTTTTAACCTGTCGGAGTGTCTTGAGTTACCGAGATACCGAGTCTGATCGGAACGTCTTGGGAGGAGGTATTTTCCTTCGTTGACCGTGAGAGCTTGTCATGGGCTAAGTTGGGACTCCCCTGCAGGGATTGAACTTTCGAAAGTCGTGCCCGCGGTTATGGGCAGATGGGAATTTGTTAATGTCCGGTTGTAGATAACTTGAACCCTAATTAATTAAAATGATTCAACTGAGTGTGTTGCCGTGATGGCCTCTTCTAGGCGGAGTCCGGGAAGTGGACACGGTGTTGGAGTTATGCTTGCGCAGGTTGTTCCTCTAGACTCTCGCTCGCGCCTTGCCTCCTCTTCTCGCTCTCTTTTGCGTATAAGTTAGCCACCACATATGCTAGTCGCTTGCTGTAGCTCCACATACTTGCCTTATCCTTCCTATAAGCTTAAATAGTCTTGATCGCGTGGGTGTGAGATTGCTGAGTCCCTGTGGCTCACAGATACTATAATTCCAGATGCAGGTCCAGGTGATTCCGCTCCAGGTGATGAGTACGAGCTCAAGTGGGAGTTCGACGAAGACTCTCAGCGTTATTATGTTTCCTTTCCCGACGATCAGTAGTGGTGCCTAGTTGGGGTTATCGATTCAGGGCCTTGTCGCATGTTGGGTTCTTTTCCATTTTGGCGCCGTAGTCGGGCCATGAGTGTTTGCTTGATGGATGTTATTTATGTACTCTGATGTGACGTGGCGAGTGTAAGCCAACTATGCTATCTCCCCCTTTTATTATGTATTACTTGGGATGTTGTAATGATTGCCTGACTTGCGACATTGCTTTCAATGCGGTTATGTCTCTAAGTCGTGCCTCGACACGTGGGAGCTATAGCCGCATCGAGGGCGTTACAATTCCGTTTGGACTCCGTTTGATATTCCTTTTCTTTGAAACCCTAAAATAGGCAAAAACAGCAATTCTGGGCTGGGCCTCCGGTTAATAGGTTAGTCCCAAAAATAATATAAAAGTGGATAATAAAGCCTAATAATGTACAAAACAGTAGATAATATAGCATGGAGCAATCAAAAATTATAGATACATTGGAGACGTATCAGAGGCTACGCGCGAGTCCCTCGTACCTGCATAAAACAAATAAATCATCGCAACCAACGCGATAAGGGGTTGTCAATCCCTACACGGTCACTTACGAGAGTGAGATCTGATAGATATGATAAGATAATATTTTTGGTATTTTTATGATAAAGATGCAAAGTAAATTAAAAGGCAATGAAAATAACTAAGTGTTGGAAGATTAATATGATGAAGATAGACCCGGGGGCCATAGGTTTCACTAGTGGCTTCTCTCAAGAGCATAGGTATTTTACGGTGGGTGAACAAATTACTGTTGAGCAATTGATAGAATTGAGCATAGTTATGAGAATATCTAGGTATGATCATGTATATAGGCATCACGTCCGAGACAAGTAGAACGACTCCTACCTGCATCCACTACTATTACTCCACTCATCGACCGCTATCCAGCATGCATCTAGAGTATTAAGTTCATAAGAACAGAGTAACGCCTTAAGCAAGATGACATGATGTAGAGGGATAAATTCATGCAATATGATAAAAGCCCCATCTTGTTATCCTCGATGGCAACAATACAATATGTGCCTTGCTGCCCCTACTGTCACTGGGAAAGGACACCGCAAGATTGAACCCAAAGCTAAGCACTTCTCCCATTGCAAGAAAGATCAATCTAGTAGGCCAAACCAAACTGATAATTCGAAGAGACTTGCAAAGATAACCAATCATACATAAAAGAATTTAGAGAAGATTCAAATATTTTTCATAGATAAACTTGATCATAAACCCACAATTCATCAGTCTCAACAAACACAACGCAAAAGAAGATTACATCGAATAGATCTCCACAAGAGAGGGGGAGAACTTTGTATTGAGATCCAAAAAGAGAGAAGAAGCCATATAGCTAATAAATATGGACCCATAGGTCTGAGGTAAACTACTCACACTTCATCGGATAGGCTATGGTGTTGATGTAGAAGCCCTCCGTGATCGATGCCTCCTCCGGCGGAGCTCCGGAACAGGCCCCAAGATGGGATCTCATGGATACAGAAAGTTACGTCGGTGGAATTAGGGTTTTGGCTCCGTGTCTGACCGTTTGGGATCCCATAGGTACGTAGGAGGAAGAAGTGCGTAGGTGGAGCAATAGGGGGCCCGCGAGGGTGGAGGGCGCGTCTGGGGGGGTAGGCGCGCCCCCTACCTCGTGGCCTCCCTGTTGGTTGCTTGACGTAGGGTCCAAGTCTCCTGGATCTTGTTCGTTCTAAAAATCACGTTCTCGAAGGTTTCATTCCCTTTGGACTCCGTTTGATATTCCTTTTCTTGGAAACCCTGAAATAGGCAAAAAAGCAGCAATTTTGGGTTGGGCCTCCGGTTAATAGGTTAATCCCAAAAATAATATAAAAGTGTATTATAAAGCCCAATGATGTCCAAAACAGTAGATAATATAGCATGGAGCAATCAAAAATTATAGATACGTTGGAGACGTATCAAGCATCCCCAAGCTTAATTCCTACTCGTCCTCGAGTAGGTAAATGATAAAAACAGAATTTTTGATGTGGAATGCTACTATGCATAATTTCAATGTAATTCCTCTTAATTGTGGCATGAATATTCAGATCCGAAAGATTCAAGATAAAAGTTTAATGTTGACATAGAAATAATAATACTTCAAGCATACTAACTAAGCAATTATGTCTTCTCAAAATAACATGGCCAAAGAAAGTTCATCCCTACAAAATCATATAGTTTAGTCATGCTCCATTTTCGTCACACAAGAATGCTCTCATCATGCACAACCCCGATGACAAGCCAAGCAATTGTTTCATACTTTAGTAATCTCAAACTTTATAAACCTTCACGCAATACATGAGCATGAGCCATGGATATAGCACTATGGGTGGAATAGAGTATAATGGTGGGGGTCATGTGGAGAAGACAAAAAGGAGAAAGTCTCACATCAACGAGGTTAATCAATGAGCTATGGAGATGCTCATCGATTGATGTTAATGCAAGGAGTAGGGATTGCCATGCAACGGAGGCACTAGAGCTATAAATGTATGAAAGCTCAACAAAAGAAACTAGTGGGTGTGCATCCAACTTGCTTGCTCGCGAAGACCTAGGGCACTTGAGGAGGCCCATTGTTGGAATATACAAGCCAAGTTCTATAATGAAAAATTCCCACTAGTATATGAAAGTGACAAAACAAGAGACTCTCTATCATGAAGATCATGGTGCTACTTTAAAGCACAAGCGTGGAAAAAGGATAGTAGCATTGTCCCTTTTTATTTCTTTTTTTGGGCCTTCATTTTTTTATTTGGCCTTTCTCTTTTTTTTATTGGGACAATGCTCTATTAAATGATGATCATCACACTTCTATTTATTTACAACTCGATACTAGAACAAGGTATGACTCTATATGAATGCCTCCGGCGGTGTACCGGGATATGCAATGAATCAAGTGTGACATGTATGAAAAATTATGAACGGTGGATTTTCCACAAATACGATGTCAACTACATGATCATGCAAAGCATATGACAATGATGAACGTGTCATGATAAACGGGATGGTGGAAAGTTGCATGGCAATACATCTCGGAATGGCTATGGAAATGCCATAGTAGGTAGGTATGGTGGCTGTTTTGAGGAAGATATAAGGAGGTTTATGTGTGAAAGAGTGTATCATATCATGGGGTTTGGATGCACCGGCGAAGTTTGCACCAACTCTCAATGTGAGAAGGGGCAATGCACGGTACCGAAGAGGCTAGCAATGATGGAAGGGTGAGAGTGCGTATAACCCATGGACTCAACATTAGTCATAAAGAACTCACATACTTATTGCAAAAATCTACAAGTCATCAAAAACCAGGCACTATGCGCATGCTCCTAGGGGGATATATTGGTAGGAAAAGACCATCGCTCGTCCCCGACCGCCACTCATAAGGAGGACAATCAAAGAACACCTCATGTTTCAAATTTGTTACATAACGTTTACCATACGTGCATGCTACAGGACTTTGCAAACTTTAACACAAGTATTTATCAATTTCACAACTACTCAACTAGTACAACTTTAATATCACTACCTCCATATCTCAAAACAATCATCAAGCATCAAACTTCTCTTAGTATTCAACACACTCATAAGAGAATTTTATTATTAATCTTGTATACCTAGCATATTAGGATTATTTAAGAAAATTACAATGCTATTTAATACTCTCAAAATAATCTAAGTTAAGCATGGGATAACAATAGTTTCTATAAAACAAATCCACCACCGTGCTCTAAAAGATATAAGTGAAGTACTAGAGCAAAACTATATAACTCAAAAGGTATAAGTGAAGCACATAGAGTCTTCTAATAATTTCTGAATCATGTGTGTTTCTCTCAAACAGTTTTTACAACAAAGATGATTGTGGTAAACTAAAAAGCAAAGACTCAAATCATACAAAACGCTCCAAGAAAAACACATATCATGTGGTGAATAAAAATATAGCTCCGAGTAAAGTTACCGATAGAAGTAGACGAAAGAGGGGATGCCTTCCGGGGCATCCCCAAGCTTTGGCTTTTAGGTGTCCTTAGATTATCTTGGGGGTGCCATGGGTATCCCCAAGCTTAGGCTCTTGCCACTCCTTGTTCCATAATCCATCAAATCTTTACCCAAAACTTGAAAACTTCACAACACAAAAATTAAAGTAGAAAATCTCGTGAACTCCGTTAGCGAAAGAAAACAAAATACCACTTCAAGGTACTGTAATGAACTCATTATTTATTTATATTGGTGTTAAACCTACTAAATTCCAAATTTTCTATGGTTTATAAACTATTTTACTAGCCATAGATTCATCAAAGTAAGCAAACAACACGCGAAAGACAGAATCTGTCAAAAACAGAACAGTCTGTAGTAATATGTAGCTAGCGCAAGATCTGGAACCCCAAAAATTCTAAAATAAATTGCTGGACGTGAGTAATTTATCTATTAATCATCTGAAAAAAGAATTAACTAAATATAACTTTCCAAATAAAAATGGCAGCAGTTCTCGTGAGCGCTAAAGTTTCTGTTTTTTTACAGCAGGATTAACAAGACTTTCCCCAAGTCTTCCCAACGGTTCTACTTGGCACAAACACTAATTAAACACAAAAAAACACAACCAAAACAGAGTCTAGATAAATTATTTATTACTAAGCAGGAGCAAAAAGCAAGGAATAAAAATAAAATTGGGTTGCCTCCCAACAAGCGCTATCGTTTAACGCCCCTAGTTAGGCATAAAAAGCAAGGATAGATCTAGGTATTGCCATCTTTGGTAGGTAATCCATAAGTGGCTCTCATAATATATTCATAAGATAATTTAATTTTCTTTCTAGGAAAGTGTTCCATGCCTTTCCTTAACGGAAATTGGAATCTAATATTTCTTTCCTTCATATCAATAATTGCACCAATCATTCTAAGGAAAGGTCTACCAAGAATAATAGGACATGAAGGATTGAATCTATGTCAAGAACGATAAAATCTACGGGCACATAATTCCTATTTGCAACAATAAGAACATCATTAATTCTTCCCATAGGTTTCTTAATAGTGAAATCCGCAAGGTGCAAGTTTATAGAGCAATCATCGAAATCACGGAAACCTAACGAATCACACAAAGTCTTTGGGATCGTGGAAACACTAGCACCCAAATCACACAAAGAATAGCATTCATGATATTTAATTTTAATTTTAATAGTAGGTTCCCACTCATCATAAAGTTTTCTAGGGATAGAAACTTCCAACTCAAGTTTTTCTTCATAAGATTGCATCAAAGCATCAACGATATGTTTGGTAAAAGCTTTACTTTGGCTATAAGCATGAGGAGAATTTAGCATGGATTGCAACAAGGAAATACAATCTATCAAATAGTAGCTATTATAATGAAATTCCTTGAAATCCAAAATAGTAGGTTCATTAACATCTAGAGTTTTGATCTCTTCAATCCCACTTTTATCAAATTTAGCATCAAGATCTAAAAACTCCGAATTTTTGGAACGCCTTCTAGGTAAAGGTGGATCATATTCAGTCCCATCATTATCAAGATTCATATTGCAAGACAAAGATTTAATAGGGGACAAATCAATAACTTTTAGATCTTCATCTTTATTATCATGGTCTTCCGGCTTAGCGGCCATCTTATTAACTAAGGTAGCCTGCTTATCCGAAACTTCAGCTATTAACTTCTCAAGACAAGCAATTTGGGATCTCAAACCATCAAATTCCTTGGACATATCATCGAGCTCTTTATTCATATAACTCGTAACGCTTTTTTGTTCCTTAAGCTCGTTTCTAAAGAAACTATTATGCTCAAATTGCCAGACCATAAAACTCCTAACATTGCTTTCGATATCTTCTAACCTTTTAAGGTGAAGATCACCAAATCGGGGAAGAGCCATCGTGACAAGCAAGCAATCCAACACACAAGCAAACAAGAAACGGGCAAAAAGAGGCAAATAGAGAAAGAGAGGGAGGATAGAGAGAGAGGGCGAATAAAACGGCAAGGGTGAAGTAGGGGAGAGGAAAACGAGAGGCAAATGGCAAATAATGTAATGTTGGAGATAAGGGTTTGTGATGGGTGCTTGGTATGTTTGACTTTTGCGTAGACCTCCCCGGCAACGGCGCCAGAAATCCTTCTTGCTACCTCTTGAGCACTGCGTTGGTTTTCCTTTGAAGAGGAAAGGGTGATGCAGCAAAGTAGCGTAAGTATTTCCCTAAGTTTTTGAGAACCAAGGTATCAATCCAGTAGGAGGCTACGCACGAGTCCCTCGTACCCGCACAAAACAAATAAATCCTCGCAACCAATGCGATAAGGGGTTGTCAATCCCTACACGGTCACTTACGAGAGTGAGATCTGATAGATATGATAAGATAATATTTTTGGTATTTTTATGATAAAGATGCAAAGTAAATTAAAAGGCAATGAAAATAACTAAGTGTTGGAAGATTAATATGATGAAGATAGACCCGGGGGCCATAGGTTTCACTAGTGGCTTCTCTCAAGAGCACAGGTATTTTACGGTGGGTGAACAAATTACTGTTGAGCAATTGACAGAATTGATCATAGTTATGAGAATATCTAGGTATGATTATGTATATAGGCATCACGTCCGAGACAAGTAGACCGACTCCTGCCTGCATCTACTACTATTACTCCACACATCGACCGCTATCCAACATGCATCTAGAGTATTAAGTTCATAAGAACAGAGTAACGCCTTAAGCAAGATGACATGATGTAGAGGGATAAATTCATGCAATATGATAAAAACCCCATCTTGTTATCCTCGATGGCAACAATACAGTACGTGCATTGCTGCCCCTACTGTCACTAGGAAAGGACACCGCAAGATTGAACCCAAAGCTAAGCACTTCTCCCATTGCAAGAAAGATCAATCTAGTAGGCCAAACCAAACTGATAATTCAAAGAGACTTGCAAAGATAACCAATCATACATAAAAGAATTCAGAGAAGATTCAAATATTGTTCATAGATAAACTTGATCATAAACCCACAATTCATCAATCTCAACAAACACACCGCAAAAGAAGATTACATCGAATAGATACCCACAAGAGAGGGGGAGAACTTTGTATTGAGATCCAAAAAGAAAGAAGAAGCCATCTAACTAATAACTATGGACCCGTAGGTTTGAGGTAAACTACTCACACTTCATCGGAGAGGCTATGGTGTTGATGTAGAAGCCCTCCGTGATCGATGCCCCCTCCGGCGGAGCTCCGGAACAGGCCCCAAGATGGGATCTCGTTGATATAGAAAGTTATGGCGGTGGAATTAGGGTTTTGGCTCCGTGTCTGATCGTTTGGGGGTACGTAGGTATATATAGGAGGAAGAAGTACGTCGGTGGAGCAACAGGGGGCCCACGAGGGTGGAGGGCGCGCCTGGGGGGGTAGGCGCACCCCCTACCTCGTGGCCTCCCTGTTGGTTGCTTGACGTAGGGTCCAAGTCTCCTGGATCTTATTCATTCCAAAAATCACGTTCCCGAAGGTTCATTCCGTTTGGACTCCGTTTGATATTCCTTTTCTTTGAAACCCTAAAATAGGAAAAAAACAATTCCGGGCCTCCGGTTAATAGGTTAGTCCCAAAAATCATATAAAAGTGTATAATAAAGCCCAATAATGTCCAAAACAGTAGATAATATAGCATGGAGCAATAAAAAATTATAGATACGTTGGAGACGTATCACCAATCAGTGGTCGGGTCGTCCTCCCGCACATATAGGGCCAATATAAGGGTTCAGTCTTTAGATGCTCTAAAGTCCTTTACAACCGAAAAGAACACTAATAACAAAAGGGTTCCTTGGTCGAGGTTAATGTTTGGTTGCTTTTTTCAGAAGGTTAGATGTGAGGGAACATGAGGTGGCGAGAGTGTTCTTGAGGTTGGGGAGGTTGACTTGGTTGGGAATGAGGTGCTTTCATTAATCTTGGGCCTAGGCACCATTGTATCATGACTTGCCTTTATTGCTAATTGTGTATATGCATGGTTTTCACCGGTTTTTCTTAATTAATTGTGCCTTGTTTAGTTTTTGGGTTTGATTTGCCTTATTAGCTGGACCAACTCTCTTCTTCTTAATGCCATGCCCAAGATCCCCACCCTATAACAAGGTTTTGTCAAAGACATGAATAACACAAAAGAATGGCACAATGCGTGGGTCGAAAATGAAGTAAGAAGATACATGCATGCACAAAGTCATGTGTATTACTATGAAACCCCATTGTAGCATGTACATAATATTAATGGAAAGGCAAGTTACTACGAATATCACTAAAATTATTTGGTGGAAACCAACATCAAAATGGTTACAAAAAGTTTTGTAATTATTTTTCTTGAGTTTCAAAAAGTGGTTTAAATTTTCAAAACATATTTAGTATTCTCAAGGAGCTTGTCATGATAAAAGTGCACGACATGATAATGTGATTAATTTTTCTAAGTGTAGTACACGCATACTGGAGAAGTTTATCTACCACTATATGTATATAACTGTTATTTTTTAGAGAAAATGGTCCGTAAACTTTTGAGCGGCCTTGGAGCAGTTGTCAGACCCATAATGAAGGAGGGTTGTGAAAGAAATATGCCCTAGAGGCAATAATAAAGTTGTTATTTATATTTCCTTATATCATGATAAATGTTTATTATTCATGCTAGAATTGTATTAACCGGAAACTTAGTACATGTATGAATACATAAACAAACTGATTGTCACTAGTATGCCTCTACTTGACTAGCTCGTTAATCAAAGATGGTTAAGTTTCCTAACCATATACATGAGTTGTCATTTGATTAACGGGATCACATCATTAGAGAATGATGTGATTGACTTAACCCTTCCGTTAGCTTAGCGCGATGATCGTTTAGTTTGTTGCTATTACTTTCTTCATAACTTATACATGTTCCTATGACTATGAGATTATGCAACTCCCGTATACCGGAGGAACGCTTAGTGTGCTATCAAACGTCACGACGTAACTTAGTGACTATAAAGATACTCTACAGGTATCTCCAATGGTGTTTGTTGAATTGGCATAGATCGAGATTAGGATTTGTCACTCCGTGTATCGGAGAGGTATCTTTGGGCCCTCTCGGTAATGCACATCACTATAAGCCTTGCAAGCAATGTGACTAATGAGTTAGTTACGGAATGTTGCATTACGGAACGAGTAAAGAGACTTGCCGGTAACGAGATTGAACTAGGTATTGAGATATCGATGATCGAATCTCGGGCAAGTAACATACCGATG
Source organism: Triticum urartu (assembly GCF_056163025.1). NCBI lineage: Eukaryota > Viridiplantae > Streptophyta > Magnoliopsida > Poales > Poaceae > Triticum > Triticum urartu. The sequence continues at coordinate 592,847,842 of NC_141876.1, forward strand.
ACAAAGGGAACAACGTATGTTGTTATGCGGTTTGACCGATAAAGATATTCATACATATGTAGGAACCAATATGAGCATCCAGGTTCCGCTATTGGTTATTGACTGGAGATGAGTCTAGGTCATGTCTACATAGTTCTTGAACCCGTAGGGTCTGCACGCTTAACGTTCGATGACAATCGGTATTATGAGTTTATGTGTTTTGATGTACCGAAGGTAGTTCGGAGTACCGGATGCAATCATGGACATGAAGAGGAGTCTCGAAATGGTCGAGACATAAAGATCTATATATTGGAAGGCTATGTTTGGACATCAGAATGGTTCCGGATTAGTTCGGGCATTTACCGGAGTACCGGGGGGTTACCGGAACCCCCCGGGGAGTCAATGGGCCTTATTGGGCCTTAGTGGGAGAGAGGAGGAGGCGGCTAAGGTGGAGGGCGCGCCCCCCAAGCCCAATCCGAATTGGGTGGGGGGCCGGCCCCCCTTTCCCTAGTTGGAGTAGGAAAAGAAGGAAGGGAGAGAGAGGGAAGGAAAGGGGGGAAACCTACTCCTACTGGGAGTAGGACTCCCCCCTTTGGGCGCGCCATGAGAGGGCCGACCCTCCCACCTCAACTCCTTATATACGGGGGAGGGGGGCACCCCATAGACACACAAATTGATTGTTTAGCCGTGTGCGGTGCCCACCTCCACTGATTTCCACCTCGGTCATATCGTTGTAGTGCTTAGGCGAAGCCCTGCGTCGGTAACTTCATCATCACCGTCATCACGTGTCGTGCTGACGAAACTCTCCCTCGACCTCAGCTGGATCTAAATTTCGTGGGACGTCACCGAGGTGAACGTGTGCAGATCACGGAGGTTCCGTACCTTCGGTGCTAGGACCGGTCGGTCGTGAAGACGTACGACTATATCAACCGCGTTGTCATAACGCTTCCGCTTTCGGTCTACGAGGGTACGTGGACAACACTCTTCCCTCTCGTTGCTATGCATCACCTAGATAGATCTTGCGTGTGCGTAAGATTTTTTTTTGAAATTACTGCGTTTCCCAACAGATTGCTCCGTGAAGATATATCTAACGCTTAATTTGTCACGTCGAAAACGTAGTTGCACCTCCGTCTCTCCCAAGGATGAAGCCAAATTCACTGTTGTGGGATCGGGATCAGGATGTCCGGCATGGAGAAGAGGATGGTGGGATCAACATCTGCGTAAAATGCATTGGCGCACAATGTTGTCATTGTTCGTAGCTCAGGTGTTGTTACTATTTTGTTTGCTTGTTGTATATATTTTATTTCTAATTATATCCATTCTTTTAAAAGATGTCTATACCATTTTTGCTATTGTTGCATGAGACCCAAATACACTCTAATCAATCGGACAAAGTACTTGCTATGCACCGCACTACACGGCCGCACCTATAGCTGGCCAAATAGGCCGGTTTTTTCGGGCCGGCCCGTGAGCACGCCGGCACGGCCCGTCTTGGGCCAGGCACGGCACGGGCTAAACGGGCCAGGCCCGGCACGCGGGCCGACACGGCACGGTCCGATTAAGTTTTTATTTTATTTTTTTCTACATTTATATATGGCTCAACATGTAAAAATAGGCTAAAAAACGCTCAGTGCGTCAAATAATAGGCTGAAAATATGCGGCCCACCATGCTAAACGGACCAACGTGTCGGCCCGTTTACTAACTGGGTCGTGCCTGGGCCTGGGGGTGCAGCACGCGGGCCGGCACGGCACGGCCCGCATAGTAATCGTGCCCTGGCGGGCCGTGCCGGGCCAGGCACGATTACGATGGGCCAGGCCATGCCGTGCTAGGCCGGCCCGTTTGGCCAGGTATGGCCGCACCTGCGACAAAGAAGAATCTGCCGGCCAAGTCGAGATTCCATACCGTACATACCGGCCCTAGACTTGAAAGTCTACGGGTGTGAACTGTACGATGCACTAGCAGCTAATGAGGCCACGATTTATTCAACGGTAATGGTTTTGCTTTTGGTGAGTCATCTTGGAGGTCCGCAAAGCTGCATATCAGTGATGGAGCCGCTACGAGCTCGGGTGTGAAGGTAATCCGTCATTTTTTTTTAATGGCTGCTGTGGTGGTTCCAAAGACAGATGACGGACGTTGGTGTCAAGTTCAGAGGTTTCTTCAATCTTGATTGTAATTTTTCTTCTTGGTTGTTATTTTTTTGTGCAAAGGCTAGCTTTCTGCTGTCTTTTCAGTTTTGCCAGATCGATTACGTGACTTGTACTATAATACTTATGATATAAATAAGACATGTATTACCATGAAAAAAATGAGGCCACGACATACAAGGTCGTTAGCACGTACACGTACAGATCATCAACTGAAGTACAGTGAACGGAATCCCGAGATTATTCAACCGGTAGTGTGAAATGCATGCGCGAGATTCCTCCGCACGGCCGGCCGGTACGTGTAACGTACGTCATCAATGGCCACTGCACCACCTACGCGGGGAGGCTGCCCTCCCACTCTAGCTATATATACGAAGAAGACGACCTGGCTATAGCACTTGCACCTTATACCTCCAGCTTATTCCCTCTCGGACCGCGAGCTAGCTAGCAGCTACGTGGCCGCCGGACGGCGAGGACAAGCAACTGAGCAAGGCATAGGTAGGTCGATCGGTCGGCCAAGATGTCGGTGCCGGTGGCGTACCAGGGGAACACGTCGGCGGCGGTGGCCGACTGGCTGAACAAGGGCGACAACGCGTGGCAGCTGACGGCGTCCACGCTGGTGGGCCTCATGAGCGTGCCGGGCATGGTGGTGCTGTACGGCGGCGTGGTGAAGAAGAAGTGGGCGGTCAACTCGGCCTTCATGGCGCTCTACGCCTTCGCCGCCGTCTGGATCTGCTGGGTCGTCTGGGCCTACAACATGTCCTTCGGCGAGGAGCTGCTCCCGTTCTGGGGCAAGGCCGGCCCGGCGCTCGACCAGGCCTTCCTCGTCGGCCGCGCCTCCCTCCCGGCCACCGCGCACTACCGCGCCGACGGCTCGCTCGAGACGGCCATGGTGGAGCCCTACTTCCCCATGGCCACCGTCGTCTACTTCCAGTGCGTCTTCGCGGCCATCACGCTCATCCTCGTGGCTGGGTCGCTGCTGGGCCGCATGAGCTTCCTGGCGTGGATGCTCTTCGTGCCGCTCTGGCTCACCTTCTCCTACACCGTCGGCGCCTTCTCCGTGTGGGGTGGCGGCTTCCTCTTCCACTGGGGCGTCATCGACTACTGCGGCGGCTACGTCATCCACATCCCCGCCGGCGTCGCAGGCTTCACCGCCGCGTACTGGGTCGGGCCAAGGACCAAGAAGGACAGGGAGAGCTTCCCGCCCAACAACATCCTGTTCGCGCTCACCGGCGCCGGGCTGCTGTGGATGGGGTGGGCCGGGTTCAACGGCGGCGGGCCGTACGCGGCCAACGTCGACTCCTCCATGGCCATCCTGAACACCAACATCTGCACGGCGGCGAGCCTCATCGTGTGGACCTGCCTCGACGCCGTCTTCTTCAAGAAGCCGTCCGTGGTCGGCGCCGTCCAGGCCGTGATCACCGGGCTCGTCTGCATCACGCCAGGCGCTGGTACGTGGCTATTTCATCGACCAATTCATTCATTTAATTAACTTCTTCTTAATCTCATCTCTGTGACATCTAGTAGACCATCGATCTAACATAGGAGTACTGATTAAGTTCCCCTGCCGGCACGTAATTAAGATGTGCACGTGATGGCATGCATGCATTGAGAGATTCTTCTAGTGTTACAGCCTAGTTGACCATGGATTCAAAATTGTACGCGTTGTCCGCAAGAAAATCTTATCTTCGTTCGAATTGAATGCCAACTAATCTTAGCTACTACACGTAGTGAGCAAGTTGAATAATTTACAATCATATTAGCACGATACATATAAATAATTCGAGATCTAAATAAGCAACACCAAGTTAGTGGAATCTTGATGCATATTTTTGCCGAGACCAGAGGAACTAACCTCTGGTGTGCCAATTGGTCGATCGTGTCTGTCCAAGTCGGTACTAATCACCATCTCAAGTCAAAGTCTCAACTTGACCAACTTGCGCATTAATTTGTTTTCTCTGCAAATTTTCCTCCAGACAAAATTGTATGCGTTGCACGCAAAAGTCAAAACCGGAGAAGATCAGTAGCACCATCTTACCTTTAATTTGTTCAAATCTAATGACCAAACAGCCTTAGTTAGCTCACTTGGGTGGACGTAGTCAGCACCTTCAATTTATAAATCCTAAATAACCACTGCACTAGTGAACGATTAACATCGATCAAGTAGGTGGAATCTGGATGCGTATTATGCCAGGACCCATAGGATTAGGAATCTCTAACGTCCCAGTTTATCATTTCTGCCCATGCATGTTGGTACTTATCACCATCTCAAGTCAAAGTCTCAACTCTTGACCAAGTTGCCCATTTGTTTCATCTGCGAAATTTCTCCGTAGACAAATCACATGGAAAACGAAAGAAGAACTACTAGTTCCTTTTTCACATATAATACAGTGGTTTGACACTTTTGCCCCTGGCGATACAGGTGTCGTGCAGGGTTGGGCGGCGCTGGTGATGGGCGTGCTGGCCGGCAGCGTGCCATGGTACACCATGATGGTGCTGCACAAGCGCTCCAAGCTCCTTCAACGCGTCGACGACACCCTCGGCGTCATCCACACCCACGGCGTCGCCGGCCTGCTGGGCGGCGTCCTCACCGGCCTCTTCGCCGAGCCCAACCTCTGCAATCTATTCCTTCCGGTCACCAACTCCCGGGGCGCCTTCTATGGTGGTAACGGCGGGGCACAGCTCGGGAAGCAGATCGCCGGAGCGCTCTTCGTGATCGGGTGGAACGTGGTCGTCACGTCCATTATCTGCGTCGTCATCCGCTTAGTCGTCCCACTGCGCATGTCCGAGGAGAAGCTCGCCATTGGCGACGACGCCGTGCACGGCGAGGAGGCCTACGCGTTGTGGGGCGATGGCGAGCACTACGATGACACCAAGCACGGCGCCGCCGTCGTGCCGGTGTGATTTTCTCTGCTTTTGTTACTTTGCTTCTCCTTGTTATGTCATGTGTGTCCCTTCTATACCGTGTCACCTTTTATTTTCACTTTTTCTGCCTAAAACGTGTAAATTTGTAGCTCATGTATATTCAAGGAGGATAACCCCGGTCTCTACATTGATAGTGAAACACAAAGTCATATATTATTAATTATTTAATGACGTGAGACAAAGCTAAGAATCGATGCCGAATCAACTGAATTAAGCACGGAAAAATTCAAGACCATCTCTAAAATTCTACAACGAATCCTATAACAATGAACTACAGTCCATTGGCTGACGGCCTCGTCTGCATTACGCCAGCCACAAGTACGTAGCTACGTGGTGTTATTTCACTAAGCAATGAGCGAATTCCTTATTTGGCCTGGACATTGGGCTTCTCTATTTGGCCCTAAAAAATGTTCTTCAATATTTGCTCCTGAATCTAAATTTGATGCCATTTGTGACACTTTCGTCCATTTTCTAGCTAACGGTGTTAAATGGCTGGTAAGAAGACATTTTGTTCCACATAATGTGATAAAAGCAGGAATATTAAATATTATACATCTGATTTTTAAGCATGATAAATCAAACGTTTTTATGACAAATTATTTTGTCGCGAGGATGATAATTTTCTTTAGCAAGCATGACAAATGCTAGCAAAAAAATGAACATGCACTAGTAGAAAAAGGGGTTTTTGTCCCGGTTGGTAAGGCCCTTTAGTCTCGGTTTTCGAATCAGGTAAAGGGTCGGTACTAATACCTCTCCTCTTTAGTCCCGGTCACGTGGAGCTCCACCTTTAGTCCCGGTTGGTAACACCAACCGGGACTAAAGGAAATTTTATGATTTTTTTTTTGAATTTTTTTTATTTTCAAATTTCTGAATTTTTTTAATCTCTAGTGTGTAATCACCACCCCTCATCACTGCTCAATTTATCCTCTAATCACCCCTCATCATTCCAAATCATCTAACTTCCCGAACGATCACCCATCCTCCCACTCCCCCAGCCTGAGCACGCTTAACTTCCGGATTCTATTCTCTCTCGTTTCCAAGTCTGCACTTGTTGTTTTCCTGACAATAGTAAGATGTCAATCCTATTAACCTTCATGAATTTTGCTTGAGCATGAAATGACACATTTCACTGTTTGAGTTTGAAACTATTGTTTTAAAAAACAATAATTATTTAGTAACACTAATATTTCTTGAATAATTAGTTTGACCATGGTTTGACCATAGTTTGACCAGATTTGACCAAAATTCAAAATAACTGAAATAATTATTTAGTAGCACTAATATTCTAGAATAATTAGTTTGACCATTATTTAGTAACACTAATATTCTAGAATAATTATTTCGATTTTTTTCACTCTAGATCTTAAAAGCCCCGTAACTTTTTTTCTGTTAGTTTTTTGAGGATTTTGAAAATGTTTAACGAGGTTCCCCCTGTTAAATTCGGATGAAACTTTTTTTTTAATTTTTTGACATTTCCATCATTTTCTTTTGTTTTTTCTAAAACAGAAAAGGCGGTCCACGGGGGGGGGGGGGGGGGGGGAGTTTGAAAACGGGACCTTTAGTACCGGTTGGTGGCACCAACCGGTACTACAGGTCTAACCTTTAGTCTCGGTTGGTGCCACCAACCGGTACTAATGGGCATCGCACCCTTTAGTCCCGGTTCGTGGCACGAACCGGGACTAAAGGGCCCAGGTGAACCGGGACTAATGCCTTAGCCGCACGAACCGGGATAAATGCTCACATTAGTCCCGGTTCTTGACTGAACCGGGACTAATGTGAAAACTGCCCTGGACCAAAGCCATGTTTTCTACTAGTGATGGCAAAGATTTGCCATTACTTACTAGAGAAAATCGCCATCTTCACGACATCATAAGTTTCCGTGCTAAAAAATCAGACATTTGACTTGTAGAGAAATCCAATAAAAATCATAGATAGTCTGTCTTTGATGTAATTAAATCGTGTCCGTGTGTTCTCGTCTCCTACACTCATGAGACTTCACACATGAAATTTGCACAACACTTCAGATGGCACCGTCTACACAGTATAGGCCAAATTGCAGCAGGCTGTTAGATTAGTAATCGTCGCATGATCGCGCAACAAGACGTGGTGTCTGTAGTACCTTCGACTCCGCCTTGTGTGCAACCTCACCTTTGTGGTTGTTACCTATCTGCCCCTCCTCTGCTCCTGCCACCGTAGGTCCTCGACCGACATGGTGGGAACCACAACATCCTTTGCTTTATTTTGGTGCAAGCCACTCGTGCGGTGGCGGAGGGGGCCTAGAGCGTGAATTTGGCGCTATTCCGCCATGCTCCCGTGAGTGTCACTATGGCTGACACATCAAACATGGGCCACTTCTGTTGAGGTGTTTTGCTAGGGAAAAACTAGTGTACAAACCTGTACCCGGCTTGGATCGGGTCCGGATGAACTCCTTGACATTGCCAGTCGTGATTGTAACCTTTGAGTGTTGAGTGATACAATTATTATCCTGCAAAAAGAAGTTGAAGACCTACAAATTCATACCCGAGTTATATTCCCATCCGAAGAGAGTATATAGAAGTAGCAATAATTCATTTCTCTGGTCTGCTGGCACGTAATTAAGTCGTCGTTGTGCATGTATGCATAGTGAGATTCTCAGGTCTACTTTGGATTCAAATTTGAATGAAACGCCAACCAAGCTTAGCTAGCTGCGCTTAGCTAGCATGTTGAATATTTCATAACCCTTATAGATAAATACATTATCATTGTAAAGTTAGTAAAGTAATTACTGAGCAAGCAACATCAAGTAGTAGATGGAATCTCGATGCCTATTTTGTCAGGACCCATAGGAATCTCTGGTGTCCCAGTTTTGTCGTGTCTCACCATGTCGGTACTAATGACAATCTCAAGTCAAAGTCCCAACAAGCCTTGCATTTGTTTTCTTCTGCAAATTTTCCTCGTAGACAAATTCCCATTAAAAATGGAAGAAAAATTCCGCCATGTACAGCCGAACGTACGTATCCAGCAGTGACGATGACTTGGGAGTCCGACAGTTTAACCTCGTGGTGGGTGACACGTACATACGATACATGTGTGGTGCAGGGGGGGTGGGCGTGCTGGCCGGCACCGTGCCTTGGCACACCGTGATGGTGCTCCACAAGCTTTCCAAGGTCCATCAACGAATCGTCGATGTAGCTCATGTATATTGAAGCAAAAAACTATCGGAAGTTTGATTGCAACATCGAGATGCACGTACGTATATGCAGGAAGTTGCTATTTTTGGAGCCATGAGACAAAAGCGCTGTCGCAACCGAACAACTGGCGCCGTTCAATACGGGGCTCGTCTCCTCATAGCTCCATAAACAGAGAACCAACTAGACAAGAGCAAACCTTTCCTCCCCGATCGATCGAATCGATCTTGCATGCAATGACGCCTCCGACGGCCACCTCCCTCATCCTCCTCGTCCTCGCCGCCGTCACCATGGCCGCCGCGGCGGACGGCCCGCCCGCCACCTACCTGTTCTTCGTCGACCCCACACCGCCCGGCGTCACCTGCATGCAGTACCACCTCGGCATCCTCACCGCCGCCCTCGGCAGGTACGTATACGACTCGATCGACCGTGTGTGATCCAACTCATGCGAAGCATTCATACGTTGGCGTGCGTGCGTGCATGGTGATTGTGTGTTCGTGTTGAAGCGAGGAGAAGGCGAAGGCGGCCATCATATACAACTACAAGAACGTGGTCAGCGGCTTCTCGGCGAGGGTCACGCCGGCCGAGCTCGAGGCCATCAAGAGTAAGCTCAAGCCCCTTCGATCAATTGATTGCAATCAGTTAGCTTAGCTAGATCGATGTTGATGTGGTGTACGTGGGCATGCATGCAGAGCAACCGCATGTGAACCGGGCGCTGCCGAGCGCGACGTTGCAACTCATGAGCAGCAACTTCGACGGCGCCAGCTGATCCAATCTAGTCCTGCCCATCCATTCGTCTGATTCGGGTTGTGTACCGATTCTCTGGAGAAGCGAATATCTTTTTATTTTTTATTTTGCCAAGATCGGATGATGATGTAATCTCAATAGCTAAGCTCTTACTAATTTTCATGTGTGCCTGCTGTCTATTTGTGGTTCTAGTTGTGCAATCTGCAGGAATGTGCATGTCCATGCAGATAATGCACAATCGCCCCAAAATGATTCCTTAAGCTTCAGTCAACCATCTCAGAGATCACATATACTACTAGTATTTGTTTTTGAGATTAGAGAGAGGTGAGGATTTGGTTGAAGGTCACAAAACCGATAAGTATATGTGGACATAATTTTGTTTTTGAGGACATTATGTATGGACATAATATTGTAAAGTTTTGTTTGATATTGTGGGGCTTACAGTCCTGTGCAGTTTTGCTGTTACTAGAAGCCGCCCTGTGTTTTCTCCCCTTTTGTCTTTTTTTTTGAACATCAGTACAGACGCAAGCGCTCATACATACGCACATACACTCTAACCATCCAACCACAAATTGGCCCGCTTTCTCCCCTTTTGTCTTGTGTATGTATTTTCTTTGGGCACCATTTTTATACCTCCTTTACTTTTTATGGTTGAGTTTCAGATCCACAAATGCATCTTGATTAACAATTTTTTTTCCATTTATTAAATATGTTATGTATGTGCTTCTTGATGAGACATAAATCCATGTATAATCAGATTTCCTTTTTGCAATGTTCAAATGGATATCTCGTCAATTTTTAATGTTTCTGGTCTTTGATAATCATAAACTAGAAATACGCAAACATTTCATTCTTCAACTAATGCACATAGGGGAACCAATTTTTTTTACATCGGAAACAAAAGATTTATGGAAGAACAAATATATGAACTTTTTTAAAAATTATTGATATATAGTAGACGTTGTCTTGCCTAATCAACATCTTTATTTGCTGGAAGAGGCCGATTTAGTGCCCGTAGCACCGGATATTGTTGGTCCATCCACGGTCACATCCCAAATGTTTTGAAAACTTTCAGGAAATGTATACTCAATATACCTTAAAACAATTGTCAAAATAAGTTTGAAAATGCAAAAGAGTGTTACTTAAAAAATATTATTTTTTCAAGTACCTCAATATAAATGTTCATTTATTTGAAATGAAATTTTCATCTCATGTTATCAAAAATCTGTCATGTACAGAACTATGTTCATGTATTTAAAAATACATGTATATTTTAAAGAAGTTATCTATTTCAAATACAAATCGTGCATGTTTATATATATGTTCATGTAATTTGGATTTTTTAGTTTCTCGCTACAAAAGAAAGGTAATAAAATAGTTGAAAAAAATTAAATACATAAAACGAAAAGAAAACTTGGAAAAAGGCTAAAAATAAAAATATGATTGTGGAACCAAAATAAGATTAAGTAAATAAATATATATTGAAAATACAAAGGATGAAAAAGTGGGGAAAAAAGAATGGGCTTGGCCCAGAAACTGCAGGGACCACTGAGAGCCTTTATTGGATTCCTTTTCTAGCCTTTTTGTCTTACTGCACTGATCATATTTCTCTCTTAACTCAAATTAGGGAAAGGTTTTTTCACATTTTCATGAACATTGCTAAAGTACATGACATTTTTTAGATTGCCATAATAATTTTTTTATATATCATGAATATTTTCACAAATTGTGTGAACAAAATTTCTATTTTCAGGAACATTTTTTAGAATGTTGTGAGTATTTATGAAATGGTTACGATTGATTTTAAATGTCATGAAAAGTTTTAAAATTATGTGATCAATTTTTAAAATTTCACGAATGTTTTTTGAAAATGTCATGAAAAATTTGTTAAACATATGAACATTTGTTTAATGGTACGGACATTTTTGATATTTTACACGCATTTTATAAATGTGTCAATAATTTGGTAATTGTCATGAAGCTTTTAATTAAATGTGCAAACACTTATTTGAGCGGCGTGAACATTTTTGAAATACAGAAGAATTTTTCGCAGAGTTAATAAATCAAAAATACCTTCAGTAAACATATTTTAGAGCATGTTTCCAAATACAGATATAAAGAGAAAAATGTTTAAAAAAATCGAAGACACAACATGCAAACAAACTGGCGCTCACGTGCAAGTGGTGTGGGCCGGCTGATCAACAGGACATGCTCGCTCGCTCAGTCCTCAACCTTGGTCAACAGTTCGTTCACTCGCTCACCGCATCGATCTATGGTTGACCTTTAACTTTTTCCAAAATATCCGATTGAAAAAAGTTCATGGATTTGAAAAAAAATGTTCATCAAATTGAATTGTTCATGAATTCAAAAAAAAGTTTGCAGATTTTGAGAGAATTTCACGAATAAAAAAACATGAAAATAAAAATGAAAAAAAAGAGAAAGGAAAAGAAAGGAAAACTTAAAACCTAAAGAACCGTCTGAAACCAAACGTAACCAAAGAGAAAGAAAACCAGAGAGAACATCCCGGAAAAGGGAAGGGAACATTCTAGAAGGTTCCCAAAACAGGTGATGTGAGAGACTTGACTAGGCCGGCCCAATTATGTTGCCGAAGGAGCTAGTGTAGGCGCCAGTTTGCGGATAATGAAGGAACTGGTGCCTTCAACGCTATATAGGATTTGCGTAAAATTTGTGTACTCACGCTACTTGGGGTTGGCCCTGTTAAACCTGGTTACAAGCTAGAAATTGACGTGCCCATCTTGCGCAAATTCTGTTTGGCGCTTTATGCGCCATTTTTTGTTGTTGAGAAAAGCGCTTTATGCGCCAAATACAAGCAATCTTGCAAACCGGTGCCCACATCGTACGTGAATGGGCCAGCCCATGTAAGCTGTCCATGTACGACCGTTGTCTCCGTTTTTGGGAAGCTTCCATGCAGGGTTTTGGGAAACTTCTTGCCTGTTTTTTTCTTTTCGTTTTTCATCTTTGTGTTCCCCCTTTACCATTTTTTATATTTCCTTTTTCATTTTTTTCATTTTAATTTTCTTAATTTTTTTCCTTTTTATTTTTTGCCATTTTTCTGAAAATCATGAAGTGTTTTTAAATACGTGATTTTTTGAAATTCATGAACTTTTTTGAATACAGGATTTTTTTATCAATTTCATGATTTTTAAAACTTTTTACCAATTCATAAATTTTTTTGAATTCATGAACTTTTTACAACTTCGAGAACTTTTTTCCAATTCGCGAACTTTCTTTGAATTCGCGGACATTTTTTGCACTTTGGCCAAAAAAATCATTTCTTAGAGCTTTTTTCCAAATGTGTGAGCTTTTGCCAAAAGAATAAACTGGTCAAGGTCAACTAGGTGAACCGGTCAATGGGCGACCCGGTCAACCACGTTAACTGAGCGGTCAAAAACATGTGCACGAGGAGTGTGAGCGCTAGCTTGATTAGCCGGTCCATGCGCGAGGTGTGTGCGAATGCGAGTGCGCTAACCGACGCAGAAAATAGGAGGGCTCCCCATCTTGTTGAGCAATGACAGGCCTATTATCCAATATATATTCAAGACCGTAGAGCCCATTAAGGGAAAACTAGAAATAGATTGCCCCACACCAAATCAAGTCCCTCTCTAAAAATTGATTCCGAGTAATGTTTTAGTGGCTTATGAGTGCTTCCATAAAATAAAAAAATAAAAGAGATGGCAAAGAGGGTATGTGTGCTATCAATCTTGATATGTATAAAGCTTATGACCGGGTTGAGTGGTTTTCTTTAAGGAGATTATGTTGAAACTTGGCTTCCGGGAGAATTGGGCCAATGTTATTATGTAATGTGTCTCCACCGTTGAATACCGGGTTCGCTGTAATGCAGAAAAAAGTGGCAGTTTCAAGCCTTCAAGGGGTTTACAGAAGGGAGGTCATTTAGCATCAGCGGTATGTTTAGTAAAAACTTTGTTTTGATTATAAGCATGAGGAGAATTTAACATGGATTGCAACAAGGAAATACAATCTATTAAAGAGCAACTATCATAATTAAATTCCTTGAAATTCAAAAGAGTGGGTTCATTGCTACTTAAAGTTTTAACCTCTCCAATCCCACTTTTATCAACTTTTGCATCAAGATCTAAAAACGCCGAATCATTGGGACGCCTTCTAACGAAAGTTGACTCATGTCCAGTCCCATCTTTACTAAGATTAACATTGGAAAACAAAGATTCAATAGGAGTCACATCAATGACTTTTAAGATCTTCATCATTATTTTCATGGAAACTAGAAGAACACACTTTTATAAACCAATCTCTCTTGGCACGCATCTTATTGGTTCTTTCTTTGCACTCATCAATGGAAATTCTCATCGCTTTGAGAGACTCATTGATATCATGCTTAGGTGGAATAGATCTAAGTTTAAAAGTATCAACATCAAGAGAAATTCTATCAGCGTTCCTAGCCAACTCATCAATCTTAAGAAGTTTCTCTTCAATCAGAGCAATGAAATTCTTTTGCGAACTAATAAATTCTTTAACACTATTCTCAAAATCAGAGGGCATCTTATTATAATTTCCATAATAATTGTTGTAGGAATTACCATAATTATTAGAGGAATTACTAGGAAACGGCCTAGGATTAAAATTACCTATACGTGTTTTTACCAAAATTGTTCCTGCCGACAAAATTCACATCCATAGATTCATTATTGTTTTCAATCAAGGTAGACAAAGTCATATCATTAGAATCAATAGGAGAACTCTTATTAGAAAACAATTTCATAAACTCATCCATCTTTTCACACAAAAAAATTATTTCTTCAATCGATGCATTTTTTTACTAGTGGAAGATCTTTCAGTATGCCATTGAGAATAATTAACCATAATATTATCTAGGAGTTTAGTAGCTTCTTCTAAAGTAGTTTTCATAAAAGTGTCTCCCACGACCGAATCTAAAAGATTTCTAGAAGCAAAATTCGATCCGACATAATTTTTTTGTATAATCATCCACAAATTGAAACCATGAGTAGGACAATTTCTAATCATCAATTTCATCCTCTCCAAATATTGTGCAACATGTTCATGATCAAGTTGCTTAAAATTCATAATATCGTTCCTAAGGGAGATGATCTTAGCGGGAGGAAAGTACTTGGAAATAAAGACATCTTTACACTTATTCCATGAATCAATACTATTTTTAGGCAAAGATGAAAACCAAGTTTTAGCGCAATCCCTAAGCGGGAACGGAAATAGCTTCAACTTAACAATATCATTATCCACATCTTTTTTTTTCATATCGCACAAATCAACGAAATTATTAAGATGGAATGCGACATCTTCATTGGGAAGGCTGGAAAATTGATCTTTCATAACAAGATTCAACAAAGCGGTATTAATTTCACAAGATTCCGCATTAGCATCGGGAGCAATCGGAGTACTAATAAAATCATTGTTGTTGGTATTGGAAAAGTCACACAATTTGGTGTTATCTTGAGCCATCGTAACAAAGAAATCCAACACGCGAGCACACAAAAGCAAACGAAAAGGACGAACGAAAGAGGGACGAAGAAAAGGCGAATCTTTTCGAAAATCGTTTTAGAAGTGGGGGAAAGGAAAACAAGAGGCGAATGGCTAATAATGTAATGCGAGGGATGAGTGTTTATGATGGGTACTTGGTATGTCTCGGCTTGGCGTAGATCTCCCCAGCAACGGCGCCAGAAATCCTTCTTGCTACCTCTTGAGCTTGCATTGATTTTTTCCTTGAAGAGGAAAGGGTGATGCAGCAAATTGGCGTAATTATTTTCCTCATTTTGAGAATCAAGGTATCAATCCAGTAGGAGACAACGCACAAGCCACCGAATACCTTCACAAACAAACACCAATCTTGCACCCAACGCGATAAAAGGGGTTGTCAATCCCTTCACGGTTATTTGCAACATGAGATCTGATAGAGATGGATAAACGGTAAAGTAATATTTTTGGTATTTTCGGTTTACAGAACGGAAAGTAAAAGATTGCAAAAGAACGTATATAGGAAACTAGAATTGTAGATTAGAAACTTATATGATGGAAAATAGACCCAAGGGCCATAAGTTTCACTAGAGGCTTCTCTCAAGATAGAAAATATTATGGTGGGCGAACAAATTACTGCTGAGCAATTGATAGAAAAGCGCAAAGTTATGACGATATCTAGGGCAATGATCATGAATATATGCATCATGTCCATGCCAAGTCGACCGAAACGATTCTGCATCTACTACTTTTACTCCACACATCTGAAGGAAATATGCCCTAGAGGCAATAATAAAGTTGTTATTTATATTTCCTTATATCATGATAAACGTTTATTATTCATGCTAGAATTGTATTAACCGTAAACTTAGTACATGTGTGAATACATAGACAAACAGAGTGTCACTAGTTTGCCTCTACTTGACTAGATCGCTGAATCAATGATGGTTGTGTTTCCTAACCATAGACATGAGTTGTCATTTGATTAACAGTATCACATCATTAGAAAATGATGTGATTGACTTGACCCATTCCGTTAGCTTAGCACGATGATCGTTTAGTTTGTTGCTACTGCTTTCTTGATGACTTATACATGTTCCTCTGACTATGAGATTACGCAACTCCCGAATACCGGAGTAACACTTTGTGTGCTACCAAACATTACAACGTAACTGGGTGATTATAAAGGTTCTCTACAGGTGTCTCTGATGGTACTTGTTGAGTTGGCATAGATTGAGATTAGGATTTGTCACTCCGATTGTCGGAGAGGTATCTCTGGGCCTTCTCGGTAATGCACATCACAATAAGCCTTGCAAGCAATGTGACTAATGAGTTAGTTGTGGGATGATGCATTATGGAACGAGTAAAGAGACTTGCCGGTAACGAGATTGAACTAGGTATAGAGATACCAACGATCGAATCTCGGGAAAGCAACATACCGATGACAAAGGGAACAACGTATGTTGTTATGCGGTTTAACTGATAAAGATCTTCGTAGAATATGTGGGAGCCAATATGAGCATCCAGGTTCCGCTATTGGTTATTGACCAGAGACGAGTCTCGGTCATGTCTACATAGTTCTTGAACCCGTAGGGTCCGCACGCTTAACGTTCGGTGACGATCGGTAATATGAGTTTATGTGTTTTGATGTACCGAAGGTAGTTAGGAGTCCCGGATGAGATCGGGGACATGACAAGGAGTCTCGAAATGGTCAAGAAGTAAAGATCGATATATTGGACGACTATATTCGGACATCGGAAAGGTTCCGAGTGATTCGGGTATTTTTTGAAGTACCAGAGAGTTATGGGAATTCACTGGGGAGTATATGGGCCTTATTGGGATTTAGGGGAAAGAGAGAGGGGAGGCTGCGCGCACCCCAAGGCTTAGTCCGAATTGGACTAGGGGGAGGGGCGGCGCCCCCTCCTTCCTCATCTTCTCTTTTCCCTTTCCTTCTCTCCTACTCCTACTACATGAAAGGAGGGAATCCTACTCCCGGTGGGAGTAGGACTCCCCTTGGGGCGCGCCTAGGAGGGCTAGCCTCTCCCCCTCCTACACTCCTTTATATATGTGGCCAGGGGGCACCCCATAGACACACAAGTTGATAAGTTGATCTTTTAGACGTGTGCGGTGCCCCCTCCACCATAATCCACCTCGGTCATATCTTAGCGGTGCTTATAGGCGAAGCCCTGCGTGGTAGCATCATCATCACTGTCATCACGCCGTCGTGCTGACGGAACTCTCCCTCGAAGCTCTGCTGGATTGGAGTTCGTGGGACGTCACCGAGCTGAACATGTGCTGAACTCGGAGGTGCCGTACGTTCGGTACTTGGATCGGTCGGATCGTGAATACGTACGACTACATCAACCGTGTTCTCATAACGCTTCCGCTTACGGTCTACGAGGGTACGTAGACGATACTCTCCCCTATCGTTGCTATGCATCACCATGATCTTGCGTTTTCGTAGGAATTTTTTTGAAATTACTACGTTCCCCAACAGTGGCACCCGAGCTAGGTTTATGCGTAGATGTTATATCCATGAGTAGAACACAAGTGCGTTGTGGGCGATACAAGTCATACTGCTTACCAGCATGCCATACTTTGGTTCGGTGGTATTGTTGGATGAAGTGGCCCGGACCGACATTACGGTTACGCTTACGTGAGACTGGTTCTACCGACGTGCTTTGCACACAGGTGGCTGGCGGGTGTCAGTTTCTCCAACTTTAGTTGAACCGAGTGTGACTAAGTCCGGTCCTTGTTGAAGGTTAAAACAACACTAACTTGATGAAATATCGTTGTGGTTTTTGATGCGTAGGTAAGAACGGTTCATGCTCAGCCCGTAGCAGCCACGTAAAACTTGCAACAACAAAGTAGAGGACATCTAACTTGTTTTTGCAGGACATGTTGTGATGTGATATGGTCAAGACGTGATGAGATATAAATTGTTGTATGAGATGATCATGTTTTGTTGAAGTTATCGGCAAGTGCCAGAAGCCTTATAGTTGTCTCGTTATTACATAAGATGCAAGTGCCATGTAATTGCTTTACTTTATCGCTATGCGATAGCAATAGTTGCAAAAGCAATAGTTGGCGAGACGATCATGTGACGACACATTGATAGAGATCAAGATGATGGAGATCATGGTGTCATTGAAGGAAATATGCCCTAGAGGCAATAATAAAGCTATTATTTATTTCCATATTTCATGATAAATGTTTATTATTCATGCTAGAATTGTATTAACCAGAAACATAATACATGTGTGAATACATATACAAATAGAGTGTCACTAGTATGCCTCTACTTGACTAGCTCGTTAATGAAAGATGGTTATGTTTCCTAACCATAGACATGAGTTGTCATTTGATTAACAGGATCACATCATGAGAATGATGTGATTGACTTGACCCATTCCGTTAGCTTAGCACTTGATCGTTTAGTATGTTGATATTGCTTTCTTCATGACTTATACATGTTCCTATGACTATGAGATTATGCAACTCCCGTTTACCGGAGGAACACTTTGTGTGCTACCAAACGTCACAACGTAACTGGGTGATTATAAAGGTGCTCTACAGGTGTCTCCGAAGGTACTTGTTGGGTTGGCGTATTTCGAGATTAGGATTTGTCACTTCGATTGTTTGAGAGGTATCTTTGGGCCCTCTCGGTAATGCACATCACTATATGCCTTGCAAGCATTGTGACTAATGAGTTAGTTGTGAGATGATGTATTACGGAACGAGTAAAGAGACTTGCTGGTAACAGGATTGAACTAGGAATTGAGATACTGACGATCGAATCTCGGGCAAGTAACATACCGATGACAAAGGGATAACGTATGTTGTTATGCGGTCTAACCGATAAAGATCTTCGTAGAATATGTGGGAGCCAATATGAGAATCCAGGTTCCGCTATTGGTTATTGACTGGAGTCATGTCTCGGTCATGTCTAAATAGTTCTCGAACCCGTAGGGTCCGTACGCTTAACGTTTCGATGACAGTTATATTATGAGTTTATATATTTTGATGTACCAAAGGTTGTTCGGAGTCTCAGATGTGATCACGGACATGACGAGGAGTCTCGAAATGGTCGAGACATGAAGATTGATATATTGGAACTCTATGTTTGGATATCAGAAGTGTTCCGGGTGAAATCGGGATTTTACCGGAGTACCGGGAGGTTACCGGAACCCCCCGGGAACCTAATGGGCCTTAGTGGGCCTAGGTGGAAGAGAGGAGAGGCGGCTAGGGCTGGGCCGCGCGCCCCTCCCCCCTGTCCGAATAGGACAAGGAGAGGGGGGCGGCGCCCCCCTTTCCTTCTCCTCCTCCACTACTTCCCCCTCCCAAGTCCTAATCCAACTAGGAAAGGGGGGAGTCCTACTCCCGGCGCTCCCTCTCCCTTGGCCGGCCGCACCCCCCTTGCTCCTTTATATACAGGGGCAGGGGGCACCCTAGAGACACAACAATTGATCGGTTTGATCTTTTAGCCGTGTGCGGTGCCCCCCTCCACCATAGTCCACCTCGATAATACTATAGCGGTGCTTAGGCGAAGCCCTGCGTCGGTGGAACTTCAACATCGTCACCACGCCATCATGCTGACGAAATTCTCCCTCAACACTCGGCTGGATCAGAGTTCGAGGGACGTCATCGGGCTGTACGTGTGCTGAACTCGGAGGTGCCGTACGTTCGGTACTTGATCGGTCGGATCGTGAAGACGTACGACTACATCAACCGCGTTGTGCTAACGCTTCCGCTTTCGGTCTATGAGGGTACGTGGACAACACTCTCCCCTCTCATTTCTATGCATCACCATGATCTTGCGTGTGCGTAGGATTTTTTTTGAAATTACTACGTTCCCCAATAGTGGCATCCGAGCCTGGTTTTATGCATTGATGTTATATGCACGAGTAGAAAACAAGTGAGCTGTGGGCGATATAAGTCATACTGCTTACCAACATGTCATACTTTGGTTCGGCGGTATTGTTGGATGAAGCGGCCCGGACCGACATTACGCGTACGCTTACGCGAGACTGATTCTACCGACGTGCTTTGCACATAGGTGCCTGGCGGGTGTCAGTTTCTCCAACTTTAGTTGAACCGAGTGTGGCTACACCCGGTCCTTGCGAAGGTTAAAACAGCATCAACTTGACAAACTATCATTGTGGTTTTGATGCGTAGGTAAGAACGGTTCTTGCTAAGCCCGTAGCAGCCACGTAAAACTTGCAACAACAAAGTAGAAGACGTCTAACTTCTTTTTGTAGGCATGTTGTGATGTGATATGGTCAAGACATGATGCTAAATTTTATTGTATGAGATGATCATGTTTTATAACCGAGTTATAGGCAACTGGCAGGAGCCATATGGTTGTCGCTTTATTATATGCAATGCAATCGCCCTGTAATGCTTTACTTTATAACTAAGCGGTAGCAATATTCGTGGAAGCATAAGATTGGCGAGACGACAACGATGCTACGATGGAGATCAAGGTGTCGCGCCGGTGACGATGGTGATCATGAAGGTGCTTCGGAGATGGAGATCACAAGCAGAAGATGATGATGGCCATATCATATCACTTATATTGATTGCATGTGATGTTTATCTTTTATGCATCTTATCTTGCTTTGATTGATGGTAGCATTATAAGATGATCTCTCACTAAATTTCAAGATAAAAGTGTTCTCCCTGAGTATGCATCGTTGCCAAAGTTCGTCGTGCCCAGACACCACGTGATGATCGGGTGTGATAAGCTCTACGTCCATCTACAATGGGTGCAAGCCAGTTTTGCACACGTAGAATACTCGGGTTAAACTTGACGAGCCTAGCATATGTAGATATGTCCTCGAAACACTGAGACTGAAAGGTTGAGCATGAATCATATAGTAGATATGATCAACATAGTGATGTTCACCATTGAAAACTACTCCATTTCACGTGATGATCAGTTATGGTTTAGTTGATTTGGATCACGTGATCACTCAGAGGATTAGAGGGATGTCTATCTAAGTGGGAGTTCTTAAGTAATATGATTAATTGAACTTTAATTTATCATGAACTTAGTCTTGGTAGTATTAGCATATCTATTTTGTAGATCAATAGCTCGCGTTGTTGCTTCCCTATGTTTTATATATGTTCCTAGAGAAAACTAAGTTGAAAGATGTTAGTAGCAATGATGCGGATTGGATCCGTGATCTGAGGTTTATCCTCATTGCTGCACAGAAGAATTATGTCCTTGATGCACCGCTAGGTGACAGACCTATTGCAGGAGCAGATGCAGACGTTATGAACGTTTGGCTAGCTCAATATGATGACTACTTGATAGTTTAGTGCACCATGCTTAATGGCTTATAATCGGGACTTCAAAGACGTTTTGAACGTCATGGACCATATGAGATGTTCCAGGAGTTGAAGTTAATATTTCAAGCAAATACCCGAGTTGAGAGATATGAAGTCTCCAACAAGTTCTATAGCTAAAAGATGGAGGAGAATAGCTCAAGCAGTGAGTATGTGCTCAGATTGTCTGGGTACTTCAATCGCTTGAATCAAGCGGGAGTTAATCTTCCAGATAAAATAGTGATTGACAGAATTCTCTAGTCACCATCACCAAGTTAGTAGAACTTCGTGATGAACTATAATATGCAAGGAATGACGAAAGTAATTCCCAAGATCTTTGTGATGTTGAAATCGACGAAGTTAGAAATCAAGAAAAACATCAAGTGTTGATGGTTAACAAGACCACTAGTTTCAAGAAAAGGGCAAAGGGGAGTAGGGGAACTTCAACAAGAACGGCAAGCAAGTTGCTGCTCAAGTGAAGAATCCCAAGTCTGGACCTAAACCTGAGACTGAGTGCTTCTACTGCAAAGGGATTGGTCACTGGAAGCGGAACTGCCCCAAGTATTTGGTGGATAAGAAGGATGGCAAAGTGAACAAAGCTATATTTCATATACATGTTATTGATGTGTAGTTTACTAGTGTTTATAGCAACCCCTCAGTATTTGATACTGGTCCAGTTGCTAAGAATAGTAACTCGAAACGGGAGTTGCAGAATGAACAGAGACTAGTTAAGGGTGAAGTGACAATGTGTATTGGAAATGGTTCCAAGATTGATATGATCATCATCGCACACTCCCTATACTTTTGGGATTAGTGTTAAACCTAAAATAAATGTTATTTAGTGTTTGCGTTGAGCATAAATATGATTGGATCATGTTTATTGCAATACGGTTATTCATGTAAGTTAGAGAATAATTGTTGTTATGTTTACATGAATAAAACCTTCTATGGTCATACACCCAATGAAAATGATTTGTTGGATCTCGATCGTGGTGATACATATTTTCATAATATTGAAGCCAAAAGATGCAAAGTTAATAATGATAGTGCAACTTATTTATGGCACTGCCGTTTAGGTCATATTGGTGTAAAGCGCATGAACAAAATCCATGTTGATGGACTTTTGGAATCACTTGATTATGAATCAGTTGATGCTTGCGAACCATGCCTCATGGGCAAGATGACTAAGACTCTGTTCTCCGGAACAGTGGAGCAACAGATTTGTTGGAAATCATACATACTGATGTATGTGGTCCGATGAATATTGAGGCTCGCGGCAGGTATCATTATTTTCTGATCTTCACAGATGATTTGAGCAGATATGAGTATATCTACTTGATGAAACACAAGTCTGAAACATTTGAAAAGTTCAAAGAATTTCAAAGTGAAGTGGAGAATCATCGTAACAAAAATAAAAATTTCTACTATATGATCGCAGAAGTAAAATATTTGAGTTACGAGTTTGGCCTTCAGTTAAAACAATGTGAAATAGTTTCACTACTCACGCCACCTGGAACACAACAGTATAATGGTGTGTCCGAACGTCGTAACCGTACTTTATTAGATATGGTGCAATCTATGATGTCTCTTACCGATTTACCACTATCGTTTTGGGGTTATGCATTAGAGAAAGCTGCATTCACATTAAAAAGGGTACCATCTAAATCCGTTGAGACGACACCGTATGAACTGTGGTTTAGCAAGAAACCTAAGCTGTCGTTTCTTAAAGTTTGGAGTTGCGATGCTTATGTGAAAAAGTTTCATCTTGATAAGCTCAAACCCAAGTCGGAGAAGTGCGTCTTCATAGGATACCCAAAGGAGACAGTTGGGTACACCTTCTATCACAGATCTGAAGGCAAGACATTCGTTGCTGAGAATGGATCCTTTCTAGAGGAGTTTCTCTCGAAAGAAGTGAGTGGGAGGAAAGTAGAACTTGATGAGGTAACTGTACCTGCTCCCTTATTGGAAAGTAGTTCATCACAGAAATCTGTTCCTGTGACTACTACACCAATTAGTGAGGAATCTAATGATGATGATCATGTATCTTTAGATCAAGTTACTACCGAAACCTCGTAGGTAAACCAGAGTGAGATCCGCACCAGAGTGGTACGGTAATCCTGTTCTGGAGGTCATGTTACTTGACCATGACGAGCCTACGAACTATGAGGAAGCGATGATGAGCCCAGATTTCGCGAAATGGCTTGAGGCCATGAAATCTGAGATGAGATCCATGTATGAGAACAAAGTATGGACTTTGATTGACCTGCCCAATGATCGGCGAGCTATTGATATTAAATGGATCTTCAAGAGGGAGATGGACACTGAAAGTAGTTTTACTATCTATAAAGCTAGAATTGTCGCAAAAAGGTTTTCGACAAGTTCAAGGTGTTGACTACGATGAGAGTTTCTCACTCGTATCTATGCTTAAGTCTGTCCGAATCATGTTAGCAATTGCCGCATTTTATGAAATCTGGCAAATGGATAAACAAAACTGTATTCCTTAATGGATTTATTAAAGAAGTGTTGTATATGATGTAACCAGAAGGTTTTGTCAATCCTAAAGGTGCTAACAAAATATGCAAGCTCCAGTGATCCATCTATGGACTGGTGCAAGCATCTCGGAGTTGGAATATACGCTTTGATAAGTTGATCAAAGCATATAGTTTTATACAGACTTACAGTGAAGCCTGTATTTACAAGAAAGTGAGTGGGAGCACTACAACATTTCTGATAAGTATATGTGAATGACATATTGTTGATCGAAAATAATGTAGAATTTTCTGAAAAACATAAAGGAGTGTTTGAAAAGAGTTTTTTCAAAGAAAGACCTCGGTGAAGCTACTTACATATTGAGCATCAAGATCTATAGAGATAGATCAAGACGCTTGATAAGTTTTTCAATGAGTACATACCTTGACAAGATTTTGAAGTAGTTCAAAATGGAACAGTCAAAGAAAGAGTTCTTGCCTATGTTACAAGGTGTGAAACTGAGTAAGACTCAAAGCCCGACCACAGCAGAAGATAGAAAGAGAATGAAAGTCATTCCCTATGCCTTGGCCATAGGTTCTATAAAATATGCCATGCTGTGTACCAGATCTATTGTATACCCTACACTGTTTTTGGCAAGGGAGTACAATAGTGATCTAGGAGTAGATCACTGGACAACCGTCAAGATTATCCTTAGTGGAATAAGGATATGTTTCTCAATTATGGAGGTGACAAAAAGGTTCATCATAAAGGGTTACGTCGATGCAAATTTTGACACTGATCCAGATGACTCTAAATCTCAATCTGGATACATATTGAAAGTGGGAGCAATTAGCTAGAGTAGCTCCATGCAAAGCATTGTTGACATAGAAATTTGCAAAATACTTACGTATCTGAATGTGGCAGACTCGTTGACTAAACATCTCTCACAAGCAAATCATGATCACACCTTAGTACTCTTTGGGTATTAATCACATAGCAGTGTGAACTAGATTATTGACTCTAGTAAACCCTTTGGGTGTTGGTCACATGACGATGTGAACTATGGGTGTTAATCACATGGTGATGTGAACTATTGATGTTAAATCACATGGCGATGTGATCTAGATTATTGACTCTAGTGCAAGTGGGAGAATGAAGGAAATATGCACTAGAGGCAATAATAAAGTTATTATTTATTTCCTTATTTCATGATAAATGTTTATTATTCATGCTAGAATTGTATTAACCGGAAACATAATACATGTGTGAATACAAAGACAAACAAAGTGTCACTAGTATGCCTCTACTTGACTAGCTCGTTAATCAAAGATGGTTATGTTTCCTAACCATAGACATGAGTTGTCATTTGATTAACGGGATCACATCATTAGGAGAATGATGTGATTGACTTGACCCATTCCGTTAGCTTAGCACTTGATCGTTTAGTACATTGCTATTGCTTTCTTCATGACTTATACATGTTCCTATGACTATGAGATTATGCAACTCCCGTTTACTGGAGGAACACTTTGTGTGCTACCAAACGTCACAATGTAACTGGGTGATTATAAAGGTGCTCTACAGGTGTCTCCGAAGGTACTTGTTGGGTTAGCGTATTTGAGATTAGGATTTGTCACTCCGATTGTCAGAGAGGTATCTCTGGGCCCTCTCGGTAATGCATGATGTCTACTACACAATCTTCTTCTTGTAGACGTTGTTGGGCCTCCAAGTGCAGAGGTTTGTAGGACAGTAGCAAATTTCCCTCAAGTGGATGACCTAAGGTTTATCAATCCGTAGGAGGCGTAGGATGAAGATGGTCTCTCTCAAGCAACCAAATAACAAAGAGTCTCTTGTGTCCCCAATACAAAGCTAGACCCAAGCCGGAAACTGAGTGCTTCTACTGCAAAGAAAATGGTCATTGGAAGTGGAACTGCCCTAGATATTTGGCGGATAAGAAGGATGGCAAAGTGAACAAATGTATATTTGATATACATGTTATTGATGTGTAATTTACTAGTGTTTATAGCAAACCCCTCGGTATTTGATACTAGTTCAGTTGCTAAGAGTAGTAACTCAAAATGGGAGTTGCAAAATAAACAAAGACTAGTTGAGGACGAGGTGACGATGTGTGCTCGAAATGATTCCAAGGTTGATAAGATCACCATCGCACACTCCCTTTACCATCGGGATTAGTGTTGAATCTAAAATAAATGTTATTTTGTGTTTGCGTTGAGCATAATATGATTGGATCATGTTTATTGCAAAGCGGTTATTCATTTAAGTCAAAGAATAATTGTTATTCTGTTTACATGAACAAATCCTTCTGTGGTCATACACCCAAGGTGAATGGTTTATTGAATCTCGATCATAGTGATACACATATTCATACTATTGAAGCCAAAAGATGCAAAGTTAATAATGATAGTGCAACCTATTTGTGTAAAGCGCATGAAGAAACTCCATGCTGATGGACTTTTGGAATCACTTGATGCTTGCGAACCATGCCTGATGGGCAAGATGACTAAGACTCCGTTCTCCGGAACAATGGAGCGAGCAACTGACTTATTGAAAATAATACATAGTGATGTATGCGATCCGATAAGTGTTGAGGCTCGCGGCGGGTATCGTTATTTTCTGACCTTCACAGACGATTTGAGCAGATATGGGTATATATACTTGATGAAACATAAGTCTGAAACATTTGAAAAGTTCAAAGGATTTTAGAGTGAAGTGGAAAATCATCGTAACAAGAAAATGAAGTTTCTATGATCTGATCGCGGAGGCGAATATTTGAGTTACGAGTTTGGTCTTCATTTGGAAAAATGTGGAATAGTTTCGCAACTCACGCCACCTGGAACACCACAACATAATGGTGCGTCCGAACGTTGTAATCGTACTTTATTGGATATGGTGCGATCTATGATGTCTCTTACCAATTTACCACTATTGTTTTGGGTTTATGCATTGAAGACAGCTCCATTCACGTTAAATAGGCCACCATCTAAATCCGTTGAGATGACACCGTATGAACTATGGTTTGGCAAGAAACCAAAGCTGTCGTTTCTCAAAGTTTGGGGTTGCGATGCTTCTGTGAAAAAAGTTTCAAACTGATAAGCTCGAACCCAAATTGGAGTAGTGCGTCTTTATAGGATACCCAAAAGAAACTGTTGGGTACACCTTCTATCACAGATCCGAAGGCAAGATATTTTGTTGCTAAGAATGGATCCTTTCTAGAGAATGAGTTTCTCTCGAAATAAGTGAGTGAGAGGAAAGTTGAACTTGATGAGGTAATTGTACCTTCTCCTGAATTGGAAAGTAGTTCATCACAGAAATCAGTTCTAGTGATTCCTACACCAATTAGTGAGGAACCTAATGATGATGATGATGAAACTTCAGATCAAGTTACTACCGAACCTCGTAGGTCAACCAAAGTATGGTCTGCACCAGAGTGGTACGGTAATCCTGTTCTGGAAGTCATGTCACTAGTGTTGGGGAACATAGTAATTTCAAAAAAATTCCTACGCACACACAGGATCATGGTGATGCATAGCAATGAGAGGGGAGAGTGTTGTCCACGTACCCTCGTAGACCATTAAGTGGAAGCATTATGACAACGTGGTTGATGTAGTTGTACGTCTTCACGATCGACCGATCCTCAGTACCGAACGTACGACACCTCCGCGTTCAGCATACGTTTAGCTCGGTGACGTCCCGCAAACTCACAATCCAGTAGAGCTCGAGGAAGAGTTTCGTTAGCACGATGGCGTGATAACAATGTGGATGAAGCTACCGTGACAGGAGTTCGCCTAAGCACCACTACAGTATGACCAAGGTGTATTATGGTGGAGGGGGGCACCGCACATGGCTGGGAGAGATCTTTGTGATCAACTTGTGTGTCTCGAGGTGCCCCCCTTCCCCTGTATATAAAGGAGTAAGGGGGAGGCCGGCCGACCCTTGTTGGTGCGCCAGGAGGAGGAATCCTCCTCCTAGTAGGAGTAGGATTCCCATCTTTCCTACTCCTACTAAGAGGGGGAAAGGAAGGGAGAGAAAGAGAAGGAAAGGGGGGCGCCGCCCCCCTCTCCTAGTCCAATTCAGACAGAGGGGAGGAGGTGCGCTGCCTGCCCTAGGCCGGCCCCTCTCTCTTTCCCTTATGGCCCAACAAGGCCCATTAGCCCCCGGGGGGTTCCGGTAACCCCTCTGGTACTCCGGTAAAATCCCGATTTACTCGGAACTCTTCCGATGTACAAATGTAGGCTTCCAATATATCAATCTTCATGTCTCGACCATTTAGAGACTCCTCGTCATGTCCGTGATCATATTCGGGACTCCGAACTACCTTCGTTACATCAAAACATATAAACTCATAAAACTGATCGTCACATAACTTTAAGCGTGCGGACCCTACGGGTTCGAGAACTATGTAGACATGACTGAGACATGTCACCGGTCAATAACCAATAGCGGAATCTGGATGCTCATATTGGTTCCTACATATTCTACGAAGATCTTTATCGGTCAAACCACATAACACTATATGTTGTTCTCTTTGTCATCGATATGTTACTTGCCCGAGATTCGATCGTCGGTATCTCAATACCTAGTTCAATCTCGTTATTGGCAAGTCTCTTTACTCGTTTCGTAATGCACTATCCCGCAACTAACTCATTAGTTGCATTGCTTTCAAGGCTTATAGTGATGTGCATTACCGAGAGGGCCCAGAGATACCTCTCCGACAATCGGAGTGACAAATCCTAATCTTGATCTATGCCAACTCAACAAGTACCATCGGAGACACCTGTAGAGCAGCTTTATAATCACCAAGTTACGTTGTGACGTTTGGTACACACAAAGTGTTCTTCCGGTATTCGGGAGTTGCATAATCTCATAGTCATAAGAACATGTATAAGTCATGAAGAAAGCAATATTAGTAAACACAAACGATCAAGTGCTAAGCTAACGGAATGGGTCAAGTCAATCACATCATTCTCCTAATGATGTGATCCCATTGATCAAATAAGAACTCATGTCTATGGTTTGGAAAATTGACCATCTTTGATCAATGAGCTAGTCAAGTAGAGGCATACTAGTGACACTATGTTTGTCTATGTATTCACACATGTATTATGTTTCCGGTTAATACAATTCTAGCATGAATAATAAACATTTATCATGAAATAAGGAAATAAATAATAACTTTATTATTGCCTCTAGGGCATATTTCCTTCAGTCTTCCACTTACACTAGAGTCAATAATCTAGATTACACAGTAATGATTTGAACACCCATGGAGCCTTGGTGCTGATCATGTTTTGCTCGTGGGAGAGTCTTAGTCAACGGGTCTGCAACATTCAGATCCGTATATATCTTGCAAATCTCTATGTCTCCCACATGGACTTGATCCCGGATGGAGTTGAAGCGTCTCTTCATGTGCTTGGTTCTCTTGTGAAATCTGCACTACTAGGAAAAGGGCTATAGATGAAATGGATATTAATGGCGCACCTGACATGTGGTGTGCCACTACAATACAGCAGTGGCGCACCATGTACAGGTACACCATTAGTGTGGAAGACACTAATGGCGCACCAGGTACATGGTGCGCCACTAGTAACATTTTTTTTCATTTTTCCAAACATACTAATGGCGCATCATGTAGTCAGTGCGCCATTACTAGTTAAAACTAGTAATGGCGCACTGTCCACAGGTGCGCCATTACTAAGTTTCCCCCCTAGCTAATGGCGCACCGCCAGGGGGTGCGCCATTAGTAATCTTCCCCCTAGCTAATTCTCCCAATCCCTTCGTCCCTCCCTCCACTTCCCCCCTCGCTCGACACCCGCTCCGACGACCCCCGCGCCCCGCCTCGCCGCCGACCCACTGCGCCGCCGCCCCACCCACGTCGCCGCCGTCGCCGAAAGCCTCCCCGCACCGGCCCCTGCACTGCGCCGCCACCCCACCCACGTCGCCGCCGTCGCCGATAGCCTCCCCGCGTCGGCCCCTACACTGCGCCGCCTCTACCTCAGCCCGGGCACGGGGTGCAGGACGACGACCGCGGCCGCCGGCCTCCCCACAACCAACCGAGGCATCCCTGCATCCCTTCGCCGCCGCCGCCGACCCCGACCCCAACCCTGACCCCGACCCCTCCGGCGACCAGCTGCGCCCGCCCAGGTACCTCTCCTCCTTCCTCCTTCCTCCCTCTCCACCCTTACTCCCCATTCCCTGTCCATGAATGATTTTAGCACCACACATATTGTTCCCCTGCCCATGAACGATTATTCAGAGAACAGTTAGGTTTTTGATTTTTTTAGTAAGTGTTTGTGTCAGTGACAGGTACAATGAAAAATCAAACCTTCATATATTGTCCTTACAATCTGAACATAGTCGTGTATCATGTCTTGATAAATAGTTCCACCTGGCATCAAATTCATAGAGTCGTCATACGACACATCAGATTCTGTTAAGATAGTGAATTTTTTAATCAAATGCAAGCGCACAGTGCAAGGAAAATTTAGATTAAGACTTCATATGCATCTGATTGAATCATACCAGCCTGGCAATATCCCAAATTGTAAGGGAACGATTCCTTATCAAATGCTAGATATTCTTTGGCATGAAACCTGCTTCAGAAAATAATCAACATGGCTAGACCTAACAACTAACACACTGTTTCAGGGAGACATCATATTTCTAGTGGCATAGTAAAGATCATATCTCAACGGAAACAATCTTTTCACAATCCTATGATCAAAATGCTTAGTCCTACCTATCTAACTAGACTAACAAGACCCCGCAAAAGAAGGACCTCGACTAACAAGAGCTTAGAAAGTCGTATCTCCATTTTACTTTCTCCAAGAGGCAGCTAACTTCTATTTTAAGTTTGCAAGCAATTAATTTTATGCTGTAAGTACAGATTGGCATGCTAAAGTCAACAAATTGTGATGCTACCAAACCAGCCCAGATCGTAAAAACTGTTGTGTTATAGTTATCGAAAAGAAGCTCGAATCTTAACAATAAGCAGTACACTTGCTCAGAGTTTAAGTTTACTGAACCTATTCATTTTTGTGGACTTAGTGAACATGATAAGACAAGCCAGATGCTCTATTTTTAATTAACAGTAATCCATGATCAACAACAGTTTCTTTCACTAATTTTCAGTTAACAACAATCCATGATTTTTTTTCAGCTAAAACTATTGATGATTTTTTGTTGGGTGACCTATTATATCTGGAATGGAAGCTCACATAAGCTGAGCTGATTTTTGTCCATATGAAAGAAGAGGACCATATGGTGTGTGGCCTTTTCATCCATATGAAAGTAGAGGCCCTTGAGTTTGCTGGGTTTTGTCTCCGACCATCGTGTCATGATGATTTTGCAGGTACCCCGAGAGGCCCTTGAGTTTGCCGGAATGTCGATTAACTTCCGTTCCGGCAAATTCGGGTACTACATATGTCCTATTTTTAGTAAAGGTCATGCTGAAATTTTTCGTGAATTTTAGCATGAATTTGCTAAAAATAGGACATATGGGGTACTTGATACAAATGCGTGGGCCGGGGTATCTTAGTACTTAATTAAGTAGGATCAACTGCCTCTTGTGTTATACATATAGAAGTGTGATATCAACTCATAGTTATTACTAATGTCAGTTGCTCGTCATCGATAAACCCTAATCTGGAAGAGGAACCACTCATCCTATGTAGTTTTGAATTATGAACGTAGGAAATGTCATCATCGGACGACGAAAGTCTCCCGGGGGAGTGCGACTGGTGCCACGACGATCGAGGTTTGTGCGACAGGCCTCACCTGGACGATGATCGGCGCTTCAGCATTAAGCTCGAGGAGACCTTCGAAGTTGAAACGGTACGCAACGACGACAATTGTTTTTTTCATAATTAAGCATGACTTTAACTATTTCAACGTGTAATTTTCATCTTTTACAATTCGAGTATAGCTTATCCCATGCCATGCAAGATGCTATGTCTTGGAGAGGATGGATTTTGAAGACCATGAAATTTCTGAAACAAAGAAAATTCACCTAAGGACTCATCACGATGTGGACTTTGAAGTAAATCTGTATAATTCTGAGAGCGTAACCCATTTTGGTTGCAAAAATTGGGAAGCATTTTGCAAGATGTATGGTTTTGATGAGGGTATGCTTATCACCATGGATCTTGGTAATCCTGACATCGACCAAGACAATATGGACATTTGGGTCCTTGTTGATACGCCTCTAGTTCTACCGCTATGTGAGTTTCTCAAACATAGTTATTAGCTAATTTATATTGTTTATTTCAAAATAGTTGACAGCTTATTTCCATTGACAGCTTATTTTTAGTGTTCAAAGAATGTGCGGGAGATGGTAGACAAAACCCACCACACCGATGGCTCCGAATTAACAACTTACAAGGAGAAAAATCATCTGGTTGGATTTTGTACTGACATTGAGAATTACAATATCTACAATCAAACTCCTCAACATTATGGTCAATACGTGCCACTAGTGCATGTGTTCAACTACGGTAACTACCATGGAGATACCCTGGTAAAAATTTTACTATTACGACATCCGTGCATCTTTTGTATACTTCTAAAATTAGTACATCATTGCTAACTATGAAGTTATTACTATGTTTTTCAACAGATAATCCCAGAGAATTGTGTGCCTCATTTGATGTATAAGAAAGGTAGTCTTAATGTTTTGAACATACAGCCAGGTCATCCTACGAATCTCAACTGTCAATACGAGATTTCTAAAAGAAGTGGAGACATGAAAATCAAAGGATGGAAAAAATGTATGGACAGTCATAAGGAGGTTCTTGGAAGAAAAAGGAAGCGAAGCGCAAGAATTGGAGACAGGATGTTCTCCATTCTCCATAATGGAGAGTCAGGGTCTATATTGTTTTATGATATTTTACCTTAACTAGGGTATTTAGGTCCTGCCTAATACTAATGATCATGTGCTAAGAACAATTAAGTAGGGTTGGTTCGATGACTATCAAGATGATGATCGTATGACTTGTTATTAATAAAGAGTAGAAGTTGTATGATGATGATTAGTAGGACTTGTTAGGATTAGTATTACTTCCGACAAACTCCCTACTCGCGGTCTCGAGACTTGTAATGTTCTATCTTTGTTCGGTCTTTTGAATTCAGAGACTAATATGATGAATTGTATTAGGAGACTAATCTTCTATTGTATTCGATGAATCTACTCTTGCTGTGTGGTGCTGTCTATATTCTGTCCAATAATATATTTTGTAACTTGTGCAAAAATCAGAAAAGTAAAAAAACCTAATATTCATACTAATGGCGCATCACCCCACAGTGCGCCATTAGTATGCCAAAGCACATGGGTAAATATGGCATACTAATGGCGCATGTTGGTCTATACTAATGGCGCACGGCGTGGTGCGCCATTAGTATACCAGATACTAATGGCGCACCAGTGGTGCGCCATTAGTATATAATACTAGTGGCGTGGTACTAGTGACGCACCAGTAGTGCGCCATTAGTAGGCAAAACTGGTGCGCCACTAGTAGGCCTTTTCCTAGTAGTGCTGGATTCCTTTGCCAAGGCAATTGCACCAGTATTGTCACAAAAGATTTTCATTGGACCTGATGCACTAGGTATGACACCTAGATCGGATATGAACTCCTTCATCCAGACTCCTTCATTTGCTGCTTCCGAAGCAGCAATGTACTCCGCTTCACATGTAGATCCCGCCACGACGCTCTATTTAGAACTGCTCCAACTGACAGCTCCACCGTTTAATATAAACACGTATCCGGTTTGTGATTTAGAATCGTCCGGATCAGTGTCAAAACTTGCATCAACGTAACCATTTACGATGAGCTCTTTGTCACCTCCATAAACGAGAAACATATCCTTGGTCCTTTTGAGGTACTTCAGGATGTTCTTGACCGCTGTCCAGTGATCCACTCCTGGATTACTTTGGTACCTCCCTGCTAGGCTAATAGCAAGGCACACATCAGGTCTGGTACACAACATTGCATACATGATAGAGCCTATGGCTAAAGCATAGGGAACACTTTTCATTTTCTCTCTATCTTCCGCAGTGGTCGGGAATTGAGTCTTACTCAACTTCACACCTTGTAACACAGGCAAGAACCCTTTGTTAGCTTGATCCATTTTGAACTTCTTCAAAACTTTATCAAGGTATGTGCTTTGTGAAAGTCCAATTAAGCGTCTTGAACTATCACTATAGATCTTGATGCCCAATATATAAGCAGCTTCACCGAGGTCTTTCATTGAATTTTTTTATTCAAGTATCCTTTTTATGCTATCCAGAAATTCTATATCATTTCCAATCAACAATATTTCATCCACATATAATATTAGAAATGCTACAGAGCTCACACTCACTTTCTTGTAAATACAGGCTTCTCCAAAAGTCTGTATAAAACCATATGCTTTGATCACACTGTCAAAATGTTTATTCCAACTCCGAGAGGCTTGCACCAGTCCATAAATGGATTTCTGGAGCTTGCACACTTTGTTAGTACCCTTTGGATCGATAAAACCTTCAGGTTGCATCATATACAACTCTTCTTCCAGAAATCCATTCAGGAATGCAGTCTTTACATCCATTTGCCAAATTTCATAATCATAAAATGCGGCAATTGCTAACATGATTCGGACGGACTTAAGCATCGCTACAGGTGAGAAGGTCTCATCGTAGTCAACTCCTTGAACTTGTCGAAAACCTTTCGCAACAAGTCGAGCTTTATAGACAGTAACATTACCGTTAGTGTCAGTCTTCTTCTTGAAGATCCATTTATTCTCAATGGCTTGCTGATCATCGGGCAAGTCAACCAAAGTCCACACTTTGTTCTCATACATGGATCCCATCTCAGATTTCATGGCCTCAAGCCATTTTGCGGAATCTGGGCTCATCATCGCTTCCTCATAGTTCGTAGGTTCGTCATGGTCAAGTAACATGACTTCCAGAACAGGATTACCGCACCACTCTGGTGCGGATCTTGCTCTGGTTGACCTACGAGGTTCGGTAGTAACTTGATCTAAAGTTTCATGATCATCATCATTAGTTCCTCACTAATTGATGTAGGTGTCACAGGAACCGGTTTCTGTGACGAACTACTTTCCAATAAGGGAGCAGGTACAGTTACCTCATCAAGTTCTACTTTCCTCCCACTCACTTCTTTCGAGAGAAACTACTTCTCTAGAAAGGATCCATTCTTAGCAAAAAATGTCTTGCCTTCGGATCTGTGATAGAAGGTGTACCCAACAATTTCCTTTGGGTATCCTATGAAGACACATTTCTCTGATTTAGGTTCGAGCTTATCGGGTTGAAGCTTTTTCACATAAGCATCGCAGCCCCAAACTTTAAGAAACAACAACTTTGGTTTATTGCCAAACCATAGTTCATAAGGCGTCGTCTCAACGGATTTTGATGGTGCCCTATTTAGCGTGAATGCAGCCTTCTCTAAAGCATAACCCCAAAACGATAGCGGTAAATCAGTAAGGGACATTATAGATCACACCATATCTAGTAAAGTACGATTACGATGTTCGAACACACCATTACGTTCTGGTGTTCCGGGTGGTGTGAGTTGCGAGCCTATTCCGCATTGTTTCAAATGTAGACCAAACTCGTAACTCAAATATTCTCCTCCATGATCAGATCATAGAAACTTTATTTTCTTGTTACGATGATTTTCCACTTCACTCTGAAATTCTTTGAAGTTTTCAAATGTTTCAGACTTATGCTTCATCAAGTAGATATACCCATATCTTCTCAAATCATGTGTAAAGGTGAGAAAATAACGATACCCGCCGCGAGCCTCAATATTCATTGGACCACATACATCAGTATGTATGATTTCCAACAAATATGTTGCTTGCTCCATAGTTCCGGAGAACGGTGTTTTAGTCATCTTGCCCATAAGGCATGGTTCGCAAGTACCAAGTGATTCCAAAAGTCCATCAGCACGGAGTTTCTTCATGTGCTTTATACCAATATGACCCAAACGGCAGTGCCACAAATAAGTTGCACTATCATTATCAACTCTGCATCTTTTGGCTTCAACATTATGAATATGTGTATCACTACTACCGAGATTCAACAAAAATAGACCACTCCTCAAGGGTGCATGACCATAAAAGATATTACTCATATAAATAGAACAACCATTATTCTCAGATTTAAATGAATAACTGTCCCGCATCAAACAAGATCCAGATATAATGTTCATGCTTAACGCTGGCACCAAATAACAATTATTTAGGTCTAAAATTAATCCCGAAGGTAGATGTAGAGGTAGCGTGCCGACGTCGTTCACATCGACTTTGGAACCATTTTCCACGCACATCGTCACCTCGTCCTTAGCCAGTCTTCGCTTAATCCGTAGTCCCTGTTTCGTGTTGCAAATATTAGCAACAGAACCAGTATCAAATACCCAGGTGCTACTGCGAGCTCTGGTAAGGCACACATCAATAACATGTATATCACATATACCTTTGTTCACCTTGCCATCCTTCTTATCCGCCAAATACTTGGGGCAGTTCCACTTCTACTGACCAGTCTGTTTGCAGTAGAAGCACTCAGTCTCAGGCTTAGGTCCAGACTTGGGTTTCTTCTCCTGAGCAGCAACTTCTTTGATGTTCTTCTTGAAGTTCCCCTTCTTCTTCCCTTTACCTTTTTTTCTTGAAACTGGTGGTTTTGTTAACCATCAACACTTGATGCTCCTTTTTGATTTCTACCTCCGCAGCTTTAGCATCGCGAAGAGCTCGGGAATTGTCTTATTCATCCCTTGAATATTATAGTTCATCACGAAGCTTTTGTAGCTTGGTGGCAGTGATTGAAGAACTCTGTCAATGACACTATCAACAGGAATATTAACTCCCAGTTGAGTTAAGTGATTATGATACCCAGACATTTTGAGTATATGCTCACTGACAGAACTATTCTCGTCCATCTTGCAGCTATAGAACTTTTTAGAGACTTCATATCTCTCAATCCAGGCATTTGCTTGAAATATTAACTTCAACTCCTGGAACATCTCATATGCTCCATGACGTTCAAAACATCGTTGAAGTCCCAGTTCTAAGCCGTAAATCATGGCACACTGAACTATCGAGTAGTCATCAGCTTTACTCTGCCAGACGTTCTTAATGTCATCAGCAGCATCTGCAGCAGGCCTGGCACCCAGCGGTGCTTCCAGGACATAGTTCTTTTGTGCAGCAATGAGGATAATCCTCAAGTTACGGACCCAGTCTGTGTAATTGCTACCATCATCTTTCAACTTTGCTTTCTCAAGGAACACATTAAAATTCAACGGAACAACAACACGGGCCATCTATCTACAATCAACATAGACAAGAAAAATACTATTAGGTACTAAGTTCATGATAAATTTAAGTTCAATTAATCATATTACTTAAGAACTCCCACCTAGATAGACATCCCTCTAATCATCTAAGTGATCACGTGATCCATATCAACTAAACCATAACCGATCATCACGTGAAATGGAGTAGTTTTCAATGGTGAACATCATTATGTTGATCATATCTACTATATGATTCACGCTCGACCTTTCGGTCTCAGTGTTCCTAGGCCATATCTGCATATGATAGGCTCATCAAGTTTAACCCGAGTATTCTGCGTGTGCAAAACTGGCTTGCATCCGTTGTAGATGGACATAGAGCTTATCACACCCAATCATCACATGGTGTCTCGCCACGACGAACTTTGGCAACGGTGCATACTCAGGGAGAACACTTTTATCTTGAAATTTAGTGAGAGATCATCTTATAATGCTACCGTCAATCAAAGCAAAATAAGATGCCTAAAAGATAAACATCACACGCAATCAATATAAGTGATATGATATGGCCATCATCATCTTGTGCTTGTGATCTCCATCTCCGAAGCACCGTCATGATCACCATCGTCACCGGCGCGACACCTTGATCTCCATCGTAGCATCGTTGTCGTCTCGCCAACTATTGCTTCTACGACTATCACTACCACTTAGTGATAAAGTAAAGCAATTACAGGGCGATTGCATTGCATACAATAAAGCGACAACCATATGGCTCCTGCCAGTTGCCGATAACTTCGTTACAAAACATGATCATCTCATACAATAAATATAGCATCATGTCTTGACCATATCACATCACAACATGCCCTGCAAAAACAAGTTAGACGTCCTCTACTTTGTTGTTGCAAAGTTTTACGTGGCTGCTACGGGCTGAGCAAGAACCGTTCTTACCTACGCATCAAAAACACAACGATAGTTCGTCAAGTTAGTGTTGTTTTAACCTTCTCAAGGACCGGGCATAGCCACACTCGGTTCAACTAAAGTTGGAGAAACTGACACCCACCAGCCACCTATGTGCAAACCACGTCGGTAGAAAAAGTCTCGCGTAAGCGTACGCGTAATGTCAGTCCGGGCCGCTTCATCCAACAATACCGCCGAACCAAAGTATGACATGCTAGTAAGCAGTATGACTAGTATCGTCCACATTGAAAGTTGGCATGGTATCATCATAATAATTGTGAGAGAAAGTCTTCACTTTTTCTTCGGTTGTGTCCTTTTCTTATTGCACCGTAACCATGGATAATCCTCATCGTTTATCAGGATGCTTGGGTCAGCCTTGACTTTGAAGGGAGGAATTTCTAGAAACTTTTCATAATCTTCGGACATGTCTGTGTTGCCCTCCACTCCCACGATGTCCTTTTTCCTGAAAGAAATATGTGGCGCTTTGGCTCATTGTATGATGTATTCACTTCCTTATCTTTTCTTTTTCTCGGTTTGGTAGACATGTCCTTCACATAGATAACGTGTGCCACGTCATTGGCTAGGACGAACGGTTCGTCAGTGTAGATCCACTGTTGTCATTCCGTACTGTGGGTCTACCTGTACCCCGCCTCCTGACAGATTGACCCATTTGCACTTAAACAAAGGGACCTTAAAATCATGTCCGTAGTCAAGTTCCCATATGTCCACTATGTAACCATAATATCTGTCATTTCCCCTCTCGGTTGCTGCATCAAAGCGGACACCGCTATTTTGGTTGGTGCTCTTTTGATCTTGGGCGATCTTGTAAAATGTATTCCCATTTATATCGTATCCTTTGTAAGTCAATACAGTCGAAGATGGCCCCCTGGACAACGAGTACAGCTCATCACAAACAGTGTTGTCACCTCTGAGACGTGGTTCCAACCAACTGCTGAAAGACCTGATGTGTTCACATGTAATCCAGTTGTCACACTCCTCTAGGTGTTTGGATCGCAGACTGTTCTTGTGTTCATCGACATACGGGGTCACCAAGGTACAGTTCTGTAGGACTGTGTAGTGTGCTTGAGACCAAGAATGCCCGTCCTGCATATTATTGAGTCCCCTCCAAGCATGCCTTTTCTAGTCATTCTCCCCTCATACCGCGATTTAGGGAGACCTATCTTCTGAAGGTTAGGAATGAAGTCAACACAATACCCAATGACATCCTCTGTTTGATGGCCCATGGAGATGCTTCCTTCTGGCCTAGCGCGGTTACGGACATATTTCTTTAGGACTCCCATGAACCTCTCAAAGGGGAACATATTGTGTAGAAATACGGTCCCCAGAATGACAATCTCGTCGACTAGATGAACTAGGACGTGCGTCATTATCTTGAAGAAGGATGGTGGGAACACCAGCTCGAAACTAACAAGACATTGCACCACATCACTCCTTAGCCTTGGTATGATTTCTGGATCGATCACCTTCTGAGAGATTGCATTGAGGAATGCACATGGCTTCACAATGGCTAATCGGAAATTTTCTGGTAGAAGCCCCCTCAATGCAACCGGAAGAAGTTGCGTCATAATCACGTGGCAGTCATGAGACTTTAGGTTCTGGAATTTTTTCTCTAGAATATTTATTATTCCCTTTATATTTGACGAGAAGCCAGTCGGGACCTTCATACTGAGCAGGCATTCAAAGAAGATTTTCTTCTCTTCATTGGTAAGAGCGTAGCTGGCAGGACCTTCATACTGCTTTGGAGGCATGCCGTCTCTTTCTTGCAAACGTTGTAGGTCCTCCCGTGTCTCAGGTGTATCTTTTGTCTTCCCATACACGCTCAAGAAGCCTAGCAGGTTAACGCAAAGGTTCTTCGTCACGTGCATCATGTCGATTGAAGAGCGGACCTCTAGGACTTTCCAGTAGGGTAGGTCCCAAAATATAGATTCCTTCTTCCACATGGGTGCGCGTCCCTCAGCGTCATTCGGAACAGCTAGTCCACCGGGGCTCTTTCCAAAGATTACGTGTAAATCATTGACCATAGCAAGTATGTGATCACCGTTACGCATGGCGGGCTTCTTCCGGTGATCTGCCTCGCCTTTGAAATGCTTGCCTTTCTTTTGACATTGATGGTTGGTCAGAAGAAATCGATGATGGCCCAGGTACACATTCTTCCTGCATTTGTCCAGGTATATACTTTCGGTGTCAGCTAAATAGTGCGTGCATGTGTGGTATCCCTTGTTTGTCTGTCCTGAAAGGTTACTGAGAGCGGGCCAATCGTTGATGGTTACAAACAGCAACACGTGCAGGTTAAATTCCTGTTGTTTGTGCTCATCCCACACACGTACACCATTTCCATTCCACAGCTGTAAAAGTTCTTCAACTAATGGCCTTAGGTACACATCAATGTCGTTGGCGGGTTGCTTAGGGCCTTGGATGAGAATTGGCATCATAATGAACTTCCGCTTCATGCACATCCAAGGAGGAAGGTTATACATACATAGAGTCACAGGCCAAGTGCTGTGATTGCTGCTCTGCTCCCCGAAAGGATTAATGCCATCCGCGCTTAAACTAAACCATACGTTCCTTGGGTCAGCTGCAAACTTAGCCCGGTACTTTCTCTCGATTTTTCTCCACTACGACCAGTCAGCGGGTGCTCTCAACTTCCCGTCTTTCTTACGGCCCTCTCTGTGCCATCGCATCAACTTGGCATGCTCTTCGTTTATGAACAGACGTTTCAACCGTGGTATTATAGGAGTGAGGGAGTCCTGGATTAGGGGGTGTTCGGATAGCCGGACTATACCTTCAGCCGGACTCCTGGACTATGAAGATACAAGATTGAAGACTCCGTCCCGTGTCCGGAGGGGACTTTCCTTGGCGTGGAAGGCAAGCTTGGCGATACGGATATGAAGATCTCCTACCATTGTAACCGACTCCATGTAACCCTAACCCTATCCGGTGTCTATATAAACTGGGGGGTTTAGTCCATAGGACAACATACACATCAACAATCATACCATAGGCTAGCTTCTAGGGTTTAGCCTCCTCGATCTCGTGGTAGATCTACTCTTGTACTACCCATATCATCAATATTAATCAAGCAGGACGTAGGGTTTTACCTCCATCGAGAGGGCCCGAACCTGGATAAAACTTCGTGTCCCTTGTCTCCTGTTACCATCCGGCCTAGACGCACAGTTCGGGACCCACTACCCGAGATCCGCCGGTTTTGACACCGACATTGGTGCTTTCATTGAGAGTTCCTCTGTGTCGTCGCCATTAGGAAGGATGCCTCGCCCCGTCTTTAAAGACGGCACCGTTGCTAAGGGAGCTTTGGCTGTCGGCCAAACCCTCCGGTTAGGTGGCTTTCTTATGACCGCATGTTCGGCTTCTGCGCCGACGATGACCTCTCGAGCCATCGAAAACAATCTTCATGTCAACTCGGAACTCGCCGAGCAGTTAGATCCAATAGAGCTTTCCTCCATAAACGAGCTCTTGGATCGCTTCGCCCCCCTGGGAGTCGCTACAGATTACGACCAGATTGGGCCTAAAACCGATCTGAGAGAGATTAACTCTCCCCAAGTCACCCATCACGTTGCCGTGGTAGAGGGACAGTGCGGCGACCCTTCATCTATCTTAAGGACTTGCTACGTTCGGATTCCCGATCCCTCCAAGCCGGATACCCGCGGAGGGGAGGATATCACTCAAGACCTGAACTTAGAGTCAGGCGACGGGCTGGATTCATTAGACAACATCCAGGAATCCAAATTTTCGAGTTCAGAAATTCCTCGGCCTCTGAGCCTTAGATGGGGTGAGGCTTCGGATTTAATTCCACCCACCCACCCCAACATAAGCGATCTATCCAAAATCAGGCAAGAACCCGATGAAACAGTACATCATTACTGGGCCAGATTCCTCCTGGTTAAGAACAGGCTAAGGAACTGTCGCGAGGAAGACGCAATCTCAATCTTCTGCAATAATTGCATGGACAAGGGAATACTCAACGCCATAAGTCGCCGTGATATTACACGCTTCGCTGACTTGGCGTCCATTATACGAAAGTACCGTGTGATGGAAAGCGCCTAGAAAACCGAAATAAAATTTTGGGACAATCCGGCCCTGAATACAAACCCAGTCCGAAATAAAAGGGTGCATCATCACCAGTCACCCGGGTCAAGCACTAAAAAGCAAAAACCCTCTATAGGGCATGGAACCGTACTGGAAGGGTGGCTTAATGGACCCTGTAACATTCACAGTACAGAGGACGCCACACCAACTCACAGCCTCAGAGCATGTTGGATACTCTGGCAGGTGGCCAAAATTGGCGAAAATCTCCTAATTCCGGAGGCCACAGAAAGCCACCCCAGAGACACCAATACGGTATTAACAGTCTTCGAGACTTTCGCATCAAATAATATGCGAAAAAGGACACTCTGCAGCCTTGCCGAAGTCTACCAAGTAGCAAC
Source organism: Triticum urartu (assembly GCF_056163025.1). Classification (NCBI taxonomy): domain Eukaryota; kingdom Viridiplantae; phylum Streptophyta; class Magnoliopsida; order Poales; family Poaceae; genus Triticum; species Triticum urartu. The sequence continues at coordinate 592,889,809 of NC_141876.1, forward strand.
AATAAACCCATAGAGCGACACGGCTATTACCTTTAACGCCAGTGATGAACCTAAATTCGGAACAGCCCGAGCACCAGCCGCATTGGTCCTCAATCCAATAGTGGACGGCTTTCGTCTTACTAAGGTACTCATGGACGGCGGCAGTGCATTGAACCTCATTTACGAGGAGACTCTTCAAAAAATAGAAATAGACTGGAACCGCATTGAGTGAAGCAGCACAACCTTTAGAGGAATAATCCCCAGTCGGGAAGCGCGCTGTACAGGAAAAATCACACTAGATGTGGTGTTCGGCACGCCGGATAATTACAGGTCCGAAGAGGTCACGTTCTAGGTGGCCCCGTTCAGCAGCGGTTATCACGCTCTGCTAGGGCAGGAGGCGTTTACAATCTTCCAAGAAATACCCCATTACGGGTACATGAAGCTCAAGATGCCCGGGCCTAACGGGATCATCACTCTTGCTAGTGATCCGGACATAGCACTCCGCGCCGAAAACAAGACAGCCACACTGGCCCTCGAGGCACTATCCGAAGCCCTAGCGGCTGAGGAGCTGACTGCGCTGCGCTCTACGGTGAATAGGGACGACGTGGTACTCGACAAAAGATCCAAGTCCACCTCCTTTAAACCGGCGGACGAAATAGTCAAATTCCAAGTCCATCCAACGGACCCCAATAAAACAGCTTCCATCGGGGCACAGTTAAACCCTGATGTCGACGCCGCATTGCGAGAGTTCCTACGAGAGAACTGGGACATTTTCGTCTGGCACCCTTCAGACATGCCAGGAATCCCACGCAGGCTGGCCGAGCACAGCTTAAATATCCAAACAGGATTCAAACTTGTCAAACAGGCTCTTCGGCGTTTTTCCGAACCTAAGAGACAGGCCATGGGAGAGGAGCTAGCAAAGCTATTGGAGGCCAGATTCATCAGAGATATAAAACATCTGGACTGGCTAGCAAACCTGGTGATGGTACCAAAGAAGGACAAATCCTGGCGCCTGTGTGTTGATTTTAAAGACCTTAACAAGGCTTGCCCAAAGGATCCCTTCCCCCTCCCCCGCATCGATCAAATTATCGATGCTACCGCAGGACACGTTTCGTTGTGTTTCCTCGACGCATATTCTGGCTACCATCAAATCAAGATGGCATAACCAAACCAAGCCGCAGCGGCATTTATCACACCATACGGGCCATTCTGCTTCAACACGATGCCCTTCGGGCTCAAAAACGCCAGCGCAACATATCAGCACATGATTCAGACATGTCTGGCAATCCAGATCGGCAAAACAGTGGAGGCATATGTAGATGATGTGGTCGTCAAAACAAGACATGTTGAATCTTTAGTAGACGACTTGAGGCTCACATTTGATAACCTCCGAACATACGACATCAAGCTCAACCCGGAAAAATGCGTTTTCGGCGTAACAGCCGGAAAGCTCTTGGGCTTCATTGTATCCGGTAGAGGAATTCAAGCAAATCCAGCCAAGATCCGAGCTCTGTCGCAACTGGATATCCCAAAGGACCTCAAACAAATACAAAAGTTAACCGGATGCGTGGCGGCTCTAAGCCGCTTTATCTCCCGCTTGGGAGAAAAGGCCCTACCCCTTTACCGCCTCCTTCGGCGCACCGAACACTTCAAATGGACGGATGCAGCCACGGCCAGACTCGACGAAATAAAAGCCATACTGGCAACAAACCCAGTCATGGCCGCACCAAACATTGGCGAACCAATGCTATTATACATTGAAGCAACACATCAGGTTGTAAGCACAGTGCTCATCATCAAACGAGAAGCGGACAGACACAAATTCCCCCTTCAAAAGCCAGTCTATTATGTGTCCACTGTCCTCACTCCCTGCAAATCACGGTACCCGCATTATCAAAAGATTGCGTACGCGGTATTCATGGCATCCCGGAAGCTACGACACTACTTTCAAGAGTGTTCAATAACGGTAGCCTCGGAAGTACCACTTAACGATATTATAAACAACCGTGACGCAACGGGCCGGATTGCGAAATGGGCCATCGAGCTCCTCCCGTTCGACATAACTTATAAGCCACGACGAGCCATCAAGTCACAAGTCTTGGCCGACTTCGTCGCAGAATGGACGGAGGCCGAACTCCCTAAAGAGTACGGCACATATTCAAATTGGATCATGCATTTCGACAGCTCCAAGATGTTGGCCGGACTGGGGGCTGGCGTAATTTTGACGTCCCCCACAGGAGACACAGTTCAATACGTACTACAGATTATGTACATGGACTCCAACAATGCATCCGAATATGAGGCCCTTTTACATGGTCTCCGGATGGCAGTATCCATGGGCATCCAACGCCTAGAGGTGCGCGGGGACTCGAACCTCGCAATATCCCAAATAAATGGAGACTTCGATGCCAAGGATCCAAAAATGGCAGCTTACCGCAACGCCATCCTAAAAATGTCAGCTCAGTTCGAGGGGCTTGAATTTCACCATATAGCCCGGGAAAATAATCAGGCGGCAGATGTCCTCGCACGCATCGGCGCAAAACGCGATGTAGTCCCCCCCCCCCCCAACATCTTTTTGGAAAGGCTGTTCAAGCCATCCATAGCATGGGAAGGGGAGCTGAACAATAACAGCCCGGACCCAACCGCACTGCCCGACACCGAACATTCTGACACATTTGGAGGCTCTGCCAATGAAATAACACCTTCAGCCCATGTAATAATGGCCATCATCGCCCCGTGGACAGAACCATTCCTCACCTACGTTACTAGGCAGGAACTCCTCGAGGACCAAAATGAGGCATGCTGCATCGTGCGGCGATCCAAAGCCTACAGAGTCCACGAGGGAGAGCTTTATAAGAAAAGCACTACCGGAGTCCTTCAAAGGTGCATCTCCGAAGAGGAGGGGCGGAATCTCCTGGCTGAAATTCATGCCGGACTCGGCGGTCATCACGTTGTAGCCCGGTCCCTTGTAAGCAAGGCCTTTCATATAGGCTTTTATTGGCCGACGACCCGGGCAGACGCTCAGGATTTAGTCCAACGATGCACCGGTTGCCAGCTCTTTGCAAACCAAAGCCATATGCCACCCACCGCCCTCCAAACCATCCCCATTACTTGGCTCTTCGCGGTCTGGGGTCTTGACATGGTTGGACCCCTTAAAGGAGGAACCCACAAGCAAAAATACTTACTGGTCATGGTGGATAAGTTCACCAAATGGATAGAAGCCAAGCCTGTTAAGATGGCCGAATCCGGACCGGTGATAGACTTTATATCCGGGGTTGTACACCGTTACGGCGTCCCCCACAGCATCATCACTGATAACGGCACGAACTTCACGGCCGACGAGGTAAAACTCTGGTGCAAAAACATGGGCATCAAGCTCGATTATGCTTCCGTCTATCACCCACAAACTAACGGCTAGGTCGAACGTGCAAATGGTCTTATCATGAGCGGCATCAAACCCAGATTAGTGCGGTCCCTCAAGGAATCTAACACGCACTGGGTAGAGGAGCTCGACTCCGTACTCTGGGGGCTGTGGACCACGCCGAATCGCACCACCGGATACACACCATTCTTTATGGTGTACGGCGCAGAGGTAGTTTTGCCTTGCGACATAATTCATGACTCACCTCGAGTGCGCATGTACGAAGAAAGAGAAGCCGAGCTCGATCGGCAGGACATCTTGGACGCATTGGAGGAGGAGCGCGACGTGGCAAAAGCCCGTTCCGCATGCTATCAACAGCAGGCTCAAAGATACCAAAGCAGAGAAGTACGGGCCAAAAATTACAATGTTGGCGAATTAGTTCTATGACTACCGGACAAGAAAAAGGACAAACTCAAGCCCAAGTGGGAAGGTCCCTTCATAATTGACCAAGTCCTGACTGGTGGAGCGTACCGCCTGCGGGATGCATCGGATAACCGACTGGAGCCAAACCCATGGAACGCAGCCCGTCTCCGAAGATTCTATGCCTAGCGTCGGACTCTGTGTTCGTCTCCTTCCTCTGTCCATTTTTTATATTTTCTGTCTTACATTTTTATTCTCTCTCTCTCTCTCTTATAGCTTCTAAAGGCTCATAAAGTGATGCGCTATCCGCGCTCATTAAACCTTGGGGCTTCTTTAAACAGAAGCTTATTCATGCGGGCTTCATGCCCAACACATGTGTCACACTTCTGTTGGGGAACGTAGCAGAATTTTAAAATTTTCTACGCATCACCAAGATCAATCTATGGAGTCATCTAGCAACGAGGGAGAGAGGAGTGCATCTACATACCATTGTAGATCACGAGCGGAAGCGTTCAAGAGAACGGGGTTGATGGAGTCGTACTCGTCGTGATCCAAATCACCGAAGATCCTAGCGCCGAACGGACGGCACCTCCGCGTTCAACACACGTACGGAGCGAGGACGTCTCCCGCGCCTTGATCCAGCAAGGAGGAGGGAGAGGTTGAGGAAGAGAGCTCCAACAGCAGCACGACGGCGTGGTGGTGATGAAGCTGCAGTACTCCGGCAGGGCTTCGCCAAGCTCTTATGGAGGAGGAGAGGTGTTGGGGAGGGGAGGGGCTGCGCCTTGGATGTTGTATGCAGCCCTCCCCTTGCCCCTCTATTTATAGGGGAAGGAGGAAGGGGGCCGGCCCCCTCTAGATGAGATCTAGAGAGGGGGCGGCGGCCAAGGGGAGGGGGCTTGCCCCCCAAGCAAGGGGGGGCGCCCACTTTAGGGTTTCCCCCCAAACCCTAGGCGCATGGGCCCAAGAGGGGATGCGGCCAGCCCATGTAGGGCTAGTCCCCTTTCCTCTACAGCCCATTAGGCCCTCCGAGAGAGGTGGCCCCTCCCGGTGGACCCCCAGAACCCCTCCGGTGGCCCCGGTACAATACCGATATGCCCCCGAACCGTTCCGGTGACCATATGACAACTTCCTACATATAAATCTTCACCTCCGGACCATTCCGGAACTCCTCATGACGTCCGGGATCTCATCCGGGACTCCAAAAAACATTCGATAATCACATACAAGTCTTCCTAACAACCCTAGCGTCACCGAACCTTAAGTGTGTAGACCCTACGGGTTCGGGAGACATGTAGACATGGCCGAGACGACTCTCCGGTCAATAACCAACAGCGGGATCTGGATACCCATGTTGTCTCCCACATGCTCCACGATGATCTCATAGGATGAACCACGATGTCGAGGATTCAATCAATCCGTATACAATTCCCTTTGTCAATCGGTATGTTACTTGCCCGAGACTCGATCGTCGGTATCCCAATACCTTGTTCAGTCTCGTTACCGGCAAGTCACTTTACTCGTACCGTAATGCATGATCCTGTGATCAACCACTTGATCACATTGAGCTCATTATGATGATGCATTGCCGAGTGGGCCCAGAGATACCTCTCCGTCATACGGAGTGACAAATCCCAGTCTCGATTCGTGCCAACTCAACAGACACTTCTGGAGATACCTGTAATGTACCTTTATAGTCACCCGGTTACGTTGTGACGTTTGGCACACCCAAGGCACTCCTACGGTGTCCGGGAGTTACACAATCTCATGGTCTAAGGAAATGATACTTGACATTCAGAAAAGCTACAGCAAACGAACTACGCGATCTTTGAGCTATGCTTAGGATTGGGTCTTGTCCATCACATCATTCTCCTAATGATGTGATCCCGTTATCAATGACATCTAATGTCCATAGTCAGGAAACCATGACTATCCTTTGATCAACGAGCTAGTCAACTAGAGGCTCACTAGGGACATGTTGTGGTCTATGTATTCACACATGTATTACGATTTCCGGATAACACAATTATAGCATGAACAATAGACAATTATCATGAACAAAGAAATATAATAATAACCATTTTATTATTGCCTCTAGGGCATATTTCCAATAGTCTCCCACTTGCACTAGAGTCAATATTCTAGTTACATTGTGATGAATCGAACACCCATGCAGTTCTGGTGTTGATCATGTTTTGCTCTAGGGAGAGGTTTAGTCAATGGATCTGCTACATTCAGGTCCGTATGTACTTTAGAAATCTCTATGTCTCCATTTTGAACACTTTCACGAATGGAGTTGAAGCGACGCTTGATATGCCTGGTCTTCCTGTGAAACCTGGGCTCCTTAGCAAGGGCAATAGCTCCAGTGTTGTCACAGAAGAGAGTCATCGGGCTCGACGCATTGGTTATGACTCCTAGGTCGGTAATGAACTCCTTCACCCAGACTGCTTCTTGTGCTACCTCCGAGGCTGCCATGTACTCCGCTTCACATGTAGATCCCGCCACAACGCTTTGCTTGCGACTGCACCAGCTTACTGCCCCACCATTCAAAATATACACGTATCCGGTTTGTGACTTAGAGTCATCCAGATCTGTGTCGAAGTTAGCATCGACGTAACCCTTTACGACAAGCTCTTCGTCACCTCCATAAACGAGAAACATTTCCTTGGTCCTTTTCAGGTACTTCAGGATATTCTTGACCGCTGTCCAGTGTTCCATGCCGGGATTACTTTGGTACCTTCCTACCAAACTTAAGGCAAGGTTTACATCAGGTCTGGTACACAGCATAGCATACATGATAGACCCTATGGCCGAGGCATAGGGGACGACACTCATCTTTTCTCTATCTTCTACCGTGGTCGGGCATTGAGCCGTGCTCAATCTCGTACCTTGCAATACGGGCAAGAACCCCTTCTTTGACTGATCCATTTTGAACTTCTTCAATATCTTGTCAAGGTACGTACTCTGTGAAAGACCAATGAGGCGTCTCGATCTATCTCTATGGATCTTGATGCCTAATATATAAGCAGCTTCTCCAAGGTCCTTCATTGAAAAACACTTGTTCAAGTAGGCCTTTATGCTTTCCAAGAATTCTATATCATTTCCCATCAACAGTATGTCATCCACATACAATATGAGAAATGCTACAGAGCTCTCGCTCACTTTCTTGTAAATGCAGGCTTCTCCATAAGTCTGCATAAACCCAAACGCTTTGATCATCTCATCAAAACGAATGTTCCAACTCCGAGATGCTTGCACCAGCCCATAAATCGAGCGTTGGAGCTTGCACACCTTGTCAGCATTCTTAGGATCGAAAAAACCTTCCGGCTGCATCATATACAATTCTTCCTTAAGGAAACCATTAAGGAATGCCGTTTTGACGTCCATTTGCCATATCTCATAATCATAGAATGCGGCAATTGCTAACATGATTCGGATGGACTTCAGCTTCGCTACGGGTGAGAAAGTCTCATCGTAGTCAACCCCTTGAACTTGTCGATAACCCTTAGCGACAAGCCAAGCTTTATAGATGGTTACGTTACCATCCGTGTTTGTCTTCTTCTTAAAGATCCATTTATTTTCTATGGCTCGCCGATCATCGGGCAAGTCAGTCAAAGTCCACACTTTGTTTTCATACATGGATCCTATCTCGGATTTCATGGCTTCCAGCCATTTGTCAGAATCCGGGCCCGCCATCGCTTCTTCATAGTTCGAAGGTTCACCGTTGTCTAACAACATGATTTCCAAGACAGGGTTGCCATACCACTCTGGTGCGGAACGTGTCCTTGTGGACCTATGAAGTTCAGTAGTAACTTGATCTGAAGTTTCATGATCATCATCATTAACTTCCTCTCTAGTCAGTGCAGGCACCTCAGGAACATTTTCTTGAGCTGCGCCACTTACCGGTTCAAGAGGTAATACTTCATCAAGTTCTACTTTCCTCCCACTTATTTCTTTCGAGAGAAACTCTTTCTCTAGAAAGGACCCATTCTTGGCAACAAAGATCTTGCCTTCGGATCTGAGGTAGAAGGTATACCCAACAGTTTCTTTAGGGTATCCTATGAAGACGCATTTTTCTGACTTGGGTTCGAACTTTTCAGGTTGAAGTTTCTTGACATAAGCATCTCATCCCCAAACTTTTAGAAACGATAGCTTAGGTTTCTTCCCAAACCATAATTCATACGGTGTCGTCTCAACGGATTTTGACAGAGCCCTATTTAAAGTGAATGCGGCAGTCTTTAAAGCATAGCCCCAAAATGACAGCGGTAAATCGGTAAGAGACATCATAGATCGCACCATATCCAATAGAGTGCGATTACGACGTTCGGACACACCATTACGCTGAGGTGTTCCAGGCGGCGTGAGTTGTGAAACTATTCCACATTTTCTTAAGTGTGTGCCAAATTCGTGACTCAAGTATTCTCCCCCATGATCTGATTGCAAGAACTTGATTTTCTTGTCACGTTGATTCTCAACCTCACTCTGAAATTCCTTGAACTTTTCAAAGGTCTCAGACTTGTGTTTCATTAAGTAGACATACCCATATCTACTCAAGTCATCAGTGAGGGTGAGAACATAACGATAGCCACCGCAAGCCTCAACACTCATTGGTCCGCACACATCAGTATGTATGATTTCCAATAAGTTGGTTGCTCGCTCCATTGTTCCTAAGAACGGAGTCTTGGTCATTTTACCCATGAGGCATGGTTCGCACGTGTCAAATGATTCGTAATCAAGAGACTCTAAAAGTCCATCTGCATGGAGCTTCTCCATGCGTTTGACACCTATGTGACCAAGGCGGAAGTGCCACAAGTATGTGGGACTATCATTATCAACCTTACATCTTTTGGTATTCACACTATGAATATGTGTAGCATTACGCTCGAGATTCATTAAGAATAAACCATTCACCATCGGAGCATGACCATAAAACATATCTCTCATATAAATAGAACAACCATTATTCTCGGATTTAAATGAGTAGCCATCTCGAATTAAATGAGATCCTGATACAATGTTCATGCTCAAAGCTGGCACTAAATAACAATTATTGAGGTTTAAAACTAATCCGGTAGGTAAATGTAGAGGCAGCGTGCCGACGGCGATCACATCGACCTTGGAACCATTCCCGACGCGCATCATCACCTCGTCCTTCGCCAGTCTCCGCTTATTCCGCAGCTCCTGCTTTGAGTTACAAATGTGAGCAACAGCACCGGTATCAAATAGCCAGGAGCTACTACGAGTACTGGTAAGGTACACATCAATTACATGTATATCACATATACCTTTAGTGTTGCCGGCCTTCTTGTCCGCTAAGTATTTGGGGCAGTTCTGCTTCCAATGACCACTTCCCTTGCAATAAAAATACTCAGTCTCAGGCTTGGGTCCATTCTTTGGCTTCTTCCCGGCAGCTGTCTTACCGGGCGCGGCAACTCCCTTGCCATCCTTCTTGAAGTTCTTCTTACCCTTGCCTTTCTTGAACTTAGTGGTTTTATTCACCATCAACACTTGATGTTCCTTTTTGATTTCCACCTCTGCTGATTTCAGCATTGAATACACCTCAGGAATGGTCTTTTCCATCCCCTGCATATTGAAGTTCATCTCAAAGCTCTTGTAGCTCGGTGGAAGCGACTGAAGGATTCTGTCAATGACCGCGTCATCCGGGAGATTAACTCTCAGCTGAGTCAAGCGGTTATGCAACCCAGACATTCTGAGTATGTGCTCACTGACAGAACTATTTTCCTCCATCTTACAGCTGAAGAACTTGTCGGAGACTTCATATCTCTCGACCCGGGCATGAGCTTGAAAAACCATTTTCAGCTCTTCGAACATCTCATATGCTCCGTGTCTCTCAAAACGCTTTTGGAGCCCCGGTTCTAAGTTGTAAAGCATGCCGCACTAAACGAGGGAGTAATCATTAGCACGTGACTGCCAAGCGTTCATAACGTCTTGGTTCTGTGGGACAGGTGCGTCACCTAGCGGTGCTTCTAGGACATAATCTTTCTTGGCAGCTATGAGGATGATCCTCAGGTTCCGGACCCAGTCCATATAGTTGCTGCCATCGTCTTTCAGCTTGGTTTTCTCTAGGAACGCGTTGAAGTTGAGGACAACGTGGGCCATTTGATCTACAAGACATATTGTAAAGATTTTAGACTAAGTTCATGATAATTAAGTTCATCTAATCAAATTACTCAATGAGCTCCCACTTAGATAGACATCCCTCCAGTCATCTAAGTGAAACATGATCCGAGTTAACTAGGCCGTGTCCGATCATCACGTGAGACGGACTAACCAACATCGGTGAACATCTTCATTTTGATCGTATCTTCTATACGACTCATGCTCGACCTTTCAGTCTTCCGTGTTCCGAGGCCATGTCTGTACATGCTAGGCTCGTCAAGTCAACCTAAGTGTATTGCGTGTGTAAATCTGGCTTACACCCGTTGTATTCGAACGTTAGAATCTATCACACCCGATCATCACGTGGTGCTTCGAAACAACGAACCTTCGCAACGGTGCACAGTTAGGGGGAACACTTTCTTGAAATTATTACGAGGGATCATCTTATTTAAGCTACCGTCGTTCTAAGCAAATAAGATGTACAACATGATAAACATCACATGCAATCAAATAGTGACATGATATGGCCAATATCATTTGCTCCTTTTGATCTCCATCTTAGGGGCTCCATGATCATCGTTGTCACCGGCATGACACCATGATCTCCATCATCATGATCTCCATCATCATGATCTCCATCATCGTGTCTTCTTGAAGTTGTCTCGTCATCTATTACTTCTACTACTATGGCTAACGCTTTAGCAACAAAGTAAAGTAATTACATGACGTTTATGTTGACACGCAGGTCATAAATAAATAAATAAAGACAACTCCTATGGCTCCTGCCGGTTGTCATACTCATCGACATGCAAGTCGTGATTCCTATTACAAGAACATGATCATCTCATACATCACATATATCATTCATCACATCCTTTGGCCATATCACATCACAAAACACTTGCTGCAAAAACAAGTTAGACGTCCTCTAATTGTTGTTGCAAGTTTTTACGTGGCTGCTATAGGATTCTAGCAAGAATGTTTCTTACCTACGCCAAAACCACAACGTGAATTGCCAATTTCTATTTACCCTTCATAAGGACCCTGTTCATCGAATCCGATCCGACTAAAGTGGGAGAGACAGACACCCGCCAGCCACCTTATGCAACTAGTGCATGTCAATCGGTGGAACCAGTCTCACGTAAGCGTACATGTAAGGTCGGTCCGGGCCGCTTCATCCCACGATGCCGCCGAATCAAGATAAGACTAGTAACGGCAAGCAAATTGACAATATCGACGCCCACAACTGCTTTGTGTTCTACTCGTGCATAGTAACTATGCATAGACCTAGCTCATGATGCCACTGTTGGGGAACGTAGCAGAATTTTAAATTTTTCTACGCATCACCAAGATCAATCTATGGAGTCACCTAGCAACGAGGGAGAGAGGAGTGCATCTACATACCCTTGTAGATCACCAGCGGAAGCGTTCAAGAGAACGGGGTTGATGGAGTCGTACTCGTCATGATCCAAATCACCGAAGATCCTAGCGCCGAACGGACGGCACCTCCGTGTTCAACACACGTACGGAGCGAGGACGTCTCCCGCGCCTTGATCCAGCAAGGAGGAGGGAGAGGTTGAGGAAGAGGGCTCCAACAGTAGCACGACAGCGTGGTGGTGATGAAGCTGCAGTACTCCGGCAGGGCTTCGCCAAGCTCTTATGGAGGAGGAGAGGTGTTGGGGAGGGGAGGGGCTGCGCGTTGGATGTTGTATGCAGCCCTCCCCTTGCCCCTCTATTTATAGGGGAAGGAGGAAGGGGGCCGGCCCCCTCTAGATGAGATCTAGAGAGGGGGCGGCGGCCAAGGGGAGGGGGCTTGCCCCCCAAGCAAGGGGGGCGCCCACTTTAGGGTTTCCCCCCAAACCCTAGGCGCATGGGCCCAAGAGGGGGATGCGGCCAGCCCATGTAGGGCTGGTCCCCTTTCCTCTACATCCCATTAGGCCCTCCAAGAGAGGTGGCCCCTCCTGGTGGACCCCCGGAACCCCTCCGGTGGCCCTAGTACAATACCGATATGCCCCCGAACCGTTCCGGTGACCGTATGACAACTTCCTATATGTAAATCTTCACCTCCGGACCATTCCGGAACTCCTCGTGACGTCCGGGATCTCATCCGGGACTCCGAACAACATTCGGTAATCACATACAAGTCTTCCTAACAACCCTAGCGTCACCGAACCTTAAGTGTGTAGACCCTACGGGTTCGGGAGACATGTAGACATGACCGAGATGACTCTCCGGTCAATAACCAACAGCGGGATCTGGATACCCATGTTGGCTCCCACATGCTCCACGATGATCTCATCGGATGAACCACGATGTTGAGGATTCAATCAATCCGTATACAATTCCCTTTGTCAATCGATACGTTACTTGCCCGAGACTCGATCGTCGGTATCCCAATACCTTGTTCATTCTCATTACCGGCAAGTCACTTTACTCGTACCGTAATGCATGATCCCGTGATCAACCACTTGATCACATTGAGCTCATTATGATGATGCATTACCGAGTGGGCCCAGAGATACCTCTCCGTCATACGGAGTGACAAATCCCAGTCTCGATTCGTGCCAACCCAACAGACACTTTTGGAGATACCTGTAATGTACCTTTATAGTCACCCAGTTACGTTGTGACGTTTGGCACACCGAAGGCACTCCTACGGTGTCCGGGAGTTACACAATCTCATGGTCTAAGGAATGATACTTGACATTCAGAAAAGCTACAACAAATGAACTACACGATCTTTGAGCTATGCTTAGGATTGGGTCTTGTCCATCACATCATTCTCCTAATGATGTGATCTCATTATCAATGACATCTAATGTCCATAGTCAGGAAACCATGACTATCCTTTGATCAAGGAGCTAGTCAACTAGAGGCTCACTAGGGATGTGTTGTGGTCTATGTATTCACACATGTATTACGATTTCTGGATAACACAATTATAGCATGAACAATAGACAATTATCATGAACAAAGAAATATAATAATAACCATTTTATTATTGCCTCTAGGGCATATTTCCAACAACTTCCGCATGTACCTTTTATTCACCATTATATGCATCGATATGACTTAAGTTTTGGCCAAGCTAGGTTGCCTGGCTCCTGTGCTTACCCCTACGTTCCCGATTGTTCGGCTAGGTGGTAAAGGGAGCACCTCTGTGATTGTTACTACTGGGTCAGCCGGACGTGTACCTCAGACTGGGTGAAGCCGAAAGCTAGCGTTCTTAAGGGAATATTCGGTTGGTGAACTAAAGATGATCTTTTTTTATTTTTATCTATATGCCCCCAGATGTTTTTCCTGCATTTCTTTTCGCAGCATGGACATGCACCTTAGGGCATGCCTCCCAGGGAAAGGAACCCCTAACGGAACTATTCTCCCTGGAAGATGTTTCTTACTAACCATGTAATATAACATACCTAGTCGGACACTTGTCTGTTCACGCCCTAATGACCCCTATGCATGGTCTCCATGCATTCCCCGGTTCCTAAATAACCGCATGGGAATTCGGACACACTCCGGACCGTCAGGTTCCGAGGCTGAAGCGAAAAGGTCGGCCATGACAAATGATCTACAATCCGGCTAGAAGGCATTATAAATGTCAATTAAATTACATAGTCATTTCGACTGGTTGTATTCCTCTTCAATACCATCTAACAGGCTGTCTAATTTACAGTCTTGCTGGGAATACTTTGCGGCCAACTCTACTTGGCCGTATACTAAGCTTATAGGGATCTCCTTCCCATCGGGCCCTACAGGACCAACCTCGGCCATGTGGTTGGGGTCAGCATTTGCGTACCGCGTCTTCCCATGGCCCACGCCTCCCTAGCGCCTTGACGGTAGGCTGATATCTTCCACAATCGGAAGTGCCGCCGTGCTCCCTTTAGCTTCTCCGCAAGCTCTCCAAGACCTTCGGGCATGGAGACGGATGGCCATAGGGCCTGGGCGACGCCTTGCATCGCCTGCCGAACTCGATCAAGCAGTTGCGAGAGCTCGGGAAAAAGGTCACCCGTAGAACCGGGCATCTCCTCTGTAGGACGACCTGTTAGCACACCTACAGACATTGCTCTGTTAGTCGACTTCCCCGCCGAACTTTCTTTCAAAAGGTTCGTTCAAGCACTTACTAAATATGCCGCGCCGAAGCCGTTGATTCTCCTTCACGGAGTCTGACAGCTGGGCATGAACATCTTTCAGCTCGACGCCCAGCCTGGTGTTGGCATCTTGGAGAAAGTTCTTCTCCCCCATCACCTTTAATAGCACCCTCTCACCAGCCTTTAGCTGGTGTAGGAGGTGTTGCCTTTCCGGATTCAATCCGGCGCCATCTGCAATTTCATTTGTCAGATTCGCACCAAAGCCGTGCTTCGCAAAATACTTATCTTTCGAAGTGTATATTACGAGACGGGGTCTCCTTAGGCTCCCCTGCCGCGGCTAGTGCGGCCTCCAGTTGGGCTCTGCACTCTTCCAGCTCCTTGGACAATAGGGAATTCTTTTCTGTAAGAACCTGCATATCAAATGATCCTTAAATCAGTTATTCTAACTGTTTCAAGTCTCGGGGGTTACTGCTATATATATATATTTACCAAAATTTTCTTACCCGTATGTCTTTTACATATTGCTCCGTGGCTCTGGCTAGACCATTTTGAGCGGCACGGAGGTGCGCATCTCCCGAGTTGAAGGCATCTAATGCCCCTTGGGATAAACAAGCGTCGCGAAGAATTGTCCGGCGACGCCTGTGGTTCATGGCACTCTCCACCTCAGAGTTGGTGGTAGATGATACGTCTCCAGCGTATCTATAATTTTTGATTGCTCCATGCTACTTTATCTACTGTTTTGGACTATATTGGGCTTTATTTTCCACTTTTACATTATTTTTGGGACTAACCTATTAACCGGAGGCCCATCCCAGAATTGCTGTTTTTTTGCCTATTTCAGTATTTTGAGGAAACAGAATATCAAACGGAGTCCAAACGGAATGAAACCTTCGGGAACGTGATCTTCTCACCGAACGTGATCCAGGAGACTTGGACCCTACTCCAAGAAGTTTCCGGGGAGGTCACGAGGGTGGAGGGCGCCCCCCTGGGCGCGAACCCTGCCTCATGGGCCCCTCGGAGCTCCACCGACGTGCTCCTTCCTCCTATATATACCTACGTACCCCCATTAGACCAGAGGGAGCCAAAAAAACCTAATTCCACCGCCGCAACTTCCTGTATCCACGAGATCCCATCTTGGGGCCTGTTCCGGAGCTCCGCCGGAGAGGGCATCCATCACGGAGGGCTTCTACATCAACACCATAGCCCTTCCGATGAAGTGTGAGTAGTTTACTTCAGACCTTCGGGTCCATAGCTAGTAGCTAGATGGCTTCTTCTCTCTTTTTGGATCTCAATACAATGTTCTCCCCCTCTCTTGTGGAGATCTATTCGATGTAATCTTCTTTTTGCGGTGTGTTTCTTGAGACCGATGAATTGTGGGTTTATGATCCAACTTATCTATGAATAATATTTGAATCTTCTCTGAATTCTTTTATGTATGATTGAGTTGTCTTTGCAAGTTTCTTCGAATTATCCGTTTGGTTTGGCCAACTAGATTGGTAGTTCCTGCAATGGGAGAAGTGCTTAGCTTTGGGTTCAATCTTGCGGTGTCCTTACTCAGTGACAGAAAGAGTTGCAAGGCACGTATTGTATTGTTGCCATCGAGGATAACAAGATGGGGTATTTATCATATTGCATGAATTTATTCCTCTACATCATGTCATCTTGCTTAAGGCGTTACTCTGTTTTTAACTTAATACTCTAGATGCATGCTGGATAGCGGTCGATGAGTGGAGTAATAGTAGTAGATGCAGGCAGGAGTCGGTCTACTTGTCACGGACGTGATGCCTATATACATGATCATACCTAGATAACCTCATAACTATGCTCAATTCTATCAATTGCTCAATAGTAATTTGTTCACCCACCGTAGAATATCTATGCTCTTGAGAGAAGCCACTAGTGAAACCTATGGCCCCCGGGTCTATTCTCATCATATCAATCACCATTACTTTATTTTACTTGTTTTGCTTTTACTTTTTACTTTGCATCTTTATACCAAAAATACCAAAAATATTATCTCTATCAGATCTCACTCTCGTAAGTGACCGTGAAGGGATTGACAACCCCTAAGCGTTGGTTGCGAGTTGCTACCATTTTGTGCAGGTACGAGGGACTTGCGCGTGACCTCCTACTGGATTGATACCTTGGTTCTCAAAAACTGAGGGAAATACTTACGCTACTGTGCTGCATCACCCCCTCCTCTTCGGGGAAAACCAACGCTAGCTCAAGACGTAGCAGCAGACAACCCGTCCACATCCTCCGTCGGAGGAGCGTCTGGCGCGCGCCTTGCGTTCGCCTCCGCCTCCGCCTCCGGACCAGGCTTTGGAGCCTGGCTGGTGGAGGCGCGATTGGCAGCCTCTCCGGTATAGTCCGACGAGGTCTCTTTGTCCTGAAGAGAGCACGAGTGTCAATGTGCCTCGAAGGTATAACACCTGGGATAAGGGGGCGCGCCATACCTTTGCGCTGACGCCTCGGTCCGGACTGCACTTCTTTTCGGCCCACGGGGCCCCATGGCCCCTCGTTGGCTTGTCGCCGCAGGTTTGTCCTTCCGCCTTAAAAACCTCCCCTGCAAAGTTCGGTTGCAATCAGGAAACTAAATGCGAGTGAGCGGACACCTATTCGGGGTACTGGGACTTCGATCTCAGGTACCTGGGGCGTCAGGATTAGCCCTGGTTAATCGGCCGTAATGGCCACCAAGGCGTTGTCCTCGCTCAATTGATGGAACACTCCATCAATCAGCTCCACAGATATGTCCGGATCCTCTTAAGAGGCCGGGTCGAGGGACTGTCCTGGGTCCTCGGGTTGTGGAGGAGGGCTGCTTATTTCCTTAACAGCCCGGCGCGGTTCCTACGTCAAAGTCGTCAGACTGAATATTTAACAATGGGAATACAAAACGGATGGACAAGTAAATACGACCGCTTACCCAGCTCGGGGGATTGTGCATGGAGAATCCACCCTGAGGGTTGACGCGGAGAAATTCCTCCTCTTCTCCCTTATACAAAGTGGACAAGATCTTTAGTAGAGCGGCAGCTGAATCCAGCCCCTTACGACCGTAGCGGGTGGCGTCGTCCTCCCCGTTGAAGTCCCACATGGGGTGGCTTCTATACTGAAGCGTCTGCACCCCCCGCATAATGCATTCGGCCATAACCCCGATCATGGTTAGTCCGGAATGGGCTAACAATCTTATTCGGCCCATCAGGTAAATGATGTCCCTGTCACTTTCCCTCTGAGGGCTCCGTGGACGCCAGCTTAGGCGCTTCTTTAAGGGAGCACTATTGAATTCAGGGAGGCCGATCCGGACAGGATCCGGCAGCGAGACATCTTCTATGTAGAACCATTCCGAGGGCCAGTCTTCGGACGCCTTCTTTGGGGTTCCGGACAGATATCCGGTCCCGGCAATGCGCCACACTTCAGATCCACCCACCTGATACATTGACTCCTTCTTGGAACGGGGCACGAGGAAAAATAGCTCCTTCCATAGTCCGAAATGAGCTTCAACACCCAAGAACAGCTCGCAGAGGGCTACAAAGCCCGCGATATGCAATACTAAGGCAGGCGTGAGATGATGTAGCTGGAGGCCGTAGAACTCTAGCAGCCCCTGGAGAAATGGGTGGATTGGAAATTTGAGCCCCCTTATTAAGTAAGGGACAAGGCACAACCGCTCTCCTTTGGAAGGATTAGGGGCATTCTCTGCTTGCTCTCCGCCGTTGTAAACGGCAAGACCGGCTCGAACCGGGACCATATAGGCCGGGGGGGAAATCCCTTGGTCTGGAGCGTCACTAGCTCGCTATGCGGGGGGGGGGACATCTCTCCCAATATCCAGGCTTAGGGCTGGAAGGGCGAGGGGAGGAGTTGCGACGGCTGGCCATGGTGGAATGGACCTTTGTCGGATGCGCTCTGATGAACACTCGCGGAGGGGAGAAGGTGTGGATTGGATCTAAATCCTCGTCCCCTTAAATAGGGCAGCTCATTTACGCGGCTAGGGGTGTGAATGTAAAAACACTCAGACTTTTCATATTCGTTTGACACGTGGGAAGCGGCCATTATTGGGCGTAGAAGCCAAGGAGCGCAACATCTACAAGAAACCGGACTTTATTCAAACAGGTACACGGAATTTGGAGGAGAACCCGCCTTGCAAAGCCGAAGACAATCTGCGCGCCGGACTCATCGTCATTGAAGCCTGGTTCGGGGGCTACTGAGGGAGTCCTGGATTAGGGGGTGTTCGGATAGCCGGACTATACCTTCAGCCGGACTCCTGGACTATGAAGATACAAGATTGAAGACTCCGTCCCGTGTCCAGAGGGGACTTTCCTTGGCGTGGAAGGCAAGCTTGGCGATACGGATATGAAGATCTCCTACCATTGTAACCGACTCCATGTAACCCTAACCCTATCCGGTGTCTATATAAACCGGGGGGTTTTAGTCCGTAGGACAACATACACATCAACAATCATACCATAGGCTAGCTTCTAGGGTTTAGCCTCCTCGATCTCGTGGTAGATCTACTCTTGTACTACCCATATCATCAATATTAATCAAGTAGGACGTAGGGTTTTACCTCCATCGAGAGGGCCCGAACCTGGGTAAAACTTCGTGTCCCTTGTCTCCTGTTACCATCCGGCCTAGACGCGCAGTTCGGGACCCCCTACCCGAGATCCGCCGGTTTTGACACCGACAAGGAGCATACCACATCACCTTCACAGGAACCCTCTTCCTGGGGGGGCTTGTCGTCAACATCACCAGGGTAATCTCGTCTGATCTTATAGCGCAATGCACCGCATATCGGGTATGCGTTCAAATCCTCGTACGCACCGCGGTAGAGGATGCAGTCATTAGGGCATGCATGTATCTTCTGCACCACCAATCCTAGAGGGCATACGACCTTCTTTGCTGCGTATGCACTGTCGGGCCATTTGTTATCCTTTGGAAGCTTCTTCTTCAATATTTTCAGTAGCTTCTCAAATCCTTTGTCAGGCACAACATTCTCTGCCTTCCACTGCAGCAAGTCCAGTACGGCACCGAGCTTTGTGTTGCCATCTTCGCAATTGGGGTACAACCCTTTTTTGTGATCCTCTAACATGCGATCAAACTTCAGCTTTTCCTTTTGACTTTCGCATTGTGTCCTTGCATCGACAATGACCCGGCGGAGATCATCATCATCGGGCACATCGTCTGGTTCCTCTTGATCTTCAGCAGTTTCCCCCATTGCAGCATCAGCGTATTCAGGGGGCACATAGTTGTCATCATCCTCTTCTTCTTTGCTGTCTTCCATCATAACCCCTATTTCTCCGTGCCTCATCCAAACATTATAGTGTGGCATGAAACCCTTATAAAGCAGGTGGGTGTGAAGGATTTTCCGGTTAGAGTAAGACTTCGTATTCCCACAATTAGGGCATGGACAACACATAAAACCATTCTGCTTGTTTGCCTCGGCCACTTCGAGAAAATTATGCATGCCCTTATTGTACTCGAAGGTGTGTCTGTCACCGTACATCCATTGCCGGTTCATCTGCGTGCATTATATATAATTATGTGTGTCAAAAGTAAGAAAATTAGACAAGTATCTATCTAAAGTAAGAATTTTTTTTTCTTTCAGAAAGAAGATAAGAACAAGAGGCTCACCACGGTGGTGCCGACGACAAGATCGGCGCGGGCTATCGACGGCGGTGAAGACGGGGACGGGGCATGACGGACCGCTAAACCTAGACAAATCTCGGAAAAATGGAGCTCAGAGGTCGAGCTTCGAGAGGAGACAACTTAACTAGCGTGGCTCGGGCATTTCATCGAACACCTCATGTGCATAGGAGATGAGCTAAAGCACCCAAATGCCCTCCCCTCGCCGGCCAAAAAAACAGAGCAGTGTGGACTGCTCTGCTAGCAGGCGAGGGGGTATATATAGGCAACTCATTTGTCTCGGTTTGTGACTGGAACCGGGACTAAAGGCCCCCCTTCTGTCCCGGTTCTAGGCACGAACCGGGACCAATGGCTATGGGCCAGGAGCGAGGCTCATTGGTCCCGGTTCTTGCCATTGGTCCCGGTTTGTGCCTAGAACCGAGATAAATGGGTCCACATAAACTGGGACAAATGCCTCCCGAGGCCCGGCCGGGTCCCTGGGCGCACGAACCAGGACATATGACCCCATGGGTCCCAGTTCGTGACTGAACCGGGACTAATGGGCTTGGCAGGCTCGAACCAAAGCCCTGTTTTCTACTAGTGCCACTCAGCTTGTTTGATTTTTGTTATTTCTCATGAAAGTGCATTATATAGAGAATTAAATTCACAATGAAATTTTTCTTTGTGATTATTGTGGCTATAAGTAATTATGGGCACCGCCGACAAATCAAACAGTGTGGAGGCACACTACGCCCTAAGAGATATGGCCGAACGTCGGCATGTTACATTTTCAGGCCTTGATTGGAATGTCGTTTCCAGCGCTTTTACACCTGTAAAATATACAGACCACGATCCGTCGTTTTGATTCTCAGCTGGAATTAGCACACGGCCGGTAAGATACACTTGTAAAACAAATACAGGTGTAAAAAAATACACCGATTCCAAGCAGGGCTTCAGAGTAATTATTACTACCAACTACTCTTAAAACAATGCCACATGTATTTATCTTTTCTCATACGCAACGCATGCTCCCCGGCTCCCGGCGGATGGCCACGATAGAGAAATAATACCACTTAATTGTACACGTGACATGTTATCCAAACCAAGCTATAAAAGGCAGCATAGAACAAACATGACGGTTGCTACCAGATACGACCTAATAGTCAGAATAGAGGAAGGAATGGGAGAGCGCGAGCAAGAGTTAAGTTTGCCAATAAAGGAGGCAAATTTTCCAGAATTAAGTTTACAATGTCACGCATACCCGGACTCAGCCATACCACAATACGGGGGGTTCTCCTACGGTCCTACCGTAAGCAGCAAGAGCATGGATAATTTTAATTTGCGAGCGACAAATAGACGTAAAAGAAATGTCCCTAGTCTCAGCATCCTTCATCCTCTTAATCCCCTGAAGGTTCCTCGAATGATCCCTTGTCGAAGCGTGGAATATGTTCACAGTTTCTACACTATCCATCTCGATGAGAATGGGCAAATCCGTATGGTGCATGGCCAGCTCGAGCACCTCCCTACACACCGCCAACTAGGGTACGAACGTGGTGTGAAAGTACTTCCTTCCGGCATACGTTGTGACCATCACCAACATTTGCACGTCGCCTCGCATCACCGACGGCGTCATTGCATCGGCTCCCGAGAAGAATGGTATCTTCATCGTTCCTCCACATATCTCCTCGTCATGGACGAGTGCAAACGTTCATTGGTGACTGCAATGAGGAAGGCACCTGATGGTCATTGCACCATCTGGAAGACCATATAGGGGTGGCCTGCTCCCTCAAAGGTATGCATCTTCACATGGAGGCTGGTTTCCAACTCGCTTGCCACAGGGGCAAATAAATTCTTTCGTCACCTCGAGCTTTCTGACGAGTGTCCCCTTTGTGGTGTGGAATGAGAGAATAGCTTCCACGCAATGTGTAGGTGCCCCCTAGCAAAAGAGTTGTAATGTGCTATGGCGCTTGACTAGCCCATCCCCAAGGTGGAGAATATCATCCACACTAGTCTAGAATGGTTATTCTCACTACTGGAGCATCTACGTGATGCTACACGTATGATAGTCCTGATGACCATGTGGCGTGTGTGGTATGTGCGGAATGAATAACTCATGGCAAGTCCAACCTCCAACATAAGCATCTCGCAGATTTCTACAAGGTTATATCATTTTTTTGTTGTGCATTCATCGATGGCCCCAAAGATAACATGGAGAAAGTGAAGATGGTTGTTCAGGTTAGTGTTTTGGCGCCACAATAGCACGTTCAGCAGAATGTGGAGCTGCGGTGGACGCTACCCCCGGCCGGATGGACAAAATTGAACGTCGATGGCAGCTACATACCGGTAACAGGAGCAGCTGATGGGGGCATGGTTTTGCGGACAGACCAAGGGGGCATCATCTTCACTGCCGATAGATTTGGTCCTCGTTGATAGTGGCCATCAAAGACGAGTACAAATTTTTGTTGCAAGAGGGTCACGGTCAAACACTATTGAGCAGTACTGGCTACACCCGTCGCCCGAGACGTGCCTAAGCACGATGGTTGGATTTGGTTCTCATTGATAGCAGTCATTCGCAACAAAAAAGTAAAGTAGTCATGGAAGATGGGTTGTCGATCATACAAAGTTTTGCTGCACAACAGAGTCAAAGACACGGTCGGTCATTATTCATCATCAGCAGTATAGGTTGCGTCCATGAACTCCCCGTCCTCGATGAGCCTAGCGAGTGTCTCTGGGGCAAGGCACAGCTCCAGCGCCATGCTGCCTCCGACGCGTCGGCCCTCGTACATCGTTGTCTTCCCATCCACCTTGTTCTTCAAGCCGCTCCGGACGGCCACTTGCGCGCCCCACCTGAAGTCGTTTCCATACGCATCGAACCATAGCGACCTCCTTGTGAATGTCCCCGTCGGAACGGCGGCCACGAATGCGGGCAGGCAATTGAAGCTAGGCTCATGGGGCCACAATGCAAACTTGTCCCTAGTGTTGAGTTTGTCGCATGACGCCACGGTTCAGGAGCCAGGTCGCCCAGCCCAGGCCCTTGCCCACGATATTGCCGGCAGTGGACTTGGCGCTGACGTTCCCTGCCGCTTTAACCTGCGTAGGATGCCAGTATGCCAGCAACACGACCACGGAATACCACAAGGACAATGTATGATGTCTCCTAGAGTCTTGGTCTGGTGTGAACCGCTAGGCTCAGCACAAGGCGCGGCGTGCCACAGGCGCACGAGTAGGGCCTACAGTGAGGAGATGGTGATAGTGGTGTCGGCCGGAGATGGGCATCTGGGCAATCGCCTTCGCCTTGAGCTCATGCCATTGGTGCGACATTGCGTGACTCAATATGCTGGACGACACATTGGTGGTGACTCAATCTGATAGGGAATACCCACGACACTGCGTGATACAAACGTACGCCATCGAATTACCTATTGCATAACAAAGAAGTTCAATCAGTAGTATCACTTCTCATACACCAAGTGACACAGAAATGAGCCTACTTTTTTGCCTCAACTACTTCTGGCCAACCCTTCTCCCGTGCGATAAATTAATTTGGCATAGGCTTTAAACTTCAACCAAGCAAAATTAAGGTGACGATGAAGCTGAAATGATAAGGGCAGCAACTCATTAAACATTATCCCCCATTGGATTATAGACTTGATAAACATAATATATTATATCTAGATAAATTTGCTCCTTCTTTCCTGTATATCCCGTATTGTCTTATTTTTAAAACGGAGCAAAATCTTTACCTCATCTCGTTAATAAAATAGAAGAGAATTGTCCGGTTAACAAACGGAAAAACAGACGAAAACCATCACAAACGTCCACAAACCGGGCCGCACAAGCCAACTCTACCCACATTTTTCAAAGGGGCTTTTTATTACTTAAAAGATTTAAGTATTATACCGGCTCTGCACAACTAATATGCACACAACAAAAAAAATCCTTTCACATAAACGAAAAATAAAAACGCGAAATACAAAGAAACATGTGGAGTAAAAATCCTAAGATGGAAGGGGTCAATCCTAAGATCATACTGCCACCTATGTTGGGTAAAAATATTCCTCGCCGTGGCCTCTAATTATGTACACACCACCGTAAATAGGTCTCGATTCTCCATGCGTAGTAAGGAGGACCATAAATAAAGAGTCCCGATACATCTGTAGATAACCTGCATAAGAGAAGTAATTTTATCAAGAAGTGCATATATACTTGGCTACCCACATGAAACCCAAACACACCACCGAGAAAAGAATATCATCATGGCTGCCATTCAGCGCCATCATCGTCGCTCTTCCACGAGCCAGCGACTCCTGACTTCACCCTAGACTACCACCGATGAAGCTGTCGCCACACAGATGCTGGAACCCATGCCAAACAGTCAGCCAGCCATGCTAGCAACCAGACAGCCCTAACTCTAGTAGTGAACATTGTAGGAGAAAAAAGCAGAGCTGACGCCGACCAGACCCTGCAGTAGGCCATCCATCTCATGTCATCATCACTACCAAGGCCCCTTCACGGCAGCTCCGACTTCATGACAAAGCAACAAGGCATGGAAAGCACATTACACCCTAAGAGATTTGGACGAATGTGGCATGTTACATTTTCAAAGTAACTATTACTACTTACAACTCCTTTTCTTTTCTTTGCGAACCAACTACTACTCTTAAAACGGTGCCATGTGTATCTATCTTTCTCGGACGAGCAATTAAACATGCTCCTTGGCTCCCTGTCCATGGCCACCACAGAGATATAATACACATCCCTGTACAGACGACATGTTACCCAAAACAAGCTATAAAACATAGCATAGATCAACACATGGCGTTGGCTACTACTTCTCTGAATAGTCAAAATAGAGGAAGCAATGAAAGAGAAAATAAACAGGTTGAGTGAAGGCAATTTTCTAGCGGCTAAACTCTGGTAGGCTTGAGAGGCATCAGAAATCAGAGGATCAATTGCGACCCCCCAATGGGTTCACAGAGGCAATGATGAACTATGCTGAGTAACCACCGGCTTCGGCCGGTTTTGATGCATATCAGCATCAGATACATGCCTCGATGAACATACACTTTTTTGCTGCAAAAGAGAGACACGGTCAGTCATTATTCAGCAGTAGTGGCTGCACCCATGAACTCCTCGTTGGCGATGAGCCTAGCGAGGGCCTCCGGGCTGAGGCACACCTCCAGCGCCATGCTCCCTCCCATAGTAGCCGGAAACGGGGAACAGTGGGCCGTTCCTCGATCCGGATTCATCAACCCAGAATCAGATTCAGGAACAAAGGTCGATTCGGTAAGATTCCATGCGGATTCGGCGTTTCCGCAGTCGGATCGTCGATTCAGGTTCGGCGACTCGACAATCTTGGTTCTTGAATCGATCGAGTAAGCAAAAGGTCAGCCATATCAATCACGAACTCCTCGTTTTACTCTCTGCCCCATTCTTTTTCACTCCCCTAAATAACTCCTCGTTCTGCTCTCCAATTACTCCAAGGCTGCTAATAAATTTGCCATTGGGAAGGAGATGATTTATTTTAGTCTTCATGGATCGATGGGAGATGACCAACTAGTACAGATTCACGTTCCTCGTTCCATGGTACTGTACCGGATTCATCATACCGAAATTGATTGGATCGCGTTTCCGCTTTAGAAAAATCATTCTAGAGATGTATACCCCCGCTGTACCCTATTTTTTCCATCCTCCGACTCTCGTCCCCTGTTCCCGTTCCTCATTCCCACCGTACCGGAAACATGGCAACTATGCTCCCTCCGCCACCTCGGCCTTCGTACACTGTTGCCTTCCAATCCACCTTGTTCCCAGGGCTGCTCCGAACGGCCACTGGCACGCCCACCCGAAGTCATTCCCGTACACATTGAACCGGGGCGAGCTTCCCGTGATCGTGCCCGTGGCAGCGGCCGCCAAGAGCACGGGAAGGCACATGAAGCTAGGCTGCTGGGGCCAGGACGCGAGCTAGTGATAGCGCTGGCTTCGTCAAACGACGCAACGGTCAGGTTCAGGAGCCATGCCGCCCAGCCCAGGCCCTTGTCGACGATATCGCGGGAGGTGGACTCAATCTGATAGGTAATACCCATGACACTTCGTGATACAAACAAACGCCACCGAATTACCTATTGCATAACAAAAAAGTTCAATAAGTAGTATCACTTCTCATACACCAAGTGACACAGAAATGAGCCTACTTTTTTGCCTCGACTACTTCTGGCCAACCCTTCTCCCGTGCAGCAAATTAAGTTGTCATGCGCTTTAAACTTCAACCAAGCAAAAGTAAGGTGACAATGAAGCTGAAATGATAAGGACAGCAACTCATGAAAATTTACCTATTGTACCGAAGCAAAAGTGGATAAATGTGCTCCTTCTTTGATGTATATCCCATATTGTCTTATTTTTGAAACGAAGGCAAAATCTTTGCCTCATCTCATTAATAAACAAGAAAAGAATTGCCCGGTTAACAAACGAAAAAAACACATGAAAACCATCATAAACACTCACAAACCGGGCCACACAACCAACTTGGCTACCCACATGAAGCCCAAACACACCATCGAGGAAAGAAGATCATCATCGAGGTTGCCACTCAGCGCCATCGTCATCACTCCTCTATGAGTCATCGACTCCTGACTTCACCCTACACGACAACCGATGAAGCTGTCGCCGCAGAAAATGCTGGAACCCATACCGATCCATGCCAAACAGTCAGCCACCCGTGCTAGTGACCAGACAGCTCTGACTCTAGTGATGAACATTGTAGGAGAAAAAAGGAGAGCTCACGTCAACCAGGCCCGCAGTAGGCCATCCATCTCATGTCATCATCACTACCAAGGCCCCTCCACGGCAGCTCCGACTTCATGACGAGGCAACATGGCATGGGAAGCACATTACGCCATAAGATATTTGGACGAATCGTGGGCATGTTACATTTTCAAAGTAACTATTACTACCAACTACTCGTAAATGGTGCCATGTGTATTTATCTTTCTCAGAGGAGAAATTAAACATGGTCCTTGGCTCCCTGTCCATGGCCACGGCAGAGAAATAATACACATCATTGTACACACGACATGTTACCCAAACCAAGCTATAAAAGCTAGCATAGATCAAACATGGCGTTGGCTACTAGTTTTATGAATATTCGAAATAGAGGAGGCAATGAAAGAGAAAATAAACAGGTTGAGTGAAGGAAATTTTTTCGCCGCTAAACTCTGGTAGGCTTGAGAGGCATCAGAAATCCGAGGATCACTTGCTATCCCCATATGGGTTGACAGTGGCAATGATTAAATATGCTGAGTAACCACCCGCTCCGGCCGATTTTAGTGCATATCAGCGTCAGATTCGCGCCTTGACGATCTTCCCACATGCAGCTGACCTGCGAGATCAGTGAACTTGGCTTTGTACTAAGGTTGCTTTCTTGCCCCAGTGAACTTTGTGGCCGCGCTCTAGGTTCTACAATGTTCATCCCCGTGATCATGCCCGCTCTAGGTTCTACAATGCTTGCTTGTCCTGTGATCATGCCCATGGCAGCGGCCACCAATAGCGCGGGCAGGCAATTGAAGCTAGGCTCCTGGGACCAGGACGCTAGCTTGTCCCTAGCGCTGGCTTCGTCAAACAACGCAACGGTCCTGTTCAGGAGCCATGCCGCCCTGCCCAGGCCCTTGTCGACGATATCGTGGGCGGTGGACTTGGCGGTGACTTTCCCCCACAGCATTGCCCGGCGGTGACATCCTCCAGATGCAGAAGGGAAGAGCGATGGGGACGGCCCAACAGCTGCCGAGAAAACTCCTGTCGAACACGGGCAACGACGTGGAGATCATTACATCGTAGCCAGCGCCGGCGTTGTTGGCATGGCTTAGCTCGGACCAGGTGTTGAAGAACTGCCAGAATGCCGTCCCGTCGGCTAAGACGTGGTCCATCGACACGGCGATCAAGATGCCGTCAGCGAGCTCGGTGACCTGCGCTGCCACGACCGGCCGCGAGCCCACAGCGGCGTCTGCACCGAGCAGCCTATAGAGCAAGGTTTTTAATTTTAAAAACAAAATAATTTCGGAGCCAATTGAAATATGCGAATTTTCAGAAATTTCGCATATTTCGGAAATTATTTCGGATTTTATGATTTCAAATCTAGCTTAATTTTAGTGAATTCTAAAATAATTTAAATTCATTTGAAAATCTGTTTGAATCTTCATCAAAATTTTGGTGTTGATAATATTTCGAACCCCACTGAAATATGCGAAATTTCGTTGAAATTTTTAACCCTGCTGTAGAGGGGGAGGATGGACCAGACCACTCGCGGAACGACTAGCGAGGCTGTGACGTCCGCGACGGTGATGCCCGGTGCCACGGCGTGGACGAACTCGACGCCCTCACCGTTGCAGCGGAGGGAAATGGCGAGGCTCTGGCTCTGAGCCGCTACCTCAACTTTTGCCCTAGTCTAATTTAGAACCCCAAACTCCAATGACATCTACATTACAAACTTGAACTCTTCAAACCAGCCAGGATTCAACCCTAACCTCCCTGATGACCGGGTTAGACCCATGGACCATCCCGTCAGCAAGCCACGTCAGCAAAAAATTCTAGAAAATATTCAAAATAATCTGTAAAATAGAAAGAATCCTGAAAATATAAAATTTCTATAAAATAAAACAATTACATTCAAAAATAAAGTTTGGGGTCGTTTTCTGGAGAAAAAAATATCATAATTCTGAAAAATATGTAAAATTAAAAAAGTTCAAAAACTTTTCCAGATGCTTAGTATTGTTTTCTTGATTGTTTGGGTTTATTTTTTGACCAAATTTGAAGAACAAATTGGGTTGAAAATTTTGATTAAAATGATTTTTTAACATCTTCATTTTTTATTTGACATATTTTTTCCTTTTTATATTTTTATATTTTTATTTTTGAAATTTTACACAAATATTTTTTATTTCAGAGTTTTTTGTAAATATATTTTACGGATTTTTTTCTGGAAATTTTGAAAAAAAATTGTTCACATGGCTTGCTGACTGGACATGTTGACTGGATGGTCAACGGGTCAAAACCGTCAACAGGGAGGGGAGGGTTGATTCTGACTAGTTTTGCCAGTTCGGAGTTGTAATGTAGACGGTATGAAAGTTTGGGGTTGTAAATTAGACTAGGGCAAAAGTTGAGGATTGAAATGGTCACTTCTCTCAAACGATTTAAATGTCTATAGAAAATATTAGGACACCGCCCCCGATATCTGATCCTAATAAGGTGGTATACTGAGTTATCCCAATATCCTTTTCAGATTATCGGGGGATGTGCTTTTGCAGTTCGAGTAACTTGTCCATAATAATCCATTCTCTTATGCTGCTCTCTATGCATGTGCATATAAACACTATAAAATCTTCAGTTTCACATCGCCAAGTCAAAACATTATGTCTCTACCGCAAATAATTCAACATCATTTCAAATCTGCAATTTCCAAATGTAAATTCAAACATGTAACATAGGGCTCAAGCATAGAGCATTTGTAGTCCCATCTCTAATCCGACTCCCTCACACCCTTGATGCTTGCACATGCATTGATTCCACATATACTCAATGTGTTTCATCCGGCCCAATGTTGTCCATGAACATGAATTTCTATTCTGCTTGCTCCATATCTTCGCAAAGAGTTTATTTCCCGAGATCCTCAACTTCTCTTCAATTGTCATCTTACGCTCCTCATACGCCACCTTGTGCTCCACCATGCCCTTGACCTCCAACCACTTTAATTCCTTGTCTTGATTCCTCTGAGCACATCTCCCTCTTTGTTGTGATCATGCATTAAACTGGAGCGCAACACCATATCCTTTTTTCAATTTTTTATTTCTTCCTTCCCAAAGGCTTTTTTGGTGGTGTTATTGAGTTTGTAGTGGTACTTCGACCATCCTCCTCCTCATCTTGCTCATTGACTTACTCGGTGTTAAACTAGCGATAACGCCTCGCTTGACCTCTTCTTTAGTGGATGATGATCATTGCTTCTCCTTTCCCACTTCTCATTGTGGACCATTAACAAAAATGTGACATAGGAAACACCTTGTTCTTCTGTTCTCTTTGCTTGCAGAACTCATGGTTGTAGTTACTATGTCATTTTGAACAATTCATGGCAAATAAGGTTGAAATATTTCATATGAAAATATAAATCCATTATCTGACCATATTTGACTAATTAGATCATTAGCCGTCACTCCAATTTCATGGGGAATGATCAACGCGATGAACTAACCCCACCCACCCACCCACCCACCCGCCGGTTGCAACACTCTTGAGCTGAAGTCTATCATTGACAAAGTGAATTAAATGATCGGTGCGAGCTCCTTTTCACATTTTGGTAAAAGTGCTCCACAATGATCATTGAGTAACTCATTATGTTGTGATCATGTTGTAACCAAGAGGCTTCATTTTCCTTTACCAAATTATTGGCCAACCATAAACCATTTTGTCTTTGTACAAGGATTAGGTTTAACCTCAACAGCATCTTTGTCAGCACCTGAATGGATTGGACAAAGAGATAACATCTATGTTCATGGATTGCATGTACACAAATGTGCTGCTAAAGAAAACTACAATAATTTATGCCTACAATTGCTCAAATGCATAAAACTATAATCACAATCACTGTGCATTCTGTAAATTACCAATAAAAGAGGCAAAAATAAAAATTACAAACCTTGAGGGCATTTCATCAAACACATTGTGTGTGTCATCCATGTTGACATCGAACGTCAATGTCAAAGTCAATAGAGGTCACCGTTGTGGTTGCAATGGGTGGTGGCATAATATGAATATTTGTGAAATCATAAATTTGTTTCTCGGACATTTTTAACACATCAAGAATGATGACCTCACATTTACAAGGGACACGGTACTAGTTTGGTTTTTTCAAATGTCATTTCTCCCGAAAGAACATTTATACAGAGAGCTAAATTGACATTGAGAAATTTTGATGTAAATATTGTGGCTATAATAATTATGGGGGCCTCTGACAAATCAAATGGTGTGGAGGCAGGTTAGGCCCTAAGAGATATAGTTGAACATGCACATGTTACATTTGTAGAGTAGTAATTTCTACCAACTACAGTTAAATGATGGCATTTGTACTCTCTTTATATTTTCTCAGATGTGCCACATGCTCTCTGGATGCCCTATCCATGGCCACGATAGAGAGAAATAAAATTATCTTGTACAAGCGAGATGGTACCAAAACGATGTTATAAAAGGTGGTATAGAGCAAATATGATGTTGGCTACCGTATACTCCCTTTGTAAAGAAATATAAGATCCTTTAGATCACTACAATAGTGATCTAAACACTTTTATATTTCTTTAGGGAGGGAGTACTACTTAAAGAGATGAATGAATGGAAGAGGAGAGACAAAAACATTGTTTGCAGGCCGAAAATTTTAGCAGCTCAACCCTGGTAGGCTTGAGAGACATCAGATTCTCGCGGATCGCTTGTTTGATTGTTTGATTATTGATGGTGACAATTTTGGACTAGGTTGAGTAACCACCCACTTCGGTACTCATACACATGACATTAAAATCAATGCCTGAATTTTGCCCCCACGCGAAGCTAAGCTACAAGATCATTAAACATGGCTTTGTATTGTGCCTGCTTGCTACAATATTATCCAAGTCCTCTAAAAAGGGAATTCTAGCATGCACACGCTCGACGTAGCGTGTGCTAGCGGCGGGACATCAGATAGCTTGAGCTGTAGAGGACGAGGGGTAAGGAGCGAGCGTGCTGGGGAAAGGCATCGTGGCCGGGGGAGACGTGTGGAGCAGCATGGTCGACCGAGGGTGCGCGAAAAGGAAGAAGAGCTGGACGGTGACACGGGTGTTAGGAATAGGATTAGATCACATGTTAATTTACTAATTACCATGTGCTAATTCACAGGTCGCCTCAGTTGTTCCGAGTAGGAGTACTCTGTTCTGATAGTTCAAGGCGTGGATCGTAGACGGTGCGACCATTCGATTGATTCATCCGTTGGGATGACCTGGTCGGCCAGAGGAGGGTATGAGCAATAATCATTGTTGTTTGTCGTTGTTAAATATAAACATACATGTCAGATACAAAAGAATGCGAACAAAACGACTTTCAGATTATTCACTAGAGACCTTCTTTGAATAAATCAATTTTTTGATTGTTTGTTCTTTGAGCCTATGGATGCAGTTGGCCATTTCAGATTTTTATGTAACTTCCATTTTATGTTTCAAGTACTAGTCTACTTAATTCACGGTTGCAGTTTGTCTCTACACCAATGGCGCAATGGGTCGCTTGCTTAACTTCTGGTTGTAGTTGACCATCATGAACAGTCTCATCTCATCGAAAGAAAGTCGTCAAGATATAGCTATGGGTAGTGATTTTCATCAAGGAAAATATGGCCATAATGATTTGCAAACGGTTGAGAAAAGAATCTTTCAAGTAGTTCATTTAAAGTCCGGCCTGTAGTTGGTTACTATCTTCGTCCTGGTTTATTGGTCCCCATTATATTTTGTTACAAATTTTGACTAAAGATTTAGCTAATAAAATGTTAATGTATGTGACCAAAAAATATATCATTGGATTCGTATTTGAAATAGTTTTTGATGATATTATTTTTGATGACATGCATTAATATTTTGTTAGTTAAATTTTTTGTCAAAATTTAACATAAAATACATTGAGGACCAATAACCAGGATGGAGGTAGTAGTTCACTTAGCTCTGATTTTATGTTTCAAACAGTTCATTTAACTTCGAGTTGTATCTGGATAGTTGGTCTCTTCAAATAGTTCACTCGACGTCCATTTTATATTTTATATAGTTTACTTAACTTGTAGGTTGCAGTTGAATTCTGCACCAATTGGGAAGGTAATTGTACAAATGGAACTCCCACCAATGATGCCTGCCATTTTTTTCGAAACGGAGGCAAAAGATTTGCCTCATCAATTAATTAAGCAGAAGAGAATTGCCCAGTTAATTAACGGAAAACCAGGCGAAAACCGATACAGACCAACTATAGGTGGACTACTCACAGAGTGACCACCATATCCAACACCTAACGTCCACCAACCCGCACACTGTTACAACATGAAGACACCCCAACGAGAGTAACTCTGCCGAAAACCACGGGCACCACCAAATCCATGAAGACAAGCCAGACCATAAGGACAACCCAGGAGACTGGTAATCATCCATCAAGCAGCTGCGGAAGCCTTTCTTGTGGCGTCACTCTTCTTTCCTTTGCTCCTGAGAGCCTCCTCCACAATCGCCTTGCCAGATCCAGGGCTCACCCTCTCCAAACGTTTGAGCAAGCTGTGAAGCTCTATTTCGAAGAGAATCTCATTGAACTTGTCACGCACAGAAACCTGCCCAATGGTCACATGCGAGTGGGTGATTGCAACATCGGAACCTCCACGCTCAACAGAGGCGAGCGACTGGTTGGGCTCCGAAGGATCAGGCGCCAACACACCAACCGCCTCAACATCATTAGTCACGGATACCACTGGCACGATGGACTCAGGCGTCTCCAGTTGGTCACATGAAAGAGCCTCAGAGTTAGGTGCCAACACACCTATCTCATCAACCTCGCCACTCAAAGACGCCACATGCACAATGGCCATAGATGAGGCATTGACAGAACCAACCAAGTCTCCACAACCCGGAATGGCAGGCGACTGATAGGACTCTGACGGTGGTAGTGAAGGTGGCATGGCCACCACCAAGGACTCCAATGCGCTCAACTCCATCGGTAACACCATAGATAATTCCCCACAAAGCTCCTGCAACTCAGGCATAATCTGCAGAACTGGAGTTACGACCTCCGTGATAACCGCATTCCCACGAACAAGCGGCGTCACATGCAGAGCACGAGGAGAAAAATCTCCAAAGCAACATTCAGCATCCTCATCAATGAAACCAACCTGAAGCTCAGGCAGCAAAGGCACAACCGATGCAACCTCAAACTTGGCTAGAGCGTCGCGAAGCTCAATGCGGAGCAGCTCAACCTCCTGAAGGAGCTCCGTGCGCAGCAGGGCAAGCTGCGACTCCAAAGCAGACACCAAAGAGGTGCAGACATTGGAATCCTTGCAACACCCAGATTGAGACCTTGGCGGCACCGACACACACAACGACGAGTGGCCCACAACCTCAACCCAACTCCTGGCCAGCGAAGGACAAGGCTGGACGGGCGGGGAGCGGCTCCGCTGACGAGGAGCACATGTGACCGGAGAGCCACCGCGAGCGACCGGAGAGCGGTCGCGAGCAACCGGAGAGCGAGCACGACAGAACCTCTCCCGATGACCAGGGCGACGACAGCGAATGCATCTGAATGGATCACGACATGCACTGACTTGGTGGCCACGCTCGAAGCAACGAAAGCACCTTCCTCAAGCCCAACGCTTGAAGGCGAGGCTACGCTCGAGACCTTCCCTCGACGGCTCGGGGGGAGCTCGTTGGCCGGAATGTCACCCCCGACCCACATGCACCCAGCCCGCCCCGGCTACAATAGCGGCGGTGGCAGTAGAGAGGCCGTTGCATGCCGACACTAAAGATGGACCAAGCAGAGGAGAGCCCAACTTCTCTGGAGCCTCTGCCAGAGCATTGGGAGCTCCCTGCACTCCTATTGCCACATCTGTCACAAGCGCCGACACGACCGGCATCGAAGGCAGCAACAGCGTTTGAGGAGCCAGCCCCCCATCCACCTGGGCAGGGGCACGCAGCTGCCCGTAGGAGGGGCGCAGCAGAGCTTCTGTTTTCAGGTCCGTCTGAACAGGGGCTGACGATGAGGGCGGCAGCAGCAAGCCGGCGGAGGCGCCCGCAGAGGGAACCGCGGCCAGGGCAGCAAGGGCGGCGGCCGGTGGTGCCGGAGTGGTCGCCGTCGGTGCCACAGCAGCAGTCGGGGTTGACGGCGCGGCGCTGGCAGGAGCAGCGTCAGCACAGGCCGGGGACGGAAGACACACAAGCCCTCCATCCAGCAGGCCAGGGGCACGATCTGGAGCAGTATGCGCGACGTCTAGGGCGGACAACGCGGCGACGCCGGCCGGACGGGGGCTCAGCAGGGAGCGCAAGCTGGAAGGCGCCGTCGGAGATGCTGCCACATCCGGCCTCGGCGGGAGTCCGGCGCGGGACAGACGGCCACCAGCTGCCGGGGCGGCCCTGCGGGCGGCAAGTGCAGCCGCGGCCAGCGCGGCAGCAGCAGCCGAGGCGGCCGACGGAGCCGGAGACGACGACGCGGACGCGAGGGCCATGGGCAGCTCAGCGAGAGCCTGAAGGGGTGAAGGAGTGCATCTGAGAGAGGAGGCGAAGAGCATTCCGGATCTGGTCACGCCGGCTGGAATGGTAGCCGATGGAAGGAGATCGATGGGGCGCCGCGGCCGGCGGGCGCGGGGTCGCAGGAGCCATGGAGACTCGACCAGCCTTTTTCGTTTGTGTGTGTGTCCTCTTAGATTTTGGGGGATGCCTGCCTGCCATTTTGGGTGCCGAGTCGGCGTAATGTCATTTTCGATAGTCTATGATAGCTTCGTGCAGGATTGCGTCCATTTGCTTCTACTGCTCTCGCATGGGGCATATACGAATAACTTACTGTGCTGCCCGACTAGTATTCTTTTATGTTTTTCCATTCTGCTCTCCTATGCCTTCGCCTCGCCTTCGCTACCCAGCTCTCCTGTGCACGTCATTTTCCTACTCTGCTTTGAAGGCATCAGACGCCTGATGTCGCTGAAGATCCGTGCAAGCAAGAAAGGGAGGATCGGGGATGGCTCATGTGGAGTAGGGATGTATCTGGTGCACCGGGGCAATTTGTGCTACCGGTGCACCGGTCGCCCGTTACACATTTAAAAATATTCAAAAAATCTGGAAAAAAATCTAGTGCATTGACACAACATTAATGTACGTTGTCACAAAAATTTAAATTAATATTTGAAACATTGCTCGAGATACAAAAATAGCAGATTTGACACTGAATAATACATAACACAAGTTGGGCTTCAGGTTTGGCCCATTAGCACATTGAGGTCAAATTTATCATTTTTGTATCTTGAGCAATCTTTTGTATTTTGATTTAAATTTTTGTGACATTGATACATTGATGTTGTGTCGGTACACTATTTTTTTGAATTGTTTTTAATATTTTTGAATATGCAACGGGGTCCGGTAGAACCAATTGCCTTGGTGCACCAGATACGTTCCCATGTGGAGTAATCGATGGCCGTGAGGTCGATGGTGCCTACGGGTTGGTTTGTGATGAAGCTGGCGGTGAGGAACAACTGAAGAAGAATCGGCTCCTGAAACTGGTCCGCGATACATGTTATATATTCTCAGTGGCATAGGATGACTATTTGTGGAATCATAAATTTATTTCTCAGATGGTTTCAACACATTAAGGATGATGCCCTCGTATTTCCCAGGGCCACTGTGCTAGCTCATTTATTTAAAATGTACTTCTCCTTTTTTGCAAGAAATTCCTGATCTATTCATCTTCAATCATGGCAGTAAAAAAAACATAAAATATAATAAAATTTACATTCAGATCATTTTTCTCTGCTGGCGTGAGGTGGAGGAACCCTAAACTTTTTTGGGGAGAGGAGGCGACGGGGGCTGCGTGAGGTAACAGTGTAACACAAATTTCAAAATTATTTTTCTCCTGGAAGCGCATTTATATAGAGAATTAAATTGACATTGGAAATTTTCTATGCAAATAATGTGGCTTAACAATTATGGGCACCACCGACAAATCAAACGGTGTCGAAAACATGGACATGTTACATTTATAGAGTAACTGTTACTAACAAGTAACAAGTCATGTTAAACGACGTCATTTGCATTCTCTTTATCCTTTCTCAGACGTCCCACATGCACCCTGGTTCTGGTTGCCCCGTCCATGGCCACGTGAGAGAAATAATGAACGTGTCTCTTTTTTTTTGAGGGGTAGAGAAATAATGAACGTTGTTGTACGCACGATATGGTACTGAACGTCTGAAACCATGTTATAAAAGGTAGCGTAAAGCAAACATGGTGTTGGGTATCACATAAAACAGGGTAAGGAATGGAAGAGGAGAGGCAAGTAAGTCGAGTGAAGGCGGAAACTTTTAGTAGCTCAACACTGGTACGCTTGAGAGACATCAAGAACACGGGGATCACTAGCCCATCAGGTTGATGGTTCACAGTAACAATGCTGAACTAGGCTGAGTGACCACCCACTCCGGTATTCATACACATAAGCGTCTGGACGGTCTCCCCACGTGTAGTTGGCCTCTCGAACCATTCAGTCTGGCTCTCTACCGTCGTAGGACGCCCTGGCCCCAGGGCCGGCCCTGAGGGGGGGGGCAGGGGGTGCGGCCGCCCCGGGCCCCCGAGACGAGGGGCCCCCACCGAGGTACGTGCTGCGGTAAAGATAGGCCTGCTGGGCCTCGGTTGGATGGATGGAGTTTCCGTACGTAATTAGCGGAGGAATCGATCCTAAAAAAAAGGAAAAACTTAACGGAGACATCGCTGCACACGATTATTACTTTGACGGATTGACCGGACTCTAGGCACAACAGCACGATTGCACGAAGCAGCAAGAGTTGCCTTTTTGTCTTTTGGCGATTGGATCTGTCGTGGTTGCATCGCCCAAGCTGCTGATTGATTCGCGTACCGCCTGATCACGGCCGCCGCCTAGTTACTGCCAGGAAGAGTAGCGCTACAGCCTGCCGGCCTGAGAGGTGGACTTGCGCAACCGTTGGTTTCCATGTGACAATGTTGAGAAGCCAGATGCCGATTTGAGAGAAGGTATAGTGAGTTTGCCATGGTAATTGATATTTTTGGGGGATAAATTAATAGAGATTTTATTGGATTGATCTATATCTTTTGGTAATTTTAAATTGCTTATTTTTTACTTCAGCACTATCATGCGGTTGACGGTGATAAGAGAGTAAATAGCATAAAACTACTACTTTACAGGTTAGGGTTCCAAAAAACTACCGATTTTTAAATTTTCTCACATAACTACCAAATGGGATGTCGGCTATTTCAAAAAACCAAAATCGCTGATTGCTTATCAATTGATCACGATTATGACAGGTCAGGCCCACGCCTAAACGAAGCGTTATTTTGACCGTTAGTTTGACCATTGACTGACATACTGACATGTGGGGCCTATATGTCAGTGTCTCTTTGTCATAATTTAATAAAAAATTCAATAAAGCAATCAGGTCCCTGTAAAAATTGAAAAAAAGCAATCGGGTCCTGCAGACTTAAAAAAAGCAATCGAGTCCTCCCGTGCTCAAGCTCGCCCTCCCAGCCATGGCGCGCGGCTCCCGGCGCTCCTGGGCGCGGCTCGCGGCGGCCCGTGCCCGCCTTGCCCCGGTGCGGCTCGCGGCGTCCCGTGCCCGCCTTGCCCCGGCGCGGCTCGTGGCGGCCCCTCAGCACCTCCCGATGGCGCGCGTCAGCGCGGCGACCGTGCCGGAGCCCCATGGCGCGCGCGGCAGGGTCGCCGGCCTCTGGTATGCCTCCTCGTCTCCACCTTGCCACCAGGAGCTCCGGCGAGCTCCTACCATCAACAGCAGCGTAGGGGGGCTCGGAGTGGCATAGGGCGGTGGCCGGACGTGGCACAGAACGGCGGCATGGAGTGTGGTCGGCGGCCATGGCGGTTCTATGCTATTCCTGACGAGCAGGGAGAGTGGAGGAGAAGGGAGGCGGAGAGGAGAAGAGGAAGATAAGAAGAGACACTGACATGTGGGCCTCACATGTCAGTTAACGGTCAAACTAACGCTTCGTTTAGGTGTGGGCCTGACCTGTCATAATCGTGATCAATTGATAAGCACTCGGCGATTTGGGTTTTTTGAAACAGCCGACCACCCATTTGGTAGTTATCTGAGAAAAATAAAAAATCGGTAGTTTTTTGGAACCTTAGCCTGTAAAGTAGTAGTTTTATTCTATTTACTCGATAAGAGAGCACCTATGCATCCGTTGGTAGAATCAACTAAAGGATCCATTGATATTTTATAAGAGAACATGCATTAATCCACGACAAGTCGGTTGTATTCACTGCAGAGGAACAAACTAAGCAATCTAGAAGAAAATAATCCTAAAGAAGACAATGTGAACAACAACACGGGATGATAACAATGTGAGTGACCATGATCTCATATTTAATTCACCTGCTGCACGATACAATGTATATTTAGAGAAGGAACTTCTTTTTACTATGGATATTGATATTTACAAATCAAGAAATAGGGTAATCTTGATAAAACCTATATAACACGTGCATTGAATTGTATTTTCATATTTATACTAAAGGGCCCCACACTCTTATTTGGCCCCGGGCCCCCAAAACCTCAGGACCGGCCCTGTAAACAATCTCCACGATGATCACCAAGATAAAGCATCACAGACAATGTGATATTACCAATCCTTGTCAGACTTGCATACGCGGCCACAACAGTGACATACTTGTGGTTACAAGTGAGCATGCCATGCTTCTCATAATACGGGCAATCCTCCATTTTCCTATCCCTTGAATTAAAGGAGGCAAGAGTAGATGGTAGTAGTAATAGTTATTCTAGAAATGTAACATATCGCTTAGCTAGGGTGTAATGTGTGTCCACACCGTTTGGTTTGTCGGCGGTGCTATCATCCTTTTCAAGAAATAAAAAGAGCATGGTTGTTCACCAATTTTGTGCATTAATTTGCTTCGGTACGAGCAAGTGGTACCGATCAAGGGGTTGATCCTCGTTGATAGCAACCGCGGGAAATGAGTGGTTGACAATACAAATTTATTCCACAACCGATAGACATGATCATTATTATTCAACAGTAGTGGTTGCGCCCATGAACTCCTCCTCCGCGACGAGCCTAGAAACCGTGGAAAATGAGTGGTTCCTGCAGTGAATGACGTAACAATATATCACCCACAAATTAAAGATGATTGAATGCTCTTCAGCCATCATATTTTACTTGGTATAAAATTTGTCGCAGCTAGAGAACCATATTATATTTTTTTGCCAAAAAAAAGAGATTACCATATTATACATTCTCTGTGGCATAAGATGAATATATATGAAATCATAAATTTATTTCTCAGACATTTCAGCACATCAAGGATGATGAAGGGTATGAGGGCCACTATGCTAGTTCAATTTTTTTTTAAATATTTCCCATGAAAGCACATTTATATAGAGAATTAAATTGACAATGAAATTTTCTATGTAAATACTATGGCTATAAATTATTATGGGCGCCACCGACAATCAAACGGTATGGAGCATATTACGCCCAAATCGATCTGGGCGAATGGGAGCATGTCACATTTCAAAGTAAGTATTACTACCAACTACTCTTAAACGATGCCGTGTGTATTTATGTTTTCTCATACAGGCCACATGCTCCCTGGCTCCTCATCCATGGCCACGACAGAGAATTAATACGCTTCGTTGTACACGCGGCATGTTACCCAAA
Organism: Triticum urartu; assembly: GCF_056163025.1. Taxonomy (NCBI): domain Eukaryota; kingdom Viridiplantae; phylum Streptophyta; class Magnoliopsida; order Poales; family Poaceae; genus Triticum; species Triticum urartu. The sequence continues at coordinate 592,929,819 of NC_141876.1, forward strand.
CCAAGCTATAAAAGGCGGCATAGCGCAAAGATGGCGGTTGATACCAGCTACCACCTAATAGTCTGAATAGAGGAATGAATGGAAGAAAAAACAAAGAGGTTGAGTGAAAGGCAGAAAAAAATTAGCACCTCAACACGAGTAGGCTTGAGAGACATCAGAAACCCGAAGATCACACATGGTCAAGCTCGTATATGGGTTCACCGTTGCAATGCTAAAGTAGGCCGAGTAACCGTCCGCTCCAATTTTGATGCATATCAGCATCAGATAAGTCCCTGGACGATCATCCCACATGCAGGATGCAGCTGACCTCTGAGACCAGTGAACTTGCTAGTACATCCATAGGTAACGTGAGCTACACTTACCATGGCTTAAATTATGCGATCATGTCCCATGCCTCTGTTAGCTACGTACGAGAACAAGCATTAGGAGGAAACAATCCACCTACTTGTCTGGCTGCTTCTTCGGTACCTGCTTGCAACCCGTCGGAGGTAGCTATAGCTAGTTCGTTACATGCGTGTCTCCAGCCTCGGGTGTATACTAGGCGTGTTCCTTCGGAAAGCAATCGATTGGAGTGTCGCGTAAGTTATCATTGACCTTGTCGGAAAGTAGTCTACGAGGTCGGGGCCAGCAATTGGTAAGCTTTGGAGCTATGATGTGTTTTTTGAAAGGAACATAAAGGATCATGTCGAAGGAAGCATGCAAGGTGATCGTGGAAGCATCTGACGCGGCTAAAGTAATTGTCGTGCGCGGTTCGCCGTACCCGCGGCTAAATATATTGTTAAAAAGTTTAAATATTAATGAAATAATATAATTTTAAAATATATATTAAATATTGATTGTGTATTTTTCAAAAATGATATGTATAAGCAAAGGGGACTGCTACGCGTCGGCCGGCGGATCATTTTAAAAGATCCGCCGCCTCGCAGGTCGTTAGATGCGTCACAATCTACACTACAGCACGGACGACATTACGAAGCATTCTAAAACGCCTCTGTAGGACGCAAAAATGCCTCTGGATGTTTTTATTAGCGTTTCCCAAAAATGCTAGAATTGGTCGCGAAGGGAAAGGCCAATCGAGGTAACGCCTGCAAGATCTGGCATTTCCTTAAATTGCCACTAAAACTTCTCCGTGCATCTATACAGGTCCCCCCGTCCTGCGCACCTGTAACTTAACCCCTTCCCTTGCCCCCCATCCGTGTATATAATTAACTGTACACGTCTACACGCACCCTACCTAACCCTTGAATACAATGTAATAGCAAGAGAGCATTCACCTGTTAATCTGCTTTCTGAAACGGTACGCCCTCCTTCCATCTATATAGGGCCTAATGTGTTTTTTAAGACCGCCTTTGACTATCGACAAGATTAATAATACATGACATGCACAAAGTAAAAATTATATCATTGAAAACTCCTTTCACACACGAATTTAACGATGTGCTTTGTGTAAGTTGCATGTCATATTATTGCTTTAATATTTGGTCAAAGTTAGCCTCGAAAAACTCATTAGGCCCTATATAGATGGAAGGAGGGAGTACCCATCTTTCCTCCTTTTAAGTACGTTCAACTGTTATTCGCTATCCGGTATGGGACTAAAAATTTAAGTTAAAATGTCGCGCGAGCAATGAATAAAAGCAGCCAGTATTCGTACACAGCACCGCTTGAGACCAAGGTGACATTGGTTACCACTAGAATAAGAAAGCTATTCTTCTTAGGTACAAAGCATACAGAGTTAACTACACGGAGATAAAAGAAAAACCGATCTATTCTCCTTTTTTTTGTGAACGAACCGATCTCTTCTCCAACGCCAGCGTTCGGCTGCCCCGGCGCTGAGATTAAACGACGACGCCCAGGAGATAGAGTCTCTGTGTATGCGCGCAGCAGCAGCTCGGTCACCTGCCGCCAACGCACCAAGCTGCAATACCGGCCAGCTGCAACTGAATACGCCTCCAAATCTGCACTAATCCGAGGCGTTTCCCAAAAATGCCTCCAAAGCTCCACTAATCCGAGGCGTTTCCCAAAAATGCCTCCAAAGCTGCGTCAATCCGAGGCGTTTTCCAAAAATGCCACCAGAGGCGTTTTCCTAAAATGCCATCTTAAAGCACGATTTTGAGGCGTTTATAGGATGCCCTTACAAAAACGCCTCCAATTGACTACTGTGATGTAGTGCTAGCGGTTGAACGTATTCCTCCACTTCGCAACAGATGTCTTGTTGTAGAAACATTTACAACTGAAATTGTGTTGTGTATTTTTTTTCTCAACAAAAATTGTGTCGCGGGACTTTTTCTGCAACATAGGTTGTGTTGCGGATTTTTTTCCCAACAAATTCTTGTCGTAGATATTTCTTGCAACAGAGGTTTTGTTGCGGATTTTTTTTTTTTGCAACAGAGCTGATGTTGCAAAAGCTTGTCTAAGTTGGCGTCGCCGTTCGCCGACGTGGTTCGCAACACCGTTGTTGTTGCAAGATAAGGTAAACGTGTGTGAGTGTGTTTAAGGAGTGTGGATCAAGGACGATCCAACGGTTGTGCGGGTGGCGGAACTCTCGGCGCATCAGCCGGCAGAGCATTAGCGTTTGGGAAAAGCTTACCTTCTATCGGCCGATTGCGCGCACCTGTCTGCTGGCTCCGTAGCCGTCCGATCTATGTTTTATTAGATGGTAGAGAGCACTCTCGTGTCCGCGGGAGGCGTGTCTGTTTCCTGCAACTCACCTCTTGTTTCAGAACAGCCATTCCTGCAACTGGATAATAGAAGGGGGGTTTCATCCCACAGCAGCGTGGGCTCGTGTGGCTGGGAGTGTGAGCGGCTAGATTTGGGAGGGCGGCGGCGCAAGGCGTTGGGCGATCGGGGCTTATCCAACGCGGTGGTGTCGACGATTGGCTCGGGATCGGCGGTGGCCGCGATGACTCAAGAAGGAACGGTTCGGAGATCCCTTCTCCCATTTTCTAGCCGACGTGGCGATGGTGGTGCCCCCTGCTACTTCTCTTGTTTCTACAGCAGAGCGTTTCTGCAACAGAGCATCTGTTGCGGGAAGTAACGAGTGGGCATGCGGTCTTATTTATGCAACAGAGCGTTTGTTGCGGGAAGTAATGAGTGGGCATGCGGTTCTTGTTTCTGCAACAAAGCGTTTGTTGCGGAAAGTAACAAGTGGGCATGTGGTTTTGTTTCCGCAACAGAGCGTTTGTGGCGGGAAGTATGATAATGAGTGGGCACAGTCTTGTTTCTGCAATAGAGCGCTTGTTGTGGGAAGTAATGAATGGGCATGCCAGGCGCAGACACTACGTAATACGGCTATTAGCCCGGACATCCACCGACCATCGAGGCAGCGGATAATATGTAAACATCGGTCGGCGAACGCGTAGCAGCGCCCTTAGCGTTTTCCATAAGCAAATGGATTTTTATATGAAAAAATAGAGAAAACTGAAAGGAGAAAAAATTGCTAAACATAACCTAAACGAAAAAAGTGAAGAAAGAAACAAAACAATAAGCAAAACCGGTAATGGGCTGTCTCATCTACGCACGCCCATGTGTGTGTCAGGGCCACCGTTCGATGCAGTGAGTGTCGAATATGATTTGGCATGGCAAGATGGACTACACAAAAGGCAAATTGGGCCCTTTGGAAATGTCTGGCTCATTTAGCATCCAACAAAAATAAAAAAATGTACTGAATTTCTATTTTCAGCACTAGTTCCCTTGTTGGGCCATGAAAAGCCTATGACCAATATATTTGGGCCCATGATGCACCTTGATTCGAGTAGGTTGTACCTACCCTAAAAAAACATATCAAAATATAAGATGTACCTCTAAAAAAATCTTAAAATTTAAGACATTTTTTTGATATATTTTGTTACAGAGGGAGGACATTACTACTAGTATTTATTCATCATGTAGCCAAAACAACTTCTGTTTGCTTTGTGACAACGACGAACTAAGTAACACCTCATGAGCATACCAAGTCGTTGGTATAACAACTACTTCCTCCAATCCAAGATAAGTGTCGTGGTTTTAGTTGAAATTTGAATTCATGATGTGTGAGGGTTGGGAGATTCTGACCGGAGGGAGTATTAGATTGTACACAACCTGTTGGGAATTGTCGTCGTGACAGGTATGTTTCTGAATCAGTATGATGAGTTGGACCAAGCTGAGAGCAACGCGCAATCGTCACTGATGAGGTGTGAAGTTTGGGAGATTCCTGAAAGAGAAAGGTCCACCGCACTCCCCAAAGTGTAGATAGACATATATAAAAATAGAGTCAGGTGGGTTGAATCGGTCTACCGGTGTAGACGGAATCATGCACGTAGCATGATCGATCAAGCTCACGCGCAAGTGATCCACCGAACTGCGTATGCACTTTTTTACAGTATATGTATAAGGCAACAACATAGTAACTAATCATGTGACTTGAGCTAAGTGGTAATTACTTGGTAGTATTACGCACCAGGTGGACCAGGATAGCAGTAGTATAGTACTGTAGTACTTTCCCTTCGTAAACTAATATAAAAGCATTTAGATCGCAGTGATTTAAAAGCTCTTATATTAGTATGCTCTTATACTTCCTTCGCTTGAGACAAGCTTTTTCGGAAGGCGGAGGGAGTATTAGTTTACGGAGAAAGTACTAGTGATTAATCGCACACGTGCTACATATATAGCGAGCCGGTGGTTAAACAGTCACGTGATGAATTAATCACTGGGATAATGGCGCTCCGTGGCTCGAAAGGGCAAAATAGGCAGGTGGGAGCCTTTTTCCTTGTTGGCCTTCAAACCGAGCCAGAGAGTAGTTCACGCACCAACAGAAGGAAACAGGGGCAGGAAGGACAAAGCGCGCTTGTGTTTCGCCTTGAGAGAGAAAAACAAGAGAGGGCCATGCACACACTGTCTCATGTCCGATTTCGTTTTCCATCACTTCCTGATTATTCCTTTCCGGCCAAGCTGTATACCCTGTACAAAGACACGCCCACTTTGTTTTGTCTTTTATTTTTATTTTTTGGGTATTGTCTTTTCTCTCTATTTAATTTCAAAAATTGAGCATGCATGCAACTCCAACGCGGATCACCCAATCGATGGTCCGGTCCGGATACTCTTTAGCCATCTAACAATGCTTCTTCGATCGTATGGCACGCCAAAAATATGAATATTTCAAAAACAATATCGATAAGGTTCTGTTATTTGAGTGCATTCTGAACAATCTCAATAGAAATAATAGGAAGTTTTTGTCGTGTTATAACATCTACTACCGGACCCCTTCCAATGCCCCTTATACGTCCAGACAAACGTCCTACTCACTGCTCAGTCAAGAAATTGCCACCCAATCGGATACCCTATACCTAGACCAAACGTCTGGTCTGTTCGCCATCCTCAAACCCAGCCCATATCCGAACGCATCCGCCATGTCGGACTCGACAGGCCGTACCCATCCCAAATTTGCTTCAAATTGACCAAGTCCACCAAATCGACGTTCTCCTCCCGCGTCCAAGCTATCGGCCCCCTCCACCCTTGCTTCCCGTCCACACCGTCGTCGTCGTCCATCGTCCGATGTCGATGCCGAGGACCCCATCCCAACCCGCCGCCATTGACGTTGCCCCAGCGAAGTCCTTGTCGCTCCCGACCAACGTCTCTTGCAAGGCGGAGAACATCTCTCGAAGGAATCATTGCGCCAAGTAGTGGCTCTGGGAAGTGTCGGGAAGGCAGCTATGGAGAGGGAAGCTACGGATATGCCCGGTGAGGACATGGACTTAGGCGCAACCAGTATGGCGACTGCCACAAATCCGTCCACCATGGCAGCGAGAAGAAAGAAGCCGCCCGTAGACCCCGAGTCCGTTCCAGCATCCCAGTGGTCGGGCATCCCAGATGCCTTCACAGAAGACGCAACGTCATTGTTGGATGAAATTGAATGGAAGGCCAAAGTGGAAACCATCATTGAAGAGTGCAAAGGTGGTACGAAGAAGATGAAGAAGTACGATGGCTCTAGCTCCCCAGAATTTATTGGTTGGATGGCGAAGAGGAGAAAATTATAGGGGGCGAACATACATACTACCCTGCCAAAGAGGAACCGTTAAGTGATGGAAAACAAGTGAGAGAAGAAGAGTGTCTCACGTGATGGCGCGACAAGCAAAATGTCAGCCACATGGATGGACATTTTTTCTACCAATGAAGTGAACAAGGAGGAGAGGTACAAGCACTTATCGAATGTGCAAAGGGAGAAGATAGAGTTTCGACCAAGAGAGGGTGAAAGAAGTTGAGCATTGAGAGGGAGAACATAGATATAGAGAAGCAAGAAAATTTAACAAAATTGGAGCTTCAAAAGGGGATGGCAATGCACAAGACTTGAGCGAGAGAGAGAGAGAGAGAGAGAGGGGGGGGGGGAGAGGGGTTGAGGCATGCAAGGGACACGTAAAATTCTAGAATCAAGTTGCAAGACACTAGCCTTTTGGATGATGAAGGCAAGAAGTGACTCGAGATGAAATGGAAGGAGATCAACAAGCGCAAGAAAACACACGATATATTCATTCGTGTATTGGCTATCGACGTATACATTGTTGATATTTTTTTAGCATGTGTTGAATTGTGATTTACTTTGCTTTTATCAAACTGTTGATTCTATGATGAATTAGTGATACATAATGGACGTGCATGACTTTGCATGAAAATGGGGTTCCTGATACGAAGAATATGGTTGTCTGGGAGGACTTATGAAGGACCGCGATGCATCCAAACGTGACCGTGGACGTTGGATGGCGGATTTGTTTAGTGCTCTTAGAGCAATGTACTCTCTTTGTCTCAAAATGTACTCACCGTTTGCAACTGCTCCATTTGAGGCAGAGTGAATATATTTTAAGGTCTTGTTTGGTTCATAAGTCCTAGGACTTTTTTTAGCCCCAATTTATAAGTCCCAAGTCCCTAAAAAGTCCCTACATGTTTGGTTCCCGAGACTTATAAGTCTCTATAAGGCCATATTATAACTATAAGTCTCTATAAGTCCCTCCTTAAGAGTCTTATTCCATAAGTCCCAAATGTCCACTTTAAGTCCCTATAAGTCCTTCCTGTTTGGTTTAGATGGGACTTATAGGGACTTATTTAAGTCCCTAGACCAATAATTCCCTGAAAACAAACATCCTTTAAGATAGTATAATATATGGTAGAAAGTTGCAAAGTTCCCGGCCAATTTTGTTCCTAAAGTTACCAGATTCATCGGAGTTTAGTTCACATATGTTATGACAATTATGGACACTTTTGTTTCTAAAAGAAGAAATCCTGGACACCTACCGAGCTGATCATCCGACTCCCGGGGCAGTCCATCACTCCGCAAGTCAAGCTTCGACGCTTTGCGCTCCCGAACTTTCTGTGGTTGTAAAGGGGCAAGATGGCGTCGCTTTCGTGGCGCAAGGCAGTGGCCCAAGGGCCAGGAGCGCCGGTCAGCCCGTGCGCATTGACACATCACACATGCATATGCCCGGCCCTGCTCCGTCGTCTTCCCCACCCTTCGCTGTCGCCTCCCGCCTTCCTTCCACCTGCGCCGCGGCGCCGCCATGGAGCCCACCCACGCACGAGCCCACGCAAGCTCCATCCATCTCCACGCACATATATAACCAGCTCCACTTAGCTAAGCTCAGGCCAGACACACGAACTACTACTCCACATCAGTTCACCGCCGGCAAAAGCAGCGAAACAGAGTCCACGTCCCCATGATGTGCAGCTCCGATCATTTCGCCAGTAATAATCACTTGTACCTTCAGCACAATCACCAGAGGTCACCGGGGACTGGGGTCGTGGAGGCCTGCGATCTCGAGAGGATCCGGCACGAGCAGAGCCGGCATGGCCAGGAGGCGGAGGAGCACCGGTCGGACCCGAGCGCGGCGCTGACGACGTACCTGACCTTCCTGGAGCACAAGGTCGGGCAGCTCCGCGGGATCCTCTGCTCCGCGCCGCGCCACCCGCAGCAGCAGCGCGCCATCGTCTCCGCCGAGCTCCGCTGCATCATCGTGCAGCTCTCCTCCATCGCCAACGACCTCGCATCCGACTCCGGCGCCGGGGCGGCGGACGTGGCCCCGTACGAGCCCAGCGAGGAGAGGTCGCCGTCGCTCTCGGACGCCACGCACGACGACTCCGACGACCACGCCGGGGCTGACGACGGCGGGGAGGAGGAGGGGGAGGGGCCGTACGAGGTGGTGCAGATCGAGAAGGAGGCGATCCTGGCGCCGCACGCGCACTGCTGCAAGGTGTGCGGCAAGGGGTTCAAGCGCGACGCCAACCTGCGCATGCACATGCGAGGCCACGGCGACCAGTACAAGGCGCCCGGCGCGCTCGCCAGGCCCGGCTCGCCGGCGCCGGGGGCGGGGACGGGGAGGCGCTTCTTCTACTCGTGCCCCTACGCCGGGTGCAAGCGCAACAGGGAGCACCGGGACTTCCAGCCGCTCAAGACCCCCGTCTGCGTCAAGAACCACTACCGCCGGAGCCACTGCGACAAGAGCCACGTCTGCCGCCGCTGCGGCGTCAAGCGCTTCTCCGTGCTCGCCGACCTCCGCACCCACGAGAAGCACTGCGGCCGCGACCGCTGGGTCTGCTCCTGCGGCGTCTCCTTCTCCAGGAAGGACAAGCTCTTCGCCCACGTCGCCATCTTCGACGGCGGCCACACGCCCGCTCTGCCGCCCAGCGACGACGAAGCCACCGGCCACTGCACCGCCGCCACTGCCACTGCCACTGCCATTAACAGTGTCCTCGTGCCCGGCTCCGGTGGGTTGCTCCCGACCGGTGGCGAGGAAGCAGTGAACCTGATGGAACAGAGCTTCTCCGGTCAAATGCTCGACGGTCTCAACTGCTCCGGCGCCAAAGTGGGCATTGACGACGTCAGAGCAAAGCTCTCCTCCCCAGTCGGCATTGACTTCTGTGACTTCGATGGCTTCGACCTCTTGGGAGCAGTTGCAATGGACTTCAATTTCTGATACTCTCTCATCCTGATGAAAAACTAGATCTTTTTTCTTTTCTTTGGATAAGGAGGTTAATGTTAAACCAAATTGGTTGGCATTAGCATGCACAGCAATTAGGAAACTGTTGAACGGATTAAGACAAATATTTCTACTCCTGCAATTCAGCAACCACCATGACGATGACATTGATTATTTATATTTATCTGAAGGGAATTGAGATGCTGAAGTGACAGATAATGATCCAACTGAACTTAAGGAAAGCATTAGGAGATTTTGGGACTTGCTGCAGTTGCAGGCATTATTCAGTACTAGTTCAGAGGTCAGACTTCCATGTTCATCATATCTGATAATCATAATCATCAATAAGCGTGTACAGTGACTAGAGTTGTGCAATTTCAAGTTTACCTGGCAGGTAGATATATAACCTCCTCTGTAAACTAACTGAATTGATCTCATCTACCAAGAAAAGAAACAAAAACCGGAGAACTTTCGTGCCATTCACAGGCACTGGATATATTTATTGCAAACCCCTTTATACAGTGTATGGGTTAGATGTTCATGAAGATGTATAAAAGAAATTAGTAGGTCAGATCCGTCCATACAAATCTGCTTGGTTTAGATTGCGACAGGGTTTTCACATCCGTCGCTAAAACAGAGAGTTGGTAATGTATCATCTGAGCTTCTGAAGTTCTGCACAGTATTAACTAGAAAATTTTAGTGTTAAACAAAATTGGTTGGCACTTGGCATTAGCATGAACAGAACGGTGAACTGATTAAAGCAAAATATGTTTACTATTTTATTTACCCTTCGGACAGTCATGTGCGACACTTTTTTAGTTGAACTTTGTTATGGTCGGATGATAAACTTTGATATGATAAATAAAAGGCTGTGTGCATCACTCGATGCAGAGGCCGAGGGATGTCCCCTCTTTTCGAAAAAAAATAGCCGTAATGGTGATGGTATTGATGGATTTTTTGAAGGGAAATGAGGTGCTGGAGTTACAGATAATGATCCAAACTGAACTTAAGGACAGCATTAGACTGGAACTGGAATGTTTGCAATACACCAGCACATGCCAAGTTACTACCTGTACAAGGGAGAACTTAGGGACTTGCTTCAAATTGCAGGCATTAAAACAGTGAATCACGCCTTGTTATTCAGAAGCTGAGAATCATATGCTATCGGATGATTAGAACCAAATAGGCATACGGCAATACAATGACCAGATTCTGCACTGTCAGGGTTTTTTTTTTTGAGTGGTACTTTCTGGTTTATCATGACACTGAATTCTGAAGACACATCAAGTACAGTGGAAGAGTCACTGAGAAGGAGAACTCAAGTAGCAGCAATCCAAAACAGGGAGAGTCTATACCTTGCTTAGGGCGAGCTAGAAGCTCGGGTCGCTTACTATGAACCTATATCGAGCCAGCCCAGCAACGAAACTACTATACAGAGCAAGGTTCACCGGCTTTTCTGTTTTCTTATTTAGTCCTACAGTCTGGTTTTCCGTACGCCTTTTTCTCACCGTCTCTGGCATTTCCTTTTCCCTTTTCTAATTCTTTTTGTTGCTTTCCTGCTTTTCTTGTTTCTTATTCATTTTAGCATTACTTTTCCCCTCTTAATTTTTTCTTTCTTTTGAAAAACAATGCATACATTTTTTTAATATGCTTTCAGTTTTTAAATATACAGGAATAAGTTTTTTTTTATAAAATACTATAAACATGTCTTAATACATGATGAAGCTTTTCGAAATACATGATGAAGCTTTTCGAAAAATACAACAAATAACATTTTTTAACATGTGAAGAATAGCTTCTAAATATGTGATGAACATCTTTTCTTTTTAGTACACGATGACCCTTTTATTGATAAGAAAATACAGCATGAACAAGTTTTAATACACAAGAAACATTCTTTTCATGCACAAGGAACATGTATTAAAACATGTTCATCATCTATTAAATAATAGTTTCGTCTATTTTTTAAATATAAGACATATATTAGGAAAATGTTCAACATGCAATAAAAAAATATTTAACTTGTATCAATGTGTATTAAAAAAATTACGAGTATTCATAAAAATATTCACGCCTATTAAAAAATGTTCAACGTGTATTTGAAAAAAAAACTGAATAGAAAAACCAAATCGGGAGCATATTTTTTTCCTTTCCAAAAGAGGTATAGCCGTGTCTCTCGCGAAAGCACATGCCGAAGAAAAAAAAACAAAGAATGCATATTTTACATTTCCGAGAGGCACGGCTGTGCCTCTCGCGAAAGCACAACCGTTCCTCTCGTGGAAGCAAACCCGTGCTTCTCATGAAGAAAAAAACAGAAAACATTTTTTTTCCTTTCCAAAAGAGGCACCGCCTTGCGTCTCGTGAAGCAAAACCGTGCCTCTCGCGAAAACAAAATCCTGACTCTCGCGGAAGAAAAAAAATATAAAAACACATTTTTCACGTAAAGGAAAAAATTGGTCCAAAAGCTAAGGAAGACCAACGGAAAACAAAAAAGTTGAAAAAAACAAAAAAATCCGTTTAAAAAGCCAAAAATGCATGAAAAAAAAACAAATCCAGAGCGAGCGTCCAGAGTGCGACACATGGCGACGGCTGTGGCGCACTCGTAGCCCACCCCAAGTGATCATTGGGAGGCTCCCGAAGAGCGCTCGTCAACTAGTTGCTCTTCGATATCCAGGAGCAAGGCATCAAGCGTTCAACATGGCAATGGTTCCCGCAACCCGCGAACCCAGTGGTAAAAACCCTATTAGGGTAAGGGTGTGTGAAAAATAAATACCCATAGATTTAAAAATGGGAAAAAAATCCCATCAGGTAAGCCGATTACGGGTACGGGAAGGCAATACCCATATCCGCATACCCGCATATTAATTCCTTCTAATAGGTAGGTCCGATGTGTCATTCACTAAAGAAAAACAACCCTAGCCACTTTACCCTAGCCTAATGCAGCTGCTAGCCTTGACCCAAAATCCCCTCCCTTATCTTGTTTTGTGAACTTGTGGTTTAGTCTTTGATTTTGTTGATCTTATTATGTAGTCTTGTTCATTTGATCATTTTGAATTCAAAGTAGGGGCCGCAGAAGTAACTTCAACAAAATAAAATTAGAGAAAATTATGTCCCTCTTGTTTGTCTTGTAATTGGAGAAAAGAAGAATCTTTTTCTAAAAAGTTCACTTACAGGCTACTCATCCATGAATGTAATTCGACATTGTTTAGTGCCATCTAGTTTATACTTATTGCTAACCACTTTTGAAAATTAATACCATTTTTGTTATTCCACCGCACAACAAATTTTGATATGTATATATATGTGCTAAAATGCTAAAATATCGTTAACATATGTTGAAATGTTGAAGTATACATGCTGAAATGTTGTGTATATATGCGGAAATGCTGAAATATACATGGTGAAGTGTGAATGTGGTAATGTCACTGGTAGAAAAAGGCCCTATAGTCCCGGTTCGTAAGGGCCTTTAGTCCCGGTTCCTGAACCGGGACTAAAGTGTCGGTACTAATGCCCTGTACCTTTAGTCCCGGTTCAATCCAGAACCGGGACTGATGGGCCTCCACGTGGGCAGTGCGCAGAGCCCAGGCAGGAGACCCTTTGGTCCCGGTTGGTGGCACCAACCGGGACCAATAGGCATCCACGCGTCAGCATTTCTGTGGCTGGGGTTTTTGTTTTTTTTGAAGGGGGGGGTTGGGGGTTTTGGGGGGTTAATTTAGGTGTTTCATATATTGTGTTAGCTAGCTATAATTAATAGAGAGAAGTGTCCTCTCTTACGTCCGTACTTGGTCGACGCTACGTACTATACATACGTATAGAGAGGACTAGACACACTAGTTAGCTAGTAAGCAAACGAAGGAAACAGAAGATCGTCATGAACATATATGCATACAGAGAGAAGTGATATCGACCACCTCTCCTTCTCCGAGAGATTGGTCGAACAACAAGTTCTCGTATATCTATCCGACACTACCGGCTACATATATACAATAATTATCTCTTACAAATATAATCATACGGACTCATGGTCCACATAGTATTCTTCGTCTTCAGCGATCACTTGGTCAAGAAAGAATGCCGCCAATTCCTCTTGAATTGCTCGCATGCGAGCTGGTGCTAGGAGTTCATCCCGCTTCCGAAACATCTAATTTGAAGAAGGGGGTCAATACATATATATATATATGAATGAAACTCAATACAAATGATGGTAATAAAATAAAATTGTGAATGTTGTTATTTACGTACTTCATATTGTTCGTCAGAGTACCCGCCCCGCTCACAGGTCGTGTGGCGGATGGACTCGCAGACGTAGTATCCACAGAAATCATTCCCTTTTTCCTGCCACAACCACTTTACAAGAAATAGAGGTCAATCAAACTGATAAGCAAGAATGCTAATGGTATTGATGAAACTAGCGCTTGAATCACTAGGAGATGCGCGGAACATGCTACTATAGTACTTACTTTCGGGTGTCTAAATTCCAGCTCCTTCGGCAGTCCCGGAACTGTTCTGGTGAATTTTCTCCAAACCCTGCCGGACAAAGAAAACAATTACTTGATATCAGGAAATGAACAAAGTTGCTGATATGGTGGATAATGATCGATTTAACTTACTTCTTGAGGATTTCAGTCATGTCCGCATACTCCTGGGGATCTTTTCGTTTAGAGTCCAAGACGGTTACTACTCCCTACTCAAGCCTAATCTCTAGGAGAATATAGTGGAAACTGCACACGCATGCATAACTCATCAATTACATTACTATAACCTGGACTAATATATAAGGGAAACCGAATATGCACAAGACAGTAACACTCACTTGAAGTTGTAAGGAAAGAGTATTATATCTTTGTTTTCATTTTTTGAATGATCGTAGCAAGTTGGCCTCGGTATCTCCAGGACGATGTTGAACCTCAGTTGCATCTATGAGATATGTGTTAATGAACCCAATATCACCGATTTGTCTTTTCTTCAATTCGGCGATCTTCATTCTGCATAATATAGTGAGGATAATTATAAATACATGCAATGAAAGAGATGAGCTATATAGAGAGACTTAATGACAGAAGTAGTAGTACTTACAGACAGTAGCAGGTGATCGTTGTTTTATCGAGGGCCAATTGATTGAAAAACTGATAGAACTCCTCAAATGGAATAGGCAACAGTTCAATTCCAACGAGGTCATGCTCCGGTTTAACTCTCGCATACAAAGTACTCCTCCCACCAGACTCTCTGCAGATTTTCAAGTACCAATCATGTAATCTTCGCATCATCGTTGTTAAAGATTTTTCATCTTTGACGAGAGGCTTCCCGTACTCGTATCTGTGTATCTGCACCTCCATGGTATCATAATGTACATCGTCGGGCAGGTAATCGTCAACATTGCCATAACCGGGCACCATCCTCGGATCGACGATGTCGCTAGGCACCTTGAGGGGGGGGGCACGATTGCTTCGCTTGTTCGCCGAGCTGGGCAATTTGTTTCCCAGCTGCTCGTCGTTCTTTCAGCCTTTGATCACTGACTGTACTTCCCGACTGCTCTGCTTCAGCCCATGTCTTTGCAATAATGCGCTCATAGTTGCCTTTCGGCGGAGACTTGGGTGGTTTTGCCAGGGCAGCCAGAGTGCGCTTCACTTTCACCGGATCTACCTTCTCCTCCAGAGGTGGATTTCTCTTTGCTCTCAACCCTTGAAACCAGTCATCCACTTCAGTTCGCGCGATCTCGACGTTCTCCTCCGGGGTCCTCTCATATGGTAGCTTCTCTAGAGTCTTCAGAGAAGGACCGAATCTGTATGTCCTCCCGCCTCTGGTTGTACTGCTAGACGCCGACCGAGCAGAAGGAGCGGTTGTCTTCTTTACTTGCTTACGAGGCGGAGGAGAAGGACTACGACGCGCCGGAGCAGCTGGAGCGGCGGCAGGTCTCTTCCGCCCTTGCTGACGAGGCGGAGAAGGAGGAGGCTGGCTGCTCGGGCGTGTCGGCGCAGGCGGAGAAGGAGGCGGAGTGCCGCCACGCGCCGGAGAAGGAGCCGGCCGAGGGCCCTGATCGTCACTCGCCGGAGGAGGAGGCGGTGGAGGAGGCGGAGTGCCCTGACTCGCCGGAGGAGAAGGAGGAGGCGGAGGCGTCCAGTTCGGAAGATTGATCATCTCCTTCCGCCATAGGCATGGAGTCTTCAGAGCAGACCCCAGCCAAGTCTCCCCTTCACCGATAGGGTGGTCAAGCTGGAGGTCCTCAAATCCCTCCGTTATTTCATCCACCATCACCCTAGCATATACTTCTGGAATCGGCCGGCAGTGAAAAGTTGCACCGGGTTCAGTAGGATAAACAGAGCCAACAGCCGCCTTGACCTTTAAATTCATCCATTGCGTCATAAGGTGGCAATTTTGAGACTCCGTGATAGCATCCACGGGATAGCTGGCAGGAGCCATCAAGGCATGCTCCGGCTGAAGCAGCTCGGTGGAAGCCACGCTGCTTCTGCGCTGAGATGGCGGGGTAGCTTCGGGGGAGGCTTCGGCAGTACGTTTGCTGCAATTTGCTTCTCGTTCCTCTATCGCGTCTACCCTTGCTTGCAGCGCCTGCATTTGGGTCTGCTGCACTTTTTTCCTCCTCTCATGGGATTTGTAACCGCCTGCGTCCGGAAACCCAACCTTCCACGGAATGGAGCCTGGCGTGCCTCGTGTCCGTCCAGGGTGCTCAGGATTTCCGAGGGCCATTGTGAGCTCGTCGTTGTCTCTGTCTGGAAAGAACTTCCCTTGCTGCGCTGCTTCGATATACTGCTTAAGCTTCCTGACTGGTATGTCCATTTGATCGTTCGTCCAAATGCACTTCCCTATTATAGGGTCCAAGGTTCCACCAGCCCCGAAGAACCAAGTCCGGCAATGGTTTGGCCAGCTAATTGTCTCTGGTTCGATCCCTTTATCAACCAGATCATTCTCAGTCTTGGCCCACTTAGGCCGGGCTACGAGGTAGCCACCTGACCCCGTGCGATGGTGAAGCATCTTCTTCGCAGCATTTTGCTTGTTTGTCGCCGACATCTTCTTACTCTTTTCCGATGTCTTGTGGGCCACAAATGCGGGCCAATGATCTCTGATCTTCTCATATCTGCCCTTGAATTCTGGTGTCTCATTATTTTCGACAAACTTATTCATCTCTTTCTTCCACCTCCTGAATAGTTCTGCCATCCTCTTAAGAGCAAAAGACTTGATTAATTTCTCTTTAACTGGGTTCTCTGGATTATCCTCTGGCGGTAGGGTGAAATTTGACTTCAGCTCAGTCCAAAGATCATTTTTCTGCATATCATTGACATAAGACACCTCAGGGTCTTCTGTAGCCGGCTTAAACCATTGTTGGATGCTTATCGGGATCTTGTCCCTAACCAAAACCCCGCAGTGAGCAACAAATGCGCTCTTTGTCCGGAGGGGTTCAATCGGTTGGCCGTCGGGCGCGATTGCTATGATCTCAAACTTTTCATCCGAGCTCAACTTTTTCTTCGGGCCTCGTCTCTTTACCGAAGTTGTGCTCGGTCCGGAGGGCTAGAAAAAAGAACAAAGACTTAATTAATATGTGTACATACCAAAACAATGAATGCATCAATCAGCTAGTCAGCACAGGCTTAACTAATATATATACCTGGCCGGACTCGGTTCGGTCACCGGAGCCGTCATCACGGTCTCCTTCTTGCACCGGCATTGGGTCACCGGAGCCGTCCTCATGTTCTTCTTCTTGCACCGGCATTAGGTCACCGTAGCCAGCTTGTTCACCCTCTCCTTCCAGACCATCGGTTTCGTTGAGAAACAACGAGACGGCATCACTTCCTTCTGCGATTATGTCCCTCAACAACGCTTCTTTTGCTTCGTCTAGGGCGGTGTCCATAGTTTCTACAAATATTTACAACATGGCAATTATTATTCAAACATGACAGATGGATATATTAGTGCCAAACGTAGAACTAGCTACCTAATCATAGTAAGCTATCGGGAGGGGGTATATATCGACAACGACGACACTACATCTATGTCCCTCGACGACCCTCGTTCCCGATAAAAAAAAAGAGGAAGAAGAAGGAAAAAAGAGGAGAAGAAAGAATAGAGGAGAAGAACTCCTCTATTCAGAACTCCTCTATTCTTTCTTCTCCTCTTTTTTTTCTTCTTCCTCTTCTTTTTTTATCCTCTTCTTCCTCTCATGTTCGAGAGCATCGCCGAGGGGTCGGGAGGTTGCCTAGTGTCAAAGGATTCAACAAAACCATGTCTTCATCATTAGGCAAAAGTAACATGTGCATGATGGTACGAAGCTCTCCAAAGTTATTTTGGAACGGAGTCCTAGATAGGATAATTCGCTTTTTGGTACAAAGTTCAGCAAGAACCTTCCAAATATCGTTATTTGGAAGGCCTTTGCTGAAATTCATACAAGAAGGCAAATTATCCTATCCGGGACACCATTCCAAAATAATTTTGGAGGACTTCGTCATGCCCTGGTTACTTCTAGCTAATGATGAAGCCATGGATTTCTTCAATACTTTGACACTAGGAAACCTCTCCCGACCCCTCGGCGATCCTCGACCCCTCGAACCCTCGACGACCCTGGAACCCTCGACCCCTCGGCGATCCTCTTCTTCCTCTCATGTTCGAGAGGATCGCCGAGGGGTCGGGAGGTTGCGTAGTGTCAAAGGATTCAACAAAACCATGTCTTCATCATTAGGCGAAAGTAACATGTGCATGATGGTACGAAGCTCTCCAAAGTTATTTTGGAACGGAGTCCTAGATAGGATAATTCGCTTTTTGGTACAAAGTTCAGCAAGAACCTTCCAAATATCGTTATTTGGAAGGCCTTTGCTGAAATTCATACAAAAAGGCAAATTATCCTATCCGGGACACCATTCCAAAATAATTTTGGAGGACTTCGTCATGCCCTGGTTACTTCCGGCTAATGATGAAGCCATGGATTTCTTCAATACTTTGACACTAGGAAACCTCTCTCGACCCCTCGGCGATCCTCGACCCCTCGAACCCTCGACGACCCTGGAACCCTCGACCCCTAGACGACCCTGGAACCCTCGACCCTCGACCCTATAGAACCCTCGAACCCTCGACCCTGAAACCCTCGACCCTTGACCCCTTAATGACCCTCGACCCTCTACCCTAGTTCCCGACCCTCGACCCCTCGGCGATCCTCGACACCCTCGTTCCCGATAAAAATTAAGAAGAAGAAGAAGAATAAGAAGAAGAAGAAAAAAGAGGAGAAGAAGAAAGGAATAGCTAGAGGAGAATATCGAAGAAAAAAAAGAAGAAAAAAAGAGGAGAAGAAGAAAGGAATAGTGGAGAAGAAGAAAAAATAGAATATATTCTATTTTCTCTTCTTCTCCACTATTCATTTCTTCTTCTCCTCTTATTTTTCTTCTTTTTTCTTCTTATTATTTATTTCTCCTCTTCTTCCTCTCCTCTTCTTCTTCTTATTTAGTTCTCTCGACCCCTCGTCCCTCTCTCGACCCCTCGACGACCCTCGTCCCTGATAACATTTTTTTCTCCCCTCGACACCTCTCGACCTCTCGTCCCACTCTCGACCCCTCATCATCATCTATCACCCCCCTCGTTTTCCTTAGCATATATCCATGAACAAAATAGAGGAGAAGATCGAAGAAAAAAAAGAAGTCTTCCTCTTCTTATTTTCCTTTTTCCACTCCTTCCTTTTCTTCTTCTTCTTCTTCTTCTTCCTTCTTCCTTCTTCCTCTTTTCTTCCTTTTCCTTATTTTACTTTTTCCTCTACACTAACCTAATTAAAATGCACTAACCCAAAATCAATATCTACTAACAAACTAAATAAAAAATTAATACATATATGAAAAAACATATATAAACAAAAAATGCTATGAACATTATATTCATACATACATATATAGCCACATCCATTCATCATATAGCTATAAACAAAAAAATTAATACATATATGAAAAAACATATATAAAAAAAATGCTATGAACAGAGCCTCGACGGCGGCGGCTCACAACGGGGGCGGCCGGCGAGGGCGACGGCGGCGGCGGCGATGGCGTCGGCGACGACCACGGCGTTGGCGGGGGCGGGCGGCGGGCGGCGTCGGGGCAGCGCCTGGCGGCGACGGGGCAGGGGCGACAAGGACGGCGGGCTCGGGGCGGCGCGGAGCGCGGGCGACGGCGGGGGCGGCGACGACGTCGGGGTGGCGCGGGCGACGACGGGGCGGCGCGGGGCAGCGCCTGGCGGCGACGGGGCAGGGGCGATGAGGACGGCGGGCTCGTGGCAGCGCAGGGCGCGGGCGACGGCGTGGGCGACGACGACGTCGGGGCGGCGCGGGGCGCGGGCGACGACGGGGGCTGCGACGACGTGCGCGGGCGACGACGACGAGGAGCAGGGCGTCGGGGCAGAGGGCGGTGTCGGCGGCGGGGAGAATGAGGAACTGAATGAAATTTTTGACAAGTGTTGTATATATAGCAAGAGCATTGGTCCCGGTTCATGAAACCAACCGGGACTAATGCACCCCTTTAGTCCCGGTTGGTGCCACCAACCGGGACCAAAGGCCTCTTTTCAGCAGTCCAAAGGTGGGACCAAAGGGCGGGAAGCGGCGGCCTTTGGTCCCGGTTGGTGGCACCAACCGGGACTAAAGGGGGGCATTAGTCCCGGGTCATAGCACCAACCGGGACAAATGCTACCCTTTAGCCCCGGTTGGTGCCACCAATCGGGACCAAAGGCCTGTGCTGCCCCGAACCCAAATATTTAGTCCCACCTTGCTAGTTGAGAGGGAGGCGCACCTGTTTATAAGGTGCGGTGCGCCTTCCCTCTCGAGCTCCTCTCTAAAGCAGGCTTTCGGGCCTAACACTGCAATCTGTGCCTGTGGGCCTACTGGGCCTCCCGCGGGCCTGAATCCTGGCCCATGTTAGGGTTTCTAATCGTATTCAGGCCATGGGGGCCCAGTAGGTGGCACTTTTTTTGTTTTTTTGTTTTTTTTGTTTCTACTTAGAACTAAATACTTATAGTTTTGTAGTGATTTCTTTTTTATTTTAGGTCACAAAAATTATAAACTTTCTGTTAGTGCCATTAGTTTTAAATTTGAATAGTTTAAATTTGATTTTTTTTAAATTTGTGTGAATCACTAGTTTATGAATAACTTTACTATAAAAATTGATTTTTGAGCCAATCTTTTTCCTGCTATTTAATATTACTGTGTTTTATCATTATACTCAATTTGGTAATTTTAGTTAGTCATAACAAATATTATAGGGTGAGCCCTATTTTTTCCAGTTTTTTGTTTTGTTTTCTGCATTATTTATTTCCTTTTGTTTTTTGCTTTATTTTTTAATTCTTTTTGCTTTTAGTTTTAGAAAAATTATAAACTTTCTGTTAGTGCCATTAGTTTTCAAATTTGAAAACACTTTTTTAGTTTTTTTTGTTTTCTTTGTTGCTTTATTTATTTTATTTTGTTTCTACTTACAACAAAATACTTATTGTTGCTATTTTTATTTTTTTCCAGTTTTTTGTTTTGTTTTCTGTATTATTTATTTTCTTTTATTTTTTGCTTTATTTTTTAATTCCTTTTGCTTTTAGGTCAGTAAAATTATAAACTTTCTGTTAGTGCCATTAGTTTTAGAAAAAAATATAAACTTTCTGTTAGTGCCATTAGTTTTCAAATTTGAATAGTTAAAATTTGAACATAGATGCACCTATAGAGAAAATTCGATCTAAATTCATAGTTTTCAAATGAACTCTGAAAAAGTTGGCATAGCATACTCGTCTGTTACAAATTTGGCATGGTATCATCATAATAGTTGCGGGAGAAAGTCTTCACTTTTTCTTCGCTTGTGTCATTTGCTTATTGCGCCGTAACCATGGATAATCTTCATTGTTTATCAGGATGCTTGGGTCAGCCTTGACATTGAAGGGAGGAATTTCATGAAACTTTTCATAATCTTCAGACATGTCTGTCTTCCCGTCCACTCCTAGGATGTCCCTTTTTCCTGAAAGAACTATGTGGCGCTTTGGCTCATCGTATGATGTATTCGCTTCCTTATCTTTTCCTTTTCTCGGTTTGGTAGACATGTCCTTCACATAGATAACCTGTGCCACATCATTGGCTAGGACGAACGGTTCGTCAGTGTACCCAAGATTTTTCAGATCCACTGTTGTCATTCCGTACTGTGGGTCTACCTGTACCCCGCCGCCTAATAGATTGATCCATTTGCACTTAAACAAAGGGACCTTAAAATCAGGTCCGTAGTCAAGTTCCCATATGTCCACTATGTAACCATAATATGTATCCTTTCCGCTCTCGGTTGCTGCATCAAAGCGGACACCGCTGTTTTGGTTGGTGCTCTTTTGATCTTGGGCGATCGTGTAAAATGTATTCCCATTTATCTCGTATCCTTTGTAAGTCAATACAGTCAAAGATGATCCCCTGGACAACAAGTACAACTCATCACAAACAATGTTGTCACCTCTGAGACGTGTTTCCAACCAACTGCTGAAAGTCCTGATGTGTTCACATGTAATCCAGTCGTCGCACTGCTCCGGGTGTTTGGAGCGCAGACTGTTCTTGTGTTCATCGACATACGGGGTCACCAAGGTAGAGTTCTGTAGAACTGTGTAGTGTGCTTGAGACCAAGAATATCCGTCCCTGCATATTATTGAGTCTCTTCCAAGAGTGCCTTTTCCAGTCAGTCTCCCCTCATACCGCGATTTAGGGAGACCTATCTTGTTAAGGCCAGGAATGAAGTCAACACAAAACCCGATAACTTCCTCTGTTTGACGGCCCATGGAGATGCTTGCACTGGTAGAAAAAGGGCCTATAGTCCCGGTTCGTAAGGGCCTTTAGTCCCGGTTCAGGAACCGGGACTAAAGTGTCGGTACTAATACCTCCCCCATTTAGTCCCGGTTCAATCCAGAACCGGGACTAAAGGCCCTCCACGTGGGCAGTGCGCAGAGCCCAGTTAGGAGACCCTTTGGTCCCGGTTGGTGGCACGAACCGGGACCAATAGGCATCCACGCGTCAGCACTTCTGTGGCTGGGGTTTTTGTTTTTTTTTGAAAGGGGGGGGTTGGGGGTTTTGGGGGGGTTAATTTAGGTGTTTCATATATTGTGTTAGCTAGTTATAATTAATAGAGAGAAGTGTCCTCTGTTATGTCCGTGCTTGGTCGACGCTACGTACTATACATACGTATATAGAGAGGACTAGACACGCTAGCTAGCTAGTAAGCAAACGAAGGAAATAGAAGATCGTCATGAACATATATGCATATATACAGAGAGAAGTGATATCGACCACCTCTCCTTCTCCGAGAGATTGGTCGAACAACAAGTTCTCGTATATCTATCTGACACTACCGGCTACATATATACAATAATTATCTCTTACAAATATAATCATACGGACTCAGGGTCCACATAGAATTCTCCGTCTTCAGGGATCACGTGGTCAAGAAAGAATGCCGCCAATTCCTCTTGAATTCCTCGCATGCGAGCTGGTGCTAGGAGTTCATCCCGCTTCCGAAACATCTAATTTAAAGAAGGGAGTCAATACATATATATATATGAATGAATGAAACTCAACACAAATGATGGTAATAAAATAAAATTGTGAATGTTGTTATTTACGTACTTCATATTGTTCGTCAGTGTAGCCCCGCTCACAAGTCGTGTGGCGGATGGACTCGCAAACATATTATCCACAGAAATCATTCCCTTGTTCCTGCCACAACCACTTTACAAGAAATAGAGGTTAATCAAACTGATAAGCAAGAATGCCAAATGGTATTGATGAAACTAGCGCTTGAATGACTAGTAGATGCGCTTAAAATGCTACTATAGCTAGTACTTACTTTCGGGTGTCTAAATTGCAGCTCCTTCGGCAGTCCCGGAGCTTTTCTGGTGAATTTTCTCCAAACCCTGCCGGACAAAGAAAACAATTACTTGATATATCAGAAAATGAACAAAGTTGCTGATATGGTGGATAATGATTGATTTAACTTACTTCTCGAGTATTTGAGTCATGTCTGCATAGTCCTTGGGATCTTTTCGTCTTGAGTCTAAGACGGTTACTAGTCCCTGCACACGCATGCATAACTCATCAGTTCCATTACTATAACCTTGACTAATATATAAGGGAAACCGAATACGCACAAGACAGTAACACTCACTTGAAGTTGTAAGGAAAGAGTATTATATCTTTGTTTTGATTTATTATCAACGATTCTAGCATGCTGGCCTCGGTTTCTGCGGCATGAAATTTAACCTGAGTTGCATCTATGAGATATGTGTTAATGAACCCAATATCACCGACTTGTCTTTTCTTCAATTCGACGATCTTCAATCTGCATAATATAGTGAGGATGATTGTAAATACATGCAATGAAAGAGCTAAGCTATATAGAGAAACTTAATGACAGAAGTAGTAGTACTTACAGACAGTAGCAGGCGACCGTTGTTTTATCGAGGGCCAATTGATTGAAAAACTGATAGAACTCCTCAAATGGAACAGGCAACAGATCAATTCCAACGAGGTCATGCTCCTTTTTAACTTTCACATACAAAGTACTCCTCCTCCCAGAGTCTCTGCAGATTTTCAAGTACCAATCATGCAATCTTTGCATCATCGTTGACAGAGATCTTTCATCTTTGATGAGAGGCTTCCCGTACTCGTATCTTTGTATCTGCATCTCCATGGGTTCATAATGTACTTCGTCGGGCAGGTAATCTGCAAGATTGCTATAACCGGGCACCATCCTCGGATCATTATCGACGTTGTGGCTAGGCACCTTGAGCGGGGGGCACGATTGCTTCGCTTGTTCGCTGAGCCGGGCAATTTGTTTCCCAGCTCGTCATTCTTTCAGCCTTTGATCACTGACAGTACTTCCCGACCGCTCCGCTTCGGCAAATTCCTTTCCAATAATGCGGTCATAGTTTCCTTTCGGCGGATCAGACTTCGGTGGTTTTGTCAGGGCAGCCAGAGTGCGCTTCACTTTCACCCGATCTACCTTCTCCTTCAGAGGTGGATGTTTCTTTGCTTTCACCCCTTCAAAGAATTTCTTCACTTCTTCTTGCACGATCTCGGCGTTCTCCTCCTGGGTCCTCTCGTATGGTAACTTCTCTGGAGTCTTCAGAGAAGGACCGAATCTGTATGTCCTCCCGCCTCTGGTTGTACTGCTAGACGCCGACCGAGCAGGAGCCGGCCGAGGGCCCTGATCGTCACTCGCTGGAGGAGGAGGCGGTGGAGGCGGAGTGCCCTGACTCGCCGGAGGAGGAGGAGGAGGCGGTGGCGTCCAGTTCGGAAGGTTGATGAGCTCCTTCCGCCATAGGCATGGAGTCTTCAGAGCAGACCCCAGCCGAGTCTCCCCTTCACCGGTAGGGTGGTCAAGCTGGAGGTCCTCAAATCCCCCCGTTATCTCATCCACCATCACCCTAGCATATCCTTCTGGAATCGGCCGACAGTGAAAAGTTGCGCCGGGTTCAGTAGGAAAAACAGAGCCAACAGCCGCCTTGACCTTCAAATTCATCCATTGCGTCATAAGGTGGCAATTTTGAGACTCCGTTATAGCATCCACGGGATAGCTGGCAGGAGCCGTCAAGGCATGCTCCGGCTGAAGCAGCTCGGTGGAATCCACGCTGCTTCTGCGCTGAGATGGCGGGGTAGCTTCGGGGGAGGCTTCGGCAGTACGTTTGCTGCAATTTGCTTCTCGTTCCTCTATCGCGTCTACCCTTGCTTGCAGCGCCTGCATTTGGGTCTGCTGCACTTTTTTCCTCCTCTCATGGGATTTGTAACCGCCTGCGTCCGGAAACCCAACCTTCCACGGAATGGAGCCTAGCGTGCCTCGTGTCCGTCCAGGGTGCTCAGGATTCCCGAGGGCCATTGTGAGCTCGTCGTTCTCTCTGTCTGGAAAGAATGTCCCTTCATGCGCTGCTTCGATATACTGCTTAAGCTTACTGACTGGTATGTCCATTTGATCGTTCGTCCAAATGCACTTCCCTGTTACAGGGTCTAGTGTTCCGCCAGCCCCGAAGAACCAAGTCCGGCAACGGTCTGGCCAGTTAATTGTCTCTGGTTCGATCCCTTTATGAACCAGATCATTCTCAGTCTTGGATCACTTAGGCCGGGCTACGAGGTAGCCACCTGACCCCGTGCGATGGTGAAGCTTCTTCTTCGCAGCATTTTGCTTGTTTGTCGCCGACATCTTCTTACTCTTTTCCGATGTCTTGTGGGCCACAAATGCGGGCCAGTGATCTCTGATATTCTCATATCTGCCCTTGAATTCTGGTGTCTCATTATTTTCGACAAACTTATTCAGCTCTTTCTTCCACCTCCTGAATAGTTCTGCCATCCTCTTAAGAGCAAAAGACTTGATTAATTTCTCTTTAAGTAGGTTCTCTGGATTATCCTCAGGCGGTAGGGTGAAATTTGACTTTAGCTCAGTCCAAAGATCATTTTTCTGCATATCATTGACATAAGAGACCTCAGGGTCTTCTGTAGCCGGCTTAAACCATTGCTGGATGCTTATCGGGATCTTGTCCCTAACCAGAACCCCGCACTGAGCAACAAATACGCTCTTTGTCCGGAGGGGTTCAATAGGTTGGCCGTCGGGCGCGATTGCTATGATCTCAAACTTTTCATCCGAGCTCAACTTTTTCTTCGGGCCTCGTCTCTTTACCGAAGTTGTGCTCGACCCGGAGGGCTAGAAAAAGAACAAAGACTTAATTAATATGTGTACATACCAAAACAATGAATGCATCAATCAGCTAGTCAGCATAGGCTTAACTAATATATATATACCTGGCCGGACTCGGTTCGGTCACCGGAGCCGTCATCACGGTCTCCTTCTTGCACCGGCATTGGTTCACCGGAGCCGTCCTCATGTTCTTCTTCTTGCACCGGCATTAGGTCACCGTAGCCAGCTTGTTCACCCTCTCCTTCCAGACCATCGGTTTCGTTGAGAAACAACGAGATGGCATCACTTCCTTCTGCGATTATGTCCCTCAACAACGCTTCTTTTGTTACTTCGTCTAGGGCGGTGTCCATAGTTTCTACAAATATTTACAACATGGCAATTATTATTCAAACATGACAGATGGATATATTAGTGCCAAACGTAGAACTAGCTACCTAATCATAGTAAGCTATCGGGAGGGGGTATATATCGACAACGACGACACTACATCTATGTCCCTCGACGACCCTCGTTCCCGATAAAAAAAAGAGGAGGAAGAAGAAAAAAAGAGGAGAAGAAATAATAGAGGAGAAGATCTCCTCTATTCTTTCTTCTCCTCTTTTTTTCTTCTTCCTCTTCTTTTTTTATCCTCTTCTTCCTCTCATGTTCGATAGGATCGCGAGGGGTCAGGAGGTTGCCTAGTGTCAAGGGATTCAACAAAACCATGTCTTCATCATTAGGCGAAAGTAACATGTGCATGATGGTACGAAGCTCTTCAAAGTTGTTCTGGAACGGAGTCCCAGATAGGATAATTCACTTTTTGGTACAAAGTTCAGCAAGAGCCTTCTGAATATCGCTATTTGGAAGGCCTTTGCTGAATTGGTACCAAAAGGCGGATTATTCTATCCGGGACTCCATTCCAAAACAACTTTGCAGAACTTCGTACCAACATGCCCTGGTTACTTCCGGCTAATGATGAAGGCATGGATTTCTTCAATACTTTGACACTAGGAAACCTCTCTCTACTTCCGGCTAATAAGAATAAGAAGAAGAAGAAGAAGAAGAAGAAAAAGAAAGAAGAAAAAGAAGAGGAGAAGAAGAAAGGAATAGTGGAGAAAAGAGAAAATAGAATATATTCTATTTTCTCTTCTTCTCCACTATTCCTTTCTTCTTCTCCTCTTCTTTTTCTTCTTTTTTCTTCTTCTTATTTATTTCTCCTCTTCTTTTCGGTAGAGGAAACCCTAAATAGCTAGCAAGTATCGTGGGTGTGAGATACATGTGGCCTTCAGTGTCGGACACTACATCCACGTCCCACAAGTGACGTGGGCGTCGAAGCCCGCGCCACTTGTGGGATGTGGGTGTAGTGTCCGACACCGACGGTACATGTATCTCACACCGACGATACTTTCTATTTAGGGTTTCTCCTCTACCGCTCCTCGACCTCTCGACAACCCTCGTTCCCGATAAAATAAAGAGGAAGAAGAAGAAGAAAAAAGAAGAAAAGAAAGAATAGAGGAGAAGACTTCCTCTTCTTCCTCTCCTCTTCTTCTCCCTCTTCTTCCCCTTCTTCCTCGCCTCTCTCATGAATGTCCGACGTTCTCGACCCCCCCCCCCCATGTGTCGAAGAAAAAAAAGAAGAAAAAAAAGAAGAGAAGAAGAAAGGAATAGAGGAGAAAAGAGAAAATAGAATATATATTCTAATTTTCTCTTCTTCTCCTCTATTCCTTTCTTCTTCTCCTCTTCCTTTTCTTCCTCTCCTCGTCTTCTCCTTCTTCTTCTCCTTCTTTCTCTACTGATTTTCCTTTTCCTTATTTTACTTTTTCCTCTCCATTAACATCATCATATATATGAAAAAATGCATATATGAAAAAAAACATCATCATATATATCATCATCATATATATCATCTATCATCTATGAACAAAAATATTCCTAGATACATAAAAAATTTCTACAAATGAAAATAACCTAAAAAAATCATATGATCATCTATGAACAAAAAAAACATCATTTGATCATCTATCATCTATGAACAAAAAAATCATCATTTGATCATCTATCATCTATGAACAAAAATATTCATCATTTGATCATCTATCATCTATAAACAAAAATATTCCTAGATACATAAAAAAATTCTACAAATGAAAATAACCTAAAAAAATCATATGATCATCTATGAACAAAAAAACATCATTTGATCATCTATCATGCATCTATGAACAAAAAAAATCATCATTTGATCTCTATCATCTATGAACAAAAATTTGCAAAGGGATGGCGCCGGCGGCCGGAACAAGCTAAGGAGAGGTCGGCGGCGAGGATGGCGTCGGGGCAGGGGCGCGGGCGACGGCGACGGGGGCGGGCCGGGGCGGCCGCGTCGGGGCAGGGGCGGGCCGGGGCAGGGGCCCGGGCGACGGCGAGGGCGCGGGCGACGGCGGGCGACGGCAAGGGCGCGGGCGACGACGGGCACGGGCGAGGCGACGGCGACGGCGGGGCAGCCTGGCGGCGTCGGCGTCGGGGCGGTAACTGCGAGAGACGGGAGTGAAAATTTCCAAAGTCTGAACTTATATAGCAAAGCCTTTAGTCCCGGTTCGTGGCACAACCCGGGACTAAAGGTGGGCATTAGTCCCGGTTGGTGCCACCAACCGGGACCAAAGGCCAATTTTCGGCAGCCCAAAGGGCGGGAAGCGGCGGCCTTTGGTCCCGGTTGGTGGCACCAACCGGGACTAAAGGGGGGCATTGGTCACGGTTGGTTCATCGTGACCAATGCCCCCCTTTAGTCCCGGTTGGTGCCACCAACCGGACCAATGCCCTTGTGCTGCCCGCGCCCAAAAGTTTAGTCCCACATCGCTAGCTGAAGGGCGCCGGCACTGGTTTATAAGCGCTGATGTGCCTCTCCATTCGAGCTCCTCTCTAATGCAGGATTTCGGGCCTAAACTTGCTACTGCCTGTGGGCCTATTGGGCCTCTGCGGGCCTGAATCCTGGCCCATGTAGGGTTTCTAGTCGTATTCAGGCCGTGGAGGCCCAGTAGGTGGCATTTTTTTTGGTTTTTTCTTTTTTATTTCTACATTTTTTTGGTTTTTTATTTTTTTTATTTCTACTTAAAACTAAATACTTACAGTTTTTTAGTGATTTCTTTTTGCTTTTAGGTCACAAAAATTATAAACTTTCTGTTAGTGCCATTAGTTTTAAATTTTGAATAGTTTAAATTTGAATTTTTAAAAATTTGTGTGAATCACTAGTTTATGAATATCTTTACTATAAAAATAGATTTTTTTTCTATTTATTTTTTATTTATACTTACAGCTAAATATTTATAGTTTTTTAGTGATTTCTTTTTGATTTTAGGTCACAAAAATTATAAACTTTCTGTTAGTGCCATTAGTTTTAATTGATTGTTTTTATTTTCATAAAAGTTTTGTAGTTCATTCTGTTTGCTATTAATTCATTCTTTGAGCTAAATGACTCTGAAATTGGAAAGCATTTCAAAATGAACTCTGAAAAGGTTGAAAGTTGGCATGGTATCATCATTTCACCCACATAGCATGTTCCAAAAAGTAGATAGGGTTACGACAAAAACTTGATGCACTTCGTGTACAAAATGGACAATCACTTTCGTAGTATCAAAGTTTCGAACCATAAGACATGAAAGCATTTCAAATGAACTCTGAAAAAGTTGAAAGTTGGGATGGTATCATAATTTCACCCACATAGCATTTGCTTATTGCGGGAGAAAGTCTTCACTTTTTCTTCGCTTGTGTCATTTGCTTATTGCGCCGTAACCATGGATAATCTTCATTGTTTATCAGGATGCTTGGGTCAGCCTTGACATTGAAGGGAGGAATTTCATGAAACTTTTCATAATCTTCAGACATGTCTGTCTTGCCGTCCACTCCCAGGATGTCCCTTTTTCCTGAAAGAACTATGTGGCGCTTTGGCTCATCGTATGATGTATTCGCTTCCTTATCTTTTCTTTTTCTCGGTTTGGTAGACATGTCCTTCACATAGATAACCTGTGCCACATCATTGGCTAGGAGGAACGGTTCGTCAGTGTACCCAAGATTTTTCAGATCCACTGTTGTCATTCCGTACTGTGGGTCTACCTGTACCCCGTCGCCTAACAGATTGACCCATTTGCACTTAAACAAAGGGACCTTAAAATCAGGTCCGTAGTCAAGTTCCCATATGTCCACTATGTAACCATAATATGTGTCCTTTCCGCTCTCGGTTGCTGCATCAAAGCGCACACCGCTGTTTTGGTTGGTGCTCTTTTGATCTTGGGCGATCGTGTAAAATGTATTCCCATTTATCTCGTATCCTTTGTAAGTCAATACAGTCAAAGATGGTCCCCTGGACAACAAGTACAACTCATCACAAACAGTGTTGTCACCTCTGAGACGTGTTTCCAACCAACTGCTGAAAGTCGTGATGTGTTCACATGTAATCCAGTCGTCGCACTGCTCCGGGTGTTTGGAGCGCAGACTGTTCTTGTGTTCATCGACATACGGGGTCACCAAGGTAGAGTTCTGTAGAACTGTGTAGTGTGCTTGAGACCAAGAATATCCGTCCCTGCATATTATTGAGTCTCTTCCAAGAGTGCCTTTTCCAGTCAGTGTCCCCTCATACCGCGATTTAGGGAGACCTATCTTGTTAAGGCCAGGAATGAAGTCAACACAAAACCCGATAACATCCTCTGTTTGATGGCCCATGGAGATGCTTCCTTCTGGACTCCCATGAACCTCTCAAAGGGGAACATATTGTGTAGAAATACGGGCCCAGGATGACAATCTCGTCGACTAGATGAACTAGGACGTGCGTCATGATATTGAAGAAGGATGGTGGGAACACCAGCTTGAAACTGACAAGACATTGCGCCACATCACTCCTTAGCCTTGGTACGATTTCTGGATCGATCACCTTCTGAGAGATTGCATTGAGGAATGCACATAGCTTCACAATGGCTAATCGGACGTTTTCCGATAGAAGCCCCCTCAATGCAACCGGAAGCAGTTGCGTCATAATCACGTGGCAGTCATGAGACTTTAGGTTCTGAAACTTTTTCTCTGGCATATTTATTATTCCCTTTATATTCGACGAGAAGCCAGTCGTGACCTTCATACTGAGCAGGCATTCAAAGAAGATTTCTTTCTCTTCTTTCGTAAGAGCGTAGCTGGCAGGACCTTTATACTGCTTCGGAGGCATGCCGTCTTTTTCGTGCAAACGTTGCAGGTCCTCTCGTGCCTCAGGTGTATCTTTTGTCTTCCCATACACGCCCAAGAAGCCTAGCAGGTTCACGCAAAGGTTCTTCGTCACATGCATCACGTCGATTGAGGAGCGGACCTCTAGGTCTTTCCAGTAGGGTAGGTCCCAAAATATAGATTTCTTCTTCCACATGGGTGCGTGTCCCTCAGCGTCATTCGAAACAGCTAGTCCACCGGGACCCTTTCCAAAGATTACGTAGTGTAAATTATTG
Source organism: Triticum urartu (assembly GCF_056163025.1). Lineage (NCBI taxonomy): Eukaryota > Viridiplantae > Streptophyta > Magnoliopsida > Poales > Poaceae > Triticum > Triticum urartu. The sequence goes on from NC_141876.1 coordinate 592,960,884, forward strand.
ACCATAGCAAGCACGTGATCACCGGTGCGCATGGCGGGCTTCTTCCGGTGATCTGCCTCGCCTTTGAAATGCTTGCCTTTCTTTCGACATTGATGGTTGGTCAGAAGAAATCGACGATGGCCCAGGTACACATTCTTCCTGCATTTTTCCAGGTATATACTTTCAGTGTCATCTAAAAGTGCGTGCATGCGTGGTATCCTTTGTTTGTCTGTCCTGAAAGGTTACTGAGAGCGGGCCAATCGTTGATGGTCACGAACAGCAACGCCTTAAGGTTAAATTCCTCCTGTCTGTGCTCATCCCACGTACGTACACCGTTTCCATTCCACAGCTATAAAAGTTCTTCAACTAATGGCCTTAGGTACACATCAATTTCGTTGCCGGGTTGCTTAGGGCCTTGGATGAGAACTGGCATCATAATGAACTTCCGCTTCATGCACATCCAAGGAGGAAGGTTATACATACATAGAGTCACGGGCCAGGTGCTGTGATTGCTGCTCTGCTCCCCGAAAGGATTAATGCCATCCGCGCTTAAAGCAAACCATACATTCCTTGGGTCCTTTGCAAACTCATCCCAGTACTTTCTCTCGATTTTTCTCCACTGCGACCCGTCAGCGGGTGCTCTCAACTTCCCATCTTTCTTTCGGTTCTCACTGTGCCATCGCATCAACTTGGCATGCTCTTCGTTTCTGAACAGACGTTTCAACCGTGGTATTATAGGAGCATACCACATCACCTTCACAAGGAACCCTCTTCCTGAGGGGCTCGCCGTCAACATCACCAGGGTCATCTCGTCTGATCTTATACCGCAACGCACCGCATACCGGGCATGCGTTCAGATCCTTGTATGCACCACGGTAGAGGATGCAGTCATTAGGGCATGCATGTATCTTCTCCACCTCCAATCCTAGAGGGCATACGACCTTCTTTGCTGCGTATGTACTGTCGGGCAATTCGTTATCCTTTGGAAGCTTCTTCTTCAATATTTTCAGTAGCTTCTCAAATCCTTTGTCAGCCACAGCATTCTCTGCCTTCCACTGCAGCAATTCCAGTACGGTACCGAGCTTTGTGTTGCCATCTTTGCAATTGGGGTATAGCCCTTTTTTGTGATCCTCTAACATGCGATCGAACTTCAGCTTCTCCTTTTGACTAATGCATTGCGTCCTTGCATCGACAATGACCTGGCGGAGATCATCATCATCAGGCACATTGTCTGGTTCCTCTTGATCTTCAGCAGCTTCACCCGTGGCAGCATCATTGGGCACATCGTCTGGTTCCTCTTGATCTTCACCAGCTCCCCCCGTTGCAGCATCACCATATTCAGGGGGCACATAGTTGTCATCGTACTCTTCTTCTTCGCCGTCTTCCATCATAACCCCTATTTCTCCGTGCCTCGTCCAAACATTATAGTGTGGCATGAAACCCTTGTAAAGCAGGTGGGAGTGAAGGATTTTCCGGTTAGAGTAAGACCTCGTATTCCCACATTCAGTGCATGGACAACACATAAAACCATTCTGCTTGTTTGCCTCAGCCGCATCGAGAAACTCATGCACGCCCTTAGTGTACTCGCGGGTGTGTCTGTCACCGTACATCCATTACTGGTTCATCTGCGTGCATTATATATAATTAAGTGTCCAAATTAATAGAAGTTCATCATCACATTAAAACCAAAGTGCATACATAGTTCTCATCTAACAACATATAGCTCTCTAGAGCATCAATTAAACCATACATTGAAACTATGTAAAACATTTCAATGCGAAAACAAATGCGATCATAATCGCAACCAAGGTAACAATTGATCCAACGGCATAATGATACCAAGCCTCGGTATGAATGGCATATTTTCTAATCTTTCTAATCTTCAAGCGCATTGCATCCATCTTGATCTTGTGATCATCGACGACATCCGCAACATGCAACTCCAATATCATCTTCTCCTCCTCAATTTTTTTTATTTTTTCCTTCAACAAATTGTTTTCTTCTTCAACTAAATTTAACCTCTCGACAATAGGGTCGGTTGGCATTTCCGATTCACATACATCCTAGATAAATAAAATCTATGTCACGTTGGTCGGCATAATTTTCATAAACAATAAATGAACCAATAGTTATAAAGATAATATACATACCACATCCGAATCATAAACAGGACGAGGGCCGACGGGGGCGGATACCAAAACCATCGCACTATATAAGATGCAATAATAAATGTAAGAAAATGATACAAGTATCTATCTAAACATACAAGTAAGAATATTTTTCCTTTCAGAAAGAAGATAAGAACAAGAGGCTCACCACGGTGGTGTCGGTGATGAGATCGGCGCGGGTGATCGACGGCGGTGAAGACGGGGACGGGGCGTGACGGACCGCTAAATCTAGACAAATCTCGAGGAAAATAGAGCTTGGAGGTCGAGCTTCGAGAGGAGAAAGCTTAAGTAGTGTGGCTCGGGCATTCCATCGAACACCTCATGTGCATAGGAGGTGAGCTAGAGCACCACAAAGCCCTCTCCCCCTCGGCCAGAAAAAACAAAGCACTGTGCTCTGCTCTTGCGCGAGGGGGTATATATAGGCACCTCATTGGTCCCTGTTGGTGACATGAGCCGGGACTAAAGGGGAGCCTTTGGTCCCGGTTCAAGCCACCAACCATGGTGGTGGGCCAGGAGCGAGGCCCATTGGTCCCGGTTCATCCCACCAACCGGGACCAAAAGGTCCAGATGAACCGGGACCAATGGCCCACGTGGCCCGGCCGGCCCCCTGGGCTCACGAACCGGGACCAATGCCCACATTGGTCCCGGTTCTAGACTGAACCGGGACTAATGGGCTGACCCGGCCTGGACCATAGCCCTGTTTTCTACTAGTGTTCCTTCTGGCCTAGCGCGATTACGGACATATTTCTTTAGGACTCCCATGAACCTCTCAAAGGGGAACATATTGTGTAGAAATACGGGCCCCAGGATGACAATCTCGTCGACTAGATGAACTAGGATGTGCATCATGATATTGAAGAAGGATGGTGGGAACACCAGCTCGAAACTGACAAGACATTGCGCCACATCACTCCTTAGCCTTGGTACGATTTCTGGATCGATCACCTTCTGAGAGATTGCATTGAGGAATGCACATAGCTTCACAATGGCTAATCGGACGTTTTCCGGTAGAAGCCCCCTCAATGCAACTGGAAGCAGTTGCGTCATAATCACGTGGCAGTCATGAGACTTTAGGTTCTGAAACTTTTTCTCTGGCATATTTATTATTTCCTTTATATTCGACGAGAAGCCAGTCGTGACCTTCATACTGAGCAGGCATTCAAAGAAGATTTCTTTCTCTTCTTTCGTAAGAGCGTAGCTGGCAGGACCTTTATACTGCTTCGGAGGCATGCCGTCTTTTTCGTGCAAACATTGCAGGTCCTCCCGTGCCTCAGGTGTATCTTTTGTCTTCCCATACACGCCCAAGAAGCCTAGCAGGTTCACACAAAGGTTCTTCGTCACGTGCATCCCGTCGATTGAGGAGCGGACCTCTAGGTCTTTCCAGTAGGGTAGGTCCCAAAATATAGATTTCTTCTTCCACATGGGTGCGTGTCCCTCAGCGTCATTCGGAACAGCTAGTCCACCGGGACCCTTTCCAAAGATTACGTAGTGTAAATCATTGACCATAGCAAGCACGTGATCACCGGTGCGCATGGTGGGCTTCTTCCGGTGATCTGCCTCGCCTTTGAAATGCTTGCCTTTCTTTCGACATTGATGGTTGGTCGGAAGAAATCGACGATGGCCCAGGTACACATTCTTCCTGCATTTGTCCAGGTATATACTTTCAGTGTCATATAAACAATGCGTGCATACGTGGTATCCTTTGTTTGTCTGTCCTGAAAGGTTACTGAGAGCGGGCCAATCGTTGATGGTCACGAACAGCAACGCCTTAAGGTTAAATTCCTCCTGTCTGTGCTCATCCCACGTACGTACACCATTTTCATTCCACAGCTGTAAAAGTTCTTCAACTAATGGCCTTAGGTACACATCAATTTCGTTGCCGGGTTGCTTAGGGCCTTGGATGAGAACTGACATCATAATGAACTTCTGCTTCATGCACATCCAAGGAGGAAGGTTATACATACATAGAGTCACGGGCCAGGTGCTGTGATTGCTGCTCTGCTCCCCGAAAGGATTAATGCCATCCGCGCTTAAAGCAAACCATACATTCCTTGGGTCCTTTGCAAACTCATCCCAGTACTTTCTCTCGATTTTTCTCCACTGCGACCCGTCAGCGGGTGCTCTCAACTTCCCATCTTTCTTTCGGTTCTCACTGTGCCATCGCATCAACTTGGCATGCTCTTCGTTTTTGAACAGACGTTTCAACCGTGGTATTATAGGAGCATACCACATCACCTTCGTAGGAACCCTCTTCCTGGGGGGCTCGCCGTCAACATCACCAGGGTCATCTCGTCTGACCTTATACCGCAATGCACCGCATACCGGGCATGCGTTCAGATCCTTATATGCACCGCGGTAGAGGATGCAGTCATTAGGGCATGCATGTATCTTCTCCACCTCCAATCCTAGAGGGCATACGACCTTCTTTGTTGCGTATGTACTGTCGGGCAATTCGTTATCCTTTGGAAGCTTCTTCTTCAATATTTTCAGTAGCTTCTCAAATCCTTTGTCAGCCACAGCATTCGCTGCCTTCCACTGCAGCAATTCCAGTACGGTACCGAGCTTTGTGTTGCCATCTTCGCAATTGGGGTATAACCCTTTTTGTGATCCTCTAACATGCGATCGAACTTCAGCTTCTCCTTTTGACTAATGCATTGCGTCCTTGCATCGACAATGACCCGGCGGAGATCATCATCATCGGGCACATCGTCTGGTTCCTCTTGATCTTCAGCAGTTTCACCCGTTGCAGCATCATTGGGCACATCGTCTGGTTCCTCTTGATCTTCACCAGCTCCCCCCGTTGCAGCATCACCGTATTCAGCGGGCACATAGTTGTCATCGTAGTCTTCTTCTTCGCCGTATTCCATCATAACCCCTATTTCTCTGTGCCTCATCCAAACATTATAGTGTGGCATGAAACCCTTGTAAAGTAGGTGGGAGTGAAGGATTTTCTGGTTAGAGTAAGACCTCGTATTCCCACATTCAGTGCATGGACAACACATAAAACCATTCTGCTTGTTTGCCTCAGCCGCATCGAGAAACTCATGCACGCCCTTAATGTACTCGCGGGTGTGTCTGTCACCGTACATCCATTGCCGGTTCATCTGCGTGCATTATATATAATTAAGTGTCCAAATTAATAGAAGTTCATCATCACATTAAAACCAAAGTGCATACATAATTCTCATCTAACAACATATAGCTCTCCAGAGCATCTAATTAATTAAACCATACATTGAAACTATGTAAAACATTTCAATGCGAAAACAAATGCGATCATAATCGCAACCAAGGTAACAATTGATCCAACGGCATAATGATACCAAGCCTCGGTATGAATGGCATATTTTCTAATCTTTCTAATCTTCAAGCGCATTGCATCCATCTTGATCTTGTGATCATCGACGACATCCGCAACATGCAACTCCAATATCATCTTCTCCTCCTCAATTTTTTTTATTTTTTCCTTCAACAAATTGTTTTCTTCTTCAACTAAATTTAACCTCTCGACAATAGGGTCGGTTGGCATTTCCGATTCACATACATCCTAGATAAATAAAATCTATGTCACGTTGGTCGGCATAATTTTCATAAACAATAAATGAACCAATAGTTATAAAGATAATATACATACCACATCCGAATCATAGACAGGACGAGGGCCGACGGGGGCGGATACCAAAACCATCGCACTATATAAGATGCAATAATAAATGTAAGAAAATGATACAAGTATCTATCTAAACATACAAGTAAGAATATTTTTCCTTTCAGAAAGAAGATAAGAACAAGAGGCTCACCACGGTGGTGTCGGTGATGAGATTGGCGCGGGTGATCGACGGCGGTGAAGACGGGGACGGGGCGTGACGGACCGCTAAATCTAGACAAATCTCGAGGAAAATGGAGCTTGGAGATCGAGCTTCGAGAGGAGAAAGCTTAAGTAGTGTGGCTCGGGCATTCCATCGAACACCTCATGTGCATAGGAGGTGAGCTAGAGCACCACAAAGCCCTCTCCCCTCGGCCAGAAAAAACAAAGCACTGTGCTCTGCTCTTGCGCGAGGGGGTATATATAGGCACCTCATTGGTCCCGGTTGGTGACATGAGCCGGGACTAAAGGGGAGCCTTTGGTCCCGGTTCAAGCCACCAACCGGGACCAATGGTGGTGGGCCAGGAGCGAGGCCCATTGGTCCCGGTTCATCCCACCAACCGGGACCAAAAGGTCCAGATGAACCGGGACCAATGGCCCACGTGGCCCGGCCGGCCCCCTGGGCTCACGAACCGGGAGACCAATGCCCACATTGGTCCCGGTTCTAGACTGAACCGGGACTAATGAGCTGACCCGGCCTGGACCAAAGCCCTGTTTTCTACTAGTGTGTGGTCGAGATGGGTATATTTACCCACAACGGATCGGGTATGGGCATGGGAACAATTTGGAACCTGAGGTGCGGGTACGGGTACAGGTTTGGGCGAAAAATATTGTGACGGGTACGGATTTGGGCGAACATTACCCGCAACCGAACCCGGCAAGTGCCATGTTGATCATGCATCGTCTTTTCGTGCAATCACCGGCTGAGGGTACCCTCCGCAAAGATTACTCGTTAGCGCCCCCACGCAACAAGGTCATGTCGTCGCGGCTCGAGATATTTTTCCACGGTGCTTTGCGTACGACATTTGTTGCACAGGGAGGTGCCTGTGCGTTCTTTCCGATTTTCGGTTTTCACTTTCTGTGTTTTTTTGTTTTTCCTTTTATACTTTAGTCCTTATATTTTTAAATTTTTTTATATGAGTTTCATTTTGTTCCTCTCATTCGTCTTCCTCCCTCGCGCTCCTTATGTCAGCGCTGGCTACTCATATTGTTGTTTCTCCGCCTCCACCCTTCCGATGATCGTTTTATCCCTTGCTCGCAGTGACGATTGTGTTCTTTGTTGGTTAGCATTGTCTGTGTTTCTTTTCCATTAAATTTCAGGGTAATGGAGTTTTATGGGGTAATTGCGGATGGGGGCTTCCCACACTATTAAATGATAGCTTTCAACTCGATCATATTGTATATTTATTGAATCGGATATTAGTAAACTATTTTTTGTATGTTCTATGCAGCTATGTCTTGCCCTTCTTGCGGAAGATCAAGTGGTCCTTGCGCCATTAGTGGTGTTTCTCTGGGTCGGCTCACTGTGGTGCTGGATGGATAGTGTTTGAGGCGTGTCATAAGTTCAACAATTTCCTTTTGGTTAAAATTGTTGCTAAAAATTATTTTTAAAATTGTTGGTCGTGCATAGTTATTTCTAGTTTTTTTGTTAATGTTGTTTCGAAGAGTTAGAACTCTATGTTTTGTTTTCTAGGTTATGTTTCTTTCTGCAGTATGCTCCTGCAATGTTAGAGCTCATCTTGCTCGGTACATTGAGCATTGAAGGGTTTTAGCCATTCGGAGGGGCAACAAGGATGTTGAACTTGCCCTTCACAACCGAGGATGTATTATATTGGGTTCTTTTCAGGCATGGTGAAGTCAGCAGCAAATTCAATTGTCCTACCTGGGAGGAACTAGTCACATATTATGGTCTCTGTTGTCATGATACAATGACTGATAGAATTGAGCACTATGGAACGGTTCTTGGTGTTGATTTTAATCGTGGTGGAGATTTTTTGTCGCCTTTACCCGGGTAAGTTGTTAGTTTTATTTTTTATTTTTAAACAATTATTACCGTAGCTGATATGTTTCTTGATGGACACTTTTTCCTCTTGTTAGAACCTCTTTTGTAGCTCTCGAGGGCTTGAGTGAATCTGAAAGGGACCTTGTTGGCACCTGTTTTTACACTTATGGGGTCAATCTCAATTATCAGCAGATGTTTTGTATGTCAAGTTCTATTTTTGCTGACAGCTACATATTGTGTCGTCCTTTTATGCACGAGCTTAGTTCTTATAATGTCAATCGTCCTGTCATGGTCACTTTATTATTTTTTCAATTTCTATTTTGTTAACTTAATCTCTATTTAGTACAAAAATCTAGAATTGTGCTTCTTCAAATAATTCCAAACCTTGTGGTACCAAGTCTGAAGAATTTTGTGCCTGTTCCTAGTTCTGACATTTTAACCCTGGTAGTTAACTTGGAGTATTATGAGGGATGATGTCTATGTGAGTATTCCTTCTTCCCACTTCATCATTTCGGGTGGAAGAATGGTGTTGAAGAAGCAAGGAATTTAGTGAACTTCTTCAAGCATCATCTCAGCAAGAAAGCATCTTTGTGCTTAAAACCTTCACAGAGGTTGATGGGATGCTAGCCGTTATCTTCAGCCTCCTGGCGCAGTGGTGCGACTTATAGTTCTAGACTATGAAGGATAACCATTATGTGATTTATAACTGTATCTTGCGGGTGTTTTAAAGTTATTTTTGATGTATTTTGCTATGGCACTTCAAATGGTACCTCAGATGTTGTTTACGATGATCAAACAAAGTTGTGGTTGTTTTCAGCTATTTCTCGTTCTATAATTTCAGACTGTGTTGTACGTTTGTTTTTCTTTGAGTATCTTTGTCTATATTTTTGTTGAAACTTTAGAGTTCTGTTTTTTGTTTCCCCATATCTAAGAGTAATCAGAACATAAAAATCATAAGCACACTTGCGCCTCCGCGGCACATAAAGCTGAACTATTCCTCACTACATGTGCTTCTTGTGCACATAGAACTGTGCCTCTGCTGGAAACAGAACTGTGCCCCAGCAGACGCTGATCTATGCTTCCGGTTACATTTTACCCGGACTTTGTTGGGGAGCACATGATGTGCTTCTTTCATCTAGAGGCACAGATCAATGGTTCTCGAGGAGCACATGCAATGCTTCCATCGTTAGTTTTGGAGGCGTAGATCAACTGGTACATGGGTGGATCCGGGGTGTCCGTCGCATACGTGGCAGCAATTTGGACGCCTGAAAAGCCCCCTAATTTGTGGAAAAGCGGACATCCAAGACTGGTCTGCGGGCAGATGGGGTACCATATTGGATAAAAAATCACGTCTAGACCGTCATGCGGTTATGTGGTCACCATTGGAGATGCCTTTACTTCCACACAACAACAGTGTGAGCAACTCCTCCTCGTCTCCCCGTGTTCCAGCACCCCCGCCTTTCTCCCGGTCTCTCTTCTCTTTGTCGCTGCCGTCTCCCGGTCTCGCTCCTCTACCAAGCTCTATGTTTTGGTAGCGCATTTTTCGAATGCCCGTGTGAGCCCCGTCTTGCCAAGCTCACCGCCTGCCTGTCGTGCTAACCACGAGGCTCCATCCGGGTTTGTTTCAGATCTAGTTTTTTTAATCAAAAAAGGCTTTCCCTACTTTGTGTATAAAGCAGCGACCAACATATCTAATACAAATAAACACACGCACACACCCAAAGCAAGACACAAAGTCATTGACAAACAACCATACCATCCTAACAACTCCAAGCAGACAAAAGATGAATAATAGACAACACTATGGAGTCCATGAAGCCCTCGCATACGGTCAAGCCACCGCGAAAAGGCGAAGCTGAACGTCGACGAGGCATAAGCTCCGAGGCGGTGCCTTCAGAAAAGCCACGGCATCGAAGCACCGCCACCGTCCGTACAATTTCATCCCCACAACCAATCGAGCCTTCAAAAAGGGGACGACCCCAACGGACGCCGAACCACGAGCTCCGCCCACGAGCACAATGGCTCCCTCCACAAGGGTCGCCGGCTCGCCGCCCTGCATCCGGACACCCGAGAGCCCAGATCCCATCCATGAGCACGACCTTGCATTGATCGGCGTGGCCCGAGCATCGATGGCGCCGCCAACAACCGGCTTGACCAAAATCGACGCCTGATCTGGTACTGGAACCAAGGGACACCAGGCCGAGGAAAGGGAGAGGATAGGGAGTGGACCACGTCCACGACCGGCGCCCCCTGAATCGGCGGACCAGCTATTCATACCTGCGGCGTTTTCCGCTCCATGTTTTTGCTCTTTCTTCCTTAAGTTCCCACCTTCGCTTCTCTGTATCGCGTCTTGAGATTCCGTCTTCCCTTCTTTGCTTGCTGCCGCCGCCGCCCCCTGATAATGCAATTCGAGTCGGGATCCGCCAAGAACTCGATCGGACATTGGTTCCTCTCCGACTCAGTTTGAATCGGGATCGATCCGCCAAGAACTCCTGCCGTTGTCGCTTTGTATATATTTGTATAAATAACGAGCGTGCTTGTCGCCTTCCCCTGCACGAGCTGAACTGACCGGAGTTGGCAGATAAATCAGTTTGAGCCCAAAGCCCGACTACTTTAATTGAAAGTTCATCCGTTTGCATCTCAAGTTTCTTCCTGTATATTGCAGTTTCATTGAAGAAGTGAAGCAGCATGTCCCTTGTCAGTCGGGTGCCTATGGATCTACCGTCTGACCACGATGTGAGTTTATTTTCTACTCCAGTTTACTGCTTTACTCTTTCACTTCGCCATTAGAGTGAATGAAAATCAACAGATTGATTATGTACATATCATCATCATCATCAAAATAAGTTTTTCCTGCTAGGATCTGATTGTTTGGATTCGTAGGCTGATGACCAGGTCACTTGTTTGGCATTGTTATTTTGGTATGAAAGTTTGCTAGCCAAAATAATTGGATAGATGTACCAAAACAAATGCTGCATCTGAAGCAGCATCATTGATTTCAGACGAGCAAATATCTTCGATACTGACAATCTTGTCGACTTGAGCTTTTCTTACCATTATTTATATCTTACCAGCCCTTTTTTCATGGTTTTTTATTATCTTTTTTTCTCATGATTTAGGAAACCCAACCTGAAGAAGAAGATAAGCTCAGTGCGCTCCCTGATGACATCCTTTGCATCATCCTTGAACGCTTGTCTGTGCACAATGTCATCCAGGCCAGCACCCTTTCAAGGCGATGGAGGCACCTCCCGCTCATGCTCACACGCTTGGTTTTCCATATCAATGACTTCGTGCAACGCTCTACTCGCACAGTGGGTAAAGTGATGGCTACGTACTGTGAAGCAACAAAGAAGCTGCTGGCAACGGCAAGTGCCATCAAGGATCTCCGCCTCATCTTCTACCTTGCAGACTCATCTCACCTGCACAACATTGGGCAGGCTGTTGGCAATGTCGTCCAGAGTGGGAACATAGAGTTTCTTGAGTTCAGCATATGGCCTGAGATCAGAGGTACTATATGCACCGACGAGCACCTGATGACGTTTGGCCGGCGCTTCATGTCTTTCTTAGATGCCTGCCCCAATACATTCAGATGGCTTAACAGCATCATCCTGCGTAATCTTCAATTTGGTGAAGCAGACATGCCAACCATATTGAACACATGCGAGAAGCTGCAGGCTCTGACCCTGCACTCGTGTCAGGTGAGCCAGCTAGATTCTGTACTGAAGATGGATGCACCTAGCTCCCAGCTAATTGCACTAAATTTTATAAAATGCTACTTTGAACATGTTGAGTTGGTCTGTCTCCCTCAGTTGGCTAGTCTGGTCTATGATACCTGGTTGTCTGTTGACCCTCCAGTGCGATTTGGCTATGTCCCACGGCTCCATTACATAAGAGTTGCCTCCGCTCTATTGTTTTGGCAGACACCATTCACATTGAGTGGGTGTTTATCTAACGCCAGGAACCTTACAATTCTTCATTTGGATTTCCATGATGAAATGGTATGCATTCTCTATTTGAACATGTCTCTGATATATTGATTTTATTTTACTCGTTGGTTAAACTGGTTTCTTTCATTTCTTCTGATGCAGGTTTGGTTTCAACCTGAACATCCTAAAAAGCTTGTTCCTGTATTCAGTAATTTAAAAGTTGTATATCTGTATAATATTTTTGCTGACTGTGACCTTAAGTGGACTTTATTATTTCTTGAAGCCGCGCCTTCCCTCGATAGCTTTTATGTCAAGGTATGATTTTTGGCTCAACGACCCCCTTTGTACCTGCAAAAAACCAGTGTCACTGCAGTATTTTACTAGCAAATCAGACTTGGTATTTTTGTATGTTTGGATTGCTGGGATTTGGAGTTTAAAGGCTGACTAGGCATTAATAAGGAAAGAAAAAGGAAACCTAATCGATAAGGTCCTGACGCTGAATGCATGTCCGGACAATCCTATTATTGTCATTAAGACATATTGAAATAAACGGTTTGTTTCACTTCTATGCAGACTCTAATTTTTGCCTACATCTATTGTAGATATCACGTCATATGTGTGGACGATACAAGCATGCATGTATTGATAATGCTAAAAAGACTAACGTGCTGTGGGAACCATCAGATTTCAAGCATTACAATTTAAATCTATTCGACATTAAAGGTTTTGAGAAGGAAGAGAAGCTGATAAATTATGTAAAGTTTGTAATGGAGCGAGCTGTGGCTTTGAGGAAAATTCATCTGCATGATAAGGAGAATTGTAAACAGTGTGGCTGTATAAATAAGCAGGCTCCATCACCAATCAGTTCCAAGTTTCCAAATAACGAGGGAGAGAATAATTTAATAAGAAGGCTGCTCGCCAATGGATCTTCATCATCACCCATAGAGATCGTTATAAGATGATGTTGTTAATAAGTCAATTGCACATGTGCTTGCAAGACAGTGCTACACCTTCTATGATGTAGACTAAAGCTGCACTTGTTACTAGACTGTTCTATGTTCAGTATTCAAAACTGAAATATTGTAAAACAACTATGTTAATATTTCAAAGTATATTGCTGGATGAAGTATATATGCACTTGCACTGTATCTATCTTTTTTTTATCGATAATTAACCACTGCAGATTTGTGAACCTCCTGGAGGGCATGGCCTGTTCAAATGATCAAGCCTTTGTGAGACTTTTTAAGAGTTGGTTATCAAAAGAAAAATGGACTGTTAAGAGGTGTATATAGTATTTTTCATGTATCAGTTGTGCAATACCCTCAGACATTGTTTGGATGTCGACATTGCTGAGATGAATTATGTTGTTTGGATGGTAATCCATGACATTGATATTGAGATTGAACCTGAATTAGGTTTCAAGCAATTGACACTTGGAATGAATTATGCTGTTTGGATGTTCAAGCACTTGGAATTTGGAGGAGAGACCAATTATTATGCTTGTTTGGATGGTCATCGATTGGAATTGCTCATATGTATGAGAATGAACATTGTACTTTGCTGTAATGTTTTAAACTAAAGTCTGTACACCATGTAACTTCAAGATTTTTTTTAAAACATGCTAATAAGATTGGAAAATGTTCACATGAAAACAATCATGTTAAAGAAATAATGCAAAAATGAGTCAAATTTAAAGAATGAATACAACATGGGTCTTTCGACCAAGATTCAACTCATATACCTTAAACAGGTAAAGAATACAAATGTCTTAAGAAGGCTTAAACAAATGCAAAAGACGTCCATATCCCTACTCAGCCCGTTGTCTGTGGGCTAACCAGCTAACGTCGTCCATCAACAAATGTACTTTTCGAACTACTACTGGCTGTATTGGCGGCAATCAAGGGAAAAGAGTAAATTGAGCAAGGTGAGTACTCAGTTGTACTCGCAAGACGTAATTACCGTAGACCTGCACTATTTATGCATTACGTATCAAAGGGGATAAGTGCTTAGCGGCATCAAACACTAGCACCTATAGAGACACGCTACAACTTACGTCTACCCGAGATAAGGAAAGAGAGTGTGTAAGAACGATCTACAGAACAAAATGAATTAGGTAAATTAGCATGAGAGGGTATAGTTTTGGTCCTCTCTATGAGTGTCCTATTCATTCTGTCTACAAGATCATTGAGCTGGGGTGATTTTGGTGGACTCTTCTCAAGTCGGTTGCATACTCTCTGTAGTACCTTTCAAAAGGACCTTGGTACTCACCACTGTTGTCTGATCCCATCACACACGCTTCAATTTCCTGCTAGTTTTTATTTCAAGTTTGCATGAAACTTCTTGAAGGCTTCGAGTGTCTGGTTCATGTGTTTTGGTACATACACAAAAATCTTTCTGGAATGGTCATCAGTGAAAATCATAAAGTATATTGATCCACCATGGGATTCATTCATGAAACAAGCATCAGTGTGCATAATATCAAGAACATTTTCTACGCGGTATGAAGGGTTGTAGCAAAAGCAACCCTATATTGTTTGCCAGCAAAACAATGTGCACAAGGTTTCAAGCATATACCTTTCAACTCGGAGAGGTACTCAATGTGATCAAGAGTGTGCATGTCCTTCTCACTCATATGCCAAGCCTCTTGTGCCAAAAGTCAGCTAAAGTCTACTCAACAACGTTAACACCTCATTGCACAATTTGGTTTTGATCACATAGAGAAAAGCTTTGCCTACCTCCTCGAGCCATGACCAAAGATCCTTTGCTAAGCTGATACGTCTTAGACGCGGCTACTTTTCTAAATACTTTTGATATGTTTTTGTCCTCTAATTTGCATAACTTGAATGAAAAGTGGGACACTATTTTCAGCAAGATTTCGTTGGTGTTATTGTTTTGTGCAGAAAGGTGTCCAATAAATTGAGAAAAAAATACTACTCCCTCCGATCCATAATAAGTGTCGTGGTCTGAGTTCAAATTTGGACTAAAACCACGGCCCTTGTGATGGATTGGAGGGAGTAAATTTTTTGGGTAGAAAAGAGCCACAAAGGCAGAAGATGGAGGCAAGGGGGCATCTTCAGGGCCATGCAGCCATGCGCCGCAAGGGGAGGGCGCATAAGGCCCATAGGTACCGCCTCTCGACGCACTTTGGCCTATATTTATTATTTGTCCTGGAACCCTCGATGTGATTTTACGAGATTTTCTATGACACTGAGCCGCTGTCACCATAGATTATCTTCCTAGAGGGGTGTGTGGAGGCTAATCTAGACTCCAGAGAGGGGGATTCTTCGCCGTTGTCATCACCAACCTGTTCTCCATCACTACTACAGATTTAAATAGCATTAATCGGCTAAATAGTACCTACCATAGTGACGCGTGAGTGGCCAGCCATCACCAACCTCTTCCCCTTCACTACTACATATCTAAATAACACTAACCAACTAAATAGTATCGTCACTTACGCTCAGGGGCAGTAATGAAGTTTTCATCAAATACGAGCTATTTGGTTGGTTAGTAATGTTCCACGCCACTAACTGGTTGACCCATTGCTTCCTCTCAGTTAGGAAGTTGTTGGGCCCCCAAGTGCAAGGGTTTGCAAAGCGGAAAAAGTAAAAGTAAGGAATTAAAAGAAAGTAAATTGATATTGAAAACTTTATGGAGAAAAGATGGACCGGGATCCTTATATTCATTATTAGTCTCTCTCAAAAGATAAGCAACAGTGTGGTGAAAAAATTACAGTTGGGAAATGATTAAATTGCAATATTTATGAGTATGAATATTCATGGCATAATTAACGTATGAGTATCATGTCTATAAATCTATAGACCATAATCCTACTGCGTCTGTAGCTAATACTCCACCCCAACGCCGCTATATAGCATGCATCTCAAAGTATTAAGTAAAACAGAGTATTGCAATAAGTACAGTGACATGAAGTAGATGATATATTGTATTCGCTTTGCATTCAAAGGAGAACTACATAATCATCTTTTTATCCTTAGTGGCAAAAACACAATACAAGCCTTTTCTACTTTCTGTCACTATAGTAGCTTACTTGCAAGGTTGAAACCAACTACCATATACACAACTCCCTTTGAAGATAAAACCGAAAACTTGGCCATAGAAAGAGAGAATAGATCGGAGAGCACATATGAATAAAAATTACTCGGCAATGAAACTAAATAGATGTAAAGAAATCATGAATAGATCTGATCATAAAGGTGATAATTCATCATATACCAACAAACACACCTGGAAAATTACATCAGATGGATCACAATCATGTAGGGTAGCTCATGTCATCGTTGTATTGAGAAATGAGGGAGAGAGAGAGAGAGCTAGCTACTACTTATGGACCCAAAATCCAAATAAAACTACTCACGTCGATGATGAAGGCCTTCAAGTTGATATAGATGGCCATCGAGAAGATTTTTCCCCTCCGACAGAGTACCAGAAAGGCCTTCAGATTGGATCACGACGAAATAGAGGTGTGCGACGGCTAAAGAATTAGGGCGTAATAATACCGAGGATTTTGGGAAGTATATGAAGGCACAGAGACCAAGAGGCGATAGACCAGAGCATCAGGGGCCCACACAGCAGGGCCACGCCCCCCGCTCCCCTCGGCTCGTGGGAGTGGCGCATGGGGCCCATAGGTATATGCATTCTTTCATATTTTTTGTATTTTTTCTTTCATGTTTTTATTTTGCTTACATTATTTTATTTTATTTCAATTTTTATTTTCGTGAACATTGTTTAAACTTGCAAACATTTTTTGAAATTCATCAACATTTTTCAAACCCAGGAATAATTTTTAATTCATGAACAATTTTGGAATTCACGAACAAATTTTAAAATTCGTGAATAGTTTTTGAAATAACAAACTTATTTTGAATCCATGAACATATTTTCAGTTTATGATTTTTTTATTACATGAGCAATTGTTTTGAATTTGTGAACTTTTTTAAAAATTAATGAATAATTTTTCGAATTTCAGGAACATTTGTGGAATTCACAAATATATATTTAAATCATGAACATTTTTTAAACTTGTGACACTTTTTTAATTTGTGAAAAATTCAAACTAGCGAACATTTTTTGAATTCCATAGCATATTTGAAATTCATGAATATTCTATGAAATTCGGTTTTGTTTGAAATCGGGAACATTTCTTAATGAAGTGAAAAAAGCTTAAAGGAGAACAAATTGGGGTACAAGAAATATTATTTGCACATTTTTTGTACGCATATTTCTAAATTTTTTGTATGCACATTTAAAATTTTGTGTATGTAAAAAATATAGGTTTATTAAAATTTTAATCTTTTATTTGGGAAATGTAACATGTATACAGTAAATTTTCCTATGTATACAAAAAAATGTATGATGTGTATGAAAAAAGTAGAAATTAAAACAATATGATTTAGAAAAAATGTTAATCATGTATTTGATTTTTTTAACGTGTGAATAAATAATGTTCCTAATGCATATGAAAAATGTACAAAGGAAACTAAGAAAACAAATTATAACCAAAAAAGGAATAACATAAACAAAGAAAAACAAAGAAAGACAAACAAAAATCAATAAGAAAAATAAGAAGAAAATAAAATAAAAACCGGTAAAAGCAATGAATAATAGGTGAAAAACAAAAGAAAACTATGAAGAAACAAAGAAAACCTAAAGTAAAGAAAAGAAAAAAGAAAAAACGAAAAGAATGAGCGAAGCGCAGCTGCAGTGAAGGAGGGAACGAAAATGGGCTTGCTTTGTAATATAGCACGCATGAAAAGTCTTCAGGCGAGGGGAGCATATCCGCGAGGTATCATGCGCCGTCATTTCGCCTTGCGCCCACGCGCGCGCACACAGAGATCGTGGCAGATAGCTTTGCTTGAGGAGGAGGCCAGATCGCAAGGGACACGTCTGCGCACCTGAGCTCAGCGGCGGACCAGCGCTGCGTCTCGTCTGTGGAGGTGAGTGTTGTCGGACGGTCGATGTTGGTATCATTAACTGTTATGTTTCTGCGTTTACCAATGGCGTTCCTATGGTTTAGACCTCGAAATGATCAAGAACGAAGAGCGAGTTTCTGGATGCTGATGATGACCGGTATTTTTCCGATGAGTCGAGCAATGACGGTACAAATATAATGGGGTAATTCATGTTGCAAATATGAGCAAGTTACTACGAGATTTAATCCGAATAATTAGAAGATAAATCATGACTACAGTAGCAGAGATTAAGCTAATCATGCGAACTAGCATAGCAGATGAACAGATCACATCTAGGGCACATACTAGAAACATGAATTCTACCACGATCTCAAACAGGAATGATAGAATCACATACGGTGCAGCGGGAGCAGCACCGCCGGTGTTGGCGTTGTCGCCCATGTCGTCGAGGATGAGGTTGCCGAAATCGGGGAAGAAGTCGTCGTTCGCGAAGTCGTCGCTGCCAGCAGTCGCGCGAGTGCGCTTCCCAAAAACCTGATCGCCCCTCTCCCGTACAGGATCACGAGAGGCGGGGTTCCGGAGGCCTGCTGTCCCTTCTCCCGGTGCACGCCGAAAGGAGGGATGGAGAAGACTTGCTTGGCGGCGCAATGATCTGAAACGGTGGTGAGAAACCATACGAAGCGACGGCGGCTAGGGTAGACGTCTGCCTGATTATATAGTGCGGGCCAGGTAGGTCGTGGGAGTAAACCCCACATTCGAGTCGTCACGATCCAAAAGAATCGGAAACGGTTCAGTAATTAACGCGTCCGTTAATTATTAATTAATGACTCATTAATTTTTCCCGAGCCGCAAAAATATAGACAACGTGCATAGCTCTGTCCTCGGCTCGGCTCAATCCCGCGGCGCGGCGCGGCGCGTCGTGACGAGGCGAGGCGAGCGAGGAGGAGGAGCGCGCGTGTAGATCTCCTCTTCTCATGCTCATACAAGTGGTAGAAGAGCTCACCTTATAAAGAGATGCAACTCTCTCTCAACTTCCGGGGTGGGACTAAACTTTAGCCTCATTCACTCCACTCACATGTGTGCATGAATGGGCCAAGATAATTTCAGAATTTTAGTTGGGCTTTGGGCCAAAGGCCTACTAGCAAAATTCCGACAATCCCCCACAAAGTCTCATTGGCACATCTCATCATTTAGTTCCAAAACATTGTTTATATACCGGTGCTTAGTGGAGACTGTGAAGTTGAACTTCCACTTAGAGATTTATGCTACACTAGATCACAACTTGAATAGTGGACTATGCCTTGAACTACAAGTTTTCTGCGAGACTAATTTCACACAAATTCTTGACCGATACTGGGCTGCCGCAAGGCTTCCCCGCGGGTGGAGCGTATACGTCATACTCCAGGGCATTTTCATGAATTTATTGGAGAACACCCAATTCTCACAGACCGCGACGTTAACAGTCAAATTCATATAGGTGTGTTCCTCGGAAGATGTTCCGCAGGACAACATCTCTGCTTACCCGAATAAGCCACTTGGAACACATTAAGATAAGTATCAACCTGCCATGCAGATCAGGAGAGTATTGCATCTTCATGGAGTGGGATAGGTAATATAGGGATACTCTCCTCCCAGCTGACCAATAGCTTGTCTTCCACTTCTACTTCACGGGATCTCCGATCACATAGAGTGGGTTACCACTATGGACAACTCATGCGGTGGGTCTCAGACCCATCTCCATCGATGCATTATCTATCACATTACGTAATACACCCTTTGTGAAGGGATCTGCCAAATTTTTCGACGTTGGGATATAATCCAACATAATAACTCTGGAGTTCCTCAATTTTCTGACAGATTTCAGTCTCCTCTTCACATGCCTTGAGGACTTCATATTGTCCTTTGAACTATTTATCTTGACGATCACAGTTTGATTATCACAATTCATCAGGATAGGGGGTATTGGTTTTTCAACCATAGGTAAGTCCATCAAGAGTTCACGAAGCCACTCTGCTTCAACAATGGTGGTGTCTAATGCTGTGAGTTCTGCTTTCATAGTTGACCTCGTTAAGATGGTCTGCTTGCAAGACTTCCAGGAAACAGCGCCACCACCAAGTGTGAAAACATAACCACTTGTGGCCTTAATCTCATCAGCATCAGATATCCGGTTTGAGTCACTATAACCCTCCAGTACCCTTGGATACCCCGTGTAGTGAATCCCATAGCTCGCGGTGCCTTTCAAATAGCTCATAACTCTCTCAAGCGCATGCCAATGATCATCTCCCGGTTTTGACACAAACCGACTCAGCTTGCTCACAGCAAAAGAGATGTCAGGCCTCGTGGCACTCGCCAAATACATAAGCGAGCCAATAATCTGAGAATACCTCAGTTGATCTCTAGCAATCCGTCGATTCTTTCGAAGCAACACACTAGCATCATATGGAGTTGGAGAAGGCGTGCAGTCGCTATACCCAAAACGACTCAAGACCTTTTCCACATAGTGAGTTTGAAGCAATGTGATCCCACCATTCTCATCTCAACAGCTTGATGTTCAAGATAACATCAGCTACTCCTAGATCCTTCATCTCAAAACAGCGAGATAAGAAATCCTTAACCTCCTTGATTAAATCAAGTTTGGTTTCAAAGATCAGTATGTCATCGACATACAGACAAAGAATAACTCCTTCGCCCCCACCATAGCGATAGTACACGCACTTGTCACCATCGTTTACTACAAAGCCGGCAGCAGTTAATGTTCTTTCGAACTTCTTATGCCACTCCTTAGGAGCTTGTTTAAGGCCATATAAAGACTTTAATAACTTGCACACCTTTCCTTCCTGACCAGGTACTACAAAACCATCTGGCTGATCCATGTAAATTTCCTCCTTCAACTCTCCATTGAGGAAACCTGTCTTAACGTCCATTTGATGAATGAGAAGACCATGTGAGGCAGCCAGTGATAGTAGCACCCGAATTGTGGTCAGTCTAGCCACGGGTGAGTAAGTATCAAAGAAGTCTTCACCTTCTTTCTGGGTATAACCCTTGGCCACAAGCCGCGCCTTGTACTTTTCAATCGTACCATCAGGTCTAAGCTTCTTCTTGAACACCCACTTACATCCTACAGGTTTGCACCCATAAGGACGGTCAGTGATCTCCCAGGTACCATTAGCTAAGATGGAATCCATCTCGCTACGTACATCTTCCTTCCAGTAGTCAGCATCAGGAGATGCATAGGCTTCTGAAATAGTCCTGGGTGTGTCATCCACGAGGTACACAATGAAATCATCACCAAAGGACTTTGCAGTCCTCTGTCTCTTACTCCTCACAGGAGTTTCATTGTCACCATCAACAGGATTCTCAACGTGTTCCATCGCAATGGTGGGTTCAGGAATTACAGTGAATTCCTCACTAGATGGAGTAGGTATCTCCTGATTTGATGAACTCGACATATCCTTCATAGGAAATATGTCCTCAAAGAAAGTTGCATCATTCGACTCCATAATAGTACCAACATGCATGTCGGATACCTCAGATTTTATTATCAAAAATCTATAGCCGATGCTATGAAAAGCATAGCCCAGAAGAACACAATCCACGGTTTTTGGTCCAAGCTTGCGCTTCTTGAGAATTGGTATATTGACTTTCGCCAAACAACCCCAAGTACGTAGGTAAGAGAGTTTCGATCTTTTCCTTTCCCATTCCTCAAACGGAGTCATGGTCTTATGCTTTGTGGGAACTCGGTTTAGGACATGACATGCAGTCATTAGCGCCTCCCCCCATCATGAAGGAAATATGCCCTAGAGGCAATAATAAAGTTATTATTTATTTCCTTATATCATGATAAATGTTTATTATTCATGCTAGAATTGTATTAACCGGAAACATAATACATGTGTGAATACATAGACAAACAGTATGTCACTAGTATGCCTCTACTTGACTAGCTCATTGAATCAAAGATGGTTAAGTTTCCTAGCCATAGACATGAGTTGTCATTTGATTAACGGGATCACATCATTAGGAGAATGATGTGATTGACTTGATCCATTCCGTTAGCTTAGCACTTGATCGTTTAGTTTGTTGCTATTGCTTTCTTCATAACTTATACATGTTCCTATGACTATGAGATTATGCAACTCCCGTTTATCAGAGGAACACTTTGTGTGTTACCAAACGTCACAACGTAACTGGGTGATTATAAAGGTGCTCTACAGGTGTCTCTAAAGGTACTTGTTGGGTTGGCGTATTTCGAGATTAGGATTTGTCACTCCGATTGTCGGAGAGGTATCTCTGGGCCCTCTCGGTAATACACATCACTCAAGCCTTGCAAGCATTGCAACTAATAAGTTAGTTGCGGGATGATGTATTATGGAACGAGTAAAGAGACTTGCCGGTAACGAGATTGAACTAGGTATTGAGATACCGACGATCGAATCTCGGGCAAGTAACATACCGATGACAAAGGGAACAACGTATGTTGTTATGCGGTCTGACCGATAAAGATCTTCATAGAATATGTGGGAGCCAATATGAGCATCCAGGTTCCGCTATTGGTTATTGACCGGAGACGTGTCTCGGTCATGTCTACATTGTTCTTGAACCCGTAGGGTCCGCACGCTTAAGGTTTCGATGACAGTTATATTATGAGTTTATGAGTTTTGATGTACCGAAGGAGTTTGGAGTCCCGGATGAGATCGGGGACATGACGAGGAGTCTCGAAATGGTCGAGACGTAAAGATCGATATATTGGACGACTATATTCGAACATCGGAAAGGTTCCGAGTGATTCGGGTATTTTTCGGAGTACCGGAGAGTTACGGGAATACGTATTGGGCCTTATTGGGCCATACGGGAAAGAAGGAAAAGGGCCTCAAGGGTGGCCGCACCCCTTCCCTTGGTCTGGTCCGAATTGGACTACGAAAGGGAGGCTCCCCCTTCCTTCCTTCTCCTTTTCCCTTCCTCTTTTCCTATTCCATATGGGAGGTGGAATCCTACTAGGACTAGGGAGTCCTAGTAGGACTCCACACTTGGCGCGCCCCCTCCTAGGGCCGGCCTCCTCCTCCCTTGCTCCTTTATATACGGGTGCAGGGGGACACCCCAAAGACACACAAGTTAATCTTCGTGATCGTTCTCTTAGCCGTGTGCGGTGCCCCCCTCCACCATAATCCTCGATAATATTGTAGCGGTGCTTAGGCGAAGCCCTGCGACGGTAGAACATTAAGATCGTCACCACGCCGTCATGCTGACGGAACTCTTCCTCGACATTCTGCTGGATCAGAGTCCGGGGATCGTCATCGAGCTGAACGTGTGCTAGAACTCGGAGGTGCCGTAGTTTCGGTGCTTGATCGGTCGGGCCGTGAAGACGTACGACTACATCAACCGCGTTGTGCTAACGCTTCCGCTTCCGGTCTATGAGGGTACGTAGACAACACTCTCCCCTCTCGTTGCTATGCATCACCATGATCTTGCGTGTGCGTAGGAATTTTTTTGGAATTACTACGTTCCCCAACAGTGGCATCCGAGCCTAGGTTTTATGCGTTGATGTAATATGCACGAGTAGAACACAAGTGAGTTGTGGGTGATATAAGTCATACTGCTTACCAGCATGTCACACTTTGGTTCAGCGGTATTGTTGGATGAAGCGGCCCGGACCGACATTACGCGTACGCTTACGCGAGACTGGTTCTACCGACGTGCTTTGCACACAGGTGGCTGGCGGGTGTCAGTTTCTCCAACTTTAGTTGAACCAAGTGTGGCTACGCCCGGTCCTTGCGAAGGTTAAAACAACACCAACTTGACAAACTATCGTTGTGGTTTTGATGCGTAGGTAAGAACGGTTCTTGCTCAGCCCGTAGCAGCCACGTAAAACTGGCAACAACAAAGTAGAGGACGTCTAACTTGTTTTTGCAGGGCATGTTGTGATGTGATATGGTCAAGACGTGATCAGATATAAGTTGTTGTATGAGATGATCATGTTTTGTTGAAGTTATCGGCAACAGGCAAAAGCCTTATGGTTATCTCTCTATTGCATAAGATGAAAGCACCAAATAATTGCTTTACTTTATTGCTATGCGATAGCAATAGTTGCAAGAGCAATTGTTGGTGAGACAACCATGTGACGACACATTGATATAGATCAAGATGATGGAGATCATGGTGTCACACTACAAGAAATATGTCAACTTATGACCTTCTGTCAGTGACCCTCGAAGAATTGGTCATAAATTTATGATCATTTTAGACCAATTGGTCAAAAGCTGTTCAGGGGGCTCCAAACCCTAAACCATTGCGACCATTTTGGTCAGAAAGGTCGTAATTTCCTTACACAAATGGTCACAAAGCAAACAGTGCTAGTCCGCTGCCTTATTTCTAGTTGTTAATGACCAATATAGATGGTTATAGCCTTGTAGATTGTGGTGGGTTGTGATGACTAGGCGCCATCTCATCAGTTTTGCCTATGTGTCATGTCCATGTGGCAGTTTTTGCCCTAGGTTGTGAAGCAACCTATATTTCTATCATTCCCAAAATTCCCAAAAAAATCTCATAAATTCTTTGGGGCATATCTTCATCAAATATGTAAAAATCCTTCCTTGCCTAGTTCAAAACTAATTCAACAATATTCATTTTCCTATTCTGTTCACAACAACACTTTATGAAGGAAGTGCTATTTATATATTCTTGATTGCCCTCGGAATTTTTGGGCACTCTTTCCTATCCAAATCATTATCGCATGACAAAATTCAGCTCCATTTTCCTAGCAAATCTTCCTCGGCAAATTTCCAAAGTTTTTGTCCACCTAGAAGCACTGTGAAGTGTGAAGGAAGTACCTTTTTTATATCTCTAAATGACATGAAATTTATACAGTTCCTTCATATGCCCAAATTATCACCCTCCAAATTGCAGCTCAGTCAAATCATCTATGTGAGCCCGGGTTCAATTTATATTTTATGGCCAAATTGGCACGTTGCAAAGCAAGTGTTATATAGACCCCTCCTATTACCCTCAAACTTTTCGGGCACTCTTCCATACCCAAATCATTGCCACATGATAATATTCAGCTCAATTTTCCTAGTAAATCTTTCTCGGGAAATTTCCAAAGTTTCTACCTCGAGAGAAGCTTTGTGAAGTAAGTACTAGCTAGGCTTACCCAAATGATCTGAAAATTTACCAGCGCATGACCATACCTAAGTAACTTACCTACACCAATTTTGAGCTCATTTCATTCATCCAATCTCTCTCACTAGTTTTCCCAAGTTTTTGTCCATAGAAGAGCATTGTGAAGGAAGTACTACTTTGGCATGCACTAGTAGAAAACAGGGCTATGGTCTAGGCCGGCTCAGCCCATTAGTCCCGGTTCAATGTAGAACCGAGACTAATGTGGGCATTGGTCCCGGTTCGTGAGCCCAGGGGGCTGGCCGGGCCACGTGGGCCATTGGTCCTGGTTCGTCTGGACCTTTTGGTCCCGGTTGGTGGGACGAACCGGGACCAATGGGCCTAGCTCCTGGCCCACCACCATTGGTCCCGGTTGGTGTCCTGAACCGGGACCAAAGGCTGCCCTTTAGTCCCGGTTCATGCCACCAACCGGGACCAATGAGGTGCCTATATATACCCTCGCCCGCGAGCAGAGCACTCCAGTGCTCTGTTTTTCTCTGGCCGGCGAGGGGAGGGGTTTGTGGTGCTCTAGCTCACCTCCTATGCACATGAGGTGTTCGATGGAATGCCCGAGCCACACTACTTAAACTTTCTCCTCTCGAAGCTCGACCTCCAAGCTCCATTTTCCTCGAGATTTGTCTAGATTTAGCGGTCCGTCACGCCCCGTCCCCGTCTTCACCGCCGTCGATCACCCGCGCTGATCTCATCACCGACACCACCGTGGTGAGCCTCTTGTTCTTATCTTCTTTCTGAAAGGAAAAATATTCTTACATGTCTGTTTAGATAGATACTTGTATCATTTTCTTACATTTATTATTGCATCTTATATAGTGCGATGGTTTTGGTATCCGCCCCCGTCGGCCCTCGTCCTGTCTATGCTTCGGATTTGGTATGTATATTATCTTCATAACTATTGGTTCATTTATTGTTTATGAAAATTATGCCGACCAACGTGACATAGATTTTATTTATCTAGGATGTATGTGAATCGGAAATGCCAACCGACCCTATTGTCGAGAGGTTAAATTTAGTTGAAGAAGAAAACAATTTGTTGAAGGAAAAAATAAAAAAAATTGAGGAGGAGAAGATGATATTGGAGTTGCATGTTGGGGATGTCGTCGATGATCACAAGATCAAGATGGATGCAATGCGCTTGAAGATTAGAAAGATTAGAAAATATGCCATTCATACCGAGGCTTGGTATCATTATGCCGTTGGATCAATTGTTACCTTGGTTGCGATTATGATCGCATTTGTTTTCGCATTGAAATGTTTTACATAGTTTCAATGTATGGTTTAATTAATTAGATGCTCTGGAGAGCTATATATATGTTGTTAGATGAGAACTATGTATGCACTTTGGTTTTAATGTGATGATGAACTTCTATTAATTTGGACACTTAATTATATATAATGCACGCAGATGAACCGGCAATGGATGTACGGTGACAGACACACCCGCGAGTACATTAAGGGCGTGCATGAGTTTCTCGATGCGGCTGAGGCAAACAAGCAGAATGGTTTTATGTGTTGTCCATGCACTGAATGTGGGAATACGAGGTCTTACTCTAACCGGAAAATCCTTCACTCCCACCTGCTTTACAAGGGTTTCATGCCACACTATAATGTTTGGACGAGGCACGGAGAAATAGGGGTTATGATGGAAGACGGCGAAGAAGAAGAGTACGATGACAACTATGTGCCCCCTGAATACGGTGATGCTGCAACGGGGGGAGCTGGTGAAGATCAAGAGGAACCAGACGATGTGCCCAATGATGCTGCCACGGGTGAAGCTGCTGAAGATCAAGAGGAACCAGACGATGTGCCCGATGATGATGATCTCCGCCGGGTCATTGTCGATGCAAGGACGCAATGCATTAGTCACAAGGAGAAGCTGAAGTTCAATCGCATGTTAGAGGATCACAAAAAAGGGTTATACCCCAATTGCGAAGATGTCAACACAAGGCTCGGTACCGTACTGGAATTACTGTAGTGGAAGGCAGAGAATGCTGTGGCTGACAAAGGATTTGAGAAGCTACTGAAAATATTGAAGAAGAAGCTTCCAAAGGATAACGAATTGCCCGACAATACATACGCAGCAAAGAAGGTCGTATGCCCTCTAGGATTGGAGGTGGAGAAGATACATGCATGCCCTAATGACTGCATCCTCTACCGCGGTGCATACAAGGATCTGAACGCATGCCCGGTATGCGGTGCGTTGTGGTATAAGATCAGACGAGATGACCCTGGTGATGTTGACGGCGAGCCCCTCAGGAAGAGGGTTCCTGCGAAGGTGATGTGGTATGCTCCTATAATACCACGGTTGAAACGTCTGTTCAGAAACGAAGAGCATGCCAAGTTGATGCGATGGCACAGTGAGAACCGAAAGAAAGATGGGAAGTTGAGAGCACCCGCTGACGGGTCGCAGTGGAGAAAAATCAAGAGAAAGTACTGGGATGAGTTTGCAAAGGACCCAAGGAATGTATGGTTTGCTTTAAGCGCGGATGGCATTAATCCTTTCGGGGAGCAGAGCAGCAATCACAGCACCTGGCCCGTGACTCTATGTATGTATAACCTTCCTCCTTGGATGTGCATGAAGCGGAAGTTCATTATGATGCCAGTTCTCATCCAAGGCCCTAAGCAACCCGGCAACGAAATTGATGTGTACCTAAGGCCATTAGTTGAAGAACTTTTACAGCTGTGGAATGGAAACGGTGTATGTACGTGGGATGAGCATAGACAGGAGGAATTTAACCTTAAGGCGTTGCTGTTCGTGACCATCAACGATTGGCCCGCTCTCAGTAACCTTTCAGGACAGACAAACAAAGGATACCACGCATGCACGCACTGTTTAGATGACACTGAAAGTATATACCTAGACAAATGCAGGAAGAATGTGTACCTGGGCCATCGTCGATTTCTTCCGACCAACCATCAATGTCGAAAGAAAGGCAAGCATTTCAAAGGCGAGGCAGATCACCGGAAGAAGCCCGCCATACGCACCGGTGATCACGTGCTTGCTATGGTCAATGATTGACACTACGTAATCTTTGGAAAGGGTCCCGGTGGACTAGCTGTTCCGAATGACGCTGAGGGACACGCACCCATGTGGAAGAAGAAATCTATATTTTGGGACCTACCCTACTGGAAAGACCTAGAGGTCCGCTCCTCAATCGACGTGATGCACATGACGAAGAACCTTTGCGTGAACCTGCTAGGCTTCTTGGGCGTGTATGGGAAGACAAAAGATACACCCGAGGCACGAGAGGACCTGCAATGTTTGCACGAAAAAGACGGCATGCCTCCGAAGCAGTATAAAGGTCCTGCCAGCTACGCTCTTACGAAAGTAGAGAAAGAAATCTTCTTTGAATGCCTGCTCAGTATGAAGGTCACGACTGGCTTCTCGTCGAATATAAAGGGAATAATAAATATGCCAGAGAAAAAGTTTCAGAACCTAAAGTCTCATGACTGCCACGTGATTATGACACAACTGCTTCCGGTTGCATTGAGGGGGCTTCTACCGGAAAACGTTCGATTAGCCATTGTGAAGCTATGTGCATTCCTCAATGCAATCTCTCAGAAGGTGATCGATCCAGAAATCGTACCAAGGCTAAGGAGTGATGTGGCGCAATGTCTTGTCAGTTTCGAGCTGGTGTTCCCACCATCCTTCTTCAATATCATGACGCACGTCCTAGTTCATCTAGTCGATGAGATTGTCATCCTGGGGCTCGTATTTCTACACAATATGTTCCCCTTTGAGAGGTTCATGGGAGTCCTAAAGAAATATGACCGTAACCGCGCTAGGCCAGAAGGAAGCATCTCCATGGGCCATCAAACAGAGGATGTTATCGGGTTTTGTGTTGACTTCATTCCTGGCCTTAACAAGATAGGTCTCCCTAAATCGCGGTATGAGGGGAGACTGACTGGAAAAGGCACTCTGGGAAGAGACTCAATAATATGCAGGCACGGATATTCTTGGTCTCAAGCACACTACACAGTTCTACAGAACTCTACCTTGGTGACCCCGTATGTCGATGAACACAAGAACAGTCTGCGCTCCAAACACCCGGAGCAGTGCGACGACTGGATTACATGTGAACACATCAGGACTTTCAGCAGTTGCTTGGAAACACGTCTCAGAGGTGACAACACTGTTTGTGATGAGTTGTACTTGTTATCCAGGGGACCATCTTTGACTGTATTGACTTACAAAGGATATGAGATAAATGGGAATACATTTTACATGATCGCCCAAGATCAAACGAGCACCAACCAAAACAGCGGTGTCCGCTTTGATGCAGCAACCGAGAGCGGAAAGGACACATATTATGGTTACATAGTGGACATATGGGAACTTGACTACGGACCTGATTTTAAGGTCCCTTTGTTTAAGTGCAAATGGGTCAATCTGTTAGGCGGCGGGGTACAGGTAGACCCACAGTATGGAAGACAACAGTGGATCTGAAAAATCTTGGGTACACTGACGAACCGTTCGTCCTAGCCAATGATGTGGCACAGGTTATCTATGTGAAGGACATGTCTACCAAGCCGAGAAAAAGAAAAGATAAGGAAGCGAATACATCATACGATGAGCCAAAGCGCCACATAGTTCTTTCAGGAAAAAGGGACATCCTGGGAGTGGACGGCAAGACAGACATGTCTGAAGATTATGAAAAGTTTCATGAAATTCCTCCCTTCAATGTCAAGGCTGACCCAAGCATCCTGATAAACAATGAAGATTATCCATGGTTACGGCGCAATAAGCAAATGACACAAGCGAAGAAAAAGTGAAGACTTTCTCCCGCAATAAGCAAATGCTATGTGGGTGAAATTATGATACCATCCCAACTTTCAACTTTTTCAGAGTTCATTTGAAATGCTTTCATGTCTTATGGTTCGAAACTTTGATACTTCGAAAGTGATTGTCCACTTTGTACACGAAGTGCATCAAGTTTTTGTCGTAACCCTATCTACTTTTTGGAACATGCTATGTGGGTGAAATGATGATACCATGCCAACTTTCAACCTTTTCAGAGTTCATTTTGAAATGCTTTCCAATTTCAGAGTCATTTAGCTCAAAGAATGAATTAATAGCAAACAGAATGAACTACAAAACTTTTATGAAAATAAAAACAATCAATTAAAATATTATGTTATGATCAACTAAAATAAAACTATAATATTCTTCAATAGCAAAAAGAATATAATTTGTGTGACCTAAAATCAAACTATAAGTATTTAATTGTAAGTATAAATAAAAAATAAATCGCAAAGAAGAAAAAAATTCTAATTTTATAGTAAAGTTATTCATAAACTAGTGATTCACACAAATTTTTAAAAATTCAAATTTAAACTATTTAAAATTTAAAACTAATGGCACTAACAGAAAGTTTATAATTTTTGTGACCTAAAAGCAAAAAGAAATCACTAAAAAACTGTAAGTATTTAGTTTTAAGTAGAAATAAAAAATAAATAGAAAAAAAATTCTAATTTTATAGTAAAGTTATTCATAAACTAGTGATTCAAACAAATTTTTAAAAATTCAAATTTAAACTATTTAAAATTTAAAACTAATGGCACTAACAGAAAGTTTATAATTTTTGTGACCTAAAAGCAAAAAGAAATCACTAAAAAACTGTAAGTATTTAGTTTTAAGTAGAAATAAAAAAAATAAAAAACCAAAAAAATGTAGAAATAAAAAAGAAAAAAACAAAAAAAATGCCACCTACTGGGCCTCCACGGCCTGAATACGACTAGAAACCCTACATGGGCCAGGATTCAGGCCCGCAGAAGGCCCAATAGGCCCATAGGCAAAGCAGTGTCAAATTAGGCCCATAGGCCTGCAGTTCAGAGGAGTTCGAGAGGGAGGATGCAGCAGAGCTTATAAACTGGTGTTGGGCGCTGTCAACTAGCGATGTGGGACTAAACTTATGGGCGCGGGGCAGCACAAGGGTATTGCTCCCGGTTGGTGGCACCAACCGGGACTAAAGGAGGCATTGGTCCCGGTTGGTGGCACCAGCCGTGACCATTGCCCCCCTTTAGTCCCGGTTGGTGCCACCAACCGGGACCAATGGGCTTCGCTTCCCGCCCTTTGGGCTGCCGAAAAGAGGCCATTGGTCTCGGTTCGTGGCACCAACCGGGACTAATGCCCACCTTTAGTCCCGGTTGCTGCCACGAACTGAGACTAAAGCCTCTTCTATATAAGGTCACACTTTGGAATTTTTCATTCTCATCTTGCAGTTGCCGCCCCTGACGCCGCCAGGCTGCCCCGACGCCGCCCGCCCCCATCGTCGCCGTCGCCCGCGACCCGCGCCGCCCCGGCCCGCCCCCGCCGTCGTCGCCCTCGTCCCTGCCCCGACGCGCACCGCCCCGTCCCGCCCTCGCCGTCGCCCGCGCTGGCCCCTTGCCCGCCGCCCGCCGCCCCGGCTACCGTCCCCGTCACCGCGTGCCGCCCCGAGCCCGCCGTCCTCGTCGCCGGACTCCAGCCGTCGCCGCCCCCCTCAAAGTGAGCCCCCCTCTCGAGTGCCACTCTTGTGCCCGAGCGCCCTTGCTCCGCCCCTGCTCCATGGTCGCCGCCGCCCGAGCGCCCCGGCTCCGCCCCTGCGCCCTTGCTCCGCCCCTGCTCCGCCGGCCCCGAGCGCCCGAGGAGAAGTAGAGGAGAGGATAAGTGGAGCAGCAGCAACGCGCTGTCCACTTTTCTGAATTTTTTTGGAACAGGAGGAATTTTTTTGTCCATATAGAAGGTGTTTGATAAAATGCTAGATGGCTTTGGGCATTTTTGGAATTTTAAAAAAAATTTGTGGTGAGGTACTGATGCAAGACAAAGGCGATGGCAAAATTTCAGAATTTTTGGAGAGGTTTAGAATAGGTTTTCAACAAGTTATTTGAATCTGATTCAAATTTCATTTGAATGAAATTTGAAAATTTTGAACTATGGATCAGAATATGCTAAATATGTCAAAAATGTTTTTTTATATGATGTTTTTTTCATATATGTATTCATTTTTTATTTAGGTTGTTAATTAGTAGATATCGATTTTAGGTTAGTGTAGAGGAAAAAGTAAAATAAGGAAAAGTAAGAAAAGAGGAAGAAGGAAGAAGAAGAAGAAGAAAAGGAAGGAGTGGAAAAAGGAAAATAAGAAGAGGAAGGCTTCTTTTTTTTTCTTCGATCTTCTTCTCTATGTTGTTCATGGATATATGCTAAAGAAAACGAGGGGGGTGATAGATGATGATGAGGGTCGAGAGTGGGACGAGAGGTCGAGAGGTGTCGAGGGGAGAAAAAATATGTTATCAGGGACGAGGGTCATCGAGGGGTCGAGAGAGGGATGAGGGGTCGAGAGAACTAAATAAGAAGAAGAAGAGGAGAGGAAGAAGAGGAGAAATAAATAAGAAGAAGAAAAAAGAAGGGGAAGAAGAGGGAGAAGAAGAGGAGAGGAAGAAGAGGAAGTCTTCTCCTCTATTCTTTATTTTCTTATTTTTTCTTCTTTTTCTTCCTCTTTATTTTATCGGGAACGAGGGTCGTTGAGAGGTCGAGGAGCGGTAGAGGAGAAACCCTAAATAGAAACTATCGTCGGTGTGAGATACATGTACCGTCGGTGTCGGACACTACACCCACATCCCACAAGTGGCGCGGGCTTCGACGCCCACGTCACTTGTGGGACGTGGATGTAGTGTCCGACACCGAAGGCCACATGTATCTCACACCCACGATACTTGCTAGCTATTTAGGGTTTCCTCTACCGAAAAGAAGAGGAGAAATAAATAAGAAGAAGAAAAAAGAAGAAAAAGAAGAGGAGAAGAAGAAAGGAATAGTGGAGAAGAATATTCTATTTTCTCTTTTCTCCACTATTCCTTTCTTCTTCTCCTCTTTTTTTTCTTCTTTTCTTCTTCTTATTCTTCTTCTTCTTCTTATTCTTATTAGCCGGAAGTAGAGAGAGGTTTCCTAGTGTCAAAGTATTGAAGAAATCCATGCCTTCATCATTAGCCGGAAGTAACCAGGGCATGTTGGTACGAAGTTCTGCAAAGTTGTTTTGGAATGGAGTCCCGGATAGAATAATCCGCCTTTTGGTACCAATTCAGCAAAGGCCTTCCAAATAGCGATATTCGGAAGGCTCTTGCTGAACTTTGTACCAAAAGGCAGATTATCCTATCTGGGAGTCCGTTCCAGAACAACTTTGAAGAGCTTCGTACCATCATGCACATGTTACTTTCGCCTAATGATGAAGACATGGTTTTGTTGAATCCTGAGACACTACGCAACCTCCCGACCCCTCGGCGATCCTCTCGAACATGAGAGGAAGAAGAGGATCGTCGAGGGGTCAAGGGTTCCAGGGTCGTCGAGGGGTCGAGGATCGCCGAGGGGTCGAGAGAGGTTTCCTAGTGTCAAAGTATTGAGGAAATCCATGCCTTCATCATTAGCCGGAAGTAACCAGGGCATGTTGGTACGAAGTTCTGCGAAGTTGTTTTGGAATGGAGTCCCGGATAGAATAATCCGCCTTTTGGTACCAATTCAGCAAAGGCCTTCCAAATAGCGATATTCGGAAGGCTCTTGCTGAACTTTGTACCAAAAGGCGGATTATCCTATCTGGGAGTCCGTTCCAGAACAACTTTGAAGAGCTTCATACCATCATGCACATGTTACTTTCGCCTAATGATGAAGACATGGTTTTGTTGAATCTTGAGACACTATGCAACCTCCGGACCCCTCGGCGATCCTATCGAACATGAGAGGAAGAAGAGGATAAAAAAAGAAGAGGAAGAAGAAAAACAAGAGGAGAAGAAAGAATAGAGGAGATCTTATCCTCTATTCTTTCTTCTCCTCTTATTTTTCTTCTTCTTCCTCTTTTTTTTATCGGGAACGAGGGTCGTCGAGGGACATAGATGTAGTGTCGTCGTTGTCGATATATACCCCCTCCCGATAGCTTACTATGATTAGGTAGCTAGTTCTACGTTTGGCACTAATATATCCATCTGTCATGTTTGAATAATAATTGCCATGTTGTAAATATTTGTAGAAACTATGGACACCGCCCTAGACGAAGCAACAAAAGAAGCGTTGTTGAGGGACATAATCGCAGAAGGAAGTGATGCCATCTCGTTGTTCCTCAACGAAACCGATGGTCTGGAAGGTGAGGGTGAACAAGCTGGCTACGGTGACCTAATGCCGGTGCAAGAAGAAGAACATGAGGACGGCTCCGGTGACCCAATGCCGGTGCAAGAAGGAGACCGTGATGACGGCTCCGGTGACCGAACCGAGTCCGGCCAGGTATATATATTAGTTAAGCCTATGCTGACTAGCTGATTGATGCATTCATTGTTTTGGTATGTACACATATTAATTAAGTCTTTGTTCTTTTTTCTAGCCCTCCGGATCGAGCACAACTTCGGTAAAGAGACGAGGCCCGAAGAAAAAGTTGAGCTTGGATGAAAAGTTTGAGATCATAGCAATCGCGCCCGACGGCCAACCTATTGAACCGTTCCGGACAAAGAGCGCATTTGTTGCTCAGTGCGGGGTTCTGGTTAGGGACAAGATCCCGATAAGCATCCAGCAATGGTTTAAGCCGGCTACACAAGACCCTGAGGTGTCTTATGTCAATGATATGCAGAAAAATGATCTTTGGACTGAGCTGAAGTCAAATTTCACCCTACCGCCTGAGGATAATCCAGAGAACCCAGTTAAAGAGAAATTAATCAAGTCTTTTGCTCTGAAGAGGATGGCAGAACTATTCAGGAGGTGGAAGAAAGAGCTGAATAAGTTTGTCGAAAATAACGAGACACCAGAATTCAAGGGCAGATATGAGAAGATCAGAGATCACTGGCCCGCATTTGTGGCCTACAAGACATCGGAAAAGAGTCAGAAGATGTCAGCGACAAACAAGCAAAATGCTGCGAAGAAGAAGCTTCACCATTGCACGGGGTCAGGTGGCTACCTCGTAGCCCGGCCTAAGTGGTCCAAGACTGAGAATGATCTGGTTCATAAAGGGATCGAACCAGAGACAATTAACTGGCCAGACCATTGCCGGACTTGGTTCTTCGGGGCTGGCGGAACACTGGACCCTGTAACAGGGAAGTGCATTTGGACGAACGATCAAGTGGACATACCAGTCAGTAAGCTTAAGCAGTATATCGAAGCAGCGCAGGAAGGGACGTTCTTTCCAGACAGAGAGAACGACGAGCTCACAATGGCTCTCGGGAATCCTGAGCACCCTGGACGGACACGAGGCACGCCAGGCTCCATTCCGTGGAAGGTTGGGTTTCCGGACGCAGGCGGTTACAAATCCCATGAGAGGAGGAAAAAAGTGCAGCAGACCCAAATGCAGGCGCTGAAAGCAAGGGTAGACGCGATAGAGGAACGAGAAGCAAATCGCAGCAAACGTACTGCCGAAGCCTCCCCCGAAGCTACCCCGCCATCTCAGCACAGAAGCAGCGTGGCTTCCACCGAGCTGCTTCAGCCGGAGCATGCCTTGATGGCTCCTGCCAGCTATCCCGTGGATGCTATAACGGAGTCTCAAAATTGCCACCTTATGACGCAATGGATGAATTTGAAGGTCAAGGCGGCTGTTGGCTCTGTTTTTCCTACTGAACCCGGCGTAACTTTTCACTGCCGGCCGATTCCAGAAGGATATGCTAGGGTGATGGTGGATGAGATAACGGAGGGATTTGAGGTCCTCCAGCTTGACCACCCTACCGGTGAAGGGGAGACTCGGCCGGGGTCTGCTCTGAAGACTCCATGCCTATGGCGGAAGGAGCTCAACAACCTTCCGAACTGGACGCCACCGCCTCCTCCTCCTCCTCCGGCGAGTCAGGGCACTCCGCCTCCACCGCCTCCTCCTCCGGCGAGTGACGATCAGGGCCCTCGGCCGGCTCCTTCTCCGACGCGCGGCGGCACTCCGCCTCCTTCTCCGCCTGCCCCGACGCGCCCGAGCAGCCAGCCTCCTCCTTCTCCGCCTCGTCAGCAAGGGCGGAAGAGACCTGTCGCCGCTCCAGCTGCTCCGGCGCGTCGTAGTCCTTCTCCTCCGCCTCTTAAGCAAGTAAAGAAGACAACCGCTACGTCTGCTCGGTCGGCGTCTAGCAGTACAACCAGAGGCGGGAGGACATACAGATTCGGTCCTTCTCTGAAGACTCCAGAGAAGTTACCATACGAGAGGACCCAGGAGGAGAACGCCGAGATCGCGCGAGAA
Organism: Triticum urartu; assembly: GCF_056163025.1. Classification (NCBI taxonomy): domain Eukaryota; kingdom Viridiplantae; phylum Streptophyta; class Magnoliopsida; order Poales; family Poaceae; genus Triticum; species Triticum urartu. The sequence goes on from NC_141876.1 coordinate 592,996,870, forward strand.
GAAGTGAAGAAATTCACTGAAGGGGTGAAAGCAAAGAAACATCCACCTCCGAAGGAGAAGGTAGATTGGGTGAAAGTGAAGCGCACTCTGGCTGCCCTGACAAAACCACCGAAGTCTGATTCGCCGAAAGGAAACTATGACCGCATTATTGGAAAGGAATTTGCTGAAGCGGAGCGGTCGGGAAGTACTGTCAGTGATCAAAGGCTGAAAGAACGACGAGCTGGGAAACAAATTGCCCAGCTCGGCGAACAAGCGAAGCAATCGTGCCCCCCGCTCAAGGTGCCTAGCCACAACATCGATAATGATCCGAGGATGGTGCCCGGTTATAGCAATCTTGCAGATTACCTGCCCGACGAAGTACATTATGAACCCATGGAGGTGCAGATACAAAGATACGAGTACGGTAAGCCTCTCGTCAAAGAAGAAAGATCTCTATCAACGATGATGCGAAGATTGCATGATTGGTACTTGAAAATCTACAGAGACTCTGGGGGGAAGGAGTACCTTGTATGTGAAAGTTAAAAAGGAGCATGACCTCGTTGGAATTGATCTATTGCCTGTTCCATTTGAGGAGTTCTATCAGTTTTTCAATCAATTGGCCCTCGATAAAACAACGGTCGCCTGCTACTGTCTGTAAGTAGTACTACTTCTATCATTAAGTTTCTCTATATAGCTTAGCTCTTTCATTGCATGTATTTATAATCATCCTCACTATATTATGCAGATTGAAGATCGCCGAAGTGAAGAAAAGACAAGTCGGTGATATTGGGTTCATTAACACACATCTCATAGATGCAACTCAGGTTAAACTTCATGCCGCAGCTACCGAGGCCAGCTTGCTACGATCGTTCGTAATAAATCAAAACAAAGATATAATACTCTTTCCTTACAACTTCAGGTGAGTGTTACTGTCTTGTGCGTATTCGGTTTCCCTTATATATTAGTCAAGGTTATAGTAATGTAATTCATGAGTTATGCATGTGTGTGCAGTTTCCACTATATTCTCCTAGAGATTAAGCTTGAGCAGGGAGTAGTAACCGTCTTGGACTCTAAACGAAAAGATCCCAAGGAGTATGCGGACATGACTGAAATCCTCAAGAAGTAAGTTAAATCGATCATTATCCACCATATCAGCAACTTTGTTCATTTCCTGATATCAAGTAATTGTTTTCTTTGTCCGGCAGGGTTTGGAGAAAATTCACCAAAACAGTTCCAGGACTGCCGAAGGAGCTGGAATTTAGACACCCGAAAGTAAGTACTATAGTAGCATGTTCCGCGCATCTCCTAGTGATTCAAGCGCTAGTTTCATCAATACCATTTAGCATTCTTGCTTATCAGTTTGATTGACCTCTATTTCTTGTAAAGTGGTTGTGGCAGGAACAAGGGAATGATTTCTGTGGATACTACATCTGCGAGTCCATCCGCCACACGACCTGTGAGCGGGGCGGGTACTCTAACGAACAATATGAAGTACGTAAATAACAACATTCACAATTTTATTTTATTACCATCATTTGTGTTGAGTTTCATTCATTTATATATATATATGTATTGACCCCCTTCTTCAAATTAGATGTTTCGGAAGCGGGATGAACTCCTAGCACCAGCTCGCATGCGAGCAATTCAAGAGGAATTGGCGGCATTCTTTCTTGACCACGTGATCCCTGAAGACGGAGAATTCTATGTGGACCCTGAGTCCGTATGATTATATTTGTAAGAGATAATTATTGTATATATGTAGCCGGTAGTGTCAGATAGATATACGAGAACTTGTTGTTCGACCAATCTCTCGGAGAAGGAGAGGTGGTCGATATCACTTCTCTCTGTATATATGCATATATGTTCATGACGATCTTCTGTTTCCTTTGTTTGCTTACTAGCTAGCTAGCGTGTCTAGTCCTCTCTATATACGTATGTATAGTACGTAGCGTCGACCAAGCACGGAAATAACAGAGGACACTTCTCTCTATTAATTATAACTAGCTAACACAATATATGAAACACCTAAATTAACCCCCCAAAACCCCCAACCCCCCCCCCCCTTTCAAAAAAAAACAAAAACCCCAGCCACAGAAGTGTTGACGCGTGGACGCCTATTGGTCCCGGTTGGTGCCACCAACCGGGACCAAAGGGTCTCCTGACTGGGCTCTGCGCACTGCCCACGTGGAGGGCCTTTAGTCCCGGTTCTGGATTGAACCGGGACTAAAGGGGGGAGGTATTAGTACCGACACTTTAGTCTCGGTTCCTGAACCGGGACTAAAGGCCCTTACGAACCAGGACTATAGGCCCTTTTTCTACCAGTGATGTCCAAATGGTATCAATTTTCTACAGTGCTTTCCTATGCCCAAATAACCATCCTCCACAAAATTTCTGCTCACTCCATTCATTATTTTGAGCCCAGCTTCAACATACATATTTTTGTCCAGCTGATCCTCCTTTGGAGCTAAAAATTTGTGAAGACATTCTCCTTAGTAGATGATCATCCTCAGCCAAAACTCACGCCCATTGGCCATGTGCATTTCCCGTACCGCTAATCAAACACTTGGCTGCTAATTCATGTTTGAGCATCGATCGGTCTCCTCGTGAGAATCTTATGTTGTAATTTTCTTCCTAGCACCAACCTGGGGAGTGCCCAACCCACTAGACAAGCCTAGGCCGCCCAGAACACATGGCAACATTACGGTCACGCGGTGACCATGCGACGGGCATGCGAGTTTACGTGCTCTAGAGTCGGGGCCCTCGGCCACCGCCCAAACCTCGACGTATCACCACCAAACCATGTATTTATGATTAAATAGGTCCTTATGTAACTAGAAATGATTTTTGGAAAAAATAAATAGCAAACTATGAGGCACCTGCAGTTCAAATTTGACCCGCTTCCAACTGAATCGGCGGGAATTTGTCTTTTTCACGAGAGGTGGATCAAATTTTTTTACACCCAACCATTTTGTAAATTGTGCATTAAATATGGCCTAGTATTTTATAAAAATGATTTGGTCCAATTTTGCAACAATTATTTGGTAGTTCCTTCACAAAAAAACCTCCTTCCGGGCACTCGAAAAATGGAAAATGGTTTTTTCGTCCAACGAAAATGAAAACTTCCTTAGGCAACATTGTTTGCCATTCCAATATGCACCCTTGTGCACAATATGAGATCATTTGAACAAACTATGCCATGAATGTGGCCATAAGATTGATCATTTGGCTTGAAAGCCATGAATCTTCACACTTGATAGCTCATTTCTGAGAACACTTTTTTTAAAATAATTACTATATTACAATTTTATTATTTTTCCTGGAAACTTGTTCACATATAATGACACAATGCGAAGGTTTTCCAATTTTTTGATTTTTTTTGAATTTTTTATGCCCGTTTCAAAATGCGGTCAAAACGGCGGGCTTGACCGTTCCTAGCTAGTGGTTGAATATTGGAATTTTTTTGGTGTTTCTCTGATTAAATAGATACTTATGTACCTAGAAATGATTTTTGGAAAAAATAAATAGCAAACTATGAGGCAGCTACAGTTCAAATTTGACCCGCTTCCACCTGAATCGGCGGGAATTTGTCTTTTTCACCAGAGGTGGATCAAAACTTTTGACACCCAACCATTTTGTCAATTGTGCATTAAATATGTCCTAGTATTTTATAAAAATGATTTGGTACAATTTTGCAACAAATATGTGGTAGGTCCTTCACAAAAAAACCTCATTTCGGGCACTCGAAAAATGGAAAATGAATTTTCCGTGCAAAGAAAATGAAAACTCCCTTTGGCAACATTGTTTGGAATTCCAAGATGCACCCTTGTGCACAATATGAGATCATTTGAACAAACTATGCCATGAATGTGGCCATAAGATTGATCATTTGGCTTGAAAGCCATGAATCTTCATGCATGATAGCTCTTTTCTGTGAACACTTTTTTAAAATAATTGCCATATTACAAGTTTATTATTTTTTCTGGAAACTTGGTCACATATATTGACACAATGCGAAGGTTTTCCATTTTTTGATTTTTTTTGAATTTTTTATGCCCGTTTCAAAATGCGGTCAAAACGGCGGGCTTGACCGTTCCTAGCTAGTGGTTGAATCTTGGAATTTTTTTTGGTGTTTCTCTGATTAAATAGATACTAATGTACCTAGAAATGATTATTGGAAAAAATAAAGAGCAAACTATGAGGCAGCTACAGTTCAAATTTGACCCGTTTCCAGCTGAATCGACGACAATTTGTCTTTTTCACCAGAGGTGGATCAAAACTTTTTTCACCCAACCATTTGGTTAATTGTGCATTATATATGTCCTAGTATTTTATAAAATTGATTTGGTCCATTTTTGCAACAATTATTTGGTAGGTCCTTCACAAAAAACCTCCTTTTGGGCACTCGAAAAATGGAAAATGAATTTTCCGCGCAAAGAAAATGAAAACTTCCTTAGGCAACATTGTTTGGAATTCCAAGATGCACCCTTGTGCACAATATGAGATCATTTGAACAAACTATGCCATGAATGTGGCCATAAGATTGATCATTTGGCTTGAAAGCCATGAACCTTCATGCATGATAGCTCATTTCTGTGAACACTTTTTTAAAATAATTGCCATATTACAAGTTTATTATTTTTTCTGGAAACTTGGTCACATATATTGACACAATGCGAAGGTTTTCCAATTTTTTGATTTTTTTTGAATTTTTTATGCCCATTTCAAAAAGCGGTCAAAACGGTGGGCTTGACCGTTCCTAGCTAGTGATTGAATCTTGGAAAACTTTTGATGTTTCTCTGATTAAATAGATACTTATGTACCTAGAAAGGATTTTTGGAAAAAATAAAGCACAAACTATGAGGCAGCTGCAGTTCAAATTTGACCCTCTTCCAGCGGAATTGGCAGAAATTTGTCTTTTTCAGGAGAGGTGCATCAAAACTCTTGACACCCAACCATTTGGTCAATTTTACATTAAATATGGCGTAATACTTTATAAAAAATTATTTGGTCCAATTTCACAACAAATATATGATAGGTTCTTCACAAAAAAACTCATTTTGGGCACACAAAAAATGATTAAAAATAGATAGAAAGATCAGAAATACATACAAATTGGTGCTCATCCATAAAATGTGGTCTAACTTGAGTGAAAATTTGTGTGATGCCCTTTTGCAAAATAGTTTTGATAGTTACTTCACAAAATCCCTCAATTTTTAGTACATAGAAACTATTTTAAATCACTGTTTTTTCGAACCAATCAAAACTCTTCCCACGGATCGATGACATGGCGCCCATCCATCCATCCATCCATATATCCGTCCCACATCCATCCATCCATCTATCTACAGAAAAAAAGAAAAAGAGATAACCTCCCGCAGCCCAAACCCTAGATCAGATCCATCCATCCCCTGCTCCCAATCTCCCCGCCGTCGCCGCCACCTCCTCCCCGTACCCGCCCCCTCCCGATCCAGTCCTCTCCCACCCACCCCTGACCTCGCCGTCCTCCCTCCCCTCCCCGCATCTCCCAGCCACCTCTTTGCCCGAGGAGATCGAGCGAGTGCCCGAGCATGCCCGTCCTCGCAGCCTCCTCCCACGATTCCCCGCACCCGAGCCCCACGAGAGGAGCTCCTCCTGTGATTTTGCACGCCGCCGCCGGCGACCACCAGCCACAGCTTGCCGGAGCCAGCAGATGAGTGCCACCCTTCTTCCCGTGCTCTCTTTCTTCCTCCTTTTTCTCTCTCACACATCTCAATTTCTATCTTTGTCTCAAATAGTGCACTCTGCCGCCATGGACGCTCGCATCCTCGACCTTGCAGCATGCCGCCCCGATGCCAAGTCCCTCCTCGCCATTCCTGCGCCGCCGAGCCGAAGCCTCGCCCAAGTCCAAGAGCTGCCGCCGTTTGCCTCCTCGCCATGGCCTCCCCTGCTTCGTCTGCTTCACGGACAGAGCTCCGTCTCCGTCAACGTGTCCTCCCGCCGTCTCTGTTCGCTGTCGGGCTCGATCGACTCCAGCAGCACCTCCACGGTGACGCTCCGCTCCTCCTAGCCCCGTCTCCTGTGCGTTTTGTTCCTGTAGTCGTCTTTCCGTTGCTCTAGTGATGCTGCAGCTGTATGCTTGTGGGAATTATGTTGTCTGAGTACTAAATAGCTTAGATTGGTAGTGTCATCATCATGTGCTAGCTTAGTTCCATTTTGTGTTGCTTCATCCTGGCGGTTGTATCTGTGTGTCTGCCCATGTAATTAACCAGATAGTAGTTGTTTCATCGCTTCAAGTTCAGAGCCTGGGTGCTTTGTGCTCTTTTCTGTAAAAAAAGAGTGGCATCTACTACACTAATAGTCTAGCACTACTTGCACCAAGATTCGGTGGTTTGATGTGGCCTGTAAGCTATACTACTCCAAGTGGGCAGTACCTGTTTAATTAGATTAGCAGAAAATTCAGGCCCCTGAGATTTTGTTGCTCTTGTATAGTGTGAAATTCAGTAGATGAATCAGTAACAAACTCAGCCAACATGAAGTTTGAATCAACACAGATGCTAGTGTTCTGCAATCATATATAGGTCTTTGAACTCGCAGACTGGAATATATATGGGGTGTTTGTGACTGCTTGCATGACAAGAATGTTACTAGTACATTTGTCATCAGTAGTGCTTTCATCATTTTATAGTTTACCACATGTGTTAAATGACCAAAGTTCATGGCTGGTTCTCTAACTTGGAGGTGATGTCTAGGCAAAAACAATAGTAAATTATGATCACCATACCTGGTGATCTGCTACAGCTATGCACTGATGAAACTGTTTGCTTGCTTCTGTACCGTGCTTGCTTCTATACCTGGCTCTTGTATAGTTCTGAATTGGTCCAGTAGATATGAATTTGGAGTGCTTTTTGTGCTGCAGCCAGTGCCTCAGCGCTATATATGTTAGTGCCAGGCTGTTCGTCTGTTTTCTGCTTCTCTGTTGGTAGCTTAGAATAATACAATTCTCACTGAATGTACTTTTGCATTCTTACTATATCTACTGCTGCCACAATCATTCTTACTATATCTCACTGAATGGCATCTCAGTTTGTACCTCATCTAGCACACTGCCTAAAATTGTCACTATTGTTTCAATGAAATTAGTAGAATTACCTTGTGATTCCTCTGTTTGCTTCATATTATGGTTTCTCTACTGCTAGTGTCTTACTAGCTTGTTCTGGCTCATCGTGTTCCTGCTTGTAGTTGATTTTCCATGTGCCTAAGTATATGAGTAGTACATGTGCAAGCAAACATTTGAACTCAAACCCATCCATCCTTTGTACTGTACTATACTGAAGAAGTAATGTAGATGAATATACATGCAGTTTTATTAAGTGAATGCCATGCAAACAACTAACTTGCTCTTGTCCATGTAGATGGAGTAGGAGGATGAGCAGCAGCAACAAATGAACCTGATAGTGAAGAAGCACCTAATGACCAGAACTCATTCAAGTGCTCTTTAGTCCTTCCAAAGCAAGGTCTTGATGTCCCCCTTACAGAAAATGTTCATATATGTTCCTGATGCGTGTGTGCATGTTGGATGGTCACATTCTAGTGTACTAGCTAGCTAGTAAGCTTGTTTTGCTACCGGATGATTGAATGTCATCTCAGTTTGTACCTCATCTAGATCACCACCTCAAATTGCCACTGTTTGGTTAGTGTTTCCTTCTTGGTTGGCTAAACATATCTGTTTGTTTAATTAGGAGCATTAGACGCTCTCCATCGATGATTGCCTAATTTTATTCATGGTCTGCACAATATATTCATTTGATTGTCTGCTACATCTCCACTTAAATACTCATAATGCTACTTTCCAGCCTTTGTTCAATTGGACTGACTATATATCTCTTGTTGAAATTGTGCTCTTGATCTTTTATTTAAACCTGGGACATCATGCATATCTAGCTCTTCCTTTTCAGTCTAAACCTGAGACCTCTTTTGTTTTCAGTCACACTGCTATTTTGCTGTGCTTGATAAACCTGAGACTTCTTTCTATTGTAATATCGAAGTTGTTTGGTTCTGGCCTCAGGACTAAGTACACTAATATTGAAGTTGTTCACTCTTTTACAGGAGCTTTGGGCCTAATTTTTTTGGAGTGTGAAGCCATGAAGCCAAGTGCGAATCAGTGAAGCCCTACTTAGCAAAGAGTTTTTTTGGTTCTATAGTAGACTGTAAATTGTAATATTGTATCAGATTGTAAAAGACTAATGTAGTGTTATTTGATGAATTATATTTGTCCCGTCCTATTTGAAATAGTGATTATGTATGTTAAAAAGATGTGAAATGGAAACATGACTAGCGGGACCAATTTATGCCCCACTTATGAATATAATTTGAGATATTTTGAAATTTTTGACATGTGGGGCCCATGTGACTAGTGGGACTAGCTCTAAAATAAAATGATTGAAAAATAAAAAATCAATTGATGGTAAGAAGGCCACGGCCCAACAATAAAAAGGCTGCAATATTGGGCTTGGCCCATGAACCGAACCAAAAATTGACAGAAAAAACACAAATAGGCTGAATTGTTGGGCTAGGCCCATGTAGAAAATCGAATTGGACCGGGCTAAATCTTGTGCCACGTCAGATTGCCACGCTGGATGCCTACGTGGCCTGGGGAGGTTGCTAGTGACCAAAACGCCACAGTAGACGTATTTTGGTCATAAACGTCTACGACCATTCCAGAAGAAAGGTTGCTATAGTCAGTTTATGACGGCCAGCTTTTGACCTTATGTTTTTGGTCACAAAAAGGTCACAAATGGAAATTTTTGACCATTCAGTGACCAATAGTGGTGGTCACAAATTTACATATTTCTTGTAGTGTCATGCCGGTGACGATGGAGATCATGACGATACTTTGGAGATGGAGATCAAAGGCACAAGATGATGATGGCCATATCATGTCACATATTTTGAATACATGTGATGTTTATCTTTTATACATCTTATCTTGCTTTGATTGACGGTAGCTTTATAAGATGATCTCTCACTAATTATCAAGGTACAAGTGTTCTCCCTGAGTATGCACCGTTGCGAAAGTTCTTCGTGCTGAGACACCACGTGATGATCGGGTGTGATAGGCTCTACGTTCAAATACAACGGGTGCAAAACAGTGCACATGCGGAATACTCAGGTTAAACTTGACGAGCCTAGCATATAACATATATGGCCTCGGAACACGGAGACCGAAAGGTCGAGCGTGAATCATATAGTAGATATGATCAACATAGTGATGTTCACCATTGAAACTACTCCATCTCACGTGATGATCGGACATGGTTTAGTTGATATGGATCACATGATCACTTAGAAGATTAGAGGGATGTCTGTCTAAGTGGGAGTTCTTAAGTAATATGATTAATTGAACTTTAATTTATCATGAACTTAGTCCTGGTAGTATTAGCATGTCTATGTTGTAGATCAATAGCTCGCGATGTTGCTCCCAGTTTATTGTGTTCCTAGAGAAAAATTGTGTTGAAAAATGTTAGTAGCAATGATGCGGATTGGATCCGTAATCTGAGGATTATCCTCATTGTTGCACAGAAGAATTATGTCTTTGATGCACCGCTAGGTAACAGACCTATTGCAGGAGTAGATGCAGACGTTATGAACGTTTGGCTAGCTCAATATGATGACTACTTGATAGTTTAGTGCACCATGCTTAACATCTTAGAATCGGGGCTTCAAAAACATTTTGAACGTCATGGATCATATGGATGTTCCAGGAGTTGAAGTTAATATTTCAAGCAAATACCCGAGTTGAGAGATATGAAGTCCCCAACAAGTTCTATAGCTAAAAGATGGAGGAGAATAGCTCAAGCAGTGAGCATGTGTTCAGATTGTCTGGGTACTACAATCTCTTGAATCAAGTGGGAGTTAATCTTCCAGATAAAATAGTGATTGACAGAATTCTCTAGTCACCATCACCAAGTTAGTAGAACTTCGTGATGAACTATAGTATGCAAGGGATGATGAAAACGATTCCCGAGCTTTTCATGATGATGAAATCGATGAAGGTAGAAATCAAGAAAGAGCATCAAGTATTGATGATTAACAAGACCACTAGTTTCAAGAAAAGGGCAAAGGGAAAGAAAGGGAACTTCAAGAAGAACGGCAAGCAAGTTACTGCTCAAGTGAAGAAGTCCAAGTCTGGTCCTAAGCCTGAGACTAAGTGCTTCTACTACAAAGGGACTGGTCACTGGAAGCGGAACTGCCCCAAGTATTTGGCGGATAAGAAGGATGGCAAAGTGAACAAAGGTATATTTGATATACAGATTATTGATGTGTATTTTACTAGTGTTCGTAGCAACCCCTCGGTATTTGATACTGGTTCAGTTGCTAAGAGTAGTAAGTCGAAACGGGATTTGCAGAATGAACAGAGACTAGTTAAGGGCGAAGTGACGATGTGTGTTGGAAGTGGTTCCAAGATTGATATAATCATCATCGCACACTCCCTATACTTTCGGGATTAGTGTTGAACCTAAATAAGTGTTATTTGGTGTTTGCGTTTAGCATGAATATGATTTGATCATGTTTATTGCAATACGGTTATTCATTTAACTAAGAGAATAAATTGTTGTTCTGTTTACATGAATAAAACCTTATATGGTTACACACCCAATGAAAATGGTTCGTTGGATCTCGATCGTAGAGATACACATATTCATAATATTGAAACCAAAAGATGCAAAGTTAATAATGATAGTGCAACTTATTTGTGGCACTGCCTTTTAGGTCATATTGGTGTAAAGCGCATGAAGAAACTCCATGCTGATGGACTTTTGGAATCACTTGATTATGAATCATTTGATGCTTGCGAACCATGCCTCATGGGCAAGATGACTAAGACTCCGTTCTCCGGAACAATGGAGCAAGCAACTTACTTATTGGAAATAATACATACTGATGTATGCGGTCCGATGAGTGTTAAGGCTCACGGCAATTATCGTTATTTTCTGACCTTCACAGATGATTTGAGCAGATATGGGTATATCTGCTTAATGAAACACAAGTCTTAAACATTTGAAAAGTTCAAATAATTTCAGAGTGAAGTGGAGAATCATGGTAACAAGAAAATAAAAGTTTCTACGATATGATCGCAGAGGTAAAATATTTGAGTTAAGAGTTTGGCCTTCAGTTAAAACAATGTGAAATAGTTTCACTACTCACGCCACCTGGAACACCACAATGTAATGGTGTGTCCGACCGTCATAACCGTACTTTATTAGATATGGTGCGATCTATGATGTCTCTTACCGATCTACCACTATCGTTTTGGGGTTATGCATTAGAGACAACTGCATTCACGTTAAATAGGGCACCATCTAAATCCGTTGAGACGACACCGTATGAACTATGGTTTGGCAAGAAACCTAAGCTGTCGTTTCTTAAAGTTTGAGGTTGCAGTGCTTATGTGAAAAAGTTTCAACCTGATAAGCTCAAACCCAAATCGGAGAAGTGCGTCTTCATAGGATACCCAAAAGAAAATGTTGGGTACACCTTCTATCACAGATCCGAAGGCAAGATAGTTGTTACTGAGAATGGATCCTTTCTAGAGAAGGAGTTTCTCTCGAAAGAAGTGAGTGGGAGGAAAGTAGAACTTAATGAGGTAATTGTACCTGGTCCCTTATTGGAAAGTAGTTCATCACAGAAATATGTTCCTGTGACTACTACACCAATTAGTGAGGAAGCTAATGATGATGATCATGTAACTTCAGATCAAGTTACTACCGAATCTCGTAGGTAAACCAGAGTGAGATCCGCACCAGAGTGGTACGGTAATCCTACTCTGGAGTTTATGTTACTTGACCATGACGAACCTACGAACTATGAGGAAGCAATGATGAGCCCAGATTCCGCGAAATGGCTTTAGGCCATGAAATCTGAGATGGGATCCATGTATGAGAACAAAGTGTGGACTTTGGTTGACTTGCCCGTTGATCGGCAAGCAATTGAGATTAAATGGATCTTCAAGAGGAAGACGGACGCTGATAGTAGTGTTACTATCTACAAAGCTAGAATTGTCGCAAAAGGTTTTTGACAAGTTCAAGGTGTTGACTACGATGAGAGTTTCTCACTCATATCTATGCTTAAGTCTCTCCGAATCATGTTAGCAATTGCCGTATTTTATGAAATCTGGCAAATGGATAAACAAAACTGCATTCCTTAATAGGATTTATTAAAGAAGAGTTGTATATGATGCAACCAGAAGGTTTTTCAATCCTAAAGGTACTAAAAAAATATGCAAGCTCCAGCAATCCATCTATGGACTGGTGCAAGCATCTCGGAGTTGGAATATACACTTTGATAAGTTGATCAAAGCATATAGTTTTATACAGACTTGTGGTGAAGCCTGTATTTACAAGAAAGTGAGTGGGAGCACTACAACATTTCTGATAAGTATATGTGAATGACATATTGTTAATCGGAGATAATGTAGAATTATTCTGCAAAGCATAAAGGAATGTTTGAAAGGAATTTTTCAAAGAAAGACCTCGGAGAAGCTGCTTACATATTGAGCATCAAGATCTATAGAGATAGATCAAGACGCTTGATAAGTTTTTCAATGAGTATATACCTTGACAAGATTTTGAAGTAGTTCAAAATGGAACAGTCAAAAAGGAGTTCTTGCCTGTGTTACAAGGTGTGAAGTCGAGTAAGACTCAAAACCCAACCACGGCAGAAAATAGAGAGAGAATGAAAGTCATTCCCTATGGCTCAGCCATAGGTTCTATAAAGTATGTCATGCTATGTACCAGACCTATTGTATACCCTGCCCCGAGTTTGACAAGGGAGTACAATAGTGATCTAGGAGTAGATCACTAGACATTAGTCAAAATTATCCTTAGTGGAATAAGGATATGTTTCTCGATTATGGATGTGACAAAAGGTTCGTCGTAAAGGGGTACGTCGATGCAAGTTTTGACACTAATCCAGATGACTCTAAGTCTCAATCTGGATACATATTGAAAGTGGGAGCAATTAGCTAGAGTAGCTCCATGCAGAGCATTGTTGACATAGAAATTTGCAAAATATGTACGGATATGAATGTGGCAGACCCGTTAACTAAACTTCCCTCACAAGCAAAACATGATCACACCTTAGTACTCCTTGGGTATTAATCACATAGCGATGTGAACTAGATTATTGACTCTAGTAAACCCTTTGGGTGTTGGTCACATGTTGATGTGAACTATGGGTGTTAATCACATGGTGATGTGAACTATTGATGTTAAATCACATGGCGATGTGAACTAGATTATTGACTCTAGTGCAAGTGGGAGACTGAAGGAAATATGCCCTAGAGGCAATAATAAAGTTATTATTTATTTCCTTATATCATGATAAATGTTTATTATTCATGCTAGAATTGTATTAACCAGAAACATAATACATGTGTGAATACATAGACAAACAGTATGTCACTAGTATGCCTCTACTTGACTAGCTCGTTGAATCAAAGATGCTTAAGTTTCCTAGCCATAGACATGAGTTGTCATTTGATTAACGGGATCACATCATTAGGAGAATGATGTGATTGACTTGACCCATTCCGTTAGCTTAGCACTTGATCGTTTAGTTTGTTGCTATTGCTTTCTTCATAACTTATACATGTTCCTATGACTATGAGATTATGCAACTCCCGTTTACCGGAGGAACACTTTGTGTGCTACCAAATGTCACAACGTAACTGGGTGATTATAAAGGTGCTCTACAGGTGTCTCCAAAGGTACTTGTTGGGTTGACGTATTTCGAGATTAGAATTTGTCACTCCGATTGTCGGAGAGGTATCTCTGGGCCCTCTCGGTAATACACATCACTCAAGCCTTGCAAGCATTGCAACTAATAAGTTAGTTGCGGGATGATGTATTACGGAACGAGTAAAGAGACTTGCCGGTAACGAGATTGAACTAGGTATTGAGATACCGACGATCGAATCTCGGGCAAGTAACATACCGATGACAAAGGGAACAACGTATGTTGTTATGCGGTCTGACCGATAAAGATCTTCGTAGAATATGTGGGAGCCAATATGAGAATCCATGTTCCGCTATTGGTTATTGACCGGAGACGTGTCTCGGTCATGTCTACATTGTTCTCGAACCCGTAGGGTCCGCACGCTTAAGGTTTCGATGATAGTTATATTATGAGTTTTGATGTACCGAAGGAGTTCGGAGTCCCGGATGAGATCGGGGACATGACGAGGAGTCTCGAAATGGTCGAGACGTAAAGATCGATATATTGGACGACTATATTCGGACATCGGAAAGGTTCCGAGTGATTCGGGTATATTTTGGAGTACCGGAGAGTTACAAGAATATGTATTGAGCCTTATTGGGCCATACGGGAAAGAAGGAAAAGGTCCTCAAGGGTGGCTGCACCCCTTCCCTTGGTCTGGTCCGAATTGGACTAGGGAAGGGGGGCGCCCCCTTCCTTCCTTCTCCTTTTCCCTTCCTCTTTTCCTATTCCATATGGGAGGTGGAATCCTACTAGGACTAGGGAGTCCTAGTAGGACTCCACACTTGGCGCGCCCCCTCCTAGGGCCGGCCTCCTCCCCCTTGCTCCTTTATATACGGGTGCAGGGGGACACCCCAAAGACACACAAGTTGATCTTCGTGATCGTTCTCTTGGCCGTGTGCGGTGCCCCCCTCCACCATAATCCTCGATAATATTGTAGCAGTGCTTAGGCGAAGCCCTGCGATGGTAGAACATCAAGATCGTCACCACGCCGTCGTGCTGACGGAACTCTTCCCCGACATTCTGCTGGATCGGAGTCCGGGGATCGTCATCGAGCTGAACGTGTGCTAGAACTCAGAGGTGCCGTAGTTTCGGTGCTTGATCGGTCGGGCCGTGAAGACGTACGACTACATCAACCGCGTTGTGCTAACGCTTCCGCTTCCGGTCTACGAGGGTACGTAGACAACACTCTCCTCTCTCGTTGCTATGCATCACCATGATCTTGCGTGTGCGTAGGAATTTTTTTGAAATTACTACGTTCCCCAAAACATCATTCCATGGAAAGACCCGATGTGTCTAACATGGTGTTAACCATATCAGTTAGAGTTCGGTTCTTTATTTCAGCTACCCCATTTGACTGGGGTGAGTAGGGAGGCGTCCTCTCATGGATTATACCATGTTCCGCACAAATAGATCAAATTCATTGGAAAAATACTCTCCACCACGATTGGACCTAAGCAGTTTAATTTTTCGATCAAGTTGGTTCTCTGCCTCAGCTTTATAGTTTTTGAAGAAAGTTAAAGCCTCATCTTTTGATTTCAGGAGATACACATAACAATATCTCGTGGAGTCATCAATCAACGTCATGAAGTATCTCTTTCCACCTTTTGTCAACACGCCATTCATCTCACAAAGATCAGAATGTATAAGCTCTAGTGGCGCCAAGTCTCTTGCCTCTGCAGTCTTATGGGACTTGCGAGGTTGCTTAGCTTGCACACATACTTGGCACTTAGAGCCTTTGACAGTAGAGATTTTCGGAATTAAATTCATATTGGCTAGCCGCGTCATGCAACCAAAGTTAATGTGACAAAGTCGTGAATGCCAAATATCAGACTCATTGTTGTGGCAAATATTATTAATAACTTTAGTGCAAATATCTGACAAAGACAGGCGGAACAAGCCTCCGCTTTCATAGCCTTTTCCAACAAATTGTCCATACTTAGAAATTACAACTTTATTGGATTCGAAAACCAACTTAAAACCATCTCGACATAAACGGAAACCGCTAACGAGATTTTTATTTATGGACGGCACATGATGAATGTTCTTCAGATGCACAGTCTTCCCCGAAGTAAACTTCAGATCGACCGTACCAACACCTCGAATGATGGCATGTGACCCGTTCCCCATCAGCACGGGTGAAGTCCCTGTTGCCATGATTCCTTCATATCAATATCTCTGATGACAACATTAGCGGACTTGCCGCTCTTCTCATGTTCGCGCTCCTCAAAGCGGTTATGACACTTCAGAGCCCAGTGATTAGGATCACCGCAGACATGGCAAAGTCCCTTCCCCTTTTTATGAGAATTCTTCTTGAAATTGGTAGAATGTGATGGCTTGTTCTTTGTATCAAACTTGCCTTTGTCCTGAGTTTGTTCTTATTGTTTTTGAACTTGTTGGGTTGGGAGTTCTTCTTCTCTACCATGTGGGCACTAGAACCTCCCTCAGCAACTCGAGCACGTGTGTCCTTTACTCTCGCCTTCTCTTCAACATCAAGAGTACCAATGAGATCGGCAATGGAAAACTCCTGTCTCTTGTATTTTAGGGAAGTAGCAAAATTGTTCCACGAAGGTGGAAGCTTGGCAATGATGACTCCGGCAACAAATTTGTCCGGCAACACACACTTGAAGTACTCAAGTTCTTTTGCGAGCGACTGTATCTCATGAGCCTGCTGTACAACAGGGCGCTCATCAGTCATCTTGTAGTCATAGAATTGCTCCATGACGTACAACTCGCTGCCGGCGTCCGAGGCACCAAACTTGGCCTCGAGCGCAGCCCACATGTCCTTGCCGTTGTCAAACGACATATACGAATCCACAATGTAGTCATCAAGAACACTCAGAAGAGTGCCTTTAAAGAGGGTATCGATCTTCTCGAAAGCTTCCAGCTGTGCTGGATTAAGATCGCCCTCAGGCTTGCCCTTGGTGGCGTCATAGCAGCCCATGGTCTGAAACCAGTAGACTGCTCTCGTGCGCCACCTCTTATATTGCGCCCCCTTAAAGGCAGGCGACTTCAGATGCGCAGCAAAACCACTCGGAGTAAATTGCCTATAATCAGGTTTTTGGATTGTTGGAAATATGAGCAAGTTACTATGAGATTTAATCCGAATAATTAGAAGATAAATCATGACTACAGTAGCAGAGATTAAACTAATCATGCGAACTAGTATAGCAGATGAACAGATCACATCTAGGGCACATACTAGAAACATGAATTCTACCACGATCTCGAACAGGAAGGATAGAATCACATACGGTGCAGCGGGAGCAGCACTACCAGCGTTGACGGTGTCACCCATGTCGTCGAGGATGAGGTTGCCGAGGTCGGAGAAGAAGTCGTCGTTTACGAAGTCGTCGCTGCCAGCAGTCGCGCGAGTGTGCTCCCCAAAAACCTGACCGCCCCTCTCCCGTACAGGATCACGAGAGGCGGGGCACCGGAGGCCTGCTGTCCCTTCTCCTGGTGCACGCCGAAAGGCGGGATGGAGAAGACTTGCTTGGTGGCGCAATGATCTGGAACGGTGGTGAGAAACCATACGAAGCGGCGGCGGCTAGGGTAGACGTCTGCCTGACTATATAGTGCGGGCCGGGTAGGTCGTGGGAGTAAACCCCATGTTTGAGTCGTCACAATCCAAAAGAATCGGAAACGGTTCAGTAATTAACGCGTCCGTTAATTATTAATTAATGATTCATGAATTTTCCCGAGCTGCAAAAATATAGACAACGTGCATAGCTCTGTCCTCGGCTCAATCCCGCAACCCGCGGCGCGTCGTGACGAGGTGAGGCGTGGCGAGGCGAGTAAGGAGGAGGAGCGCGCGTGTAGGTCTCCTCTTCTCATGCTCATACAAGTGGTAGAAGAGATCACCTTATAAAGAGGTGCAACTCTCTCTCAACTTTCGGGGTGGGACTAAACTTTAGCCTCACTCATTCCACTCACATGTGTGCATGAATGGGCCAAGAGAATTTTAGAATTTTAGTTGGGCTTTGGACCAAAGGCCTACTAGCAAAATTCCAACAATTCACTCTTAGGTAAGAGCAACTTTGCACTATCATGGTATTGTTCGTGTAGAAGAGGGAGCATGTTAAAAAACTGCCGCGTGTAGAAACAGTTTGTTGTGCCTGTCTCTGTTGATGCAAATGCCTGGAGAAATAAAATTCTTCCATTTTCCAGAAAAAAAAAGATCAAACCAAAAAAGCCAGGAATACAAGTATTTTGCTGGTTTAGCCTTACTTTCTCTAGGTGATGTTACACTCGCTTATGTAGCAGTTTGCTGCATGCATCCATGCACGGGAACTACAAATCAGGTTGCGTGACCTGCTCTGCGAATTAGAATAAAAGGGAACTACAGGGATTGCTCTAAAATAAAGCAAGGGATATGGATCTTAAAAAGGAAAAAAAGGAAATGTAAACCAGACAAGAACATCATCATGGCAAACACGTGAGTGGTACCAATATTACAGCAAACACACAAGGAAAAGCCTAAAATATTGTGGTTGAAGCTGCTGAATCGTATGGGTTCACCTGAGATCACTGAGAACAGGAGACAAGAATTGCTCTAATAAAGGCAAAGGGTCGGAGAATCTAAAGAACAAACACTATCGAATTAATAAAGGTTTCGGTGGCCTTTCCCTCCGTTTCGGTATTTCTTCTAGGCTTTCGTCTTGGGCGTCTGGAAATTCATCACATGGTCAATGAAACGTGTGAAACGCAAAGCCACTGTTTTCTCTATCTTACTCCCAAATTAACATAGCTTTGGAAACGATAATCCACTTCTGAGTCCAGGCTCATCTACATCCATGCTGAAAAAAATCAAAACAAATACTGAATTTTTTTAAAAACTCCATTTTTTTACATGGTAGATAATTTGATGCGTGAGGTCCACTCCTATTTTCAAATCATTTGGACATCTGAGCAGCTCTCGGCAAAAAAAAAACAAATTCAAGGTCTGTAAAAAGTTTACTATTCATGCATTGTTTTGACCTGATTTGTCTGTTTTACTGAGAGCTACTCAGATGTCCAAATGACTTGAAAATTGAAGCAGGCCTCACACAATAAATTTTCTACTAGGCAAAAAATTGAATTTGTTTGAATTTTTTATGATTTTTTTTCTAACCGGGTGCAGATGAGCTTGGGCACGGAATTAATCTGAAAAATGCCTATCATAGAGTAGAGAGGCAACTACGGTTTGTTTGGGAACTGGTTTTTGATTCTTCTTTACAACACATCACACCTAAAGTGCAATTTTCGTATAGGTTACCAAGATACCGTGGGGGAAACTGACATGGAAGGGTTCAGTCTTTGTTTAGATGGTGGAGCATTTACAGACTCTTATGAAGTTTGCTTCAAGCTACTGTGATATATACATGCACATGCTTCACTGAATCTGGTTCTGAGCTGCACCTCAAACAAGCAATGAGAAAGCCAGTGATTGCTCCAAAACAAAGCAAGGGATAGGAATCCGAAAAATGAAAAAAGAAAAGGCAAAGAAGAATGTGATCATGATCAACACGTGAGTATGTACCAATATTACAACGAATGCACAAGGAAAAAGCAAGAATATTGTGCTTGAAGCTGCTATATCATATGAGCACACCTTTACCTTGAGATATCAAATGCTAGAGGAACCCGGCCCTAGCCTTCGAGGTCTGCACCTTGACCCTGAGATCGCCGCAAACAAGAGCCAGCGAGGAAGGGGTTAGGGTACCACCCGAGTCATATAGTAGCATTTCGTTCTAATGGATAATTTTCTCAATAGTTAACCAACAGATTAAAGGAGAACTGGACTAGTGCCCAACTATTTTCTTAGAATAAATCCGAAACATACCGTTGATCATCCGAGGACCAAGCAATCACACGAGGCGTGACACCGAGATTTGCTAATGAGGTTCGCCGATATGGCTACATCCCCGGGGCTTGACTATGAGCGCTCCTTCCCATGACACCGCTACAATACCACACCCGGTCGCCCTGGACGCCGGCACACGCCGCCGGCTTCCCCTGCATTCCTGTGCTATTATGTTGGCATAGGTTACACGTGTGTCTACCCCCACTATATATGAGAGGCTTAGGATACAGGTGTTCTATTAGGACACGGCTCCATATCTTATCTAAACACAATATAACTACAAGTGCAACTGTAACCTACCTTGTCCACAATATTCGACACAACTCTAACATACTTTACATCACAAGGAAGCCGCTAGAAGCACCACTCTTTCATGTATATATATATAGGGTCATCACATTGGGAGGAAGCTTATCTCTGGCCAGCTAGCACAAAAATACCCGAGTAAAAAAGAGAGGAAGAGGAAGCACCGCGTGCATGGGTGTCTCAGATGCATGCAATGCAATGGTGGGATGAGTGGAAGCTGTGCGTCCTTGTCTTGTGCAGTCTCTCTGTCCAGTTCTTCCTCTACTTCTCAAATTATGTGCGTAGATTGCATAACCTACGCAGGTTGAGGGTGCTGGTGTGGATCGCGCACATTGGCGGGGATGCCCTGGCGGTCTATGCTATTGCCATCCTCATCAACCGCCAAAAGCAGCGAAATGTGGATGAGAGAAGCGAAGCTCTCGAGCTCATATGGTTGCCTATCCTCCTCATTCACCTCGGCGGCCAGTCCTACAGCCTCGAGGACAATGAGCTATGGAAGCGGCATGCCATAACTCTGCTGTCCCAAGTCGCGTTCGCCTTGTACATCTTTTCCAAGTGGTGGTCCGGCCAGAAGAGGCTCCTGCAGGCGGCCGTCTTGCTCTTTGTCGCTGGCATCCTCGAGTTCGGCCAGAAGCCATGGGCCCTTAAGAGGGCCAGCTTCAATAGCATGGCCTCCAAAAGTTCACAAAGATCTTTGCCTTTATTGTTGCAAATTCTCCCACAGAATCGATCACATCAAATACGATAAACACACATGCACACAAAACTGATAGCCAAGGGCTCTTGCCGTGCCCTCTTTTCTTTCTCTTTATTTCTTTTCTTGTTCTCTCGATGTTACAACAAAACTCACACAACACCCTGTGTATATATACACAGCTGACCAGCACAAAAGATTCTAATCCTACTCGTGCCAACTCTGGACGCCTAAACCGACCTAGACTTCAACTAGCACCGCCCAGCAACACAATCCTAGCCGGACTCCCGTACTCTCCAAATACTAGTACTCTTGCATAGCTTTGTTTTCCTTAATCTAATCACCGGCAACGCTGATCACACTACTAATTCTAACCGGACACAACTAACACACTTGTAGCCAAATTTGAACTTGTTTGGATTAAGCTAACGTTCGCCCCCTAATCCAAACACTCGACACTTTACTCAACAAGACACGCAGATGACCGCCTACTCATCTTGTCACGTTCATTGCCTCCGGTGACGCGACTTACCGGATTACAACTTCTCTCTTCATGCAACGATGGTCACCGTTTCATCGTCACCACAACTTCGTTTGCATATCGACTCATAGACTTTAACCAACGATTACCTGGACTACCAGCCACGCTGACACATCTTAGCGTGCTACATGCCGACTAAACGCATAGTGTCGGTGTCAAAACCGTCGGATCTCGGGTAGTGGGTCCCGAACTGTGCGTCTAGGCCGGATGGTAACAGGAGGCAGGGAACACGATGTTTTACCCAGGTTCGGGCCCTCTTGATGGAGGTAAAACCCTACATCCTGCTTGATTAATATTGATGATATCAAGGAGGCTAAACCCTAGAAGCTAGCCTACGGTATGATTGTTGTATATGGGGTTGATTGCCTACGGACTACAACCCTCCGGTTTATATAGACACCGGATAGGGCTAGGGTTACACAGAGTCGGTTACAATGGTAGGAGATCTTGAATATCCGCATCGCCAAGCTTGCGTTCCACGCCAAGGAAAGTCCCATCCGGACACGGGACGAAGTCTTCAATCTTGTATCTTCATAGTCCAGGAGTCCGGCTGAAGGTATAGTCCGGCTACCCGAACACCCCCTAATCCAGGACTCCATTAGTAGCCCCCGAACCAGGCTTCAATGACGATGAGTCCGGCACACAGATTGTTCGGCATTGCAAGGCGGGTTCTTCTCCAAATCCTGTGTACCTGTAGGAATAATGTCCGATTTTTGTAATGTAGCGCTCCTTAACTCCCTCGCCCAATAATGGCCGTCTTCCATGCGTCAAACGAATGCGAAAAGCCGGGGCGTTTTTACATCCACGCCCCTAGCCGTATAAATGAGCCGCCTATTTAACGGGATGGGGATTTAGGTCCAAACCACATCTTCTCCTCTCCGCGAGTTATCATCAGAGCGCTTCCAGCAAAGGTCCATTCCAACATGACCAGCCGTCGCAGCTCCTCCCCTCGCCCCTCCGGTCCCAAACCCGGGGACTGGGAGAGTTGCACCATCCCGCATAGCGAGTTAGTGTCGCTTCAGGCCAAGGGATTTCTCCCTCAGGCATACATGGTCCCGGTCCGAGCCGGTCTCGCCACCTATGATGGCGGAAAACAAGCGGAGAGCACCCCCAATCCTTCTAAAGGAGAGCAGGTCTGCCTCGTCCCCTATCTAATAAGGGGACTGGGGTTTCCAATTCATTCATTTCTCCGCGGGCTTCTGGAGTTCTACGGCCTCCAGCTGCACAATCTCACACCCGCCTCCGTATTACATATTGCGGGTTTCGTCGCCCTTTGCGAGCTATTTTTAGGCATTGAGGCTCATTTCGCGCTGTGGAAGAGGTTATTCTGCCTGGTGCCCCGTTCTTGAGAGGGGTCTATATACCAAGTGGGCGGAGCCGAAGTATGGCGCATCGCCGGGACCGGATACCTATCCGGAACCCCAAAGAAGGCGTCCGAGGACTGGCCTTCGGAATGGTATTACATAGATGACGTCCCGCTACCGGACCCTATCCGGGTCGGTCTCCTTGAGTTCAACAGTGCCCCATTGAAGAAACGCTTGAGCTGGCGTCCGCGGAGCTCTCAGAAATAAAGCGACAGAGACGTCCTTTACCTGATGGGCCGGATAAGACTGTTGGCTCATTCCGGACTAACCATGATTGGAGTCATGGCCGCATGCATTATGCGAGGGGTGCAGCCGCTTCAATATAGAGGCCACCCCATGTGGGATTTCAACGGGGAGGATGACGCCACCCGTTACGGTCGTAAGGGGCCGGCCTCAGCTGCCGCCCTAGTAAGGATCTTATCCTCTTTGTACAAGGGAGAAAAGGAGGAATTCCTCCGCGTCAATCCGCAGGCCGGATTTACTATGTACGATCCTCCAAGTTGGGTAAGTGAATAATTGCGCTTGCCCGTCTGTTTTATACTCCCACGGTTAGATATGTAGTCTAACGACTTCAGTGCAGGAACTGCGACAGGAGGTAAAGGATATAAACAGCCGCCCTCCACAGCCCGAGGACCCAGAACGGTCCCTCGATCCGGACTTCGAAGAGGACCCGGACATATCGGTGGAGCTTATCGACGGGGTGTTCCATCAGCTAAGCAAGGACAATACCTTGGTAGCCATCACGGCTGATTACCCAGGGTTAATCCCGGCCTCCCAGGTGACAGAAACCGGATTCTCATTCCCTTGAGAGAGATTCCACTCTCACGTATTCCGGTGTTTCTGACGACAACCGTGTTTTGCAGGGGAGATTTCCGAGGCAGGAGGCCGAACCTGCGGCAGCTAGCCAACGAGGGTCCGCAGGATCCCGTGGGGCAAAAAGGAATGCAGTCCGGACTGAGATGCCGGCGCAAAGGTATAGCGCACCCTCTGTTTCCCTGGTGTTATTCTGTCAGGGCATATTAACGTTCGTGCTATCTTCAGAATGAAGAGACCTCGCCGGACTACATCCGGAGAGGTTGCCAATCGCGCCCCCACCAGCCAGGCTCCAACGTCTGGCCAGGAAGCGGAGGCGAGCACAAGGCGCGCACCGGACGCTCCTCCGACAGAGAATGCGGACAAGCTGTCTGCCACAAATTCTGAAGTGGAGAGTGCCATGAACCACAGGCGTCGCCGGACAGTTCTACACGACGCTTGTTTCTCCCAAGAGGCTTTAGATGCCTTTAATTCAGGAGATGCGTACCTCCATGCCGCTCAAAATGGTTTAGCCAGAGCCACGGAGCAGTATGTAAAAGACATACGGGTAAGAAAATTTTGGTCAAATATAGATATACCAGTAGCCCCCGAGACTTGAAACAGTTAGAGCAACTGATTTAAGGATCATTTAATAAGTAGGTTCTTACAGAGAAGAATACCGTACTGTCCCAGGAGCTGGAAAAGTGCAAGGCCCAACTAGAGGCCGCACTAGCCGCAGCAGGGGAGCCCAAAGAGACTCCCTCAGGTAAGATACGCTTCGAAAGATTAGTATTGTGCGGTGTGGGTGCAAATCTGACAAATCATGTTGCAGATGGTGCCGGACTCGATCCGGAAAAGCAACAACTCTTACGCCGGCTAAAGGCCGGTGAGAGTATGTTGACAAATATGAGGCGAGAGAAGAATGATCTTCAGGATGCCAACACCAGGCTGGACATCGAACTTAAAGATGTTCGTGGCCAGCTGTCGGACTCCACGAGGGAGAATCAGCGGCTTCGACGCGGCATATTCAGTAAGTGCTTGAACGAACTTTGAAAAAAAAAGAGTTCGGCGAGGAAGTCGACTAACAGAGTAATGTCTGTAGGTATGCTCACAGGTCGTCCTGCAGAGGAAATGCCCGGTTCTACGGGTGAACTTCTTCCCGAACTCATGCAACTGCACGAGCGAATTCGGCAGGCGATGCGAGGTGTTGCCCAAGCCTTATGGCCTGCCCACTCCATGCTCGAGGGCCTTGGAGAGCTTGCGGAGAAGCTGAAGGGAGCTCAGCAGCGCTTCCGGTTGTGGAAGATATCGGCCTGTCGACAAGGCGCTAGGGAAGCCTGGGCCATGGTGAAGACCCGTTTTACGAAGTCTGACCCAAACCACATGGCCGAGGTCGGACCAGTGGGGCCTGACGGGAAGGAGATCCCTGTGAGCTTAGTATACGGCCAAGTAGAGTTGGCCGCGAAGTATTCCCAGCAGGACTGTAAATTAGACAGCCTGTTAGATGGTATAGAAGAGGAATACAATCAGTCAGAATGACTATGTAATTTTGAATTGACATGTGTAATGCCTTCTAGTCGGATTGTAGATCGTTTGTCGTTGCCGACCTTTTCGCTTCAACCTCGGGACCTGACGGTCCGGAGTGTGTCCGAATACCATAGCGGTTATATAAGAACCGTGGTATGCGTGGAGACCAGGCGTAGGGGTCATTAGTGCTTTATCATACAAGTGCCCAACTAGTTATGTTATATTACATGGTTAGTAAGAAACATCTTCCAGAGAGAATAGTTCCGTTAGGGGTTCCTTTCGCTGGGAGGCATGCCCTAAAGTGCATGTCCGGACTGCGTAAAAAGACGCAGAAAAAGCATCTGGGGGCGCATAAAATGAGTAAAAAGATCATCTTTTATCTCATCGACCGAATATTCCCTTAAGAACGCTAGCTTTCGGCTTCACCCAGTCTGAGGTACACATTCGGCTGACCCGGCAGTAACAATCGCAGAGGTGCTACCTTTACCGCCTAGCCGAACAATCGGGAACGTAGGGGTAAGCACAGGAGCCAGGCAACCTAGCTTGGCCAAAACTTAAGTCATATCGATGCATATAATGGTGAAGAAAAAGGTACATGCGGAAGTTTGACGCATGTGTTGGGCGTGAAGCCCGTATAAATAAGCTTCTGTTAAAGAAGCCCCCAGGTTTAATGAGCGCGAGTGGCGCGTCACTAGATGAGCCTTTAAGGGCTATAAAAGAAAAGAGGGGAAGGAGAGAAATCTAAGACAGAAAAATGCAAAAAATGGACAGAGGAAGGAGACGAACACAGAGTCCGGCGCTAGGCATAAAATCTTCGGAGACGGGTAGCGTTCCACGGGTTTGGCTCGAGTCGGTTATCCGACGCATCTCGCAGGCGGTACGCCCCGCCAGTCAGGACTTGGTCGATTATGAATGGACCTTCCCACTTGGGCTTGAGTTTGTCCTTTTTCTTATCCGGCAGGCGTAGAACTAGTTCGCCAACATTGTAATTTTTGGCCCGTACTTCTCTGCTTTGATATCTTCGGGCCTGCTGTTGATAAAATGCGGAACGGGCTTTTGCCACATCACGCTCCTCCTCCAGGGCGTCCAAGTTGTCCTGTCGATCGAGCTCGGCTTCTCTTTCTTCGTACATGCGCACTCTAGGTGAGTCATGAATTATGTCACAGGGCAGAACTGCCTCTGCGCCGTACACCATAAAAAATGGTGTGTATCTGGTGGTGCGATTTGGCGTGGTCCGCAGCCCCCATAGCACGGAGTCGAGCTCCTCTACCCAGTGCGTGTTAGATTCCTTGAGGGACCGCACCAGTCTGGGTTTAATTCCGCTCATTATAAGACCATTTGCACGTTCGACCTGGCCGTTGGTTTGTGGGTGATAGACGGAAGCATAATCAAGCTTGATGCCCATGTTTTTGCACCAGAGTTTTACCTCGTCGGCGGTAAAGTTTGTACCGTTATCGGTTATGATGCTGTGGGGGACGCCATAACGGTGTACAACCCCGGATATGAAGTCTATCACAGGTCCGGATTCGGCCGTTTTAACAGGCTTGGCTTCTATCCATTTGGTGAATTTATCCACCATGACCAGTAGGTATTTTTTCCTATCGGTCCCACCTTTAAGGGGTCCGACCATGTCAAGCCTCCAGACCGCAAAAGGCCAGGTGATGGGTATAGTTTGGAGTGCGGTGGGTGGCGTATGGCTTTGGTTGGCAAAAAGTTGGCAACCAGCGCATCGTTGGACTAGGTCCTGAGCGTCTGCCCGGGCCGTCGGCCAATAAAAGCCTGTACGGAAAGCCTTGCTAACAAGGGACCGAGCAGCGGCATGGTGGCCACCGAGTCCGGCATGAATTTCAGCCAGAAGGTTCCACCCTTCCTCTTCGGAGATGCACCTTTGAAGGACTCCGGTAGTGCTTTTCTTATAAAGCTCTCCCTCATGGACTTTATAGGCTTTAGATTGCCGCACTATGCAGCGGGCCTCGTTTTGGTCCTCCGGAAGTTCCTGCCTAGTAAGGTAAGCTAGGAATGGTTCCGTCCATGGGGTGATGACCGCCATTATTACGTGGGCTGAAGGTGTAATTTCATTGGCAGAGCCTCCAATTGTGTCATATTGTTCGGCGTCGAGTGGTGCGGCTGGGTCCGGGCTGTTATTTGCGGGTTCCCCCTCCCATGCTACGGATGGCTTGAACAATCTTTCCAAAAAGATGTTGGGGGGGACTGCATCGCGTTTTGCTCCGATGCGTGCCAGGACGTCCGCTGCTTGATTGTTTTCTCGGGCTATATGGTGAAACTCCAGCCCTTCGAACCGAGCTGACATTTTTAGGACGGCGTTGCAGTAAGCTGCCATTTTTGGGTCCTTGGCGTCGAAGTCTCCATTTATTTGGGATATCGCGAGGTTTGAATCCTCGCGTACCTCTAGGCGCCGGATACCCATCGATACTGCTATCTGGAGACCATGTAGGAGGGCCTCATATTCGGCTGCATTGTTGGAATCCATGTACATGATTTGGAGCACATATTGGACTGTGTCTCCTGTGGGGGACGTCAGGACGACGCCAGCCCCCAGTCCGGCCAACATTTTGGAGCCGTCGAAATGCATAATCCAGTTTGAATATGTGCCGTACTCTTTAGGGAGCTCGGCCTCCGTCCATTCTGCAACGAAGTCGACCAAAACTTGCGATTTAATAGCTCGCCATGGCTTATAGGTTATATCGAACGGGAGAAGCCTTGTTGGGGTCTTTAAAATCGACACACAGGCGCCAGGATTTGTCCTTCTTTGGTACCATCACCAAGTTTGCTAGCCAGTCCGGATGTTTTATGTCTCTAATGAATCCGGCCTCCAATAGCTTGGCTAGCTCCTCTCCCATAGCCTGTCTCTTGGGTTCGGAAAAACGGCGAAGGGCTTGTTTGACAGGTTTGAATCCTTTTAGGATATTTAAGCTGTGTTCGGCCAGCCTGCGTGGGATCCCTGGCATGTCTGAAGGGTGCCAGGCGAAAATGTCCCAGTTCTCTCGTAGGAACTCTCGCAGTGCGGCTTCTACATCAGGGTTCAGTCGTGCCCCGATGGAAGCTGTTTTATTGGGGTCCGTTGGATGGACCTGGAATTTGACTATTTCGTCAGCTGGCTTGAAGGATGTGGATTTGGATCTCTTATCGAGTATCACATCATCCCTGTTAACCGTGGAGCGCAGCGCAGTCAGTTCCTTGGCCGCTAAGGCTTCGGATAATGCCTCAAGGGCTAATGCGGCCGTCTTATTTTCGGCGCGGAGTGCTACGTCCAGATCACTAGCTAGAGTGATAATTCCGTCCGGCCCGGGCATCTTAAGCTTCATGTACCCGTAATGGGGTATTGCTTGGAAGATTGAGAATGCTTCCCGTCCCGGTAAAGCGTGATATCCGCTTTTGAACGGGGCCACCTGAAACGTGACTTCTTCGGACCTGTAATTATCCGGCGTGCCGAACACCACATCTAGTGTGATTTTTCCTGTGCAGCGCGCTTCCTGACTGGGTATTATTCCTCTAAAGGTTGTGCTGCTTCGCTCGATGCGGTTCCGGTCTATTTCCATTTTTTGAAGGGTTTCCTCATAAATGAGGTTCAGTCCGCTGCCTCCATCCATGAGCACCTTGGTGAAGCGAAAGCCGTCCACTATGGGACTGGGGACCAATGCGGCTGGTGCTCGGGCTGTTCGGAATCTAGGTTCATCACTTGCGTTGAAGGTAATAGCAGTGTCGCTCCATGGATTTATTGTTGCAACTTGATAGACTTCGGCGAGGCTGCGGAGTGTTCTTTTTCGCATACTGTTTGATGTGAAAGTCTCGAAGACTGTTAGAACGGTATTGGTGTCCTCGGGATGGCTTTCTGCGGCCTCCAGAATTAAGAGGTCCTCGCCAATTTTGGCCACCTGCCGGAGTATCCAACATGCTCTAAGGCTGTGAGTTGGTGTGGCGTCCTCTGTACTGTGGATTCTACAGGGTCCATCAAGCCACCTTTCCAGTACGGTTCCATGCCCTGTAGAGGGTTTTGGTTTTTTGGTGTTTATCCCGGGTGTCCTATGATGATGCACCCTCTTAGTTCGGACGGGATTACTATTCAAGGCCGGATTATCCTAAAATTTTATTTCGGTTTTCCAGGCGCTTTCCATCGCACAGTATTTTTGTACTATGGACGCCAAGTCAGCGAAGCGTGTAATATCACGACGACTTACGGCGTTAAGGATTCCCTCGTCTGTGCAATTACTGCAGAAAATTGAGATTGTGTCTCCCTCGCGGCAATCCTTTATCCTGTTCATAACCAGGAGGAATCTGGCCCAGTAATTATGTACTGTTTCCTCGGGCCTCTGCCTGATTTGGGAGAGATCGCTTATGTTCGGGTGGGCGGGTGTCGTTGAATCTGAAACCTCACCCAATCCAAGATTCGAAGGCCGAAGAGTTTCCGAACTCTGAAGTTCGGATTCTTGGATATTGTCCAACGAATCTAGCCCGTTGTCTGATCCTAAGCTCAGGTCTTGAGTTACACCCTTCTCTCCGCGGGTATCCGGCTTGGAGGAGTCGGGAATTCGGACGTAGCTAGTCCTTAAAATATATGAAGGGTCGCCGCTCTGCGCCTCTACCACGGCAACGTGGTGGGTGACTTGGGGAGAGTTAATTTCTCTTAGATCGGGTTTAAGCCCAACCTGGTCGTAATCCGTAGCGACCCCCAAGGCGGCGATGCGATCCAAGAGCTCGTTTACGGAAGAGAGCTCCATTGGATCTAGCTTCTCGACGAGCTTCGAGCCGACGTGTAGGTTGCTTTTGATGACCCGAGAGGTCACCGTCAGCGCAACAGCCGAACAGGCGGTCATGAGGAAACCACCTAGCCAAAGAGTTTGTTAGCAACGGTGCCGTCTTTAAAGACGAGAGGAGGCATCCTTCCTGATTGCGACGGCACAGAGGAACTCTCAATGAAAGCACCAATGTCGGTGTCAAAACCGGCGGATCTCGGGTAGTGGGTCCCGAACTGTGCGTCTAGGCCGGATGGTAACAGGAGGCAGGGAACACGATGTTTTACCCAGGTTCGGGCCCTCTTGATGGAGGTAAAACCCTACGTCCTGCTTGATTAATATTGATGATATGGGTAGTACAAGAGTAGATCTACCATGAGATCAAGGAGGCTAAACCCTAGAAGCTAGCCTACGGTATGATTGTTGTATATGGGGTTGATTGCCTATGGACTACAACCCTCCGGTTTATATAGACACCGGATAGGGTTAGGGTTACACAGAGTCGGTTACAATGGTAGGAGATCTTGAATATCCGCATCGCCAAGCTTGCGTTCCACGCCAAGGAAAGTCCCATCCGGACACGGGACGAAGTCTTCAATCTTGTATCTTCATAGTTCAGGAGTCCGGCTGAAGGTATAGTCCGGCTACCCGAACACCCCCTAATCCAGGACTCCCTCACATAGCCTCATGCAAGAACTCGACTTAAACTGGTGTGCGTCCTCTTCACGTTGATCTTCATCTTCTCGCCGGTTGCTCATACACAGGGAGACACATCTCTTCACCCGTCACACATTCACATCTTGTCATTGTCGCCAATGTCACATCTTATCGAACGACATCCCCTGTCCAGCGGAAACACAACTCGTCATATACGTGCAACTCATCTCCACCATATATGAACTCGCCGGAACTCCACGATCACGAACGGAAACACAAGGCACGAATTCCTTTTTCCGCCCGCTCTTGCTTGCAATTCTCCTCCGCCAGTGACACGTCTCAACTGCAGCAGAAGATTCACACACCTGAGCTCTTGGACACACCTTACAAGAACTCATGTGCACACCTTGACGACAGGTCACAACTTTGTCGCCTCTTCCTCGCTCCTCCGAACGATGATCTCGATGATTTTCCAGGTGTCGCAACTTCGGCACCCCCATAACCATCAACCATCACCAACGCTTTGCCGACGACAGCCCTGTCTCCCTCCTCCGGGTAGTTCCGTCAAACGACAATCACCCGTCTTCTCGTCGTCCCTCCGCCGAACGACAACCGCCCAATTCCTCCAAGTCGTTGCACCCCCAACGACTAAATCACCCGCTCCTCATCGCTGCACCACCCAGCGACTATATCGCCCGCCCCGAGGCGCTAGTCGGGTCGCCACCCCGGGGCAAGCGCGGCTTGAAATCGACCTTGCTTTGATACCAATTGTTGGAAATTCTCCCACAGGATCGATCACATCAAATACGATGAACACACGCGCACACAAAACTGATAGCCAAGGGTCCTTGCCGTGCCCTCTTTTCTTCCTCTTTATTTCTTTTCTTTTTCTCTCGGTGTTACAACAAAACTCACGCAACACCCTATGTATATATACACAGCTGACCAGCACAAAAGGTTCTAATCCTACTCGTGCCAACTCTGGACGCCTAAACCGACCTAGACTCCAACTAGCACTGCCCAGCAACACAATCCTAGCCGGACTCCCGTACTCTCCAAATACTAGTACTCTTGCATAGCTTTGTTTTCCTTAATCTAATCACTGGCAACGCTGATCACACTACTAATTCTAAGAGCATGTTCAATGCTGGACGCTTGAAGAGGCGCTTAGGAAGGAAAAAAATAAATATCACAAAATAAAAAATACCTAAGCGCCTCACCCTCTCAATGCTAAGCGCTAACTTCAAGCGCTAATTACAACCACGTACGCCTGACGGAGCGAAGAAAAGAGGCCTAGCGCCCGATGCAAACCTTTGCATCGATGCCACACCTGGAGCTAGGATTTGACGGGCTAACTGCTAATCAGCCGGGAAATCGATAGGAAATATATCCTGGCGTCCGTCTAAGCATCTGGCGTTGGAGATGCCCTAACCGGACACAACTAGCACACTTGTAGCCAAATTTGAACTTGTTTGGGTTAAGCTAACATCCATGGTGGGCATGGTGCACTTCGGATTGCATGGATTTTGTTTCAGCAGAATTGAAGAAAGGAGAGCAAGAACACGAATGCAACCTTTCACTTGAAGACTATGTAAAAGAAGCAAGGAAGATTGTACAAGGGATGGAGGTAGCAAGTGTCATTTTGTGCTCGCAAGAAGAAGCCCGCCACTTTGATGAAACTTGTTGCCTTCAAGTGTCCCGGGGAGTATATTAACAAGCATTGGTACAATTGGCAAGAGCCTGTGGCCCTCCAGATTGAAGGGTTGATTCGTCAGTACATACAAGATGGGTGGAAGGAGTACATAGGTGATCCTACCTCATACAGAAGATTCAATAATCTCAGGGGGCAACGGACTCTGTCGAGGCACCCTCGGCTCGGACGACAACTACGTTGGAGCCTCAATCTACCATTCGACGAGATTGTCCTTGTGTGGCACATAGCCACGGATATCTGCTTCCACCACCGAGCTGCTGACAACTCCTCCCAATCCCAAGGTCCAAGTGGAGACACCACCCTACGCAGCAGGCAGATATTCAACTACATGATCCACCTGATTTTCATGTGTCCAGAGATGCTAATGCCTGGGACGAGGCAAGATTTGTTTACAGTTGCTTGCGATGATATCAAGCACATTCGCACCAACCAGAATGATCCAGCAAGCATTGCAAGGTGTGTTCTTGAAAAAATGACGAACTTGGAGTTGCGGTCCCCCATGCAAAAAAACTCGCCAAGAAGCTCATGGTCCCGACGAGGAAGAGAGGTGGACGGTGATCCAAGGTGTGTGGGTGGAGATGCTCTGTTATTCTGCCAGCAGATGCAGGGAGTACCTGCATGCCAAGAGCCTGGGTGCAGGTGCGGAGTTCCTTACAAATGTCTGGTTCTTATGGTCGTTGATGGGAATGGAAATCCTGGGTGACAAGATCCACGTACCAAGTCATCCTCTCGAAGACGAAGAAGTCACCGGTGCTCCCGTTTGAAATTATACTTCGATTGCTTGTTCGAATCAATTGGTGTGTTCTCCTCGTCCTCCTTCCTCTTCCTGTTGTGCTGATCTTCTCTTCATTCCTTTTCCTATTTTTGAGTTGAGTGCATTGTTGGTTTCTAAACTTGTGTGATTTGCTTTCAATAAGAGAGCATGAGCGTGCAGCCTGTGCATGTCGCGCCTTGTCGAGTGCTCGCCCGGTGTCGAGCATGTTTGCGCTGGGTGATGTCCTAGTGTTGCAGCCGCCTTTATCGTGCCTCATTCTAGCAGCACAGTTACAAACGAATCATGGCGCCGAGTGAGCGGATTGTCGTAGCACCCATGACTCATGGGGTTTGTTTGATCTTGTTTATTAAAGCTATTTGTGTGCCCTGTGATGTGCCCCAACTTGTCTGCTGCGAGTGGTTATGGTTATACAATTTCATGTACTTCTAGATTTGCTAGCATTACTTCTAAACTGCTACAAATAAGTTATCTTTAGTTTATACTAGAAGTAAACCCACACATTTATTACTTAAAATTGACCAAGATTATCACGAAAAATATTAACATCTACAATACAAAATCAATATCACTAGATCAATCATGAAGTATATTTTTATACTAGATTTATACGAAGTTGTAAAGGGCAGCCCGGTGCATGTAGCTCTCGCTTGCGCAGGGTCCGGGAAAGGATCTGACCACTTTGGGTCTATTGTACGCAGTCTTTCCCTAGATTTCTGTAAGAGATTGTTTTTAGAAATGTAGGGAAATGCTGCGTACAATAGACCTAAAGTTGTACATGTAGATGTTAATATTTATACGAAGTTGTAGATGTTAATATTTTTCATGATAAACTCGGTCGATGAGCCTTGTAAATCCACCAAAAGGGATTGCATCCATCCATGCAAATCTGCTCGGTTTGAATAACCGATGCAAAAGCAGAGTATCGGCTGAACTTCTGAAGCTCTCCACAGTAATAATGCAGAACAACACAGTAAAACTAACCCAGCAGAGGGTAAATGCGCCGTGCAGTTCTCATATATACATTCCAATCAGTCAATCAATGTGAATGCTGCCTGGGGGCTCACAAATCCAAACTGCTACACAGGCAAATCGGTAAATACGTTTAATGCTAATGTCTGAAATAAATTCTCCTAAAAAAAGTCTGAAATGAATAGTGCTGCACATATCATGTGAATTTACTGAATGGGTTGGAGCGAAAGCTAGCAAAGGCGCACTGAATTTGCTACCTGCATGATATTGGTACAGTACTGAAAATGCACTACCTTATATATAAATAGTGTGGAGTTCAATGTCAAGAGCTCATGTATATAGCTTGTACTATGATCCGTGTGTGGTGTGTGAATAAACAGGGTGAGTCACTACCAGACTCGCGGACTATGCCTACGGCCCAGGGCCGTCGGCACAGGTCCTATGCCGTCGACATAGATCTATGCCTACGGCTGCCGTCGGCATAGACCCGTCGGCGTAGATCACGTCAGCGTAGTTTTGTCAGACCGTCGGCGTAGTATAGCCTTGGCATAGAGGCCTATGCCGACGGCCTGGCGTCAGCCGTCGGCACTGTTTTTCGTCTGACGGCAACGGACGGCGCCGTCAAAAGCACGGACGAATCATGGAATGCCACATGGCAGAGGTACACCGACGGCCTAGCCGTCGGCATATCTGTGCCACGTGGCATCTCGTGGTGCCTCCTGGTGGCAGGTCTATGCCTACGGCAAAGCCGTAGGCAGAGACAGAATCTATGCCGACGGCTTTGCCGTAGGCATAGTTCTGCCACGTGTCGGCCCCTGGTTTCTCCTGGCGGCAGAGATATGCCTACAGCAAAGCCGTCGGCATAGACCTCTGGGCTTATATATGCCGACGGCTTTGCCGTAGGCATAGTTTTTTTATTTTCTCTATTTTTTCTTTTTCAATTCATTTGACAGCATTTCAAAGCAGAATAATGTAGAATTATGCAGAAATATGACAGTTCATCATCTAAACATACTCAAGTTCATCATCATCATCTAAACATACTCAAGTTCATCATCATCATCTAAAGATCATCACCGGCAAAAGTTCATGAACATAAAACTAGTGCAAGACATGGAACATAATAAAAGTAGGAACATGAAAGGCATGGCACGACGGCCAAATGCACGGAATCATCATCGACATCAAATAAGACCACCCCCGCCAAAACCACCACCACCAAGACCACCTCCGCCAAAACCACCACCACCACCACCAAGACCACCTCCGCCAAAAGCACCACCGCTAAGACCACCTCCGCCAAAACCGCCACCGCGACCACCATCACTCTGGAAGATCGGAGTGACTGGGGTCGAAGGAGTAGGAGTCGAGCCACCGGTCCTCTACATGTTTGAGAGAAGATTGTAACGGTAAATATGATATGATAGTGTTGAATGAACGAGAACTAGTTTGTCAGTAGTTAGGCAAATGTACTAACCGGACTATCACTGCCTAGTGCCACCCATTCATCGAAGGTGGGCACATGTGGGGGTTCTCCCGCAGGTGGTGGTGGGGGTCCCATTTGTGGTGGATCCGTGTGGTTACTCCAAGACGCTAACATAGCCTGGATGTTAGTTAAACAAGCAAACTAGAAGGTCAGAAGGAATGAAAGTGCAAAAATTTAGCTTGGTTTTAAGAGGGCAAAACTAACCGCCATCATTTGACGGTTGTAATCATCGTTTGCCTTCACTCGTTGCAAGTACTCTCACACCTCGAGATTCCTATGCTCGACAAAGGCCTTATATGCCTAGATAATTTAGGTTGTTTCTAAGT
Source organism: Triticum urartu (assembly GCF_056163025.1). NCBI lineage: Eukaryota > Viridiplantae > Streptophyta > Magnoliopsida > Poales > Poaceae > Triticum > Triticum urartu. The sequence continues at coordinate 593,032,348 of NC_141876.1, forward strand.
GAGCAATGCTGAAAATAAACTAAGAATGCTAGAGAGAAAAAGATAAAGGGGAAGTACTTACAGCATGCTGGCGGGCTAAGAGAGTCTGTGAACGCCCCGTACTCTCTAACTGGCTCCGGTTGGTAGACCGAAGCCGTGTGTACGAGATCGAAGGAGTGATCAAGCCATCGAAACACAGATACCGGCCATGTGACTTCCCCTGGATGGCCACCACCGCCGTGTCGTCGATCTGAGACTGGGCGACCTCAGGAACAGGAACATCCGGATGCAACTTCTGATAGTGCTGAGTGTAAGACTCCAGGTGCTCCTCGGTCTTGCCGTAGTACTGGCTCTCGCCCTCCTTGGGATGACTCCGCTCGCGGGCCAGCTTCCACGACTCAAAGTCTGAGAGCGGCCTCTTCAACTTGTCCTCCTGCAACATCAAACAGAAGTTAGCCATACATAAGAACATGACGGTAAAGAAGAACAAAAATGCATCATGCATATAGATATACTTTCATGGCCTTGAAGCCCTAGTGGTTCTTGTTTCCTTGGCCGTGTGTCCCGTCTTTTCCATGGTTAGCCCGGGCCTTGATGCTCTTGGCAGCAAACTCTGCATCGTCGCCGAGCCACCTATCCACCAAACTCGCCCATCCGTCATGCCTTCCATAGCACCAATGAGGAACAACCTATGCAAATTTTGGAAGCATGACATGTGAGCACGAAACATATAGTTGACTGCTTGAAACAATGAAAAGTTAGTCATAGTTATCATCATGAACTGCTCCCTGTTCAAGGTAAGTCGTTGCTTCTGCACTTGAGTTTTGGTCATCTTTTGTTGCAGGTAGATGTGGTAGTACTGCGAGATGGCAACCCAATGCACCTCGTACTGCAATTGACGAGCTTTCTTCTTCGCAGCCGCAAGCAAGACTATGTCGGCTCTGGCCTTGTGCTCGTCAAGAACTCTATAGAGTTACTGCAATCATGCATAAACCAGAAGCAAACAAGGCATGAGTTGAGTGATTCAATGATAAACTATGAACGAAACTGAAGACAAGTGATTCAGAAGAGAACTTACCCAAAATTTGGTGATCACGGCCTTAGCGGCCGTCCCATACTCCGTGTTGCTGCAAGCCTCGTAGTGGGCCCAGCTCGTGGCCAAAACCCACAGCTGTGGGTCCCTATTTGGCCACGGGCAGAATAGGCCAGGCCAAAACTCCTTCAACAGGACAGTGATAAGGCCATTCGGTTTACGGCCCTTTCCGCGAAGGATCCAGTTTCTGCAAAAAAATCAAAGGATTGCCATGTGTACAATAAGAAAATGTTGTCATGTGTTGAAAATATGATTGAGAGGCACTTACTCTGTCCCCGCAGGTTAAATGAGCCACTTGTGCTCCTCGATAGAAGGTTGTGTAGGTAGTCCGGCATTACCACGCAGCCACCCCTGCGGAGCACCAGGTGGCAAGTCACCCCACAACTCGGGATCAACCTCCCCTCCACCACCCTCCTCGCCCTCCTCCTCACCACCCTCCTCGGCCTCCTCCTCCTTAGCCTCCTCCTCCTCACCATCAGGAACATACTCCTCCTCAGGCTCAGAAGGTGCCTCTGTATAGGAGGGCATCGAAGAAGACCCTCCTATTTCGGACACGGCCCGGAGTTTTTTGCCCCAGCTGCCTCTCCCCCACCGCCTCCTCCTCTAGGGGCTCTCCCCCCATCGCCTCCTCCTCTAGGGTCTCCTTCCCCGACCCCTCCACCTCCCTGTGAGGTGTCATCCTCGCGTAGTCGGGAGGGAACCTTGTGGGCTCGTCCACTCCGAGTAAGTCCTTTGAATTTACTGAGGAAACTGGCGCCGCTGGACTTGCCCATGATTAGCAAACCTGCATTGAGAAGAGAATAAACAATTAGTAAGGATATCAAATAAACAAGCATACAGGAAAAACATTAATAACAGAAGAGCACATTAAGCATACTATTGTAATCTATTTGTGGACCGGTCTCATCATCACTATCACGCATATCTTCTTCATTGTCTGAAGGAGGTGGAGGCTCTTCCTCATCGTCAGCGTCTTCATTTAACTTTTCAAGCATAATTATGTCTCTTTGATTCACAACTGCCTCACCATCAATCCGTGTGTCGTCGTCGTTTGGGTCCAGGTCAACATAACCCAAGTCGTCATCCTCGTTGTTTCTGACCACGTCATCATGTCCCTCTTGATAGAACACTCCCTCGTATGTCATGGGGTTTATGTTGTAGTAATCATCATCGTTCGGGTCCGGTAGCTTACCATGTGGCGACACCTTGAACACAACTTCCCAACCCTTTAGGTACTCTTTCTGGCATGGGTAAGGCAGATAATATACTTGTGTGGCCTGGGTAGCGGCGATAAAGAGATCAGCTTCGGCATAGACGGTTGATGGTTTAACTTCAACTAAACCAACAGAAGGCGTATGTCTCAGACCCTTTTTGGGGTCGAACCATCGGCATTTGAACACAGTGAGACTTAGGTGTTCGCGGCCACGTTTGAATGTAAGCTCGTATATTTTTCCTACCCTTCCGTAGTAATCTACTTTATTATCTCCTTCAGTGAAGACTCCGGTATTTATGGTTTTGGGATTAGGCCGACTGTTCTGGTGCTCCTCTATATGGAAGTGATACCCATTCACATCATACTTTTGGCATGTCATGACGGCAGGGTCAAAACCCATGGAAACCCATCTCAATTCTTCATCCATTGATTCGGTCGGATCATTTCCCTACAAGTTTAATTGAAATTATAGGGTGCATGAGTTTAATTGAAATTATAGGGTGCATGAGTTTAATTGAAATTATAGGGTGCATGAGTTTAATTGAAATAGGTAATAGTGAAGTGTGAAAAATTACTTTCTCCATGAACCACGCAACGAAATTTTTCCTTCCATCAGCACCCTTTCGGAGAAGAGCAAGTGCCTCCGCTTCAGTCAGAGGCAGCATTCCCATCCACTCTTCTTCAACGAATCGACTACAATAAGAAAAGCGGTATAAGAACTAGGCAAAGTGAACATAACGAATTGACTAAAAGAATGGTGCAAAGGTATTACCTCATCCACTCATCCTCAACTTCCTTGATGTTGTGCATGAAGGAAATATGCCCTAGAGGCAATAATAAAGTTATTATTTATTTCCTTATTTCATGATAAATGTTTATTATTCATGCTAGAATTGTATTAACCGGAAACATAATACATGTGTGAATACATAGACAAACAGAGTGTCACTAGTATGCCTCTACTTGACTAGCTCGTTGATCAAAGATGGTTAAGTTTCCTAACCATGGACGTGAGTTGTCATTTGATTAACGGGATCACATCATTAGGAGAATGATGTGATTCACTTGACCCATTCCATTAGCTTAACACTTGATCGTTTAGTTTTGTTGCTATTTCTTTCTTCATGACTTATACATGTTCCTATGACTATGAGATTATGCAACTCCCGTTTACCGGAGGAACACTTTGTGTGCCACCAAACGTCACAACGTAACTGGGTGATTATAAAGGTGCTCTACAGGTGTCTCCAAAGGTACTTGTTGGGTTGGCGTATTTTGAGATTAGGATTTGTCACTCCGATTGTCGGAGAGGTATCTGTGGGCCCACTCGGTAATGCACATCACTATAAGCCTTGCAAGCATTGCAACTAATGAGTTAGTTGCGGGATGATGTATTACAGCACGAGTAAAGAGACTTTCCGGTCACGAGATTGAACTAGGTATTGAGATACCGACGATCGAATCTCGGGCAAGTAACAAACCGATGACAAAGGGAACAACGTATGTTGTTATGCGGTCTGACCGATAAAGATCTTTGTAGAATATGTAGGAGCCAATATGGGCATCCAGGTCCCACTATTGGTTATTGACCAGAGAGGTGTCTCGGTCATGTCTACATAGCTCTCGAACCCGTAGGGTCCGCACGCTTAACGTTCGTTGATGATATAGTACTATGTGAGTTATGTATGTTGGCGACCGAATGTTGTTCGGAGTTTTGGATGAGATCACAGATATGACGAGGAACTCCGGAATGGTCCGGAAGTAAAGATTGATATGTGGATAGTAGTGTTTGATCTCCGGAAGGGTTCCGAAATTCACCGGAAGGGGTTTCGGATGTTTCCCGAAATGTTTGGGCACGAGAACACTTTATCTGGGCCAAAGGGGAAAGCACACGAGGCTTTTGGAAAGTGCAAAAGGAAGTTTTGCAGAGACCAAAGGCTAGACGCCAGGAACCCTGGCGTCTAGGGGGTAGACGCCGGGAACCCTGGCGTCTAGCCCTGGAGTCCGAGAAGGACTCTTGCCTTTCGGGTGAAACCGACTTTGAGGAGGCTTTTACTCCAAGTTTCGACCCCAAGGCTCAACATATAAATAGAGGGGTAGGGCTAGCACCAAAGACACACCAAGAAACACCAAGTCGTGTGCCGGCAACCCCGTCTCCTCTAGTTTATCCTCCGTCATAGTTTTCGTAGTGCTTAGGCGAAGCCCTGCGAAGATTGTTCTTCACCAACACCGTCACCACGCCGTCGTGCTGCCAGAACTCATCTACTACTTCGCCCCTCTTGCTGGATCAAGAAGGTGAGGACGTCACCGAGCCGAATGTGTGCAGAACTCGGAGGTGTCGTGCTTTCGGCGCTTAGATCGGTCGGATCGTGAAGATGTACGACTACATCAACCGCGTTGATATAACACTTCCGCGAATGGTCTACGAGGGTACATAGAGAACACTCTCCCCTCTCGTTGCTATGCATCACCATGATCTTGCGTGTGCGTAGGAATATTTTTTGAAATTACTATGTTCCCCAACAGTGGCATCCGAGCCTAGGTTTTATGCGTTGATGTTGTGCACGAGTAGAACACAAGTGAGTTGTGGGAGATATAAGTCATACTGCTTACTAGCATGTCATACTTTGGTTCGGCGGTATTGTTGGATGAAGCGGCCCGGACCGACATTACGCGTCTCCTTACGCGAGACTGGTTCTACCGACGTGCTTTGCACACAGGTGGCTGGCGGGTGTCAGTTTCTCCAAATTTAGTTGAACCAAGTGTGGCTACGCCTGGTCCTTGCGAAGGTTAAAACAGCACCAACTTGACAAACTATCATTGTGGTTTTGATGCGTAGGTAAGAACGGTTCTTGCTCAGCCCGTAGCAGCCACGTAAAACTTGCAACAACAAAGTAGAGGACGTCTAACTTGTTTTTGCAGGGCATGTTGTGATGTGATATGGTCAAGACATGATGCTAAATTTTATTGTATGAGATGATCATGTTTTGTAACCGAGTTATCGGCAACTGGCAGGAAACATATGGTTGTCGCTTTATTGTATGCAATGCAATTGCGCTGTAATGCTTTACTTTATCACTAAGTGGTAGCGATAGTCGTGGAAGCATAAGATTGGCGAGACAACAACAATGCTACGATGGAGATCAAGGTGTCACGCCGGTGACGATGGTGATCATGAAGGTGCTTCGGAGATGGAGATCACAAGCACAAGATGATGATGGCCAATATCATATCACTTATATTGATTGCATGTGATGTTTATATTTTATGCATTTTATCTTGCTTTGATTGACGGTAGCATTATAAGATGATCTCTCACTAAATTTCAAGATAAAAGTGTTCTCCCTGAGTATGCACCGTTGCCAAACTTCGTCGTGCCCAGACACCACGTGATGATCGGGTGTGATAAGCTCTACGTCCATCTACAACGGATGCAAGCCAGTTTTTGCACACGCAGAATACTCAGGTTAAACTTGACAAGCCTAGCATATGCAGATGTGGCCTCGGAACACTGAGACCGAAAGGTTGAGCGTGAATCATATAGTAGATATGATCAACATATTGATGTTCACCATTGAAAGCTACTCCATTTCACGTGATGATCGGTTATGGTTTAGTTGATTTGGATCATGTGATCACTTAGAAGATTAGAGGGATGTCTTTCTAAGTGAGAGTTCTTAAGTAATATGATTAATTGAACTTTAATTTATCATGAACTTAGTCCTGATAGTATTAGCATATCTATGTTGTAGATCAATAGCTCGCGTTTAGCTCCCCTGTTTTTATTTTTGATATGTTCCTAGAGAAAATTAAGTTGAAAGATGTTAGTAGCAATGATGCGGATTGGATCCGTGATCTGAGGATTATCTGATGAAGCTATGTACCTAGGGTAGGGTCATGGACCTGTCCAAACTGACCTACCCAAGGACACCTCCAGAAGAAATCACATTTCAATCGACTTGGCGGTGTTTCACTCGAGGGACTCGAAGACACTCGACCAAGAAGCAACCACTCGACCAAGAACCAACCACCCGACAGCCAGGAGACCTAAAGTCACTCCGCACGCTAACGGTTGGCCATTAAGTAGCTTTTATGGTCATCATAGCACTTTATTAGGGGAGTTACCAGTAACGCCCGACCTTAATGTACTTAAAACCCTGCATAACTGAGGGCCGAAGGGGTCTGGCGAACTCTATATAAGCCACCCCCCTCCTCAGTGTAAAGGGTTTGCACCCCTGTAATTCATACTCTCATAATCCAGTCGACCGCCTCCGGGCTCCGAGACGTAGGGCTATTACTTCCTCCGAGAAGGGCCTGAACTCGTAAACCTTGCATTCTTACAACTTCTCCATAGCTAAGATCTTGCCTCTCCATACTTACCCCCCTACACTACTGTCAGACTTGGAACCACGACAGTTGGCGCCCACCGTGGGGCAGGTGTTTTAGCGTTTGTTGGAGGAGTTGCGACCTTTTCTGACCCGAATCATCATGGTTTTCGGCGGAGTTTTGGTGGAGGGCCGTGAGATCCGTCTCGGTGCGCTCACGTTCATCGTCGACGACTCTGCTTGGCTCCAGGAGGCTCCACTCGACGTGGACGCACTCCCTGTTTGCGGGGCAACGCACTTTAGCGCGTGTGTCCATGGCGTTCTCCTGCGGCAACCGTCGACCCCCTACCGGTCGGCTCCTATGTTGTCCTCCCTCCCCGTTTCCTGCCGGCGCAAGCGCTCCGGTCGGTCGAGACTTCAGCGGTGGGTGAGACACGTGGTGGCACGTCAGTCGGCCACCCCTCAAGTCGCGGCGATCGAGCCCAACGAATCCCTCTACGTCCTGTTCGACCTATCGACTGGCTCCGCAGAGACCGCATCCGAGTGCGATAGCAGCGATCCGGCGGCGGAGGTTCTGATGGTCGATGGACCGCCCAGTCCTCCCGGTTTTCCCCGCACCGACGGAGGCGCGGGTGGAGGCGACCCGTCGCGTCCCCATGAGGAGTATCTTCCCGAGCCTCTCACGTCGCTGCAGAGAGAAGAACTTCGCCGCCGGAACGTGGATGCACTGCACACTCCTATCGTTGGAGAAACCCCCGAGGCTCGCGCCTTGGAAGATGCGCGCCTGGCAAACTTGGCCGAGCGCACTCGAGTGGAGAACCTCCAGCGAGCACTCGACGAGCGTGCGCGACAACGGGTTCCCGAATCCAGTCGACGTCAGCTCTTCCCACCCCCGCAGGTATATCGAACTCCGATTCAGAATTTAGCAGCTGCGGCCCGTATAGCGGAGTCGATTCAGCCTTCCCAGTCGGAGGCTGGCAGAGGCTTGCTGCAGATCAGAGTGTTACTCCGGGCAGCAGGAGACCAGAGTTCCGCTGTTTCTCAATCGCGGAACAGGATTCACAGCAGATCCGTTACCGCGGACACAGTCCAGTCGGCTCACAACCCGAGATCGCCCCCGAGGCGTGAGGGACGTGGAGACCGGCGTGACCAGTATGGGAACCATGAGAAGTATGACCACCGAGTCGATCGTGATGGTCGATGTCGAGTGCCCACGCCTCCCCCGAGGAGCGGGTCGTATGTGCCTCGCCAGCAGGATGACAGGCGCCCTCATAGTGGTGGGCGAAGGATTCTAGTCGACCCCAGAGGGCCAGGCTTTGATGCGAGATCCATTCTCGTCCAAGGTTTGGTCGACAGGAACAGGGCTCACCGAGAAGGTCACGACAGAGATGCACCTACCAGCAGCAGAGTACATGTTTCGGGGCCAGAGTGCTTTAGTAGAGCCATCAGGGCCGCTGTGATTCCTCCCAACTTCAGGTTGGCGACTGGAGTCGGTAAATTCACTGGCGAGTCCAAGCCCGATACTTGGCTTGAGGACTACCGAGTGGCCGTCCAGATTGGCGACGGCAATGATGAAGTGGCCATGAAGCACCTGCCTCTCATGTTGGAGGGCTCGGCCAGAGCGTGGCTGAACCAGTTAGCGCCTAGCAGCATTTACACTTGGGAAGATCTCTCCCGAGTGTTCGTCACCACATTTGAAGGCACATGCAAGCGACCGGCAGGGCTGACGGAACTGCGGTCTTGCATGCAGAAGCCGAATGAAACTTTGAGGGATTACATCCAGAGGTGGATCACGTTACATCACTCGGTGGAGAATGTGCCTGACCACCAAGCAGTTTGTGCCTTCAAGGAAGGCGTCAAGTACAGAGAACTGAATTTGAAATTCGGTCGAACCGGAGATATGTCCCTGAATCGGATGATGGAGATTGCCACCAAGTACGCTAATGGTGAAGATGAGGATCGACTCTGGAGTGGCAAGCTCAAGTCAGTCGCCCAAGAAACCGGAGGAAATTCCAATCGGAAACAGAAGCGGAAAGCCGAGCCAGCGGCTCCCGGGGAAGCCTTGGCTTTAACCCAAGGAAAGTTTAAAGGGAAACCTAAAGGACCTTGGAACCCCAAAAAGGTTAAAGACCAGGATGGAAATGATGTGTTGGACTTACCATGTCTCGTCCACACAAAGAAAGATGAAGAGGGTAATTTCATTTACCCGAAACATACCACTCGCCAGTGTCGACTCTTGATTCAGCAGTTCCAGGGCAAGCAGCCAGAAGGTAAGGAAAAGGAGTCGGACAAGGTCAAGGACAAAGAAGACAGTGACGACGGATACCCTCAGGTCAATTCCACTCTGATGATTTTTGCCGATGTTGAAAGCAAAAGTCGACTGAAAGTTATTAACCGAGAGGTGAATATGGTCGCTCCGGTGACACCTAGTTACCTGAAATGGTCTCAGACTGCCATAACATTCGACCAGTCCGACCACCCAACGCACATCGCCACCCCTGGGAGGCAAGCTTTGGTGGTCGACCCAGTTGTTGAAGGCACTCGATTGACCAAAGTCCTGATGGATGGTGGCAGTGGTTTGAACATATTGTATGCTGAGACGTTGAAAGGGATGGGCATTCCGATGTCCAGACTCAGTGCCAGCAACATGAGTTTCCATGGAGTCATTCCTGGGAAGAAGGCTGAATCACTCGGCTAGATTGCTCTTGATGTGGTTTTCGGTGATTCCAAAAATTACCGCAAAGAAAAGTTGACATTCGAAGTTGTAGATTTCCAGAGTGCCTACCACGCTATTTTGGGGAGGCCGGCTTATGCACGCTTCATGGCCCGACCATGTTACGTGTACCTCAAATTGAAGATGCCTGGCCCCAAAGGTGTGATCACTATTACGGGCAATTGGAAGAAAGCGGAAGAATGTTTTCAGAAAAGTTCGAATATCGCTGATGCTCAGATGGCAGTGGTGGAGTTGCAGGAATACCAGAAGACTGCAGACCCGAGTGATTTGTTGCGAGGAAAGAAGCCCACTACAGAGTCATCTTTTCAGTCGGCTGGCGATACGAAGACAGCTCACATCCACCCGACCGACCCCAGCGCTGCTCCAACTCATATCTTGACAACACTCGACTCCAAATAGGAAGAAGCGCTCATCCAATTCCTCCGTGAGAACTGGGACATTTTTGCATGGAAGCCCTCTGACATGCCGGGTGTTCCCAGGGAGCTGGCTGAGCACCGCCTAAGAGTCGACTCAAAAGTAAAACCTGTCAAGGAACATCTCCGACGGTCCGCCGTCCAGAAGAGAAAGGCCATTGGAGAAGAGGTGGCTCGGCTCTTAGCGGCGGAGTTCATCCGAGAAATCTACCACTCCGAGTGGCTCGCCAATGTTGTCATGGTCCCCAAGAAGGACCAGTCACTTCGCATGTGCATTGACTTTAAACATATCAATCGGGCCTGCCTGAAAGATCATTTTCCTCTCCCCCGCATCGACCAGATAGTCGACTCGACTGCGGGATGTGAGCGACTGTCTTTTTTAGACGCCTATTCTGGGTACCAGCAGATCCGTCTGTATGGGCCTGACGAGATCAAAACAGCTTTCATCACTCCATTCGGGTGCTTCTGTTATGTTACCATGCCATTCGGCCTCAAGAATGCCGGAGCCACATTCATGAGGATGATTCAGAAGTGTTTGTTCACCCAAATCAGTCGGAATGTGGAGGCGTACATGGATGATATTGTGGTCAAGTCACGGAAGGGTTCCGACCTACTGACTGACCTTGCTGAAACCTTTGCCAACCTCAGAAGGTTTGATATCAAGCTTAATCCATCAAAATGCACATTCGGGGTTCCTGGCAGAAAGTTGCTCGGTTTTCTTGTTTCTGAACGGGGAATCGATGCCAGTCCAGAAAAAGTCGGTACTATACTCAGAATGAAAAGTCCTGTGCGAGTGCACGATGTTCAGAAGCTTACTGGTTGCTTGGCCACCCTAAGTCGATTCATATCTCGTCTCGGTGAAAAGGCATTGCCTCTTTACCGATAGATGAAGAAGTCTGACAAGTTCGAGTGGACTCCTGAAGCTGACGCAGCGTTCGCAGAGCTCAAAGCTCTGCTCTCCACCCAGCCGGTGCTTGTTGCCCCAATCAGCAAGGAGCCTTTGCTGCTTTACATTGCAGCCATAGGACAAGTCGTCAGTATGGTACTTACGGTCGAGCGGGAAGAAAAAGGGAAAACCTTCAAAGTTCAGCGCCCAGTGTATTACATTTCTGAAGTCTTGACCCCATCGAAGCAAAGATATCCTTATTATCAGAAGCTCGTATATGGGATTTATATGACCACAAAGAAAGTTGCCCACTACTTCTCTGATCATTCCATTACAGTCGTCAGCGACGCTCCGTTGTCAGAGATCTTGCATAACAGGGACACAACTGGTCGAGTGGCAAAATGGGCGATTGAACTCCTTCCTCTAGATATCAAGTTTGAGGCAAAGAAAGCTATCAAGTCCCAGGCAATCGCGGATTTCGTCACCGAGTGGATTGAACAGCAACTGCCGACTCAGGTTCACTCGGAGCATTGGACCATGTTCTTTGACGGTTCCAAGATGCTAAATGGTTCCGGCGCCGGAGTGGTGTTGGTCTCCCCCAGAGGAGATAAACTCAGATATGTTCTTCAAATCCACTTTGATTCCTCTAACAACGAGGAAGAATACGAAGCACTTTTATATGGGTTGCGCATGGCCATTTCACTCGCCGTCCGTTGCCTCATGGTCTATGGCGACTCAGATTTGGTGGTTAATCAAGTGATGAAGGAATGGGACGTCAAAAGTCCAGCCATGACTGGTTATTGCAATGCAGTGAGGAAGCTAGAGAAGAAATTCGAGGGGTTAGAGCTTCATCACATACCCCGACTGAAAAATCAAGCAGCTGATGATCTAGCAAAAATAGGTTCCAAAAGAGAAGCCATTCCCGGCAATGTGTTTTTGGAACACATCCACACACCATCAGTCCAGGAGGATCCCTTCACTAAAGAGGCCCCGCAGCCAAAAAGCGCCACGGATCCGACTGAAGTTGAAGTTCCAGCTGTGGTCGACCTGATCATGGAAGTCTTGGTTATCACTCCCGTCTGGACAGAACCGTACATCACGTACATCCTAAGGAAAGAACTCCCAGAAGACAAAGAAGAGGCTCGACAGATCGTCCGTCGATCCGAGGCCTTTACAGTCATAAAGGGACAGTTATATAGAGAAAGCGCGACTGGGGTCGGCCAGAACTGTATTACACCAGAAGAAGGTCAGATGATCCTTAACGATATCCACTCGGGGACCTGTGGTCATCATGCGTCCTCTCGGACCATTGTGGCTAAAGCATACCGAGCGCGGTTCTACTGGCCAAGAGCCAATGAGATGGCAAAAGAGATAGTCGACAAATGTGAAGGGTGTCAGTATTACTCCAATATGCCGCACAAGCCCACGTCAGCCCTGAAAACCATTCCACTCATCTGGCCCTTTGCTGTTTGGGGGCTGGACATGGTTGGACCACTGAGAACAGGCAGGAGCGGCTTCACTCATGTGCTGGTAGCAGTCGACAAGTTCACCAAATGGATTGAAGCCAAGCCTATCAAGAATCTTGATGCTTGCACCGCTATCAGTTTCATCAGAGAGTTGATATTCAGATATGGAGTTCCACACAGCATCATCACCGACAACGGGTCAAACTTCGATTCCGACAAATTCAGGGCCTTTTGCGCCTCTCAGGGCACTCGACTCGACTATGCTTCGGTCGCTCACCCCCAGTCGAATGGGCAAGCAGAAAGGGTGAACGACCTGATTCTCAAAGGACCGGAACCCCGATTGATGCGCGATCTCAAGCATGCAGCAGGTGCATGGGTCGACGAGCTTCCATCAGTCCTTTGGGGATTAAGAACAACCCCGAATCGATCGACTGGAAGAACCCCATTCTTTCTGGTCTACGGAGCCGAGGCAGTCTTACCGAGTGACCTGCTTCACAATGCTCCCCGAGTCAAGCTCTACTCTGAAGATGAAGTAGAACAAGCCCGGCAGGACGCAGTCGACCTCCTAGAAGAAGAAAGAGAAATGGCCTTGATTCGATCGACCATCTATCAGCAAGACTTGCGTCGATTCCATGCCAGAAACGTGAAGAGCCGAGCCTTCCAAGAAGGAGACTTAGTCCTCTGAGTGGATCAGCAGAAACCACACAAGCTCGCTCCTACTTGGGAAGGCCCCTTCATAGTCACTAGAGTCCTCCACAATGGAGCATACCACCTCTACAATGTCGATCGCCAGATTGATGAGCCACGAGCCTGGAATGCGGAGCTACTCCGCCCTTTTATACTTGAGTTATCATTCAGATAAGATGTAATAAGAAAAAACTCCTGTAGTTTATTTATCAAAGACAAGAGCATTATAATTTTCCCAGTGATTATTATTGTTTTTGTTTATGTAAGAAATCCCCCAGTGGGTGGCTTAGCTGCGAATCCGCTTCGCCTAAGTTTATAAAAACGATTTCCTACCGAGTGGCGAGCCAGCCTTCCACTCGGAGTCTTAGCTGCGAATCCGTTTCGCCTAAGTTTGAAAAAAAATCCTACCGAGTGGAGAGCAGCCCTCCCACTCGGGGGCTTAGCTGCAGTCCAGTACTCGCCTAAGTTCTCTCACTTGAGGACTTAGTTGCAGTCAGGCACTCGCCTAAGTTTGAAAAAATCCTACCGAGTGGAGAGCAGCCCTCCCACTCGGGGGCTTAGCTGCAGTCCAGTACTCGCCTAAGTTCTCTCGCTTGAGGACTTAGCTGCAGTCAGGCACTCGCCTAAGTTTGAAAAAATCCTACCGAGTGGAGAGCAGCCCTCCCACTCGGGGGCTTAGCTGCAATCCAGTACTCGCCTAAGTTCTCTCGCTTGAGGACTTAGCTGCAGTCAGGCACTCGCCTAAGTTTGAAAAAATCCTACCGAGTGGAGAGCAGCCCTCCCACTCGGGGGCTTAGCTGCAGTCCAGTACTCGCCTAAGTTCTCTCGCTTGAGGACTTAGCTGCAGTCAGGCACTCGCCTAAGTTTGAAAAGATCCTACCGAGTGGAGAGCAGCCCTCCCACTCGAGGGCTTAGCTGCAGTCCAGTACTCGCCTAAGTTCTCTCGCTTGAGGACTTAGCTGCAGTCAGGCACTCGCCTAAGTTTGAAAAATCCTACCGAGTGGAGAGCAGTCCTCCCACTCGGGGGCTTAGCTACAGTCCGGTACTTGCCTAAGTTTTCTCGTTTGAAGACTTAGTTGCGGTCAGGTACTCGCCGAAGTACGAAACACATCCCGCTCTGCAGTAACAAGCTGCAGATCGACGGCCACCTCCTCCTTGGAGAGCTTCGCCACAAATACAACATGCACTCCATCCTGCTCGGCAGTAACGAGGTGCAGGTCGACTGCTACCTTCCCCTTCAGAGCCGCGCCACAAGTACAAAAAAGTTGTCTCGAAAGAAGAACTATTTCCACTCGACAGGGATTCATAAAGATATTCAACGATAAACCGAGTTCAGATAAATCCTAAAGGGTCCGGACCACAGGTCAAAGTGCTCAGGCATTCAGCCCGAAAGAGTTTAACGGTTACAAAAACCACTCGGCATTCCGAGGCAAATTTAAGGTGGGGCATAAAAGTTTGTTCACTCCGCAGGAGGAGGGCTGGCAGGCTCGACGAACTCGTCCAGGTCGACGCCATCGACAATCCGAGTGGCGGCAGCAATGAAAGTCTCCATAAAAGTTCGGAAGTCGTGCTTCTGGGTGTTGGCGACCTTGATTGCGGCCAGCTTATCTTGTCGCACCTCCTTGTAGTGGACACGAACCAAAGACAGAGCCACATCAGCGCCACACCGAGGAGAAGACTTCTTCCACTCCTGCACTCGGTCAGGGATTCCATTAAGTCGAGTCATCAGAGACTCAATATCATTTTGGAGTGTGGCCTCTGGCCAAAGTGCCGGGTCGATCCGTGACATGGCGACCTTCAGTCGAGCCAAGTAGTCCACGGCACCGTCGATGCGAGATTCCAGTCGGAGCAGATTCATGGCAGTTTCATTTTTCACGGGAGAGTTGATTGGATCCAAACCTGGTTCAATCCGCCCAGTCTCCTCTTCAAAGTTCTGGCAAAACTCTGCATTCACGATCCAAGGATAAGTCAATTTTCGTACACTGAGTCGACACAAAAAAAATCAGTCGAAACAGAATGTGCACCTTCATGCTTGATGAACAACTTCTTGGCAAGACTTCTCAGATAACTCTCCAGATCATCCCTCCTGCGAGCAATGCTTTCCATTTTCTCGCCCTGGATGAGATTCGCCTTCTTCCAGCGCGAGCACTCCTTGTTGGAGTCATTCAGAGCAGACTTCAACCTGGTATTCTCTTCTTCCAACTGGCCGACCGAAGCCAGCTTCTGTTCGGCCAGAGCGACTCTGTCATCAGCTTCCTTTCGGGCAGCAGCCAGATCCTGGTCCTTCTTTGCCAGAGCTTCTCTCAGCTTTTCTGCAAAGAAATGGTGCTTGATTCAGAAAGAGCAGAAGGGTACTCAAGCCCAAGGCAAACCAGTCGACAAACTCGTCATACCATTGGCACCATCCTTAGCCTTTTGCAGCTCTGTCTTGGCCAGCTCCAAGTCAAGGTTCAGTTGGATCTGCTATTTCTCCAAATCAGCAAAGCGAGCTCCCAGATCACAAGATTTCTGCAATCAAAGACGAGAAGTTATTTTACAGCGAAAAACAACAAAGGCAATAAATACTAAGACTACGGTCGACTGCCCGCAGTCCACCATAGTCTCGAGGACTACACCCAGTGGGTGCACTTTGCGTGCCCCCACCGGTTCTGATCCCACTCGACCGGCCCGCCGAAGTCGAGTCCAGGAAGTAAAAAAAAGGTAGAAAGAGAGAAAGTAGAACTCAGACTACAGTCGACTGCCAGCAGTCCACCGTAGTCTCAGGGACTACACCCAGTGGGTGCACTTTGCGTGCCCCCATCGGTTCTGATCCCACTCAACCAGACCGGGTGGAAGAGACAAACTACCAGTTTGGTTTATACATTCGAAAAAATACAACAACTACAGTCGACTGCCAGCAGTCCACCGTAGTCTCGGGGACTACACCCAGTGGGTGCACTCAGCGTGCCCCCACCGGTTCAAAAATTTCAATCGATGCACCCAGTGGGTGTACAGATGCAAAGATTTTCGGAAAAGAGTCTTCAGATAACATATCCTAACAAAACAAGCAGTGTCCAATTAACCTGAACATTGCTTTGGAGGGCCGAGCTGGCATCGTAGGCAGCCTGACTGGCGTCCCGCACCATCTTCATCTTCTCCATCATAATGCCCACCTGACGTATGGCTTCCTTGGCAGCATTCGCTTCGTCCTCCGGGACATGATGGGTCGCAAAAACTGAAGGTGGGTCGACGGGAGCCTGAGCAGTCGACGAAGAGGGCAAGGCACTCGACAGTGCCACAGCAAAGGTAACAGAACCCCGATTGGCGTTGCCAGTGTCCTGAACGACTGGTTCCGTCCTTGGCGTCGACTGTGGCGCCTCGCTTGTAGGAGCCTGCCTATTTTTCCTCATCAAAGGCCTCTCGGGCTCTTCATCATCATCAGGGAGGTCAATAACGTTGGGAGCTATGCAAAGTTCAATCATCAAAATCACATCACCCAATGGTACACGTTGCAGTTGAATCGACCAAAATAAAGACAGTATGGCAGGAGTCATACCCAGTTTTGACGTGACCGCATCCTCCATCACCTCATCATCATCCCTGTAAGCTGAGGTCCTAGAAGTGGCAGCGCTGGCAGTTCCAAAGTTCGTCCGGTTAAAACAAGAAAACAAATGGCGCTAAGCGTTGAGTGTATACAGAGGAAGACACTTACGCAGAAGCTACGGGGATGTCAATCTTAATCTTCGGCAACGCCTTCCGGATTTTCGGCTCCGCAACTTTGGGGTGCTTGGGCGCTTTCTCGGTCGGGGTTGGTGGAGAGATCCGAGGACGCTTCGAAGATTGACCAGCTTGAGCAGTCACCTTTTCACGTACGCTCGGTCGTTCTTGGGCAAGTTTGGATCGCCTCTCCCTGCGAGGAGGCGACTCAACTTCTTCTTCGTCGCTTGAGTCTTCGCTTTCTCCATCCTCTTCACCATCAGAAGTCCACTCGCCGCTATTGCCGCCGCTCGCCTCGCCTTCCAAGTCTTGCCCTTGCTCTCCATTGGGCATCGAGTACATTTCAATGAGGGCCTGAAAAAATAACAATCAAAAGACATTCAGTCGACCGCAAACGGGACATCACATGGAGAGTCGGAAAGTTACTTACAGAAACATACCTGCTCCAGCTGACGTGAGTTGTCGAATGGAATCTCCCTCTTGGACTCCCGAGGGTTGTCTTTGTTGCCGGTGATTCCTCTCAACCAGCTCTCCAAGGTATCCTCACTGACCTCCTCCGGGTGGATCCGAGTGGTATCTTCAAGCCCAGAATACATCCACATCGGATGATCGCGCGCCTGAAGGGGTTGGATGCGTCGACCGAGAAAGACCTCCAGCACATCCATCCCGGTCACTCCGTCGCGGACGAGCTGGACGACCCGTTCGACCAGCTCCTTGACCTGCGCCTTCTCTTCTGGAACTATCTTCAAGGGAGAAGGCTTCTCCACTCGAGCCAAGGAGAAAGGAGGAAGCCCAGTCGACTGGCCAGGGGTCGGCTGATCCTTGCAGTAAAACCAAGTCGACTGCCAGCCCCGGACCGAGTCAGGAAGGATCATCACTGGGAAAGTGCTTTTGCTCCTCATCTGGATCCCCAGACCACCGCACATCTGGATCACCCGAGTCCTCTCGTCACTCGACTTGGTCTTTTTGACCGACTGGGAACGGCAAGTGAAGATATGTTTGAAGTGCCCCCAGTGCGGTCGACAGCCCAAGAAGTTTTCGCACATAGACACGAAAGCGACCAGATAGACTATGGTATTCAGAGTAAAATGGTGGAGCTAAGCCCCAAAGAAGTTCAAAAAACCCCGGAAGAAAGGGTGGGGAGGCAGCGAGAACCCACGATCTATGTGAGTTGCTAAGAGGACGCACTCACCCTCTCTGGGCTTGGCTCAGTTTCGTCTCCCGGGAGCCGAGCCGACTTGTGGGGGATAAATCCCCCTTCCACCAGGTCGTCGAGGTCATCCTGCGTGATTGCCGAGCGGATCCAGTCGCCCTGGATCCAGCCCGCCGGCAGGCCGGACCTCGACAAGGATCCGCCCCGGTTGGTCCGCTTGCCCTTCGCCTTCGCGGTTGCCTTCTTCGCGCGTTCCAGCATCGCCGTCTTGTCCTTCCCCATGGTGGCAGTTCGAGCTCGAGCAGAGATCCGGCGATGAGATGGGAGCAAGGGTGGTGGAGAAATCAGGAGAAAACAGAGAGAGAATGGTGGCGTGCGGAACAGAGCCCCGGCCCAACACCTTATATGAGGCTGCTTCCGAGTGGCTGACTGGTAGGCCCAGACGGCCCTGCCAAATCCCGTGGCGATCGTGCGCGTGATACGTGGCGAAAAAGGTGGCGCGGGGATCAAGGCGGCTCCACGCTATCCCATCCATTTACTGCGGCCTCTCCCGTCCCGCGCGCTTCCCGAAATTTGGATCCCATGAAATCCGCGGGCAGCAAAACAACTCGTCGGACCGAAGATCTCCTCCACACCGTCACTCAGAACTCTTCAAGTATAAGAACTCACTCCACAAAACCTAAGAATGGATCAAGGCGACTGGAAAGAAAGTTGTTGTCATCACTCTGGTCCATTGATCCGAAACGAGGTATGCTCACGACATGAAAAATGAGTCGGAGATGTGCTCAAACCCTTTCCCACTCAAACCTCGATCCATTCGGGGCTAATGATGAAGCTATGTACCTAGGGTAGGGTCATGGACCTGTCCAAACTGACCTACCCAAGGACACCTCCAGAAGAAATCACATTTCAATCGACTTGGTGGTGTTTCACTCGACGGACTCGAAGACACTCGACCAAGAAGCAACCACTCGACCAAGATCCAACCACCCGACGGCCAGGAGACCTAAAGTCACTCCGCACGCTAATGGTCGGCCATTAAGTAGCTTTTATGGTCATCATAGCACTTTATTAGGGGCGTTACCAGTAATGCCCGACCTTAATGTACTTAAAACCCTGCATAACTGAGGGCCGGAGGGGTCTGGCGGACTCTATATAAGCCACCCCCCTCCTCAGTGTAAAGGTTTCGCACCCCTGTAATTCATACTCTCATAATCCAGTCGACCGCCTCCGGGCTCCGAGACGTAGGGCTATTACTTCCTCCGAGAAGGGCCTGAACTCGTAAACCTTGCGTTCTTACAACTTCTCCATAGCTAAGATCTTGCCTCTCCATACTTACCCCCCTACACTATTGTCAGACTTGGAACCATGACATTATCCTCATTGTTGCACAGAAGAATTATGTCCTTAATGCACCGCTAGGTGACAGACCTATTGCAGGAGCAGATGCAGACGTTATGAACGTTTGGCTAGCTCAATATGATGACTACTTGATAGTTTAGTGCACCATGCTTAAACGGCTTAGAATCGGGATTTCAAAGACATTTTGAACGTCATGGATCATATGGATGTTCCAGGAGTTGAAGTTAATATTTCAAGCAAATACTCGAGTTGAGAGATATGAAGTCTCCAACAAGTTCTATAGCTAAAAGATGGAGGAGAATAGCTCAAGTAGTGAGCATGTGTTCAGATTGTCTGGGTAGTACAATCGCTTGAATCAAGTGGGAGTTAATATTCCAGATAAAATAGTGATTGACAGAATTCTCTAGTCACCATCACCAAGTTAGTAGAACTTCGTGATGAACTATGATATACAAGGGATAACGGAAACGATTCCCAAGCTCTTCGTAATGCTGAAATCGACGAAGGTAGAAATCAAGAAAAATATCAAGTCTTGATGGTAGACAAGACCACTAGTTTCAAGAAAAGGGCAAAGGGAAGAAGGGGAACTTCAAGAAGAACGGCAAGCAAGTTGCTGCTCAAGTGAAGAAGCTCACAAAGCTGCATCTTATTCCACCAATGATGACTCTGCCACACATGACTCTGCCAATGCACCTAAGTCCACTCCTCAAGCCACTGCTCCGCGCGTGATGACTGACCGTGAACTTCTGCTTAGTCTTCACCAGAAGGTGGATCGAAATCACAAATGGGTTAAGCGTCAGTTTGGTTCACTTCTTCACAACATGACTACCACACACAATGCAGTGAAGAAAAACCACTACTACCTCCATCAAGTCTTTGGTCGCACCTGGGAAATCCTGTCACATCTGTATGGTGAAGAAGATCTGAAGAACATGGGTCTTAATGAAGATTTTGACTGGTCTGCACCTCCACCGAAGAAATTCAAGAAGGTCAAGGTTCCTTCTCTGGTGGCTAGCTCATATTCTTCATCGCGCGACACTGATGAACATGAAGATTTGGACGACACTGCGGCAGGCCCTACATCAACAAACGACCCCAACAACGCTGGCGCTCCTTCATCAACATGATTATCTTCAGGGGCGTTAGTCCTCATTTTTGATCCTTTTGGTCATTCGATGACAAAGGGGGAGAAATATGAGTTAGTCTTCAAGCGGGTCTACTATATGGGCATTTTTTATCTGCTACGTTACAACTCTCGTTCTTCTGAAACTTTATTGGATCGAGTTGTAATCTTAAACCCGATGGTGCTCTGATACTTTTGATGCACTGTGCTCTGATACTCTTGATGCACTATTCTGCATGCTTATTCCTCGTTAAATATTATTGCACGCATGCTGAATTTCATCAGGCACCATATTTCATCATGCATTTCAAATTCTTCATATTATATGTTAAATGCATGTATGAATTACAAGATATAGGGGGAGATCTCCATGATTCAACTCTTCAAGTGTGCATTGCTTCAAAAGCAAATTCCTCACTATGCACATCTACAGGGGCGTTCTTCTATATCTTGCAATCAAATTCCTCAATATCAGTATTTACACTTCATATGTTTATCCCCGTTGAAAACTTAACCTATATTGTCATCAATCACCAAAAAGGGGGAGATTGTAAGTGCATCTAGTGCCCCTTAGTGATTTTGGTGTATTGAAGACTTATAGGTTAAGGGACTAATGCGTGTGTGAGTGTACACGGGTCTATAAGTCTATGAGGAGTTTGATATTTACAGGAAAAGTCGACCCCTAAAAATGAATATCTTCGACTGAAGATTTTGGTATTTCTGAAGACTTTCATGAAGACTTTGAAAGTAAAGAAATTAGTGTGTCCGTGAAGACTTGATATTCATGCGAGAAATATGAAGTTTGAAGACTTTCGTGTTCATAGTTTTGTTTTTCTCTTTCTTGAGTCATAGGAAACACCGTACCGTTAAAGGGGGTCGAGGAAATACTAAGGAAAAATTTCCATGTGATGCTCAACTCAAAATCCTACACCTACCAATCCCTTCGAGTGAAGCCATTGGAAATCTCATACAGTTCAGTTAATTTCTTCAGTGACAGGGACGAAGTTCTTCTAGTCTCTGAGGAATTTGTCCTGACTGAGGAGTTAGGAATTCGCCAGTGCGGATTGCCTACACAGTGAGGAACATGATAGCCCTGAGGATTTTACTACTCAAAATTCCGACCGTTGCTGTGCTATGCGCCAGCTGTCCCAAAATATCTATCCACCTAACAGTCATATCATTGAAGGGCATTTATGTCTTATCATGTCGGGCTGCTCCCTAGGCTATAAATAGCCGCCCCCTACAACCACTAGCTGGTTGGCTGCTCCGAGAGAAACTGACACTTGTCATTTGAGAGCAACCCATCCTCCGAGGACTTTGAGCGAAAATCATCAAGTGAGGAAAAACCAAAAACCCAAAACCCAAACACCTACAAACCCAAGTGATTGAGCATCACTGAAGAGATTGATCCTGAGTGGATCCGACGCTTGTTACCTTTGAAGACTGTGCTTCTTCCAGACGGTTAGGCGTCATGATCTAGAGCATCCAAGAGGAATTGTGGATCGCCGAGTGACCAAGTTTGTGAAGGTTTGGAAGTCGCCTGAAGACTTACCACGAGTGATTGGACGAGGTCTGTGTGACCTTAGTTCAAGGAGAATACGATGAGGACTGGGTGTCTTGGACTAAGTGTCCTTGACTGGGTGTCCGGGACTGTGTGTCCTCGAGTTTAAATACTCAGACGCTCCAACCAGACGTACAACTGAGACAGCAGTTGGAACTGGTCTACCAAATCATTGTCTTCACCGAGCTTACTGGTTCTATTTCCTCAACTCTTTCATTTCCTCATAAATGTGTTGTATGTTTGTTCATATCTGTGTTTGAAGACTTTGACTGAAGACTTCCTCAATTTCCTCAGTTCAATTTCTTCAGTCTGTTTGTCTTCATCCTGTGTTATCCTGTGATTACGCTTCCTGTACTCTGTGCCTGTCTTCATTTCATCATGATGACTATGCTTGTATTCTGTTGTGTTTACTTTTGAGTACTTATTCCGCTGCTAGTAGTTCTTCACTAAGGAATTTCCTCACCGGCAAATTCCTCGGTGAAGAATTTCGTAAAAATCGCCTATTCACCCCCCCCTCTAGTCGATATAACGCACTTTCAATTGGTAACAGAGCAAGGTACTCCCTTGTTCTGTGTGATTTTGGTTTAACCGCCTGGAGTTTTAGTTATGTCGACCGCAGGTATGACGAAGGTGACATGCCCCATCTTTGATGGTCACGAGTATCCCAAGTGGAAGGCCGTGATGAAGAAACGTCTCATGGCGATGAACAGCGAGTTGTGGACCGTCACTGAGATTGGCCTGACTGATCTGTGTAAGATGGCGGATGCTGATGACATTCGCAAGTATACTCTTCTCAACCTCACGGCGAAGGATGTCATCTGCTCCAGCCTGTCACAAAATCAGTTCAGGAATATCATGCATCTCGATCATGCGAAGCTCATCTGGGACCGTCTCTCTGAGGTCTATTAAGGTCATCGAACTTGTCATGATCCTTGGTTTGAGGACTTCAAGGAATCTCTCAAAACGATGACATTCGAACCAGAATCATCATCTTCTGCATCATGCCTTATGGCAAAAGATGCTGAGGTAACTAAATGCTACCTATCCGAGCCCAGTGATGATGAATCTGGTGATGAATTTGGACCCAGCTATGTCAAACTTGCTTCCCTTGCTACTAAACAACAAAGAGCTTAGGAAAAAGCTCACTATATGCTAAACAAGAGCGATGATATGTTGGGTGAGGAAATGGATCAGTCAAAAGCTTTGGCTGAAAGTCTTCAGAGACTTCATACTAAGTATGACACCCTTCAAGATCAACATAACACTCTCTTATCGGATCATGAGGAGCTTTCTTATGAATTTCTTCAAAGAAAGCAAGACCTTGAGAAGCTAAGAGTGAGTTATGAAGATCTTCAGAAGGAGCGCGATTCATTACTTGCTCAACAAATCAGCGCTTCTCAGGAAGAATTTGTTCCACCATGCTTGAAGTGCATTGAACGTGAATCTGCTAATTCTTCACCTGAATGTTCAAATGCTACTAATGTTTCAAATTCTTCACATGCCTCTGCTATCACTAATTCCTCATCTGAGGACATTGCTAGTATCACTGACAATGCAGAGCTGAAGGAATTGTACACGACAGGCATGTACAAAAGCCTCAAAGGGCATCAGGCTCTTTGTGATGTGCTTAAAAAGCAGATCCTCAACAGGAACCCTAGGAAAGAGGGTATCGCCTTTGAGAGGAAACTCAATGCTGATGGTACATATTGGAAGCCTGAGCAGTACCCCAAAACTACATGGGTTGCTGCAAAGGGACCTCCAGTTGATCCATCTAACTTATCTGGATTTGCATGTGAATCTCCTCATTCTGATGATGAGTCAATTGACTCCAACTATAAGCTATTCAAAAATCAGAATGGTGAAGTATTTGCTAGATATGTTGGCACTAACTGCAGGAACGGCTCCCCTATCCAGAAAATCTGGGTTCCCAAAAGATGTCTTGATAATCTTCAGGTGAATGTCATCATGACGCCACCTGTGAAGAATAGGAACCCCAGATCAAATTCTTCATATGGACCAAATTCCTCATATGGAGCAGAGTCCTCATATGAACATCATCGTGCTAACCCGTCTGTTTCGCAGGGGAGATCTAAGGATTATGGATATGTGGATTATTCTTCAAATCATTATGTCCATAAGTCCTCGAAGAATTTCTCTGCATACTCTTATGCTTACTCTAACCCCTCTTATGTGAGACGAAATGGACTGACTTCCATGCCATCCTTTTCGTATGGAGCTCGCAGAATGATGAACTCTTTGCCACCCCTTCAGATGTGGGTGGTGAAGAAAAAGAACTAATCTCTTCTGTAGGGTCAGGTCTCCAGACGCACGTAATCGTCTGAAGAATTTGCTGGAGACCTGAGCATGCCTGATAGGACGCAGGCTAATCATGAAGAAATGAACTTTCATTTCTCACGTCCTCATATTGCTTTATCAGTTCTTTTACTTGATGAAATTGATCTAATGAATTGATGTCATATTCTTCACTGATGAAGTATATGAGTTTGTAAGCTGCACTAATTCATCTGCAGGATGATCAACCCAAAGCCACTGAGTGGGTCCTTGATAGTGGGTGTACAAACCACATGACTGGTGACAAGAATCTATTGATGGATGCTCCATTATCTCCGTCGCATCTGAAGCATATTATCTTTGCTGACAAAGGCAAAAGTCAGGTATTGGGTCTAGGTAAGGTTGCGATTACAAAGGATCGACACATGGACAAAGTCATGCTTGTTGAGTCCTTAGGATACAACCTTATGTCTGTCTCAATGCTTTGTGATCCTGATATGGTTGTTGTCTTTGGCAAGTACCGTTGTGTTGTGGTTATGGAAGCTGACAATTCCAAAGTCTTCGAAGGCTTTAGGAGAGGAGACTTGTATATTGTTGATTTCTCTACAGGACCACAACCAGCCGTGTGCTTACTTGCAAAAGCTTCAGAAGGCTGGCTCTGGCATCGATGACTTGTTCATGCATGCATGAGGAATTTGCACACGCTTGCGAAGAAGAAGCATGTCATTGGCATCGAGAATGTCAAATTCCTCAAGGATCACCTATGCGGAGCCTGTGAAGCTGGGAAGATGGCCAAGGCCAAGCATCCAGTGAAGACTATCATGACCACCACTCGCCCATTTGAATTGCTTCACATGGATCTCTTTGGTCCTAATCATTATTCTGCTATCTCAAATGAAGCATCTCAATATGGCTTCGTTATTGTTGATGATTATTCTCGTTACACATGGGTACACCTTGTTACTAACAAACATGAAGTGCAGGAAGTCTTCAAACGATTTTCCTCAAGGGCTTCAACCAACTTTGGTGTGAAGATCAAGCACATCAGAAGTGACAATGGCACTGAGTTCAAGAATTCTGGTCTCGATGACTATCTTGATGAACTTGGTATCACTCATGAGTTATCTGCTCCTTACACTCCTCAGCAGAATGGCGTCGTGGAGCGCAAGAACAAGACTCTTGCTGAGATGGCTCGCACTATGCTTGATGAATACAAAACGCCTCGTCGTTTCTGGACTGAGGCAATTGATACTGCGTGCCACATCATCAACAGAGTATTTCTTCACAAATTCTTCAAAAAGACTGCCTATGAACTCCTCACTGATAAGAAACCCAATGTAAGTTATTTCAAAGTCTTCGGTGCTAAATGTTGGATTAGAGATCCTCATCACAACTCAAAATTTGCACCGAAAGCACATGAAGGTTTTATGCTTGGTTACGGAAAGGACTCGCACACCTACAGAGTCTTCAACAACGTTCTTCACAAAGTTGTTGAAACTGTAGATGTGCGGTTCGATGAAACTAATGGCTCGCAAAGAGAGCACCTACCTACTATGATAGATGAACCAGCACCTGAGGAAACTATCAAGTTCAAGGCTACTGAGGATGTCATATCTATTGAAGAATCTGCTGAAGAATTCATTCCAGAACATGAAGAACGTCGAGCTAATGCACCTGAAGAAAATGCTGAAGAAAATAGTGTTGAAGAAAACGCTGATCAAACTCTTCAACGACAACCAGCTCATCCTCGCATTGCAAAAGAAGTGCAAGTTGAAAAGATCATCAATGACATCAAAGCGCCAGGTCCTCTCACACGCTCAAAAGCTTCACATTTGTCTAACTTTTGTGGGCAGTATGCTTTTGTCTCTATTACAGAGCCCACTAAGGTAGATGAAGCATTTTTGGAGCCTGAGTGGATTCAGGCCATGCAAGAAGAATTACATCAGTTTGAGCTCAACAATGTCTGGGAACTGGTCAAACGCCCAGATCCTCGCAAGCACAATATCATCAGCACAAAGTGGATCTACCGCAACAAGCAAGATGAAAATGGCCTTGTGGTGAGGAATAAGGCACGGCTTGTAGCTCAAGGCTTTGAAGGAATTGATTTCGATGAAACTTTTGCATCTGTTGCTAGACTTGAGGCTATTCGCATATTACTTGCTTATGCTAACCATCATGATATCACTCTATATCAAATGGATGTGAAAAGTGCATTCCTCAATGGTAAGCTTGAGGAAGAAGTATATGTTGCTCAACCCCCAGGTTTTGAAGATCCAAAGAATCCTGACAAAGTCTTCAGACTCAACAAGGCCCTCTATGGCCTCAAGCAGGCCCCACGGGCTTCGTATGATATTTTGAAGGAACTCTTCATGAAGAAAGGATTCAAATCCGGTTCACTCGACCCTTCTCTTTTCACTAAATCTTATGATGGTGAATTGTTTGTGTGCCAAGTATATGTTGATGATATTATCTTTGGCTGTACTGACCAACGTTATAGTGATGAATTTGCCTATATGATGAGTGAAGAATATCAAATGTCTAGGATGGGAGAGTTGAAATTCTTCTTAGGTCTTCAAATTCGTCAACAACACAATGGCATATTCATATCTCAGGAGAAATACCTCAAGGATGTACTGAGGAAATTCGGCATGCAAGATTGCAAAGGCGTCAAAATTCCTATGCCCACAAATGGCCATCTGTGCACTGATGAAAATGGTATTGACTTCGATCATAAGGTATACCGCTCCATGATAGGTTCCTTATTATACTTATGTGCATCTAGGCCAGATATAATGCTTAGTGTTTGCATGTGTGCCCGATTTCAAGTTGCACCGAAGGAATCACACCATAAGGCTGTGAAGCATATTCTTCGATATCTAGCTCACACACCAACACTTGGATTATGGTACCCCAAGGGCTCGGCTTTTGATCTTGTTGGATATTCTGACTCTGACTATGCTGGTGATCGTGTGGATCGCAAGTCAACATCTGGTACATGTCATTTCCTCGGACGATCTTTGGTCTATTGGTCCTCGAAGAAACAGAACTGCGTATCACTATCTACTGCTGAAGCTGAGTACATTGCCGTTGGTTCTTGCTGTGCCCAATTGCTATGGATGAGCAAACTCTCAAGGACTATGGCATCAACATGAAGAATGTACCTCTCTTTTGTGACAATGAGAGTGCCATCAAGATTGCTCACAACTCAGTCCAGCACTCGAAGACAAAGCACATTCAGATTCATCATCATTTTCTTTGTGATCATGTGTTGAAGGGCGACATTTCTATTGAGCATGTGAAGACTGAAGAACAGCTAGCCGATATCTTCACAAAGCCCTTGGATGAAAAGAGATTTAGCAAGTTGCGGTGTGAGCTAAATATCCTAGAATCTTCGAATGTTCTGTGAAAAGGACACTCATCCTAACACTTATGCAAAATTGATGACTTAGATGTGCAACACATGAAGAAACCTTTTTCTTCAATCAATGAAGAATAACACTCTTAGTGTGAAGAAATTAATGAAGAATTTGATTCTCAGAACCCTACGATAATTGTATGTGGTATCTGAAATCATCATTCTTATACGGTGGGTCCCGCCACCACCAAAAGTTGAAATTCCTCAAATTATTCATATTCTTCAACTTTGCATAGTCTTCACTGGTTTCGTCGTTTTTCTTCATTGGCGATATATATATGAGTTTATGTCCTCTACAGCATTCACTTATTACTATTTCTTCAAGTTGGTTTTCTGCTAAGTGAATGTGATCGGACCCTTCCCCTCTATGCTATACTCAACCCAATCTGTTCACAAATTCTTCATGTGCGTTCTATTTGAAACTCGTTCAAAATCTTCACTGTGTCTTTGTCAGCTGAAGAAATTGCGAACGGAACTTTAAAACCTATCTTATCGAAATTTTCGGTCTTGCCGCTGAAACCGTTCCGCATCCCTCGATACACTTATCCACTCACCCATGATCTAACACGATCTCCACCTCTCACTACGTGGGTGACACATGTCATGCGAATGAGAAGGGTCAGGGGCACGTTCGTCCAATTTCTTCGGGCGAGCTGTTTTTCACCGTGGCTATAAATACCCATCCTTCCCTTCCTCACTTCTTTTACTCCGCTCGACCTCTCTCTCCAGCTCGAGCTTCTCAAACCCTATCGCCGCCGCTACTTCATCGCCGCCGGTGAGGAAGAGCTTCACTGCCTCGACCTCGTCGTCGACGTCCTCGCGCTGACCGCGGACATCTTCACTCCGCCGCCGCCGTAGCCGTCTTCCTCCGCCAAGTTAGGGCGTGGAAGATCTGCACAGACGAACTTCACATCTCCTCACTCCAGTTCGTCGTGTTCTTTGTCCAGGGTAAATAAAAGTTACTTTTACTGCCCTCGTTGATTCGAATGATTATCTACAAAATCTTCAAAAGTGTTTTTCTTCATATCTTCACACACTGAACACCTCACAAGTCATCTGTTCTTGATTCGTTTCTCTAAGCATCATTTTTCTTCAAGATTCCTCAATTGTGTGGATCTTCGATCTATACAACTCTGGAACCTAAGACAAAGAACACTTAGTGAAATTCTTCAAGACTCATCTGGTCAAATTCCTCAAACCTGTTCATTTTGAAAAACCTTCTGAGAACGCATATGACCTCTCCAAATTCCTCGCAACTATACTCTGTTCACAGGTACACATGCCAGCTGCTGAATCACTAGGTTCTCATCAACTTAACTCATTTGTAGCGTTCCTCGAAGAAAAGTTGCATACTTCTTCAGAAAATTCAATTGTTCAAATTCTTCAACTGAAGAAAATGGCTGATGGTAAAAGGCCACAGAAGGGAGGAAAGAGGCCTGAGGTAAATACAGCGTTTGAAATCCCTGATGACATATATGCTGGGTACTGCACACCTACTGAGGAAACCAAGAATGAGCGCAAAGTGCGCATTCAGAAGATAGAGAGGAGATGGGCAAGAGAATGGAGGGAGTACAGATATGTCACTCCTAAGTATATGAAGAAATTCGCACTCAATCCTCCATGCCCAAGAGCTCCATTGGCACCTGGCCAAATAGCAGATCCCACCAGCCTCAAGCGCGGTGAGGACTATCTTGAGGAATGGGCCAAGCGCCAAGCCAAGCTGGCTAAGCAAGCCAGAGAAGCAGTGAGGAAATTTAATGAAGACTCTGCTGCTGCTGCTGCCTCTGCTGAGGTCCTTGCTGTCAAGCCAAAGAAGGCTATGTCAAAGAAGCCTGCGCGCAAGCCAAGTGCTTCCTCAGCAATGCCCTCATGGCCAGAATCCTCAAAGCCCTCACGGCAAATACCTCATGCTGCTCCTGTTCCTCCAAAGTCCTCAGCTCATCCGCCAAAGCCTTCAGCTGTTTCGACCAAATCCTCAGCACCTGTGCATCTCGCTTCGTGCCAAAGGACTGTCGGCATCTCCATTGCCTCAGGTGTCTCAGCTAGTTCCTCAGCTGCACCAAGTTCCTCAGCTGGCCCCTCACTACTGAAGACAAAGGCCACTGCTGGACGAGGTCCACGCCCGAGTCCTCAAAAGAAGCAAGTCGCTTTCCAAGTGTCGTCTGATGAAGACAAAGCTGATGATGATGAACTTGCAGAAATCATCAGAGACAGGCAAGTCAGGGCTGCTAGAGCCAAAGGATCAGAGGTGCCACTGCTTTTGGATCCCAAGCTGATCCTCGACTACATTGATGATTGGCACAAGGACCCCAACACTCCCTTGCCTGACTTCAAGCTGACTCCTGGTCAAAGTCACATGCTGACCCACTTCATTCAAGAAGAAAAGTGGAAATTTGAGAAGGCCAGGTAGATCAAGAAAGCGCAGTAGAAGAAAGAGCGCTATCTGAAGAAAAATATTGTCTCTATGACAACTGAAGAACTTGTCACTACTCAGACTGAGATTAAGAAACTCAGTGATGACTTTGAAGCATATCGCGCTGATTGGCTTGGAGCCAAGGTTCGTTTTGTGAAACTTGCGGATAACTTCACTTCCAATGTTGCAGCCCCAACGCAACAGGAAATTCCTCAGGCTGAAGCATCTGCTCAGCCTACTGAAGAAAATGCCAGCACCGCTGATGACAATCAGGCTGCTGAAGATAATGTGAGTTCCAGGGCTGATGACTGCATTCCAGCCGCTGAAGAAATTTCCAGGGCACCCACTAGTGGTGTGCCTGAAGAAACTGAAGAACTCAGGGCAACTGCATCAGTTGTGCCTAAAGAAAATCAACCAGATTCCTCATCTGCTCTTGCACCAACTTCAACTCCAATCCTTCCATCTGCATCAGATGTGAAGAAGACCAAGGCTGCAGAGCGTGCTGTAGTGAAGAAAAGGAAAGCATCAGCTGCTTTAGATTCTTCAGCTCCGAAGAAAATGAAGCCTATGACAAGCTCATTTGCAAATCCGATTGATGTTGTTCCCATCTCAACCAGGCCATCAAAGGACCTCGTTCCCTTTGATGAAGAATATGTGATCCCCAGCGGATCTGATGACGAAACTCCTTCTGCTACTTCGTCTGAACCAATCGATGAAGAAATTGAAGTGGATGATATCCCTTCAACACCTATCATCTCCTCGCCTATGCCTCACTTCACAGCTGAAGAGGCTGGCATTGAAGAACTGGAAGATGATGATGTGGACGTTGGCTGCTCCACACCCGTAATCAGTGATGAATTCTGGGAAAGTCAGCATCCAAACTCTCCAATGTTCACTCCTCTACAGAAAATTCCTCAGTCCCCCACAGAAACTGTTCACATGGGCTCTGAAGAAACTCATCTCACTGCATCTGTCCATGAGGAAATTCCAGCCACTAGCGCTGATGAAACTGCTGCTGCTGAACAACCAACTACGCAGACTGCCACTGAGGAGGAACCAGAAATTCCTCAGCCTGAAGGACCTGTGATTGAGATTCCTGAGGCCGTGATGCAACTCACAGACACTCCTCTACCGAAGCCAAAAGATCCATTCTCACGCAAGCAAAAGTTTAAGACTGATGATTTCTTTGGCGAGCATGTATTCTTCGAAGATTACAACCCATATGACTCCGCTCGCATTAGGAAGAGGCATTTCTGGACTGCTAGTCAAGCCAATTTCTATTCCTCAGTGTTGCTCAACAAGGAGAAGATTTTCTACCATGAGCATATTCCTCACGTGGATATGGAATCTCTGCCATGCTTCGCACCAGTCCTCAGTGTTCTTCACGACGCTGGGCTGCTCAACTTTTGCTCTAACATCTGCGATTGGAATGAAGAACTGATTCTTCAATTCTATGCAACGCTGCACATCACCGGATATGCTGAAGATGTGAATTCATGGATGCTGGACTGGATGTCTGAAAACACTCACTACACTGCACCAGCCTCTGAATTGCTTCGTGCTCTACCACTCAGTCCTCCCCTTGAAGAAGTTCGCTGCATCTACAGTGAACCTGAGCTCACACATCATTACATGCAGGTGCTGATGAAACCTTTGAAGCCAGGTCAATCACCAAGAACCAAATTCCTCATGAAGGAATTGTTGTACGTGCCCAGAACTGTCTATCGTATTCTTACGAGGACAATCAGTCCTATCAAAGGCCACGACTCATCTGATGAGGAAATTGTTGGCATCATGAAGAATCTGGTATTCAACATCGTTCATGGCATTCCTGTCAATTATCACGATTTCTTCATGAGGACTATGGCTAATGTTGCACTGTCTCCGTTTGAGCTGAAGCCTTATGCACCTTGGATCATGAGATTCCTCAGGACAAGGTCTTCACTCAACTACAAAGCTGATTTCCAGAATCATCTCAGCTACTTGCCCCCAATTGAAGTCCTCAAGCAGACATATTCCTCATTTGATGGAAAGGGCAAGGCACCAGCTGTAATTGATGAAGGCATTCGTCCATTGGATGGTCAGTTTCACAAAGCTGCATCTTATTCCACCAATGATGACTCTGCCACACATGACTCTGCCAATGCACCTAAGTCCACTCCTCAAGCCACTGCTCCGCGCGTGATGACTGACCGTGCACTTCAGCTTAGTCTTCACCAGAAGGTGGATCAAAATCACAAATGGGTTAAGCGTCAGTTTGGTTCACTTCTTCGCAACATGACTGCCACACACAATGCAATGAAGAAAAACCACTACTACCTCCATCAAGCCTTCGGTCGCACCTGGGCAATCCTGTCACATCTGTATGGTGAAGAAAATCTGAAGAACATGGGTCTTAATGAAGATTTTGACTGGTCTGCACCTCCACCGAAGAAATTCAAGAAGGTCAAGGTTCCTTCTCTGGTGGCCAGCTCATATTCTTCATCGTGCGACACTGATGAACATGAAGATTTGGACGACACTGCGGCAGGCCCTACATCAACAAACGACCCCAACAACGCTGGCGCTCCTTCATCAACATGATTATCTTCAGGGGCGTTAGTCCTCATTTTCGATCATTTTGGTCATTCGATGACAAAGGGGGAGAAATATGAGTTAGTCTTCAAGCGGGTCTACTATATGGGCATTTTTATCTGCTAAGTTACAACTCTCGTTCTTCTGAAACTTTATTGGATCGAGTTGTAATCTTAAACCCGATGGTGCTCTGATACTTTTGATGCACTGTGCTCTCATACTCTTGATGCACTATTCTGCATGCTTATTCCTCGTAAAATATTATTGCACACATGCTGAATTTCATCAGGCACCATATTTCATCATGCATTTCAAATTCTTCATATTATATGTTAAATGCGTGTATGAATTACAAGATATAGGGGGAGATCTCCATGATTCAACTCTTCAAGTGTGCATTGCTTCAAAAGCAAATTCCTCACTATGCACATCTTCAGGGGGCGTTCTTCTATATCTTGCAATCAAATTCCTCAATATCAGTATTTACACTTCATATGTTTATCCCCGTTGAAAACTTAACCTATATTGTCATCAATCACCAAAAAGGGGGAGATTATAAGTGCATCTAGTGCCCCTTAGTGATTTTGGTGTATTGAAGACTTATAGGTTAAGGGACTAATGCGTGTGTGAGTGTACACAGGTCTATAAGTCTATGAGGAGTTTGATCTTTACAGGAAAAGGCGACCCCTAAAAATGAATATCTTCGACTGAAGATTTTGGTATTTCTGAAGACTTTCATGAAGACTTTGAAAGTGAAGAAATTGGTGTGTCCGTGAAGACTTGATATTCATGCGAGAAATATGAAGCTTGAAGACTTTCGTGTTCATAGTTTTGTTTTTCTCTTTCTTGAGTCATAGGAAACACCGTACTGTTAAAGGGGGTCGAGGAAATACTAAGGAAAATTTTCCATGTGATGCTCAACTCAAAATCCTACACCTACCAATCCCTTCGAGTGAAGCCATTGGAAATCTCATACAGTTCAGTCAATTTCTTCAGTGACAGAGACGAAGTTCTTCTGGTCTCTGAGGAATTTGTCCTGACTGAGGAGTTAGGAATTCGCCAGTGCGGATTGCCTACACAGTGAGGAACATGATAGCCCTGAGGATTTTACTACTCAAAATTCCGACCGTTGCTGTGCTATGCGCCAGCTGTCCCAAAATATCTATCCACCTAACAGTCATATCATTGAAGGGCATTTATGTCTTATCATGTCGGGCTGCTCCCTAGGCTATAAATAGCCGCCCCCTACAACCACTAGCTGGTTGGCTGCTCCGAGAGAAACTGACACTTGTCATTTGAGAGCAACCCATCCTCCGAGGACTTTGAGCGAAAATCATCAAGTGAGGAAAAACCAAAAACCCAAAACCCAAACACCTACAAACCCCAAGTGATTGAGCATCACTGAAGAGATTGATCCTGAGTGGATCCGACGCTTGTTACCTTTGAAGACTGTGCTTCTTCCAGACGGTTAGGCGTCATGATCTAGAGCATCCAAGAGGAATTGTGGATCGCCGACCAAGTTTGTGAAGGTTTGGAAGTCGCCTGAAGACTTACCACGAGTTATTGGACGAGGTCTGTGTGACCTTAGTTCAAGGAGAATACGGTGAGGACTGGGTGTCTTGGACTAAGTGTCCTTGACTGGGCGTCTGGGACTGTGTGTCCTCGAGTTTAAATACTCAGCCGCTCCAACCAGACGTACAACTGAGACAGCAGTTGGAACTGGTCTACCAAATCATTGTCTTCACCGAGCTTACTGGTTCTATTTCCTCAACTCTTTTATTTCCTCATAACTGTGTTGTATGTTTGTTCATATATGTGTTTGAAGACTTTGACTGAAGACTTTCTCAATTTCCTCAGTTCAATTTCTTGAGTCTGTTTGTCTTCATCCTGTGTTATCCTGTGATTACGCTTCCTGTACTCTGTGCCTGTCTTCATTTCATCATGATGACTATGCTTGTATTCTGTTGTGTTTACTTTTGAGTACTTATTCCGCTGCTAGTAGTTCTTCACTAAGGAATTTCCTCACCGGCAAATTCCTTAGTGAAGAATTTCGTAAAAATCGCCTATTCACCCCCCTCTAGTCGATATAACGCACTTTCAAGAAGCCTGACGGGAAGATCTTCTCTAGCTTGCATATCAACTCTGGCGCATTCTTATGCATTTCTTTTATCTTCTCAGGACATACTTCTTTAGCACAAAGTGTGCGGAAGAAATGGCTTAACTCCGCAAGCACACGCTAGACACGCTCGGGAACATAGCCCCGAACCATCACCGGCATATTCCGCTCAATCCATACATGATAGTCATGACTCTTGAGCCCGGTCACTCTGCCCATTGAAAGATTGACCCCCTTACTTATATTCGACGCATAACCATCAGTGAACTTCACGACATGTTTCAGCCACTCGAATGCCTCCATCTTATGATCCTTTTTAAGTACGAAGTCAGCATCTGGCTTGAACCAAGATTTTCGACTGCATGTGGGAGGCTGCATGTGTAGACGTGGTCTATCACAAATATTCTGTTGATCGACTCTAGCATTAACATTATCCTTTGTCTTATCAGGAATGTTGAGGATCGTGTGAAAAAGCGACTCTACGACATTCTTTTCGGTGTGCATCACGTCGATGTTGTATGGAAGTTTGAGGTCCTTAAAATAGGGAAGCTGCGTGAAGGGGATAATGTGAGTCCAGTTGTGCGTCTCACCATATCCTTCAAAACATTTTTTCCCTTTACCTTTTCCTTTGCCCTCGCCCTCGTCTTCGCCTGTGGCTTTGCCTTTGCCTTTGCCTTTCCCTTCACCGGCAGGCTTAAGAGCTTTCAGCTGAGCAAGCACATCCGCACCAGAAAAAGTTGGAATCTCGTTTACTTCATGGACAACTTTGCCTTTTGTGAAGTTCTTCGTGTCTTCCCTATCAGGATGGTTTGGAGGGAGGAACTGTCGATGCAGGTCAAAGGCAACATACTTGCCACCCTTCTTCAGCCAAATGAAAATCAAGGCCTGCATGCACGCTGGGCAAGGCATCTTTCCACTTGTACACCATCCGCAGAATAGGGCATAGCCGGGAAAGTCATGCATGCAATATTGTAGCCAAACTTTCATCAAGAAATTTTTCTGTAGATGCCGGTCGTATGTCAACCTCGGGAAGTACCAAGAATGGTGCAAATCATCCACCAATGGTTGCATAAACACACTCAAATTCTTCCCCGGATATTCAGGCCCCGGAATTATAAGCGACATGAACATGGTCTTGCGTTGCATTATGGCGCCGGGAGGGAGATTGAGTGGAATAACAAATACGGTCCAGCAGCTGTATGGATTAGACGACATACCATATGGATTGAACCCATCACCTGTTATAGCAATTCTGACATTCCCAGCCTCGGCTACCTTCTCCGGGTACTCTATATCGAATGACTTCCATGCTTCACCTTCTGATGGATGTACAATTATTTTTGGATTATACCTTTTCCCTTCCTTGTGCCACTTCATCATTTTGGCAGACTCCTCGGTGACGAAAAGGCGCTACAGTCTTTTTATAAAATCAAGATACCGAAGAACCTTCAGAGGGATTTTTAGCTGCTGCTTCTAACCATGCTTATCGACCACCTCAATATACCGAGAGGAACCGCACTTCCTACAGTACTTGTCATCCGCATACTCATGCCTAAACAAAAGGCAATTCTTTGGACAAACATGTATTTTCTCATAGTCCATGGAGAGCGCCTTCATGATTTTCTTCGTAGCGTACATGGTTTTCGGCAGTTCATGGCCCTCGGGCAAGCTGTTAGCCCATACTCCCAGAAATGCTTCGAAGCAACCTCGGCTACAGCCGTACTCAGCCTTGACTACCATCAGTTGCGAGATGGCATCCAGCACAGACAGCTTGGCACCCTCATAGAGAGGTTTCTTTGACGAGGCCAAGATTTCCAGGAAGGCCTTTGCGGTTTCCTCCGGCTCCTCCGGTTCATTGGTTGAATGTGACGGAGGTGTCAGATATGCAGCAAAGACATCATCTAGCATGTCTCTAACCCCATCGTCCTCATAACCAGCGACGCATTGTCGTATCACATCCTCTCTACCACGGTCCCGCTGGGCAAAGTTTATCGGCATATTAAAGTTGGGCATAAATCCATGCGTGCGAAGGTGCTTAGTCATCTCACTCTTATCTCTGCGGATACGTCTCCTACATTTGGCACACGGGTATTCTGGCACCATCCTGATTGGACTACAAAATATCTCTTTCAAAAACACATCAGTTTTCTCGACCCGCTCTGTTGTTACTTGATTCCGACGGAAAAACCCACTATACATCCACTGATTATCTGCCATCTCTGCTTTATTGGAAGCCACACAACAAAATTAAGGATTCATTTAAATTACTCACATCAATATTTTATTTTTTACAAGGTTGACGAGAAACAACATTTAATCCACCTACATCTCTAATAGGTAAAGATGGGTCCTAATCCCACCCGAGAATGTGTAGATTGAGTACGTTGTCCATGCTCTACCCCATTCCGAGACAAAATTTCGCTAGCACCTCCCCGCTGTTCTCCAAATACACGTCTCGGCAAAATGCCAAGAGAATGTGCATCCGGAGAACAACAGGGAGGCGCCGCCGAAATCCTGTCTCGAAACGGGGTAGAGCATGAACAACGTACCCAATCTACACATCCTCGGGCTGTCTGTGGAAAGCGCTGGACAATCCGAAAGAGCTGCGGTGATAAATATGCAATTGAATGCATATTTATCGGTGCAACCCTTTCGGACGGGAGACCTAGGTTACGCGACTTGATGTGAAAATTTAATCTAGTGACATGGAAAAAAAGTGGACGAGGTCATGCAATTGTTGCTCACCCTCCGATGTAGTTGATCAAAGAAGAGGGACGATCGTGGACCAACACCTCCAACGTCGACGATCACTCCACGAAGATGGAACACCACAAATCCTGTTAATTACACCGAGTGAAAAAAAATTAGGTCATCACCTCACATTAAGCATTGACACAACATTATGAATGAACATGAAACAACATGTCAAATTGTAAAAAAAGCTTCATTAAGTATTTTAGAAACCAAGTGCCTCGAATTGCTTCCATCTAACACTAACTTGACCAAACACAAAACTTACTAATATCCATCAATTCATCCATATTTTAAACTAAGTGTCTACAAAATGCAAAACTTGACCAATATCCATCAATCTATACATGCACATATTCAAAAACTTGACCAATATCATCTATCCATATTTTAAACTAAGTGTCCAAATTCACAAACTTGACCAATATCCATCAATGCATCCATCTATCACAGACTTCACCATCAATCTGTACATGCATATATCCATTCATCACATATATATCCATCTATGCAAAAAACAGTAACAAAATGCAAAAAATGAGAAAAAGCTCACCTTGGCCGCCGGTGCAGCGGGCAGCAGGGAGGCCGGGGGGCAGCCGCCGGGGAAGGGTGGACGGGGCCGGCCGGGGTGTAGCAAGGCGTCGGCGGAGGGGCGCCTCCTAGCTCTGGCGCCCCCTAGCACGGGGTCGGGGCAGGACACAGGGAGGGCGCGGGGTCGGGAACGGGTGTGGACGGCGCCGGCGAGAGGTGGCGGGGGGATGGGGGTGGTGGTGGGGTGAGGGGGGGAGAGGAGGGTTGTCGCGGCGGCGCGGAGACGAGGTGGCGACGGCGTGGCGGCGGCGGCGCGAGAAGGGCCGGGGGATGTAGGCGGGGAGGGGAAGGGGAGTGGCGCAGGTGGAGCTGCGGCGGGCGGGCGGCGGGGAGCGGCGGCGGCGCGGGTCGGGCTCTGGGGTCGGGGAGGAATGAGTGGTGGAGGGGGCGACCGCGGATGGATAAGGGCAACTATGCCGACGGCTAAGCCGTCGGCATATGTACCGATGCCACGTGGCACCTATGCCGACGGCTTAGCCGTAGGCATAGTTATATTTTTTATTTTTTAATGTTTTCAATAGTTTATATTTTTTTTCTTCTTTATGTTTTTTATTTCATATAAATCTTTTGATGTTTTTTATAGTTATATTTTTCCTTTTTCATGGTTTTTATGTATTATTATTTCATATGGATTTTTAATGTTTTTTAACGCCGCTCGGCCCTCTTGTAACGCCCTCGATGCGGCTATATCTCCCACGTGTCGAAGCATGACTTAGAGGCATAACCGCATTGAAAGCAATGTCGCAAGTGAGGTAATCTTCACACAACCCATGTAATACATAAGGCAAAGAGATACATAGTTGGCTTACAATCGCCACTTCACACAATACATGAATAAAACATTACATTCATCCAGATACACTCAAGGTCCGACTACGGAACCAAAATAAAAGAAGACTACCCCAAATTCTACACAGATCCCCGATCGTCCCAACTGGGCTCCACTACTGATCAACTGGAAACGGAACAGCACAACTAACACTAACTTCATCGAGATCCTCCTTGAGCTCGGTTGCGTCACCTGCACGGTATCATCGGTACCTGCAAACTGGTTTTGAAGTGATATGTGAGTCACGAGGACTCAGCAATCTCACACCCTCGCGATCAAGACTATTTAAGCTTATGGGTAGGGAAAGGTATGTGAGGTGGAGTTGCAGCAAGCACTAGCATATATGGTGGCTAACTTACGCAAAAGAGAGCGAGAAGAGGAGGCAAAGCACGGTCGAGAATCTATGATCAAGAAGTGATCCTAGAACAACCTACGTTCAAGCATAACTCCAACACCGTGTTCACTTCCCGGACTCCGCCGAGAAGAGACCATCACGGTTACACACGCGGTTGATGCATTTTAATTAAGATAAGTTTCAGGTTTTCTACAACCGGACATTAACAAATTCCCATCTGCCCATAACCGCGGCACGGCTTTCGAAAGTTCAAATCCCTGCAGGGGTGTCCCAACTTAGCCCATCACAAGCTCTCACAATCAACGAAGGATATTCCTTCTCCCAAGACAACCCGATCAGACTCGGAATCCCGGTTACAAGACATTTCGACAATGGTAAAACAAGACCAGCAAAGCCGCCCGAATGTGCCGACAAATCCCGATAGGAGCTGCACATATCTCGTTCTCAGGGCACACTCAGATGAGACATCCTACTAGTAAAACCAACCCTCAAGTTGCCCCGAGGTGGCCCCGCAGTCTACTCGGTTCGGACCAACACTCAGAGGAGCACTGGCCCGGGGGGTTTAAATAAAGATGACCCTTGGGTAGGCCTACCCAAGGGAAATAAAAGGCTAGGTGGCAAATGGTAAAACCAATGTTGGGCCTTGCTGGAGGAGTTTTATTCAAGGCGAACTGTCAAGGGGTTCCCATTATAACCCAACTGTGTAAGGAACGCAAAATCTGGGAACATAACACCGATATGACGGAAACTAGGGCGACAAGAGTGGAACAAAACACCAGGCATAAGGCCGAGCCTCCACCCTTTACCAAGTATATAGATGCATTAAATTAAATAGGAGATATTGTGATATCCCAACAATATATCCATGTTCCAACAAGGAACAAACTCCAATCTTCACCTGCAACTAGCAACGCTATAAGAGGGGCCTAGCAAAGCGGTAACATAGCCAAACAACGGTTTGCTAGGACAAGGTGGGTTAGAAGCTTGACATGGCAATATGGGAGGCATGATAAAGCATGTGGTAGGTATCACGGCATAGGCATAGCAAAAAGAGCGAGCATCTAGCAAGCAAAGATAGAAGTGATTTCAAGGGTATGGTCATCTTGCCTGAGATCCCGCAAGGAAGAAGAACGAGTTCATGAAGAAGACAAACGGACATTGTCGAACGGATCCTCACAACACGACGTTAACGGAACCAACCCGAAGAAGCAACACCGGAAAGAAGCAAACAACATAGTAAACAACCACGACATAGACATGGCATGATGCGCAACCAAGTATGATGCATGTCTGGTTTAATGAGGCATGGCATGGCAAAGTGCACAAACAATCCTACAAATTAAATGGAGTTCAATATGCAACTCCGTTGCATATTGACGAAACACCACGTGACTTATTTAGTTCGATCTTGTTTATGTACCCAACAATATTAAATGTTGTTAAACATGGCAAGAGGGTGAAGCAAATGAAAACTACCTATCTAGGCAAGTTTAAATGAGGCCGGAACAACAAGCAACAAGTCCGGAAAAATCCTCATGTGCATATTTTGGTTATGGTACTGTTCTGTCCTAAACACAATTTTAGAGTTGTTAGACATGCAAAGTAAAGCCACCATGTTAAACTAGGCATTTTTCCACCCCATTTACATATAAAGTTTAATAAAATCCGAGCTACGGTTACTTAGTTATGAATTAAAGCATTTTAGCATGGCATTTATGCAAATTTAAACAAACAACATTTTAAGCATTTTAAACATGGATGAAAATGACATATTATGAAACTAGATGAAAAACTAGGCATATTTCATGTTTACATCATTTTAAACCGATGCACAGTTATTTAGATATGAGCAATGCAAGTAAAATGGCATTCCTGTAATATGCATGCACTGGTTATTTTAGGAAATTCGCCGGACAGTAAAAAAACACATGGGCCGAAACTATTGGGTCTAGCCCACAACACCGAGGGGAACTGGACTGGGCGTCCTCACCTCAGGCCTTCACAGGCCAGTCGGGGACGCGGCCCGCTAGCGAGCGGAGGCAGGCCGGCTCGCTCGGGCGGAGCTGGGCCGCGGAGCTGAGCCAGGGCGCTAGATGCGGCCTAGGCGCGAGACACCGAGGCTGGCCTGGCGCGCTGGTGCGGCCCAGGCAGGCGTCGGCGCAGGTCAACGCGAGCAGCTGGTTTCCTCGTTCGAAGCAGGGGAAACAGGTCGATGGCGCTGCTGGTCAGCGGCGAGGCGGGGAACCCCGGCGGGACGACGGGGATGGAGCAGACGGGCGGATCCGGCCTTGCTGGAGTCCAATCTAGCCCGAGGAAGGGTCGAGCTCGGCCAACGGGAGCGGAACATGGTGTTGGGACTTGGCAGGGCGACAGCATCCTGGGACTTGGGCGGCTCGATGAAAAGGAGCAGCAGCGAACATGCGCGGCTCCTGCAGAGGATCCGGCGACGCTGGAAGTGGCTCGAGGAAGTGGATCCGGGCAGCAAGATCCTCGTGACCCATCGGATCGAGTCGGAGGGCAGGCAGAGGTCGCGGGCGAGGCAGAGCTCCTGCTGGATGGCGTCATGGCTGCTGCCTGGGTTCCTGGACAGAGAGACAGGAAATGAGAGAGGAGGAGGAGCATGGGAAGGAGGAAGAAGGAGAGGGAGGAGGCCGGTCCTGGTGGCTGGGTTCGCGGCTGCGACGGCGCTATGGAGGGAGGACAGGTGGATCGAGGGGAGGAGCTGGTTGATTGGCTCGATGGGGAAAACAAGGACGGAGGAGGCGGCTTCGGTGGATCAGGCAGGGAAGATCCTGAGGGGGATTTGGAGTGGCGGCGCACAGGAGGATGGGACAAGGTTCCTGATTTTTAGGGTTGGACCTTGTGTATTTATATGGCAGGTGGATTAAGTTAGGGGCTATCGGATCCCTCCGATCATAATCGGGCGATCGAGAAATAAATAGTTAGGAAGTACAAATAGGAAAAAGGAGATGTTTTGTAGATGTTTGGGGATGTTCCGGACCCGACGGTGATGACTCCCTGGGTCGGGTTCGGGACAACTTCCGGGCGCGCGCGAGGGGTTCGATGCACTGCGCAGAGAGGGTTTCGGGGTCTGGCGGTTGTCAGCAGACTGTGCAGAAAGCTTTGGGCTGAGAGAAGAGAAGAGAGAGAGACCCGGCGACTGTTTCCGGAGACCGAAAACGTCCGACGTTTGACCGACTATAATGTCGTTATAGTTATCCGTTGGGGCGTCAAACGAACTCCGAATGTGATGAAACTTGGCAGGCGGCCTATCTACACTATAATAAGACCACACGCCATCTCTCATCCCATTCCGAGAACATTTTCCGGCCACTTATAAAATAAAATTACGGACATGCCGCGGGCGCGTGCGAGTATGTATGGACTCGGAACAGACAACGGACGGAACTGGGGGAACCCGGACGGATGCGAGTTTTGAAAACATGATGATGCAATGCACATGATGACATGACAAGAATGCAACACGCAAACAAATGACATGACAACGACGGCGAATAACTGAAAGACACCTGGTGCATCGGCCTCGGGGCATCACACCTCTCCTCTCCCGGAACCACACAGAGGGGAGGGGAGGGGAGGCACCGAACTCGAGCAGCTTCGTCCGCCGAGGCCGTGGCCTGGGCGCGGGTCTGGGAGCGCATGGCCGCCGCCTCACGTGCTCGATCTGGAGCTTAGTAGGTCAGGTGACTGAAGGGAGAGGGGGGTTGTCGGTGTCAAAACCAGCGGATCTCGGGTAGGGGGTCCCGAACTGTGCGTCTAGGATCGATGGTAATAGGAGGCAGGGAACACGATGTTTTACCCAGGTTCGGGCCCTCTTGATGGAGGTAAAACCCTACGTCCTGCTTGATTTATTCTTGATGATATGGGTATTACAAGAGTTGATCTACCACGAGATCGGAGAGTCTAAACCCTAGAAGGTAGCCTATGGTATGATTGTATGTATATGTCTATCGACTAGCCTGGCCTCGGTTTATATAATGCACCAGAGGCCTAGGATAACAAGAGTCCTAGCCGAATACGCCGGTGGGGAGGAGTCCTTATCTTGATCACCAAGTCTTGTAGAATCTTCCATGTATGCGGCAGCTGTCCGAACTGGCCCGTGAGTATACGGCCATGGGGGTCCTCGGCCCAATTTAATAGATCGGGAGATGACGTGGTGAGTACCCCCTAGTCCAGGACACCGTCAGTAGCCCCCTGAACCGGTCTTCAAGTTAGAGACGCTCCTCGATTCTTCCAAACTATTCTTCATCTTCGGTTATCGGTCTTGGAAACTGGTTCAACAAATCTTCCCATCTTCGATCTTGAGGATCGCCGAAATGCATTCAACGAGTTTACACGTCGGATATCCGAGGAGCCCCTTCAAGTTTCCGGTCTTTATCAATGCCTTGTTATTTTTATGCCACACCTCGGGTTTGAAGTTGTTCCCGGGAGCCAGTGTCCTCTTGCGTCCGAGCTCTAACACCGGATAGCACTCGACGTATCTTTTGCAGCCGAGCACTAATGCCGGACTGCTTCCGAGCTCCAACGCCGAAATATATCTAAGCTCCAACGCCGGACTGTGTCCAAGCTCCAACGCTGGACTATATCCAAGATGTCATAGATCATCTTGGTCCAAAAAAGTTGAAGGAGTTTTGCCGAGCTTAATGCTGGAAATGCCCTCTATGGAGCCAGCCACTAGGGCCCGAGCTTTATGCCGGACTGCTTCCGAGGTGGTGCACCACCCCGACTATGGGCCGATTTTTTGTCAATATTTTTTATTGGTGCAATTTATTCTTTGCCGAGATATATAGCCAGTAGCCCTCAAGGTGTGTATCGGTTTAAAACCTGAGATGCACCTGAAGGATGATATAAGACCGCTGATCCCAGTAGCCGCTGAGACTCAGGTTCATTTGTAAAATCGGCCTGAGGATCAAGTCCTAGCTCGGCAGGGTACTTCGGGACACAAAAAGCGGCGTGCTCAGTCCTCGAGACTCAGGTTGGGTGCGGCCGACCAACCT
This sequence comes from Triticum urartu, assembly GCF_056163025.1. Lineage (NCBI taxonomy): Eukaryota > Viridiplantae > Streptophyta > Magnoliopsida > Poales > Poaceae > Triticum > Triticum urartu. The sequence continues at coordinate 593,076,393 of NC_141876.1, forward strand.
GAGGATCAAAATTTCCTCGGAAATTGTATTGCACTTAAAATTTTCTGCATTGGATAGGCAATGCAGTAGCCCCCGAGACACTGGTCGGGTGGCAACACCAGATCAGGGGATCGATGTGCCCCTTTAATATTTGTAAATAATAAGCCCAAAGCCCAGTAGCCCCCGAGCATTAATGCGGGCACGGGTGGCCGAATTAAGGATCAATATCCATAGTAAAATCACAAATTATGTGTAATGACTCTATGTATCCAAGTACTTTACGTCATTAATGCTCAGATCCGCATTGTACAAAACTTTGTTGACCGACCATCGGCTTCCACCTCCTCGGCCAGTAGCCGAGGAGTGTTTGTCCTACTTTATAAAGCCTTTATGAGGGCAAAGATTTACGACAAACAAGGCAATCTGGCCATACGGTTTTATAAACAAAGGTACGCAGAGAGATATGTTAAATTACGGTTTAACATAAGAAATGTCTTTCAAAGAAAATAGTCCCGCTATCGGTTTCTTTCTTTGGGTTGTCATGCTAAGCATGATCATGAAACCTCAGCTCTAATGTAAGAGAAAATATCGAGGATTTAGTTTGGGAGGCCAGTTAATAGCCCCCGGTAGTGTTCGGCAACAGTCGAGGTCAAGCCGTAAACACTTCGGCCATTGTTATGAGTGGCCCGTCATTTAACACAGTCATCGGATCGCTGACCAGTTTACGCGTATTGTGACAGTCAGTTTTCGGCTTTCTCCACTGAGGTGCTTAACCGTGTGAGCTGGAAGCACAATCGCAGTGGTTCTCCCTTTGCACACCTAGCCGAACAAAGCGGAACGTAGGAAGCAAGTGCAGGAGCCGGGCAACCCAACTATTGATCGAAGACACAATTCGAAACCAATGCATATATAGCAATATCCGAGAATATTTTTGCCGAATCTAAAAAGGTGTCCGGCATTGCACTGCGAGACTTGTGCTGAAAACACACAAATAGTTTAAAAGTGCCATAAGCTTGGAAAAAAACCAAAAAATGTCAGTAAAAACTTGACATCCGAACAAGATCAAGTGTTCGGTGCCAATCCGAAAATTGGTCTTAGAAAAAAAAAGAGTGCTTCTGTCGTGCTTTAACATTACACATCCGATCTCAAGACTTCAAGCGGGTCAGCCTACGGCAGCAGCCTCCTATCCCGAAGGCGGAGTGCTTCTCGTTAGACCAGTTTAGCGAACTAAACTCGAGCGGTCACTAGAGAGAAAATGGGTTATCTGGCTATTGACCACACACTCACGTCGAAAAAGGAGCGATAGAAAAAGACTTTGCAACGACCAAGAAGAAAACACATTTACTATAAAATAGCTCATATAAATTTTAAGAGCCCCCAAGTGACTTGGGTAAAAGATTTTATGTATAATTATTGTATGTACCGAAGTACTTATATCATATCTTTGTTCAACCGAACTTTAAATGCGTCTTAACCGACCGTCGGCTTCTCCCTCTTCGGTCAAGGAACGAAAAGTGTTATGTACTCCATCGGTCGAGAATATCGACGGTGTTTCCAATAACCAGGCAATCAAGCCATAAGGCTGTAACAGACAAAGCGCGCTCAGGGAACTTATGCTATATTACCGTGAAGTGTAAGAAGCATCTTCGAAGAAAATAGTACCCCCACCGATACCTTTCTTCGGTGCTCATTGTTATTATGAGACTTGTGCAATAGATTTTTTGTACTCATTAGTTCCGTTGTGTGCTGACCATCATTGAAAACTATAAGAGTGCTAGCTTTCGGCTTCACCCAGACTGAGGTCCGGCTCGGGCGACCCGATCGTGACAATCGTAGAGGTGCTTCCTTTACTCCCTAGCCGAACAATCGGGAACGTAGGGGTAAGCACAGGAGCCAGGCAACCCAGCTTGCAAATCGCTTAAGTCAATATGGTGCATATTGTGGCGTAATACACGAACAAGGAACGAAGTCGTACAAGTATAATCATATGCAATAGGAAAAGCTTCATAAAGGAAGCCCCCAAATAAACGGGGTATTTGAATATGTGTGTCACAAACAAAGTTTGGACAAGGAAATTTTTTACAAGCAACTTTTTTTCCAAAAAATTATAATGCTTGGTCGAATCGAACACAAGTTAAAAATTAAAACTTTGAGCATGAAAGCGACTTAGCTGGTTAATGTGTTCGGCATTAATGACGCGGCCCGAGCTTGATGCGGGACAAGGTTCCATCCCCCAAGCTGGTCCCGAGGTGGCGGAGCGGAGAGCTCGACACGCCGAAGTGGTGACATAGCACGGTCAATGCAGACCGGCAGAGTGACGACGAAGTCCCCGGATCATTTTCCTGTGCACAAAAAATAGTGCAAACGGCAGATAATAGTAATAATAATAATTAAAAAAATCGTTGCATAATAAATAATTTATGCAAAGTGAGTAATAAAAGAAATATGGCCTGGCGCCGAAGTCAATGTCGACGCAGGGCATCGGCGTGATGCGGTAAAGGCGTGACAAAGCCTGAATTCATAGGTCTGTCCGAGTTCCGGATGCGGCGTTCGCCGGACTATGTACGGAAACTAACCGAACCACCACGCGACCGTCGTTAATGCGGCCATCATTTGATAGACCTGTATACAGATGATGGACAAAACAAAGTAATAATTCTTTGGGAAAACAAACCCAAACAAGCAAAAAAATACTAGGATTAATAGCACCTGGTTTATTTGTTGTAGCAATCCGAAGAAAGGTGATTCCCAAAATTGGGACTCAATCCGCACACCCATTGCCTGATGGGCGATAAAGCGATGGTATGGCGATGCTGGCAAAGGTTGGCTCGCCGAGGCAAAGCCCTTGGTCCAGCTAACGTGACGGAGCTGGTCGGCTAGTGACGCTGAAGTCTCCGGAGTAGGTTGATGAAGAGATGGTGAAGCCCCCGGTCCAGCCGAGATGTCGAAGCCTCGGTGTCAGCCGATGAGTCGAAGTAGGTCGGCGTGATGGACACCAGCTTGAAAAAGCAATAGTGCGGCCCTGCCGATGCAGGTCGTGACGTGGTTGATGTCGGCTTGATGAAGTGACCGTGCGGCGATGCCGGTATGCCCGCTCCGTGTAATCCATGAGACAGTGATGTTGGTGATGATTTATCCTTCGCGATGCCGGACTCTTGTTTGGCTTGCCGAGATGATGATACGAAGAAGTTGAGCTCGGCTCAACAAAGTGACGACGTGTCTAGCGCAGGTCGGCAGCCTTGGAGCAATATCGCCGGACTGGTTTGACACCAGCATGATGATGAAGGCGACCTCAGGGGAGGCTTAAAAATTTACGGGCAAAACAACGCACAATACCCTAGAAGAGAATTCCTCTAAAAAGGTTGTCCAATGTCACGTTCATAAAGAAACATGAATCCGGGTCGGATCCGTATTCGCGCAGAAAACGGATCCGAAAATTGATCCACTCATCGGAAGGTTCCCGGAGTTTGAACCGTCGGATCGAGCTGAAATTTGGAGGGGTGGTAGATATGGGAATTCCGCAGTAAATGAATGGTTGGATCTTCCAAAGGACCACCGAGCTAGGCTCTGGAGACCACGCCCTAAACTCGTCCAGATTCCCGTCCAGATTTGACACGGCTCCGGTATATCGGAGATTGTCGGAGATTCCTCCATCGGAACTCGACGAAATTTTGCATGGCTGTTGTAGACTCAATTCCGCACAATTCCACCAAAGGAATCGTCAAAGTGATCCTCTAAGAGGTGGTGGCAGCAGATACAAGTTTGCTGTTTGGAAAAACAGCACCGTCGCCCGAGGACAATGTTGATGTTGAGATCGGAGTTGATGTTGATGAAGGCCCTCGTCCGAACATGACGATCGGAGATGGAGCATGGTCCTCGGTCGAGCCAAGGTGACCAGTCGAGCCGGCGACGAAGATGCGGCATCGCAGTTGACCTGCAGACGAGCCATCGATTCTTTTGCCGATCACACAGCGGAACTCTCAATGAAAGCACCAATGTCGGTGTCAAAACCGGTGGATCTCGGGTAGGGGGTCCCGAACTGTGCGTCTAGGATCGATGGTAACAGGAGGCAGGGAACACGATGTTTTACCCAGGTTTGGGCCCTCTTGATGGAGGTAAAACCCTACGTCCTGCTTGATTTATTCTTGATGATATGGGTATTACAAGAGTTGATCTACCACGAGATCGGAGAGTATAAACCCTAGAAGGTAGCCTATGGTATGATTGTATGTATATGTCTATCGACTAGCCTGGCCTCGGTTTATATAATGCACCAGAGGCCTAGGATAACAAGAGTCCTAGCCGAATACGCCGGTGGGGAGGAGTCCTTGTCTTGATCACCAAGTCTTGTAGAATCTTCCATGTATGCGGCAGCTGTTCGAACTGGCCCGTGAGTATACGGCCATGGGGGTCCTCGGCCCAATTTAACAGATCGGGAGATGACGTGGTGAGTACCCCCTAGTCCAGGACACCGTCATGGGTCATCGACGGCTGGTGGGGTTGGGGGCGGCGGCGGATCCAAGTCCGTCGGAGGGAGATGCTTCGCGCGGCGACACCTGGGAGCAACATCCAGGCCAAACCACAGCTACATCCCCTCCATGTAGACCCGACGCGTCCGTTTCCCCCCTCCACGTGCCGGCGGTGGGCGGGCTTTGACTTTGCACGGACGGGCTTTGACCAGTGGACTTCTCCACCCGGTTGTGTTAGGTCAGCCCATAGGAACGCTTTAGAGCAACATCCGGACCAGACCCACAACAAGATCCCCTCCGTGTAGACCCGACGTGTCCGTTTCCCCCCTCCAGGTGCCGGCGGTGGCGTCGTCCGTGAGGGGGGCCAAACCCCGGAGACGTGTGCCGCCTCTTCGGACATGCCACCACACCACCCCGCATGTATGAGGGGCCGGTGCGACGCTCCGGTGGCATTGCTACCCCAGGGCCCCCGTCCCGCCTAACTCTGGAGCGGTTGACCACGAGATCTAGCCCTTTGACTTTCCACGGAAGAGCTTTGAACAGTGGACCTCTCCACCCGGTTGTGTCAGGTCAGCTCAGAGGGACACCTGGAAGCAACATCCGGGCCAAACCGACAGCTACATCCCCTCCGTGTAGACCTGATGCATCTGTTTCCCCCTCCAGGTGCCGGCGGTGGCGCCGTCCGTGAGGGGGGCCAAACCCCGGAGACGCGTGCCGCCTCTTCGGACATGCCACCACACCACCCCGCATGTATGAGGGGCCGGTGCGACGCTCCGGTGGCATTGCTACCCCCTAGAGCCCCCGTCCCGCCTAACCCTGGAGCGATTGACCATGAGATCTAGCCATTTGACTTTCCACGGACGGACTTTGAACAGTGGACCTCTCCACCCGGTTGTGTCGGGTCAGCTCAGAAGGACACCTGGAAGCAACATCCGGGCCAAACCACAGCTGCATCCCCTCCGTGTAGACCCGACGCGTCCGTTTCCGCCCTCCATGTGCCGGCGGCGGGCGGATTTTGACTTTGCACGGGCGGGCTTTGACCAGTGGACCTCTCCACCCGGTTGTGTTAGGTCAACCCATAGGAACACTTTGGAGCAACATCCGGGCCAGACCCACAGCAAGATCCCCTCCGTGTAGACCCGACGCGTCCGTTTCCCCCCTTCAGGTGCCGGCGGTGGCGCCGTCCGTGAGGGGGGCAAACCTCGGAGACGCATGCCGCCTCTTCAGACATGCCACCACACCACCCCGCATGTATGAGGGGCCGGTGCGATGCTCCGGTGACATTGCTACCCCCAGGGCCCCCGTCCCGCCTAACCCATGAGCGGTTGACCACGAGATCTAGCCCTTTGACTTTCCACGGACGGGCTTTGAACAGTGGACCTCTCCATCCCGTTGTGTCAGGTCAGCTCGGAGCGACACCTAGAAGCAACATCTGGGCCAAACCGATAGCTACATCCCCTCCGTGTAGACCCGACGCGTCCGTTTCCCCCCTCCAGGTGCCGGCGGTGGCGTCGTCCGTGAGGGGGGGCGAAACCCCGGAGACGCGTGTCGCCTCTTCGGACGTGCCACCACACCACCCCGCATGTATGAGGGGCCGGTGCAACGCTCCGGTGGCATTGCTACCCCCAGGGCCCCCGTCCAGCCTAACCCTGGAGCGGTTGACCACGAGATCTAGCCTTTGACTTTCCACGGACGGACTTTGAACAGTGGACCTCTCCACCCGGTTGTGTCGGGTCAGCTCAGAGGGACACCTGGAAGCAACATCCGGGCCAAACCACAGCTACATCCCCTCTGTGTAGACCCGACGCGTCCGTTTCCGCCCTCCATGTGCCAGCGGCGGGCGGATTTTGACTTTGCACGGGCGGGCTTTGACCAGTGGACCTCTCCACCCGGTTGTGTTAGGTCAACCCATAGGAACACTTTGGAGCAACATCCGGGCCAGACCCACAGCAAGATCCCCTCCGTGTAGACCCGGCGCGTCCGTTTCCCCCCTCCAGGTGCCGGCGGTGGCGCCGTCCGCGAGGGGGGGCAAACCTCGGAGACGCATGCCGCCTCTTCAGACATGCCACCACACCACCCCGCATGTATGAGGGGCCAGTGCGACGCTCCGGTGACATTGCTACCCCCAGGGCCCCCGTCCCGCCTAACCCTGGAGCGGTTGACCACGAGATCTAGCCCTTTGACTGTCCACGGACGGGCTTTGAACAGTGGACCTCTCCATCCGGTTGTGTCAGGTCAGCTCAGAGGGACACCTGGAAGCAACATCCGGGCCAAACCGACAGCTACATCACCTCCGTGTAGACCCGACGCGTCCGTTTCCCCCTCCAGGTGCCAGCGGTGGCGCCGTCCGTGAGGGGGCCCAAACCCCGGAGACGCGTGCCGCCTCTTAGGACATGCCACCACAGCACCCCGCATGTATGAGGGGCCGGTGCGACGCTCCGATGGTAGTGCTACCCCCAGAGCCCCCGTCCCGCCTAACCCTGGAGTGGTTGACCATGAGATCTAGCCATTTGACTTTCAACGGACGGGCTTTGAACAGTGGACCTCTCCACCCGGTTGTGTCAGCTCAGCTCAGAGGGACACATGGAAGCAACATCCGGTCCAAACCACAGCTACATCCCCTCCGTGTAGACCCGACGCGTCCGTTTCCCCCCTCCACGTGCCAGCGGCGGGTGGGCTTTGACTTCGCACGGACGGGCTTTGACCAGTGGACCTCTCCACCCGGTTGTGTTAGGTCAGCCCATAGGAACACTTTGGAGCAACATCCGGGCCAGACCCACAGCAAGATCCCCTCCGTGTAGACCCGACGCGTCTGTTTCCCCCCTCTAGGTGCCGGCGGTGGCGCCGTCCGTGAAGGGGACCAAATCCTGGAGACGCGTGCCGCCTCTTCGAACATGCCACCACACCACCCCGCATGTATGAGGGGCCGGTGTGACGCTCCGGTGGCATTGCTACCCCCCAGGGCCCCCGTTCCGCCTAACCCTCGAGCGGTTGACCACGAGATCTAGCCCTTTGACTTTCCACGGACGGGCTTTAAACAGTGGACCTCTCCACCCGGTTGTGTCAGGTCAGCTCAGAGGGACACCTGGAAGCAACATCTGGGCCAAACCGACAGCTACATCCCCTCCGTGTAGACCCGACGCGTCCATTTCCCCCTCCAGGTGCCAGCGGTGGCGCCGTCCGTGAGGGGGGCCAAACCCCGGAGACGCGTGCCACCTCTTCGGACATGCCACCACACCACCGCGCATGTATGAGGGGCCGGTGCGACGCTCCGGTGGCATTGCTACCCCTAGGGCCTGTTGGGTAACGTAGCATAAATTCAAAATTTTCCTACGTGTCACCAAGATCAATCTATGGAGTCATCTAGCAACAAGGGAGGATTGGATCTACATACCCTTGTAGATCGCGCGCGGAAGCGTTCAAGAGAACGGGGTTGATGGAGTCGTACTCGTCGTGATCCAAATCACCGATGATCCTAGCGCCGAACGGACGGCACCTCCGCGTTCAACACACGTACGGAGCAGCGACGTCTCCTCCTTCTTGATCCAGCAAGGGGGAAGGAGAGGTTGATGGAGATCCAACAACACGACGGCGTGGTGGTGGAAGTAGCGGGATTCCAACAGGGCTTCGCTAAGCGCTGCGGGAGGAGGGAGATGTGTCACGGGAGGGAGATGGAGGCGCCAGGCCTTAGGTATTGGTTGCTCCTCCTTTTCCCCACTATATATAGGGCCAAGGGAGAGGGGGGAGGCGCAGCCCTTGCCCCTTCCTCCAAGGAAGGGTGCGTCCAAGGGGGGGAGGAGTCCATCCTCCCCAAGGCACCTCGGAGGTGCCTTCCCCTTTTAGGACTCTCCCCTTTTTCTCTTCTCTTGGCGCATGGGCCTCTTGGGGCTGGTGCCCTTGGCCCATATAGGCCAAGGTGCACCCCCTACAGCCCATGTGGCCCCCCGGGGCAGGTGGCCCCACCCGGTGGACCCCCGGGACCCTTCCGGTGGTCCCGGTACAATACTGATGACCCCGAAACTTGTCCCGATGGCCGAAATAGCACTTCCTATATATAATTCTTTACCTCCGGACCATTCCGGAACTCCTCGTGACGTTCGGGATCTCATCCTGGACTCCAAACAACATTCGGGTTACCGCATACTAATATCTCTATAACCCTAGCGTCACCGAACCTTAAGTGTGTAGACCCTACGGGTTCGGGAGACATGCAGACATGACCGAGACGTTCTCCGGTCAATAACCAACAGCGGGATCTGCATACCCATGTTGGCTCCCACATGTTCCACGATGATCTCATCGGATGAACCACGATGTCAAGGACTTAATCAATCCCGTATACAATTCCCTTTGTCTAGCGGTACGATACTTGCCCGAGATTCGATCGTCGGTATCCCGATACCTTGTTCAACCTCGTTACCGGCAAGTCTCTTTACTCGTTCCGTAACACATCATCCCGTGATCAACTCCTTGATCACATTGTGCACATTATGATGATGTCCTACTGAGTGGGCCCAGAGATACCTCTCCGTTTACACGGAGTGACAAATCCCAGTCTCGATTCGTGCCAACCCAACAGACACTTTCGGAGATACCTGTAGTGTACCTTTATAGCCACCCAGTTACGTTGTGACGTTTGGCACACCCAAAGCATTCCTACGGTATCCGGGAATTGCACAATCTCATGGTCTAAGGAAATGATACTTGACATTAGAAAAGCTTTAGCATACGAACTACACGATCTAGTGCTATGCTTAGGATTGGGTCTTGTCCATCACATCATTCTCCTAATGATGTGATCCCGTTATCAACGACATCCAATGTCCATGGTCAGGAAACCGTAACCATCTATTGATGAACGAGCTAGTCAACTAGAGGCTTACTAGGGACATGGTGTTGTCTATGTATCCACACATGTATTTGAGTTTCCTATCAATACAATTCTAGCATGGATAATAAACGATTATCATGAACAAGGAAATATAATAATAACCAATTTATTATTGCCTCTAGGGCATATTTCCAACAGTCTCCCACTTGCACTAGAGTCAATAATCTAGTTCACATCGCCATGTGATCAACACTCACAGGTCACATCGCCATGTAACCAACATCCAAAGAGTTTACTAGAGTCAATAATCTAGTTCACATCACTATGTGATTAACACTCAATGAGTTCTGGGTTTGATCATGTTGCTTGTGAGAGAGGTTTTAGTCAACGGGTCTGCAACATTCAGATCCGTATGTACTTCGCAAATCTCTATGTCATCTCCTAGATGAAGCTACCACGTTCTATTTGGAGCTATTCCAAATAACTGTTCTACTATACGAATCCAGTTTACTACTCAGAATAATCTGGATTAGTGTCAAAGTTTGCATCGGCGTAACCCTTTACGACGAACTCTTTTACCACCTCCATAATCGAGAAAATTCCTTAGTCCACTAGTTACTAAGGATAACTTTGACCGTTGTCCTGTGATCCATTCTTAGATCACTCTTGTACCCCTTGACTGACTCATGGTAAGGCACATTTCAGGTGCGGTACACAGCATAGCATACTGTAGAGCCTGTGTCTTAAGCATAGGGGACGACCTTCGTCCTTTCTCTCTATTCTGCCGTGGTCGAGCTTTAAGTCTTAACTTCATACCTTACAACTCAGGCAAGAACTCCTTCTTTGACTGATCCATCTTGAACACCTTCAAGATCATGACAAGGTATGTGCTCATTTGAAAGTACCATTAAGCGTTTTGATCTATTCTTATAGATCTTGATGCTCAATGTTCAAGTAGCTTAATCCAGGCTTTCCATTGAAAAACACTTTCCAAATAACCCTATATGCTTTCCAGAAATTCTACATCATTTCTGATCAACAATATGTCAACAACATATATTCATCAGAAATTCTATAGTGCTCCCACTCACTTCTTTGGAAATACAAGTTTCTCATAAACTTTGCATACACCCAAAATCTTTGATCATCTCATCAAAGCATACATTCCAACTCCGAGATGCTTACTCCAGTCCTTAGAAGGATTGCTGGAGCTTTGCATACTTATTAGCATCTTTCAGGAAAAACCCTTCCGGTTGTATCACATACAACCTTTCCTCAAGAAAATCGTCGAGGAAACAATGTTTTGACATCCTATCTGCAAGATTTCATAAATAATGCAGTAATCGCTAATATAATTCCAACAGACTCTTAGCATCGCTACGAGTGAGAAAGTCTCATCGTAGTCAACTCCTTGAACTTGTCGGAAAACATCTTAACGACAAGTCGAGCTTTCTTAATGGTTATACTTACCATCATTGTCCGTCTTCCTTTTAAAATCCATCTGCACTCAATAGCATTACGACCATCGAGCCGTTCTGCCAAAGTCTACACTTTGTTTTCATACATGGATTCCCTCTCGGATTTTATGGCCTCGAGCCATTTATCGGAATCCAGGCCCACCATCGCTTTCTCCATAGCTCGTAGGTTCATTGTTGTCTAGCAACATGACTTCCAAGACAGGATTACGTACCACTCTGAAGTAGTACGCATCCTTGTCATCCCACGAGTTTCGGTAGTGAATTGATCTGAAGTTTCATGATCACTATCATAAGCTTCCACTTCAATTGGTGTAGGTGCCACAGGAACGACTCCCTGTGCCCTGCCACACGCTAGTTGAAGAGATGGTTCAATAACCTCATCAAGTCTCCACCATCCTCCCACTCAATTCTTTCGAGAGAAACTTTTCCTCGAGAAAGGACCCGATTCTAGAAACAATCCCTTATTGCTTTCGAATCTGAGACAGGAGGTATACCCAACTGTTTTGGGTGTCCTATGAAGATGCATTTATCCACTTTGGGTTCGAGCTTATCAGCCTGAAACTTTTTCACATAAGCGTCGCAGCCCCAAACTTTTAAGAAATGACAGCTTAGGTTTCCCTAAACCATAGTTCATACGGTGTCATCTCATCGGAATTACGTGGTGCCCCTTTTAAAGTGAATGTGGTTGTCTATAATGCCTAACCCATAAACTATTGTGGTAATTCGATAAGAGACATCATGGTATGCATCATACCCAATAGGGTGCAGTTATGATGTTCGGACACACCATCACACTATGGTGTTCCAGGCTGTATTAGTTGTGAAACAATTTCCACAACGTCTTAATTCTGTGCCAAACTTGTAATTCAGATATTCATCTCTATGATCATATCATAGATATTTTATCCTCTTGTCACGACGATCTTTCAACTTCACCCTGAAATTACTTGAACCTTTCAATAATTCAGACTCGTGATTTATCAAGTAAATATACTCAACATCTACTCAAATCATCTGTGAAGTAAGAACATAACGATATCCACTACATGCCTCAGCACTCATTGGACTGCACACATCAAAATGTATTACTTCCAACAAGTTGCTTTCTAGTTCCATTTTACTGAAAACGGGGCTTTCAGTCATCTTGCCCATGTGGTATGATTTGCATGTCTCAAGTGATTCAAAATCAAGTGAGTCCAAACGATCCATCTGTATAGAGTTTCTTCATGCATATCTACCAATAGACATGGTTCGCATGCCTCAAACTTTTCAAAAACGAGTGAGCCCAAAGATCCATCAACATGGAGCTTCTTCATGCGTTTTATACCGATATGACTTAAGTGGCAGTGCCACAAGTAGGTGGTACTATCATTACTATCTTTTGACATGAACATGTGTATCACTATGATCGAGATTCAATAAACCATTCATTTTAGGCGTAAGACCATTGAAGGTATTATTCAAATAAACAGAGTAACCATTATTCTCCTTAAATGAATAACCGTATTGCAATAGGCATAATCCAATCATGTCTATGCTCAACGCAAACACCAATCTCGATGGTAGAGGGAGCGTGCGATGCTTGATCATATCAATATTGGAAACACTTCCAACACATATCGTCATCTCACCTTTAGCTAGTTTCCGTTTATTCCGTAGCTTTTATTTCGAGTTACTAACACTTAGCAACTGAACCGGTATCTAATACCCTGGTGCTACTAGGAGTACTAGCAAAGTACACATTAACACAATGTATATCCAATATACTTCTATCGACCTTGCCAGCCTTCTCATCTACCAAGTATCTAGGGTAATTCTGCTCCATTGGCTGTTCCCCTTATTACGGAAGCACTCAGTCTCGGGTTTGGGTTCAACCTTGGGTTTCTTCACTAGAGCAGCAGCTGAATTGCCATTTCATGAAGTATCCCTTTGTTCCCTTGCCCTTCTTGAAACTAGTGGTTTCACCAACCATCAACGATTGATGCTCCTTCTTGATTTCTACTTTTGTGGTGTCAAACATCGCGAATATCTCAAGGATCATCATATATGTCCCTGATATATTATAGTTCATCACGAAGCTCTAGCAGCTTGGTGGTAATGACTTCGGAGAAACATCACTATCTTATCTGGGAGATTAACTCCCACTCGATTCAAGCGATTGTTGTACTCAGACAATCTGAGCACAAGCTCAACAATTGAGCTTTTCTCCTTAGTTTGTAGGCTAAGAAAATCGTCGGAGGTCTTATACCTCTTGACGTGGGCACGAGCCTGAAATCCCAATTTCAGCCCTCGAAACATCTCATATGTTTCGCGACGTTCCAAAACGTCTTCGGTGCTTCAACTCTAAACCGTTTAACTGAACTATCACGTAGTTATCAAAATGTGTATGTCAGATGTTCGCAACATCCACAGACGACGTTCGAGGTTCAGCACACTGAGCGGTGCATTAAGGACATAAGCCTTATATGAAGCAATGAGGACAATCCTCAGTTTACAAACCTAGTCCGCATAATTGCTACTACCAACTTTCAACTAAATTTCTCTAGGAACATAACTAAACAGTAGAACTGAAGCGCGAGCTACGACATAATTTGCAAAGATCTTTTGACTATGTTCAGGATAATTAAGTTCATCTTATGAACTCCCACTCAGATAGACATCCCTCTAGTCATCTAAGTGATTACATGATCCGAGTCAACTAGGCCGTGTTCGATCATCACGTGAGACGGACTAGTCATCATCGGTGAACATCTTCATGTTGATCGTATCTACCATACGACTCATGCTCGACCTTTCGGTCTTCTGTGTTCCGAGGCCATGTCTGTACATGCTAGGCTCGTCAAGTCAACCTAAGTGTTTGCATGTGTAAATCTGTCTTACACCCGTTGTATGTGAACGTAAGAATCTATACACCTGATCATCACGTGGTGCTTTGAAACTACAAACTGTCGCAACGGTGCACAGTTAGGGGGAACACTTTCTTGAAATTTTAATGAGGGATCATCTTATTTACTACCGTTGTTCTAAGCAAACAAGATGTATAAACATGATAAACATCACATGCAATCAAATAATAGTGACATGATATGGCCAATATCATATAGCTCCTTTGATCTCCATCTTGAGGCTCCATGATCATCTTGTCACCGGCATGACACCATGATCTCCATCATCATGATCTCCATCATCGTGTCTCCATGAAGTTGTCACGTCATCTATTACTTCTACTACTACAGCTAACGGTTAGCAATAAAGTAAAGCAATTACATGATGTTTATGTTGACACGCAGGTCATAAATAAATTAAGACAACTCCTATGGCTCCTGCCGGTTGTCATACTCATCGACATGCAAGTCGTGATTCCTATTACAAGAACATGATCAATCTCATACATCACATATATCATTCATCACATCCTTTGGCCATATCACATCACATAGCATACCCTGCAAAAACAAGTTAGACGTCCTCTAATTGTTGTTTGCATGTTTTTACGTGGCTGCTATGGGTTTCTAGCAAGAACGTTTCTTACCTACGCAAAGACCACAACGTGATATGCCAATTGCTATTTACCCTTCATAAGGACCCTTTTCATCGAATCCGATCCGACTAAAGTGGGAGAGACAGACACCCGCTAGCCACCTTATGCAACTAGTGCATGTCAGTCGGTGGAACCAGTCTCACGTAAGAGTACGTGTAAGGTCGGTCCGGGCCTCTTCATCCCACGATGCCGCCGAATCAAGATAAGACTAGTAACGGCAAGCATATTGAACAAAATCAACGCCCACAACTACTTTGTGTTCTACTCGTGCATAGAAACTACGCATAGACCTAGCTCATGATGCCACTGTTGGGTAACGTAACATAAATTCAAAATTTTCCTACGTGTCACCAAGATCAATCTATGGAGTCATCTAGCAACGAGGGAGGATTGGATCTACATACCCTTGTAGATCGCGCGTGGAAGCGTTCAAGAGAACGGGGTTGATGGAGTCGTACTCGTCGTGATCCAAATCACCGATGATCCTAGCGCCGAACGGACGGCACCTCCGCGTTCAACACACGTACGGAGCAGCGACGTCTCCTCCTTCTTGACCCAGCAAGGGGGAAGGAGAGGTTGATGGAGATCCAACAACACGATGGCGTGGTGGTGGAAGTAGTGGGATTCCAATAGGGCTTCGCTAAGCGCTGCGGGAGGAGGGAGATGTGTCACGGGAGGGAGATGGAGGCGCCAGGCCTTAGGTATTGGTTGCTCCTCCTTTTCCCCACTATATATAGGGCCAAGGGAGAGGGGGGAGGCGCAGCCCTTGCCCCTTCCTCCAAGGAAGGGTGCGGCCAAGGGGGGGAGGAGTCCATCCTCCGCAAGGCACCTCGGAGGTGCCTTCCCCTTTTAGGACTCTCCCCTTTTTCTCTTCTATTGGCGCATGGGCCTCTTGGGGCTGGTGCCCTTGGCCCATATAGGCCAAGGTGCACCCCCTACAGCCCATGTGGCCCCCCGGGGCAGGTGGCCCCACCCGGTGGACCCCCGGGACCCTTCCGGTGGTCCCGGTACAATACCGATGACCCTGAAACTTGTCCCGATGGCCGAAATAGCACTTCCTATATATAATTCTTTACCTCCGGACCATTCTGGAACTCCTCGTGACGTCCGGGATCTCATCCGGGACTCCGAACAACATTCGGGTTACCGCATACTAATATCTCTATAACCCTAGCGTCACCGAACCTTAAGTGTGTAGACCCTACGGGTTCGGGAGACATGCAGACATGACCGAAACGTTCTCCGGTCAATAACCAACAGCGGGATCTGGATACCCATGTTGGCTCCCACATGTTCCACGATGATCTCATCGGATGAACCACGATGTCAAGGACATAATCAATCCCGTATACAATTCCCTTTGTCTAGCGGTGCGATACTTGCCCGAGATTCGATCGTCGGTATCCCGATACCTTGTTCAACCTCGTTACCGGCAAGTCTCTTTACTCGTTCCGTAACACATCATCCCGTGATCAACTCCTTGATCACATTGTGCACATTATGATGATGTCCTACCGAGTGGGCCCAGAGATACCTCTCCGTTTACACGGAGTGACAAATCCCAGTCTCGATTCGTGCCAACCCAACAGACACTTTCGGAGATACCTGTAGTGTACCTTTATAGCCACCCAGTTACGTTGTGACGTTTGGCACACCCAAAGCATTCCTACGGTATCCGGGAGTTGCACAATCTCATGGTCTAAGGAAATGATACTTGACATTAGAAAAGCTTTAGCATACGAACTACACGATCTAGTGCTATGCTTAGGATTGGGTCTTGTCCATCACATCATTCTCCTAATGATGTGATCCCGTTATCAACGACATCCAATGTCCATGGTCAGGAAACCGTAACCATCTATTGATCAACGAGCTAGTCAACTAGAGGCTTACTAGGGACATGGTGTTGTCTATGTATCCACACATGTATCTGAGTTTCCTATCAATACAATTCTAGCATGGATAATAAACGATTATCATGAACAAGGAAATATAATAATAACCAATTTATTATTGCCTCTAGGGCATATTTCCAACAGGGCCCCCGTCCGGCCTAACCCTGGAGCGGTTGACCACGAGATCTAGCCCTTTGACTTTCCACGGATGGGCTTTGAACAGTGGACCTCTCCACCCGGTTGTGTCAGGTCAGCTCAGAGGGACACCTGGAAGCAACAACCGGGCCAAACCATAGCTACATCCACTTAGACCGGACGCGTCCGTTTCCCCCCTCCACGTGCCGGCGGCGGGCGGGCTTTGACTTTTCTCGGACGGGCATTAACCAGTGGACCTCTCCACCCAGTTGTGTTAGGTCAGCCCATAGGAACACTTTGGAGCAACATCCGGGCCAGACCCACAGCAAGATCCCCTCCATGTAGACCCGACGCGTCCGTTTCCCCCCTCCAGGTGCCGGCGGTGGCGCCGTCCGTGAGGGGGGCCAAACCTCGGAGACGTGTGCCGCCTCTTCGGACATGCCACCACACCACCCCGCATGTATGAGGGGCCGGTGCGATGCTCCAGTGGCATTGCTACCCCCCCCCCCCAGGGCCCCCGTCTCGTCTAACCCTGGAGCGGTTCACCACGAGATCTTAGCCCTTTGACTTTCCACGGGCGGGCTTTGAACAGTGGACCTCTCCACCTGGTTGTGTCAGGTCAGCTCAAAGGGACTCCTGGAAGCAACATCCGGGCCAAACCGGCAGCTACATCCCCTCCGTGTAGACCCGACGCGTCCGCTTCCCCCCTCCAGGTGCCGGCGGCGGCGCCGTCCGTGAGGGGGGCGAAACCCCGGAGACGCGTGCCGCCTCTTCGTACATGCCACCACACCACCCCGCATGTATGAGGGGCCGGTGCAACGCTCCGGTGGCATTGCTACCCCCAGGGCCCCCGTCCGGCCTAACCCTGGAGTGGTTGACCACGAGATCTAGCCCTTTGACTTTCCACAGACAGGCTTTGAATAGTGGACCTCTCCACCCGGTTGTGCAGGTCATCTCAGAGGGACACCTGGAAGCAACATCCGGGCCAAACCACAGCTACATCCCCTCCGTGTAGACCCGACGCGTCCATTTCCCCCCTCCACATGCCAGCGGCGGGCGGGCTTTGACTTTGCGCGGACGGGCTTTGACCAGTGGACCTCTCCACCCGGTTGTGTTAGGTCAGCCCATAGGAACACTTTGGAGCAACATCCAGGCCAGACCCACAGCAAGATCCCCTCCGTGTAGACCCGACGCGTCCATTTCCCCCCTCCAGGTGTCGGCGGTGGCGCCGTCCGTGAGGGGGGCCAAATCCCGGAGACGCGTGCCGCCTCTTCGGACATGCCACCACACCACCCCGCATGTATGAGGGGTCGGTGCGACGCTCCGGTGGCATTGCTACCCCCAAGGCCCCCGTCCCGCCTAACCCTGGAGCGGTTGACCACAAGATCTAGCCCTTTGACTTTCCATGGACGGGCTTTGAACAGTGGACCTCTCCACCCGGTTGTGTCAGGTCAGCGCAGAGGGACACCTGGAAGCAACATCCGGGCCAAACCGACAGCTACATCCCCTCCGTGTAGACCCGATGCGTCCGTTTTCCCCCTCCAGGTGCCGGCGGCGGCACCGTCCGTTAGGGGGGCCACGCCCCGGAGATGCGTGCCGCCTCTTCGAACATGCCACAACACCACCCGGTTGTGGTAGGTCATCCCATAGAAACACTTGGGAGCAACGTCCCCTCCGTATAGACCCGATGTGGCTGTTTCCGCCCTCCAGATGCTGGCGGCGGCGCCGTCCGTGAGGGGGGCACACCGCGGACGTGAGGGGGTCACACTCCGGAGACGGGTGCTGGGCGTTTGCAACCGCCACTCAACTTCTGTCGCATAGCTGTTTTTGATTTTAATAAAATATAAGGACCTATATTCAAAAGAACATGACGGCACATTATTAATGTGCTCGAAAAAAATACAAACTATATATATATTTATAATCTATGGAAAAAATTACAAACTACATATACATAAAAAAGCATGAAATCATTATTTTAAAAAGCATAAAAACATATGTAAAAAAGCATAAAAACATATGCAAAAAAAGCATGTAAAAAAATAGCTATGCCGTCGGCATAGAAACGGCAGGGTTTTGGTGGGCGCCGTGCCGCGGATCGGTGACATGGCATCTATGTCGACGGCTGCCGTCAGCATACCTACGCCGCGGATCGGTAGTAAGATGCAGCATCGAATCTTACAGGTTGAAAGAAGGCCGACCAAGCAGCAGTTTCAGTCGCCGCCAAGAAGGAGGCAGCATCGGCCAACTGGCCATCATACTGCATAGCATATCGGTGGTGACTTGGTGAGTCATTACAAGTTCGTCTACCAATTACTCCTACTTTACTGCGACTATTACGTTCCAGATCATTTGATCTTGTTGATATCCATTTTTACATTATGCAACTCCTACCGCGGTTCCGCCCCTTCTTGTACCCGAGTCCGACTTGTTAATGTCGTACGCACATTTCAGTATTTTACTAAAAGCACTTCCCCTACACCCTCTTGCGTCCAACAAAAGTCTTGTGATGCTCTTCCCAGCCCCTCTACTTTCTCGCGCCCAAGTCACTTCGTATTGTGATTTCCTTTCTTATGCACTTACTTTCATTCACTTTACAGTACACTTTGTGGCTATACTTCTTTACTTTATCGCACTAGGAATGATGCCGCATAACTTGTGGCTATATTACTTCAGTTTTTTGTACTCGGGATGAGCTAACTTGGTGATTCGAGAAAGAACCTGGCATGTGGTCTAGCGGGGAACCAACCGTCCGGAAAAAAAAAATAGTCACTGTGGTCTGTGGCACGCCATGTGTGCCATGACATGTGGGGCCATCTTGGCAAAACGTTCAAAAATATATAAAGGGTAAAATATGGTGCATGTTGGGTTAAATGGGGTAAGAAAGATGGGTGATTTTTTTCGTTTAACGGGGCATCCCTATCCAAAATGAGAAAACATATACTCCATCCATCTTAAACTAAAAGAAAGGAAGTATATGGTAAAAAAAAAGGAACTTACTGATATAAAAAAAGGAAAGCACAAAAGAACCCATCATGAAAAGCACGTGAGCAGCAGTAATATGACAACACACACAAAGAAAGCTAAAAATGTTGTGCTTGATGCTGCTGGATCATATCGGTTCACCTTTACCCTGAGGTCACTGCGAACAAGTAACAAGCATTGTTCTAACAAAGGTAAAGGGCTAGAGAATCTACCGTTTGGCATGAGTGGTTCGCTATCTCAAAAAAAAGGGTCTGAGAATCTGAAAAACAGAAGTAATGAAATAAGACCCCATCAATTAATCATCACATGGTCGATGAAATGTGTGAGTTGCCGTTTTGTCTATACTCCCAAATTATCATAGTTTTTGAAAGAACTAATTAATCTGAGAAATGCCTATCATAGAGTAGAGAGGCATCTGAGCTTTGTTCAACAACTGGTATTTGAGCATTCTTGGACAAGCCGTGGATGTGGGTGCATACTCTTATGAAGTTTGCCTCAAGCTACGTACGGAGATGTATGCATGCTTTTTTTTTTGAAAAGGAGGATAGACCCCCGGCCTCTACACCGCAAGCACATTTATGTATGCATGCACATGCTTCACTGAATCTGATTCTGAGCTACTACACCACAAGCAAGCAATGCGAATGCCAACGATTGCTCCAAAACAAAGCAAGGGATAGCAACCAGAAAATGAAATGAAAAAAGAAAAAAGGCAAAGAAGAACGTCATCATGCTCACACGTGGGTATGTTAGAGGAACCCTGCCGGCCCTTTGAGCTTATGTGTGCACCCTTACCCTCAGATCACGGCGAGGAACAGGCAAGAATTATTGTAGTAATAAAAGGCTAAGGTGAAGAAGCAGAATATGTATGCATCGTTTCGATTGAGAGAGCACGTGTAATTTTACTCCCTCTGTTTTTTACAACTTCGCATAGTTGTGCCTTAAGTCAAACTTTCTGGAGTTTGACCAAATTTATAGAAAAACAATCAATATCTACAATACCAAATCAATATCATTAGATCCTTCATGAAAACAGATCTAGCACACAGCGACCGGAAGTGGCGATCTCGGGCAGCGGCGAGGAGGGGGCTGGCAAGGGGTTGGCTACAGCAGCGTTTTAGCTTTGATGTTTCATTTTCCCGTTTAATTAATCAAAAGATTAAAGGAGAACTGGACTAGTGCCCACCTTCATTACATCACAAGGCAGCACCACTCTTTCATGTATGTATAGGGTCATCGATCACATTGGGTCACCCGAGGAGAAATTAAGCTTAGCTAGCTAAAACCAAAATACCCAAGTGAACAAGGGAGGAAGAGGAAGCACCGCGTGCATGGGTGTCTCAGATGCAATGCAATGGTGGGATGAGTGGAAGCTGCGCGTCCTCATCTTGTGCAGCCTCTCTGTCCAGTTCTTCCTCTACTTCTCTGATTGGGTGCGTCTATTGCATAAGCTACGCAGGTTGAGGGTGCTGGTGTGGATGGCGCACATAGGCGGGGATGCCCTAGCGGTCTACGCTCTCGCCATCCTCTTCAACCGCCAAAAGCAGCAAACTGCTGATGTGGAGAGCGACGCTCTCGAGCTCATATGGGTGCCTTTCCTCCTCATTCACCTCGGAGGCCAGAACATAAGTGCCTACAGCCTCGAGGACAATGAGCTTTGGAAGCGGCATGTCATAACTCTGGTGTCACAAGTCGCGGTCGCCTTGTACATCTTCTGCAAGTGGTGGTCCGGCCAGAAGAAACTCCTTCAGGCGGCAGTCTTGCTCTTTGTCGTTGGCATCCTCAAGTTCACTCAGAAGCCATGGGCCCTCCGGAGGGCCAGCTTCAATAGCATGGCTTCCAGAAGTCTGTCCGTGCAAAGAGAAAAAGGATACATTCCTCCATGTTGGACATGGTGCACTGTGAATTGCGGGGATTTTGCTTCAGTGGGGCGGGAAGGAGAGGAAGGGCACAAACGCAATCTTTCACTTGAAGAATATGTAAAAGATGCAAAGAAGCTTGTAAAAGAGACGGAGCTGGCGAGTGGAAATGACCAAAGAACAGCATATCAAAAGTTTCGACGCCGTGCAATGAACTACATCTCTATGATGCTGGTGGATCTATCTACTCGGTACTCTGTTCGTCTTAACTATCTGCAGTATTTCCTCAAGCTGGATGACAAGTATGGACACAAAATTTTACGGATATGGGCTAGGGATACATATGGTGCCTTGTACACCAAAACAAGATCACTCAACAGTTGTGTTGGCTTCTGCTCATGGTTCTTGCTTCCGTTCCTGACATTAGCTTCCCTGGTGCTCTTCGTCAAGAGTAACAAGGATGGTTACAATAAGAACGACGTGATAGTATCATACATCCTGTTTGCTTGCACAGTCATGATTCAATTGTTGCCCTTTGTGCTCAGGCTCGGAAGCAAAACTGCTACTTGGCCAGACATGGTTTCACAGCACAATCTCATGTGCTTCTGTGCTCGCAAGAAGCAGCCCACCACTTTGATGAAACTTGCTGCCTTCAAGTGCTTCAGGGAGTACACTAACAAGCATTGGTACAATTGGCAGGTGCCTGCGGCCTTTGAGATTGAAGGGTTGATTCGCCGGTACATAAAAGATGGGTGGGAGTGCATACATGATGCTGCCACATACAGAAGATTCAACAATCTCAGGGGACAACAGGCTCTGTCGAAGCACCCTCAGCTGGGACAACAACTCGGTTGGAGCCTCAACCTACCGTTCGACGAGATTGTCCTTGTGTGGCACATAGCCACAGACCTCTGCTTCTACCACCCCAACACATCCTCCCAAGGTCTAAGTGGAGACACCACCCTACGCAGCAGGCAGATATCCAACTACATGATCCACCTGCTTTTCATGTGTCCTGAGATGCTAATGCCAGGGACGAGACAAGATTGGTTCACAGTTGCTTGCAATGATATCAAGCACATTCTCACGGACCAGAATGATCCACGAAGCATTGCACAGAGGATTCTTCTCATGGAACATGGTGAACTTAAAGGAGATGTCGTTCCCAATGCGCACAAACTCGCAAAGAAGCTCATGGAACACCCCAACGAGGAAGAGAGGTGGAAGGTGATCCAAGGTGTGTGGGTGGAGATGCTCTGTTATTCTGCCAGTAGGTGCAGAGGCTACCTGCATGCCAAGAGCCTGGGTGATGGCGGGGAGTTCCTCACAAATGTCTGGTTCTTATGGTCGTTGATGGGAATGGAAATCCTGGGCGACAAGATCCACATACCAAGTCAGCTTCTTGAAGAAGAGATCTGCATAACAAGTCAACCTCTTGAAATAGAAATCATGGATGCTCCCGTTTGAAATTATATCAGTCAGTGTGTGCTGGTAATTTCCAGCTCTCCTCTTCCGGTTGTGCTGCTTTTCATTTCATTTCTTTTCCTATTTTGAGTTGAGTGTGCTGCTGGTTTCTAAACTTGTGTGCTTTGCTTTCAACAAGAGACCGCGAGTTGAGTGCGCACCCGGTGTCGAGCATGTTCGCACTGGGGAATGTCCAAGTAATGCAGCCGTTCGCGTCGCGCCTGATTCTAGCTGTGGGATGGCGCAGCTACGAAAGAATCATGGCACGGAGCGAGCGGATTGTCATAGCACCCATGAGGCCATGACTCATGGGGTCTGTTTGATCTTGTTTATTTAAGCTATTTGTGTGCCCTGTGCTGTGCCCCAACTTGTCTGCGCGCTGTGCCCCAACTTGTCTGCCACGAGTGGTTATGGTTATACGATTTCATCTACCTGTTAATTTGTTATCATTACTTATCAACTGCTTCAGTTCTACTAGTAATCTTTATTTTATACTAGAAGTAAACCCACACATTTATTACTTAAGTCTGACCGAGTTTATCCAGAAAAATATCAGCATCTACGGCACGAAACCAACATCATCAGATCTGTCATGAAGTATGTTTTTATAGTAGATTTATGTGAAGTTGTAGATGTCAATATTTTTCATGATAAACTCGGTCAATGAGCTTTATATATAAACCTGGTAAATGAGCTTTACATATAAACCTGCCCGGAGGAGTACATCCATCTATACAAATCTGCTCGGTTTGATTAATCGATGCAAAAACAGAGTATCGGCTGAACTTCTGAAGGTGTTCGCAGTAATAATTCAGAACAGCACACTAAAACCTAACCCAGCAGCGGGTGCACTGCGCCGCACAGTCCCCTCTGCAATCCACATTGTAGCCCAAAACCTTCGGATTCCGCAAAAGAACACTCCGGAGAGTCTTCCCGTTTATACCCCAGTCGCTGTCCAGCTTGCCGACATTCAGCTTCACCTCGCTCTCAAGATCGCACCCAAGAACCTCTGGGAATTTCTTGAGCAGCTTGTAAAGGTCTTCGTCAGATAGCCCGAGGCCCCTGACGTAGTCCAGCACTCCGCTTACCACCTCCGTGCTCGGAACCTCCTTCTTTCTCTCCTCGGTCC
Organism: Triticum urartu; assembly: GCF_056163025.1. Classification (NCBI taxonomy): domain Eukaryota; kingdom Viridiplantae; phylum Streptophyta; class Magnoliopsida; order Poales; family Poaceae; genus Triticum; species Triticum urartu. The sequence goes on from NC_141876.1 coordinate 593,100,158, forward strand.
AGTATGGCGAATGGAGCCATCCGAACGCCTTTTTCAGCATCTTCTCGGCATCTTCGGTGGAGAAATTCAGTGTTGTGAGTATCTGCTTGCACTCTTCCCATGTCTTGCTGTCACCGGCGGCATCCACCACAGCGGCGGCCTGAGCTGGGTCAGATGACAGTGTTCGCCATTTTCCTTGAATCCTACTTGCAGCTTTAGTGTTTCCATGCCGAGCGTTTGGCTGGACAGTTAATCTTGTTCCATGCGTCTTCTTGGAAAAGGTGACACTTGGAGATGTCGAGAGATGGCACTGGAGGAATAGAAGATGAACCCCACACAGTCAGAAGTCAGCGATGTGCGTTAGGTGAACAGGAAGAGAAACTGAGAAACTGGAGACTCCAAGTGTAATAACACAATATATGGCAGAGAAAACAAACGACTGGGATGTTAAGCTGAGATTTGCAGAGAAAGCAATCACTGTGAATGTAGTCCTTGGGGACTCAGATTCCAAACTGTAATTACGCTTGGTAGTAGTAAAAAAGCCTAAAATAAATAGTTCCACATATCATCTGAATATATACTGAACAGGTTGGAGTACAGAGCTACTCCCTCTGTTGAGAAACAGAGGCAGTAGCAAAAGATGTGGTGGATTTGCTACTGGCATATGAATATATGATTGATATTGGTGCACCGAAACTGCACTAGCTAGCGTATATAAGGAGCGTGCAGTTTAATTGTATTCAGGAGGGAATTCATATATTAGCTGGTAGTAAGTACTCCTATGTGGGATAAATTAAATCCCCAATAAACAGAGTGAGCGCGCGCAAGCAGTTGAAACCAAATCAAGGGGCTAGTTAGTTAGTTAGTCAGGTGGGGGTGGGGCATCGGATCTTACGGGTTGGAAGAAGGCCGAGGAAGCGGCGGCAGTTTCAGTGGCCGTCAGGAAGGGGGAGGGCAGCGCCGGCGACCTGGCCAACATCCTGCAGAGAGTGCCGCACAAATGGTGAGCGGTAAGGATGGAGCCAAAAAAAAGTAGTATCAAGAAAGCCGTCCGACGCAGTCACAGATCGACTGGCGCGGTGGGTGGGTGGAGATCAACGCGGGGCGGGAGGCGGAGGAAAGGGGAGAAGAGCAGCAGTACGCACGCATGGGGCAGGGGGGGCGCCGCTCCTGGCTTCTCTTCTTCCCTGTGGCTCTCCTCCCCACACCTCTGCTTCTGCTTCTCTTGTCTTCCCTGTGGCGTGGCCTCGGCCGGTCTGACTCTCTCCTCTCGGGTCTCGGCAGAGGTGGGTGGGTGGGGAAGCCGGAGAGGGAGGGAGATGGCCCTTGGGAGCCGGTTCGGTTCCAGCCAGCCACTCGCGATCGCGAGGCCTCGCAAGAGCCACCACAAACGAAACAGACCACAGGCTTCGTTTTGTTTTGCAGCTGCAGGTGTCTCTCTTTTGACTGACAGCAAGCAGCGTAGGTAGACGCATCACCCACCACACTAGTATCCTCGTTTGATATGCAGCAGGTGCCCTTTTCCTTCTCCTGCCGTCATTTACTGGACGCTTGTTGCCCGCATCCACCCCAACCAGATCCGTGCGGGGAGAATTTGACCTCTTTGATTGTTTATACCGCATCAAAATACTAAACACATCTCTGGGCCTAGCTCAGAGGGAACAGGCGAGGCCGTTTTTCCAAAGCCAGGCCCGAGCGATGCAACTCGAGGCATGTGGGCGACGGCAGTCTCGAGGCGTCGAGTTGTTTTGCAAAGCTGCGGCGTAAATTACCCTTACCGCTCTCTCTCCCCTATCCCCACTCTCACACCGGCGACGATCACCGTCTTCAGCACCGCGCCGGCAGCAGCTCAGCAATGGCGGTAAGCCATTTGTCCCATCTTTTTGATTTCCTGCATTCGATTGACGTTTTAGATTGGATTTCCGCAATCGATTCAAGCGTTGGGGATCAGTTTTAATACCGGACGGTTAGGGGATTGGATTTCAAGCATCGGATTTTAGGGTTCGTACGGTGATTTTGAGTACAAGGTGCTAGGGGGTGGGGTAAATCAACCTTGCCCGCGGCGACCAATGGTGGCGCTTCAAGGCCCGTAGACTAGTTATCGTCCACCACCAGCGCATCGTGGCCAGGATCCGGCGCCACCGCGATGACCGGTTGGGCATAAGGAGGCCTCGCAAGCCTGTTCAGAGGGCTAGATGGGCAAAGTACAGGCCCGTCAGGCCTCATCATGCCCAATCGGTCGTCGCGGTGGCGCCGGAGGACGGCCACGAAGCGCTGATGGTGGACGACAACTAGGCTACGGGCCTCGAAACCGCTAGGATTGCCCTCAAGGGCAATGGTGTGTTGCATTTTTGGTCTGCTGATGCTACCTCTTGTAGTGTGTTCATAATTATGCAAATCCACTCGTTCGTACCCAGTCGACGCTATATTTGTGCTGTTCATTGACCTCTATTCGTGTTGTTGATCATTATGCAGATCGAGAGCGCTCCTTGGAAATCACAAGGGCAAGCAGGTGGTGTCGGCAGAAGAGAAAGGCAAGGAGGTGGTGGAGCTCCCCAGCACCCCCAAGCGGTCCAGGAACTTCGGTCATTTCCATGTCGAGGCCGGGCCAACCCACTTCTACAAGGTCATCCTTGCTCCGAATCTGGAGTGCCTGTTGATGCCACTTGACTCCACCAAGCACTTCTTCGTCGTCCCTAAAGAATTCAAGCTGGAGACCAACACTGGCTGCAATTAGAGGGTGTTGGTACGGATGATGAACGACAGAGTCGCCCTTGATAAGGGTTGGACCCCCTTCGCCGCCGTTCATCATATCAAGATTGAGTACCTGGTCACTTTCAAGCTGCTGACTCCAGACAACATGAGGGTGATCGTCTTCAACAAAGAAGGCGTGGAGGTGGTGGCAAAGTACAAGAAGCACGACGTGGCCTTCACGATGGATGCCTAAAACGTTTACTCTTACCTGGTTTGCTTAGCATGAGACTGTTTGTTTAAAGCTCTGTTTATCGTACTTGTGTTGCTAAACTTTGTTTAATTCTGTGGCACTATATTGAACTTGTTGCGACATATGCTGTGCTTGCTAAAGTGCTGGTAAACTCACCACTCCGAAAGGAGGTTATTAGACCTCGTTGCCTATATGCAACAAAACACTGTGTAGCAATATGAGCCCAGCCAATGCAAACAACCAAATACAGGGTCTATAATCGGTGCTACGATACAGGGAGACAAACATCGTTCAAATGAACATTTTTAGCTTGCATTTGCTCAACCAGACCCAATTAGAACAAGTTTACAAAATGCCAAAAACGATGCTGTCAAGCAAACATGCCCTGTATTTCAAACTTGACGCTCGAGAAAAACACCCCACTAATTCCACAGGACACAGGAAGGATAGTGGGGTCTGATGATCGGTAGTAGAAGTATCAACCAGCATTCGAACAAGAATAAACAACTTCCTGTTGGTTGCCTTTTTCTTTTCTTGATTGATCGAATCAACTATAGCACTGACAATGAGCTAAAGTACAGCGTGTTTGTTCATCATCCACGATCCATCTAGTAGCAAACCCAAATAAAGCCGCTCCACCCTCATTAACACAGCGAAACATTAATTCCCGTACAGTACAGCTCAGACCTCTCAAACCGCCATCGGTGTGGGGGTACGTACAGCGGCGGCCACCAGCTACTGCTACTATGCATCATCAGCGGCGCGCCGAGTCCAGATCAGTGGCCTCCGTGGCGGTAGAGGAGCAGCGACCGGTACACGGCCGCCAGGTGGAGGAACACGATCACCAGGATGAGGAAGTCGTCGAAGAACCCAAACAGCCCCAGCACGCCTGCACATCCAGCAACACCCATCAAAATGCCGATTGACTGATGCATCAAACGTCAGCGTGGACATAAAAAGGGAGATTGACTCGCTTACTTTCAGGGAGGATGTCGACGGGGCTCAGGACGTAGACTCCGCTCAGGATCACCTACATAGTTCGAATCAGCAAGAGCGTCAGGTTCGTATTTACGTTCTGATCGGTCTCATGCCTCGCATCCATAGCACCGGTCACCAACGGAAGGTACGAAGATGAATGAAGTAACAAACAGTGTGACCTGTTTGGTTTACTTCCACCATCTCAGTAGTTTTCCAGTGTAATAGTGTTAACATGGTATAAACATAGTTTAATGGCCTACAACATTCGTACCATCAGAATCATCCTCGCCCTGAATACAAGTGGGAGGGTCCTCTGGGGATCCATTAGTTCTCTGAACAGCCTTCGTATGAAAAACGGTAGGTCTTGCAGCCTCTGAAAAAGACAATAATGAACTAGTGGTTACCCATAACCTATTATTTGTAAATGCTAGAGTTTGTCTTTGGATTACAAAATACAGTCAATTCATTTACAATACTAACATCTATTATGACAAGTATAAATCTTGAATACTTATAACTAAACAATTCACAATGTTCAAATCCGGCAACACCATCAGTGATGCTCTATAACTATTTCCCTTCCCTACAGTCATTAACATGGGAAGTTTTAGCCTATAAGAACATGGGAGACTTAACACATTTCCCCCTTGGCATTGCTGAAGTGCTATCAGGAATTTTGGCCAATCAAATATCAATTGTAATATTTATATCAGGAAAACAATTGTCGGTCTTCTTGTGGTGGCTGAAAATTTTAGATCATTTGGCTATATCTCTTGTGTACACTATGTATCTGAAATAAATGAAGCCAGCTTTTCATGGCAGAACAGAGTATAAACCTGAGTTAGGCTGCGTGGTGCTCCACCGAATATGTGATTGTAGTGCTGAATCTCTCCCAAAACACGCTGAAGCTGGGGATCATCATTCTGATCGTCTGATACATTAGCAGGTACCAGCAGATTTATAAGGCGGCGGCAAATGGGACACTTGCAAGGCTGTACAGCAGCTCCATGATTCCAAACACGGATGATGCACTCTCCTGCAAAATTTGGGAACTTAGAAGAACTAACTAAATCTTCAGTAATAGAACTATAGAAGATAATGCCCTACCCTACACAGGAATAAGATGGGTGAAGTACAGACAATGTGTGAATCAGCAACAAGATATTACAACATATTGTGTAGAGGGGAACCCGGAAGACAAATAATAACCTATGCAGCGGACATCTCCACTGTAACACACCATATGGTAATATCTACTCCCTCTGTTCACTTTTATAAGGCATTGTAGGCACTTTAGACAGCGTGCAAAACAGCTCAATTTGAGTTGTCTGAAACGACTTATAAAAGTGTACGGAGGGAGTACTATTACATTGATTATACACTTTAGGCAGACAAACTTGCTTATTCCTAGTGAACAAAATTAGCGCCACATTTCCTTTTTTTTTTTCGAACCGGGCTATACCCCTTTCCATTGCAAATGAACGGAAATACAGAGTTCAGAAACATGTCAGGAGCGCCACATTTCCTTAAAATGATAGTTAGTATCCTTCAACCAAGATACAAGGATGCATATGGAATTCCAGAAGTAATTCATCCTTTGTTTCAGGCGGAAACGATCTGAACTCAACATGAACACGCACATGTGATTTTGTTGCTTCGGCCCTGTGAGCGGACATTGGATGGGCCGAGACGATGCTTATATCGGCAATGAATGTGGGTTTTCTACAATGGCTGCACGAGGGGATGGTGTTCATCGCCTTCAGTACTTGCAGGAAACAATTTTAAACTCCAGATAATGAGAAGCAATCTTGAAATATGGCAGATATTTCTGTCGTGCACATTCTAGTAGACACTACCCTGTTATCAAACAGGTGGTGCACATAGATTCTAGTACCCACTACTGTCCTGCCATCCCGTTACACACTATATGAGTTCCATTATTTCACCCTAAGCAAACCAGAGCACCCTAAACCCTCATTTCGGATCGATTCGAGCAAGCATGTCCTAGACAAACTAGGAGAGAACAAGGGCAAGTTCTCGATCTGGGCGTACGGCTCCGCAGCTCGCCATTGATCTGAACAATCGAACGAATCTGACACTCGTCGGCAATTCCGAGCAATCCAGAGCCCCCCTTCCCCGCATCCGAAGGGAAGGAGCAGCAGCTTCCCGTGACCAGCCGAACGCTCACGCCTCTATACAATTTGTGGCAAAATTTCCGGGGAGGGAGGGGGAACAGTGGAGATGGATCGGGGGAGGAAAGGGGGGAGGGAGGGAGGGACGAACCGCAGAACCAGTGGGAGCAGTTGGCCTGGCAGGGGATCCGGAAGCGGTCGTGGCAGACGGAGCAGACGTCGTCCTCCGGCGGCACCGGCGACGCCGACGAGGAGGCGGCGGCGGCGGAGCTCATCCCCTTCCTTCCTTCCTTCCCTGTCGCTGTCGCCCTCGGAGACGCACGGGAAGGCACACGTCACACGCGTTTCTGTTTTCGTTTCCCTTTCACGGTCAAGTGAGTCGTCGGACGGAAACCGTTTTGCTCTGCTTTTTGCCGTCGTCGGCTCGACGCGCACGCCACGCGGTGCTACCCCGACAAGAAGCAACGAATGCCTTTTGTTAGCTTACTACATGGACCATGTGGTAATGCCTTTTTATACTTAACTAAACGCGAGATATGTATATGGCACGCCATATCTTTTTGCAAAACTGCTGAACGACCTCATCAACGTCCGTTTTGCATATAGCGGACACGATCCCGCCTGGCAGCCCCCTGATATCTCTCTCCCTCACCCACTCCAGCCGCGCCGCCAGGAAGGCTTCATGCCCTCCCTCACCCACTCCAACCGAGCACCCGCGCTTGCTTGGTATGCTTAGACTGCGCGATTCTCGCAACGTCTGACGGACAATTCTCCATGTCCCAAGGGAGGATTGTGTTCTCATTCACCCCCATATAAGTGTCTGACCATCAGGAAGGTAAGTTGAGTTCAGTTATTAGTCTGTGTCAGCGATTTGTGTACATAATTTCCTTGTTTAATCACACCATCATTGGATCGGAGCTTCTTCTTACTAGTTTGCTACAACATTACAGCCACGCATGGCTAGCTTCTGGTTCAGTCTGTTAAGTGTTTGACTGCCAAATGTTAATTGGATAATTGAAGGTATAGAAAGGGCTTTTTACGAGCGCTAAGGCCTTTGCATGTGTCAAAGAGAAATAATAACCAAGAATGTAAGATAATTGAACATTGTGTCAAAGAGAGATAATGGTCAAGAATGCAAGAGAGGAAATCACAGTGGCAGCATCCACTGAAGAATGTAAATACATACCATTTTTACTTCAGTGTATTAATGCAAGCCTCTTTGATCTGCTGAAGGTTAATCCTTTGTGCTAGCTTCTGTTTAGGGTGTTCCTGGTTTTCTGTGTGAATAGTGTTGTAAGCTCGAAGTTGGTAATTATAAGTAGCTATCTTCCTTGTAAAATGTACGGACTTCCATTTTTTGTTTGGTAATTTGCATAACCTCCTTTCAGTTGAGTCCTTTCCCTGATTCAATTGCTTATCAGCTTTAGAAAGGCTGGAGCTATTAAAACCGTAATGTTACTCATTTGAAATTGCGGCCTACTATTGACAATGATGAAAATGATTCAAGCAATGCGCAGGCACTGTGCAAGTCTGAAGTTACCGAGAGAGAAAACCTACGGTGGAGGACAATGTGTTGGCAGTTGACGTGAATGGTGTTGCCCCGAAAGATGGTAACCCCACAGCCGCAAGCTTGGTTGTCGCAAATGGCTGATGATTTTTTGTCTATTGAGTTGTGAGTAAGGTCACATGACAGTTTTTTGGGAGTTTTGGAGAAGGCTGGCACAGTTCAACTGTTGGAGGCAATCAGGGATGTGTTGGGTCTGTAGGTGATTTTGCAGAAAGTTTGATGGATATGGTTAGATTTCTCTTGAGATTTTCCTCTGCTTTATCTTTGAGTTGAGTTTGCTTGTTAGGAGATAGAGATCATCAGTTGTTGATCTGGGGTGGTGGTGTGCTGTCTTTTTTATCTTGTCGCCGTGGTTACAAAATGTATCTAGATGTGGTGATTTGTACTGGTTTTGCGAGAAGTAACTTGTGTGTTTGAGAGTTTGTCTCTCTTATGTTTGAGATGCATCTCATGTTTGCTTCAACAATCTTATCAGCGACTTTATAGATTGTAAGATAATCGGCCAGAACTATAGGTAAGACTTGTGTAAACAACATGGTAACTTACATATGCATCTGTGTAATATTATTTATCTGTATATCATGATAATTTACGCACTGCACACCTGATAACTTGCAACCCCATGGTAAATTTTACCGACTTTTGTTTCTAAAGAAAAACACGTCGCGCAAGGCCAGTAGAATCTAGACGGAAAAGCGTGAGTCGGGCGTGCGTGGCTGTTTCTATGGAGTCGTCTCCACCCTCAGGCTGGTCATGATGGTAGTATCATAGCCAGTATCATGCGTGTCAACCAGGCAATTTTGATGAGGTGTCATAACATTAAATGAAGAAAGAAAGGGTGGAGTATCATATCATGATAACGTATCATAATAAATGTTATGCTACTTTGTGTCATGCATGACAATAAATAAAGTACTATATAATACTAATATATGATACTATGCATTAGGGAGGTAGTATCATGCACTAATATCATGTGCATGATACTACTATATGATACTTCCCATTACAACCAGCCTCGTTCTCTGCCCCGCCGCTCCACGGCGGCGTGTTCAGCCGCTCCATTCGTGACTCCTCCATCGTAAGCCCGTACACGCACGCACACAGCGACGCAATGGTTGAATTGATTGATTATCGAGTGCATAGCGTACGTGCTTTTGGTTGTATGAGTCAACGGCCAAATGCATGCAGAGTAGTACATCGCGGCGTACGCAGGGGGTGGTGCAGGGCGAGCACGCAGCGCTGCAGGGGGCGCAGTGCATCTACGGCGTGGGGGAGGTGCGGATGTGCGCGTCAGAGTTCTACCTCGGCGAACAGACCATCGCCGCCACGAAGGGCCGCACCGAGGTGGGCGGCTTCGTGCTCTGGCAGGAGTGCTCCGGGCTGTGGTACTTCGGGGCTCATCATGGCCGGTCAAGAGATGAACGCATGTTGTGCCGCTCGGCCTTTGGCGGCGCGACGTCATCGGCACTCCACGTCGTTCAGGCTGCAAGTGGGACTCTCCGCGGGAGGCCCGCGTCCGCCCCACATCCGCCACATCGTACATGTGGAAGTCCCGCATCTGTCCGCATAGTTTTAGACGGGATAAGTAGGTTCCGTGGGTATCCCACATGACTGAAAATAAATGTTTCTTTCGCTAGTAACTGATCCATAGCACGTAACTTAATCAAAGAAGAAAGATCGACCAACACTCCTAGCTGGAGGTATCTATCGTACCTCGTGTCGATACTTGGGCTGCTCAGGCTAGTCATAGTGGGAGTAACTTAGTTAGTAACATAACACATCTCAAGACAAGTTTGCTTATGTGGCACCTAGTTAATGAGGAGAAAGGTGTTTGGAATAACATATTATGTTACCATCACATAGCGCTTCCCAAGAAATGTTGTGTCTATAAGCTAATAAATGCAACCATATATGATACGACTTCTATGACACTTAGCACTATGAAGGTAGTAACATAGACTAGTGTCATATGCATGACACTAGTCTAAGTTACTCCCCACTATGACCAGCCTCAGAGAGACCGGACCGTGGCGTCCTCCGGCACTTGCTTCCGCTTCACAGGCTTGGCATGCGATCTAGTCGGCAAGGCCTCCCTGACGGCGGCAGGGAGGTGGTGCGGTGCAGCTCCTCCATCTTGTGATTGTTCTCCTCCACCTGCCTCCACCGCTGCTCGTCATACGCGAGCACACGTGACATCGTAGACAAGGCCAGTTACATGAAGTCGGAGCTGATCCAGGCCTAGTTCTTTTGCCGATTCTGCCAGAATCTTAAGAATCAGGCCTTCCCTCAGCTTCTCCCAGAATTTTGAACTCATATTTCTTTTACAATTCTAACTAGTTAGGATGTAAACAACTAGGATTGTTAAAATTAACATAGAATCTGGGAATATTGCCCGGGTGTGGATGGATTCCATCAATGGGCTGCCCCCCTTTCGGGAACAATTCCCACATCTTTTCTCAACATGCACTGATCCTGAATGCACGGTGGATAGGGTGAGCCTTGTGGAAACTAGCATTTTCTTCAGACGAGGGCTTAGTGTTGAACTGTCTGAGCAATGGAAAACGATCTGAGCCATGGTCCGTGGTCTAACACTGACCAGTGATAGTGATTGGGTGTCTTGGGGGCTTAATCAAAATGGCAAATTCTCGACTAAATCAGTCTATAAATGGCTGGAGAGATCGATTAGTGGATGCCACTATAGATGGATCTGGAGAGCCAAGTTACCTCTCAAAATTAAAATCTTCCTTTGGCAAATGTCGCAGGATGCTATGCTTACTAGACAGGTCATGCGTAGTAGAAAATGGCCTGGTAACCCTTGTTGCTCCTTCTGCAACGAGGTTGAGAGTTCACAGCACCTGTTTTTCACCTGCCCTGTGGCGAAATGTCTGTGGAGATCCGTTGGGGTCATGCTGGGTACCGATAGATGTCCCAGTAGTTATTGGTAGTACTATGCGTGGTGCCATGTTTTTCTTTCTGGGGGACAGAAATTTTATACGGTGGGCCTTGAAGCTGCCTGCTGGGCTATCTGGCTGGCTCGAAATCGAGCCACTTTTGAGAAGAAAATGATCAAAACTCCTTTTGAGATTGTCTTTTCTATGTGTTCTTTCTTGCTTTATTGGACAGGTCTGCAGCAAGGAGATGATGCTAAAAAGCTACGTACAGGCGCAGAGCAGATCAGGGCGGGGGCTATGCAGATGATGAAGTTGTGCGAGGCTGCCAGGCAGCCAATCACCGGAGAGTGATCTGCTGGAGCTACACGCCGAAGTTTGAAGCCTTTTGTTCTTTGTTGCTTCGAATAGAATGCTATTTTGGTCTGGTGGTGTCAGTTTGGCCCTTGGAGGTCGGTTATGTAATAGCTAGTTAGACTTAAAGATATTGGTGTTGCTCAGGTTTTCGCCCCATGGCACTCGTCACGATGTCAGGCGAGTGTGGTGGGTTTCCTGGCAGTGCTTGAACTCGCTTTTTCCCTTTCCCTTCTTCTTGAACATGTTTCCGGAACTGTTGTATTTCCGTTCTATGCAATGGAAAGGGGTTAAAAGCCCAGTTAAAAAAAGGATTGTTAATAAATATGGGTTCAAGATTCTGGGAGAAGCTGGGTGGAGGGTCAATTCTCAAGATTCTGGGAGGATTGGCCAAAAGAACTGGGCCCCAGACGGCCGTCATAATGGCCCGATCAAGGGGCAAGCAGGCTGCCTCTGGCATCGTCCACTGCCTGGCGCACCTCCTGGTCGACTGCCCTCCTCCGCCGTAGGTGCTCGTTCGTGGCGACGCCGGCGGGTCGTGCCCTACACGTGCAAAGAGGAAGTGCAATCGCGGGATGTGATGGACTAGTGGTTGGAATTCGTCGGGGACACCTTGCTCATCTTGGTGTATTGCCCAAGCGGCGAGTTTGGACTGGCGATGGAGACGCCCGGCCAGATGATGAGGCAAAGAGACGCACTGCAGGTGTTCGGCAATATACCATGCCGGTGTACTGCCTAGCCCATCCATCCTCGTCTTTCCCGATGCCACCTAGGAAATCCGTGTTTGGATACGTTAAAAATGATCGGGACTGCAGAAGACAAGGTACAAACTTAAGGCTTCGTTTGACACGAGAGGTTTTGGGGGGTATCGAGTGGATTTTCCACGCGTGGCCCAGAACCCTCTACAATCCTCCTTGGCCCATTTGGCAGACGAGGTTGTTGGGGATCGTAGCAGAAATTCAAAATTTTCTACGCATCACCAAGATCAATCTATGGAGTAATCTAGCAACGAGGGGGAGGAGAGTGCATCTGCATACCCTTGTAGATCGCTAAGCGGAAGCGTTCAAGTGAACGGGGTTGATGGAGTCGTACTCGTCGTGATCCAAATCACCGATGATCCTAGTGCCGAACGGACGACACCTCCGTGTTCAACACACGTGCAACCCGGTGACGTCTCCTACGCCTTGATCCAGCAAGGGGAGAAGGAGAGGTTGGGAAAGACTCCATCCAGCAGCAGAACGACGGCGTGGTGGTGGTGGAGGAGCGTGGTACTCCAGCAGGGCTTCGCCAAGCACCGCAAGAGACGAGGAGGGAGAGGGGTAGGGCTGCGCCAACAGGGAGATTCAATCGCGTGTTGGGCTGCCCCTTTGCTCAAGTATATATAGGGGGAGGGGAGGGGCTGCGCCCCCACCTAGGGTTCCCTCCCTAGGGGTGGCGGCAGCCCCCAGATCCCATCTGGGAGGCGGCCAAGGGGGAGAGAGAGGGGGGCGCACCTAGGGTGGGCCTTAGGGCCCATCTACGCCTAGGGTTCGCCCCCTCTCCTCTTGAGGACGCCTTGGGCCTTGGTGGGAGGCGCCCCAGCCCACCTAGGGGCTGGTCCCTTCCCACTATTGGCCGATGTAAGCCTCCGGGGCTGGTGGCCCCACCTGGTGGACCCCCGGACCCCTCCGGTGGTCCCAGTACACTACCGGTGATGCCCGGAACATTTTCGGTGGCCAAAACCATACTTCCTATATATTAATCTTTACCTCCGGACCATTCCGGAACTCCTCGTGACGTTGGGGATCTCATCCGGGACTCTGAACAACATTCGGTAACCGTGTACATACTTTCCCTATAACCCTAGCGTCATCGAACCTTAAGTGTGTAGACCCTACGGGTTCGGGAGTCATGCAGACATGGCTGAGACAACTCTCCGGTCAATAACCAACAGCGGGATCTTGATACCCATGTTGGCTCCCACATGCTCCACGATGCTCTCATCGGATGAACCATGATGTCAAGGATTTAATCAATCCCGTATACAATTCCCTTTGTCTAGCGGTACGATACTTGCCCGAGATTCGATCGTCGGTATCCCGATACCTTGTTCAATCTCGTTACCGGCAAGTCTCTTTACTCGTTCTGTAACACATCATCCCGTGATCAACTCCTTGGTCACATTGTGCACATTATGATGTCCTACCGAGTGGGCCCAGAGATACCTCTCCGTTTACACGGAGTGACAAATCCCAGTCTCGATTCGTGCCAACCCAACAGACACTTTCGGAGATACCTGTAGTGTACCTTTATAGCCACCCAGTTACGTTGTGACGTTTGGCACACCCAAAGCACTCCTACGGTATCCGGGAGTTGCACAATCTCATGGTCTAAGGAAATGATACTTGACATTAGAAAAGCTTTAGCATACGAACTACACGATCTTTGTGCTAGGCTTAGGATTGGGTCTTGTCCATCACATCATTCTCCTAATGATGTGATCCCATTATCAACGACATCCAATGTCCATGGTCAGGAAATCGTAACCATCTATTGATCAACGAGCTAGTCAACTAGAGGCTTACTAGGGACATGGTGTTGTCTATGTATCCACACATGTATCTGAGTTTCCTATCAATACAATTCTAGCATGGATAATAAACGATTATCATGAACAAGGAAATATAATAATAACCAATTTATTATTGCCTCTACGGCATATTTCCAACAGTCTCCCACTTGCACTAGAGTCAATAATCTAGTTCACATCGCCATGTGATTAACACTCACAGGTCACATCGCCATGTGACCAACATCCAAGAGTCTACTAGACTCAATGATCTAGTTCACATCACTATGTGATAAACACTCAAAGAGTTCTGGGTTTGATCATGTTATGCTTGTGAGAGAGGTTGTAGTCAACGGGTCTTGCCATATTCAGATCCCTATGTATTTCGCAAAACTTTATATCATAGATGCTGCTACCACGTTCCACTTGGAGCTATTCCAAATTGTTGCTCCATTATACGTATTCGGTATCTCTACTCAGAGCTATCCGGATAGGTGTTAAGCTTGCATCGATGTAACTCTTTACGTCGAACTCTTTATCACCTCCATAACCGAGAAACATTTCCTTTTTCCTCTAAGGAAAATTTTGACCGCTATCTGGTGATCTACTCCTAGATCACCTTTGTACCCTCTTGCCAGACATGTGGCAAGGCACACATCAGGTGCGGTATTTTAGCATGGCATACTGTATAGAGCCTATGACAAAGGCATAGGGGACGACCTTCGTCCTTTCTCTTTCTTCTGCCGTGGTTTAAGCTTTGAGTCTTACTCAACCTCACACCTTACAACTCAGGTAAGAACCCCTTCTTTGACTGATCTATTTTGAACTCCTTCAAAAACATGTCAAGGTGTGCGTTCTTTGAAAGTATCATCAGGTGTTTTGATCTATCTCTATAGATCTTGATGCCCAATTTGTAAGCAGCTTTATCCAGGTCTTCCTTTGAAAAACACTCTTCAAACAACCGGTTATGCTTTCTAGAAATTCTACATCATTTTGGATCAACAATATGTCATCCACATATACTTATCAGAAATGTTGTAGTGCTCCCACTCACTTTCTTGTAAATACAAGTTTCTAGCAAACATTGTATAAACCTAAAAGCTTTGATCACTCCATCAAAACATATATTCCGATTCCGAGATTCCTGCTCTAGTCCATAGAAGGATTGCTGGAGCTAGCATACCTTTTAGCATTCTTAGGATCGTCAAAACCTTTTATTGTATCACATACAACTTTTCTTACGAAAACTGGTAAGAAAACTTGTTTTGACATCCATCTGTAAGATTTCATAATCGAAAAATATAGCTAATGCTAACATGATTCCGACGGACTTAAGCATCGCTACGGGTGAGAAATTCTCATCGTAGTCAACTCCTTGAACTTGTGAAAAGACTCTTTCCCACAAGTCGAGCTTCATAGACGGTAACATTGCCACCCACGCCCGTCTTCTTCTTAAAGACCTATTTATCTCAATGGCTTGCCGATCATCGGGCAAGTCCACCAAAGTCCATACTTTGTTCTGATATATGGATCCTATCTCGGATTTCATGGCTTCTAACCATTTGTCGGAATACGGGCCCACCATCGCTTCTCTATAGCTCGTAGGTTCATTGTTGTCTAACAACATGATATCTAAGACATGATTACCGTACCACTTAGGAGTAGTACATATCCTTGTCGACCTACGAGGTTCGATAGCAACTTGATCCGAAGCTTCATGATCACTATTATTAACTTCCTATTCAACAGACGTAGGCTCCACAGAAAACATCTTTCTGTGTTGCATCACTCTCTGGTTGAAATAAAGGTTCGACAACCTCATCAAGTTCTATCTTCCTCCCACTCAATTCTTTCGAGAGAAACTCCTTCTCGAGAAAGGACCCGTTCTTAGTGACAAACAATTTGCCCTCGGATCTAAGATAGAAGGTATACCCTACTGTCACCTTTGGGTATCCTATGAAGATGTGTTTGTCCGCTTTGGGTTCGAGCTTCTCTGGCTGAAGCCTTAAGCATCGCAGCCCCAAACATTAAGAAACGACAACTTTGGTTTCTTGCCAAACCAATGTTCATACGACGTCGTCTCAACGGACTTAGATGGTGTCCTATCTAAAGTGAATGCAGCTGTCTCTAATGCATAACCTCAAAATAATAGCGGTAGATTGGTAAGAGGCATCATAGATCGCACCATATCTCATAAGGTTCGATTATGACGTCCGGACACACCATTACCTTGTGGTGTTCCAGGTGGCTTCAACTGCGAAACAATTCCACAATGTCTTAAGTGATTGCCAAACTCAGAAAATCCCCTTTTGATCAGATCGTAGGAACATGATCTTCTTTGTTATGATGATTCTTAACTTCACTCTGAAATCGCTTGAACTTTTCAAACATTTCAGACTTGTGCTTCATTAGGTAGATATACCTATATCTACCCAAATCATCAGTGAAGATGAGAAAATAGCGATATCCACCGCACGCTTCAATTCTCATTGGATCACACGCATCAGCATGCATGATTTCCAACAAGTCACTTGCTCGTTTCATTGTACCTGAAAACGGGGTCTTAGTCATCCTGCCCATGAGGCATGGCTCGCATGTGTCAAGTGATTCAAAATCAAGTGACTCCAAACATCCATCGACATGGAGTTTCTTCATGCATCTTACGCCAATATGACCTAAGCGGCAGTGCCACGAGAAAGTGGTACTATCATTATTAACTCTACATCTTTTGGCGTGAACATGTGTATTACCACGACCGAGATTCAATGAACCATTCACATAGGGTGCATGACCATGAAAGGTATCATTCATGTAAACAAAATAACCATTATTCTCTAACTTAAATGAATGACTGTATTGCAATGAACATGATCTAATCATATTCATGCTCAACGTAGACACCTGATAATATTTATCTAGGTTCAATACTAATCCCGAAGGCAGATGGAGCGTGCGATGGTGATCTCATCAACTTTGGAAACACTTCCAACACACATCGTCACCTCGCCCTTAGCCAGTCTCCGTTTAGTCCGTAGCTTTTGCTTCAAGTCACCAATAATAGTAACTGAACCGGTATCCAATACCCAGGTGCTACCAGGAGTACTAGTGAGGTACACATTAATAACACGTATAAATTTTGTTGAAGTTGCCAGCCTTCTTATCTACCATGCATTTGGGGTAATTCCGCTACCAGTGGCCGTTCCCTTTACAATAGAAGCACTTAGTCTTGGGTTTGGGTTCAACGTTGGGTTCCTTCACTGGAGCGGCAACTGGTTTGCCATCCATGAAGTTTCCCTTCTAGCCCTTGCCCTTCTTGAAACCAGTGGTCTTATTAAACCATCAACACTTGATGCTCCTTCTTGATTTCTACCTTTTACGGTCTTAAGCACCGCGAACAGCTCCGAGATCAACTCCATCCCTTGCATGTCATAGTTCATCACGAAGATCTAGTAGCTTAGTGATAGTGGCTAGAGAACTCTATCAATCACTATCTTATCTGGAAGTTTAACTCCCACTTGATTTAAGTGATTGTAGCACCCAGACATTCTGAGCACATACTCACTAGCTGAGCAATTCTCCTTCATCTTGTTGGCAAAAGAACTTGTCAGAGGTCTCACACCTCTCAACACGGGCATGAGCCTGAAATCCCAATTTCAGCTCTTGGAACATCTCATATGTTCTGTGGCGTTCAAAACGTCATTGAAATCCCGATTCTAAGCCGTAAAGTATGGTGCACTAAACTATCAAGTAGTCATCAGGACGTGTCTGTCAGGTGTTCACAACATCCACATACGACGTTGTAGGGGTTTGCACATTGAGCGGTGCATCAAAGACGTAAGCCTTCTGTGTAGCAGTGAGGACACTCCTCGGACTACGGACCCACTCCGCATCATTGCTTACAATATCTTTCAACTTAATCTTTCTCTAGGAACGTATTGAAACAGGGATCTACAACGTGAGCTATTTATCTACAACATATTTGCAAAGACAATTTAGACTATGTTCATGATAATTGAGTTCATCTAATGAACTCCCACTCAGATAGACATCCCTCTAGTCATCTAAGTGAAACATGATCCGAGTCAACTAGGCCGTGTCCGATCATCACGTGAGACGGACTAGTCAACATTGGTGAACATCTTCATGTTGATCGTATCTTCTATACGACTCATGCTCGACCTTTCGGTCTTCCGTGTTCCGAGGCCATGTCTGTACATGCTAGGCTCGTCAAGTCAACCTAAGTGTTTTTGCTGTGTAAATCTGGCTTACACCCGTTGTATTCGAACGTTAGAATCTATCACACCCGATCATCACGTGGTGCTTCGAAACAACGAACCTTCGCAACGGTGCACAGTTAAGGGGAACACCTTTCTTGAAATTTTAGTGAGGGATCATCTTATTTATGAAGGAAATATGCCCTAGAGGCAATAATAAAGTTATTATTTATTTCCTTATATCATGATAAATGTTTATTATTCATGCTAGAATTGTATTAACCGGAAACATAATACATGTGTGAATACATAGACAAACAAAGTGTCACTAGTATGCCTCTACTTGACTAGCTCGTTAATCTAAGATGGTTATGTTTCCTAACCATGAACAATGAGTTGTTATTTGATTAACGGGATCACATCATTAAGTGAATGATCTGATTGACATGACCCATTCCATTAGCTTAGCACCCGATCGTTTAGTATGTTGCTATTGCTTTCTTCATGACTTATACATGTTCCTATAACTATGAGATTATGCAACTCCCGTTTGCCGGAGGAACACTTTGGGTGCTACCAAACGTCACAACGTAACTGGGTGATTATAAAGGAGTACTACAGGTGTCTCCAAAGGTACATGTTGGGTTGGCGTATTTCGAGATTAGGATTTGTCACTCCGATTGTCGGAGAGGTATCTCTGGGCCCTCTCGGTAATGCACATCACTTAAGCCTTGCAAGCATTGCAACTAATAAGTTAGTTGCGGGATGATGTATTACAGAACGAGTAAAGAGACTTGCCGGTAACGAGATTGAACTAGGTATTTGGAATACCGACGATCGAATCTCGGGCAAGTAACATACCGATGACAAAGGGAACGACGTATGCTGTTATGCGGTCTGACCGATAAAGATCTTCATAGAATATGTAGGAGCCAATATGGGAATCCAGGTCCCGCTATTGGTTATTGACCGGAGACGTGTCTCGGTCATGTCTACATTGTTCTCGAACCCGTAGGGTCCGCACGCTTAAGGTTACGATGACAGTTATATTATGAGTTTATGCATTTTGATGTACCGAAGGTTGTTCGGAGTCCCGGATGTGATCACGGACATGACGAGGAGTCTCGAAATGGTCGAGACATAAAGATTGATATATTGGAAGCCTATGTTTGGATATCGGAAGTGTTCCGGGTGAAATCGGGATTTTACCGGAGTACCGGGAGGTTACCGGAACCCCCCGGGAGCTATATGGGCCTTAGTGGGCTTTAGTGGAAAAGAGAAGGGGCAGCCCAAGATGGGCCGCGCGCCTCCCCCCTCCCCTAGTCCTATTAGGACAAGGAGAGGTGGTCGGCCCCCCCTCTCTCTTTTCCCCCTCCGCGAATCCTATTCCAACTAGGATTGGGGGGGGCGGGAATCCTACTCCCAGAGGGAGTAGGACTCTCCTGGCGTGCCCTATGTGGCCGGCCAGCCTTCCCCCCTTTTGGTCCTTTATATACTGAGGCAGAGGCACCCTAGAACACACAAGTTGATCCACGTGATCTATTCCTTAGCCGTGTGCGGCGCCCCCAGCCACCATAGTCCTCGATAATACTGTAGCGGAGTTTAGGTGAAGCCCTGCTGCTGTAGTGCATCAAGATCGTCACCACGCCGTCGTGCTGACGGAACTCTTCCCCGACACTTTGCTGGATCGGAGTACGGGGATCGTCATCGAGCTGAACGTGTGCTAGAACTCGGAGGTGCCGTAGTTTCGGTGCTTGATCGGTCGGATCGTGGAGACGTACGACTACATCAACCAAACGCTTCCGTTGTCGATCTACTAGGTATGTAGATCATACTCTCCCCTCTTGTTGCTATGCATCACATGATCTTGCGTGTGCGTAGGAATTTTTTTGAAATTACTACGAAACCCAACAATTTAAACTACCGTCGTTCTAAGCAAATAAGATGTAAAACATGATAAACATCACATGCAATCAAATAGTGACATGATATGGCCAATATCATTTTGCTCCTTTTGATCTCCATCTTTTGGGCTCCATGATCATCGTTTTCACCGGCATGACACCATGATCTCCATCATCATGATCTCCCTCATCGTGTCTTCTTGAAGTTGTCTCGTCATCTATTACTTCTACTACTATGGCTAACGCTTTAGCAATAAAGTAAAGTAATTACATGACGTTTATGTGGCCCTACCTGGTGGACCCCCGGACCCCTCCGGTGGTCCCGGTACACTACCGGTGATGCCCGGAACACTTCCGGTGGCCAAAACCATACTTCCTATATATTAATCTTTACCTCTGGACCATTCCGGAACTCCTCGTGACGTCGGGGATCTCATCCGGGACTCCGAACAACATTCGGTAACCGCGTACATACTTTCCCTATAACCCTAGCGTCATCGAACCTTAAGTGTGTAGACCCTACGGGTTCGGGAGTCATGCAGACATGGCTGAGACAACTCTCCGGTCAATAACCAACAGCGGGATCTGGATACCCATGTTGTCTCCCACATGCTCCACGATGCTCTCATCGGATGAACCATGATGGTAAGGATTTAATCAATCCCGTATACAATTCCCTTTGTCTAGCGGTACAATACTTGCCCGAGATTCGATCGTCGGTATCCCGATACCTTGTTCAATCTCGTTACCGGCAAGTCTATTTACTCGTTCTGTAACACATCATCCCGTGATCAACTCCTTGGTCACATTATGCACATTATGATGTCCTACCGAGTGGGCCCAGAGATACCTCTCCGTTTACACGGAGTGACAAATCCCAGTCTCGATTCGTGCCAACCCAACAGACACTTTCGGAGATACCTATAGTGTACCTTTATAGCCACCCAGTTACGTTGTGATGTTTGGCACACCCAAAGCACTCCTACGGTATCCGGGAGTTGCACAATCTCATGGTCTAAGGAAATGATACTTGACATTAGAAAAGCTTTAGCATACGAACTACACAATCTTTGTGCTAGGCTTAGGATTGGGTCTTGTCCATCATATCATTCTCCTAATGATGTGATCCCGTTATCAACGACATCCAATGTCCATGGTCAGGAAACCGTAACCATCTATTGATCAACGAGCTAGTCAACTAGAGGCTTACTAGGGACATGGTGTTGTCTATGTATCCACACATGTATCTGAGTTTCCTATCAATACAATTCTAGCATGGATAATAAACGATTATCATGAACAAGGAAATATAATAATAACCAATTTATTATTGCCTCTAGGGCATATTTCCAACAGAGGTTTCGCTGGCCCAATCCACCTGATTCCCCGTCGATCCGCCTCGACCCACACGGGTCAGAAGGCACGAGGAGGCCCTCGTGGAATTGGAGCCACGTGCAGAGCGAGCCTTCTCCTCGCGCCGCCGTCGGCAGCAGCCGTCCTTGCGGAGGGATGCGTTGCTGAAGGGGATGTGTGGCTGGAGAAGGATTTAAGCTTTCAGGAGGATTGGGTGAAAAAGGGGGATTCAGCAAATCCCCTTAAATCCCCTTCTCTCAATACCTCCACGATCCCTTCCTATCA
This sequence comes from Triticum urartu, assembly GCF_056163025.1. Lineage (NCBI taxonomy): Eukaryota > Viridiplantae > Streptophyta > Magnoliopsida > Poales > Poaceae > Triticum > Triticum urartu. The sequence continues at coordinate 593,121,307 of NC_141876.1, forward strand.
AACAAAGTCTAAGGGATTTAAATGTGAGGGTTCGTTTCTCACAAGGTCTCCAACTTCAAGGTTTTATTAATCAGACTTGGCTCCTGCTTTGTAAATTTAAAAGGTGTACATATGTTCAAAAATAAAAGGCTAAAAAAGGGTATAATCTTCTCCAAATCTTCATGATTAGAATATATCTTCAGCATAATAGTCTACAAAACTTTGTTGGAGACATGTGTGAAACTTGTTGATTGCACAGTGTTGTATGGGCCAGAAATATGAAACTTTATATACATTGTACAATTTTAAAATATACATTGAACATTTTGTGATATACGTTGAAGAAATTATTTTTCTATTTACATTTTCTTTTTCTTCTCTTCTTTTGTGTATTATACAGTTTACCATGTTTTAAAAATTATTCATTGAATATTTAAGAAACTGTTCACCATATATTCAAGAAAAAGTTCACCGTATATTAATAAAATGTTCAATGTACTTAAATTTTCTTTCATTGTGTTTTTAAAAATTGTTCGGCGTATATAAAAAAAGTGTTCAACCTGTATTTAATTTTGTTTCAATGTATATCAGAAAAATGTTCAATGTATAATTTAAAGTTGTTCAGTGTATATAAAAAATTCTTTCAATTTTTGTTCACTTTTCCGGGTTTCAAGGTTTTGTTTGAATTTTGAATTTTCTTTCACATTTTCAAACATTATAACATTTTGTAATAAAATTTGTTGACAATTTTGAAAAGAAACGTTGATTTTTTTAAAAAGAAACAGATCTACTACTGTAGAAAATACTTAAAGAGTAGCGCTTGGTTTTAGGAAGCGACAGTTTCCAGCTCTGATTTGTAGCCCGAGGTCGGGAGTTCGACCTCCCGTGCCCCTTTTTAATTTTCGAGAAGTTTTACATTCGGTGCCTGTGAATGGGCCGGTCCGTTTGCAAGATCTAGCTTCTACGCGTGCTCCTGTTTAATGATAAGAAAGAGATAGACATAAAGTGGAAATAAAGTTATGAATTTATAGCCGGCTCTTGATGACATGACATGCCTATATAACCAGCAGCTAACTATATTATTAACCATGCTTTAAGGGCAACTCCAACACACAACCTCGAATAGTCGCCTGCATTCGTTCGGTGCTAAACGGACACAAATTACAACCAACATGCAGGAGCATACGAACAAACGTCTGTTTTTTGCTCGTCGTCGACACATTTCTGGTCGAAATTTAGGCCGCGTTTGCGTCAAAATGGACAAGACGGAGACGGGCGGGACGCCGCCCTTGTCCTCCCCTGGTCCGTCCATTGGGGACACAACTCTCCTATTTCCCCCATCATTCCCAAAAACTCCATTTTGGACTAGAGTTCATACAACCTTTCATGAACGGAGAAAGTTTCTGCCCTACAAGTTTGCGGGCACCCGTGGCATCAACTCAATCCAAAAGAGATGGGAGTTTATTCAGCAAGAATTCAACAAGTTTTGTGCCGCACTTGAGAGCGTTGAAGCTCGTCCTGTGAGTGGTCTAGGCATGGGCGACTTGGTATGACCTCTTCCTCTTTCATTGCAATGTCATGTTCATGTTTGTTGCATCTTGTGTCTTGGCTATTACATTTGTGGCCTTCTTTTTTATTGTGTAGGCATTTCAATCTTTGGAAGCCTTCAAGGCCCGACATAAGAACAAGTCATTCACTCTTACTCACTGTTAGACACTCATCAAAAATTGCTCCGAGTTCAAAGATCAATATGCCGCTCTAAAGAAGAAAGGAAGGCCGGCGACCGTGGCTGGGGACGGAGATGGGTGAAGAGGCCGAGGGGCAAAACTAACTTAAAGATCGACGAGAAGCGTGATGCGGCCTCTTTCACCTTGCAAGAAACTTTGCACGACATGATGACTCAAAAGGAAGTGAGGGGCGAGAGGAAGCATTAAGAAAAAGAGGAGCAAATGAAGATATGCTAGGAGCTCCAAACGAAGAAGCTTGACGTGGAGGAGACCGTCAAGAGAAGGAAACTCGACATGGAGGAGGCCGTCAAGAGAAGGAAACTCGACATGAAGGAGGCCGTCCAAAGTCCAAACGAAGAAGCTCGCAATTGAGGCCATCAATGCCGACACCAAAGCAAAAAGAGGTGGCTAGCAATCATGACCGTATACTTGACCAACATGTCCCTGGAGAGAAGTTGGTCCGAGAAACGGCAAAAGGAGATGTTCGACCACTACAACATGAACTAGGAAGGCCTCGGCCATGGACTATGGCCATTCTTTTTGAAGGTTGGCAAGTGTGTCGGCCCGTTGGCTTTGTTGCAGACGAGAAAACTTGAGGGTTGTTCTTTTTGAAGGCTGGCAAGTGTGACAACCGCTGACTTTGTTGCAGACATGAAAACTCGGGGGTTGATCATTTTGTAGGCATAAACTATAGTCGCTGGCATGAACTATGATCACGGTGTCAAAATTTGAGTTTTCTATTCTTTGTAAAAAAAGAAACATCAGACGGTTGAACGAAATGCGCCCAATCGTTAGACGCACATCAAGCACAAACATAAAAAAAGCCGGATACCGTTTCTTTATTCAATCGAAATGGACAAAAATCTGACAAAACTGATGTCCGTTCGGGGGTTGTGGCCTAAAAGAAGCTGGCGGTCCATCAAAGCTCATATGCGCCAGCGGTCGCCGCAACCAAATCCTCGGGCCATTATCTAAAAATAAATAAATAAAATCCTCGTCTCCTTTTTCTCAGAAAAGGAAAACAAAAACAAATCCTCGTCTCCTTCCTCCTCTATGCCCAGGTCTGACGTGTTTCTCCAAGAGGCCCTAGGTACCGTGGCCGCCGCCGTCTCCACCCGCACACAATCCCGGCTCGCCGCACGTTCACCCCCCCGACAGCCGACCTCGCCTGCCTCCCGCCACCGGTGCCCCGCCTTCAAGGGTCTCCAGGCCAATTCGACTCTGTTCACGGCGGCAGAGCCGAGTGTTCCGGCGGCGGGCGGAGCCCGGGGTCCGTCAAGCTCGTAGATACGGGATTGGGAGCACCACTTGACCAGACAGGCCTCCGTTCGGCTCGGCCCTCGGAACCCAAACCCCGACGCCCGTCGCCGATGACGCCGACGCCGGCGCGCGCCTCCGCGGCCGCGGCCCACGCCCTGCTGCGCAGAACGAGGTGCGCGCGAGTGCTCTCTCTGCCCCCCTCCCTCCATCCGCGATTTGTTCTGCTCCGGCTCATCCATTCGTCTTTCTTCACCTTCCCCCCCCAAACCGCAGATGCTTCGCCGCGGCGAATCAGATCCGGACGGCCTCGAGGGCCTTCTCCAGCGCGCCGGCGGGAGCTTCCGAGCCGCAGGTACATTTCCTGTCCGCAAATCGCATGTGCAGTGGCCCATAGAGTTTAGAGAATTGCGAGATTGATTGAGGTTTACTCTGTCCGTGAACATTTAGGGCCCAGAGAAAGTTGCCGGAGATGACGAGCTTGATGTTGCTATCGTCGGTGGAGGCATGGTGGGCCTGGCTGTTGCTTGTGCACTCTGTAGGTATTGCTGCCTTGGTGTACCTCTGTTCCTTGCTTCCAATTGTTCATGAGCTCAGCTTCGTGTTGCTCTTAGTCTGAGAATCGATCCTTATAATCTGATAATTAGCTATTAAAGGAATGCTGACACCATTGGATTAAAGTTCTCCCTGCCATTTTACTAGTTCCATGTCAATTACTGCAAATGCTATCAGTAGTGCAGGATAGTCTGGTGGCTGTACGAAAACATCATGTGTATGAATTTGACAATCCTATGCTGTGGTTGTTTTAGACTGGAAACACCTATTCTGTATATAATCTTGGGTTTACGCTTATTTATCCTTACATGCAGCCAATATGCCATTGACCAAACACCTGCGAGTTGCCGTCATCGATAGCAATCCTGCATTGAAGTCAATGAATTATCTCAAGAAAGATGGTATACCTGATTCAAGGGTCAGCACTGTTACTCCTGCAACCATTTCCTTCTTCAGAGGTAAGGTTGTAATAAACATAAAATCGATATGTCATTGCTTTGTTACAAGCCAGAATTTGGCGAATGTTGGCAGTGTATCAATATCTGGAACTAAAGGGTGCTTAGTATGTTTTGGTGATAATTCAGAAAGGTCGATCCCTTTTGTTGGTTTTGACAGTTGTTTAAACAAGACATGCTACTAGCTTTTAAATTGATCTGAAGAACCCATCTGTGCTTACATAGGATTGTTCCTATAACCTCAAAGTGCTTCACTCATAACCTACTGCTTTGCGATGTTAGCTAAGTAACTGATATGTGCCTAGCACCTGTCATCACACAATATCCAGCTGAGCTGCATTTCTTGTTTAGTGTAGTGATAACCTGGAACTTCATGTCAAATAGGCACAATCACGGATGGTGCTGCCAACTCTGCTGATCTATATATACCCATTGTTCCTTTTTTGCCACTGGTTGTGCCTAATCATAAATTTGATTAAATGTGTAAAACTATTTTTGCTTATTGAGGATGAAAAGTGGAATGCTTGACAACGCGTAGTTTCAGAAGTACAACATCTTAAAACATTCCTTATTATGTGTTTGTAGCTACTTCATTTTATTTAGTAGCTATAGTATTGTATAGTTTGACATATATTTCATACTTGTATTATGCCATGTGACAGATATTGGTGCATGGGAGCATATTCTACAGCAGAGACATGCTTTCTTTGGTAAAATGCAGGTGATGACATACAATTTTCATCATATGGATGGTGATTACCTTTCTGTGCTCACCTGCTTTCTACCACTACATCTATTCCTACACTAGATATAATAATTTATATATGTTGGTGTTCCTATGATTGATAGATTGTCAAATCAAACTAAAATGACATTTCATGATTCATCTGTCTGCTTATTTCCTATTTTCTTCTGTTCCAGGGGAAAAATAATTATGGGTTAACATGTAATCAAGTTTGTTAATAAAGCATAGAAAACATAAATACCTTGGCAGTTTAATGGGCAATAGAATTTTTGTGGGCCTTTTGAGCTTGGGCTGGCTGTAAAGTATGCATGCCTGTCATGTTGTTTTTAATATATGGATGATTCTATATAGAGGACGAGTACATCTAGTTCTATCATATCAGTTCCCTATACATGAAAAACTGGTAGCATAGCCAAAGATTATCCACTACAGATGCAGTATCCTGTAGATATATTATGCGTTGTTTGAAAGCTGACCAGTGACCAGTTGTATTCAATATTGTGACCTGAACTCTTAAGCAGATTTTTCTGTCATCTTTGTATAAGAATCATATTTGGCCTCCCTTACGTGTCTTCTGACATCATGGGATTAAATATGTTTTGGTAACTGAACTCATGTTATGTTTCTGATATTAATATATTTTCCGCACAATCCTAATAAACTTTAAATTTCCAGTGCTGAAGCTTGGGAGGGGAATTCAGAATTATGCTAGGCAGCCTTTACATTGCATAGTAGCTGTAACTCCGTGAATGGATATGTCGATATTATCATTTACAAACACCATAAATAAATGGTATAAGTGCTATATAACGTATGAGAGGGACAAACGTTGACTTGCTGTTCTAGGTTAGTTTTAGCTGTCAACGTTGTTTATCAATCTGATTATTGTGTGTGCTCTATTGAACCTATGTGATAAGCATTATTATTTTTATCTCCGATCTGCCTTATCTTATTGTACCCTTAGTTCCATGTTGCTCATTGAGGAAAAACTACCGAGTCTCCATTCAAGTACATGGTTTCTTGCAAGATCTGGTCTGACTAACTTTATTTAGGACATTCTTTTAAAACATGATAAGCAAAGAAGGTTTCACTAAATATGGCAGATGCTCATGCAGTAACCCTGCCCTCATAGAACATGGCAATAAATTGTCATGCTTACAAGCATGTAAGCATGTCCTTAGAGCATCCTGGGGAATTTTTGCAAGTTCATTGTAGTGACTTGCAGCACTGCTACTTTATTTTATTGACTACCTGAGGTGTTATGTTAGATTTGTAGCATATAGTCTCATTAAACTAGTTTATTTCTGTCCTGATATGTTGAAATGATTGGTGAAGTACTGGCTTATATCCAATCTTAGGGTACAGCTTAACTCTCTATGGTCCATAACATGGCTGTTTCATGGCACATGTTTAAATATGGGGAGATTTCGACTTAGTTTGTTTCTTTACTAAATAGACTGAATATGGTGCAAACCTCAGTGCCAACTTGATTTCTGCAATCGATGGTCCATGTATAAAAATATGTTGATTAACTTCATCATGTGATTGATAAGACTCAGAACAAGTCATTGATGCTTCTCTATTGAATCCATTTGATTCATTTGTCCCAGTGAACCAAATTGAATGAACTATTGAATCGATCACAATAAAATGGTGAAATGGAACATGCACAAATGCTTCACACTTTCAAAGTTTTCCCACTCAATTTCCGAATGGAACATAAATACATTGACATAATGGTATACCTTATTCGGCCCCTGTTTTACCTAGCTCATTTCATTTAAATTTTGGATATTACTTGAAGCTTAACTATGATTGGATGGTACATATTGTATGCCTTATTTCGTGCATATTAGGCCATTATTATGTGATCTTTTCATGGCAACTGTTCAGCCATATGTATATGCATTAGCATGCCTCCTTTACCTTTGGTCTTGTCCTCTTTTATTTGTGGCGCTTGCAAACAATGACAGCAACAGTTTCTTCATTCTTATTTGTTGCACTTGCACACAACAAGAGCAACTGTTTCTTCCAACTTATTTGCTACACCTGCACACAACAAGACCAGCAGTTTCTTGCTTTAGATAGTGGGTGTTCAACATAAGCATTGATTGCAATTTAACACATTTTCGCTGGCAGGTGTGGGATTACACTGGACTGGGATACACAAGGTACAACGCAAGAGATGTGTCCAAAGAATATCTTGGGTATGTTTGAATGGGAGCTGCTGTAAACTTGTAATTGTCTGATAAACTTTTTTTCCCACTGGTTCATTGATAACCTTTTGCTTTGTTTTTCCGTTATTTAGATGTGTGGTGGAGAACAAGGTGCTTTGCAACTCACTTCTGTTACGCTTACAGGTCTGTATCTTTCAATAAACTTTCAATGATTTTGATCCGTATCTAGATGTTTAGACTGATGTTGAACTTGTCTAATAAGACCTCACTCCATACAAATGGTTTTCCTAGTTTATAAACTTGTTGAATACAGTACAGCCTTACAGCCCACACATTCTAGAGAGCAAAGTAAATGTTATACAAGAGACCTTTGTCATAAAAAACAGATTACTTGCTTTTATGGCACCTATCCCATATATTAGATTTTTATTAGCTGTACACGATGATTAGTTACCGACAACATATTTCGTTAGAATTGTTGGTCATGAAGCACAGTTCAATTTTGTGTGTGACATTAGTAGTCCTCATAAGGTAATCTCAAATATCCTAAAAATATCAAAGAACAGAACACACGGAAATTAATGGCTGGGTGGTTTCCAGCTAGATGTTGCACTTATATTGTTATCTGACTTTTTTTCCCATTGAAGTAGTCACATTAAATTGCTACTTAAGATGTTTCCCTTGCCAGGAGCAAAAGGAAGACATTGGAAAGATGGTCTACCCTACCCGATTGGTGTCTCTTGCTTTCCCATCAAAGAGCAGAAACGTAGGAGTAGCAGGACTGAAGCCACCATCAACTGAGGCAGAGGAACTATGCCGTAGTAATTTGGTTAAACTTGACCTAAGTGATGGACAGACTTTATATTCAAAGTTGGTGGTAAGTTCCTATATATGATTCTCCATTCATTCAAACTTTTGTATCTCTTTATTGCCTTCAGTCACTTATTTTAAATTATGGTCACAGGTAGGAGCAGATGGTTCCAAATCCAATGTAAGGCAGATTGCGGGCATAAAAACAACTGGTTGGAGTTATCCTCAGAGTGCGATTATCTGTACAGTAGAGCATACTGCAGCGAATGACTGTGCATGGCAGAGGTTTCTCCCTTCTGGTCCGATTGCCCTGCTTCCAATAGGCGACAACTTCAGCAATATAGTATGGACAATGAGCCCAGAGGAGGCATCACGGCATAAGTCAATGAGCTCTGAAGATTTTGTGATGTCAGTGAACCGTGCATTGGATTTTGGTTATGGACCGCATCCCAACTCTAGTAGTCTTGACCATTACGTGGAAAGGTTGTTTTCTGACTTTGGAGGTACTGCAGCGTCTACGAAAGAATGCTTTGAAGTACCACCAAGGGCAATTGGGCTGATCTCAGAGAGAATGGCATTTCCATTGTCACTGATGCATTCCCATGATTATGTTTCAAAAAGGCTAGCCTTAGTTGGTGATGCTGCTCATACAGTGCACCCCTTGGCCGGTCAAGGTGTCAATTTGGGTTTTGGAGATGCAGCTGCCTTAGCAAAAGTTATTTCTGAAGGAGTTTCTGTTGGTGCTGATATTGGGGATGTAAGTACCTAATATTGCTGTGTTTTGGTTAGATTTATGCAGATACTACTGTATCTAGCTCCTATGAGTAACTCTTAATACTATGAGCTGGTCATTCGGCAAGCTAATCTTTCTTACTTTAACTCCTGGTTTCTTTATTTGGATCATTGTTTGTCATCATCTTGCATATGCTGGTTACTCTAGTATAAAACAACATGTTCATCATGGACAGCAAACTAACCAAACCTTTTCCCATTTGCCAGCTATCTTTGCTGAATCGGTATGAGACTGACCGCAAGGCTGCCAATATTGCGATGGCGGCAGTTCTAGATGGCTTCCAGAAGATGTACTCTGTCGATTTCGGACCCCTCAATGTTCTAAGAGCCGCTGCATTCCATGGTGCCCAGTACATATCACCACTGAAGAAGAACATAATATCTTACGCAATGGGCGACAGCAAATCGCCTCTGTTTTCATAAGCAGTGCTGTACCAAAATGTGTTAGTTCTAAACTTGTTGGCTCTTGGCTGTCATGGCAGCACTGTACCAAAATGCGTTAGTTCTAAGCTAGCTAGTACTATATCCCACCTGAGAAACTAGTTGGATAAAATGGAACAAGTACTCTATCTCAAAATGTAAGACATTATTTTGACACCATCATAGTGTCAAAAAACGTCTTACATCTTGAGACGGAGGGGGTAGTTAATAGTAGTAAATAAGATTATATTTCCTGGATTTGTTTTCATGTGTGTAAGGCTTGTTCAGTACGTACTTTGCTTGCCATGGAAGATTAGTTTATTTTTTGTTGGCACATTTTTTATCTGGGAGGTTATATATGCAGAATGCAGACCTTTTTTTTGGCGGGGAGAATGCAGACCATTATACACGCAGGGTTGAGGCTATATGTTTTTCATTTCTCAGCGTGCTATCTGTTGTTTAGAGCGCTATATTTTGCAGCACATTATCTATGTGCACATTAGCATTTGTTATCTTCTTAACCCGCGCGGCTCATATGGTTTCGGTGTTGTACTGTTGTGGTGTCTGTCTTTCAGATTCGACGTGGATAGTGGTATATGGTTCGGAAGAACAGAGATGATGCACATCATAGGGGAAATAGAGTAGGTTCCTTAGGATTTTGATATCTTCACTTGCACGGTTCATGTGATTTTTGTTTCGGCTTCGGATTCGGTCTGCAGTGTATAGCCGGGTTGCTTTCTCGCATGGGCAACAGTCATTGCTAAACTTCTGTCCGACCTTTGCTTCATGTTTTGCAACATGTAAACTCTAGCAGCCTTCCCCATGACTAGGTGATTGAACATCTTCTAAAAAAAAAGGTGATTGAACATCTTACAGCCCCCTCATAAAATTCTGTATGAACTCGCATGTAGCAAACGGACTCTGGAATTTGTCCTCGCATAGCACATCTCTCTTGGCCTTCCAGATTGCCCACAAACTTTTGCCAAACGCCACGTGAACACCTTAACTTTGGCCGGAATATTGTGCTTCCACATCTTGATCCATGCTTTCACTTCCTTCTCCGGATTAGAATCCTCCGGTCTTTCATCTAGCCAAGCATCTCTTCTATTTTTAGTGTGGATCAGCATGCGATAAGCTGAACGAACTGAAACCTCCCCCAATTTATGTCGGTTTGCATGAATTTCGTCCCGTCTATTCAAACTTTGTTTGAATTGTATGCGGATAGCGTTGGATGAGTGTCTCTCGCATCCGTGTCGGTGGACTGGTTCCCCCGTTTGTGGATGGATGCGGGAGGAAATTCGAGGGTCAGCGTTGGAGATGTTGTAATCACCATGTGGTTTTTCCGGACGTCTCCAACATCATGTAAATACTTGAATTCTTCATTTCTTCTTATGAGTAGGCAACACTCATGCCAGATTGACCCTAAAAAAGTTGGTAATTGATACTCCCTTTGTTCATAAATATGGACGCATTTTAGTGTGCTTGTTCACTCATTTTAATTCATATGTAGTCCATATTGAAATATCCAAAGCATCTTATATTTATGAACGAAGGTAGTAATATCGTCCACCACCATGTGATTCATGTGGTAAGCAATCCAACTATTCCAAAAATAGTAATATCGTCCATGGTTATGCCCAAAAGGAAAAAAACATGGAAAAGACAAAAGATACTTTTTAATGTTTTATCAGGATATTTTAAATGCCTAAAATTGAGAAATACTCTGTTGGAACCATGGGAATGCTCACTCACAAAAAATAAGGAACCATGGGAATGCATGGTTCAAACTAAAAACATTTCACTTTTTATATTTCATGTCTTAGTTATTTCATTATTCAATAACTTTTATAGGGCACACTCATTTTTCTAAATTTCATGTTTCTTCTAAGTTTGCACTTTTTAATGTAAGTTTTGATTAAAAATGTATCTAAAAATACAATTTCTGTGGCTAGTAAATTCAATTTGCCATGTAGTTTTTGGATTTTCAATGTTTTTCCTACTTACTTTAGTATTCGGATAAACTTCGTCCCCGCCCTCCCATTTCCCTGATTATTTTGCACCACGAGCGTGAAACTACACATCATTAATCCATCGACAACACTGCTGAGGATAATTTCGTTGGATCGACGCCTCCCAGCAACGTGCCGCACAAGATTACTTTGGCAGTGAGACATCATCACAGGTCACCAGATGGACACAAGACAGGAGTATAACCCAGCTTAACCCTTTGCCATGGGCAATAGCCCTACTTCTGCTTATATTAGATTGATCTCCAAATAGGGTACAATAGATCTTCATCCTCCTCCGTGTTGGTGTTGCCGGACTCGAAAGCCATCGACAAAAACCACTTTCAGCTAGGCAAAGGACAAAGTAAGAAATTTTGACACCATGAGAGACCAATAGTTTTTGGTAATGGGTTGTGGGTAAATATTTTGACAATGGGAGAAGCAAACATGGTGGTTTTCGTATTCTCTATGTTTTAGGTTGCTCACCTCATTTGCCACGTGGTGTCCTTTTCCTATTCTCTACCATTTGGCAAGTTCCGCTTGTCAGTTTTATTATAGTGAAAACCCTTAGAGTTATCATAGGCAGAAAAAACACAACTACATGCATGCGCGCACCTCCCTAAGCGGGTTCCCTATCTCTAGTCCTATAACATCTCACTATATGGTACTCCCTCTGTAAACTAATATAATAGTGATCTAAACGCTCTTATATTAGTTTATGGAGGGAGTAGCTACTTCCTTCTTTTTTAAATATACTCATTTTAAAAACTCACTACATATACACGTTTTTTCGTTTAACAACTCCATGTGATACGAACACAATCCTTCCAAATGTTAATGAAACGTGTATATATATGAGTGCTAGCAGTTCTACTTCAGCCGTACGTACGTAGGACGTGCTGTCTCATGCATGCATGGATTAATTGCAGCACCCTCTTTTGGCATCCTTCATATTTTGTGACATTGTGTACAATTTGTCGTGGAGCTGCTGCATGGTCATATTTTTTGCATCATGTCTGCTATGTAAGATGGCTAGGTTTTAGAGAGAGAGAGAGAGAGAGAGAGAGAGAGAGAGAGAGAAAGAGATCCTGGTTGATCGCCGTATGTACTATGATCGAGCTCTCTTACTTTATGACCTCGTGATTGAAAGGAGACGGAATTTGATCGGCCATTTTGCCATGGTTTTCGGTATGTTATTTCTTTGGTACGTCACATCATATTGTTTCTCGGGCCTGTGTTGGGTGCAGGCCGTGCGTGTGCCCCCCCCTCCCCCCCCCCCCCCCCCCCCCCCCCCCCCCCACACACACACACACATTTTGGTGCTCGCGTATGTAGTACTTAGTACTTAGGCTGAAGGTCTAGGGTTTCAAGCATGCACATGTGTCTGAAGCATGCATACAAGGAAAAGGAGAAAATGCCGAAACCAACACATATATGTTATCGGTGGGTGATAGGTCTTATTTTGTAAAATGTTTCAACACATGAATGCCTAATCCAGACAACTTTCTAGAAGTGGACATCACTTAGATATTAAGATGTTGATTTTTTTTGTTCCAACCACATGTTCTAATTCATACTTCCATAAAAAAGGTTAAACTAAAAGTTATGATATGCTATTGGAATGAATATAAAAAAAACTACACGAGAAGATGGTATTTGAACCACATGGGTTCTTCAACAACCATATAGAACAGAACACCATACACGAGTCAGCTGTCGATACACTTGGTTTGGTTCCCCACCTCTTTCTGCCGGGGGCAAACCCATGAGCCCCCTTCCACTGGAGTCATGCTTTGGCGACAGACGGGATGAGAGTGATCCATCTCGAGTGTGTAGGTAGGTTAGGGTTTTAATTAATGGCGGTGTTGATCCATCTCTAGGATGTACATAATTCAGGTCCATGCCACCTTTTAGTTCTTCCCAAGTGCTAGTTGAGACAAATTGATTTAACACATTATTAATTACAGTAGGTTAGGGTTTCAATTAATGGCAGTGTTGATCCATCTCTAGCATGTACATAATTCAGGTCCATGCCACCTTTTAGGTCTTCCCAAGACCTAGTTGAGACAAATTGATTTAACACATTATTAATTACAGTACATTTGTTCTTCGTAATCGTCATGATCGAGCTCTCTTACTTCATGGGTTGGATCATTGACTGATCAGCTGGGATGGATCATCGGCTGGTATGGTTGCAGTGTTTGGTTGTTCGCGGTACGTATGATCGAGCTCTCTTACTTTATGATGTCGTGATTGAAAGGTGGTGTAAATTGATTAACCTTTTTGTCATGGTTCGGTACGCTATTTCCTTGTATGCATGTAAATTGATTAACGTTTTTTTCAGTACTGGTTTTTTTGCATGTAAGGCAGAAGGGAAGTGTACACACACACACACACACACACACATATAGTGTTACTATTCATCACCCAGGGTGCAGAATAAGTTATTCTTCACCCGAGGTAATCTTACGATCATTTTATAATTAAATTACGTTTGGAATTCAAATAGTTACCTTTCTATTGATTCACTACGTAAAATTTGACATAAGAAAATTAAAATATAGGTCATAAGACAAGAAAATTTGCAGTTTATGTGTATTTTAGACTATATTTTTACGTTTGTAATTTTACATAACATAACATATTTTTTACGGCGATTATATATTTTCTTACGGTCTCTTTTTGCGTCGGAAATAAGACAAAACTTACGGAATGTAAAATTACGATGCATTGATGATAAAAGAGAAGGGGGTGAAGAATAACTATTCCTCACCCAGGGTGACGAATAGCGCGACCCTATGTATATATATGGGTGCACACGTACGGATAGGGTGAAGGTTTAGGGTTTGAAGCAATACACGTACGTATGGGAGGGGGAGTGATGAGCGATCCTTCTCTAGTGTGTAGGTAGGTTAGGGTTTTAATTAATGTTGGTGTTGATCTCCCTCTCTAGCTAGCTAGCTAGTGTGCAGATAATCCGGATCCATGCCACATTTTAGCTCTTCGAATGTGCTAGTTGGGACAAATTGATTTAGCACATTATTAACTAGTGTAGATCGAGTACATTTGTTCTTCTAAGTGAGAGCCAGGATGGATCATGCATCAGGTGGTACACTTTGCTGAGCCTGAGCTTGGTTGCTCCTGTGGACTGGATGCCAGCTCATGAGTCAAACCGGCCAGACCAATCAGGGCGAGCAGAACACGTAGCTAGATCGCCGGCCCTGGCCTATTGGATCCATCGGTCGACCGTCGTGCACGCGTGCCTGCACCGGGTGGAACCCAACCGACCTAACCGCCGCGGCGCTCAAAGGAAACCCAACCCCCTCGCTCGCATTGCTCTCTTCCCCTCTCTTCCCCCACACACGACACAACCAACCAAAGCCCGGCCCCCTCTTCGCTTCCCCACCCTAGCCACCGCCAGCCCGCCCGCAGCCATGACGGCGTGGACCCGGGTCGTCACCGGCGCCGCGCGCCTCGGTGCCGCATCCGCTCTCGCGCTCCGCGCCGCCGCCACCCGCGCCTCCGCCCTGCTCCGCCCCGCCGCCGACTCCATCCGCGCCGGGTCGCCTCGCTGGAGAGCGGCCGTGCGCCCCGCGATCGACGAGCTCCTGCAGCGGCCCGGGGACCTCCTCCGCCGGACCCGCCCCACCCTCTCCGACCTCGTCGCCGTCATCCGCGACCGCCGCGCGCCCCTTCGACTCCGACCGCGTGGGACCGAGGGAGCCTGCACCGCCCCGTCGCGGAGCCCGACGAGCACGCGCGCGGGGGGCCCTTGGCCGCCTTCCTGCGCCGTCTTACGCGGCGGAGCCGCCGCGCCGAGAGCGGCTCGTCCCGCTCCCGCCGCCCTCTCGCCTCCGAGCCATACGGCGACGACGACGTGCTCGACCTCGACGACGACGGCGCGGAGGACGACGGCGACCGCGGCATCTTCCTCAGGCTCTACCGCGCGGTTCGCCGCCTCCGCTCGACCCGTGGGTGGAAGATGGTCGAGGACGTCATCCTCGACCTCGACCGCTTGAGGTCCATCCACGAGCGGATTACGAACGGCGGCAGGACCCCCAAGCCGCTCCCGCAGAGGCTTACCCTCATCCGTCGACCCCGGACCGCCCACGGCCACGCGCCGCCGCGCGCTTCCTCCGCTCCGAGGTGAGAGCTCAACCTCCTCCCCCTTCTCTACTCCGACCCCTTGAAGTGGACGGGTTCCATTCCAGATTTCTTGATCGCGATGTCGATCGATGTGCAGAGCCGAGTTGCAGATCCAGACCGCCGAGTGGTCTCTCCTCGCCTGCATTCCTCGAGTCGAGGCCGACATGCCGGCGGGGATGGACGTCGTTTTCGGGGCGGCGCCACCACCGCTGCCGAGCACCCTCGTCGTCGGCGACCATCTTTCGGGCGCCTTCACCTCGACTGACGAGCCGTACCCGTACGTGTCCGCGGTGGCAGACCACGGGCACCTACTCCTCCTCCACGCCCGCGCCGAGGACGGCGCCGACGACACGCTCTACTACATTTGCAACGTCACGTCCGGCACCGCGACCCCTCTCCCCCCTCCGGACGCACTCCTCGGTGTGCTGCTGCCGGATCGCCTCGCCATCGTCTCCCACGGCGAGGACGACTACAGCATCTTGGCGCTGCAGCCCGGTGAGACCTCGCTCCTCCGTTACGAGAGCTGTACCAGCTCGTGGGGCGCCTTTCCGGTGGCGGTGGAGGTGGATAGCGTCACCGGCGACTGGCACTGGGATGGCCAGGGCGTGGTGGCGCAAGGCCGCAGCATCGTGTGGTGCGATCTCGGGGTTGGTTTTCTCTGGTGGGAGGTTGACGGGGACGATGTCCTCCGTTTCCTGCCTCTCCCACCCGGGAGAGCCCGCCCACCCGGCGCCGTCGGCCTCGACCGGCTCCGGTGCGCCACCCTCTGCCGGCACCAGCAGGGGCAGCTCCGCTACGCGGAGATTGTGGATGGGGCGCACCGCCCCTTGCTGGAGTTATGGATTTTCCATGACAGGGACCGCACTTGGCGCCGGGAAGCTTCAGTGGGCTTCCAGGCTCTGTGGGACGGCGCAGCCACAGGGCTGCCCAGGGCGTCGCTTGCCTTCATTCACCCGGACCATGTCCAGGCGATGATCTACGTCCTTCTTGGTTCCCGCATATACGCAGTGGACCTCCGCCTTCGCCGCGTCGTCGCCGAGATGACCTTCGACCTGCACGCCCCACCCCAGGAGTCGCTCTCGTCCAGGTTCCTGCATGCGTGGACATTGTCGGCATGAGGCTGTTTGTTTGATCGGCATCTTGAGGCTCCGCGCTTGAACATTAACTGCTGCGTCTTTGTTTTTGATACTGTCTTGGTTCCGAACGAAATCTGAAGAATGTCTGATACCATATGTTTCTTGAACTGCTATTGTTTGTTGAATCATATGATCAATCCTTATTAGCTTGTTTGATGATTGATTGATTGATCATCCTTCTTTGATTCAACAAGTTACATTGATGGTGCGTTATCTGTTCATGCATGTTCTTAATTAGTACGCGAAACATCACTGTTCTGTTCCTCTTATATCGTAATTAGCCTCCTGTTCATACATATATGGGATCCATGGGTCTCCCCATATGTTGATGTTTTCTTCATTACCCACTCTCCAAATATGCCCATGTTTGAATGTTGGCCACTATACTTAATTTGCCATGTGAATGATGATCAAACCATCGTATACCAGCATGAATAATTTGCTAGTTAGGGTTAAATTTAGCCCTAAGAACATGTGCACACATACTGAATCCGGGTTCTGAGTAAGTCTTGAAACTTGCTTAGCTACCATAGTCAGATTAAAAGAATAAAAGTCACTAAAACCGACTCCTTCAACATGCAAAGCCCAAACCTTTTCCCATCACACAAAGACCACGGGAAAATAACGGGTGCACCGGGTGCTTACTAAACTCTTCATAGCACATTTTAAAACATTCAAAAATTTCTGGAAAAATAGCACATTCTTCACACAACACAATCACCAAAATTTCAAATGAAAATTCGAAACATACGTCAGAAAATAAAAATGACAAATTCAACATTGAATAGTACTACTACGTAGCATAAGTTGGGCTTTAGATTTTGGCCCATTGTGACGTCCGGATAATCAAGCTACAGTAAACCTCTGCTAATGATGCCAGGTCACCTCGGTTACTGTTGATAATCTCGGGATTCAGAATTGTTTCGGAATTCAAATTTAAAATAAAGTCAAACTAGAAATTTTTTCAAAAGTCAAAACTAAAAAGTTCAAACGGTGACAAATAAATCATAAGTGATTATTGTAGAGAAACCACATTTTTATAAAATGTTTAACTGCTCTAAAATAATTAAAACAGTAGGTAAAACAATTAACTAAATGTCGCTTGTATTTTATAAAATACTAAACTATATGGGGTTTAAACCTTTTGTAGCAGAGGTATAATTAGTGATACTATTATAGGTACAATTTTTATGTTTTATGAAACTAAAAGAAACCAAAACATTAAAAGGAGATAAGAAGAAAGAAAATAAAACAAAAGACAAAAGAAATTAAAGCCCCCCCCCACGCTGGGCCAACCGGCCCAGCTAGCCAGCCGGCCGGCCCAGCAGGCCACCTTGACCCTGGCCTATTAGGCCACCTCCCCCCCCCCCAACCAAACCTTAGAACCAACCCCACTCTCCCCACGTTGCCACTCCCTCTCTCCCTTCCCGATCCAATCTGGATCGGGGCGAAGACCCCCACTCGCTCTTACCCCCTCGCTCCCCCGATTCAGATCGGGATCGGGGTGACCGCGCCCTCGACGTCCGACGTCGCCGCCGAACGCCGTCGCCCCCTCCCCGTCTGGACCTCGCCGACGCTTCCTCCCACCGGCCTGCTTCCTCGACGCCGACGACGTCCCCGTCCTCCGCCACAACTACCGCTGCCCCGTGCCCTACTCCCCATCGTGAGCAAGCCACTCCCTCTCCTCTCTCCCTCCCGCGCCACCGCGCCCCGCGCGCCCCGCTCCGCTCCACTCCGGCGGCCCGCGCTCACCGTGGCCTCGTGCGCGCCTCGGCCCCTGCTGCTGCACTTGCTGCTGCTCCGCGCACCGTCCACTGCCGCTGCCCTCCCTTCGCCCTGGCCTCGTCCCCCCCTGCCCGCCACGCTCAGCGCACACCCGCACACATCCGAGCTCGGGCCCCCGCCCTGCTTGTCGCCGCCGTTGCCGCAAGCCACCTCCGCCTACTGCTGCTCCGCGCGGCACCCGCCCGTGCATCGCCTCGCCTTCGCCCCGCTCCGCCCGCACGCCTCTGCCTCCAGTCCCGCAGGCCACCGCAGCACCGGCGACCAACTCCGGCACCCCGTCGCGCCACGGCGACCGTCGCCCGCGTGCCCGGGTCCGCCCCATCGGGCGCCTGGCGTTGCACGCCCGTAACCGCACGGCCTGCTAACCTACTAAGGCCCTAGGGGCCTATGACATGGGGGCCCCACGCCCCAGCGCCCAGAACGTTTATTAAAAAAAAGGGAATTAGAATATATATATAATAAATAATAAATAATAAAAATAAATAAATAATTAATTAATTAAAACATTAATTAACTTAATTAATTCTGATTAACTTAGCTAATTAAGATTAATTAACCTAATAACTAATTAAACTAATTAACTACTGTTAATTAACATAACTAATTTGTTAACTAAACTAATTAACCTGGTTAATTAGTTAACAGACAATGACATGTGGGTCCCACTGGACCCACCTGTCTGTTTGACTGGTCAACCGACCAGTTGACCTGCTGACATCACTCTGATGTCATGCCTGCGTCATCATTCACTGTTCTGGATAATGTTGGGTTTAAATAAATAATTAAAATCAGAAAATGATTTAAATCTTTAGAAAATCATATCTTTTAATCCGTAATTCGGATGAAAATACTTTATACATGAAAGTTGCTCAGAACGACGAGACGAATCCGGATACGCAGCCCGTTTGTCCGCCACACATCCCTAGCATAGCAAACATGCAACTTTTCCTCTCCGATTCATCTGTCCAAAAACGTGAAACACTGGGGATATTTTCCCGGATGTTTCCCCCCTTCACCGGTATCACCTCATACCGCGTTAGAACACGTCTAGCTTTGCCTGTTGTCCTGTTAAGCACTTGCTTGCTATGTATTTACTGTTTCTCCCCCTCTTCTCTCCGGTAGACCCCATGACGATGCTGAGGCCCCTGTGGTCGACTACGTCACTGACGACCCCTCCTTGTCTGAGCAACCAGGCAAGCCCCCCCTTTGATCACCAGATATCGCCTACTCTTCTCTATACTGCTTGCATTAGAGTAGTGTAGCATGTTACTGCTTTCCGTTATTCCTATCCTGATGCATAGCCTCTCCTTGCTACTACTGTTGTTACCATTACCTACTATCCTACTGCTTAGTATAGGATGCTAGTGTTCCATCAGTGGCCCTACACTCTTGTCCGTCTGCCATGCTATACTACTGGGCCGTGATCACTTCGGGAGGTGATCACGGGCATATACTAAATACTTTACACAGTTACATTGCTTATGATACTGTTCGGAGATGGGGGCTGAAGGGGCAGGTGGCTCCATCCCGGTAGAGGTGGGCCTGGGTTCCCGACGGCCCCCGACTGTTACTTTGTGGCGAAGCGACAGGGCAGGTTGAGACCACCTAGGAGAGAGGTGGGCCTGGCCCTGGTCGGCGTTCGCAGATACTTAACACGTTAAGCGAGATCTTGGTATTTGATCTGAGTCTGGCTACTGGCCTATACGCACTAACCATCTACGCGGGGACAATTATGGGCACTCGACGTCGTGGTATCAGCCGAAGCCTCGTGACGTCAGCGACTGAGCGGCGCGCGCCGGATTGGACTGGAACGCCTACTAGGCTAGGTCTGCTTCCGGCCGCCCTCGCAATGTGCAGGTGTGCAATGGGCGATGGGCCCAGACCCCTGCGCCATAGGATTTAGACCGGCGTGCTGACCTCTCTGTTGTGCCTAGGTAGGGCTGTGACGTGTTGATCTTCCGAGGCCGGGCATGACCCAGGAAAGTGTGTCCGGCCAAATGGGATCGAGCGTGTTGGGTTATGTGGTGCACCCCTGCAGGGAAGTTAATCTATTCGAATAGCCGTGATCTTCGGTAACAGGACGACTTGGAGTTGTACCTTTACCTTATGACAACTAGAACCGGATACTTAATAAAACACACCCTTCCAAGTGCCAGATACAACCGGTGATCGCTCTCTCACAGGGCGACGAGGGGAGGATCATCGGTTAGGTTTATGCTATGCAATGCTACTTGGAGGACTTCAGTCTACCCTCTCCTACATGCTGCAAGACGGAGGCTGCCAGAAGCGTAGACTTCGACAGGATTAGTTATCCCCCTCTTATTCTGGCATTCTGCAGTTTAGTCCACATATGATACCCTTATTCCATTTGATACCCATGCATATGTAGTGTAGCTCCTTGCTTGCGAGTACTTTGGATGAGTACTCACGGTTGCTTTCTCCCTCTTTTCCCCCTATCCCTTCTACCTGGTTGTCGCAACCAGATGTTGGAGCCCAGGATCCAGACGCCATCGTCGACGATGACTCCTACTACATCGGAGGTGCCTACTACTACGTGCTACCCGTTGACGATGACCAGGAGTAGTTAGGAGGATCCCAGGGAGGAGGCCTGCGCCTCTTTCGATCTGTATCCCAGTTTGTGCTAGCCTTCTTAAGGCAAACGTGTTTAACTTATGTCTATACTCAAGATATTGTTGCTTTCGCTGACTCGTCTATGATCGAGCTCTTGTATTCGAGCCCTCGAGGCCTATGGCTTGTAATATGATGCTTGTATGACTTATTTTAATTGTAGAGTTGTGTTGTGATATCTACCCGTGAGTCCTTGATTTTGATCGTACACATTTGCGTGCATGATTAGTGTACGATTGAATCGGGGGCGTCACAAGTTGGTATCAGAGCCGACTGCCTGTAGGAATCCCCTTTCCAACTCCTTGGCTGAAGTCGAGTCTAGTCATTGAAAAACTTTTACTAACATGGCTGTGCGGCTTATGGGCCCACGTCGCCCTCTGGGTGGTATTAGGATCTTTTACTCCTCGATCCTTACTCTGGGGCTCTGAACTCTCTTCTATTCGGGTTAAATGAATTTTGCTAAAATCTAACATTAGGATCTCATTATCACTTTCTCCCTGAGAGCCCTTCATTACAGATGATCGACTGCTTCGACAGAAGATTCTGATAATACTCTCCGATGTTCTCCTGAAACTTTGTGCCATTGCTTTTGCAATTCCCTACCACCGAAAAATCCCTATGGATAAATACTTACACCTGTTGTTCTTACTTTTATTCCCAGTTGGTCTTGTTATTACAAGATACCCGAAATACTCGTCGTTGTTTCGATAATCCTTTGAGCTTACTGCCTTGCTGTTCTTTGTCACCTGAATACCCCTACGGATAATTCTCGCACTTATCGAGTATCCACTCATCCCCCAGTTGTTCATGTGTTTCACAATGGTCATCGAAATACTACTCGATCCTCCAAAAATCCTTAGTAGCTCATTGCTCTGCAATACTTGTCTGCTTGCATGATGGATGCTTTCCATATGTCTGGCAATATTCGTTAGTATCCTTAGACACCGTCATTTTGATCCCTTTGATTCAACATGAGTGCGAATGCACACAATCATCAGTTGATCCTTCTAAATTATCTTTCCGGCTCAGACGTCATTTTAAACATGAGCTGGTTCTCAACAAATCCAATAGCCGTCGATTGTACCCCTAAGGCTATTCAACTTATCCATCCCTAATCAGAACATTGCTTCTGATCCCTTGATTTGAAAATCATAATTCCTTTGCATTTGAGCTCTGGATTAGTCAGTTGTTTCCATAATCCAATGCCTTTGCATTGTTACTTCCTCTGGTTGTGTGCCGATGCTCACGTCAGCTCTGTTATGGACCAGCAGATCCTTTAATGGACTTTATCCGACGGCGTCCTTCATATTCAATAACCTTGTGAGCCTTCCCTCGGATACATAATGCCTTTGGTAAATGGTATCATCTACTTTCTCAACCTTGCTCTACTTTCGAGCTTGTGATATTTACTCTTGAAACTTGTGGTATATGTTTCTAAGAAGCCCCTATGGGTTGAACATATGCCTTATCTAAACTGTGTGAACTCGAAAGTTTTCACGAGTCATGCACTTCTGGTACTTTGCCAAATAAAATTTCAACACTACAACTTCTTCGAAAGTGAGAAGTGAATGAAAGGTTATGCATTGGAGAAGTGGGAGTCGACCTTGAACTTTGTGTTCATGCCCATGGACACGATGTAGATCTTATCATTAAAGCTTCTCTTAAATTAAATTATTCCTTTGGTATAAGTTCATCTTATATCCGGGATCTAGCCTTTTGCAATAGTGTTTCCGACCATGTTCTCCTTTAAATACCATTTCACGGACAAGTTTAAGTAATTATCTTCTACAGATCATTGCACCCGACCAACCTTTACTTTGATCTACCGTCGTGTATTACACTCTGGTATCTCAAGAATATCATAGAACGGCATAACTTCTTATGGGTTCTTCATCAACTATTATTTCTCACCGATTCCAATTTTCCCGGGTTCTGGGTTGTCGTCAACCGAGGACACCAATAAGTGAATCGATTCCGCACTCTGGTTCAATAACTCTTAAATAATTGTTGTTGCTTACGAGTTAATAATCACTTAAGTCATTCCTAGCCTGATCGGCTATATCATCATGGTGCTAAATTTTAACTGTGCTACTTGGTCCTTCTTCACGGAGCACAATTCTCGATGATGAGCTAAGCTTACGTCGAATTTCCTCATCATATCATTTCGCCTTGAACTGCAAGCTTAATTTCGAGTTTGTGTCGTAACCATGGTTCCAATAACCTTCCGTTTATCATTTGTTTGACTAGATGTCATCACCGATTGATTACATCTTCATGAAATCTCTCGACAAATGTGTCGTGATCATCATCAGCATTCCGAGGTCTTCCAAGATATCAATTGAGTTCATGATGATAAATACCATCCTTGCCCTCGATGATTTGTGTTACCATCGACCACTTTATTGACTTCCCTCCAACACAAACTTGTTCATGTTTTGTGTTATACCTTGAGTTCCTTGCTATCCCGCATTTGTTCTTCTTTACCTTGGAGTATTACCATCTTTAATGTCAAGAAAGTCGTGAGGATTTCATCACCTCTTAAGGATTCTTGATACAGGTAATACTTCTCACCATCACCTGTTGGTTCTAACCGGGATCCAACAAGTGAACGGTATGGCGTGGATTTTGTACTTCTAACAACCCTATTGCTTTGAAGTTGATGGTCGATAGTTCGTTCATAGACTATTGGTTGTTGAACCACCATTCTAACGTTGATCATGCTACCTAAGCCCATCTTTCGGGTGCACCTTTCAATCAATGTTCAATTGTGTATGCTTTCCTCGAGCATACATCATTATATTATATCATTTGATCTAACAAATGTTATCTCCTTGTTCACATAATTGTGGAAACCCATCCTTTCGAAATCTCGATGAATTGTCACTGAGTTCATCAACTACCTCCTCATTCCTTCATTGGTTTAATGATGAGCTTTTGTTCTGGAACTCCCTTCCATAGTACATTTCCCGAGAATCTTACAATGTCTTCTCGTCAAATTGTGTTGCACCTTTTCTTCTCAGGCATCCAAATGTCTGAGGTATCCTGACACCAATCAGATCTGAATCTCGGCCAGATATGATGGTTGGGACATATTTCCAAGAGTTATAACACTGGTCTTTATATGACCCAATAAGGTGATGTCATGCCTAGCACACCTGACCGGAGGACCTATTCTTATAGTTTCCTTTTGGCAAGGTTAGTCATTCTTCCGTGAGGAAATTGTAAGACTTATTCTATAAGTTGTTCCTGATGGATCCTTTTTGTCTCCAAAGTCTGATCTTCACCTGTTGACCATGTCAATGCTATCTCAAAGCATGTCTATGGTACTCCGATTTTCAACAGGAACATTTGAAGCCCAATGTTAAATGTTTCCTGCTCAATTATCCAAACACCGCTGTATGGGTAATGTCATGAAAATTCTCTCCCGTACCTAAAGAGTTTTCTACATTATATCCTGTCATGGATATCATGCTCTACTTGTCCTTGGGAAGGATATACCTTTGAAATATGTGTTTAAACCCATTTTCCTTCCCATTGTTCTGTTTAATCTGATAATCATATTTGCCTTTCCATTGGTTGGTTTAACGCGTCTTGTGATCTATATGATCTAAGCGGTAATATTCTCCTGCTTATGTAAACACCTCGATGTACAATTCTGTCAGCAAGACCATGTTACTATTGTTGATGACATTTCGGTAGCCACCGATGGACGAGAACCTTGCCTATTGGCCCGCCTCGTTCAACGAGCAGGAAAATGGTTCTCTTCGTCCCTCGCCCTTGGTATCGATGTTGTTGTCGACATAGCTGACAGGCTGATCCTCTGACATGCCTTGCTATCATGACCATGCAAGATGTCAACGCCCATCCCTATTTTAACCCACATGGTGGGCCCATAACCCACAGTTCCACAGGATCGAAACTTGACTCTCCTGTACACCCTGTTGTCAAAGTTATTCCTCGTGCTTGACTTTGTATGTAATTCACGGGCCACCTGCCTGTTGATCTATTCTGGTATAAGACGCAATACTTATTATCGATTGCTTTGAACCGCTTTCACGCCCTGTAACAGGCATCGAACAATTGTCTATCCGCTTGAAACTTCTTATTGTACCGTCTTACTTTGCTCTCGATGTGTTTCATTTGTTCAACTCGAGAGATAGTCATGTGTTCATTCATGGGATAACCCCAGATGATTACCCCTTATAGCATCCTATCGTTATCAACCTGCCCCTTACCTATTCGTAAGTACGATGGAGTTCCCAAAGAAAGGATGCCGACTTCCTCATGATTACCCAAAGCAGAGAAATGAAGCATCAATGTAATGGATCAACCTCTTCGAGAAGAACAACCAAGACCAAGAACACTCCCTAGAATTTCGTAACCCGAACCTTCCCCCTTTACTTCCCTCTTAAATCTCGAGACGAGATTTCTTGTAGTGGAGGAGAATTGTGACGCCCGGATAATCAAGCTACAGTAAACCTCTGCTAATGATGCCAGGTCACCTCGGTTACTGTTGATAATCTCGGGATTCAGAATCGTTTTGGAATTCAAATTTAAAATAAAGTCAAACTAGAAAAGTTTTCAAAAGTCAAAACTAAAAAGTTCAAACGGTGACAAATAAATCATAAGTGATTATTGTAGAGAAACCACATTTTTATAAAATGTTTAACTCCTCTAAAATAATTAAAACAGTAGGTAAAACAATTAACTAAATGTCGCTTGTATTTTATAAAATACTAAACTATATTATTTGGGGTTTAAACCTTTTGTAGCAGAGGTATAATTAGTGATACTATTATAGGTACAACTTTTATGTTTTATGAAACTAAAAGAAATCAAAACATTAAAAGGAAAGATAAGAAGAAAGAAAATAAAACAAAAGACAAAAGAAATTAAAGGCCCCCCCCACGCTGGGCCAACCGGCCCAGCTAGCCAGCCGGCCGGCCCAGCAGGCCACCTTGACCCTGGCCTATTAAGCCACTCCCTCCCCAACCAAACCCTAGAACCAACCCCATTCCCCCCACGTCGCCACTCCCTCTCCCCCCTCCCGATCCAAATCTGGATCGGGGCGAAGACCCCCACTCGCTCTTCCCCCCTCGCTCCCCCGATCCAGATCAGGATCGGGGTGACCGCGCCCTCGACGGCCGACATCGCCGCCGAACGCCGTCGCCCCCTCCCCATCTGGACCTCGCCGACGCTTCCCCCCCACCGGCCTGCTTCCTCGACGCCGACGACGTCCCCTTCCTCCGCCACGACTACCGCTGCCCCGTGCCCTACTCCCCGCCGTGAGCAAGCCCCTCCCTCTCCTCTCTCCCTCCCGCGTCGACCGCGCCACCGCGCCCCGCGCGCCCCGCTCCGCTCCACTCCGGTGGCCCGCGCTCACCGTGGCCTCGCGCGCGCCTCGGCCCCTGCTGCTGCACTTGCTGCTGCTCCGCGCACTGTCCACTGCCGCTGCCCTCCATTCGCCCTGGCCTCGTCCTCCCCTGCCCGCCACGCTCAGCGCACACCCGCACACATCCGAGCTCGGGCCCCCGCCCTGCTTGTCGCCGCCGTTGTCGCAAGCCACCTCTGCCTGCTGCTGCTCCGCGCGGCACCCGCCCGTGCATCGCCTCGCCTTCGCCCCGCTCCGCCCACACGCCTCTGCCTCCAGTCCCGCAGGCCACCGCAGCACCGGCGACCAACTCCGGCACCCCGTCGCGCCACGGCGACCGTCGCCCGCGTGCCCGGGTCCGCCCCATCGGGCGCCTGGCGCTGCACGCCCGTAACCGCACAGCCCGCTAACCCACTAAGGCCCCAGGGGCCTATGACATGGGGGCCCCACGCCCCAGCGCCCAGAACGTTTATTAAAAAAAAGGGAATTAGAAAAATATATATAATAAATAAATAATAAATAATAAAAATAATTAGTTAGTTAATTAAAACATTAATTAACTTAATTAATTCTGATTAACTTAGCTAATTAAGATTAATTAACCTAATAACTAATTAAACTAATTAACTACTGTTAATTAACATAACTAATCTGTTAACTAAACTAATTAACCTGGTTAATTAGTTAATAGACAATGACATGTGGGTCCCACTGGACCCACCTGTCTGTTTGACTGGTCAACCGACCAGTTGACCTGCTGATATCACTCTGATGTCATGCCTGTGTCATCATTCACTGTTCTGGATAATGTTGGGTTTAAATAAATAATTAAAATCAGAAAATGATTTAAATCTTTAGAAAATCATATCTTTTAATCCGTAATTCGGATGAAAATACTTTATACATGAAAGTTGCTCAGAACGACGAGACGAATCCGGATACGCAGCCCGTTCGTCCGCCACACATCCCTAGCATAGCAAACATGCGACTTTTCCTCTCCGATTCATCTGTCCAAAAACGCGAAACACCGGGGATATTTTCCCGGATGTTTCCCCCCTTCACCGGTATCACCTCATACCGCGTTAGAACACGTCTAACTTTGCCTGTTGTCCTGTTAAGCACTTGCTTGCTATGTATTTACTGTTTCTCCCCCCTCTTCTCTCCGGTAGACCCCGTGACGATGCTGATGCCCCTGTGGTCGACTACGTCACCGACGACCCCTCCTTGTCTGAGCAACCAGGCAAGCCCCCCCTTTGATCACCAGATATCGCCTACTCTTCTCTATACTGCTTGCATTAGAGTAGTGTAGCATGTTACTGCTTTCCGTTATTCCTATCCTGATGCATAGCCTGTCCTTGCTTCTACTGTTGTTACCATTACCTACTATCCTACTTCTTAGTATAGGATGCTAGTGTTCCATCAGTGGCCCTACACTCTTGTCCGTCTGCCATGCTATACTACTGGGCCGTGATCACTTCAGGAGGTGATCACGGGCATATACTAAATACTTTACACAGTTACATTGCTTATGATACTGTTCGGAGATGGGGGCTGAAGGGGCAGGTGGCTCCATCCCGGTAGAGGTGGGCCTGGGTTCCCGACGGCCCCCGACTGTTACTTTGTGGCGGAGCGACAGGGCAGGTTGAGACCACCTAGGAGAGAGGTGGGCCTGGCCCTGGTCGGCATTCGCAGATACTTAACACGTTAAACGAGATCTTGGTATTTGATCTGAGTCTGGCTACTGGCCTATACGCACTAACCATCTACGCGGGGACAGTTATGGGCACTCGACGTCGTGGTATCAGCCGAAGCCTTCATGACGTCAGCGACTGAGCGGCGCGCGCCGGATTGGACTGGAACGCCTACTAGGCTAGGTCTGCTTCCGGCCGCCCTCGCAATGTGCAGGTGTGCAATGGGCGATGGGCCCAGACCCCTGCGCCATAGGATTTAGACCGGCGTGCTGACCTCTCTGTTGTGCCTAGGTAGGGTTGCAACGTGTTGATCTTCCGAGGCCGGGCATGGCCCAGGAAAGTGTGTCCGGCCAAATGGGATCGAGCGTGTTGGGTTATGTGGTGCACCCCTGCAGGGAAGTTAATCTATTCGAATAGCCGTGATCTTCGGTAACAGGACGACTTGGAGTTGTACCTTGACCTTATGACAACTAGAACCGGATACTTAATAAAACACACCCTTCCAAGTGCCAGATACAACTGGTGATCGCTCTCTCACAGGGCGACGAGGGGAGGATCATCGGTTAGGTTTATGCTATGCGATGCTACTTGGAGGACTTCAGTCTACCCTCTCCTACATGCTGCAAGACGGAGGCTGCCAGAAGCGTAGACTTCGACAGGATTAGTTATCCCCCTCTTATTCTGGCATTCTGCAGTTCAGTCCACATATGATACCCTTATTCCATTTGATACCCATGCATATGTAGTGTAGCTCCTTGCTTGCGAGTACTTTGGATGAGTACTCACGGTTGCTTTCTCCCTCTTTTCCCCCTATCCCTTCTACCTGGTTGTCGCAACCAGATGTTGGAGCCCAGGATCCAGACGCCACCGTCGACGACGACTCCTACTACATCGGAGGTGCCTACTACTACGTGCTGCCCGCTGACGACGACCAGGAGTAGTTAGGAGGATCCCAGGCAGGAGGCCTGCGCCTCTTTCGATCTGTATCCCAGTTTGTGCTAGCTTTCTTAAGGCAAACGTTTTTAACTTATGTCTGTACTCAGATATTGTTGCTTTCGCTGACTCGTCTATGATCGAGCTCTTGTATTCGAGCCCTCGAGGCCCTTGGCTTATAATATGATGCTTGTATGACTTATTTTAATTGTAGAGTTGTGTTGTGATATTTACCCGTGAGTCCTTAATTTTGATCGTACACATTTGCGTGCATGATTAGTGTACGATTGAATCGGGGACGTCACACCCATTATCACATCGATGCCAAGTTTATCATTTTTGTATGTCGAGCAATATTTTGAATTTTGATACGAAATTTTGTGACAACATACTTAAATGTTGGGTCGATGCGATAAATTGTTTTCAGATTGGGTTTCTCCGCTGGGACCTTGACGGGACCTCGAGTGGCTCCGGTGCGCCACGCTGTCTGAGGGACACATATGCTACACGGAAATCGTGGACGAGCCGCACCAACCCTGCTTGAGTTATGGACTTTCCATGACCGGGAGTGCAATTGGCGCCAGGAAGGTTCCCACGCTCTGTGGAACGACGCAACAAACCGGGCTGCCCAGGGAGTCGCTTGCCTTCATTCATCCGTACCATGTCCAGGCGATCATCCACGTCCTTCCTGCTTCCTGCATATACAGTGGACCTTCGCCTTTGCCGCGTCATCGCCGAGATGACCTTCTACCTACACGCCTCGTCGCAGGTGTCGTCGTCGTCCAGGTTGGACGCCGTCGGCATGAGACTGCTTGTTTGATCCTTGAACATTAACTGTTGTGTCTTTGTTTGATAATGTGTTGGTTCCGAACGAAGTCTGATACAATATGTTTCTTGAACTATGATATATGTTTCTATCATTCCCGAACAATTTTTTTTAGCTTTGATAATGCTGGCTTTTAGCTTTGACCTAAGGATATGGTTCCTACTATATTGATTCTTCCTGGCGCTGCTCGTCCAGCGTGAGCCTGGGCCAAACAGGCGTGGCACAACGCCACCTCACTCCGTTGTCCTCGAGCCAAGAATTTGTCATCAGAAGAGGAACGAGGGGAGATGGGCACTAAAAATTGTAGAAAGGTAAAATCATGCACCGGTCCCTGGGGTATCAACGACGTCTTCTCCCCACACTCGACTTCGATGCCACTGCTCTTGACCTATGGGTCACCGTAGGAGCCAGGGAATCATTGTTGATGCAGTGGTCGGGCAATCATTTGTCGGATCCAGGAGACGCCGATGGCGGAGCATCGAGAAGCATATTGCCTTCCCAGAGAAAGAAGGCAATGAAGAGGGTTGGACGATCACTTCATACATGAGTTTGTGAATATCATATTATATTGATTAGAAAAAGAAAAAGGCAAGATAGCTCGGTTACATTTGGATGAAACTAGCACGCTAACCTATTACACAATCAAAGCCCTACTAACAGTCTCAAGGAGCTGTCCAAGATCGCCCTTGAGTAGACCTGCGGCAGCCCAAGCCCTACCCTCTTGCTCGACACGCTTAAGAATTGTTGTCAATGACGGAGCCATGCTGTCAAACACCACCGCACTGCGGTGCTTCCATAATTCCCAGAGGACTAGGATTTGTAATGCTCGTTTGTTTCTCCTCTGTCCCGGTGGCGTCAAGCACGAGCTGCACAATTCAACAATGGTATCCGCTATAGTAAGGTGTCCAGTTCGACCTTTGCGCTGCGGTTAAGATCATGAACCAAACCCGGCGGGCCAGAACACATGTTTAAGAGCACATGATATCACTTGTCAGAAAATCTGAGGCGCATATCGATCAATCGAAGATAGTCAATCACAACAAGCCACTTTGGTTAATGTAATAAATATACGCATTGTCATTTCCAAAATTCCGACTGCTTTATTCATTTGGAAAATAAAATAAAATAAATGATATATAAGGAATAGATAAATTCCACCCGCCCAACTAGAGAACTGTTACAAATAAAGAAGAAACTAATAAATTTAGGTAAGAAACAAGATAAAATAAATCATATTTGATACCGGCATATTCAGTTTGGTGACATGACGAGGTTCAATGAACATAGGCTACATCCCTTGGGCGTGATTATAGATGCTCCTCCCCATGTACTAAATCACATAATACAACAGTGAAAAGCCCTCAAGAACACCAAATAGTGTCTTCGACCACTCGTCACGGTCGGTCTGGCTAACTCTACCACGGGCGCCTTGACTGTCCCTCTCGTGGTCTCTATCTAGTGACATCTTGTGTCTAATGTATTTAGCTACCCCGTGGTGCTTTTATCCAATAGGCCCAGGTTATATGATTCAACTCAGATACATAGCCCTCCACTCATAAGAATTCCAATTGTAATCTAATTCGTACATGTATATTCGACATATATTTTAACTCATAGGACTCAAATTAAATCACACAAGTTAAACAGAGCATTATAACAAGATGTGCACTTACAACTATGTTCTATCAATAACGCTAACCTTTTTTTGCGGGAATAATGCTAACCTTCTTATACCACAAAGGCATTGTATTGTTGCAGTTTTTTCCCAAGGAGTATTCAAGGTCTAAATTGAATCACAAGGAGCAACAATGTTTGTAGTTATGTAATGTCTGGTGCTAACTACCAACTAAATAAATAAGACACGGATGTTTAATATATTTGAACTAATGCAAAAATAAGTCAAGCAAACTAAATCTCTATTCTAGTATTTTTGCTAATAATGAGGAACATGACATAAGTTTTATCATTAGCAAACATCAAAACGTCCTAGTGAACAATAGGTAATGACTAGCCGTTACACTTACATGTGGTGCGTTTGCAAGGGTGCTCTATCACCGCGCTGAACAGTATCCGCTCCCCACTTTACATGGACTATAATGACGGGTTAGCAAAGTAGCCTGGGTGGCATTTTGGCTCCGGAGAGCATATGCTCTCGGATGAACAGTAAATTCAAAATAAAATATTAAATAAAGTTTTTAAAAAATTCTAATCTTTTGTGTAGGTGTTCTTGTTATGTAACAATCGGATTGATAATTTCATGTGAAACGTTATAGCGGCGCTTCGTCGATGTAAAAAAAACTAAACTAAGTGTAATATTTGGAGGTAACATTTGGCCTTTGACTTGTTTCTTTTGCACGGGTCAAAATGTTTATGCTTTCCCCCTATAAATTTACTGACAACATTTGAGTATGACAATGAAGATGTTTATGTTTTTTCTAAATTGACATTAAAAAAACATTTTTGATGGCAGGAGCATATGCTCCCAAGAGCCGAAGTTGATTTCCTTACCACCGTGGTTACAACAACTTCATTACTTCATAAAGGTGATTGTTGTACACAAACAAGTATGCATCGCATAGATAAAGCATGTTGACCGTCTACCCATACGTGGTCGTAGTGGCGGAGTCTGGGCACCTCCCCTCCCCGATGGACCTCTCATGCTCGGCTGCGTGGGCATCATCTCCCACGCAGCCGCGGACTATCTCATCCTCGCCCTCCAACCCGGAGCACCAGCCACCCTCCTCTACTTCGACAGGAAGACTGGTGCCTGAAGTGTGCAGGGCGTGAAAGGCGGCAGCGGCGGAGACAGACAATGAGCCTGACACAAGGTGGTTTCGATTGAATTCAATGAATAATCTTCTCATAAAGTGACAATTCATCATATCACAAAAACACACACCACCAATTACATCAAATTGACCCCGCTCATGTGAGACAACTCATGAAAACTTAGTATTGAAGATGAGAGAGAGAGAGGGGGGGAGAGAGAGAGAGAGGGAGAGAGAGAGAGCTACACTAGTGGGTTAGTGCAAATTCTATGCATTCTGTGCACAAGTATTTTGTCATTATTTTTAATGTTATTTTTTCATTTTCTTTCTTCTTCTAGGGCAATACCAATATCCGTAGACCATTCTTTCTTAGAATAACTTTGTTCTTATTTTTTATTTTTGTTTATCTAGAACAATGACACGAGAGATAAAGCTAGACTAGTATATGCATGTTTTTTTTTGCAGACTATGGAACGATGCAAATTCTAGGGCAATACCAATATCCTCAGACCATTCTTTCTTAGAATAACTGTGTTCTTATTTGTTTTATTTTTGTTTAACTAAAACAATGACACAAGAGGGAAAGCTACACTAGTATATGCATGTTTTTTTTGCAGATTATGGAACAATGCAAATTTTAAAAATGTGTATAAATATTTTTGTCATCATTTTCTTTTAGTTTTTTACTTCATTTTATTTCTTCTTTTAGGTAACACCAATGCCCTAAATTCATTCTACCTTAGAAAAAAGTCTCTTTTTTACTTTTGTTTTATTATGTCTTAGTTGATGTTCATGTGTGGGTTTCTGGCTGCTGGTTTTTCTTATATATTTGTGCATGCGATGTATGTTAATGTTGCAGTCTTGTGACACTACTTAATTTTGCAATAGGAACTTAGAAGAAACTCAATTTTAAATTTATCTACTTAAATCATAATATTTATCAAAGTTGCAGTAGTTTACATTTGTTCTTGCACGGTACATATAATAGTGCAAGTTTTTTGCAATTTGTGTCCAACTTCCATTTATTATAATTTCTATAAAAAAGAAAAGTATTACAATAGGTATTCTTGATTGTTCATGTTAGGCCTAGTTGTATACCATTATTTCTTTTAAGTTTTTTATTGGCTTTTAAAGGTTAAACCACTCCCTAATTCATTCTTCCTTGGGAAAAAAATATTTCTTACATTTTGCCTTATTTTCCCCAGGGAAGGAAGCCAATAATGGGAGTGTCAGGGCGGAACTTCATTAATGACTTTGGAGCGCCTGCTCATGCTTCACTAACCTATTGTGATGTAAAGAGAAGAGGGTACGGGAGAATTGTAAACAAAGCAGACCGCGGGAAGATTCTAGATATGACAAGTCCCACATCGATTCAATTTTTTTGTGAGAATGGATTCAATACTAATAAGGAAATGAAGAACGGGAATGAAACAAAATAAAGCATTTCTAGCAGATGAGCTTCTCTCCATTTTGTCTGGTAGTAGAATAGTGCGGCTTGCTTTTTTTTTCCCTTCATCTTTTAGGGTGACACCAATGCTCTTAATTCATTATACCTTAGAATACCATATGTTTTTGTACTTATTTTTTCATTTTCTGGGATAATACT
This sequence comes from Triticum urartu, assembly GCF_056163025.1. Classification (NCBI taxonomy): domain Eukaryota; kingdom Viridiplantae; phylum Streptophyta; class Magnoliopsida; order Poales; family Poaceae; genus Triticum; species Triticum urartu. The sequence goes on from NC_141876.1 coordinate 593,155,120, forward strand.
AATGCCCTTAATCCATTCTCACTTAGAATAACATATGTTGTTGTTTTTTAGTATATATCCTTGTTTATTACTCAGCTCCTCTTTTTTAGCTGTTGGATTTTCTCCTTATATTTGTCCATGCGAAAACGGGCTAATGTTGCAACCATGTGACTCTATTAAATTTGGTGTTAGGAACTTCAAATTCAATTCATTTTTGTGTAATAACTATCACTGAAGTTGCACCAGTTTATAAATATATTTACATAGTATGGAAGAGTGCAAGTTTTGTATATTATGTGTGCAAGTTTGCGGTATAAATCTAGAATAACTTTGTTCTTATTTGCGGTATAAATCTATTTTTGTATATTATGTGTGCAAGAGGGCAATACGAATATCATCAGATCATTCTTTCTTAGAATAACTTTGTTCTTATTTTTTTGTTTAACTAAAACAATGGCACAAGAGGGAAAGCTACACTAGTATATGCATGTTTTTTTTGCAGATTTATGAAATCTGTATAATATTTTTGTTGTCAGTTGCTTTTAATTTTTTTAATTCATTTTGTTTCTTCTTTTAGGTAACACAAATGCCCTAAATTCATTCTACCTTAGAAAAAAGTCTTATTTATTATTTTTATTATGTCTTAGTTGATGTTCATTCGGGTTTTTGGCTGCTGGTTTTTCTTATATATTTGTGCATGCGACGTGTGTTTAATGTTGAAGTCTTGTGGCACTACTTAATTATGCATTAGGAACTTAATAAAATAAACTCAGTTCTAAATTTATCTACTCAAATCATAATATTTATCAAAGTTGCACTAGTTTACATTTGTTATTTTACGGTACATACAATAGTGGAAGTTTTGTGCAATTTGTATCCAACTTCCATTTATTATAACTAGTAAGCTTCACGTGCAATGCACGTCAACACTAACACACATTATATTATATTATTAAACATTTGTAGTTCTAAAATAGTGCGATATGTGCTATTTGCACAAATGAATGAATGAAAACACGATGCGTATAATGTGCAAGGATTGTATCTAAGATGGTAAGTACAATACTTTGCAAAATATTCCTGGAATAACAAGTTAATTATTTCAAGTGCATGGTTTCACCATTTACACAAAATGAAGTGATGATTTGAATAGTTTACAAAATGTACCAAAAAACATTCCCATAACAACATGTCAGGTTTCATCTAGTTTAAATAAAATCAACAACCATTTCCTTAAATCAGAAAGGTGCTTCGTGTCTGCACTTGAAAACTTTCATAGCATAAGATTTACATAGATATATAAAATGTGTGTGCTCATGTCCTTGCATGTTGGAAACAACCATCGACAAGATTTACACTCTTGTAGAGGAAAGAGTGTTTGGACAATCAACAACCTGTCACATGATCTACTCTACTTTCGATCCAAAAAGAAAAGGAAGATTGATTGGAACTTAAACTCACAAATAGGCAGACAAGCTTTCAAATCTGTTGGCTAGAATTTGACAAATGCACCTGTCAAGAGTACTCTTATCAATTGTCTCTCATCTTCTCAAGATCAAACACTTTAGCTGGGTGAAGAAACGAAGCAAGACGATGCCATTTTTGAGCATGAGCTCTTGGTTGTCACCAATGAACCTACAACATCCATCACACCCATTATAAAGATGATGACACACAAACACATGCACAAGTATTATTGTGAAACATGACCAACTTTGTAAGCATGATCCCCCATCCCCAGTTTATACTGGTTCTCACCTTTTCACCATTCTTTTGATACACAGTGAGACAAAGGTTACATGTGTCTGTGAAAAAAACACACTTTGAAATGTGACTATCCACATTGTCATCTTTGGTTAGAACTTAAGGTCCTTTGAGCATCAGGTCCAGCCTGCTCACAGAAAAAGTTATCTTAAAAATCTACGAAAGCTATCCAAAAGAAAAGGGAATGATCTCATAAAACTAATGAAAAATTGATGTTAATTCTGGAGAAGGACACATGCATCTATATGCATCTTATCCATGCCAATTTGAAATACTGATTTACAGAAGTACCTTTCATGTGTACAAAATGCTGAAGAATTTGAGCATGAACAGCCTGATATAGTATAATAAGAGAAGCGAGCACTAACAATTCACAAAAGCGAGCACAGAAGCGAGCCCTACACACACTCTGTTGCGGGTTAATAAAAAACGGAATATACTCTGGTGCGGGATCTTCAAATTACCTTCAATTCTCCCGCAAAAAAAAACCTTTCAATTGGTTACAACTTAAAGAAGCTAGAACAACTAATCTAGTACTGCCATCGCCTAAACAATTTAACCATCACAAGCTAGAACAACCCATGTAGCTTAAGAAACCTACACAACTCATAATTTCATACGCTCATAGTAATCATCCATAGCCAATAATTCTTCCTTTGCGTACCTTCATTACCGCTGAAGTAAACTGTAGCTAATACTTAGAAAGTTAAGACCAAATTAGGAATCACCATTACAAAGTATACCGAGTATTGGCACTGGAACATTCTTCAGGCACAACCTAAAGAAGCACCACCATACAAATTTCTAATAAAAAGGAATATTTCCATTCTTGATCAGTCAATCACATACGGATGGCATCGAACCAATTGAACAGTGTAAATAGATCTACCTAAAGCATCCTTTTATTTGCCAGCACCAATGCTTCCTCAAAGCGTCTACTGATTGTTGTCCCTCAAATATCAAATGATTGGTTTGCTGCCTGTTGGAGCAGCAATTTCTGCAATATCGGCACCACCAGATGCAACACACTCCATTAGCCTTTCCATGCAAATTGGAAAAATATAGTGAATCAATCCAGCCAAGCAAGGTAGGACAAGCCAAGACGTACAAGGTTCATGGCAAGTTGTGCGCCTGGAATCCATCCAGCTGCGTGAGTGCTTGCTTATTTAGCCGGCCAGAAGGTTCAGACGAACGTCTACGCGGTAAAATTAATCAGCATCTTGCTTAGCTTGCAGTTGTATGTGTTGCTCCTGGGAAGATCCAAGCCAAGTGCCTCAAATCCAACAAACCCAGGCATACGGATGGCGCGAACTGGCGGGATGCAGACACCATAATCGCCCACGTGATGCCATTCTTGACGGGAACTTTCCGTCGAACACCTCGCGTAGGTGAGCAACGGCTGCTAGTCTAGCGGCGGGGGGAGGGCAGGCGCAGCACCTGTGACGACGATGTGGGTGTGCACGGCGGCAACCTCGACAGTGTCTGCGGAGTCCCTGAGGAGGGAGACGTAGACGACCTCATCGGGCGCGACACCGAGCAAGTCCAGTAGGTAGCAGCTCTAGATCAAAAGCAGAGTTTAGGATTAGTAACGGAGGCGCAATGCATCGGGTCTGCGACAACATACCAATTTTTTCCAACGGAGGCGCAATGCATCGGGTCTGCGATAACATACCAATTTTTTCCTCTCCTCTAATCCGGCGACTTGCGAGATCTCGTGTAAGGCGACCTGCCTGCTGTGACGAGCTGTCTTGTTGAAGATGAACAGTACCCGCGGAGCTTGCGGCGGCCGGGCGAGCGGACGGCGGCGACGGCCGGCGGGCGGGGGCAGGGGCGGCGGCGGACGGGCGAGAGGGCGAAGCTGCGGGCGAAACAACTGGGCGGCGAACGACGCGGGAGGAGGAGGATGGGGCGAGAGGTCGTGCGATCGTGCGGGCAGCGGGTTTTTTTATGAGCGGGGGTTAGCAAATAGCGGTCGATGGACTGTCAGCGGCTTAATGCGTGGCTTGTAGCGTTAAACACCGGAGAATTAAGAGTCATTAGATCTTGACGATGGATGGATGTGATTGTTTGGATCTGCCCTTCTCTTCCTTTCATAGTGGTAGTAGATTCCTAAAAAAAGAAAAGAGTATTACAATATGTATTCTTGATTGTGCATGTTAGGCATAGTTGTATACTATTATTTCTTTTAATTTTTTGTTAGTTTTTAAAGTTAAACCACTCCCTAATTCATTCTTCCTTAGGGAAAAAATATTTCTTACATTTGGCCTTATTTTCATTTTTTTCTTCATCTTTTAGGGTGATATCAATGCTCTTAATTTGCTATACCTTAGAATACCATATGTTTTTGTACGTTTTTTCATTTTCTTTATTTTGTAAGGGTAATACCAATGCCCTTAATTCATTCTAGCTTAGAATTACATATGTTGTTTTTTAGTATATATCCTTGTTTATTACTAAGAGCCTTTTTTTTGGTTGTTGGATTTTCTCCTTATATTTGTGCATGCGACAATGGGTTGATGTTGCAACCATGTGACCCTATTAAATTTGGTGTTTGGAACTTTAAATTCAATTTATTTTTGTGTAATAACTATTATTGAAGTCGCACCACTTTATAAATATATTTTCATAGTATGAAAGAGTGCAAGTTTTGTATATTATGTGTGCAAGTTTGCTATGAATCTAATTCCTGCATAGAAGAAGAAGATTTTGACACAAGTCTTTATGCCTTATTCATGTTAGTATGGTTGTACAATAGTTTGTCAATGTTCCTTTCAGGGGCAAACCATTCTCATAATTCATTCTTCCTTAGAATAAAGTTTTCCCTTCTTTTTGTCATTGTTTATTTTTCTGTGAAATAACATGATAAAGAAATTCCTTCTTCCCTCTTTCTAAAAATAAAATTTATTTTTGTAATTAATCAACTTAAATCATAACATATAACTAAAGTTGCACTAGTTTACATTTGCTCTTGCACAATACTAAAAGAGTGCCATTTTTGTGTAATACACGTGTAAGTTTTCAATATATTCTACTCCATGCACGACAGAAAAGAGTTTGATAATAACCGCTCCGCGCTCCCCCTCTCCCCCTCTCTCCCCCGCTAGTCATGTCACCACTCTGCGCTCCACGTGTCCCACTCACGATGTAGTTTCGATGAAGAGACAGAAAACAAGAGTGAGGGTTTAATGGACGCACCTCCTCCCCCCTCTCTTACACACGATGTGTGTCAAATATTTATGTGCTTAACTGATTTGGCCATATGATTTGTGAGTATTGCTTTGATGGGATCGTCTGAGACAACGACTTCAATTAGATCGCAGAGATGCTCCAATTGGAGCATCAGCTTTGTTTCCTTCCATACCCCCACGAATGTCATTCCATCACACAAAAGGCATTTTTTGTTCAGATTTTACTATTCACCGATGTGCATGTGAGCTTGGGATCAAAAGAGGACTTTCGAAAAGTAGTCGACTGATCTCAACTACTTTCCTTTTTATTCTGTACCATCCTTTTAGGTCTCCTGGGTACTGTACACCACCACCTCCTAGTCCATATGCCTACCATGGTTATATTCTGCTCCTACTCGTGACCTCTTGTCGATGTTCATCTCGACAATGATCGTGATCTTAAGTTGTTTCTTAAAAAATGCAGTATTAGTGGCCTTAGCAAAATTTTGATTGACATTGTTGCAAAGGCGGAGTACATCGCTTACAAGTCAAAATAGTTGGCGATAATGACCACGTGGCATGGAAGTACAAGTACTGAGAAAAGCAAGGAAAAGGGTATTTTTTTGGAGGCTCAAGTGGGCCGGCTCAAGTCGCTCGCCCCGTTGAAGGCGAGACATAGGCGCGCCCCACCGCAAACCCCTCTTCTCCTCCATACACACACATGCTGTGGTCTTGTCCACCTCCACCAGACCACCACCATCGGCGAGCGGCGAGCGATGTCGGTGGCGAGCGGCGAAGTCGAATGCGAGTGGCCGCAAGCGGAGAGGGGCGAAGGACCCCGACGAGGCACCCCGGTACGAGAAGAGGCGGCGCAACATGGACGACTGCGACCCCGAGCTCGAGCTCGAGCTCGACAGGTGACTCCCCTCCATGCCCAGCTATTCACGACATTGCTCGGATTGAAGAGATCGAGGGTTTTCCTGGCCGCGCCCCCCCCCCCTCCTCCTCCTCCTCCTCCTCCTCTCTCTCTCTCTCTCGCGTGCGATTTGTGTCAGGCTTTCGCGTGCTTAACTCCCCTCCCCATCCCCATGTCACATCCCTAGTTCTGGTATGACCTAGACCAGCTAGCCATGTGTGCATCATGTTTAAATTCCATTTAAATTTGAAATGAGGATTTGTGGAACCCTCAGAATCATTTCTGGAAATGACCCAGATAAAAATTGTTTCAATTTGGCCCAAGAAAATGTTCCTGATTTTCTCTAAAAATATTGGCCAGAGGTAAAATCCCAACCAATATTTTTGGGAGCTTAGAAGTATTTATTTTTGGCCATTTGAGTTAATCCGGTAAATATTTGCATATGATATATATATATGTGATATATATTATATATGTCTAATAATTCTGATTTTTACTGTGGGGCTTTGGAATAATCCAATTAAGTTCCTACATTAATTTTCAGAATTAAATAAAATGTTTTGGTATTTTTATTAAATCAAAACAAATGTCAGAAAAATAGAAAAGAAAACAGAAAAGGGAGAGAGACCTACCTGGGCCACTTACCAGATCGGCCCAGCAGCTCGGCCCAGCTGACTGGCCGATGCCAGTCATCGTCTCCACCGCGCCAGGAGGACGGCGCGCGTGTGCCCGACGCGCGCGGGCACGCGCCGGCCACCTCCTGCTTCCTTGCTCGCCGCTGGAGGCACCCGACGACGCCACGCATCCCCCTCGGCCCTCTCTCACTTCCCCCAGCTCTCTCCTCTCCTCTCCCTCGCTTTCTCGCTCACGGCCGAGCGCTGCCGTCGCCACCGGCCACCGTTGCCGCAGCCATCGCCTTCCCCCTCGCCTCTCTCCGTGTCCGCAAGCTCCGCCACCTCGCCCTGAAGCTCTCCGTCGAGCCACGCGTCTCGGGAGGTCCTGGAGCGCCTCCATCGCCTCCGTCTTCATCTCCGGCCGCCGTGGATCCCCATCGCCGCCCCGCCGTCTTTAGTGCATCCCCGAGCTCGCCGTCAAGCCCACCAAGTCCGCTGTGAGCTGCTGTTTCTCCTCCCCCTCTCCGTTTGCTCGCTGGCGTGCTGTAGCCGCTGCCTCGCCGATGACCGTGATGTCGCCGCCTGAGCTCGTCGTCGACGCAGCTCCAGTGAACAAATGGTCGCCCCGGCGAGTCCAAACCTCTCCCCGCACCCCGTAGAGCCTCGCTAGTGCATCCGCTTGCCCGCTAGCACGCCGCAGCAGCAAGACCACCGATGGCCGAACTCCGGCGGCCACAAAAGAGCTCGCCGCCGTCGACTCAGGCCACCCCAGCTCCTCCCGTTCGCTTCATTAGATGCGCCGCATCGCTAGATAGCCGTAGCAGCAAACCACGAGTAAAACCGTGCCCTGTGGGCGTTTTCCGAGCCGCGCCGCCGTCTCGGGGCTCGCCGGCGTCAAGCGGCCGGTGGCTTTGACCCCGCTGACCGTTGACTGGGTGGGCCCAGTTTGACCTCCCCCGTGTGTCACTGACGCGTGGGCCACCACCCTGACATTTAGTTAGTATTAGATTAGCACTAATTAACCTAGGTTAGCTACCTAGTTAGTCACTGACCGTGGGCCCGGCGCCCACTAATCCTAATTAGACTAATTAAACCCCCTGTTAACTAACTGAGTCACTGACGTGTGGACCCCACACGTCAGGTTTGACTTGGTCAGCACTGTTGACTTGCTGACGCAAGCATGACGCTGTGCTGACGCAATAAATCATTTTCTGGTATTAAAAATAAATCAGGAAATTCCAGAAAATGATATAAACTTCAAAAATTCATAGAAATTCAACCGTAGCTCAGAATGAAATAATTTATATATGAAAAATTATCAGAAAAATTCAAGGAATCTGTTTATGGCATTTTCATGCATGTTTGAACAATGTTTGTCCTCTATTTTGGACAAAAAAAATAAATGGCATTTAACTAATCATATATGGAGTTTGAATTTGAATCTTGTATTCAAACCAACTTCATTTAATTGTGTTGCTAGTTGCACTAGCTCATACAACATCCCATACTCATGCCATGTTCATGCATCATAATGTTGCATATGCTTGTGTTTGATTTCCGACACCGTTCCTTCTCGATAGGTCCTGCTCCGGAAAGTGTTCGAGAGTACCTATCAGAGGAGCAGTGCCCCCTCCGTTGATCTACCAGGCAAGCAAACCCCCTTGTTCATTCCGATACAATCCTACTCTCTCGCTCCTGCTCTCTTTTATTGCATTAGGACAACAATGATTCAACTGCTACTTTATGCTGCGGTAGTTGAACCCATTCCTCTGCATGACCTGTCATTGCCACAGTAAATAGTTGAAACCCACTAGCATGTGTAGGAGTTGATTGAGCCATGTTGTGTTCTTGCCATGCCATGCCTGCTATTGCTTAGAGTTGTGTCAGGTCTGATTCATCGGGAATGAATTGGAGTGGTACGATATGTTCTGGTGCTGAGAGTTAAGCGTGTGAACACGATTTGGTAAAGGTAGCGGTGAGAGGCCATGTAGGAGTACATGGTGGGTTGTCTCACTGGAACCGTCCTTAAGCACTGAGTTCTGTGTATGTTGTCCAAGTGGCACCCGGCTAGGTGGGCTTGGGACAGACTAGGCACAAGTGGCACGGTGTACCAAGCGTAGATCCATCCGGCGAGGTGGGCTTGGGAACCCTGCACACATCGTTTGGGGCCGTGAGAGACATCCCGGCCGGATCTCCTTGCGGATGGAACCCGAATAGGCGATAAACCTGGACTAGAGTCTTGTGTGGTTAGTCAGGTCGTGGCCGACACCCTCGCCAGGCTTCCGCTTGAAGGTTGCCGAGATACATGACGTGTACATGGTGATAAGTGGTGAGAGCGTGTGTGAAGAAGTACACCCCTGCAGGGTTATCATGACCTATTCGAATAGCCGTGTCCTCGGTTATGGACTTCTTGGATGCTTACGTGGTACATAGACAACTTAAAGTGGATACTCTAAAATGCTCAAGACAAGTGTGAGTGCTATGGATGGCCTTCTCGTAAGGAGACGAGGATGAATCCATAGTTGTGTATTAATGTGGGGTCTAGTGGACTCGTGTGCGCTGCCTCACCTCAAAGAAGTTTCTCTTTGCCGTAGAACAGGATAGCCACTGAGTCAAAGCTGGCTTGCTGCAACCAAACCCCACATTATCTTCTTGATACAAATGCATGTATGATAGGATCTGATGTAAGTCTTGCTGAGTACCTTTGTACTCACGTTTGCTTTATTTATGTTTTGCAGATGAGACATCTGTCTCACTAGTAGTACCACTTGGACTTCGACGAGTAGCTTGTACCTCAGCTACGATCTTGGTCGGACGTTGTAGATAGTCAGGCTCACATCCTTTTCTTTTGTAGTTGTCTGTACTCAGACATGTAATGCTTCCGCTTGTTGCTTGTATGCTCTGAATGATGGGTCATGTGACCCCTGTTTGTATTTATGCTATGTGGCTCTTCTGAGCCTTTCTCTATATGAGTTTGCGTTATGTTGTGATGCCATGTTGTACAGCACATACTTGCATGTTATGCGTACGTGTAACGTGTATTGCTATGTGTGGGATCCGACAATCTGGTTGTTTATCCTTGGCAGCCTCTCCTATGGGGAAATGTAGTCTAGTGCTTCCTTGAGCCATAGTAGTCCGCTACAGCCCGGTTCACCGGAGTCCTGCTAGCCCAGCACTACTGCTCAGGACACTTGACTGGCCGGCATGTGTTTCACTTCGTTCCTGTGTCTGTCCCTTCGGGGAAATGTCACGCGGTGACATCCGGAGTCCTGTTAGCCCAGTGCTACAGCCCGGATTCACACGTTGATGACCGACATGCTCGATGTGATTCATGTATGCCTGTCCTCATGAGTTAGTGCCGCTTTGGATTCACGACTAGCCATGTCGGCCCGTGTTCTTTTCCATATGGATGCTAGCGACACTATCATATACGTGAGCCAAAAGGCGCAAACGGTCCCGGGCCAGGTAAGGTGGCACCCGTGGGAATACCGTGCGTGAGGCCGCAAAGTGATATGATGTGTTACATGCTAGATCGGTGTGACTTAGGATCGGGGTCCCGACACCCCATGTTTCTCCCTCGTCAATTTCGCAATGCTAGTCTGCACTTTTATGGAAGATTCGTTGCCTGCAACGCTAGGATTCAGTGGTTGCTGTATGCCTTGTATCCGAACCTGCTGCATGCCCTGAATCTGAACCTTCTGCATGCTCTGTATCTGACCTGCTGTATGCACTGTATCTGAAACTGACGTATGCACTATATCTAAATTTAGGCTTCAGGAGTCTATAACTATATAAGAACTACACCCTCCGTTCCTAAATATAAGTCTTTTTAGACATTTCAAATAGACTACAACATAAGATGTATGTAGACATATTTTAGAGTGTACAATCACTCATTTTGCTCCGTATGTAGTCACCTATTGAAATATCTAGAAAGACTTATATTTAGGAACGGAGGGTGTAGGAATTTACCAGTGCCATGTTGTTTGTGAATGATCAGGTGCCCTTTTGATGATTGTAGTACGTAGGTACCAATGCGATGACATGAGTTAGAAGTGTTGCATGCACTAGTTGGTTTAACACGATTTATCCACCTTGTTCAGAGTGAACCATAGCTAGTTTTTTTTATCGAATATATATGCATCGAATCCACCTTCCCCTCACAATAGCCTGCAAAGACTTGTGGGTTATGTTAGTGTTTCTGTTTACTGCATTGCATTTATATATTGGAAATCTATGTCCGCATTACCAAAGTTGTCATAGCATGGTTGTCAGGTTGTTTGTGACTGCTTAGGTCTCATATGTAATTTTGCACCAGTAGATCATAAACTTGTAAGAGACACTTTAGGCACTTTCTAATGTTGTGGCAGTCGAACATAAACTTATGGGAGATTTGTTCCCTTCAATTCAATGGTAGGATTTTGGAGTTCTGAGTGTTATCAGTGCTTTTAGCCTTCTGTATGCATGTACCTGAATTTAGGTTTTAGAAGTCTATAATAGGATGAGAACCAGGATTTACAAGTGTTATGTTGTTTGTGAATGTTCGAGTGCCCTTATGATGATTGGAGCAGTGGGTACCGATGCAACGACATGCCTTGGAAGCGTTGCGTGCACCTATTGGTTTTAACACGATTCATCTGCCTTTGCTGAACCATAACTAGTTTTGTTGATCGAATATATGCTTCCATCTTCCCATTTTTCTCTTGGCTCACTCTCACAATAGCCTGCAAAGACTTAGACTCAGGTTACTATTTTTACCTGCTTTGTTGCATTTAGACATTGGGAATCTGTCTTCGCATCACCAAATTAGCAGGGCAGCATACCTGGTTTCTAGATTGGTCATGACTGCTTAGGTCTTGTATGTAGTGTTGCGCCAATAGATCATAAACTTATAAGAGACATATTAGACTCTCTGTAATGGTCTGGCAGTAAATCATAAACTCATACGGAAGCGTAGCATACGTGATCATTCTTGCATGAAGGATGGATTCCTATGATGAATTGATGACATCTCAATGTGCATATTCAGTGGTTCGATACTTCGAGCCTTTCCTGTCTGAAAAAGGTCCCAAGTTATGTCTATTGCACACTTTTCAGCTATTGGCAGAATTTACTTACTAACATATTCTTTTAACTTTCATCATTGCAACAGAGATTCAATCTATGATACAGGACACCAAGACAAAGTTTGAGAAGAAAAGATGAACAACCGAACTGTTTCACTTGCCTTTTAACTTTCTATGTGTAGGAATACAAAATTCTGTTACCCTTTTTATAGTGAAGATTTGATATGTTCTTCTTTACTCATTGCTTCAAGATGAACACATACATAAGCCAGTTCTTGATAATAAAAACTGTGATTGTTCATTGAAATGTACTCTGAATGCTGACAAATGTTACTGATTGCATTAGCAGGAAGAATGTTCTTAAAGCTCTAACAAAGGCTTCCAAAGAGTTTTTCAACTTCTATTGATACAATGATGTACATATGGTTATATAATATTGTCACAGTTTGGTTACCAGCTTTAATTGTATGCAACAAGTAATGACTGATGTCAGTTGAGCTTCCATATTCTCCAGCTTATAATGCTGCATGAATAATTATGGTCAAATAACAACACAAAGCATAATTGAGTTTTAAGAGAATTCATATATTATAAAGACAGAAAATCTCACATATACGAAGACTTGATTTGTAGAACTTTTCCCTTTTCCTCCTGAAGCAGACAAAACAGAAGCATCCAAAGGACTCAGTATGGAGGAGAGGGCCAAAGCAAAAGTAGATGTCAGACTAATGAGGTAGTAAGTAGCGTACTTGCACTAATGTGTTTCGTGCACAAGCTTAGTGTTTTCTTATTCTATTAGTAAAATTTTACATACTTTAACTTCCTATTTTCTGCTGGATTGGTACCGAATTACAAGGATGCAAATGTTCAACAGTTAACTAACTAAAACACTGAACATGTTAGTTTCATGACCTCTAAGTACATCAGTTATATACATGTTCTTCTCTCTTCTAGTCATGTGACATGGATTACTGAATTTTTAAAAATATATATGTTTTACGATTTTTGGTGATGTTCTGTTCAAGCAAAGAAGAAACTTAATTAGGCTAGAATTTTTGGAAGAGAATATCCGTATATTATGCCCTTATATAAATTAATTACTTTGTTGCAAAACTTTTTATCAAATGTTCATCCCACGTGTAACACCCGGCCTATTGTCCATTAACTTTCTTGCCTCATATGAGAATGGAAAATTTGAAGATTTTCTACATCGGTGGACGAAGAATCACGAACATAAGAATTTCTGGTTTAGCATGTTCCCAGAAAGAAGATAATTTTTTTCCATTCAAGAAATGAGGAGCACGACTGAAGTGGCTATACATACAAATCCATTTACGAATCTATATGCTCCGCATGGAACTGGAAGTTCCAGAACTGACGACTGGTATACCACCATAATGAAACAGAAATATCGCATGGAGCCATGGTGCAGCCGCACCTACGCTCGGTACCATAGATTCTCTGAGAAGTTGTATAGGGATTTGTGCATGATGCCTACAGTAAAGAATGGCGGGAACAATCAAGAAGCGTTTATCAGGTCTACATGTACTAATTAAATCTACATCGCCGTGACACCGTAGGCAATAAAATAGCTAGTTGCTTTGGACTTCGTGAACCCTGTCCTCATGGGGTTGCACCATGCACATTTGTTTAACAGGAGTGGTCCTACGTCAGGTGAAGTAAAGCTATTTTAATTCATATATCTTTTTGTATTGCGAACATAAAACTCACAAACCTCAAATATATATGTCTGTGACTGCTATTTTGCACCCCTTTAATTTTTTTTAGCATCAGTACAGACACAAGCGCTCATATACACGCGCATACACTCACCCCTATGAACGCACACACGCATACCCTACCCCTATGAGCACCCTACTACCCCTCTATTTTTTTTGATAAAAGGATGGCACTATGTTTGTTGTGTATGACAAGTTATCTCTTAGTTCTTTTTTTTAGATATTCTTTTTGTTCACTGATAAACTGTCAAGGTGATTGTTCCATATAGTTGTAGCACTGTAGCTGCACTCAGTAAAAAAATTGTGAGAAAGCTGCACTCATTTGTGCACACAAATTGTCAGAGCATACATTTTACTATCGTAAACAGAATACAGATCCTCGCAAAAAAAAAAGTAAACAGAATACAGATAGCTGGATGTTTTGTGTCTGTTCGTTTTTGTTCAGTTAGCTTTCATCATTTTTATTTCTTTGAGAAAATGTTTTCAGTAGTACTTGGAGATAATAAAATGTCCTTCTGAGCTACCATGAACATAGGGTAATGTGCCTGCCCAGCAAGTTTAAATAAATAAGGGTGAGCCTGGCAGGCCTACGAGGAGAATGATGAAGATTGACTCTGTACTTTGAACGAAGGGTTTAACGCAAATAGTAAAATTCGAATGTTGATAGGCTGTGAATCCATATGCAAACAGTAAATGATCCGATGGTAGTGACCATGGGTTCGGCTGGACCATGGTTCTAAAACGCACCTCTCATAATGAAATTGCAAAATATGGAGTCACAATCAGCAGCCCTTCTTTTAGTTTTGGAGATACACTAAATCGACACAGAAAAAATACAAAAAAATAATATCTATGCATGTATTTCTGCCTTTTCATTGTGAGAGTTAGATTACCTGAAACTGTTGAATAAGATGCTTTTAATTTTAGTTATCATTTTCTAAAGTTGGATCCCTTGACCAGCTGGCGATTCTGTATATGTTGTGAGAACGTATCAGGTGAAACGAACGAACTTGTGCACCCAATGCACCACACCGTTTGAGACCATTAGATGAAAAAATGATGGACAAGATTGAGGCAAACTCGGGGCTGCGAACATATTTTGCAAACACAACATTTTATTTCGTCAAAATCAGCCCGCAGTTCAATTTGTGCTGCGATTTCCTCCATTGGGTTGATTTGTGTGAAATATAAGTGCTTTATTGACAATGAGCCAGACTACTGGGTGGAGTGCGGGTTGATTTGAACAAACTGTGAGACCTGTTTTGTGAATATGCCAACAAGTCATCTGTAATCAAACCATGTCCGTTGATTTTACATCCAAAGGCCCAAAATGGCACGGTGCATTGGGTGCACAGATTTGTTCGTTTCACCTGATACATTCTCGTTGTGCCTCGTATCTTATTCAAGATTTACCATCTTCAGTCCACAGATGCTCATTGTCATAAATAGTTTGGGGGTAATTTTGGTATTGGTGCAGATCTGTGCAATAATGTAGCTCCAACTGTTCTGACATATACTACTAATCTGTTAGCGGCTGTCAAGTTATGCACTTCTGAGTTAATTGTTTTTTTGCGGTGTTCTGAGTTAATTGTTCCCGATCGATATTGAGCATTCAATATCCTAATTATCATTTATGCAGCTCTATGCACTTCCTGAATTAGTGGTCGACGATCAATATTGAGCAACCTATATTCTAATTGTCTTTTTTGTTGCTTACTCATCATTGACTTAACTTTGACATTTCTCTTATTACGGGTTACCAATTTTACATTGCCTAAAAAAATATATTACCAATTCATATAGGATGTAACTTTTATGTTTTTTTTAACACAGTACAGACGCAAGCGCTCATACATACGCGCATACACCCATCCCTATAAACGCACACACGCACACCCTACCCCCTATGAGCACCTCTGAGAGATTGAGCCGATATATCATCTTGAGAATTACGAAGTCACCGTAGGCGCCTTGTCGTCAACGGGAACGTAGGCTGGGGATACCACAGTCCCTCTAACCAACTTTTATGTTAGGATGAGCCATATAGTGTGTTGTATTTCTTTATCCTGATGCTACCAAGTAATCTGCTATGCCGCTTCTCTATAGTGGTTTCTTTGAAAATGACTACCCATGAAAAATATTACAACATTCCTGCTTTCATTTTTCAGTTAGGACGTCAACCACTTTGGAGCTCACAATACCTATTTGGAGCACAATTTAATGCCCCTTCAACACATTCTTGCATCTAGATTATTATTTGGTTGCCATGAAGTGCGTACATACTAAAAGAATAAGATACCTCTTTTTTACTTTCAGATATTCTTAAGCTTTATTAATCTTGGCTGCGATACATATAAATTCAGTACAAAAATGGTAGTCTTGAAAATTTCTAGCCCATGCAGTTGCGTGGGTTGATGACTAGCTCAACTGCTCTGTTGCCACCGCTTGCAACCGTGATATTGGCCTCCTCTTTGGTCCTCCTTATCTCTGCTTGCCCAGGATAAGTCCCCTCTTCTTTACCAACAGCCCCCTCGATGCTAGCCTCCTATAAAGCACTCCACCCTACGGCGGAGCCAATTCTGCATCCCATTGTTTTTTTCCCGTTGCAAAGCGCGGGCAATTTTCCTAGTCATTTACTAAAACATCTAGCAACACGCTTCCTCCGAAAAATAAAAGGTTGGGAATGTGGTACGTGAGAAAGGCGAGCCATGCGCGAAAATGCTAAATGGAGGACGAGCTCATGGAGCTCTTTGTTTTGATTTTATTTTTGAAAACCACATTTTAAAGTTTAAAAAATTTCTAAAACAATGACACACGTTGACACGGATTTATACTACATGTGTGTCAAATTTGAAGATGATATACATTCTGGTGAGAACTAGACAAAAAGACAAAATCATGGTTTTGAGAAGGGTGAACATTACTATAAAAATGCACGGACTTGTCTTTTTTTTGTAGCTCTCTCCATAGTGCATTTCATCATTAGACTTTACAGACATGTACAACACATCCGTATGAATGTGTATGATTTTTTTCAGATTTTGGAAGACTTGAAATATATGGTTTTTTTTCAAAAGCGAGCTCGGTCGAGCTCATCCTCCAAAATGCCCCACTGAATGATGCGTTACCTCCTCCCCCCCCCCCCCCCTCCCCCTTTTCCCTTATTTTTATATTTTTGGGTTTTATTTACTTTTTTCTGAACATACACTAACCCCTGTGAAAGCATGCAACACACTCTACCTCTATGAGCACCTCCGATAGACTGAGACGGCAAATCATCTTGAGATTTACAAAGTTGTCACAGACACCTTCGTATTCAACGGGAACATCTCCTCTTACTGAATGTATATCGCCGGAAGGCCTGAAATAAATCCAGAAAAAAGCAAGCACCGATGGCAAGTCTAAAACATGACCCTTGTGAGCGTGTGGTGCATGTCGGAGCAGCGTGCGGGCGAGCACCCCCTTCTACTGGGAGCTCCTGCTCGGCGCCTGTGGCGATCCTTATTTGAGACACGCGTGTTTAAAACGGCCGTGCTTTCTAGTTAACGAGCGCTCCTCCGGAAGCCTCACAACGATCAGCGCCACTTGACGCGCTCTTAGCCGCCCGCCACCTGTCGCGCTCTGGACGCTCCTTTCGGATTTTGTTTTTTATTTTTCCGTACGTGTTTTCTGCTTTTAAACGGGTTTTTTTCGGGGTTTTCGACGTTTCGGTTTTTCACCAGTCTTCCTTCACGACACAATTTTTTGATTTTTCTTTTGCACGAAAAAGCGCGTTTTTTTTCTTTCGTGAGAGTCGCGGTTTTGTTTCGGCGAAATGCATGGTTTTGCTTTCGCTAGAGTCACGGCCGTGCCTCTTGGAAATAGAGAAAAACACGTTTTTTTGTTTTTTACCTTTCGCGAGAGGCGCGGTTTTGCTTCCGAGAAAGGCATGGTTGTGCCTTTGCGAGAGGCACGGCCGTGCCTCCTCGAAAACGAAAAAAAATGCGTTTGTCTTTTTTTTCTTCCGCGAGAGGCATGGTTTTGCTTCCGCGAAAGGCACGGTTGTGATTTCGCGAGAGGCACGGGGGTGCTTCTTTCGGAAAGAGAAAAAACCTGTGCTCCCGGTTCGGTATTTTCGTCCTTTTTTCATGAAAAAAAAGTTCCTCAAAACCTATCAACATCGGATCTAGTTTGAAGATTTCGACGCGAGGAATCTAATGGTGAAAATGGTTCAAGATTTGGACGCACGGTCTAAGAGATAAAACGTTTTGAATAAACCAATCTACGAAAAAGGGAAAAGTCACAGGTTGCGACAAGTGACGTACATGCAGCGCGCCACCTGTCACAACCTGAGAAGGTGAGAGTGATTTTTGCAATAAGTACTTCTTAACTAGTGATTTGGCCGAAGCGCGCAAGCGATAAGAGAAAGGGGACGAGCGTTAAAGCAAATAGTTTTGACAACCACCTAGATGGTTCCCTCCTCAACCAGTTTTCTTTCTTTTCTTTTTCGGGTTCCGTTTTTTCTGTTTTCTGTTTTATTTTTTTTATTTTTCCTTTTCTTTAATTTTAACCTTTTCATTTTTATTTTTGTATACTTCGTTTTCAAGAAATGGTTTGAAATCTCAACTTTTCTTCATGATTTCAAAAATTGTTCTGGGATTTCAAATTTTGTTATTTTTTTAAGAAATGTTGACAGTTAAAAAACTTCAGTGTGTATCACAAAATGTTCAATATATATTTAAATATTGTTCAGAGTATAAAAAAATTTATTCAATGTGTAGTTAAAAATTGTTCAACGTTTATTAAAAACATTCTTAATTTATATTTAGAAGTTGTTCATCATATATCACAAAATGTTCACTGTGTAGTTAAGAATTGTTCAGTGTATATTACATAAAGTTCAATGTAAATTTGAAAATTATTCATCATAAACATTCAACAAATGTTTGGATTTTCAAATCTTGTTCTTATTTTCAACAATTATTCATGTTTTTTGAAGCATGTTTTAGAATTTTGTTCAAGAAAATACTATTCATTCTTTGAAGGAAGATTAAAAAAAAGGATCTGCCGCTGTACTTAATACTTTTAGTTTAGTGCTGTATTTAAAGATACACTTAGTCGCTAGTGCAGCGGCGTGCAACGTGGCTATCTTGCATTATGTAGCGGGTTCAATTCCATCAAAATTTGCATTTGTTTGTGATTTTTTATTTACGTTCGCTTATGGGATTAGGCTGATCCGTCGTGGCACCCGACATGGCACATGTATCGGACTGGATGCACAGAAGTATGTACCAAGAGGGAACGTTCCTGTGGCCCGACGAGGACGTCGGTTCCTCTGAATAGGGGTGTATGTGATAGCCTGGCTTATTAGGGATGATAGACTATTCATATCAATAAGGAATTCCTTCTTTTCCGGAAACTCATTTGGACAGAACTCCAAAGTTAAGCGTGTTCAGCTTAGAGTAATTTCAGGATGAGTGACCGACCGGAAAGTTGCTCCCGGGTGCGCACGAGTGAGGACAAAATGCGCAGAAAAGACTAGTATTGATATGTGGGGCCAGTCTAGATCCTGTCAGGAGTAACGACCACCGGCGGGTGTGTCCGGGGCGTTACAAGTTGGTATCAGAGCCAACCCTCGTGGTTACACAGATGTTTGCGGACAGGTGCGCGGTCATGTTGTTCATGACGTTTATGACCCATCGTGGCACCCGACTTGGCACATGTACCAGACTGGATGCACAGAAGTATGTACCAAGAGGAAACGTTCCTGTGGCCCGACAAGGACGTCGATTCCTCTGAACTCAAAAGTTAAGCGTGCTCAGCTTGGAGTAGTTTCAGGATGGGTGACCGACCGGGAAGTTGCTCCTGAGCGCGCACGAGTGGGGACAAAGTGCGCAGAAAAGATTAGTATTGATCTGTGGGGCCAGTCTAGATCCCGCCAGGAGTAACGACCACCGGTGGGTGTGTTGGGATTCTCAATAGAAATGAAAAAGGAATAAAATTTAAAAAGTATATTTTTTGAAATTAAGAACACTTTTTGAAAATATGCAAACATCATATACAACGCATGAACATTTTTCGAAATTATTAACAAAATTTCCAAAACATGAAAAATAATAATTTGCAAACAAAATTTGAAAACATGAACACTTTCACAAAATTGCAAATCCGGAACATTTAATTCCTAAACATTTTTAAACTTGCAAAAATTGTCATGTTTCTTTGTGCACGAAATTTGAAATTGGGCACACTTTTAAAAATTGTTTAGGAATATGAACATTTTTTAAAATTTGTGAACTAATTTTGTAACTAGGAACATTTTTTGATTCTTTAAAAACGTGAACATTTTAAAATTTCAAATTCTATATATAAATTTTTGGAACATTTTTTATAAGAGGCGAACAAATATTTGAAATCCTAACTTTCTTGGAATTTCTGAAGAAAGTTTCAAAACAGAAACATTTTTTAAAAACATTTACGAAATATAAAAAGTGCATACATTTTAAAATTTCCGGGCATTGGTTGAAAATGAAAAATAATCTTGGAAAATTAAAATAAAGTAAAAAGATGTAAAATAAAGAAGAACAATTGAATAAAGAGAAATGAAAGGAACATAAAAAGAAAAAAAGGTGGGAAAACCAAAAAGAAACAGGAAAAAAAATGAGAACAGCAAAGACAGAAACAGAAAAAATCCCAAAACTAGGAAAACCGGCTGGAACTTCCCAGCACATTCCCAAAAGGCAATTCCTAAACGGCGCCCGCTGCGCCCGTTATAGGCTTAGCGGTACAGGGCGCACACCTCCTTGTCCGCACTGGGCCGGCCCACGTTCAAACTTTTTTTTTTCTGTTTTAAAGAAACAAAAAACAACACATGTATATGTCGTGGCTCGAACAAAGGATCACCAGGTTAAACAGTCGCTACCGTAACCAACCAACTACCAGCCTTTTACGGGTCTAGTTATAGCTTTTTCCTTCTTTTGTTCTCTTTTCTTGCTGGAACGGTTTTGTTCCTTTTTTCATTTTTATTCATTTCCATTTTACTTTTTTATTGCTAAACGTTTTTTATAATACATGATTTTGCATTTAGAATTCGTGAACCTTTTTTGAAATGTGATGAACTTTTTTTCAAATCCGATGAACTTTTTCAAATTTTATAAACTTTTTTCGAATGCGGTGAACTTTTTTGCAAATTCGATGAACTTTTTTCAAATGTGATGAACCTTTTTGTCAAATTCGATGAACTTTTTTCAAACTTTATGAACTTTTTTTCGAATGCGGTGAACTTTTTTTCAAATCTGATGAACTTTTTTCAAATGTGGTGAATTTTTTTTCAAATTTGATGAACTTTTTTCAAATGTGATGAACTTATTTTCAAATTCAATGAACTTTTTTCAAATGCGGTGAACTTTTTTTCAAATCCGATGAACTTTTTTCAAATCTGATGAACCTTTTTTCAAATCCGATGAACTTTTCCAAATTCAACGAACTGTTTTTTAAATTTGTGAACCTTTTGAAATTCATGTCCTTTTTATAATGCGCTGCTTTTTTCGATTTTTTCGTATTTTTTTTCTTCTGTTTTATAAAAGTCAATGGTTGACCAGTCAACTGGTCAACCACGACCAATCACCGCTTTGGACCGAACGAGGAAATACGATCGATGGAACCAGTCAACGATATTTATCTAGTTGTTGGGCCGGCCCACGAGCTCAGACGCATGTGCGCCAGGATGCAGAACCGGCGCTTAAAGCGCCCGTTAGGCGCTCCCTTCCCAAAACCAGGACTCATAGCAACGCACGCCTGGCTTTTAATTGGGCCGGGCCGTCTCGGTCGATGCCTGTGCGGCACGCTGACTAATTGACGCAGATCATGTCAAATAGGAAATACGCGCCGGGAGCTCCTAATCCATGCTTTTGATGAAATCGCTAATTAAGAAGTATCCCTTTCTAAGATGACTCTCATCTTGTTGAGGCAAGTGAGACACTGCATACGCGCCATCTGACGCAACCTGTGAGTTTTTTTTTATACGTCCGCTTATTTAAAATGTTTTATCTCTTAAACCGTACGTCCAAATTTCAAAAGTTTTCATCGTTGAATTCTTCACGTCGAGCTTGAAAACTAGATCCCATCTTAATAGATTTTGACGAACTTTAAAAAAAAATACCAGACAAAAAACCGAGTCAGGAGCATGTTATGAAAGAGGCACGGTATTTTTATCCGTTTTTTTCGTGAAACATTTACCATACGGTGTTGCATCGCCACGATTGAAACCGTGGAACCGGCCAAATTGGTGGTGGCCGCTACTACAACCAATCCAAGAGAGGCGAGAACAAATCAAGGATTATGAACTGGAAAAAGAGGGCACCGCGTCAACAAAACGCCACTAAAAGAATGAAATCAAAGAGTGGGAATTCTTGGAGCTTACCGTTGATGTTTCAATGATCGGTTCCTCGCACCACAGATCACCTCCCCGGCACGCCAATACCCCGGATCTAGTGCGGGGGAGCTCGAAGGGTGGTCTTGGGCTTCAACCTCCTCGACCAGAGCTTTGCGCCTGTGGCCATGGCTGTGGAAAGAGCAGCAGCGGGTGCAGGAAGGAGAGGAAGTAGAAGGGACGTCGATAGACTGGTGCTTTCTTTTGGGAAGCTATTTGAGGCAGCCACCTGCTCTCCAGTGCAGGCGTCGGCCGGGTCGGGCGGACGCCACGTGCCGTCGCATATGTTTCACTGATGAACCAACCGCTGTGACGAAGCCTTACGGCATCTTGGACCCGCAAACCTCCTTGGGACGGCGTTGTTCGAACTGCGGAAGCTCCAATGCCAATCTATATCGGTCTGTGGAGCGGTCTGGATACAATTTCTCTCACAAACCAAAGATAAAAGTGGGGAGATTTGCAAGAGTCCGGACTGTTCTCAAGCGCGCTTCTGACAGCCTTGGCCATCAAAAAGCCCTCCACCCTCCCACGCGCTCCCACCCAACATCACTTGCCCGCATTCATGCCGGTGTAGAGCGCGTCGCTCCGCATTAAAGACGACTCAGGGCGGACACGACCTCTCACTGCCTCCGCCATTGAAGCGGCGTGCCGGCCTAGGGTGCCACCCGCTGCACGCCCGGCTGAACACGCCTCCTCGCTGCATTCATACACCTCCATTAATCCTGTGTGGAAGCCGAGAAACCTACTCTGACCACACGTCCGTTCATGAGCTGGTCAGCATTAAACGGAACGCCGACCGAGCTCCTATTGTCCGCCCTCTATTTAAACTAGGGACAGACACCGGGCAAGAACCAGACCCCTCTCCTACTCCCCCAAACTCCTTCCCCACCACTCTTCTGATGGCTTCCAAAGATCAGTTCTCCGGCATACAAACCGGTTGGGTGGCCCGCCGAGCCAGTCGAATACGAGCGAGGCAGCTCGTTGACCCACCTCCCGAGCTTCACCCGACGAAGCAAGTTGCCGCTCCAAGTCGCCGCGTGGTTCAGCAACTCACCGCTCTAGACTGACTCGATGAGGAGTGGCCAGTTGCTCGACGTCAGCATGGCGGGGAGCACGGTGGGACTGGCGTCATCGCTGCCGTCGATGACCACACCTCCCGTGCGTGCAACCGTGTCATGCAGGCAGAGGCAGAAGCTGGGTGCGCGGAGAGCAACGAGTCGGTGGCCAGCGCCTCCGCGCCCGCCGCAATCATCGAGGATAAGTAGAACACGGGGGTTTGCCGCCGCTTGGGTCCCATGAAGGCCACCGCCTAGGCGACATCGGTGTACACTATCGTTGTCTTGCCCGATTCTTCTCTTTCGAGGACCTCAATTGATCCCACATGGGCTTCAGGGAAGTGGAGGCGCCGCCTTCCCCTCCCGCTGAAGCATAAGCTGGGGGTTTCACTCCAATGAGTGGCAGGGAAGTGAGCCATCCTTTGCGCTGAAGCATATACCTCCGAGGGTCCCGGGAGTCCGGTGATCGGGGCGCCAGACATGAGGAAGACAAATGGATCCATGGGCCGAGGTTTAGATTAGGTATTAATTATACCTTCAGAGCCGAGCTAGCACGATTGGTGTAAATATACTGGAATCCGTCATGTTTATATTTAAATCCATATTTTTTATATGAAATCCGTCATGTTTGCATGAAATCAGGCCTTGTTTGCATGAATTTTGTCCGATTGGTTTCAGTTGTTGTGAAAATGTATGCGGCTAGCGTTGGATGGCTGCCTCCCGCATCTGTGTCCGCGGACTGGTCCCCTGTCCGCGGACGAATGCGGAAGGCTTTCTGCGGGTTGCCATTGGAGATGCCCTTATCTGTCCTTTCGAGGCATCAGACTCTCAAGGAAATGGAAACAAGACATCTTTTTTTCCATGAAGGAAACAAGCCATCTGCTCGTGGCTGAAATCACTACTTTGTTTACCTTTTAATCAAAGATTATCAAGATTTGTGAACTGAGCTCTTGGATGATTAGGTTTTTTCGATGAAACCAGTGCACCGAAGGCACTGTGCTCGCATTTTTCTGTATTTATTTTAAGCTTTCCAACTATATTCATTTATACTCAATACCTCATAGGTGCTCAAAGGGATAGAATGTGTGTACGTGTGTTCATAGGGTGTATGTGTGTGTATAGCAGATTAGCAACAACAATTAGCCGGAGAGAGAGAGAGGAGTAGCGGAAGCTGATGCTGGACAACAAGTAGTCGAAGATAGGAGCAATGACCATTAGGGAGGCCCTGATTGCACCATGGATTACCCATCTGAATCAGACCGCTTTCATTAAGGGTCGGTTCATTCTTGATGGGATCCTGGTTCTGCATGAGGTTATCCATGAGGTTAAGAGGAGACACCTCAAAGATTTTTTTTTCAAGATTGACTTTCACAAGTCTTACGACACCGTTCATTAGTCCTTCCTTCGGGAAGTTTTGATTAGGAAGGGCTTCGATCCACATTGGATCGCCAGGGTGATGCAGCTGGTGATGAGTGGTCGTTTAGCCGTCAATATCAATGGGGAAGTGGGTCCTTACTTCCAGACGGCTCAAGGAGTTTGTCAGGGGAGCCCACTTCCCCCTTCTTATTCAACCTAGTGGTGGATACCCTAGCAGGCATATTAGACATGGCGAAGAGGGCCGGTCATATCTGGGGGGGGGGTATGCCCTCATCTCCTGGGCTCATGAGGGATTACCCACCTGCAATATGCCGACGACACGATCTTGATGGTTGAGGGTTCTGACGAGGACATTTAGCACCTCAAGTTCCTTTTACTACGCTTAAGAGATACCCGGTCTGACGATCAACTTCTCCAAGAGTGAAGTGATGGTATTAGGCTACTCTGACAGCGAGAAGCGTTAGATCGCAAACCAGCTTAACTGTCAGCTTAGGTCCTTCTGGACAACATATCTTGGCATGCCGGTTAGTGACTCACGAATACTTGAGAAGGACCTTCGGCCAACAGTGACCAAGGTCCAATATCAGGTCGAGCCATGGCAGGGTCAATGGCTCTCCAAGGTAGCCCGGTCATTCTGATTAATTCCTCGCTATCGAGTTTACCGATGTATCTCATGGGATTCTATAGTTTGAATGAATCCCTGCACCATGACATCGCCAAGTATCTATCTCACTTATTCTGGGCGGGCAAAGGTGACAAGCAGAAGTACCATATGGTGAAATGGTCCGATATCTGCAAACCAAAGGACCAAGGGGCCTTGGGATTATCTCATCCAAAAGGATGAACATAGCCCTCTTATCCAAATGGCTATGGCGGATCACCTCTGGGGAGGCGAGACTCTGGCTTGATATTATCCGCCCAAAATATTTGTTTGGCCAGCCATTAGCGTTTGCTTAGTGGACTGGTGGCTCCTAATTTTGGCAAACGATCATTCAGCTAATGCCAACCCTCCGCCTAGGGTCATCGATTTTGGTAGGTTCCTGAACTAGTAGCTTGTTCTAGTTGGACTGGTGGTCGGGTGCCCAACCCTTCGCTACCCGTTTCCAACCATTATTCAACATTTTCTCAGACCGGGATCTAATCGTGGCCTTGGCTTTAGCCGACCTCGGTGGGATCTCTTTTCGGCAAACCTTTGGTCCCGTGGAGCGCGACCTTTGGGAGAAGCTGATTGTGTCTGTGGTGCTGCACACACCTTCCCTCGGCCATGATGTGGCTCATTGGGATCTTGAGCCTAATAGGCGTTTTTCCACAAAATCGCTATATCACGCAATACTGGCCACCCGAGGGCCAGTAAAGCTTAATCTCATGTGGGTGATTAAATTGCCTATGAAGATTATAATCTTTCTATGGCCATTGGTGCAGGGCCGCCTTCCATCTAGGATGGAAGTGCTCAAACGCAATGGCCCTTCTGATGGCCTTTGCCCATTGTGCGCTGTTCCTGAAGACACTAATCACATTTTCTTTGCATGCCCTACTGTGAGGTTTCTGTGGAGCTGTCTTCGCGAGGTTGTGGTTGGTAGTTGGTGCCATGATAACCTCCCTGACATGTTCTCCAAGGTTCTAGGCCTTCCTACAACTATGCGTCCATACCTTTGGGTTACAGTGGGTACCCTGGTTTGGACCTTATGGACCGTCTGTAACAAATTAGTGATTGAGCACATCATTCCTCTCCGTGTGACTGACACCGTATACAAAATGTGTGGCTTTCTACAGCTCTGGCGGTTGCTTAGCAAGCGGCATGATCACACCTTCATCGACAGGAACGTCGCCGACCTCCAGGCCGCGGCCGTTTCACTCGCTCTGCCATCACCTCCGCCTCCTCCGGACCCGGATTAATTAGCTTATTTGGTCCTTTTTTACCTTTGTTTTGGGGATTGTTGTGTTGTTTCTCCAGCAAGACTTTCATAGCTGTTGTTGCTCCGTTTGGACCCTATGGTGTGCATGTATTGTATCCTGCTACCTGAACATTGTGTTGTTGTTGTGGTCGTTGCTTTATAATATAAAGCAGGGAAAAACCATTTTTGGTTGATAGGAGCAGTGACGACCGACATGAGAAACTGGATCTGTTGGGGATATAACCCCGCGGTGTGACCCACCCAGGAGGGGCCGAGTTATACTGTTGGTGATTCAATAGAGAAAGCCTAAGTAGGCCCAAGAAGAGAAGTTATGAAGATTGGAGGCGGCTCACAAGGCGGGCCTGTTGAAGGCCCAAAACCATATGACGGTACTACAACCCGGAGATGTGAGCCACCCGTTGGCAGCTTGCCTAGCAAGGCAAGGCAACTTAGAACCTAAGTTGGACACGTTGTGTGATCCGGCTTGGACTCTTGTAAGATCAGGGCCTCGACCTGTGCCTGCGGTGGGTTAACTCAAGGAACAATAAATCGATATCTAGGTCAAGCGATCTGCTCCCTTGTAATCGATACTCAGTCAATACAACACAAAGCAGGACGTAGGCTTTTACCTCGTGAGTCACTACAAGAAATATGTCAACTTATGACCTTCTGTCAGTGACCCTCGAAGAATTGGTCATAAATTTATGACCATTTTAGACCAATTGGTCAAAAGCTGTTCAGGGGGCTCCAAACCCTAAACCATTGCGACCATTTTGGTCAGAAAGGTCGTAATTTCCTTACACGAAATGGTCACAAAGCAAACAGTGCTAGTCCGCTGCCTTATTTCTAGTTGTTAATGACCAATATAGATGGTCATAGCCTTGTAGATTGTGGTGGGTTGTGATGACTAGGCGCCATCTCATCAGTTTTGCCTATGTGTCATGTCCATGTGGCAGTTTTTGCCCTAGGTTGTGAAGCAACCTATATTTCTATCATTTCCAAAATTCCCAAAAAAATCTCATAAATTCTTTGGGGCATATCTTCATCAAATATGTAAAAATCCTTCCTTTCCTAGTTCAAAACTAATTCAACAATATTCATTTTCCTATTCTGTTCACAACAACACTTTATGAAGGAAGTGCTATTTATATATTCTTGATTGCGCTCGGAATTTTTGGGCACTCTTTCCTATCCAAATCATTACCGCATGACAAAATTCAGCTCCATTTGCCTAACAAATCTTCCTCGGCAAATTTCCAAAGATTTTGTCCACCTAGAAGCATTGTGAAGGAAGTACCTTTTTTATATATCTAAATGACATGAAATTTATACAGTTACTTCATATGCCCAAATTATCACCCTCATCCAAATTGCAGCTCAGTCAAATCATCTATGTGAGCCCATGTTCAATTTATATTTTATGGCCAAATTGGCACGTTGCAAAGCAAGTGTTATATAGACCCCTCCTATTACCCTCAAACTTTTCGGGCACTCTTCCATACCCAAATCATTGCCACATGATAATATTCAGCTCAATTTTCCTAGTAAATCTTTCTCGGGAAATTTCCAAAGTTTCTACCTCGAGAGAAGCTTTGTGAAGTAAGTACTAGCTAGGCTTACCCAAATGATCTGAAAATTTACCAGCGCATGACCATACCTAAGTAACTTACCTACACCAATTTTGAGCTCATTTCATTCATCCAATCTCTCTCACTAGTTTTCCCAAGTTTTTGTCCATAGAAGAGCATTGTGAAGGAAGTACTACTTTGGCATCTTCAAATGGTATCAATTTTCTACAATGCTTTCCTATGCCCAAATAACCATCCTCCACAAAATTTCAGCTCACTCCATTCATTATTTTGAGCCCAGCTTCAACATTCATATTTTTGTCCAACGTGGTACTTTGCAAAGCAAGTACCACCTAGGATCCTCCTTTTGAGCTAAAAATTTGTGAAGACATTCTCCTTAGTAGATGATCATCCTCAGCCAAAACTCACGCCCATTGGCCATGTGCATTTCCCATACCGCTAATCAAACACTTGGCTGTTAATTCATGTTTGAGCATCGATCGGTCTCCTCGTGAGAATCTTATGTTGTAATTTTCTTCCTAGCACCAACCTGGGGAGTGCCCAACCCACTAGACATGCCTAGGACGCCCAGAACACATGGCAACATTACGGTCACGCGGTGACCATGCGACGGGCATGCGAGTTTACGCGCTCTAGAGTTGGGGCCCTCGGCCACCGCCCAAACCTCGACGTATCGCCACCAAACCATGTATTTATGATTAAATAGGTCCTTATGTAACTAGAAATGATTTTTTAAAAAAATAAATAGCAAACTATGAGCCAGCTGCAGTTCAAATTTGACCCGCTTCCAACTGAATTGGCGGAAATTTGTCTTTTTCACGAGAGGTGGATCAAAAATTTTTACACCCAACTATTTTGTCAATTGTGCATTAAATATGGCCTAGTATTTTATAAAAATGATTTGGTCCAATTTTGCAACAATTATTTGGTAGTTCCTTCACAAAAAAACCTCCTTTTGGGCACTCGAAAAATGGAAAATGGTTTTTTCGTCCAACGAAAATGGAAACTTCCTTAGGTAACATTGTTTGACATTCCAATATGCACTCTTGTGCACAATATGAGATCATTTGAACAAACTATGCCATGAATGTGGCCATAAGATTGATCATTTGGCTTGAAAGCCATTGATCTCCACACATGATAGCTCGTTTCTGAGAACACTTTTTAAAAATAATTGCCATATCACAAGTTTGTTATTTTTCCTAGGAACTTGGCCACATATGATGACACAATGCGAAGGTTTCCCAATTTTTTGATTTTTTTTGAATTTTTTATGCCCGTTTCAAAATGCGGTCAAAACGGCGGGAATGACCGTTCCTAGCTAGTGGTTGAATCTTGGAATTTTGTTGGTGTTTCTCTGATTAAAAAGATACTTATGTACCTAGAAATGATTTTTGGAAAAAATGAATAGCAAACTATGAGGCAGCTGCAGTTCAAATTTGACCCGCTTCCAACTGAATCGGCGGAAATTTGTCTTTTTCATGAGAGGTGGATCAAAACTTTTTACACCCAACCATTTTGTCAATTGTGCATTAAATATGGCCTAGTATTTTATAAAATTGATTTGGTCCAATTTTGCAACAATTATTTGGTAGTTCCTTCACAAAAAAACCTTCTTTTGGGCACTCGAAAAATGGAAAATGGTTTTTTCGTCCAAAGAAAATGAAAACTTCCTTAGGCAACATTGTTTGCCATTCCAATATGCACCCTTGTGCACAATATGAGATCATCCGAACAAACTATGCCATGAATGTGGCCATAAGATTGATCATTTGGCTTGAAAGCCATTGATCTCCACACATGATAGCTCGTTTCTGAGAACACTTTTTTAAAATAATTGCCGTATTACAAGTTTATTATTTTTCCTAGGAACTTGGCCACATATAATGACACAATGCGAAGGTTTCCCAATTTTTTGATTTTTTTTGAATTTTTTATGCCCGTTTCAAAATGCGGTCAAAACGGCGGGAATGACCGTTCCTAGCTAGTGGTTGAATCTTGAATTTTTTTGGTGTTTCTCTGATTAAATAGATACTTATGTACCTAGAAATGATTTTTGGAAAAAATAAAGAGCAAACTACGAGGTAGCTACAGTTCAAATTTGACCCGCTTCCTGCTGAATCGGCAAGAATTTGTCTTTTTCACGAGAGGTGGATCAAAACTTTTGACACCAAACATTTGGTTAATTGTGCATTAAATATGTCCTAATATTTTATAAAATTGATTTGGTGCAATTTTGCAACAATTATTTGGGAGGTCCTTCACAAAAAACCTCCTTTTGGGCACTCGAAAAATGGAAAATGGTTTTTTCGTCCAAAGAAAATGGAAACTTCCTTAGGCAACATTGTTTTCCATTCCAATATGCACCCTTGTGCACAATATTAGATCATTTGAACAAACTATGTCATGAATGTGGTCATAAGATTGATCATTTGGCTTGAAAGCCATGAATCTTCACGCATGATAGCTCATTTCCGAGAACACTTTTTTAAAATAATTGTCGTATTACAAGTTTATTATTTTTCCTGGAAACTTGGTCACATATAATGACACAATGCGAAGGTTTCCCAATTTTTTGATTTTTTTTGAATTTTTTATGCCCGTTTCAAAATGCGGTCAAAACGGTGGGCATGACCGTTCCTAGTAGTGGTTGAATCTTGGAATTTTTTGGTGTTTCTCTGATTAAATAGATACATATGTACCTAGCAATGATTTTTAGAAAAAATAAATAGCAAACTATGAGTCAGCTGCAGTTCAAATTTGACCCGCTTCCTACTGAATCGGCGGGAATTTGTCTTTTTCACCAGAGGTGGATCAAAACTTTTTACACCCAACCATTTTGTCAATTGTGCATTAAATATGTCCTAGTATTTTAGAAAATTTATTTGATACAATTTTGCAACAAATATATTATAGGTCCTTCACAAAAAAACTTATTTTGGGTATTTGAAAAATGGAAAATTGATTTTTCGTTATTCAAGGAATAGCACTACTAATTATTTGAAAACTTAACAAACATTGTCATAAAAAGAGAAGGAAACTTACCATCGGGCGTCGTGGTGCTGCGTTGGAGCTCACGCTGCAATGGAGTTTCGCCGGGCGATGTGGTGCTGTGTTGGTAGCGCCTATTGTTAATCAATTACGACAATTTTAGATGGTCATAAGCCCGCACTTCGTTCTGATTGGTCTATGGGCATGTCACGCGGATCAAGCATTACAGACCGTCGGATACTCCCAGATCCAACGGCCCACACCCTCATCCTCTCCCCACCCACACCCACCCGAAAGCAGCTCCCCTCACCTACACCACATGTCGTTGAGGACACTGACATGTGGGCATAATTCCTCGCGGGCCCACCTATCAGTGGCCGAATGCCACCACTCACCACCGCACACCACTCACCCACCGCACACCACTCCTCACCCTCTCCCCGTCTCCCCTGCACACCACTCCCCCCATGATCCGTAGCCCAAACCCTAACCCCTCTCCCCTCTTCCTCCATTGGACCGCCGCCGCCACCTACGGCGGCCGATCCGGCGCGACCTCCCCTCCCACCTCAAGCCGCTCCTCCTCGCCTTTGTGGACGACCACCTGCTCCCGCTGTTCGCACCCGCGCGCCTGCTCGTCATCGCCTTGCTCCTCGACCGCGGATCACACAGCATCTCATGGCGTCCCCGGCGCTGCCAGCCTCCGTCTCCGGCCCCTTCGGCTCCGCCGTCGACCTCGCCATCTTCTCCACTCCGACCACGACGCGGCGGGCGGATCCAGGCCGTGCGAGCGAGACGGCGGCCAGATCCTTGATGGCGAGGACACGCAACAGTCCCCGCCGGCCAAATCAGGTCCGTCTCCTCCTGCAGCTGAGTCGTTTTACTGGCGACCTCTGACCCCTTCTCATTGATTTGCTCGGGCGGCTGCCTCTCCCACCATCGACCGCACGTGCTCAACGCCGACATCCGCCGCGCCAAGGCCAAGCTCCTCGAGGAGGATCCACCCAAGCTACACGCCGGCCACAGCCCCCCACGCAGCAGTCGCCGCCGCCGTGTACCTCGACAGATCTGCCGCCCTCGACTCCGTTAGACGAAGGCGGGGCCTCCGCTGCTGCAGGCACAGTCGCCTCTGCCGCTGCGGTCCTCAACCGACCCTGCCGCCCTCGTCCGAGGCATCCTCATGTGCAACTTGCCGCAAAGTAGACGACCTTCAACTTCAGGACCAAGGCTCGAGCTCTTCCCTGCTCGCGCCCGTAGAAGGTAATGAGCAGTGTCTCCTTTGCATTGCAGATCTGCAACTGTGGCTGGCTGCGGTTGTCTTTGGTCTGATCCGGCTTGTTGATTCGATTTGTGTTCAGATTGGTTAGGTTCTCGAGGGGTCTAAAGGGGAAGCCGATGGCGCTCGTCAAGAAGCTGTGCAAGGCGGTGATTGATGGTTCTCTTTTTCACTTGTTTGTAGTTGAGTGCCATGGTGAACTGCTTATCTTTGAATAGATCTGATATTTCCTGCTCTGTTCTTTATTTTTAACATCACTATAGTTTTCAGAATTGTGCTTGAGTTGAGCTATTTAGTTCCTTCTGGAAATTAGTTCCGCTCCTCACGTGATATCAGTTCCTCGTTAGATCATAGTGGCAGGCGACGTGCTACCATAACTTGTCCCAAAAGGCCTACGGCATTTAGTTTGGTTTGTTGAATTAATCATAAATGGTAGATTTTTTGTAATTCAAAGCTGCTGAACGATGTAGTTAGGTTTGTTTTATTGCTGCATTAGAATTACAACAATCGTCCTAGTCTTGTTTTGTTGTAGACATGGCATTGTTAGAACTTCGGATGCAGATTTTCATCAACTGTTTCGGTGATTTTCCACTAGAAAATGTATATGCATCGCTTATTCTATTTTGAACTTCATCATGGTATAGTCTATTTCTATTCTCCTGGCTTGATTCTGTTGACACTAGCATGCTCTGTTTGTTTTGGAGCCCAACCATGGACGGCATGTTCTAAGCTAGCTCAAGCACACACACAACCAACTTGATTTGCCTCGCTCTGCTGTTACATATATTACTTGGGTTACTGCAACGCTGCCTGCCTGCTACTGGTTACTGCAACACCGCACGCAATGCTTGTATATACCGTGTTTTTACTGCCTAGTAGTGAGCACACCTAGCCCCAGTCACCTACTTCAATCAAAGAAACTAAGAATGTTCATAGTAATTTGAAAAGTATCTCATGCTTGATGCTTATACACTTGCATACACATCCCTCCTCCTCCTCTTCCTCCTCTCGTCTCCCACAATCTGATTTGTGTGTGCATTTATTTTTCCAGGTTCGTGAAGAGGCCAATCTGGTGTTGTGAAAGAAGGGGGCTGGGCTAGAGAAAAAACAAAGTTGCATATGATTTCTAGGTACTAGTAGTCTAAAATGTTGGCCTATCTAGTGTACTGTAGGAACCTGTTGTAATCCCTTCATATATACTGCATGCTGTTGTTGTTGTTGTTGTTTACTGAAACCAAATAAATTATCTACATGAAATAGAGCTTAAAATTTGTGACAAAGATCACCATACTAGTATGAGGTGCCTTTTGCATTTCTCTGTTTGTGCTGCTATTACTATGGCATGCATTGTCTGTGTTTGTGCTGCTTCAGATCACTAAGGATTTTTGGTAACTTTTTATGTCTTGTGTACTAGCGCTAAAATCTTACGGCAAAATACATCTTTCTTTTGAATAACATTATATGAGATTAGCAAGAAATTATATGGTTTTAATTTTGGCGCTGACCTTGTTCTCAATTTTTTTGTAGATTGCTTTCAATGGGGGAAGAAGCTTAGAGAACTTCAATTAAATAGAAGAATTATCCATGATTTCATTGCTGTGAAGGTGATTGAGTTGGTGTTCTATACCAGTTCCTTACTTACTTTGATGGTTCTTGATACGTGAACTGTTTCATAGGGCATAGTTATCCATGTTGCATTCTAATTCCTTATTTGAGTAGATGCTTCCTGATTATCCATGTTGCATGTGAATGGGTTGAGTAGATAAAATTGGAGTGAGCAGATCACTATAGGACTAAGGAAAAATCAAAAAGTTTGTGTAGGAAAATATCATCGTTCTTGCTCACTTTGCAAAAATGACGAGTACTAGAAATTGTCCCCTTTCACTAATATTTGCTGTTTGCTGATGATTATACGTCTTTTGCTTGATCTATTATGATTCATGCACACAGGTTGGCTAGAAATAGCCCTGGTTATGGATATTTTTATTATTTTATACATTAATGTATGCTGTTATTATTTGTATGTGTGATGCTTTCAGCTTGTTTTACGGTTTCCTCCTCGATTGATCTATTCATGTAATGTTCTGTTATATGTATGCGGCCATACCATCTTTTCATTCTACGCACAGTTTATTGCATCTAACTAGTGCCTGCAGCTTGATTGGCTTGAATTTCTCATTATCTGATTTAACTCGTCGAGTTTGTATCTATAAGTTTATTTGATATGTTAAGCTTGACAACTACCCTTAGTTCTGTGTTTCTTGTCTTCTAACACTTGTTTACTTTGATCTTGCAGTTTCAGCCATGGGCAAGGGACAAGACTTACATCGACATCGTGGTCATTGGCGATGTCGACCACCACTGGCCATCTGATCTACAAGCTTGGAGGTAGAGCGGTCTATTTGTAGATCCCAATATTTATGATTGTGTGGATCTGGGTGAAGTTTGAAGTTCCTGGGTATGCAAGATTCGATGGTTAAACTGGTTAATGTGATGTGAATGAGTGTATGGAAACTGGTTGTTGTGATGTGTGAGTGTATGTAGTTTCACGTGTTCAGTTCTGTATATCATATTGTAATAAAATTATTTTAGCTGTTATTTGAAGATTTTCATATGCTTTCTCTCTTCTGTCTGTTTGATATATTGTTTATTAATAAGCTGTGAAAAATCTGACATTTGGGACCCATCTGTAAACTGGAGCTGGGAAAAAAGCTGGAAATAAAAAATAAATGGACTGCAAAATGTTGTGCGCTAGAAAATAAAAAGGCCAAATTGTAGGCCAGGCCCATGTAGCTAACCGAAATTAACATAAACTACATATATTAAAAGGGCTTGCCTAAAAAATAATACATGGGCCAAATTACTGGGTCAAACCCATGTAGCTAATAAAAGCACAGGAAAAAAATACATTAAAAAGGCCAAATTGTTGGGCTAGGCCCATGTAGAAAATCGAACTGGACCGGGCTGAATCTTGTGCCACATCAGCTTGCCACGCTGGATGCCTACGTGGCCTGCGGAGGTTGCTAGTGACCAAAACGCCACAGTGGACATATTTTGGTCATAAACGTTTGAGACCATTCCAGAAGAAAGGTCGCTATAATCAGTTTACGACGGCCAGCTTTTGACCTTATGTTTTTGGTCACAAAAAGGTCACAAATGGAAATTTGTGACCATTCAGTGACCAATAGTGGTGGTCACAAGTTGACATATTTCTTGTAGTGAGTGAGGGGTCGAACTTGGGTAAACTCGTGTCTCTCATCCCGTTCAACATCTTCAAGCTAACCTACGTTGCGATGGCTCCACACCTAAGTCCTTTCATAAGGGCATCTGCCGTGATAAAACCACGACAGGATCGGAAGAGCACGACACACGTGCGCGACAAAAAAAAACCTAGGGCTCTGATACCATATTAGAAAATACGCAACTTGTATTTCTATGGGGCCATAGGAAAATATATAAATATGTACAGGTACAAAAAACCTCTTGTACAATAGGGGTAAACACAAAACCTCCTGTTGCGTCATCTTCTCGCCACATCAATCTGCTCCAGGAACTCCGCGCCACCATGACAACCTGTTTCATCACGTCAGCTGGTTTGGAGGCTTCGCCTCTCTGCACCAACTTGATTCAACACGTCAACCATCTTAGGGGATTCTCCTCACCACGTCAATAGCGCATGATTGTTACTTTGCCGGGAAGACATCCTCCCTTTTCCACATCGACATTGCCTTGGGAGCTAGGACCTTGTCCTGCAGCGAGCCCTGCCCTGACCGCGTACCAACATCGGGAACATAAAACCAGCTAAGTCGCTTTCATGCTTAAACCTTTTCAAGTTTTTTTACTTTATCTTTAGTACGGTCAGACATTAAATATGTGTTGAATAAATATGTTTTTTCCTTTGTCCTATTTGATCATTTTAAATAATTTACCTAATTCAGCTTTTGCCACGAAGTTCGATTTGGGTCCCCCAGCCCAAACTCGAGGGTTGTTAAAAGCCTATAGCTCAAATTGCATTATTCCCCGGCCTATATTATTCCTTCCTTGGTCGTTTTTTGCCCAAATGTGTGTGCTCTAATCGTTGGCTTGTGTCTTTGGTCAAGCAGTTGCCTCTTTCCTAAATTTGCCCCTTACGTTTCCGCAAGTTCGTCCAAGGGTTGCATGGGAGCAACCCTATGATTGCAGTTCCACTTTGACTGGTTGATTAAATACTTTGGTGATTCTGAAATGAGCAGAAAGGATAATCGTATTTTTCCCTAGAGGTGACCTTGAGTTATCGAACCCAAGGGAGGACGGTGCCCTTTTTAGCCAGGGTCTCAAAGAAGCGTTTGCTAAAGAATTAAATCCATATTTTGACCGGATCGTAAATCAATCTTGACACTGCAAACACTTATAATAGAAATAAATACGGGTATGAGTACTTAATGCTTACAACCATATATTCGTGAAGGGACCAAATATGATCTTAATTTGTGCAATGCAAGGCGCCTATCGAGATTTGCTTGTTATGAACCGAAGTGGGGGTTGTGCCCAATTTACATCTTGACCGACACGCATCCTACATCAATAGCGTCCAACCGAAGGCCTTATCCGTCACGCTAGGTTGCTTTGATAGTTAAGATTGCAATAATCAAACAAAAGCATTTGGAATTTAATGACTACACCTCTTGAATCCTCAGTGTTAGGATCCGTGTTACTGTACTAAACCTCTCTATCACTAGTGTTCCGAATAACACTTCATGATCTCCCTTCCCTTAGCCTCCCTATGACTTGTTCTCCATGATCCTAGGTACCTACAGGGATGAAGAATGCAAATGAGAGAACAAACAACTATTGAAATTTTTTTATTTCACACGTACGAGACATTAGTTCAAAGCATTTCCATTGATCCTCCAAGAAATACATCGGGTTCCAAGGCTCCTGCCTCAACCCATACCTTACTGGATCGCTGACACATGGAGACCAGGTCACGCGAAGAACACATCATGAAGTTAGATTGATTGATAATATGTCTTATAATTGGTGCCGCGTGTGATAATGATTACAAGTACGACTAGATGGCAGAGAAGTATGATGGTGATGAAGGTGGA
Source organism: Triticum urartu (assembly GCF_056163025.1). NCBI lineage: Eukaryota > Viridiplantae > Streptophyta > Magnoliopsida > Poales > Poaceae > Triticum > Triticum urartu. Next base: position 593,192,042 of record NC_141876.1, read on the forward strand.
AGATGACAAGGGCTATAAATCACTTTGCTAAACTTGAGGAATCACAGCAGAGCTGATGGTGCCCCAAACCCGAAGCCCCTCATAGGAGAAGCAGATGCAGTAGAGTGGACCGCCACCACCTTCCTTGGAGGAGCCTTCGACTTGTCCGACAGCTGCTTCAGCGGCAACGTGGGAGGGGGGAGGGCTATGGACCGGCTAGGGTTTTCGCCCCGAGTCGCCCGAGCGGGGCAGCGGGGTTGGGGGGGGGGTGCAGGACTGTGCTAGAATTTTTGCTAAGGAAGATACAAATTAATCTCCACTATTACATGCTCAAGTTTATCCCTATGCCACTAAAGGTAATGTTAAGTCTATGTTCAAAAAATTCCCACCTAATTTTTTTACATGCTTACAGGAATGTTTCAATGCTTTTCGAAAAAGGGCGTGTCTAAGACTCATTTATATGTGACATAACTATGTCACGTCTAAGTTGACATCATCATCATTTATGGCTTTTCTTGTTTGTTGTTTTTTACCGTTGCCCATCGCCTCGGCCTTGGCTTTTTTGGGTGCAGTTGTACATTGCTTATTGCGAGGGCTAACAGGAGGTTCGCTGACGGGAACGTATCCGGTGCACCCACACTTGTGGTGCTACCGGTGCACCGGATGTCGTACAACATTTTAAAAAATCTGAAAAAAGAATCTAGCACATTGACACAATATCTATGTATGTTGTTACAATATTTTGTGTCAAAATTTGAAACATATCTTAAGATATGGAAATGATAAATTTGATATCGATGTGACAATGGGCCAAATCTAAGGCCCAACTTATGTTACGTACTGTTCAGTGTTAAATTTGTCATTTTTGTTTTTCAAGGTATGTTCCAAATTTTGACTTGAAATTTTGCGACAACGTACTTTGATGTTGTGCGAATGTGCTAAATTATTGTCACAGTTTTTGAACATTTAAAATGTGTAACATGAGTTCGGTGCACCGGTAGCACCACAAGCACCGGTGCACCAGATATTCCCCCGCTCATAGACACGCTAGCTCAGGGTCGCTCATACCCACTGCAGAGTACATAGTAAGTGTTTTTTTGCCTTTTTCTTCTGACTTTTACGATTTCTCTTTCAGGTTTAGTTTTTCTTCTGTTTTTTTCCTTTTGTATACTTTTCTGTATTATAAATACTGTTCTAATATATGTTGAACATTTTTTTCAAATACACAATGAAAATTTCTTAGTACACAGTGCACATTTTTCAAATACATATTGAACAAATATTTAATATATGATGAACCTTTTTAAATATACATTCCAATTTTTCCTTATTTTAATATATACACAGAACCTTTTACCAAAACAGACAGAACAGTTTTAAAATCCACGCTGAACATTTCTTAGAAATAAGAAAAATGATAGAAGACAAAAATAAAAAGGTCACTAAAAAATATTCATATATTCAAAAATTTCTGTGGATTTTAAAAGTGTTCATGAAATTAAAATTGTTCAAAAGTTAGAAACATGTTAACAGTGAACTAAAAAAGTGTTCATGAATTCTGCAAGTGTTCAGGTATTTGAAAAGTGTCCATGAATTCAAAAAAATATTCTTCAACTCGTAAAATGTTGGTGATTCATAAAAAATAACGCATTCAAAAAATATTCAAGGGTTAAAAAATGTCCGTGAATTCAAAATATGTTCACGAAAAACTCAAAAATATACAGAAAATATACATTTTAAGGTCATACCAAATTCAAATGTTTGAGGATTGCAAAATAGAAAAATAGAGAATAGCGACAGAGAGCAAAGGAGAAACAAAAACTGCATATTGTTTTGTCTTTTGATCAAATATACGTATTAAGGTTTTTACTTTTTCTTGCAGAGAACCAAAAAGAACAAAAGAATAACTAACAAGCTATTGTTGGAAGTAGAAAGATAGACATTTCACCTTAACTGCACGGGAAAAAAATATTTTGGGCCTAGTTGGGAGTCGAGGGTGGACTTGCAACTAAGGCAGAAAGAAAAGGTTTGGGCCTAGTTGCAAGTTTAGGGTGACTTTGAAACTAAGAAAAAAATGTTCGGGCCCACTTGGAGCCCAACTACAAGTCGACAATGTACTTGCAACTAGGGAAACAACTTTGGGCCTGCTTGCGAGTTGAGAGTGGACTTGCAACTGAGACTATAGAAAAAAGGATCAAGCTTGGTTGCGTGTTGAGTTAGAGTTGCACGTAAGGCAAAAAAGGGTCGGGCCTAGATCAAGCCCAGTTGCGAGTCCATGGTGAATTTGTAGCTCAAAAAAAAACTTCAGGGCCAGTTGCGAGTCGAGGGTAGACTTGCAACCGATGTAAAAAAGGAGTAGGGCTCGGTAGCGAGTCGAGGGTCGACTTGCAACTGCGGGAATAAATGGGGTTGGGGCCGAGACCAGATGTGAGTTGATTGTAAACTCGCAACTGGGGAAAAAAACTTCAGGCCCAGTTGCGAGTCTAGGATGGACTTGCAACTAAGGCAAAGTAAAAATCGGTTCCAGTTACGAGTCGAGGCTGGACTTGCAACTAAGACGAAAAAGGCTATGCCCAGTTACAAGTTGAGGGTGACTTTGCAACTAATGCAAAAATATGGCCGGGCCTAATAACCCACAAGTATAGGGGATCGCAACAGTTTTCAAGGGTAGAGTATTCAACCCAAATTTATTGATTCGACACAAGGGGAGCCAAAGAATATCCACGAGTATTAGCAGTTGAGTTGTCAATTCAACCACACCTGAAAGACTTAATATCAACAGCAAAATATTTAGTAGCAAAGTAGTTTGGAAGTAATGGTAACGGTGGCAAAAGTAACATTAGCAGTTTTGTAGTAATTGTAAAAGTGGCAACGATAAAGTAACTGAGCAAAGATCAATATGTGAAAAACTCATAGGCAATTGATCAGCAATGATAATTGTGTCGAATAATATTCATCGTCTAGCACTCATAGCCTAGGGTGACATAGAACTAGCTCCAATTCATCAATATAATGTAGGCATGTATGCCGTATATAGTCATACATGCTTATGGAAAATAATTTGCCTGACATCTTTTGTCCTAGCCTCCCATGGCAGCGGGGTCCTAACGGAAACTAAGGGATATTAAGGCCTCCTTTTAATAGAGAACCGGACCAAAGCATTAGCACTCAGTGAATAAATGAACTCCTCAAACTACGGTAATCACTGGAAAGAATCCCAATTATTGTCACCTTGGGGTATGCGGATCAGAACTCGTAATAGGTGTCTACAACTTGCAAGATAGGATGAAGAACACAGATATATTCATGAAAACATAATAGGTTCAGATCCAAAATCATGGAACTCGGGCCCTAGTGACAAGCATTAAGCATAGCAAAGTCATAGCAACATCAATCCCAAAACATAGTGGATACTAACAAAACTAACTTGATTACATGATAAATCTCATCCAACCCATCACCGTCCAGCAAGCCTATGAAGGAATTACTCACTCCAGGCGGTGAGCATCATGGAATTGGAGATGGAGGAAGGTTGGTGATGATGATGGCGACGAATCTCCCTCTCTGGAGCCCTGAACGGACTCTAGACGAGCCCTCCCCATGAAGAACATGATGTGGTGGCGGCTCTGAATCGTAAAACGCGATGAATCCTTCTCTCTGATTTTTTTCTCCCCGAATAGGGTTATATGGAGTTGGAGTTGAGGTCGGAGGAGGTCCAGGGGGCCCACAAGCCCTCTAGGCGCACTCGGGGGGGGGGACCCCTAGGCTTGTGGCCTCTGGGTGGACCCCCTCTGGTTAATTCTTGCGCCGGTATTTTTTATATATTCCAAAAATATTCTCCGTAAATTTTCAGGTCAATCCGAGAACTTTTATTTCTGCACAAAAATAACACCATGGCAATTCTGCTGAAAACGACGTCAGTTCGGGTTAGTTCCATTCAAATCATGCAAATTAGAGTCCAAAACAAGGGTAAAAGAGTTTGGAAAAGAGATACGATAATCATGAAACTTTAGACCAAGTTACTACTGGACCTCGTAGGTCGAAAAGAGCACGTTCCCACTAGAGTGGTATGGTAATCTTGTCCTGGAAGTCATGTTACTAGACCATGATGAACCTATGAACTATAAAGAAGCTATGATGAGCCCAAATTCAGATAAATGGCTTGAGGCCATGAGATCTGAGATATGATCCATGTAGAGAACAAAGTGTGGACTTTGATGGATTTTCCCGATGATCGGCAAGTCATTGAGAATAAATGGATCTTCAAGAAGAAGACATACGCTGATGGTAATGTCACCATCTACAAAGCTCGACTTGTCGCAAATGGTTTTCAACAAGTTCGAGGGGTTGACTATGACGAGAACTTCTCACCCATAGCGATGCTTGAGTCAGTCCGAATCATGTTAGCAATTGCTGTATTTTATTATGAAATTTGGCAAATGGACATCAAAACTTCATTCCTTAATGGATTTCTTAAAGAAGAGTTGTATATGATGCAACCAGAAGGTTTTGTCGATCCTAAAGGTGCTAACAAAGTGTGCAAGCTCCAGCGATTCATCTACGGACTAGTGCAAGCATCTCGGAATTGGAATATACACTTTGATGAGGTAATCAAAGCATATGGTTTTATACAGACTTACAGTGAAGCCTGTATTTACAAGAAAGTGAGTGAGAGCTCTGTTGCATTTCTGATAGTATATGTGGATGACATATTGTTGATTGGAAATGATGTAGAATTTCTGGATAGCATAAAACGATACATGAATACAAATTTTTCAATGAAAGACCTCAATGAAGCTACTTACATATTGGGCATCAAGATCTATAGGGATAGATCTAGACGCTTAATAGGACTTTCACAAAGTATATACCTTGGCAAAATTTTGAAGAAGTTCAAAATAGATCAGTCAAAGAAAGGGTTCTTGTCTGTGTTGCAAGGTGTGAAGTTGAGTAAGACTCAAAACCCGACCACAGCAGAAGATAGAGAGAGAATGAAAGTCATTCCCTATGCCTCAGCCATAGATTCTATAAAGTATGCCATGCTTTGTACCAGACCTATTGTGTACCTTGCCATGAGTTTGGCAAGGGGGTACAATAGTGATCCAGGAGTGGATCACTTGACATCGGTCAAAATTATGAGATTAGCATGTGTTTTCATTTGATAACGGGATCACATCATTAGGAGAATGATGTGATGGACAAGACCCATCCGTTAGCTTAGCATAATGATCATTCAGTTTATTGCTATTGCTTTCTTCATGTAAAATACATATTTCTTCGACTATGAGATTATGCAACTCCCGAATACCGAAGGAATACCCTGTGTGCTATTAAACGTCAGAACGTAACTGGGTGATCATAAAGATGCTCTACAGGTATCTCCGAAGGTGTTTGTTGAGTTGGCATAGATCGAGATTATGATTTGTCACTCTGAGTATCAAAGAGGTATCACTACTGCAGGATGCTGCTAACGCGGCACTACGATCAGAGGCCCTTCAACGAAACTTTGTGCGATGTAAATAATCGCAAACGGTGGTGTAAAAACCCGTCAAAAAGGTGCAAAACGTCTGCGATGGAGGATGCATCAAACACGGTTCAGATTTTAGTTGCGTGTGCGATGCAGGGCATACGGTTCAGTGCAATTAACTGTTTGCGATGAGGAGGAACAAAAGAAACGGGCAACCAGATGGAGGTGTGTGCGATATACAGCATACAGTTCACTCGAATGAACTGTTTGTGATTAGGCAACACAAAAGAAACGGTCAGCCAGATCAAGGTGTGTGCGATATATGGCATGCGGTTCACTCGGATGAACTGTTTGTGTTGAGACAAGAGAATAGAAATGGTTCAATATAACAAGATGTGTGTGATACGTGGCAAACAGGTCTGTTATCAGAAATGTGTCTCAAGACCGATAATAACACAGACGATTGTTGCTAATAAGACGTGTGTGTTGTGTGATGCGATTGCATACAAAACAACAACATATGTATAGACACACTTATAAGGACACACACACTTATCGGTCTATATAGACACACACACACTTATAAGGACATGGTTGCATAACCAAATTAAACATCCACTTACATATGGCTACTACAACCATGGCATTTTCACACACCGAAGTAAACTATTACATGCATAATTACATAGGTGGCTACTACACACATGACATTTCTACACACCAATAAAGTAAACTATATATTACATGCATGATTAACTAGCATAAACGATCATCTGATCATCATCTACTTCTTGTGACGCTTGCTCTGCTTGTGGCTCGATCCGGGCTCGTCGATTTGGGTAATGAGGCACTTCCTCATGTCAACGATCCACCTGTGCATCTCGTAGCATGTGTACACGCTCTTGGTTGAGAACCCGAGGTGAGGTTCATCCAGTTGCCGCATCCAGGCCCTGTGCGAGGATAGGGGACTTGTTCTCTGGGCATCCCGCTTCATCTTTTTATAGTAGGGGTCAATGATGGTCGAGGCGAGTTCGACCAGGGAGTCCTTCGTGCTGCCCCAGACTCTGTAGTGGTCAGGGATTTCGACAAGGTTCTTGCAGGCCAAGCCGTAACACTGAGCGCGTTTACATCATCATCGGTGGTTTCCACCGTGGGAACTTGTAGTCGGTATTGTTGACAAACCTGTTGAAACGGTCGCAAGGCTCTATGGCCATGCAGTAGTGGTAGATGAGGACATGATGGCGCACTCACAACTGGGCGACGACAACCTTCTGATCTATGCCGGGACGACCGGCGGTGTACTAGATGTCGATGCCGACCACCTTGTACTTGTCTCGAGCAAGCAACTGCTCAACGCTGTTGATGTAGTCGTTCACCACGGCCGGGTCGATGGTGTACATCACCGAGAGATCCGTCTCCCTCACGTGGGTCTCCACTCTATGCTCGCCGAACTCCATTGGAGCGCTGCTGGACATCCCCTCTCTGTGTCATTGTGGGTGTGCTTGTTGTGTTGTGGGGCGCGATCGAAAGGTTGAAGAGACTAAGGTTATAACGCCCGCATGAATTAAAGGGGAAGCCGGATGACCAAGAATATCGGCAGGCCCTGAAGGCCGTTCTAATTTGCAGCACGTGACTCCATCATGCCACACGTAACTGCATCATGTGGCAACGCGCGCGGCGCAACCGCATGGATATGGGGCTCCCAACGTGATCGTGAGCACGCCCAACCGCTAGCAGAGCACGCGCGGAGGGACGCGAGCACAACGCTCTGCGGTCGCCTCAATGGCGAGCAACCATATATATATATATATATATATATATATATATATATACATAAACACTATTCTGATCACGGGATCAGAATAATATTCTGATCACAACATGAACTTCCCGAGTAACGCGCCTGACCTTCCCCGAGTACTAGGTTGAACTTCAGCTAAAAGGTGTCCAAATGGGGCTTGCGATATACCGTTGGATAGCTATGGACATCAGTATCATGACCCAAGTTAAAATTTTGGCAAAATGTAAGCGGTTTAAGAGCAGTTTTGAAAACCGTTTTTTCTTCATACAAAAAACGTGAATCGTATTTTCGATCGCATTTTTAAACCGTTTATCGGAATGAGGCAAATAATATGGCGTTGGAAAGCTGCTGCAAAACCGCTCCTTCCACATGTTGAAAGTTTTCTCTAATTCCCTATGGTTAAAGAGTAATTCGGAAAATCGTAAAATTTCGTAAACCGAACACCCGAGTTCGTATTTTTGACGCCATTTCTAAACGTCTAATCCAATTGAGGCAAATAATATGGTGTTGGAAAGCTTATGTAAATGCGCTACTTTTTTATGTTAAAAGTTTTTTCTAATTTTGAATGGTTTAAAAGTAATTTAGAAAATGGTACAAGTTCCACCGAGTTCGTATTTTTGAGCTAATTTCTCATCCATTCGTTAGTGTTACACAAATGTTACACTTTTTGTACAAACCCCTCTCACAATAATTTTTTTAACTTTCTCCGACTGAGGAGTTGAACTTATAACAACAAAACTTTTAGTAATTGCTTTCTTATTCTTTTTAATGCAAAATGCACTCCGTGTAGTACATGAACTTCTGGCAGTTATCAATCGAACTTCTCTCGGTTACGTGAAAATATCTGAGTTTTTTATAAATATTTATCTGAATTTCTTAATCTTTTTTTATGAATTTCGAAGCGCTCTATTTTTAAAAAGTTGAACTTCCTTTTATTTTATTTTTGAACTTCTTGTTTCCATTCTTTAATAACGAGAAAATTCTGAGTTTTCTATAATCATTGAACTTCTCCATCTTTTTAATATGGACTTCCTAGTTTTATTTTCTTAATATTTTTTATTAAATTTTGAAGCGATGTATTATTAAAAGTTGAACTTCTTGTTATTTAATTTTTGAACTTCTTGTTTTCATTCTTAACAAATCTGAGTTTTTTATATACTTCGAACTTCTCTGTTATTTTGAATTGAACTTCTTAGTCTTATTCTTAGAAAAAATATGTTTTCAAAGAAGCATCAAATATCTTTTTTTTTAAATTGAACCTCACACATTTTATTTTTCCTAGGAATGGAAAGAATTTGAGTTTTCCGTAAACATCAAACTACTCCTTTTATTTTAATTTGAACTTCTTTAATTTTATTCTTTGGTGACGAAGAGAAAGCTGATTTTTTATAAATATTGAACTTCTCTATTTTTATAATTTGGACTTCATGGTTTATTTGAAATACTTTATTTTTCCATCTGAACATCTAAATACACGGTCAACCTCTTTCAGAAGAATTTTTGAACTTTCCCGGGCGGAGCACTTGAACTTCTAGCAACAAAACTTTTAGACTTTGCCCTTTTATTGTATTTTTCTAATACAAAACACACACCATGCAGTACGTGAACTTCTGCAGTTATCACTTTGGACTTCTCTTTTGTTTCTTTTTAGTAATGGAAAAAAACTGAGTTTTTATAGACATAGATCCTCTCTAACTTTTTACAAAACAAAATTATAGTTTTTTCCAATTTCTAAGATTTATTTTTTTGTCTCGCGACATTTTAGGCATTTTTTTGTTGTCACTGAAATGGCCTAGACGGTCCATTTTTTCATTGATGAATTTCTTCAGTATATGGTACACGTGAACTTGTGAATTTCTAAAACATAAACTTCACATTTATATCTAAAACATGGATTTCTAAAACATAACGGTTTAGCTTTTTAGAAATATACTTCGGGGCATATATAATCGTTAGTGTAGAATTATTTTGAATACAAGCTCAAATTATTTTGAACTTCTTGGTTGTCCTTTTAGAAAGATGAATAACTATTTTGAACTCCGGCGCTCGTTATTTAAGTTTGAACTTTCAGAATTTTTTTATTTAGTAACGGTGAAACTCTTTTTTGATAAACTTTTTTGAACTTCTCTATTTTTCATTTTAACCTTCTTGGTTTTGTAATACATATTGAACTTCTTCGTTTTTTAAATTTGAACTTCTTTTATTATAAATGGATTCAACATATTACTTCTGTATTTTTTTTGGATATTTTAGGTTTTTTAAATTATTAAACCCTAAATAAATTAATAAACACGAAACCACTTCGTTAGTTTAGTCTAAACTTGTTGTTTTTTTAAAGCAAGGAAATTTTAATTTAAACTTTTTTAGTTATTCCTTTATTTTTAATTTGAACTTCTTAGTTTTATTCTTAGAATAATATCATTGTTTAAAAAATATCATTGGCCATAATTTTATTTTACCAACACACGGGGAGTGTTTGAGTTTTTTGTATTAATTGAACAAGCTTTTTTAGTTTAAAATTCTTGACTTTATATTATTAGTAACGTGTAAATATGAGTTTGTTACAAACATCTAACTGCCCTAATTTTAAAATTGGAACTTCTTGGTTTTATATTTTAGTTATGAAAATAATCCTAGTTTTGTAAGAAACTTCGATCCGTTCTATAATTTAATTTTGAATGTCCTGTATTTGCTATACTGGGAAATATTTTTTATAAACCTTTGAACTACTCTATTTTAAATTTTGAACTTCTTGGTTTTTCTTTTTAAAATTAAAAAATATGTTTCTCTATTTGAATTCGTGAACTTATTTATTTTTACGTGTTGAACTTCTTGGTTGTCCTTTTTAGAAACAAGAAAAAATCATTTATTGATTGGTATTTTTGTGTTTTTATATTCGTTCAGGCTACCATTCTCTCAGTAAAAAAAGCATATGAATTTCCTCGATGACACTAAATGAACTTCATGCACTTATTTATAAAACATACTCTTTTGCACGTATGTGAATTTTCCTGTAGATGTACGAGACCGTTTTTTTGCTTGCACCTCAACAACCAACATGGAATAGTATGATGATAGAAGTCTTGTACAAAGCTCCATAAAATCACAGAAAGCTATACCGAATGGATCATAGAAAATATTGACAAATCACAGAAGAAAAAGTTCAGGTCGAGGGCATTATTTAACATGCATTAAAAAGAAACAAGTAGGGCATGCAAGCAACAAAATATGAAGGGAGGCTGAGATCCCTGCAAGACGCGTCCACAACATCCTGCGCTGGGGAGCCATTTTTGCCAATGATCACTGTATCTTAATTCTACAGTCAAAGAGCCATTCTCAGCATGCCTTATTCTGCAAAACCAAAATCTGAGCACATATATATATATGAAGAAAATAGATATATGAACTAGCACGAAACAAAAAGTGTGGCAGGGCATTTTTTTCACCCCTTGTTCTCCGTGAACTTCAATTTCCAGACAACCAGAACTTGGTTGATCGAACCAATGGATCGACGAGACCTTGCGGACGGCAACTGCACCATCAGGCATCGGAAACGTCCAGGTGAACATCGTTTGCGCCGCGCAGGGGGGTTGGGGACGACGACATCTGTGGGATCCGGGAGCTTGAAGAACAAGAATGGCCATCGAAGGGGCGGGCCGCGATGGTGGTCCGAAGGTCGCGCATGGATGCGCTCGTTCCAGCGGCGCACAAGATGAACCAGGCGGTGACTAGCGGGAGGATCATGGGGAGTTACCCAAAAGCAGAGGCAAGATAAAGCTCACCGGAGGGGAGAAGTGCGGGGTTGACCGGAGGTGGGGGACGGGGAGAGCAGCGGCGGTTGGTGGTGGAGGCGTGAGGCGGCCGCAGGATCCGGCCGCGCGCGTGGGGGTTCCGGGGAGGGCGCGCCGCCGCGGGTGGATCCTGGCAGGTGGCGCGGCGGTGGGGGCCTCCGGGAGGGGGCGTGGCGGCGGGGGCCTTCGGGTGGGGGGGTGGGGGGGGGGCGGCGGGGGCTTCCAGGGAGAGGGCGCGACGGCATGGGGGTGCGGGAAGGGCGCGTCGCGGCGGGGATCCGGGGGTGCGGGCGGTTGCGGGGTGGAGTGGGGAGACGTGGGGAGAAGGTGCGAGCTTTTTTCTTTTCTTTTTTCTATTTTTGTTTTATCGCCTAGCGCTGGCTGCACCGGTTCGGGAGGATCCCATCGGGCACTATATATCCATGATCCAAATAACTATTCTAATCCTGGGATTAGAATATTGCTACTATATATATGTATATATATATATATAGCAGTTGAACACGCAAGGAAAAGCTGTCCACAAGCCGAGCGCGCCGACGGACGCGAGCAGAGCGCGCCGATGGACGCGAGCAGAGCGCGCCGCGGCGCCTAATGGCGAGCACATCTCGCTGCGGCGCCTAACGGCGAGCAGAGCTTGCCGAGGGACGCAAGCAGAGGCCAGCACAGTGATACGTGGCAAATAAGATGAACTGTGTGAGCGATGTCGGAGACATCAAGCACGAATCAGATTAGAGTTGCGTGTGCGATACGTGGCATACATTTGATCCATCCGAGCTGTTTGTGCTGGAATAAGCCGTGTGTGTTGCGGACAAATGCTTGCTGGTATATAACCTTAAATTTAACCAAAAAAGTATTAATGCATGTTACAAAAATTGTATAGCTGGAAACTATGTTCAAATACGGCTCCAACGATATAATCTTTGGCGACATGCATTCATATTTTATTAGTTAAATCCTACTTATAAACCAGGACGGGGGTATAGTAGGTGTCGGTGTCAAAACCGGCGGATCTCGGGTAGGGGGTCCCGAACTGTGCGTCTAGGCCGGATGGTAACAGAAGGCAGGGGACACGATGTTTTACCCAGGTTCGGGCCCTCTTGATGGAGGTAAAACCCTACGTCCTGCTTGATTAATATTGATGATATGGGTAGTACAAGAGTAGATCTACCACGAGATCAGAGAGGCTAAACCCTAGAAGCTAGCCTATGGTATGATTGTATGGTATGGTTGTTGTCCTACGGACTAAAACCCTTCAGTTTATATAGACACCGGAGAGGGTTAGGGTTACACAAGGTCGGTTACAAAGGGGGAGATATCCATATCCGTATTGCCTAGCTTGCCTTCCACGCCAAGTAGAGTCCCATCCGGACACGAGACGAAGTCTTCAATCTTGTATCTTCATAGTCTAACAGTCCGGCCAATGGAGATAGTCCGGCTGTCCGGAGACCCCCTAATCCAGGACTCCCTCAGTAGCCCCTGAACCGGGCTTTAATGAGGATGAGTCTGACGCGCAGTATTGTCTTCGGCATTGCAAGGCGGGTTCCTTCTCCGAATACATCACAGAAGAATTTGAATACGAGGATAGTGTCCGACCCTACAAAATAAGTTCCACATTCCACCGTAGAGAGAATAATATTTTCGCAGATCTAATTTGCTGGCTTGTTTTGGCAGCATGACGTTACGTCATGGCCCGGTGATTATTCGAACCGTTTCTTTTAACCAGCCCCGCACATAACGCGAGGCTGTTTTTCGACACGTCTTGTCAAAGCAGAGATCGTGTCCCCTTATTATAGGATTCTCATCAATACGGGCGTGGGTAACCCAACCGCGCCATCAATTGCGGCGCTTGGGGGATAAGCGAGTTTTACCAGGCAAGTGGAGATGCTTAGTTTCGTCCGCCCATATAAAGGGATAAGGATTCCCCTTTCTATCCACGCCTTATTCCTCCTTTGCTCATCTGTTTTTGCACACTCGAGCTCTAGCGCCCAAGTCCGCACTTCCATCTCAACCTTCTCCAACCATGTCCGGAGCGGGAGGCAAATGAATGGTCTCCTCCGTCACGGAGGGAGACATCAAGAAACTGAGGAGAGCCGGATACCTGCCCGACGACATCGCGCACCGGCTCCCAGATGAGGGGCAGCTCATCCCCACCCCCAGGCCCCATGAGAGGGTAGTATTCCTCACCCATTTCCTCCGTGGACTGGGATTCCCTCTCCATCCATTCGTCCGGGGGCTCATGTTCTATTACGGCCTGGATTTCCACGATCTGGCCCCGAACTTCGTCCTCAACATCTCGGCGTTTATCGTCGTGTGTGAGGCCTTCCTCCGCATCAAGCCCCACTTCAGCTTATGGCTGAAGACCTTCAATGTCAAGCCGAAGGTGGTGGGTGGCTGTCAGGCGCAGTGCAGAGGCGCCATGGTGGGCAAGATGCCCAACATAACATGGCTCGAGGGCTCCTTTGTGGAAACCATAAAGGGGTGGCAATCGGGGTGGTTCTATATCACCGAGCCGCGCGACCCTGCATGGGCAGCGGCCCCCGAGTTTCGATCTGGCATCCCCACGCGGCTCACCTCCTGGAAAGAGAAGGGCCTGTCCTGGGGTAATTCGATAGAGCTGACCGGATTCCAAACATGTATTCAAAACATGGTGGATAAGAAGCTCAAGCTTGTCAACATAGTCCAAGTTATGATCATCCGCCGGATACTCCCGTGCCAACAACGGGAGTTCAACTTGTGGGAGTTCAATCCGGCGCAGCACCGAACTCTGAACAGGCTCTTTGACACGACTCATGAAGACGCCTGGAGGGTGCTGTTCAAAAGTGCCGAGGTCCCCCTCCCCTATTACTGATGATCACGGATTCAGCGCGAAGCGCCAAGCCAGTGCGGTAAGCTGCTTTACCTTTCATAGGATACTTATTTTATATAGATTGGCTCTGTGCGGGATCTAAACTCCCATACCTTTGACAGGACTGGCAGAAGATGGCCGGACAGATCGACTGTCCGGCTCCTCTGCCCGAAGGCCCCGCAGACGCTCTTCTAGCGAAGATGTTGACTCCGGCCCCGTATACGGTGCCGGAGAAGACCAAGAAGGCCAAGGGAACCTGAAAGAGTTCCCGATGCCAGGCGTCGTCGGACTCACCGTCGGACTCACCGTCTGATGACTCTGTGGCGCACTCTTCCCCTGAAGACGAGGAAGAGGAAGAAGAAGATGCTCCCCCACCGACTGGGGGAGACAAGAAAAGGAAGGCCGCCCCAACCGGGGAGGCCGGAGGGTCCAAGAAGGGAAGGACTCTCCTTCTGGATAGTTCCACCGCCGCCGATGAAGGCGAAGACGAGTGGTTGCCCAGGGTCAAGCCCCCGGGGAGATCGTAAGTATTCGGATACCAGAGTAACTCCTAGGATTCCTTTGTCGCACTGCTTTCCCTAACGCCGAACGCAATTATGCAGGCCGCCACGAGCCAGTATCGATGTATCATCGGACGACTCCTTGGGCTTGTCGGACATTGATACGATCCAGTCCCGACCGCCACCTCCCCTCATCCTGCCGACGACGCCGAGGTGTTGTCTCAAGAGGCACCGGATCGAGGGGAGACAGTCCTGGAGGCGCCTCAAGGCGACCTTCCGGATTCTGGGAGCCGCGGGGACGGGACCCCCGAGAGCTCCGAGTTCGGCCCTCAACCGAACACCGTGCTGGACCCTCCAGCGGTACCGGGCTCGGGCAGGCGGCCTCCTTCTAAGAGGGGCAAGACGCCCGTGCCGGTGACCTCTGTCCATCCAGAGGCACCGGACAATCTGCTGGAAGCGCTTCGCAATGCTTCCATCGACGAGGAGCACCTCATTATCATGAGTGCGGTGATCCAGAACTTTCAGTCCGCCAAGAGCGGATTGACCGAAGCCTGTGCCAGCCTTCTAACAGGCTTCGAGGTAAGTGTTTTAAAATATAGTAGAAATATTATCGCATAGACAGTAGCCCCTGATGCTTTGTTCGGTGTTCACAAAGAAAAGCCGAACAGAGGATCAAATAATATCGCAGGAGTCTAATATAAGTATGTCAATATGCATGTGCAAGCTTCGCTGCTGGCGTGCACTGCACTAACTGTGGAGGTCGCCGTATTGAAGCAGGACCTCGAGGGGTCCAAGAAAGAGCTCGGCCTTGCCAAGAGGCAGCTCGAGGAGAACAAGGGTAAATAATACCCTGTCTTATGTATATATAAAAGAGGACGCGATTGCAAAATGACAGGATCATCGTATGTTTGCCAGAGGCCACGACCGAGGTGACGACCGAGGTGGGGACAAAGTGCGCAGAAAAGATTAGTATTGATCTGTGGGGCAGTCTAGATCCCGTCAGGAGTAACAACCACTGGCGGGTGTGTTGGGATTCTCAACAGAAATGAAAAAGGAACAACATTTAAAAAGTATATTTTTTGAAATTAAGAACACTTTTTGAAAATATGCAAACATCATATACAACGCATGAACATTTTTCGAAATTATTAACAAAATTTCCAAAATATGGAAAATAATAATTTGCGAACAAAATTTGAAAACACGAACATTTTCACAAAATTGCAAATCCGGAACATTTAATTCCTGAACATTTTTAAACTTGCAAAAATTGTCATGTTTCCTTGTGCACGAAATTTGAAACTGGGCACACTTTTTTAAAAATTGTTTGGGAATATGAACATTTTTTAAAATTTATGAACTAATTTTGTAACTAGGAACATTTTTTGATTCTTTAAAAACGTGAACATTTTAAAATTTCAAATTCTATATATAAATTTTTGGAACATTTTTTTATAAGAAGCGAACAAATATTTGAAATCCTAACTTTCTTGGAATTTCTGAACAAAGTTTCAAAACAGAAACATTTTTTAAAAACATTTACGAAATATAAAAAGTGCATACATTTTAAAATTTCTGGGCATTGGTTGAAAATGAAAAATAATCTTGGAAAATTAAAATAAAGTAAAAAGATGTAAAATAAAGAAGAAAAATTGAATAATGAAAAATGAAAGGAACATAAAAAGATAAACAAAAAAGGTGGGAAAACCAAAAAGAAACAGGAAAAAAAATGAGAACAGCAAAGACAGAAACAGAAAAAATCCCAAAACTAGGAAAACCGGCTGGAACTTCCCAGCACGTTCCCAAAAGGCAATTCCTAAACGGCGCCCACTGCGCCCGTTATAGGCTTAGCGGTACAGGGCGCACACCCCCTTGTCCGCGCTGGGCCGGCCCACGTTCAAACATTTTTTTTCTGCTTTAAAGAAAGAAAAAACAACACATGTACATGTCGTGGCTCGAACAAAGGATCACCAGGTTAAACGGTCGCTACCGTAACCAACCAACTACCAGCCTTTTACATGTGTAGTTATAGCTTTTTACTTCTTTTGTTCTCTTTTCTTGCTGGAACAGTTTTGTTCCTTTTTTCATTTTTATTCATTTCCATTTTACTTTTTTATTGCTAAACGTTTTTTTATAATACATGATTTTGCGTTTCGAATTCGTGAACCTTTTTTGAAATTTGATTAACTTTTTTTCAAATCCGATGAACTTTTTTAAAATGTGATGAACTTTTTCAAATTTTATGAACTTTTTTTGAATGCGGCGAACTTTTTTTCAAATTTGATGAACTTTTTTCAAATGTGATGAACTTTTTTGTCAAATTCGATGAACTTTTTCCAAATGTGATGAACTTTTTTCAAATTTTATGAACTTTTTTTCGAATGCGGTGTTCTTTTTTTCAAATCTGATGAACTTTTTTCAAATGTGGTGAATTTTTTTCAAATTCGATTTACTTTTTTCAAATGTGATGAACTTATTTTCAAATTCAATGAACTTTTTTCAAATGCGGTGAACCTTTTTTCAAATCCGATGAACTTTTTTCAAATCTGATGAACCTTTTTTCAAATCCGATGAACTTTTCCAAATTCGACGAACTGTTTTTTAAATTTGTGAACCTTTTGAAATTCATGTCCTTTTTATAATGCGCTGCTTTTTTCGATTTTTTCATGTATTTTTTCTTTTGTTTTTTAAAGTCAATGATTGATCAGTCAACTGGTCAACCACGACCAATCACCGCTTTGGACCGAACGAGGAAACACGATCGATGGAACCAATCAACGATATTTGTCTAGTTGTTGGGCCGGCCCACGAGCTCAGGCGCATGTGCGCCAGGATGCAGAACCAGCGCTTAAAGCGCCCGTTAGGCGCTCCCTTCCCAAAACCAGGACTCATAGCAACGCACGCCTGGCTTTTAATTGGGCCGGGCCGTCTCGGTCGATGCCTGTGCGGCACGCCGACTAATTGACGCAGATCATGTCAAATAGGAAATATGCGCCGGGAGCTCCTAATCCATGCTTTAGATGAAATCGCTAATTAAGAAGTATCCCTTTCTAAGATGACTCTTATCTTGTTGCGACAAGTGACACACTGCATACGCGCCATCTGACGCAACCTGGGAGTTTTTTTTTCGTACGTCCGCTTATTTAGAATGTTTTATCTCTTAAACCATACATCCAAATTTCAAACGTTTTAATCATTGAATTCTTCACGTCGAGCTTCAAAACTAGATGCCATCTTGATAGATTTTGACGAACTTTAAAAAAAAATACCAGACAAGAAAACGAGTCAGGAGCATGTTATGAAAGAGGCACGGTGTTTTTATCCGGTTTTTTCGTGAAACATTTACCATACGGTGTTGCATCGCCACGATTGAAACCGTGGAACCGGCCAAATTGGTGGTGGCCGCTACTACAACCAATCCAAGAGAGGCGAGAACAAATCAAGGATTATGAATGGGAAAAAGAGGGCACCGCGTCAACAAAACGCCACTAAAAGAATGAAATTAAAGAGTGGGAATTCTTGGAGCTTACCGTCGATGTTTCAATGATCCGTTCCTCGCACCAGAGATCACCTCCCCGGCACGCCAATACCCCGGATCTAGTGCGGGGGAGCTCGAAGGGTGGTCTTGGGCTTCAACCTCCTCGACCAGAGCTTTGCGCCTGTGGCCATGGCTGTGGAAAGAGCAGCAGCGGGTGCAGGAAGGAGAGGAAGTAGAAGGGACGTCGATAGACTGGTGCTTTCTTTTGGGAAGCTATTTGAGGCAGCCACCTGCTCTCCAGCGCAGGCGTCGGCCGGGTCGGGCGGACGCCACGTGCCGTCGCATATGTTTCACTGATGAACCAACCGCTGTAACAAAGCCTTACGGCATCTTGGACCCGCAAACCTCCTTGGGACGGCGTTGTTCGAACTGCGGAAGCTCCAATGCCAATCTATATCGGCCTGTGGAGCGGTCTGGATGCAATTTCTCTCACAAATCAAAGATAAAAGTGGGGAGATTTGCAAGAGTCCGGACCGTTCTCAAGCGCGCTTCTGACATCCTTGGCCATCAAAAAGCCCTCCACCCTCCCACGCGCTCCCGCCCAACGTCACTTGCCCGCATTCATGCCGGTGTAGAGCGCGTCGCTCCGCATTAAAGACGACTCAGGGCGGACACGACCTCTCACTGCCTACGCCATTGAAGCGGCGTGCCGGCCTAGGGTGCCACCCGCTGCACGCCCGGCTGAACACGCCTCCTCGCTGCATTCATACACCTCCATTAATCCTGTGTGGAAGCCGAGAAACCTACTCTGACCACACGTCCGTTCATGAGCTGGTCAGCATTAAACGGAACGCCGACCGAGCTCCTATTGTCCGCCCTCTATTTAAACTAGGGACAGACACCGGGCAAGAACCAGACCCCTCTCCTACTCCCCCAAACTCCTTCCCCACCACTCTTCTGATGGCTTCCAAAGATCAGTTCTCCGGCATACAAACCGGTTGGGTGGCCCGCCGAGCCGGTCGAATACGAGCGAGGCAGCTCGTTGACCCACCTCCCGAGCTTCACCCGACGAAGCAAGTTGCCGCTCCAAGTCGCCGCGTGGTTCAGCAACTCACCGCTCTAGACTGACTCGATGAGGAGTGGCCAGTTGCTCGACGTCAGCATGGCGGGGAGCACGGTGGGACTGGCGTCATCGCTGCCGTCGATGACCACACCTCCCGTGCGTGCAACCGTGTCATGCAAGCAGAGGCAGAAGCTGGGTGCGCGGAGAGCAATGAGTCGGTGGCCAGCGCCTTCGCGCCCACCGCAATCATCGAGGATAAGTAGAACACGGGGGTTCGCCGCCGCTTGGGTCCCACGAAGGCCACCACCTAGGCGACACCGGTGTACACTATCGTTGTCTTGCCCGATTCTTCTCTTTCGAGGACCTCAATTGATCCCACATGGGCTTCAGGGAAGTGGAGGCGTCGCCTTCCCCTCCCGCTGAAGCATAAGCTGGGGGTTTCACTCCAATGAGTGGCAGGGAAGTGAGCCATCCTTTGCGCTGAAGCATATACCTCCGAGGGTCCCGGGAGTCCGGTGATCGGGCCGCCAGACATGAGGAAGACAAAGGGATCCATGGGCGGAGGTTTAGATTAGGTATTAATTATACCTTCAGAGCCGAGCTAGCACGATTGGTGTAAATGTACTGGAATCCGTCATGTTTATATTTAAATCCATATTTTTTATATGAAATCCATCATGCTTGCATGAAATCCGGCCTTGTTTGCATGAATTTTGTCCGATTGGTTTCAGTTGTTGTGAAAATGTATGCGGCTAGCGTTGGATGGCTGCCTCCCGCATCTGTGTCCGTGGACTGGTCCCCTGTCCGCGGACGAATGCGGAAGGCTTTCTGCGGGTTGCCATTGGAGATGCCCTTATCTGTCCATTCGAGGCATCAGACTCTCAAGGAAATGGAAACAAGCCATCTTTTTTTTCCATGAAGGAAACAAGCCATCTGCTCGTGGCTGAAATCACTACTTTGTTTACCTTTTAATCAAATATTATCAAGATTTGTGAACTTAGCTCTCGGATGATTAGGTTTTTTCGATGAAACCAGTGCACCGAAGGCACTGTGCTCACATTTTTCTGTATTTATTTTAAGCTTTCCAACTATATTCATTTATACTCAATACCTCATAGGTGCTCAAAGGGATAGAATGTGTGTATGTGTGTTCATAGGGTGTATGTGTGTGTATAGCAGATTAGCAACAACAATTAGTCGGAGAGAGAGAGAGAGGAGTAGCGGAAGCTGATGCTGGACAACAAGTAGTCGAAGATAGGAGCAATGACCATTAGGGAGGCCCTGATTGCACCATGGATTACCCATCTGAATCAGACCGCTTTCATTAAGGGTCGGTTCATTCTTGATGGGATCCTGGTTCTGCATGAGGTTATCCATGAGGTTAAGAGGAGACACCTCAAAGAATTTTTTTTCAAGATTGACTTTCACAAGTCTCACGACACCGTTCATTAGTCCTTCCTTCGGGAAGTTCTGATTAGGAAGGGCTTCGATCCACATTGGATCGCTAGGGTGATGCAGCTGGTGATGAGTGGTCATTTAGCCGTCAATATCAATGGGGAAGTGGGTCCTTACTTCCAGACGGCTCAAGGAGTTTGTCAGGGGAGCCCACTTCCCCTTCTTATTCAACCTAGTGGTGGACACCATAGCAGGCATATTAGACATGGCGAAGAGGGCCGGTCATATCTGGGGGGGGGGGGTATGCCCTCATCTCCTGGGCTCATGAGGGATTACCCACCTGCAATATGCCGACGACACGATCTTGATGGTTGAGGGTTCTGACGAGGACATTTAGCACCTCAAGTTCCTTTTACTACGCTTAAGAGATACCCGGTCTGACGATCAACTTCTCCAAGAGTGAAGTGATGGTATTAGGCTACTCTGACAGCGAGAAGCGTTAGATCGCAAACCAGCTTAACTGTCAGCTTAGGTCCTTCTGGACAACATATCTTGGCATGCCGGTTAGTGACTCACGAATACTTGAGAAGGACCTTCAGCCAACAGTGACCAAGGTCCAATATCAGGTCGAGCCATGGCAGGGTCAATGGCTCTCCAAGGTAGCCCGGTCATTCTGATTAATTCCTCGCTGTCGAGTTTACTGATGTATCTCATGGGATTCTATAGTTTGAATGAATCCCTGCACCATGACATCGCCAAGTATCTATCTCACTTATTCTGGGCGGGCAAAGGTGACAAGCAGAAGTACCATATGGTGAAATGGTCCGATATCTGCAAACCCAAGGACCAAGGGGCATTGGGGTTATCTCATCCAAAAGGATGAACATAGCCCTCTTATCCAAATGGCTATGCGGATCACCTCTAGGGAGGCGAGACTCTGGCTTGATATTATCCGCCCAAAATATTTGCGCGGCCAGCCATTAGTGTTTGCTCAGTGGATTGGTGGCTCCTAATTTTGGCAAACGATCATTCAGCTAATGCCAACCCTCCGCCTAGGGTCATCGATTTTGGTAGGTTCCGGAACTAGTAGCTTGTTCTAGTTGGACTGGTGGTCGGGTGCCCAACCCTTCGCTACCCGTTTCCAACCATTATTCAACATTTTCTCAGACCGGGATCTAATCGTGGCCTTGGCTTTAGCTGACCTCGGTGGGATCTCTTTTCGGCAAACCTTTGGTCCCGTGGAGCGCGACCTTTGGGAGAAGCTGATTGTGTCTGTGGTGCTGCACACACCTTCCCTCGGCCATGATGTGGCTCGTTGGGATCTTGAGCCTAATAGGCGTTTTCCACAAAATCGCTATATCACGCAATACTGGCCACCCGAGGGCCAGTAAAGCTTAATCTCATGTGGGTGATTAAATTGCCTATGAAGATTAGAATCTTTCTATGTCCATTGGTGCAGGGCCTCCTTCCGTCTAGGATGGAAGTGCTCAAATGCAATGACCCTTCTGATGGCCTTTGCCCATTGTGCGCTGTTCCTGAAGACACTAATCACATTTTCTTTGCATGCCCTACTGTGAGGTTTCTGTGGAGCTGTCTTCGTGAGGTTGTGGTTGGTAGTTGGTGCCATGATAACCTCCCTAACATGTTCTCCAAGGTTCTAGGCCTTCCTATAACTATGCATCCATACCTTTGGGTTACAGTGGGTACCCTAGTTTGGACCTTATGGACCGTCTGTAACAAATTAGTGATTGAGCGCATCATTCCTCTCCGTGTGACTGACACCGTATACAAAATGTGTGGCTTTCTACAGCTCTGGCGGTCGCTTAGCAAGCGGCATGATCGCACCTTCATCGATAGGAACGTCGCCGACCTCCAGGCCGCGACCGCTTCACTCGCTCTGCCATCACCTCCGCCTCCTCCGGACCCGGATTAATTAGCTTATTTGGTCCTTTTTTACCTTTGTTTTGGGGATTGTTGTGTTGTTTCTCCAGCAAGACTTTCATAGCTGTTGTTGCTCCGTTTGGACCCTATGGTGTGCATGTATTATATCCTGCTACATGAACATTGTGTTGTTGTTGTGGTCCTTGCTTTATAATATAAAGTGGGGAAAAACCCTTTTTGGTTGATAGGAGCAGTGACGACCGACATGAGAAACTGGATCTGTTGGGGATATAACCCCGCGGTGTGACCCGCCTAGGAGGGGCCGAGTTATACTGTTGGTGATTCAATAGAGAAAGCCTAAGTAGGCCCAAGAAGAGAAGTTATGAAGACTGGAGGCGGCTCACAAGGCGGGCCTGTTGAAGGCCCAAAACCATACGACGGTACTACAACCCGGAGATGTAAGCCACTCGTTGGCAGCTTGCCCAGCAAGGCAAGGCAACTTAGAACCTGAGTTGGACATGTTGTGTGATCTGGCTTGGACTCTTGTAAGATCAGGGCCTCGACCTGTGCCTGCGGCGGGTTAACTCAAGGAACAATAAATCGATATCTAGGTCAAGCGATCTGCTCCCTTGTAATCGATACTCAATCAATACAACAC
Source organism: Triticum urartu (assembly GCF_056163025.1). NCBI lineage: Eukaryota > Viridiplantae > Streptophyta > Magnoliopsida > Poales > Poaceae > Triticum > Triticum urartu. The sequence goes on from NC_141876.1 coordinate 593,214,903, forward strand.
AAAGCAGGACGTAGGCTTTTACCTCATGAGTGAGGGGTCGAACTTGGGTAAACTCGTGTCTCTCATCCCGTTCAACATCTTCAAGCTAACCTACGTTGCGATGGCTCCACACCTAAGTCCTTTCATAAGGGCATCTGCTGTGACAAAACCACGACAGGATCGGAAGAGCACGACACACGTGTGCGACAAAAAAACCTAGGGCTCTGATACCATATTAGAAAATATGCAACTTGTATTTCTATGGGGCCATAGGAAAATATATAACTATGTACAGGTACAAAAAACCTCTTGTACAATAGGGGTAAACACAAAACCTCCTGTTGCGTCATCTTCTCGCCACATCAATCTGCTCCAGGAACTCCGCGTGACCATGACAACCTGTTTCATCACGTCAGCTGGTTTGGAGGCTTCGCCTCTCTGCACCAACTTGATTCAACACGTCAACCATCTCAGGGGATTCTCCTCACCACGTCAATAGCGCATGGTCGCCGGGAAGACATCCTCCCTTTTCCACATCGACATTGCCTTGGGAGCTAGGACCTTGTCCTGCAGCGAGCCCTGCCCTGACCGCGTACCAACATCAGGAACATAAAACCAGCTAAGTCGCTTTCATGCTTTAGTACGGTCAGACATTAAATATGTGTTGAATAAATATGTGTTTTCCTTTGTCCTATTTGATCGTTTTAAATAATTTACCTAATTCAGCTTTTGCCACGAAGTTCGATTTGGGTCCCCCAACCCGAACTTGAGGGTTGTTAAAAGCCTATAGCTCAAATTGTGTTATTCCCCGGCCTATATTACTCCTTCCTTGGTCGTTTTTTCCCAAATGTGTATGCTCTAATCGTTGGCTTGTGTCTTTGGTCAAGCAGTTGCCTCTTTCCTAAATTTGCCCCTTACGTTTCCGCAAGTTCGTCTAAGGATTGCATGGGAGCAACCCAATGATTGCAGTTCCACTTTGACTGGTTGATTAAATACTTTGGTGATTCTGAAATGGAGCAGAAAGGATAATCTTATTTTTCCTTAGAGGTGACCTTGAGTTATCGAACCCAAGGGAGGACGGTGCCCTTTTTAGCCAGGGTCTCAAACAAGCTTTTGCTAAAGAATTAAATCCATATTTTGACCGGATAATAAATCAATCTTGACACTGCAAACACTTATAATAGAAATAAATATGGGTATGAGGACTTAATGCTTACAACCATATATTCGTGAAGGGACCAAATATGATCTTAATTTGTGCAATGCAAGGCGCCTATCGAGATTTGCTCGTTATGAACCGAAGTGGGGGATGTGTCCAATTTACATCTTGACCGACACGCATCCTACATCAATAGCGTCCAACCGAAGGCCTTATCTGTCACGCTAGGTTGCTTTGCTAGTTAAGATTGCAATAATCAGATAAAAGCACTTGGAATTTAATGACTACACCTCTTGAATCCTCAGTTTTAGGATCCGTGTTACTGTACTAAACCTCTCTATCACTAGTGTTCCGAATAACACTTCATGGTCTCCCTTCCCTTAGCCTCCCTATGACTCGTTCTCCATGATCCTAGGTACCTACAGGGATGAAGAACGCAAATGAGAGAACAAACAACTATTGAAATTTTTTATTTCACACGTACGAGACATTAATTCAAAGCATTTCCATTGATCCTCCAAGAAATACATCGGGTTCCAAGGCTCCTGCCTCAACCCATACCTTACTAGACCGCTGACACATGGAGACAAGGTCACACGAAGAACACATCATGAAGTTAGATTGATTGATAATATGTCTTATAATGGGTGCCGCGTGTGATAATGATTACAAGTACGACTAGATGGCAGAGAAGTATGATGGTGATGAAGGTGGAAGATGACAAGGGCTATAAATCACTTTGCTAAACTTGAGGAATCACAACAGAGCTGATGGTGCCCCAAACCCGAAGCCCCTCATAGGAGAAGCAGATGCAGTAGAGTGGGCTGCCACCACCTTCCTTGGACGAGCCTTCGACTTGTTCGACAGCTGCTTCAGCGGCAACGTGGGAGGGGGGATGGCTATGGACCGGCTAGGGTTTTCACCCCCGAGTCGCTCGAGCGAGGCAGCGGGGTTGGGGGGGGGGGGTGCAGGACTGTGCTAGAATTTTTGCTAAGGAAGATACAAATTAATCTCCACTATTACATGCTCAAGTTTATCCCTATGCCACTAAAGGTAATGTTAAGTCTATGTTCAAAAAATTCCCACCTAATTTTTTTACATGCTTACAGGAATGTTTCAATGCTTTTCGAAAAAGGGCGTGTCTAAGACTCATTTAGATGTGACATAACTATGTCACGTCTAAGTTGACATCATCATCATTTATGGCTTTTCTTGTTTGTTGTTTTTTTACCGTTGCCCATCGCCTCGGCCTTGGCTTTTTTGGATGCAGTTGTACATTGCTTATTGCGAGGGCTAACAGGAGGTTCGCTGACGGGAACGTATCCGGTGCACCGGATGCCGTACAACATTTTAAAAAATCTGAAAAAAGAATCTAGCACATTGACACAATATCTATGTATGTTGTTACAAAATTTCGTGTCAAAATTTGAAACATATCTTAAGATATGGAAATGATAAATTTGATATCGATGTGACAATGGGCCAAATCTAAGGCCCAACTTATGTTACGTACTGTTCAGTGTTAAATTTGTCATTTTTGTTTTTCAAGGTATGTTTCAAATTTTGACTTGAAATTTTGCGACAACATACTTTGATGTTGTGCGAATGTGCTAAATTATTTTCACAGTTTTTGAACATTTAAAATGTGTAACATGAGTTCGGTGCACCGGTAGCACCACAAGCACCGGTGCACCAGATATTCCCCCGCTCATAGACACGCTAGCTCAGGGTCGCTCATACCCACTGCAGAGTACATAGTAAGTGTTTTTTTGCCTTTTTCTTCTGACTTTTACGATTTCTCTTTCAGGTTTAGTTTTTCTTCTGTTTTTTTTCCTTTTGTATTCTTTTCTGTATTATAAATACTGTTCTAATATATGTTGAACATTTTTTCAAATACACAATGAATATTTCTTAGTACATAGTGCACATTTTTCAAATACATATTGAACAAATATTTAATATATGATGAACCTTTTTAAATATACATTCCAATTTTTCCTTATTTTAATATATACACAGAACCTTTTACCAGAACAGATAGAACAGTTTTAAAATCCATGCTGAACATTTCTTAGAAATAAGAAAAATGATAGAAGACAAAAATAAAAAGGTCAAAAGACTAAAAAAATATTCACATATTCAAAAATTTCTGTGGATTTTAAAAGTTTTCATGAAATTAAAATTGTTCAAAAGTTAGAAACATGTTAACAGTGAACTAAAAAAGTGTTCATGAATTCTGCAAGTGTTCAGGTATTTGAAAAGTGTACATGAATTCAAAAAAATATTCTTCAATTCGTAAAATGTTGGTGATTCATAAAAAATAATGCATTCAAAAAATATTCAAGGGTTAAAAAATGTCCGCGAATTCAAAATATGTTCACGAAAAACTCAAAAATATACAGAAAATATACATTTTAAGGTCACACCAAATTCAAATGTTTGAGGATTGCAAAATAGAAAAATAGAAAATAGCGACAGAGAGCAAAGGAGAAACAAAAACTGCATATTGTTTTGTCTTTCGATCAAATATACATATTAAGGTTTTTACTTTTCTTGCAGAGAACCAAAAAGAACAAAAGAATAACTAACAAGATATTGTTGGAAGTAGAAAGATAGACATTTCGCCTTAACTGCATGGGAAAAAAATATTTTGGGCCTAGTTGGGAGTCGAGGGCGGACTTGCAACTATGCAGAAAGAAAAGGTTTGGGCCTAGTTGCAAGTTTAGGGTGACTTTGAAACTAAGAAAAAAAATGTTCGGGCCCACTTGGAGCCCAACTACAAGTAGACAATGTACTTGCAACTAGGGAAAAAACTTTGGGCCTACTTGCGAGTTGAGAGTGGACTTGCAACTGAGACTATAGAAAAAAGGATCAAGCTTGGTTGCGTGTTGAGGTTAGAGTTGCACGTAAGGCAAAAAAGGGTCGGGCCTAGATCAAGCCCAGTTGTGAGTCCATGGTGAATTTGCAGCTCGAAAAAAAAATTCGGGGCCAGTTGCAAGTCGAGGGTAGACTTGCAACCGATGTAAAAAAGGAGTAGAGCTCGGTAGCGAGTCGTGGGTGGACTTGCAACTGCGGGAATAAATGGGGTTGGGGCTGAGACCAGATGTGAGTTGATTGTCAACTCACAACTGGGGAAAAAAATTTCAGGCCCAGTTGCGAGTCTAGGATGGACTTGCAACTGAGGCAAAGTAAAAATCGGTTCCAGTTACGAGTCGAGGCTGGACTTGCAACTAAGACGAAAAAGGTTATGCCCAGTTACAAGTTGAGGGTGACTTTGCAACTAATGCAAAAATATGGCCGGGCCTAATAACCCACAAGTATAGGGGATCGCAACAGTTTTCAAGGATAGAGTATTCAACCCAAATTTATTGATTCGACACAAGGGGAGCCAAAGAATATCCAAGAGTATTAGCAGTTGAGTTGTCAATTCAACCACACCTGAAAGACTTAATATCAGCAGCAAAATATTTAGTAGCAAAGTAGTTTGGAAGTAACGGTAACGGTGGCAAAAGTAACATTAGCAGTTTTGTAGTAATTGTAAAAGTGGCAACGACAAAGTAACTGAGCAAAGATCAATATGTGAAAAACTCATAGGCAATGGATCGGCAATGATAATTGTGTCGAATAATATTCATCATCTAGCACTCATAACCTAGGGTGACATAGAACTAGCTCCAATTCATCAATGTAATGTAGGCATGTATGCCGTATATAGTCATACGTGCTTATGGAAAATAATTTGCCCGACATCTTTTGTCCTAGCCTCCCATGACAGCGGGGTCCTAGCGGAAACTAAGGGATATTAAGGCCTCCTTTTAATAGAGAACCGGACCAAAGCATTAGCGCTCAGTGAATAAATGAACTCCTCAAAATACGGTAATCACTGGAAAGAATCCCAATTATTGTCACCTTGGGGTATGCGGATCATAACTCGTAATAGGTGTCTACAACTTGCAAGATAGGATGAAGAACACAGATATATTCATGAAAACATAATAGGTTCAGATCCAAAATCATGGAACTCGGGCCCTAGTGACAAGCATTAAGCATAGCAAAGTCATAGCAACATCAATCCCAAAACATAGTGGATACTAAAAAAACTAACTCGATTACATGATAAATCTCATCCAACCCATCACCGTCCAGCAAGCCTATGAAGGAATTACTCACTCCAGGCGGTGAGCATCATGGAATTGGCGATGGAGGAAGGTTGGTGATGATGATGGCGACGAATCCCCCTCTCTGGAGCCCCGAACGGACTCTAGATGAGCCCTCCCCATGAAGAACATGAGGTGGCGGCGGCTCTGAATCGTAAAACGCGATGAACCGTTCTCTCTGATTTTTTTCTACCCGAATAGGGTTATATGGAGTTGGAGTTGAGGTCGGAGGAGGTCCAGGGGGCCCACAAGCCCTCTAGGCGCACCGGGGGGGGGCACCCCCCAGGCTTGTGGCCTCTAGGTGGACCCCCTCTGGTTAATTCTTGCGCCGGTATTTTTTATATATTCAAAAAATATTCTCCGTAAATTTTTAGGTCAATCCGAGAACTTTTATTTCTGCACAAAAATAACACCATGGCAATTCTGCTGAAAACGACGTCAGTTCGGGTTAGTTCCATTCAAATCATGCAAATTAGAGTCCAAAACAAGGGCAAAAGAGTTTGGAAAAGAGATACGATAATCATGAAACTTTAGATCAAGTTACTACTGGACCTCGTAGGTCGAAAAGAGCACGTTCCCACTAGAGTGGTATGGTAATCTTGTCCTGGAAGTCATGTTACTAGACCATGATGAACCTACGAACTATAAAGAAGCTATGATGAGCCCAAATTCAGATAAATGGCTTGAGGCCATGAGATCTGAGATATGATCCATGTAGAGAACAAAGTGTGGACTTTGATGGATTTTCCCGATGATCGGCAAGTCATTAAGAATAAATGGATCTTCAAGAAGAAGACATACGCTGATGGTAATGTCAGCATCTACAAAGCTCGACTTGTCGCAAAAGGTTTTTGACAAGTTCAAGGGGTTGACTATGATGAGAACTTCTCACCCATAGCGATGCTTGAGTCAGTCCGAATCATGTTAGCAATTGCTGTATTTTATTATGAAATTTGGCAAATGGACGTCAAAACTTCATTCCTTAATGGATTTCTCAAAGAAGAGTTGTATATGATGCAACCAGAAGGTTTTGTCAATCCTAAAGGTGCTAACAAAGTGTGCAAGCTCCAGCGATCCATCTACGGACTAGTGCAAGCATCTCGGAATTGGAATATACACTTTGATGAGGTAATCAAAGCATATGGTTTTATACAGACTTACGGTGAAGCCTGTATTTACAAGAAAGTGAGTGGGAGCTCTGTTGCATTTCTGATAGTATATGTGGATGACATATTGTTGATTGGAAATGATGTAGAATTTCTGGATAGCATAAAACGATACATGAATACAAATTTTTCAATGAAAGACCTCAATGAAGCTACTTACATATTGGGCATCAAGATCTATAGGGATAGATCTAGACGCTTAATAGGACTTTCACAAAGTATATACCTTGGCAAAATTTTGAAGAAGTTCAAAATAGATCAATCAAAGAAAGGGTTCTTGTCTTTGTTGCAAGGTGTGAAGTTGAGTAAGACTCAAAACCCGACCACAGCAGAAGATAGAGAGAGAATGAAAGTCATTCCCTATGCCTCAGCCATAGATTCTATAAAGTATGCCATGCTTTGTACTAGAGCTATTGTGTACCTTGCCATTAGTTTGGCAAGGGGGTACAATAGTGATCCAGGAGTGGATCACTTGACATCGGTCAAAATTATGAGATTAGCATGTGTTTTAATTTGATAACGGGATCACATCATTAGGAGAATGATGTGATGGACAAGACCCATCCGTTAGCTTAGCATAATGATCGTTCAGTTTATTGCTATTGCTTTCTTCATGTAAAATACATATTTTTTCGACTATGAGATTATGCAATTCCCGAATACCGAAGGTATACCCTGTGTGCTATTAAACGTCACAACGTAACTGGGTGGTCATAAAGATGCTCTATAGGTATCTCCGAAGGTGTTTGTTGAGTTGGCATAGATCGAGATTATGATTTGTCACTCTGAGTATCAAAGAGGTATCACTACTGCAGGATGCTGCTAACGCGGCACTACGATCAGAGGCCCTTCAACGAAACTGTGTGCGATGTAAATAATCGCAAATGATGGTGTAAAAAACCCGTCAAAAAGGTGCAAAACGTCTACGATGGAGGATGCATCAAACACGGTTTAGATTTTAGTTGCGTGTGCGATGCAGGGCATACGGTTCAGTGCAATTAACTGTTTGCGATGAGGAGGAACAAAAGAAACGGGAAACCAGATGGAGGTGTGTGCGATATACAGCATACAGTTCACTCGAATGAACTGTTTGTGATTAGGCAACACAAAAGAAACGGTCAGCCAGATCAAGGTGTGTGCGATATATGGCATGTGGTTCACTCAGATGAACTGTTTGTGTTGAGACAAGAGAACATAAATGGTTCAATATAATAAGATGTGTGTGATACATGGCAAACAGGTCTGTTATCAGAAATGTGTCTCTAGACCGATAATAACACAGACGGTTGTTGCTAATAAGACATGTGTGTTGTGTGATGGGATTGCATACGAAACAACAACACATATATATATATAGACACTTATAAGGACACACACACACACTTATCAGTCTATATAAACACACACACACACACACACACACACCTATAAGGACATGGTTGCATAACCAAATTAAACATCCACTTACATATGGCTACTACAACCATGGCATTTGCACACACCAAAGTAAACTATTACATGCATAATTACATAGGTGGCTACTACACACATGACATTTCTACACACCAATAAAGTAAACTATATATTACATGCATGATTAACTAGCATAAACGATCATCTGATCATCATCTACTTCTTGTGACGCTTGCTCTGCTTGTGGCTCGATCCGGGCTCGTCGATTTGGGTAATGAGGCACTTCCTCATGTCAATGATCCACCTGTGCATCTCGTAGCATGTGTACACGCTCTTGGCCGCGAACCCGAGGTGAGGTTCATCCAGTTGCCGCATCCAGGCCCTGTGCCAGGATAGGGGACTTGTTCTCTGGGCATCCTGCTTCATCTTTTTATAGTAGGGGTCAATGATGGTCGAGGCGAGTTCGACCAGGGAGTCCTTCGTGCTGCCCCAGACTCTGTAGTGGTCAGGGATTTCGACAAGGTTCTTGCAGGCCAAGCCCGTAACACTGAGCGCGCTTACATCGTCGTCGGTAGTTTCCACCGTGGCGAACTTGTAGTCGGTGTTGTTGACAAACCTGTTGAATCGGTCGCAAGGCTCTGTGGCCATGCAGTAGTGGTAGATGAGGACATGATGGCGCACTCACAACTGGGCGACGACAACCTTCTGATCTATGCCGGGACGATCGGCGGTGTACTAGATGTCGATGCCGACCACCTTGTACTTGTCTCGAGCAAGCAACTGCTAAACGCTGTTGATGTAGTCGTTCACCATGGCCGGGTCCCTCACGTGGGTCTCCACTCTATGCTCGCCGAACTCCATTGGAGCGCTGCTGGACATCCCCTCTCTATGTGTCGTCGTGGGTGTGCTTGTTGTGTTGTGGGGCACGATCGAAAGGTTGAAGAGACTAAGGTTATAACAGCCGTAGGAATTAAAGGGGAAGCCGGACGACCAAGAATATCGGCAGGCCCTGAAGGCCGTTCTAATTTGCAGCGCGTGACTCCATCGTGCCACACGTAACTGCATCACGTGGCAACGCGCGCGGTGCAACCGCATGGATATGGGGCTCCCGACGTGATCGTGCGCACGCCCAACCGCTAGTAGAGCACGCGCGGAGGGACACGAGCACAGCGCTCCGCGGTCACCTCAATGGCGAGCTACCATATATATATATATGCATATAGCAGTTGAACACGCAAGGAAAAGCTGTCCAGAAGCCGAGCGCACCGATGGACGCGAGCAGAGCGCGCCGCGGCGCCTAATGGCGAGCACATCTCGCTGCGGCGCCTAACGGCGAGCAGAGCTTGCCGAGGGACGCAAGCAGAGGCCAGCATAGTGATACGTGGAAAATAAGATGAACTGTGTGAGCGATGTCGGAGACATCAAGCACGAGTCAGATTAGAGTTGCGTGTGCGATACGTGGCATACATTTGATCCATCCAAGCTGTTTGTGATGGAATAAGCCGTGTGTGTTGCGGACAAATGCTTGCTGGTATATAACCTTAAATTTAACCAAAAAAGTATTAATGCATGTTACAAAAATTGTATAGCTGGAAACTATGTTCAAATACGGCTCCAACGATATAATCTTTGGCGACATGCATTCGTATTTTATTAGTTAAATCCTACTTATAAACCAGGACGGGGGTATAGTAGGTGTCGGTGTCAAAACCGGCGGATCTCGGGTAGGGGGTCCCGAACTGTGCGTCTAGGCCGGATGGTAACAGGAGGCAGGGGACACGATGTTTTACCCAGGTTCGGGCCCTCTTGATGGAGGTAAAAGCCTACATCCTGCTTGATTAATATTGATGATATGGGTAGTACAAGAAAAGATCTACCACGAGATCAGAGAGGCTAAACCCTAGAAGCTAGCCTATGGTATGATTGTATGTATGGTTGTTGTCCTACGGACTAAAACCCTTCGGTTTATATAGACACCGGAGAGGGTTAGGGTTACACAAGGTCGGTTACAAAGGGGGAGATATCCATATCCATATTGCCTAGCTTGCCGTCCACACCAAGTAGAGTCCCATTCGGACACGAGACGAAGTCTTCAATCTTGTATCTTCATAGTCTAATAGTCCGGCCAATGGAGATAGTCCGGCTGTCCGGAGACCCCCTAATCCAGGACTCCCTCAGTAGCCCCTGAACCAGGCTTCAATGGCGATGAGTCCGGCGCGCAGTATTGTCTTCGGCATTGCAAGGCGGGTTCCTTCTACGAATACATCACAGAAGAATTTGAATACGAGGATAGTGTCCGACCCTGCAAAATAAGTTCCACATTCCACCGTAGAGAGAATAATATTTTCACAGATCTAATTTGCTGGCTTGTTTTGGCAGCATGACGTTACGTCATGGCTCGGTGATTATTTGAACCGTTTCTTTTAACCAGCCCCGCACATAACGCGAGGCAGTTTTTCGACATGTCTTGTCAAAGCAGAGATCGTGTCTCCTTATTACGGGATTCTCATCAATACGGGCGTGGGTAACCCAACCGCGCCATCAATTGCGGCGCTTGGGGGATAAGCGAGTTTTACCAGGCAAGTGGAGACGCTTAGTTTCGTCCGCCCATATAAAGGGATAAGGATTCACCTTTCTATCCACACCTTCTTCCTTGCTCATCCATTTTCGCACACTCGAGCTCTAGCGCCCAAGTCCGCACTTCCATCTCAACCTTCTCCAACCATGTCTGGAGTGGGAGGCAAGTGGATGGTCTCCTCCGTCATGGAGTGAGACATCAAGAAACTAAGGAGAGCCGGATACCTGTCCGAGGACATCGCGCACCGGCTCCCAGATGAGGGGCAGCTCATCCCCACCCCCAGGCCCCATGAGAGGGTAGTATTCCTCACCCATTTCCTCCGTGGACTGGGATTCCCTCTCCATCCATTCATCCGGGGGCTCATGTTCTATTACGGCCTGTATTTCCACGATCTGGCCCCGAACTTCGTCCTCAACATCTCGGCATTTATCGTCGTGTGTGAGGCCTTCCTCCGCATCAAGCCCCACTTTAGCTTATGGCTGAACACCTTCAATGTCAAGCCGAAGGTGGTGGGTGGCCGCCAGGCGGAGTGCAGAGGCGCCATGGTGGGCAAGATGCCCAACATAACATGGCTCGAGGGCTCCTTTGTGGAAACCATAAAGGGGTGGCAATCGGGGTGGTTCTATATCACTGAGCCGCGCGACCCTGCATGGGCAGCGGCCCTCGAGTTCCGATCTGGCATCCCCACGCGGCTCACCTCCTGGAAAGAGAAGGGCCTGTCCTGGGGTAATTCGAAAGAGCTGACCAGATTCCAAACATGTATTCAAAACATGGTGGATAAGAAGCTCAAGCTTGTCAACATAGTCCAAGTTATGCTCATCCGCCGGATACTCCCGTGCCAACAACGGGAGTTCAACTTGTGGGAGTTCAATCCGGCGCAGCACCGAACTCTGAACAGGCTCTTCGACACGACTCATGAAGACGCCTGGAGGGTGCTGTTCAAAAGTGCCGAGGTCCCCCCTCCCCTATTACTGAGGATCACGGATTCAGCGCGAAGCGCCAAGCCAGTGCGGTAAGCTGCTTTACCTTTCATAGGATACTTATTTTATATAGATTGGCTCTGTGCGGGATCTAAACTCCCGTACGTTTGACAGGACTGGCAGAAGATGGACGGACAGATCGACTGTCCGGCTCCTCTGCCCGAAGGCCCCGCAGACGCTCTTCTGGCGAAGATGTTGACTCCGGCCCCGTATACGGTGCCGGAGAAGACCAAGAAGGCCAAGGGAACCCGAAAGTGTTCCCGACGCCAGGCGTCGTCGGACTCACCGTCTGATGACTCTACGGCGCACTCTTCCCCTGAAGACGAGGAAGAGGAAGAAGAAGATGCTCCCCCACCGACTGGGGGAGATAAGAAAAGGAAGGCCGCCCCAACCGAGGAGGCCGGAGGGTCCAAGAAGGGGAGGACTCTCCTTCCGGACAGTTCCACCGCCGCCGACGAAGGCGAAGACGAGTGGTTGCCCAGGGTCAAGCCCCGGGGAGATCGTAAGTATTCGGATACCAGAGTAACTCCTAGGATTCCTTTGTCGTACTGCTTGCCCTAACGCCGAACGCAATTATGCAGGCCGCCATGAGCCAGTATCGATGTATCATCGGACGGCTCCTTGGGCTTGTCGGACCTGGATAGCGATCCAGTCCCGATCGCCACCTCCCCTCATCCTGCCGACGACGCCGAGGTGTTGTCTCAAGAGGCACCGGATCGAGGGGAGACAGTCCTGGAGGCGCCTCAAGGCGACCTTCCAGATTCTGGGAGCTGCAGGGACAGGGCCCACGAGAGCTCCGAGTTCGGCCCTCAGCCGAACACCGTGCCGGACCCTCCAGCGGTTCCGGGCTCGGGCAGGCGGCCTCCTTCTAAGAGGGGCAAGACGCCTGTGCCAGTGACCTCTGTCCATCCAGAGGCACCGGACAATCTGCTGGAAGCGCTTCGCAGCGCTTCCATCGACGAGGAGCACTGCACTATCATGAGTGCGGTGATCCAGAAGGTTCAGTCCGCCAAGAGCGGATTGACTAAAGCCTGTGCCAGCCTTCTAACAGGCTTCGAGGTAAGTGTTTTAAAATGTAGTAGAAATATTATCGCATAGACAGTAGCCCCTGCTGCTTTGTTCGGTGTTCACAAAGAAAAGCCGAACAGAGGATCAAATAATATCACAGGAGTCTAATATAAGTATGTCAATATGCATGTGCAGGCTTCGCTGCTGGCGTCCGCCGCACTAACTGCGGAGGTCGCCGTATTGAAGCAGGACCTCGAGGGGTCCAGGAAAGAGCTCGGCCTTGTGAAGAGGCAGCTCGAGGAGAACAAGGGTAAGTAATACCCTGTCTTATGTATATATAAAAGAGGACGTGATTGCAAAATGACAGGATCATCGTATGTTTGCCAGGGGCCACGACCGAGGTGGTGACCCTGAAGCAAGCGGTAACCAAGGCCAAAGATAAAGCGGCCAAGGAGCGCACCGAGTGAGAGAGGCACGAGGCTCGGGTGGGCGAGGTGCAGCAAGAGCTCCAGGCTCTCGTGACGAAGCACGAGGCGTTGGAGCTTGACTCAAAGACGCGAGAGTCTGAGCTTGCCGCGGCCCTTGAGAGCGCAAAGAGTGCCAAGGCCGAGGCCCAGAAGGCCCTCCAGGAGATCAACGCGATGAAGAAGATAGCGGCGGGTAAGGCTTTCTATATGCAAAGCAAGCATGTAAAAGTAAATTACCGATTACTTACCCGGATCCGGAGCTCTTCAGGAGCATTCGTAGATTTGCCCCGCAGTGTGTCCGATGCCTTACAATTTTAACAGGCCGAGGACGGAAGCTCGACCGAGAAGCTGTTCTGGTCTCAGTATGCTGAGGCCGAACATCCGGTGCCAATGAGCGACCAGCTGAAGCAGATGGTCGAGCTACATAAGGCGGCCGATCAGGCCATGAAGAGCTTTATAGTCCGGCTGTGGCCTGGCGATGCCCTTCCGAACAGCTTCTTCGGCCTGGTGAGGCGACTTGTGGATGCCTGCCCATGGCTGGAGGTCGTCAAGTGATCTGTCTGCATTGAGGGTGCACGCCGGGCTTTCGCCCGTGTGAAATTGCAGTGGGTCAAGCTAGACGCCGTGAAGCTGATCAAGGAGGGGTTGCCAGAGGGCAAGGAGCACCGCCACCCTGGGATGTACTACGAGGGTGTTCTGCCGGGTGCCCGTCTCATCGTGGATGAGTGCTCAAAAGATGTAATATTTGTATGAGACTTGCTCGTTTTATCCTGTATTTATGAAAACTTGTTTCATATGCGCTATGCAACGCTTGTTTGAATTTAAAATATTACCTTCTGTTTGGCCGTTTATCCAATATGAGAGATGGCTAGTCCTCGGCTTCTGCCCCCATGCCACGAGTGCTGGGGTGTTCGGGATAAACCTGAGCACTCTTGTTCCCATATTTGGGTCCTTCGAGGGAGGTGCTCAGCACAACAAAGGCAATCGGACTAATAATGCTTTATCACTCTCACTTAGCCATAGAATTCCATAATTTTGAATTTCGGCGAAGCCCCTGGTATTCGAAAGGCCAAATTCGGGGCGCGATACACGCCTGTAAGCCGGACAGGGCCGGCCCCTCGCCCTAAGCGGCATAAGTCTTTAGGGACTCGAAAAACCTCGCCGAACAGCGACCAGTCTCTCGCCTTATCATGACAGTCAGTTTTAGCTTTCTCTACCGAGGTGCTAAACCCAGCAGAACCGGGGCACAATCGCAGTAATTCTCCTAGCGCTACCTTAGCCGATAGAGCGGAACGTAAGGTACCAAAACATAGGAGCGGGGCAAACCCAACATTTGACCAAAGACATGATTCGGAGCTGATGCATATAATGCTATAAGTTCGGGGTGCCGCACTTGTGAAAGTGTTCGGACTTTTCACACCGCATTGTGGGGTACGTAAGCCCCAGGTGTATTGGCCGTACCAGAGTGTACGGTTGCAAGGCGTCATTAATGAACACATAGATATATATATATAACAAAAAAAATGCAATAATAGTCGTAATTTCATGCATTGTTTATTAAAAAATTGCGTTAAAGCAGAGTGATACAGATAGTGCGATAAGCAAAGAGTGGGACTATGCCCCTTCCAAGGGCAAGCTGAGGAATGATATTAAATTGAATATTTCACTCGTTACTGTAATCAACCTGGGAATTCCGTGGTATGACGTAGCTGTCTGCCTCCTTGGTTGCTGCATCATGTGTTCGGCAATAGTGCTGCCGGACAGTGTTTCTAGAGATTAAGGTCCTGAAAGAAAAAAAATAACCAAACGGGAAGCCCCTAGTGCGGTTTAGGCCGCGTTTTGGGGCATGCCGCAGTTGTGCCCCCCTCCCCACCTGTGCCCATGGTATTTTTAATGCGTAATTATGTACGCGCAGCACAAATATCGCCGTTGGGCTGGGATTAGGGTGGCTGCCGTATTGCTACGCGAGCTCAGATCGTGCCAGGCCGTCTATTTGCCGATTGCCCCGAGCGCGCTTGAAGGTGTCCGGGCTTTGAAGCGCCGAACTGGTTGATTGCCTTGAGAGGCTGCTTTGCGCTTCTGCTGCGAGGGCCGCGGTGTGCTCCTCTGTTCGGAGAGAGCGCTCTGTGTTTCCATTGACTGTAATAACTCCACATGGTCCTGGCATCTTGAGCTTGAGGTATGCATAATGCGGTACCGCATTGAATCTAGCAAATGCGGTTCGCCCGAGCAGCGCGTGATAACCACTGCGAAACGGGACTATATCGAAGATTAACTCTTCGCTTCGGAAGTTATCCGGGGATCCGAAGACCACTTCCAGTGTAATTGAGCCTGTGCAATGGGCCTCTACACCTGGAATGACGCCCTTAAAGGTCATTTTGGTGGGTTTGATCCTTGAGGGGTCTATACCCATTTTGTGCACCGTGTCCTGATAAAGCAGGTTCAGGCTGCTGCCGCCGTCCATAAGGACTCGAGTGAGGTGAGTTCCGTCGATGATTGGGTCTAGGACCAGTGCGGCAAATCCGCCATGACGGATACTAGTGGGGTGGTCCCTGCGATCGAAGGTGATCGGACAGGAGGACCAAGGGTTGAACTTTGGGGCGACTGGCTCCAACACATATACATCCCTGAGCGCACGCTTCCGCTCCCTCTGGGGGATGTGGGTTGCGTATATCATGTTCACCGTTCGCACTTGCGGGGGAAACCTCTTCTGTCCTCCAGTGTGCGGCTGCCGGGGCTGCTCCTCGTCGTCGCTATGCGGCCCCTTGTCCTTGTTTTCGGCAATTAACTTGCCGGCCTGCTTGAACACCCAACAATCCCTGTTGGTGTGATTGGCTGGCTTGTTTGGGGTGTGTTCACCGTCCGCACTTGCGGGGGAAACCTCTTCTGTCCTCCAGTGTGCGGCTGCCGGGGCTGCTCCTCGTAGTCGCTATGCGGCCCCTTGTCCTTGTTTTCGGCAATTAATTTGCCGGCCTGCTTGAACACCCAACAATCCCTGTTGGTGTGATTGGCTGGCTTGTCTGGGGTGCCGTGTATTTGACACGAGCGATCGAGTATACGGTCCAAGCTGGACGGACCCGGTGTACTATGTTTGAATGGCTTTTTCCGCTGACCGGGTTTACAGCCTTTGAATCCGGCGTTGACTGCCATATCCTCGGTATTTTCGCCGTTAATGTGGCGCTTATGCTTGTTGCGACATGACCTGCTATTTCCGTCCTTGGTATCTGAGGTACCATGGTTCTTTGATATGTTATTACTACGAGCCAGCCAGCTATCTTCTCCCGCACAAAAGCGGGTCATGAGCGTCGTGAGAGATGCCATAGATTTCGGCTTTTCCTGACCAAGGTGCCGGGCTAGCCACTCGTCTCGGATGTTGTGCTTGAAAGCCTCTAAGGCCTCGCATCCGGACAGTCGACGATTTGATTTTTCTTTGTAAGAAACCGAGTCCAGAATTGCCTGGCCGACTCTTCTGGCTGCTGAATTATGTGGCTCAAGTCATCGATGTCTGGTGGTCGCACATAGGTGCCCTAAAGTTGTCAAGGAATGCGGCTTCCAGATCTTCCCAATAGCTAATGGAATCCGCCGACAAGCTATTAAGCCAATGCCGCGCTGGTACTTTGAGCTTTAGTGGGAGGTATTTGATGGCGTGTAAGTCATCAGCGCGGGCCATGTGGATGTGGAGGAGGAAGTCCTCAATCCATACTGCGGGATCTGTTGTGCCGTCATATGATTCAATATTTACAGGTTTGAAACCTTCTGGGAATTGATGTTCCATTACTTCGTCTGTGAAGCATAAGGGGTGTGCGGCACCTCTGTATTGGGCTATATCTCGACGCAGCTCGAATGGGTCTTGCCCGCTGTGTTTGGCCCGGCCGGATTTGCTTTTACTGTATCTGGCATGATGTTTGTCGTCTCGCAGAGTGGTGCGCCCTCATGATCCATAGATCGATCTTGAATGCTTTGCCTTGTCCTCCAATATGTCTCGCAGGTCTGGCGTATCTCCCCATGCCTTTTTATTTGAATGGTGTTGGGGTGGAGGCTGAGTTTTTGGCTGGAATGCCTCTCTATCGCGGCCACGAGGTGGCCAATCAGCCGTATTGTACGCTTCTTCCTCCAGTCAGGGTAGTAACCTGCGCCTTGGGTAACTCTTGGAGGGGCGCTCGAGTTTATATTCCTCGGCCGCGAGGACCTCAGTCCATTTGTCAGCTAGCAGATCTTGATGAGCTTGAAGCTGCTGCTGCTTTTTCTTCAGGCTATTTGCCGTGGCCAGAAGCCGGCGCTTGTAGCGCTCTTGTTCGACGGGATCCTCTGGTACGGCGAATTCATCGTCGCCGAGGCTTGCCTCGTCTTCGGAGGGGGGCATGTGATTGTCATCCTCCTCCTCTCCGTCTGCCGCTCTCTCAGGAGAGCTGGCTCCTCCATCCTCCTGCTCTAAATCTTGCTGGAGGGGTTTGTTATTGTCTTCGGCACTATCCGGAGTGTTATTATCTCCTGTGCCGGTATCACCACTTTTGCTTTGGCGGGAATTAGAGCGGCGCCGCTGACGTCGGCGTTTGGGTTGCTTCTTGGAGGGGTCATCCTCCGCTATCCCGTCGCCATTGCCTTCTTTGGGTGTATCCACCATGTATATGTCATATGATGAGGTGGCTTTCTAGTGCCCTATAGGTGCTGGTTCACGTTCGTCTCCTGCATCGTCATCCATACCGTCGATGTCTTCGGAGTCGAAGTCGAGCATGTCGGTTAAATCATCGACAGTGGCTACGGAGTGGGTGGTGGGTGGGCGTCGAATTTCTTCGTCATCCGCATCCCAATCCCGTTGGCCATAATCCGGCCAGGGATCTCCTGACAAAGAGAGAGACCTTAGTGAATTCAGACTATCGCCGAAGGGCGAGTGCTGAAAGATATCCACGGTAGTGAATTCCATGATTGGCGCCTAATCAGATTCGATTGGTAGGGGCGCGGATGGTTCGGAGTTCGGAAAAGAGTCCGGCACCTTGGAGTCACGGGCTGCGCAGAGGGTTATGCCGGTGTTCGGCTCGATCTCCGTTGAGACTGCAGCCCCTGAGGCGGTGTCTAACCACCTGTCCTCGACTGGCGCAGTTGGCTCCGAGCTAAGGGTCGGAGCTGATGCGGGCGCAGCCTCTGGGGTACTGTTCGGCAGCAGAGCTAGGTCATACCCATCGTGATAGTGCGGCGCGCCCAGCTATGGCTCGAATCCGTCGAAGATCAAGTCTCCGCGGATGTCGGCCGTGTAGTTCAAACTTCCAAATCTGACCTGATGGCCAGGGGCGTAGCTTTCAATCTGCTCCAGATGGCCAAACGAATTAGCCCGCAGTGCAAAGCCGCCGAATACGAAGATCTGTCCGGGGAGAAAAGTCTCACCCTGGACCGCATCGTTATCGATGATAGTAGGAGCCATCAAGCCTAACGGCGACGACACAGAGGAACTCTCAATGAAAGCACCAATGTCAGTGTCAAAACCGGCGGATCTCGGGTTGGGGGTCCCGAACTGTGCATCTAGGCCGGATGGTAACAGGAGGCAGGGGACACGATGTTTTACCCAGGTTCGGGCCCTCTTGATGGAGGTAAAAGCCTACGTCCTGCTTGATTAATATTGATGATATGGGTAGTACAAGAGTAGATCTACCACGAGATCAGAGAGGCTAAACCCTAGAAGCTAGCCTATGGTATGATTGTATGGTATGGTTGTTGTCCTACGAACTAAAACCCTTCGGTTTATATAGACACCGAAGAGGGTTAGGGTTACACAAGGTCGGTTACAAAGGGGGAGATATCCATATCCGTATTTCCTAGCTTGCCTTCCACGCCAAGTAGAGTCCCATCCGGACACGAGACGAAGTCTTCAATCTTGTATCTTCATAGTCTAACAGTCCGGCCAAAGGAGATAGTCCGGCTACCCGGAGACCCCCTAATCCAGGACTCCCTCAGTAGGTAATTAAATCGCAAATATTTTTTTGTTTTAACCGTATGTGTACGTGTCCTCTCGTCCTCCTCTCGCACGTCTTGTCACCCCGCTGCTGCAGCCGGCTTACAACGCAAGCTTGCGCAGCGCGCGGGGGCGTTCTTTTGGCCAAACGGTGGCTCGAAGTGGCGCCAATGAATCATTGGTGAGCCCGTTCCCACGCAACCTCACAGGTTCCCATGCAAGCTTCCCGCCCGACTCGGTGAAATCCCCCAAAATCCAATGCTTACCGGCCTGCTGTATAAACCCTCACGACCGGCGAGTCCCGCGTCGCATTTTCCCCTCTCTCCCTGGAGCTTATCTCGTCTGCTTCTCCCACAATCACCAATGGCACCGGTCTGTCGTTGTCGCTCAGCCACTCCGCCGTCATCAGAGGACAGCTCCAGATGGGAGGCTACACCGCAGCGGTGGCGCAGTCCGCGACGTAGTGTAGTGCGCGTGGCGTTCCTGTTAGGTGTGCGCGGAACACCCACCACACGCTCCGCCGCCGCTGCCCGTCGATAGCTATTGCCGGCCGCCGTTGCCGCCACACCACCATCAAAAGCTAGGGCCATCTCCCGCTCTGCCGCCGCGGCTCGAAGGCAGGAAGTGGCCGTCATGGCCGCCACCCCATTGCCGGTCACTGTGGCCATCACCCGCTCCGCCATCGCGGCCCGAAGGCGGGAGGTGGTGGTCATGGCCGCCACCCCATCGCCGACCACCGTGGCCGCCAACCCACCATCGACCGCCGGGATCGTCACCCGCTCTACCACCGTCGCCCAAAGGAGGGAGGCAGAGGTGGAGGCCCGCACGTGCGTCAGCGACCTTGCACGCTACATCAAGTTCCTGCGGGAGGAGGAGGAGCGCCTCGTCGAGCACGTAAAGAGCCTTACCGCAGCCGTGGCCACAACACATGCCGACGCAGAGGCGAGGAATCAGGAGATTTACGAGCAGTCCGACCACTTCGAGAGGGATCATCTGGAGCGACAATGGGCGTTCGAGCTAGCGAGCGTCGCTGAACGTGTAGCAGCGGCAGGCACCGTATTGCATTTGTCCAGCTCGTCGGTAGGCTCCTCCTCCTCCTCCTCCTCCTCCTCTGCCTCTTACTGAGTGCGCTCGGCAGAGGAGAGGCTGTTGGAAGTAGCACGAAGCCCCCAGTAGTAGTAGTATTTAGGGGCTATTTTGTTCAGTTCATCGGACTATAGATCTGTGGTCGAACTGTACAACATACTTAAAATTAGCTAGTATATATAGTTGAACTAGCTATTTCAGTACGTGGTTGGCAACAATGGGGGAAAAGTTTAGTCGGTTCAGCTGTCGAGTTGAACTATTTGTATAAATTAAGAACAACTGCTTAATCTATGAATGAAATCTATGCTTAATTACTGAATTTTAGTTGCAAAAATTAGATTGTGCTAGTGATTACTAGCTGCATATTTTGACAAATCGCAGTGTTACAAGGATTGACAAATGGCAATGTTACTAGATCAACAAATGTCAATCTTTCCAGTTTGACAAATGGCAACATACACAATATGACAGATGCAAATCTTACCAAATTGTTTGTACGTGGTTGCACACGGGTCATCCAAAACAACCGTTTGCGTTGAACGGATGCACAAATCCCGCGCTACGGATTTTCCCTCGACTTAAGGGGGAAGACCATAGATTTCACTTTGCATACAGATGTTCTATCTAAAACGTTTGTGATCAAGAGCTGCATAAATCCTGCTCAGCATATTTTCTCTTGGCTTCCCGGGGAAGCTGTCGGTTTGCATATGGGTGTTCAAACTAAAACGTTTGCGATCAAGAGATGCACAAATCGTGCTAGGCAAATTTTCCCTTGGCTTCCTGGGGAAATTGTCGGTTTTGCATACGGGTGTTCTAACTAAAACGTTTGCGATGAGTGTTTTATATTTAAAAACCGTATTAAACTATGGCTTGGGCTCCATTAATGTAGAGGATGCGAGCAAGGCGGGTGGCCATGGAAGTCAAAGGGCTCGCTTCCCGGTGAGCCTGTGCGGCGTACAACTTGCACGCTTCCCAGTGAGCCTCCACATTGGAGTATAGCTCGCACGACTTCCATTTAGTCAAGCACTCAAGCACTTGTCCGCACGGCACCTCCTAGCCATTAAAAGAGTGAGGCGTGGCGTCACGTGAATTGTTAACAGAACGCACACAATTTAAATTATACAAAACGTGATGTTATAGTGGCAGCTATTTGTTTCAAAATGGACATGAAAAATACCACAGCATGTCGGGTGCCATTCCATTATAGCATGCCAAGTTTTATGAATTTCAGACGAGTTTTGGATTTACTAGAATTTTAAAACAAAGTATCCAACGTTTTTCCGGCAATCAACAGTGCCCTAGTGTTTGAAATTCATCCCCATTTCTTGCATGGGACCTAAGCATGCCCCGAAGGACACAGATTTGCTTTTTCAACTAATTTATATGCATTGGAGATTGTGGATGTAGTTCAAATTTGAATTATGCACATAAAATGCCTAGAAAACCCAGTTAATGTATAAAAACGTCCAAATGAACCCCGAAAAATTCCAAAATTAAACACAACACTCCTGTTGTTCTATGTTGACACAAGAAAAATTTCGAAAGCAATAAAAGGGAACGGATATCGTTTCGTCGCCAAAGGTGGCAAATTTCGTTCGGCCCAAAATGTCACGGATGTGTCTTTTTTTTGTAGTGCTACTGACACTTTGTTTGTCTATGTATCCACACATATACTAAGTTTCTGGTTAATACAATTCTAGCATGAATAATAGACATTTATCATGAAATAAGGAAATAAATAATAACTTTATTATTGCCCCTAGGGCATATTTCCTTCAGTTTCTTTGGAAAGTGTATCGTATGCTCATTACCATTAACATAAAAAGTGTCATTGCCTTTATTAGAATCAATAACAGCCCCTTCAGTATTCAAAAAGGGTCTACCAAGGATGATTGACATACTATCGTCCTTGGGTATATCAAGAATAACAAAGTCCATTAAGATAGTAACATTTGCAACCACGACACGCACATCCTCACAAATACCGATGGGTATAACCGTTGATTTATCAACCATTTGCAAAGAGATTTCAGTTGATGTCAACTTATTCAATTGAAGTCTACGATATAAAGAGAAAGGCATAACACTAACATCGGCTCCTAGATCACATAAACCAGTTTTAACATAGTTTCTTTTAATGGAGCATGGTATAGTTGGTATTCCTGGATCTCCTAGTTTCTTCGGTATCCCCCCTTAAATGTATAATTAGCAAGCATGGTGGAAATTTTAGCTTCCGGTATCTTTCTATTATTTATAACAATATCCTTCATATACTTAGCATAAGGAGACATTTTCAGAATATCAGTCAAACGCATATGCAAAAAGAAAGGTCTAAGCATTTCAACAAAGCGCTCAGAGTCCTTATCATCCTTTTTCTTGGATGGTTTAGGAGGAAAGGGAATGGGTTTCTGAACCCATGGCTATCTTTCTTTACCTTGTTTCCTAGTAATGAAGTCTCTTTTATCATATCTTTTATTCTTAGGTTGTGGGTTATCAAGATCAATAGAGGTTCTATCTTCACATCATTACCATTACCAGGTTGAGCATCAACATGAATGTCATCATTATCATTATTACTAGGTTCATGTTCATCACCAGATTGTGTTTCAGCATCAGAAATAGAAATATCATTGGATTCTCAGGTGTGTCTACAACAGGTTCACTAGAAGCATGCAAAGTCCTACCAGTTTTATTTTTATTCTTAGATGGACTAGGTGCATCATTATTAATTCTCTAGGAATCTTGTTCAATTCTCTTAGGATGGCCCACAGGATACAAAGGTTCCCGAGTCATTTTACCACCTCTAGTCATAACTCTAACACCATGATCATTATTCTTATTATTCATCTCATTGAGAAAATCATTCTGTGCCTTGAGAACTTATGCTACTTGAGTTTTTACCATGAAAACATGTTTACCAACAATTTTGAGATCATTAACAGTTCTACACATGTAGTCACCCAAGCAGTCAAGCATATAAGCATTACATTTCTATTGTCTACTAATATATGCATTGAAATTTTCTTGTTTAACAATAAAGATGTCAAATTCATCCAAGCATTGACTAGCAGACTTATCATAAGGAATATGACCATCATCAAATCTATAGAGAGAATTTACCTTTACTACCCATGTCGGGTTATCAAGACCATGTATTTCTTCAATAGGTGGTAAATTATTAATATCTTCATCTTTAACATCTTTCTCTTTCATAGATTTCTTTGCCTCTTGCATATTGATACGTCTCCGTCGTATCTACTTTTCCAAACACTTTTGCCCTTGTTTTGGACTCTAACTTGCATGATTTGAATGGAACTAACCCAGACTGACACTGTTTTCAGCAGAATTGCCATGGTGTTATTTATGTGCAGAAACAAAAGTTCTCGGAATGACCTGAAACTCCACGGAGATTATTTTTGGATATAATAAAAATACTGGCAAAGAATCAAGGCCAGGGGGCCAAACCCTAGCCGCGAGGGTGGGGGGCGCGCCTGCCCCCCTGCCTCGTGGGCCCCATGGAGCTCCACCGACCTCAACTCCAACTCCATATATTCGTGTTCGGGGAGAAACAAATCAGGGAGAAGGATTCATCACGTTTTATGATACGGAGCCGCCGCCAAGCCCTAAACTCTCTCGGGAGGGCTGATCTGGAGTCCGTTCGGGGCTCCGGAGAGGGGAATCCATCGCCGTCGTCATCATCAACCATCCTCCATCACCAATTTCATGATGCTCACCGCCGTGCGTGAGTAATTCCATTGTAGGCTTGCTGGACGGTGATGGGTTGGATGAGATTTATCATGTAATCGAGTTGGTTTTGTTAGGGTTTGATCCCTAGTATCCACTATGTTCTGAGATTGATGTTGCTATGACTTTGCTATGCTTAATGCTTGTCACTAGGGCCCGAGTGCCATGATTTCAGATCTGAACCTATTATGTTTTCATGAATATATGTGAGTTCTTGATCCTATCTTGCAAGTCTATAGTCACCTACTATGTGTTATCATCCGACAACCCCGAAGTGACAATAATCAGGACCACTCCCGGTGATGACCGTAGTTTGAGGAGTTCATGTATTCACTATGTGTTCATGCTTTGGTCCGGTACTCTATTAAAAGGAGGCCTTAATATCCTTTAGTTTCCGCTAGGACCCCGCTGCCATGGGAGGGTAGGACAAAAGATGTCATGCAAGTTCTTTTCCATAAGCACGTATGACTATATTCGGAATACATCCTACATTACATTGATGAATTGGAGCTAGTTCTGTGTCACCCTAGGTTATGACTGTTACATGATCGATCACATCCGGCATAATTCTCTATCACCAATCCATTGCCTATGAGCTTTCCATATATTGTTCTTCGCTTATTTACTTTTCCGTTGCTATTGTTATCATCACTACAAAACACCAAAAATATTACTTTTGCTATCATTACCTTTTGCTACCATTACCACTAATATCATATTACTTTGCTACTAAATACTTTGCTGTAGATATTAAGTTATCCAGGTGTGGTTGAATTGAAAACTCAACTGCTAATACTTGAGAATATTCTTTGGCTCCCCTTGTGTCGAATCAATAAATTTGGGTTGAATACTCTACCCTCGAAAACTGTTGTGATCCCCTATACTTGTGGGTTATCAAGACTATTTTCTGGCGCCGTTGCCGGGGAGCATAGCTCTATTCTTTGAGTCACTTGGGATTTATATCTGCTGGTCACTGTGAAGAACATGAAAGACGCAAAAACAAAAATTTATCCCTCAACTACGAGGGGAAGTAAGGAACTGCATCTAGCTCTGCACTTGATTCACCTTCTGTTTTGAGTAAGCTTGCGACACCTAAACCTGCTTCTGCTATTAATTCTGATATGTCGCATATTATTGATGATGCCACTTCTGCTATGCATGATACTTATGATGAAACTACTTCTATGCTTGATACTACTGTGCCACTTGGTGAATTTCTTGATGAAAAACTTGCTAGGGCTAGAGAGAATGAAATTATTGAAACTGATAATATTGATGAAAGTGATGATGAAGGCTCTCCTAATAAATATGAATTGCGTGTTGTGCCTGAGGGCTATGTTATAGATGAAGAAACTAAAAGAAACTTTCTTGCATGCAATGATAGAAGCGATCTTAAGAAATTATTAGCTAAGTTTAAATAAAAAACTCTGAATGCTAGAATGAAATATGATCCTGCTTATACTACTTCACCTATCTTTGTTACTGATAAGGATTATGAATTCTCTATTGATCCTGATATAATTACTTTGGTTGAATCTTATCCTTTCTATGGTTATGAATCTGAAACTGTTGTGGCACATCTTACTAAATTAAATGATATAGCCACCCTGTTCACTAATGATGAGAGAACTCACTACTTTTATATCCTTAAAATATTTCTGTTCTCATTAAAGGGTGATGCTAAGATATGGTTTAATTCTCTTGATCCTGGTTGCGTCCGTAGTCCCCAGGATATGATTTATTACTTCTCTACTAAATATTTCCCTGCTCATAAGAAACAAGCTACCTTAAGGGATATATATATAATTTTGTGCAAATTGAAGAAGAGAGTCTCCCACAAGCTTGGGGGAGGCTTCTCCAATTACTTAATGCTTTGCTTGATCACCCTCTTAAGAAAAATGAAATACTTGATATCTTTTATAATGTACTAATTGATGCTTCCAGAGATTACCAGGATAGTTGTGCTGGTTCTGTTTCCAGGGAAAGAACACCGGATGAAGCTGAAATTCTATTGAATAATATGTTGACAAATGAAAATAATTGGACACTTCCTGAGCCAGCTCCTGAGCCAACTCCTGAGCCTATTCCTAAACCAACTCCGAAGAAAAGGGGTGTTCTATTTCTCAGTCCTAAAGATATGCAAGAGGCAAAGAAATCTATGAAAGAAAAGGGTATTAAAGCTGAAGATGTTAAGAATTTACCTCCTATTGAAGAAATACATGGTCTTAATTTACCACCTGTTGAAGAAATATATTGTTTTAATCCATCACCTATTGAAGATACACACGGTCTTGATAACCCAACACAGGTAGTAAAGGTAAATTCTCTCTATAGATACGATAAAGCTGAAATCCCTCCTACTAAGTTTGCTAGCCAATGTTTGGATGAGTTTGGTAACTTTATGGTTAAGCAAGAAGACTTTAATGCTTATTTTGGTAGACAATTGAAAAAAATGCTTATATGATTGAACACTTGGGTGATTATATGTCTAGAGTTAAAGGTGAACTTAAAATCATTAGTAAACATGCTTCTATGGTTACCACTCAAGTAGAACAAGTACTTAAAGCTCAGAATGATTTGCTCAACGAATTAAATGGTAAGAAAATTGATAATGCTGTTAGAGTTATGACTAGAGGTGGTAAAATGACCCAGGAACCATTGTATCCTGAGGGCCATCCTAAGAGAATTGAGCAAGATTCTCAGAGAAATAATATAGATTCACCTAGTCCTTCTAAAAGGAAGAAAAAGAAAAATGATAGGACTTTGCATGCTTCTAGTGAACCTGTTGTTGAAACACTTGAGAATCCCAATGATATTTCTATTTCTGATGCTGAAACCCAATATGGTAATGAACATGAACCTAGTGATAATGTTAATGATGATGTTCATGTTGATGCTCAACCTAGCAATGATAATGAGGTAGAAACTGAACCTGCTATTGATCTTGATAACCCACAATCAAAGAATCAACATTATGATAAGAGAGACTTTGTTGCTAGGAAGCATGGTAAGGAAAGAGAACCATGGGTTCAGAAACCCATGCCTTTTCCTCCCAAACCATCCAAGAAAAAGAATGATGAGGATTTTGAGCGCTTTGCTGAAATGATTAGACCTATCTTTTTGCGTATGCATTTGACTGATATGCTTAAACTGAATCCTTATGCTAAGTACATGCAAGATATTGTTACTAATAAAAGAAAGATACCGGAAGCTGAAATTTCCACCATGCTTGCTAATTATACTTTTAAGGGTGGAATAGCAAAGAAACTAGGAGATCCCGGAGTACCAACTATACCATGCTCCATTAAAAGAAACTATGTTAAAACTGCTTTATGTGATCTTGGAGCCGGTGTTTGTGTTATGCCTCTCTCTTTATATCGTAGACTTGATTTGAATAAGTTGACACCTACTAAAATATATTTGCAAATGGCTGATAAATCAACTGCTATAACTGTCGGTATTTGTGAGGATGTGCCTGTTGTGGTTGCAAACATTACTATTTTAACGAACTTTGTTATTCTTGATATCCCCGAGGATGATAGTATGTCTATTATTCTTGGAAGACCCCTTTTGAATACTGTAGGGGCTGTTATTGATTGCAACAAGGGCAATGTCACTTTTCATGTTAATGGTAATGAGCATAAGGTACACTTTCTGAGGAAACAACCTCAAGTCCACAATATCAATTCTATTGGAAAAATTCCATCGATTATTTTTGGAGGTTTTGAATTTCCTCTTCCCACTGTCAAGAAGAAATATGATATTCTTATTATTGGGGATGTGCATATCCCCGTTGAGGTAACATAGTGTCATTCGAAATTTCTCCGGTTTCATGTTACTCGAAATGAGTTTGTTAACAAGACTTGATCAACCTTGTTAGTGGATTCCTTTTGATGAGCATGAGATGGATGAAGTTAGAAAGCACAACCTTCTGTACCCTCTTTTTACTCTCTGTTATTTGTATTAAATAAAGCAAAAATAGTAATTTCTGTCTGTTTTTTGATTATCCGTGCAATATAAAAATACCCCGAAAATAAAAGTTCTCCAAATGCCCTGAAATGTAAATATGATTTTTTCTGGAATATTTGAGAATATTTGGCACTGAGAACACATCAGGGGGAGCAAGCACCTGGCCACGAGGGTCCACGGCGCGCCCACCCCTGGGTGCGCCCCCTGCCTCGTGGGCCCATGGTGGCTCCCCTCCACTTATTCCTGCACCCACACACTTCTTCTTCCTCCCAAAAAATCACCATCCAGCTCAAGCACGAGTTCTAGCTCATTTTGTTGCGATTTTCGATCTCCTTGCTCAAAGCACCTCTCACAAAACTGCTTTGGGGGATTGTTACTTGGTATGTGACTCCTCCATTGATCCAATTAGTTTTTGTTCTAGTGCTTTATTCATTGCAAATTTGTGCTACCTAGGTGACCATGTTCTTAAGCTTGCATGTCAATTTTATATGGTTCCAAGTTGTTCTAATGCATGATATAGGCTCTAGGCACTTGTAGGAGTAGTTGCTATCAACTTTGTTGAGTTTAGTTTACTTTTATTTGAAGTTACTAAAAATTTCAGAAATGTTTCAGAAGAAGAAATATGTTTTGGAAAATGTACCAAGGTGGTCCTTCAAGGAAGCAAGGACCCAGGCTTGCAATGCGTGATGCTGCTGATGAGCCACCATGGGATGCTCCAGTGCGGCCTTGTGAATGGCCTTTAGAGGACTTCATGGATCGAGTAGGAATTAAGGAAGAATTTAACGCATATTTGCGTAATGCTGATCTTGTGAGCTTCGAGGCAGAAAAATGCCATCAATACCACTACCTCACTAGTTCCTTTGTGAGGAGGTTTGAATTTTCATCTTCACGCAATTCTCAAACTGTAATGTTTGATCTTTATGAAAATTCTTATACTATGGACTTAGAGGATTTTACCACTGCTTGCAAACTTCCACAATGGGGTAGAGATATAGCACAAGCTACCATAGGGAGCATTCATTTTCCTACTATACATTATTTCTCTCTCTTCATAAGTAGGTGCATAAATGGTAAAGATGAAGCATGTAATATGTGTGTCTCTGACCCCAGTATTCTTAGGAGTGCTGTGTTAGGAGATAAATCATATAACTTGGGAGCCATTGTTGCACGTAGGTTGCATCATAATAGATTTAATGGATATTTCTTTGGTGGAATTTATGCAACCTGTATAGCTAATTTTCTTGGTATAACCATACGCGAGGATGATATTGAGTTGCCTCCTGCTTATTTGGATTATGAGGCTATGGTTCATCATCATTTTGTTGAGAGGAACGATCAATTCCTCCAGTACCGACTAATCTTTGACAGACGACGCACCTATCACGTCGCTCTCCCTGCGTCTACTTTCTTTGACTTTCAGGAAAAAGGGAGATATTTTATAACCAGAGAGGAGGCGGAATTGTATAAGAGGAGGGCTGAGATAGCTCGCCTCCAAGTTGTAGCCCACGATGCAATGACTGATGCATCTTAGTAC
This sequence comes from Triticum urartu, assembly GCF_056163025.1. Taxonomy (NCBI): domain Eukaryota; kingdom Viridiplantae; phylum Streptophyta; class Magnoliopsida; order Poales; family Poaceae; genus Triticum; species Triticum urartu. Next base: position 593,244,090 of record NC_141876.1, read on the forward strand.
GACCCCAACTACAACTTTGGATATCCGCCAGGCCATCCGTGGCATTAGACCAACTTAGACCAAAAGCCTAAGCTTGGGGGAGTACGTATTACTCACCGACATTACATTCATGTTCACACACTCATTGCTAGATGTCGGTGCTCATACTCTTTCATTGTAATATCCATGCTAGTTTATTTCCTTTTTATGCTTTCTTCTTGTGTGTTTGATAAACCTTAAGAAAGAACCAAAAAAATTAGTTGTAGCTTTTAGCTAGTTTTAATTTCCATGCTTGTAGTAGTAATTAAAAAGAAAGCCCAAAAAGATTTCCCGTTCTTGTTTTGCTTGTTGGGAGCTTTCCCATGTAAATAGTTTTATTTCTTTTCTTTTTTTTGGGGGTCGATAGGAGAAGACCATAATTAAATTGTTGAAGTGACTCCTATATGCATTATTGTTGATTTAACCAAGAGTCCATATTGCCTTCTCTTCTCCTACTTATTGAATGCTTGCAGATTCCAGCTTAGTCCACGTGCACTGTTATTATTATTCAGATCATTTGGTCGTGCAAGTGAAAGGCAATTATGACGATATATGATGGACTGATTGAGATGGGAGAAGCTGGTATGAACTCGACCTCTCTTGTTTTTGTAAATATGATTAGTTCATCTTTCCTGATTCAGCCTATTATGAATAAACGTGTTTGCAATGACAATTAGAGATTATAGTTGCTTATGCCATGCTTAATTAGCTAGGAGCTTATAATGGTTTACCTTGCATGCGAACATGCTATTAAAATGGTTGTGATGTGGTATTATAGGGTGGTATCCTCTTTTGAATGATTCGAGTGGCTTGACTTGTCACATGTTCACGCATGTAGTTGAAACAAAATCAACATAGCCTCTACGATATTTATGTTCATGGTGCATTATATCCTACTCATGCTTGCATTCGATGTTGATTAATTTTAATGCATGTTCATGACTGTTGTCGCTCTCTAGCTGGTTGCTTCCCAGTCTTTTTCTAGCCTTCCCCTGTACTAAGCGGGAATACTACTTGTGCATCCAATCCCATAAACCTCAAAGTTATTCCATATGAGTCCACCATACCTACCTATATACGGTATCTACCTGCCATTCCAAGTAAATTTGTATGTGCCAAACTCTAAACCTTCAAATAAACATTCTGTTTTGTATGCTTGAATAGCTCATGTATCAACTAGGGGTGTCCGTATCTTCCATGTTAGGCGGGTTATTCTCAAGAGGAGTGGACTCCGCTCCTCACTCATGAGAAAGTGGCTGGTCACCAGGATGCCCAGTCCCATGCTTTATGCAAATAAAATCAAAATAACTACAAAAAAAACTCCCCCGGGACTCTTGTTAGTTGGAGGCACTCGTTGTTTCGAGCAAGCCATGGATTGATGCTTGTTGGTGGAGGGGGAGTATAAACTTTACCATTATGTTTGGGAACCACCTATAATGTGTGTAGCATGGAAGATATCACCATCACTTGGTTGTTATGTTGACAATGAAAGTATACCGCTCAAAATATTATTCACCTCTATTTCAAAACCGAGCTCTGGCACCTCTACAAATCCTTGCTTCCCTCTGTGAAGGGCCTATCTATTTACTTTTATGTTGAGTCATCATCCTCTTATTAAAAAGCACCAGTTGGAGAGCAGCGCTGTCATTTGCATTCATTACTGTTAGTTTACATTGAGTATGACTTGACTGGATCTCTTTTACCATGAATTACAATGTCTAGTCAGTCCTTGATCTTTAAAGGTGCTCTGCATTTATGTTTTGCGGTCTCAGAAAGGGCTAGCGAGATACCATCTTGTTATATCATATCATGATTGTTTTGAGAAAGTGTTGTCATCCGAGATTTATTATTATTGCTCGCTAGTTGATTATGCCATTGATAAGAGTAAACATGAGACCTAAATGTTATTGTGAATATGGTTAGTTCATAATCCTTGCTGAAAATTTGAATGCTGGCTTTACATATTTATAACAACAAGAGCAAACAGAGTTTGTAAAAGTTTTTCTTTATCACTTTTAGTTTGTCAACTGAATTGCTTCAGGACAAGCAAAGGTTTAAGCTTGGGGGAGTTGATACGTCTCCGTCGTATCTACTTTTCGAAACACTTTTGCCTTGTTTTGGACTCTAACTTGCATGATTTCAATGGAACTAACCCGGACCGACGCTGTTTTCAGTAGAATTGCCATGGTGTTATTTATGTGCAGAAACAAAAGTTCTCAGAATGACTTGAAACTCCATGAAGATTATTTTTGGAAATAATAAAAAATAATGGCAAAGAATCAAGGCTAGGGGGCCCACACCCTAGCCACGAGGGTGAGGGGCGCGCCTGCCCCCTGGACGCGCCCCCTGCCTCATGGACCCCCCTGGAGCTCCACCGACCTCAACTCCAACTCCATATATTCATGTTCGGGGAGAAAATAATCAGGGAGAAGGATTCATCGCGTTTTACGATACGGAGCCACCGCCAAGCCCTAAACTCTCTCGGGAGGGCTCATTTGGAGTCCGTTCGGGGCTCTGGAGAGGGGAATCCGTCACCGTCGTCATCATCAACCATCCTCCATCACCAATTTCATGATGCTCACCACCATGCGTGAGTAATTCCATCGTAGGCTTGCTGGAAGGTGATGGGTTGGATGAGATTTATCATGTAATTGAGTTAGTTTTGTTAGGGTTTGATCCCTAGTATCCACTATGTTCTGAGATTGATGTTGCTATGACTTTGCTATGCTTAATGCTTGTCACTAGGGCCCGAGTGCCATGATTTCAGATCTGAACCTATTATGTTTTCATGAATATATGTGAGTTCTTGATCCTATCTTGGAAGTCTATAGTCACCTACTATGTATTATGATCCGACAACCCCGAAGTGACAATAATCGGGACCACTCCCGGTGATGACCGTAGTTTGAGTAGTTCATGCATTCACTATGTGTTAATGCTTTGGTCCGGTACTCTATTAAAAGGAGGCCTTAATATCCCTTAGTTTCCGCTAGGACCCCGCTGCCACGGGAGGGTAGGACAAAAGATGTCTTGCAAGTTCTTTTCCATAAGCACGTATGACTATATTCGGAATACATGCCTACATTACATTGATGAATTGGAGCTAGTTCTGTGTCACCCTAGGTTATGACTGTTACATGATCGATCGCATCCGGCATAATTCTCTATCACTGATCCATTGCCTATGAGCTTTCCATATATTGTTCTTCGCTTATTTACTTTTTCGTTGCTATTGTTATCATCACTACAAAATACCAAAAATATTACTTTTGCTATCGTTACCTTTTGCTACCGTTACCACTACTATCATATTACTGTGCTACTAAATACTTTGCTGCAGATATTAAGTTATCCAGGTGTGGTTGAATTGACAACTCAGCTGCTAATACTTGAGAATATTCTTTGCCTCCCCTTGTGGCGAATCAATAAATTTGGGTTGAATGCTCTACCCTCAAAAACTGTTGCGATCCCCTATACTTTTGTGTTATCACATATCTTCAGGACTGAGAAATAGAATACCTCTTTTCTTCGGAGTTGGCTTAGGAGGTGGTTCGGGAAAAGTCCAATCATTATCATTACTCAATATGTTATTCAATAGTACTTCAGCCTGTTTAACAGTTTGTTCCTTGAAAATACAACCAGCACAACTATCTAGGTGGTCCCTAGAAGCATCGTTAGTCCAGTATAAAAGATATAAAGTATTTCGTTTTTCTTGAGAGGATGATCAGGCAAAACATTAAGTAATTGGAGAAGCCTCCCCCAAGCTTGTGGGAGACTCTCTTCTTCAATTTGCACAAAGTTAAATATTTCCTTTAAAGTAACTTGTTTCTTATGAGTAGGGAAATATTTTTCAGAGAAATAATAAATCATATCCTGGGGACTACTCACACAACCAATAGTAAGAGAATTAAACCATAACTTAGCATCACCCTTTAATGAGAAATGAAACAACTTAAGAATATAGCAATAGCGGATTTTTCCTCATGAGTAAACATGGTGGCTATATCATTTAGTTTAGTAAGATGTGCCACAACAGTTTCAAATTCATAACCATGGAAAGGATCAGATTCAACCAATGTAATTAACTCAGGATCGACAAAGAATTCATAATCCTTATCAGTAACAAAGATGGGTGAAGTAGAAGACTTAGGATCATATTGCATTCTAGCATTCAAAGATTTTTCTTTCCACTTACATAATAATTTCTTAAGATCATCTCTATCCTTACAAGCAAGAAAGTCCCTAGCTACCTCTCCATCCATAACATATCCCTCAGGTATAACAGGCAGTTCATATCTAGGAGGGCTAGGTCCAATGGGTGTTTCAAATTTTTTAGTTTTAATAATTTCATTAGTTTCAGAAATAACATCAATTTCAGAATTCTCAATATCTTTAGCTCTAGCAAGTTGTTCATCAAGAAATTCACCCAGTGGCACAGTATTATCAAGCAAAGCAGTAGTATCATAAGCATCATTCATAGCAGAAGTAACATCATCAATTACATGCGACATATCAGAATCAATAGCAGGTGTAGGTGTCACAAGTTTACTCAAAACAGAATGTGAATCAAGTGGAGAGCTAGATGGCAGTTGCTTACCGTCCCTCGTCCTAGAGGGGAAAGTCTGGGTTTTGGTATCTTTCAGATTCTTCATAATGATAAATAGATAAATCCAAAGTGACTCAGAGAATAGAGTTATGCTCCCCGGCAATGGCGCCAGAAAAAAGTCTTGATAACCCACAAGTATAGGGGATCGCAACAGTTTTCAAGGGTAGAGTATTCAACCAAAATTTATTGATTTGACACAAGGGGAGCCAAAGAATATCCACGAGTATTAGTAGTTGAGTTGTCAACTCAACCACACCTAAGAGACTTAATATCTGCATCAAAGTATTTAGTAGCAAAGTAGTATGGAAGTAACGGTAATGGTGGCAAAAGTAACAACAGCGGTTTGGTAGTAATTGTAACAGTTGCAATGGCAAAGTAACTGAGCAAAGATCAATATGTGAAAAACTCGTAGGCAATGGATCGGTAATGATAATTGTGCCGGATAATATTCATCATGTAGCAGTCATAACCTAGGGTGACACAAAACTAGCTCCAATTCATCAATATAATGTAGGCATGTATTCCGTATATAGTCATACGTGCTTATGTAATAAAACTTGCATGCCATCTTTTGTACTACCCTCCCATGGTAGGGGGGTCCTAATGGAAACTAAGGTATATTAAGGCCTCCTTTTAATAGAGAACCGGATCAAAGCATTAGCACTTAGTGAATACATGAACTCCTCAAACTACGGTAACCATCGGAAAGAATCCCAGTTATTGTCACCTTGGGGTATGCGGATCATAACTCGTAATAGGTGTCTACAACTTAGAAGATAGGATCAGGAACGCACATATATTCATCAAAACATAATAGGTTCAGATCTGAAATCATGGCACTCGGGCCCTAGTGACAAGCATTAAGCATCGCAAAGTCATAGCAACATCAACCTTAGAACATAGTGGATACTAGGATCGAACCCTAAAAAAACTTACTCAATTACATGATAAAGCTCATCCAACCTATCACCGTCCAGCAAGCTACGAAGTAATTACTCACTCCCGGCGGTGAGCATCATGGATTTGGCGATGGAGGAAGGTTGGTGATGATGATGGTGGAGAATCCCCCTCTCCGGAGCCCCAAACAGACTCCAGATCAGCCCTCCCGATGAAGAACAGGAGGTGGCGGCGGCTCCATATTGTAAAACACAATGAATCCTTCTCTCTGATTTTTCTCTCCCCGAATAGGGTTATATGGAGTTGGCATTGAGGGCGGAGGACGTCCAGGGGGCCCACAAGCCCTCTAGGCACGCGCTAGGGGGCGCCCCCAGGCCTATGGCCTCTGGGTGGCCCCCTCTGGTTAATCCTTGTGCTAGTATTTTTTATATATTCCAAAAATATTCTCCGTAAATTTTCAGGTCAATCCAAGAAATTTTATTTCTGCACAAAAATAACACCATGGCAATTCTGCTGAAAACAACGTCACTGCGGGTTAGTTCCATTCAAATCATGCAAATTAGAGTCCAAAACAACAGCAAAAGAGTTTGGAAAAGTAGATACGATGGAGACGTATCAGGGCCCAGTTGGAGCCCAGTTACGAGTCAACGGTGGACTTGCAACTAGGACAAAAACTTTGGGCCTGGTTGCGCGTTGAGGGTGGAATTGCCAATGATACAAAAAAAGGGCCGGGCTCAGTTGCTAGTCGAGGTAGACTTGCAAGTAAGGAAAATCCCCCCCTCCGTTGCATGTAGAGGGAGAATTTTTAAGTAGGAAAAACATTTGCATATCAAGTTTGGATTTGCGTCTAGGCCAAAAAAGGACGTGAGCCCATTTGCATGTCGAGGGTGGACTTGCAACTGAAAAAAAGATAGGGACCCTAATTGCATGGGGGTGTAGTTGGACTTGCAGCTAGGACAAAAATGGGTTGGGCCCCAGTTGCGTGTCTGTGGTGGACTTGCAACTAGGACAAGGAAAAAAGTGGGGCCCCAACTAAATGTCGGGGTGGAGTTGCAATTGGGTCAAAATTGGCCGCCCCCTCCTAGTTGGGTGTCGAGAGTGGACTTGCAAATGAGACAAAAATTGATTGGGAGAGTGTGCCTCGAGGATGAAATTGCAACAGGGACAAAGAAAGCACCCCATCCCCCAATTGCATGTCGGGGGTGGAATTGTAGCTAGGGACAAAAATGGTTCGCCCTAGTTTCCCGTCGAGGGTGGACTTGCAACTCAGACAAAAAATTGGTATGGCCTAGTTGCATATCGAGGGTAGAGTTAGAACTAAGACATAAAAGGGTGCCCCCCCAGTTGTGGGCCCCTCGGTGACTACCTGGCCTAGATCTTCCTCCTATATATTCACATATATTCCAAAACCCTCAGAGGCATCCATAAAAACACTTTTCCAGCGCCGCAACCTTCTGTTCCCGTGAGATCCCATCTTGGGGATTTTTCCGGCATCCGCCGGAGTGGGATTCGATCACAGAGGGCATCTACATCAACTCTATTACCCTTCCGATGAAGCGTGAGTAGTTTACCACAGACCTACGGGTCCATAGCTAGTAGCTAGATGGCTTCTTCTCTCTCTTTGATTCTCAATACCATGTTCTCCTCGATGTTCTTGGAGATCTATCCGATGTAATCTTCTTTTGCGGTGTGTTTGTCGTGATCCGATGAATTGTGGATTTATGATCAGCTTATCTTTGAATCTTATCTGAATTATTTTATGCTTGATTTGGTATCTTTGTATTTCTCTCCAAATTATCGGTTTGGTTTGGCCAACTAGATTGGTTTTTCTTGCAATAGGAGAGGTGCTTAGCTTTGGGATCAATCTTGCATGATTCACCCAGTGACAAAGTAGGGGTAGCGAGACACGTATTGAATTATTGCCGTCGAGGATAAAAAGATGGGGTTTTCATCATATTGCTTGAGTTTATTCCTCTACATCATGTCATCTTAATTAAGGCGTTACTCCATTCTTTATGAACTTAATACTCTATATGCATGCTGGATAGCGGTCAATGTGTGGAGTAATAGTAGTAGATGGAGGCAGGAGTCAGTCTACTTGACACGGACGTGATGCCTATATTGTATAATTATTGCCTTGGATATTGTCATAACTCTGCGTTTTTATATCAATTGCTCGACAGTAATTTGTTCACCCACCGTGTTATTTTCCTTCAAGAGAGAAGCCTCTAGTGAAACCTATGCCCCCCGGCACTACAAAAAAATACACTTCCGTGATGATACGTGTTTTTCACAATAGGTCACGTTTTCTGTCAGGCATGTATATCCATGACAAATTTATGACAAAATCAATAGTCATACCTGTGTTATCGTAGAAGTGTTCCATGACATTACCAAAATTATCATCACGGAAGTGTCCACTTCCATGACGATAAATCGCGCGTCACAGAAGTGCTTTCGTCAAGGGTGACCGACACGTGGCATCCACCGTAACGGAACGCCGTTAAGCTATCAGGTCCGGTTTTGGATCCGATAACCCATTAACAACCCCGACCATTGGGGATTTTCCACGTGTAAAATCATCATTGGCTGGAGGAAACACGTGGCTCAACGTTGGGACAGATGTCATCCACTCATTGGACCCAAAGCGCGTATGATACGTCGACACGTGGCACAGCCCAACAGAGGCCCATTCCTGTGAAAAGGCCGGCCCATTTGACTTGGTCAAAAGGTGGCGGGCCGGCCCATGGCAAGCCTGTTAACGACATGTTCGCATATAGCCCATTTACAACCCGCTAACCCAGGGCCTGTTTACGGCCTATCCGAATTAGGCCTAGTAGCATCATTTGGGCCTTCCAATATAATTCCAGCCCGTTTTAACTTCTGGCCCATGTATGGCCCATGACATCTTTTGGCCCATATGAGGCCCTTAGTAATCCTCGACCCATTAACGGCCCGTGGTAAAAATGGCCCGTAAGGAACAGTGTATCACTTTATACCCATTAACAGCCCATTATTCCGTTGGGCCGTTTCCATCCCATGTTATCTTTCGGCCTTCTTAGGGACCATTTATTCTTGGGATCATTTCCAACATTCATTTACTTTCAGCCCGTTACTGTCATTTTCTGCTTGTGGGCCAAATACAACCCATGGTTACAGTCGGCCCGTTTGTGGCCCGTTAATACGTTGGGTCGTTTTCATAGCGTCATCAAATACGGCCTATTAACGCCGGCCCGTTATGGTCGGCCCATGAACGGACAATTTCAACTCTAGCCCATTTACGACCATAATGTGGTCTGTTATTGGCCCATGTTTGGCCAACCGATCATATGGCCCGTAGAAGGCCCATTGATGATACGGCCCATAGAAGGCCCATTGTGTCTACGCCCCGTAGAAGGCCCATTGTTTCTACGACCCTTAGAAGGCCTATAGTTTCTACGGCCCGTAGGAGGCCCATCTTAACTACAATAAATATGTAGCCCATTGTTAATGTGGCCTAGTTTTAAAAAAAAGGTTATTGCAACCACTAGCAAACCATGGAAAAAGAACTGCACTGACTACAAGAAAACAAATAAACAAGACAACGAAAATAAATAAGCAAGCAACTTACGCTAGGCTATCATGGCTATTACACATATTACATCCATTGGGCATTAAAGTTCGCCACAAGTGCAAATATAGGAACCAAAGCAGCATATAAACGCCACAGCAAAACAAATCCAGAACTGAAACCACTTTAGAAGAGCTCAAGAAAGAATATCCTGGGTACCCATAATGCTGGCAAGATGCTTAGCAAGCTTATTAACTTTCTCTTGTTTGTCGCTTAAATCCTCCAGCACTTGCTATTGCACTAGAAAGTATGCATCTGAATTCTGCAAGGACTTCCTCAGTCCTTCGGCTTCCTGTCTCATAACATCTGATCGATGTCTTTCAACTTGAAGTTGAGACTCAAGAAGCCGAACTGATTCAGGCAGCGAGTTCGAAGAGCTGGTGCCAGCAGTAGTAGCCAGTAACTCGAACACTACATCAAGACAAGACTTTGGGGTTGTCTCAGTGTCTTCAATATAGTTTTTATCAGCTTTCTTAGAGAACAACAGGGATGTCTCACTATCTTGAACCTGATCTGCATTACTCCCTTTACCATTGCATAACGGGGGTACTCTTCTCCAATATTTTATCCGCATTCTAAAGGAGAAACAAACAAACACATGACAAGTTTACAATGTAGTATATGAAACTCATTTTGGTAAACCAGTTCAGTAGTAAGGTGGACAGGATAATAGCATGAAACAAACATATATCTGTGTAGTATGGTCACTGTATGGTCTATATCATTCTAGTTTATGTTGCCAAATCAAGATAGATACAGTTCGAATAATATCTATTTAAGACAAAGCAGCATAGACAGAATGTAAGTGTGGGAAACTACACAACAATAACAACACTTGTAATGTGCATGGCATGAGAACATAACTGTTTATTCAATTGAAACTGAAATCAACATAAAGCAAGTTACAACAGCAAACACGTGAAAGAAACATGTTTAAAACATACCTGTTGCGCCATTGGAGTTTCAATTGCATCCTTCAAATTTGAAATTAGTTGGTATGAGTAATTACAGTGATGCAAGAGCAAAGTAGTATGAACCATAGCTACAGAACCTGACTTGAGAACAATTCTTGTTCTACTTTAAGCGTTGACTTGGGGTTCGGAGTGGTGGTCCTCGTGATTTGGGCACTGCAGTTGCCTTACTAACTGCTCGTGTTTGGGTGCTCTGTGGTGGAGACGGTGTTGTGTCTATGGGAACTGGGTTACTATCTGCTGGGGTTGGGTTTAGAAGGGGTGTAGCTGGTTCTGTGTCCAACTGGGTAGGGGTACAATCTGCGTGAGTCTGGGTTATGTGTGGTGGGGCTGGTTCTTGGGTAAGTACAATCGTGGTTCTATCTCCATCGACAGGTAGCACGATCTTTTCTAAAGACCGCGTTTTACCACCACAGATACTGCCATCACCCCCTCCAATTGAAATGGCTGATAAACAAGAAAAGTAATTGAATGTACAGACATTGTAAGATAGACAAGTGCAATGGATAGTAGGGAAGAAAACAGGGCATGAAATAATTCACATTTATGTTGTCTAATCAAACAGAATAGCAGGACATAATTTCAAATATATGATGGCTAATTAAACATGATAGCATGACACAATTTTGCATGTATGATGGCTAACTAAATAGGATAGAATGTCATACTTCAAAATATGATGACTACGTAAACAGGATGACATGGTATAACTATACGATGTGTCTATTAATCTGGTTGGCATGCCATAAATCACAAACATGCCGTCGATGGAAACATGATGGCATGATATAATTCATGGATAGAATGACATAATTCAAAATATGATGACTATGTGAACAGGATGGGATGATATAACTATATTATGTCTTTAGAAAATGGGTTGGCATGCCATAATTCAGATGCATGCTGTCTATGTAAACATCATGGCATGACATAATTCAAATATATGATTTATATACTAAGGAAGTGAGCAGAGGGCAATCGCATATATGATGTGTCAACTAAGGAGATGGCATTCAATATCATGTATATGATGTAAAATCTAAGCATTGCAATACAACATATACATGATATGAGTAATATAACCCTGCCAAGTTTGACCATACACCTCAGGGGGATAATAGGACTGGTCATCTGCCTCTGAATCCTCCTATGAAGAGCTATCTATAACTAGCAACATATCTGCTTCACCAGGTAGCATTGTCTGCTTTGAAGACCTTGTTTTCACTCCAGATTTCTCCATCACCAATTCAAATGGCTGATGCATAGGAAGAGCAGTTAAATATACAAACATTGTCGACAAAAGCAATGAGAAATACAAAAAAAGGACGGCATGATATCATTCACATATATGACGCTTGGCTAAACAGCATGGCATTGCATAATTCACATATATAATGCCTTGCAACAAGATAGCATTGCATAATTCACATATATAATGTCTTGCAAAAAGATGGCATTGCATAATTCACATATATGGTAATTAGACACTAAACAGGTGGCATTCACACAAATCATGTCTAAACTAAGCAAATGACATAGCAATGCAAGATACCATACGCACGATATGAGCAACATAACCCTGCCAAGTTAGAGCATGCACCTCGGGGGGGGGGGGATAGGACTGGTCATCTGTCTCTGAATCCTCCTCTTAGGAGCTATCTGTAACTAGCAAGACATGCACTTCGTCAGATAGCATTGTCTTCTCTGAAGACCTTGTTTCCACTCCAGATTTTTCCATGACCGTGCCGAATGGCTGATGCACAGGAAGAGTAATTGAATGTACTAAAATTATTGACAAATTTAACACGTAATAAAAAATGATGTCATGATATAATTCACATATAAGATGACTGGCTAACCAGGGTGGCATTGCAAAATTCACATATATGATGCCTGGCTAAACAAGATGGCATTGCATGATTCACATATACGATAAAGAAACTAAACAGATGGCATTGACACAAAGCATGTCTAAACTAAGCAGATGACATCTTTGATGTATATAGTAAGCAATGCAAGGCACCATATGCATGATATTACCAACATCAGCATGCCAAGTTAGAGTGAAGACCTCATGGGGTAAATAGGAGTGGTCTTCTACTTCTGAATCCCCCTTAGGACAATTATCTTCCTCTTGATTACGATCTGAAATGGGTGGAGGGGGTATGCTTTTGCGCCCACCATGGAGCGACGTCTGCATGAAACTTTATTGCCACATAAGGCTCGTCTCTTTTGCTCTACATGTTCAGTTCCATTGTGTACACACTACAAGAAATATGTCAACTTGTTGCCCTCACTATTGGCCGCCGAAAGGTCATATTTTTTCATTTGCGACCTTTTTGTGACAAAAAACAGAAGGTCAAAAGATGGCGGTTGTAAACTGAAATTAACGACCTTCTCACAGAAGGTCGTGGAACCCATGACCTTTTGTTTTGGTCACTGGCTGTCTGCCCAGGCCATGTCGGATCCGACATGGCAATCTGACGTGGCAAAATTGCGACCAATTGAAAAGGTCGTTGATAAGATTCAGCCGGGTCCGATTAGGTGTCTATATGGGCCTTGCCACTTAATTCAGCCCATTTATGATTTTTTCCTTGATGTTTTTGGGTCTTTTATATCATGGGTGTCGGTGTCAAAACCGGCGGATCTCGGGTAGGGGGTCCCGAACTGTGCGTCTAGGCCGGATGGTAACCAGAAGTAGGGGACACGATGTTTTACCCAGGTTCGGGCCCTCTTGATGGAGGTAAAACCCTACGTCCTGCTTGATTAATATTGATGATATGGGTAGTACAAGAGTAGATCTACCACGAGATCAGAGAGGCTAAACCCTAGAAGCTAGCCTATGGTATGATTGTATGGTATGGTTGTTGTCCTATGGACTAAAACCCTTCGGTTTATATAGACACCGGAGAGGGTTAGGGTTACACAAGGTCGGTTACAAAGGGGGAGATATCCATATCCGTATTGCCTAGCTTGCCTTCCACGCCAAGTAGAGTCCCATCCGGACACGAGACGAAGTCTTCAATCTTGTATCTTCATAGTCTAACAGTCCGGCCAATGGAGATAGTCCGGCTGTCCGAAGACCCCCTAATCTAGGACTCCCTCAGTAGCCCCTGAACCAGGCTTCAATGACGATGAGTCCAGCACGCAGTATTGTCTTCGGCATTGCAAGGCGGGTTCCTTCTCCGAATACATCACAGAAGAATTTGAATACGCGGATAGTGTCCGACCCTGCAAAATAAGTTCCACATTCCACCGTAGAGAGAATAATATTTTCACAGATCTAATTTGCTGGCTTGTTTTGGCAGCATGACATTACGTCATGGCCCGGTGATTATTCGAACCGTTTCTTTTAACCAGCCCCGCACATAACACGAGGCAGTTTTTCGACACGTCTTGTCAAAGCAGAGATCGTGTCTCCTTATTACGGGATTCTCATCAATACGGGCGTGGGTAACCCAACCGCGCCATCAATTGCGGCACTTGGGGGATAAGCGAGTTTTACCAGGCAAGTGGGGACGCTTAGTTTCGTTCGCCCATATAAAGGGATAAGGATTCACCTTTCTATCCACGCCTTCTTCCTCCTTTGCTCATCCGTTTTCGCACACTCGAGCTCTAGCGCCCAAGTCCGCACTTCCATCTCAACCTTCTCCAACCATGTCTGGAGCGGGAGGCAAGTGGATGGTCTCCTCCATCACGGAGGGAGACATCAAGAAACTGAGGAGAGCGGGATACCTGCCCGACGACATCACACACCGGCTCCCAGATGAGGGGCAGCTCATCCCCACCCCCAGGCCCCATGAGAGGGTAGTATTCCTCACCCATTTCCTCCATGGACTGGGATTCCCTCTCCATCCATTCATCCGGGGGCTCATGTTCTATTACGGTCTGGATTTCCACGATCTGGCCCTGAACTTTGTCCTCAACATCTCGGCATTTATCATCGTGTGCGAGGCCTTCCTCCGCATAAAGCCCCACTTCAGCTTATGGCTGAAGACCTTCAATGTCAAGCCGAAGGTGGTGGGCGGCCGCCAGGCGGAGTGCGGAGGCGCCATGGTGGGCAAGATGCCCAACATAACATGGCTCGAGGGATCCTTTGTGGAAACCATAAAGGGGTGGCAATCTGGGTGGTTCTATATCACCGAGCCGCGCGACCCTGCATGGGCAGTGGCCCCCGAGTTTTGATCAGGCATCCCCACGTGGCTCACCTCCTGGAAAGAGAAGGGCCTGTCCTGGGGTAATTCGAAAGAGCTGACCGGACTCCAAACATGTATTCAAAACATGGTGCACAAGAAGCTCAAGCTTGTCAACATAGTCCAAGTTATGCTCATCCGCCGGATACTCCCGTGCCAACAACGGGAGTTCAACTTGTGGGAGTTCAATCCGGCGCAGCACCAAACTCTGAACAGGCTCTTCGACACGACTCATGAAGATGCCTAGAGGGTGCTGTTCAAAAGCGTCGAGGTCCCCCCCTATTACTGAGGATCGCGGATTCAGCGCGAAGAGCCAAGCCAGTGCGGTAAGCTGCTTTACCTTTCATATGATACTTATTTTATATAGATTGGCTCTGTGCGGGATCTAAACTCCCGTACCTTTGACAGGACTGGCAGAAGTTGGCCGGACAGATCGACTGTCCGGCTCCTTTGCTCGAAGGCCCCGCAGATGCTCTTCTGGCGAAGATGTTGACTCCGGCCCCTTATACGGTGCCGGAGAAGACCAAGAAGGCCAAGGGAACCTGCAAGAGTTCCCGACGCCAGGCGTCGTCGAACTCACCGTCTGATGACTCTGCGGCGCACTCTTCCCCTGAAGACAAGGAAGAGGAAGAAGAAGATGCTCCCCCACCGACTACGGGAGACAAGAAAAGGAAGACCGCCCCAATTGGGGAGGCCGGAGGGTCCAAGAAGGGAAGGACTCTCCTTCCGGATAGTTCCACCGCCGCCGACGAAGGCGAAGACGAGTGGTTGCCCAGGGTCAAGCCCCCGGGGAGATCGTAAGTATTCGGATACCAGATTAACTCCTAGGATTCCTTTGTCGCACTGCTTTCCCTAACGCCGAACGCAATTATGCAGGCCACCACGAGCCAGTATCGATGTATCATCGGACGGCTCCTTGGGCTTGTCGGACATGGATAGCGATCCAGTCCCGACCGCCACCTCCCCTCATCCTGCCGACGACACCGAGGTGTTGTCTCAAGAGGCACCGGATCGAGGGGAGACAGTCCTGGAGGTGCCTCAAGGCGACCTTCTGAATTCCGGGAGCCGCGGGGACAGGGCCCCTGAGAGCTCCGAGTTCGGCCCTCAGCCGAACACCGTGCCGGACCCTCCAGCGGTTCCAGGCTCAGGCAGGCGGCCTCCTTCTAAGAGGGGCAAGATGCCTGTGCCGGTGACCTCTGTCCATCCAGAGGCACCGGACAATCTTCTAGAAGCGCTTCGCAGCGCTTCCATCAACGAGGAGCACTGCACTATCATGAGTGCGGTGATCCAGAAGGTTCAGTCCACCAAGAGCGGATTGACTGAAGCCTGTGCCGGCCTTCTAACAGGCTTCGAGGTAAGTGTTTTAAAATGTAGTAGAAATATTACCGCATAGACAGTAGCCCCTGATGCTTTGTTCGGTGTTCACAAAGAAAAGCCGAACAGAGGATCAAATAATATCGCAGGAGTCTAATATAAGTATGTCAATATGCATGTGCAGGCTTCGCTGCTGGCGTCCACCGCACTAACTGTGGAGGTCGCCGTATTGAAGTAGGACCTCGAGGGGTCCAGGAAAGAGCTCGGCCTTGCCAAGAGGCAGCTCGAGGAGAACAAGGGTAAGTAATACCCTGTCTTATGTATATATAAAAGAGGACACGATTGCAAAATGAGAGGATCATCATATGTTTGCCAGGGGCCATGACCGAGGTGGCGACCCTGAAGCAAGAGCTAACCAAGGCCGAAGATAAAGCGGCCAAGGAGCACGCCGAGCGAGAGAGGCACGAGGCTCGGGTGGGCGAGGTGCAGCAAGAGCTCCAGGCTCTCGTGACGAAGCACCAGGCGTTGGAGCTTGACTCGAAGACGCGAGAGTCTGAGCTTTGCCGCGGCCCTTGAGAGCGCAAAGAGTGCCAAGGCCGAGGCCCAGAAGGCCCTCTAGGAGATCGACGCGATGAAGAAGATAGCGGCGGGTAAGGCTTTCTATATGCAAAGCAAGCATGTAAAAGTAAATTACCGATTACTTACCCGAATCCGGAGCTCTTCAGGAGCATTGGCAGATTTGCCCCGCAGTGTGTCCGATGCCGCACAATTTTACCAGGCCGAGGACGGAAGCTCAACAGAGAAGCTGTTCTAGTCTCAGTATGCTGAGGCCGAACATCCGGTGCCAATGAGCGACCAGCTGAAGCAGATGGTCGAGCTACATAAGGCGGCCGATCAGGCCATGAAGAGCTTTATAGTCCAGCTGTGGCCTGGCGACGCCCTTCCGAACAGCTTCTTCGGCCTGGTGAGGCGGCTTGTGGATGCCTGCCCATGGCTGGAGGTCGTCAAGCGATCTGTCTGCATTGAGGGTGCACGCCGGGCTTTCGCCCATGTGAAATTGCAGTGGGTCAAGCTAGACGTCGTGAAGCTGATCATGGAGGGGCCGCTCGAGGGCAAGGAGCACCGCCACCCCGAGATGTACTACGAGGGTGTTCTACCGGGTGCCCGTCTCATCGCGGATGAGTGCTCAAAAGATGTAATATTTGAATGAGACTTGCTCGTTTTATCCTGTATTTATGAAAACTTGTTTCATATGCGCTATGCAACGCTCGTTTGAATTTAAAATATTACCTTCTGTTTGGCCGTTTATCCAATATGAGAGATGGCTAGTCCTCGGCTTCTGCCCCCATGCCACGAGTGCTGGGGTGTTCGGGATAAACCTGAGCACTCTTGTTCCCATATTTGGGTACTTCGAGGGAGGTGCTCAGCACAACGAACAAGGCAACCAGACTAATAATGCTTTATCACTCTCACTTAGCCATAGAATTCTATAATCTTAAATTTCGGCGAAGCCCCTGGTATTCGGAAGGCCGAATTCGGGGCGCGATACACGCCTGTAAGCCGGACAGGGCCGGCCCCTCGCCCTAAGCGGCATAAGTCTTTAGGGACTCGAAAAACCTCACCGAACAGCGACCAGTCTCTCGCCTTATCATGACAGTCAGTTTTAGCTTTCTCTACTGAGGTGCTAAACCCAGCAGAACCGGGGCACAATCGCGGTAGTTCTCCTAGAGCTACCTTAGCCGATAGAGCGGAATGTAAGGTACCAAAACGTAGGAGCCGGGCAAACCCAACATTTGACCAAAGACATGATTCGGAGCTGATGCATATAATGCTATAAGTTCGGGGTGCCGCACTTGTGAAAGTGTTCGGACTTTTCACACCGCATTGTGGGGTACGTAAGCCCCTGGTGTATTGGCCGTACCAGAGTGTACGGTTGCAAGGCGTCATTAATGAACACACACACATATATATATATATAACAAAAAATGCAATAATAGTCGTAATGTCATGCATTGTTTATTAAAAAATTTCCTTAAAGCAGAGTGATACAGATAGTGCGATAAGCAAAGAGTGGGACTATGCCCCTTCCAAGGGCAAGCTGAGGAATGATATTAAATTGAATATTTCACTCGTTACTATAATCAACCTAGGAATTCTGTGGTATAACGTAGCTGTCTGCCTCCTTGGTTGCCGCATCATGTGTTCAGCAATAGTGCTGCCGGACAGTGTTTCCAGAGATTAAGGTCCTGAAAGAAAAAGAAAAATAACCAAACGGGAAGCCCCTAGTGCGGTTTAGGCCGCATTTAGGGGCGTGCCGCAGTTGTGCCTCCCTCCCCACCTGTGCCCATGGTATTTTTAATGCGTAATTATGTACGCGCGGCACGAATATCGCCGTTGGGCTGGGATTGGGTTGGCCGCCGTATTGCTACGCGAGCTCAGATCGCGCCAGGCGGTCTATTTGCCGATTGCCCCGAGCGCGCTTGAAGGTGTCCGGGCTTTGAGGCGCTGAACTGGTTGATTGCCTTGAGAGGCTGCTTTGCGGTTCTGCTGCGAGGGCCGCGGTGTGCTCCTCTGTTCGAAGAGAGCGCTCTGTGTTTGCATTGACTGTAATAACTCCGCGAGGTCCTGGCATCTTGAGCTTGAGGTATGCATAATGCGGTACTGCATTGAATCTAGCAAATGTGGTTCGCCCGAGTAGCGCGTGATAACCACTGCGGAACGGGACTATATCGAAGATTAACTCTTTGCTTCGGAAGTTATCCGGGGATCCTGAGACCACTTCTAGTGTAATTGAGCCTGTGCAATGGGCCTCTACACCTGGAATGACGCCCTTAAAGGTCGTTTTGGTGGGTTTGATCCTTGAGGGGTCTATACCCATTTTGCGCACTGTGTCCTGATAAAGCATGTTCAGGATGCTGCCGCCATCCATAAGGACTCGAGTGAGGTGAAATTCGTCGATGATTGGGTCTAGGACCAGTGCGGCGAATCCGCCATGACGGATACTAGTGGGGTGGTCCCTGCGATCGAAGGTGATCGGACAGGAGGACCAAGGGTTGAACTTTGGGGCGACTGGCTCCAACGCATATACATCCCTGAGCGCACGCTTCCGCTCCCTCTTGCGGATGTGGGTTGCGTATATCATGTTCACCGTCCGCACTTGCGGGGGAAACCTCATCTGTCCTCCAGTGTGCGGCTGCCGGGGCTCCTCGTCATCGTCGCTATGCGGCCCCTTGTCCTTGTTTTCGGCAATTAACTTGACAGCCTATTTGAACACCCAACAATACCTGTTGGTGTGATTGGCTGGCTTGTCTGGGGTGCCATGTATTTGACACGAGCGATCGAGTATATGGTCCAAGATGGACGGACCCGGCATACTTTGTTTGAATGGCTTTTTCCGCTGACCGGGTTTAGAGCCTTTGAATCCGGCGTTGACTGCCGTATCCTCGGTATTTTCGCCGTTAATGCGGCACTTATGCTTGTTGCGACGTGACCTACTATTGCCGTCCTTGGTATCTGAGGTACCATGGTTCTTTGATATGTTATTACTACGAGTCAGCCAGCTGTCTTCTCCCGCACAAAAGCGGGTCATGAGCGCCGTGAGAGCTGCCATAGATTTCGGCTTTTCCTGACCATGGTGCCGGGCTAGCCACTCATCTCGGATGTTGTGCTTGAAAGCCGCTAAGGCCTCCACATCCGGACAGTCGACGATTTGATTTTTCTTTGTAAGAAACCGAGTCCAGAATTGCCTGGCCGACTCTTCTGGCTGCTGAATTATGTGACTCAAGTCATCGGCGTCTGGTGGTCACACATAGGTGCCCTGAAAGTTGTCGAGGAATGCGGCTTCCAGATCTTCACAAGAGCTAATGGAATACGCTGGCAAGCTATTAAGCCAATGCCGCGCTGGTCCTTTGAGCTTTAGTGGGAGGTATTTGATGGCGTGTAAGTCATCACCGCGGGCCATGTGGATGTGGAGGAGGAAGTCCTCAATCCATACTGCGGGATCTGTTGTGCCGTCATATGATTAAATATTTACAGGTTTGAAACCTTCTGGGAATTGATGTTCCATTACTTCGTCTGTGAAGCATAAGGGGTGTGCGGCGCCTCTGTATTGGGCTATATCTCGACGCAGCTCGAATGGGTCTTGCCCGATGTGTTCGGCCCGGCCGAATTTGCTTTTACTGTATCCGGCGTGACATTTGTCGTCTCGTAGAGTGGTGCACCCTCGTGATCCGTAGATCGATCTTGAATGCTTTGCCTTGTCCTCCAATATGTCTCACAGGTCTGGCGTATCTCCCCATGCCTTTTTATTTGAATGGTGTTGGCGTGGAGGCTGAGTTTTTGGCTGGAATGCCTCTCTATCGCGGCCACGAGGTGGCCGATCAGCCGTATTGTATGCTTCTTCCTCCAGTCGGGGTAGTAACCCGTGCCTTGGGTAACTCTTGGAGGGGCGCTCGAGTTTATCTTCCTCGGCCGCGAGGACCTCAGTCCATTGGTCAGCTAGCAGATCTTGATCAGCTTGAAGCTGCTGCTGCTTTTTCTTCAGGCTATTTGCCGTGGCCAGAAGCTGGCGCTTGAAGCGCTCTTGTTCGACGGGATCCTCTGGTATGGCGAATTCATCGTCGCCGAGGCTTGCGTTATCTTCGGAGGGGGGCATGTGATTGTCATCCTCCTCCTCTCCGCCAGCCGCTCTCTCAGGAGAGATGGCTCCTCCATCCTCCTTCTCTAAATCTTGCTGGAGGGGTTTGTTATTGTCTTCGGCACTATCTGGAGTGTTATTATCTCCTGTGCCGGTATCACCACTTTTGCTTTGGTGGGACTTAGAGTGGCGCCGCTGACGTCGGCGTTTGGGTTGATTCTTGGAGGGGTCATCCTCCGCTATCCCGTCGCCATTGCCTTCTTTGGGTGTATCCACCATGTATATGTCATATGACGAGGTGGCTTTCCAGTGCCCTATAGGTGCTGGTTCGTGTTCGTCTCCTACATCGTCGTCCATACCGTAGATGTCTTCGGAGTCGAAGTCGAGCATGTCGGTTAAATCATCGATAGTGGCTACGAAGTGGGTGGTGGGTGGGCGTCGAATTTCTTCGTCGTCCGCATCCCAATCCTGTTGGCCATAATCCGGCCAGGGCTCTCCTGACAAAGAGAGAGACCTTAGTGAATTCTGAATGTCGCCGAAGGGCGAGTGCTGAAAGATATCCGCGGTAGTGAATTCCATGATCGGCGCCCAATCAGATTCGATTGTTAGGGGCGCGCATGGTTCGGAGTCCGAAAAAGAGTCCGACACCTTGGAGTCACGGGCTGCGCAGAGGGTTATGCTGGTGTTCGGCTCGATCGCCCTTGAGACTGCAGCCCCTGAGGCGGTGTCTAACCACCAGTCCTCGACTGGCACAGTTGGCTCTGAGCTAAGGGTCGGAGCTGATGCGGGCACAGCCTCTGGAGTACTGTTCGGCGGCAGAGCTAGGTCATACCCATTGCGACAGTGCGGCGCGCCCGACTGTGGCTCGAATCCGTCGAAAATGAAGTCTCCGCGGATGTCGGCCATGTAGTTCAAACTTCCAAATCTGACCTGATGGCCAGGGGTGTAGCTTTCAATCTGCTCTAGATGGCCAAGCGAATTAGCCCATAGTGCAAAGCCACCGAATACGAAGATCTGTCGGGGAAGAAAAGTCTCACCCTGGACCGCATCACTATCGATGATAGTAGGAGCCATCAAGCCTAACAGCGACGACACAGAGGAACTCTCAATGAAAGCACCAATGTCGGTGTCAAAACCGGCGGATCTCGGGTAGGGGGTCCCGAACTGTGCGTCTAGGCCGGATGGTAACAGGAAGCAGGGGACACGATGTTTTACCCAGGCTCGGACCCTCTTGATGGAGGTAAAACCCTACGTCCTGCTTGATTAATATTGATGATATGGGTAGTACAAGAGTAGATCTACCACGAGATCAGAGAGGCTAAACCCTAGAAGCTTGCCTATGGTATGATTGTATGCTATGGTTGTTGTCCTACAGACTAAAACCTTCGGTTTATATAGACACTGGAGAGGGTTAGGGTTACACAAGGTCGGTTACAAAGGGGGAGATATCCATATCCGTATTGCCTAGCTTGCCTTCCACGCCAAGTAGGGTCCCATCCGGACACGAGACGAAGTCTTCAATCTTGTATCTTCATAGTCTAACTGTCCGGCCAATGGAGATAGTCCGACTGTCCGGAGACCCCCTAATCCAGGACTCCCTCAATGGGCCTTTACCTTTCCACATAGTTCGTTTCCTTTTTGTTTCTATTTTCTATTTGAGTCGAGGCCTGCTTATAGTACTTCTGAATAGCTTTTCAGCCCACGTTTTTTTGGGCCATGGAATATTAATAGTACAAGTATAATTGGGTCATGGACACTATCAGGTCCAGTAAGAACATTTTCTGGAGAATTTAATGTTCAAGTAAAATGTACGCAACACATTACAGGAAAATAACACATACAACAACAGATAAAATTTCATTTCACTCCTACAGCTCACTACATCATAGACAGTACATGACAATCATTCAATTTTTTACTAGGCAGTAGACGAGTACATCTCATTTCAAATAAACAGTACTGCTCTTGGAAGCAAAATAGGCCGCCACATGCCATGGTGCGCCATCCTACTCGATTTGGCCCCAAGTAACCAGCAGCACTGCTTGCTCCCTTGGCCCAGCTCCAGCTCCCCGCACATGACATATTGTGTCAATGCTTGCATCAATAGAAGGAACTCACATACCATAGAAGTTGCACAGTAGTGTATCAACACCCCAAAGATTTACTGAATTCAACTATTATATAACCAAGTTAGAGCTGGCAGAAGTTTTGACTTCTAGCAGAAAATAAAGTCTATCAACAACCCTAGCTAATAATAGCAAATTAAACTGTATACTACCAACAAGACACAAACTGCTAGTCCTGATATGAAGTGCAAGCATCTTCAGTAGTTGAATCTAACACAGTCATATATCAACCAATAGCAAGGGGGAAAAGAATAGGGAACGGCGAGGTTATACCTGATCTTCTTGAGCCTCTCAAGGTCATCCCTGAGCTTCATGTCGGCGGCGTTGGAGACGAACTGGGAGAACTTCCCGTCCTTGTAGTCCTTCTTCCTGTTCAGGAACCAGTCTGGCACCTTGAACTGGCGCGGGATGTGCACCACTGCCATCAGAAATCCCTGTCATTTTAACATTCAGTTTGTACATACACTAATTACATATTAATACAAAGGGCCAACAGTAGCCATGCTAAAATCCCTATGAATGTTCATAGGAAAGCTTTATAAGCATATGAAAGTTCCAATTTGATCAAAATTTCTACTAGACTACCAGTGTTACAATTTATTTAACACGATGACCACCACGATCACAACATGATGTTTATATAATATCTCAAGTGTTCTTAAATAGCTAGCAACAAAGTCTACTGCAACATCTCAGTCAATTAAATCACATATGGTTGTGGGACTATGATTAACCAAAACAGTGCAAATCAATCTATTATAAGACAAAATAATGCTCATTTAAGAAAATATCAACACCAAGCACTCATTCAACTGCACCAAATTAACAGTACCATAATCTATATGGTTAATGTTAAAACACACATGTGAAATCATATTGTCAACTACATGCACATATACCACTAATATCTTTGCAGCAACATTTGCCCGCCATTTTAGAAATAATCAAGCTACACAATATTACTATGTTATAAATCAGACATGGGTTAGGCAGAGTAATGTTTTGTGTCAGGATCAGATTGCATGGCGGGACTACAGTATATAGGAGATCCAGGCTTGGATAAAGCAGTACTAATTTAGAAGCAGAACAAGACAACATCACTAAGAAAATAATCAGAACCAAGTTGCTGTTGGATGACTGACAAACAACATCTTACAGAGGCAATTCTGATTTCTGGTTGAGCATGCACATTAACCATTAGCATGTGCTGATATGCAATAATCAGAACCAAGTTGCTGTTGGATGACTGACAAACAACATCTTACAGAGGCAATTCTGATTTCTGGTTGAGCATGCACATTAACCATTAGCATGTGCTGATATGCAGCATACTTTGAACAGGGTACACCTGGGAATTTTTAGTTATTTTGTACAGCTGGTGTTGCATTGATGATGTCAAAATCGCCTGAAAATTCAACAAGGAACAGAGCATGATCAGAAACCCAGTTGTTGTATATCAAAGTATGAACCAGGTAACACAATGAGAAATGTGGTGCATGTAGCATACATACATACTACATATTATAGCAGCAGCATGTAGCATACGTACATACTACATATTCTAGCGGCAGCAAGTGAGCTCCATGGAAAGGAAGCAACATGCACAAATGCTGACCCAATCATACTATTTTAGTTAGAAGAGAGATTGTGTGAGGCAATTTAGGCCAAGCAAGAATCCACCCCAATCCACTCAAGTCGGCCTCACAATGATCTTCGTTGAGGGCAACAGTCAGTAATCACAGTAGTAGTAGCACGCTTTGGTTGAACAAGGTCGCGTGGTGAAGCAGCCACACCAACTACCACTGCTGGCTAATGAAGAAAATCCCCAATGCGCTTTGCAAAGCGGGAGGGTCGATCCCCAAGCTACGAGATCGATACTACTAGCATCACCACATCATCAACAAGTAGCTAATAAGGCCTCTACCCTCTGCCTGCACAGCGCACCTACCGATGTTTCTTCTTAGTTGGTGGTGGGGGGATGAGATCTAGCAGCACCGCGCAACTTAACCAGCAGCAAGCAAAGCGAAGCAAAAAGGGAGGCCGTTTCCTACGCGGCGAGATGCGCTGGAGACCGTTGGACTGTTTTACCTTAACGCGGGTGCCCTCGGCAGCGAAGCCAAGCACGGCGGAGAGGACGCCGAGGAAGCCGACGAGCGCGCACACCACCATCGCCTTCTTGCAACCCACGGCTCGCCTCCTCGCCCGCCGGATCTGCAACCTTCCTCCTCCCCAATTCGAGCTCCACCAGCACTCACCTGCAGCAGCAAGCGAGCGAGCCAACTGCTGGAGTTGGCGCGGGCACGGGGTAGCAGGTCGCGGGTGCGGCCCTGCGGAGCGAGACTCTCCTGGCCGCGGCGGTGCGGCCCCTCGGCGCCGCGGAGGCAGCTGAGAAGGAGGGGAACATCACCGAGGAGGTAGTGGCGAGGGCGGGGGAGGTGGAGGCCTTGAGCGCATACGCCATGGGTGCGAGGGAGGGTAGGGAGGAAGGGGTCGATGGCGGCGGAGCGGTGTGCGCACGGGGTTGGATTGAATTGGGCCAGGGTGAGGGGAGGGCGCGGTAGTGTGCGGCAGCGGTGTGGGTCGTCGACGGTGAGGGAGGGGCGTCGGCTGCTGGAGTGGACAGGAGGGGTGGGGGAGGGATCTGCATCTGGATGGGGGAGGAGGGGCGGCGGAGGAGGGATTTGGATTGGAGGGAGGAGGGGCAGTAGCGCCCTAGGGTTTCTCGGGAAGGAGGGGATCGAGAGACGCTGGATCAGTAGGGGGACGACTCAGATCGAATAAAGGGGGTGATCCGTGGGCTGCGTCCTGATTGGTTTAAAAATGAGCTATTAAAATTTACTTTTCTTAGTGCTAAAAACAGGGGGTTGAAGCAACTACCGAAAATATTTCGCAAAATGGCATCACTAAGATTTTCACTTAAGTTAAACCACCTTTCATGGATGATTTTTGCATTATTAAGCACCTAACTAAGAACGGTCGCGCGGTCAAATTTGATCACATTTTGAAATTGGCATAGGAAATTCATTAAAAAAATGGAAAACATTTAACCTCTTATAGTTAGTTCAAATAAACCAATATTTTGTACATGTGTGTATTTAGGGATGACAAACAATATTGATTTGGGAGGTTTTCATTTTCTTTGCTCAAAAGAACCATTTTCCATTTTCTGAGTGACCAAAATGTGTTTTTTTGTGAAGGACCTATCATATATTGTTGAAAAATTGGACCAAATCAATTTTCTAAAATACTAGGACATATTTAATGCACAATTCACAAAATGGTTGGGTGTCAAAAGCTTTGATCCATCTCTGATGAAAAAGACAAATTTCCGCCGATTTAGTAGGAAGCGGGTCAAATTTGAACCATAGCTGCCTCATAGTTTGTTATTTATTTTTTCCAATTTTTTTTCTAGGTACATGAGTATCTATTTAATCAGAGAAACATCAAAAAATTTCCAAGATTCAACCACTAGCTAGGAACGGTCAAGCCCGCCGTTTTGACCACATTTTGAAACGGGCATAAAAAATTCAAAAACAAATTCAAAAAAATGGAAAACCTTCACATTGTGTCATCATATGTGGCCAAGTTTCCAGGAAAAATAATAAACTTGTAATACAACCTTTATTTTAAAAAGTGTTCTCAGAAATGAGCTATCATGCGTGAAAATTCATGGCTTTCAAGCCAAATGATAAATCTTATGGCCACATTCATGGTATAGTTTGTTCGAATAATCTCATATAATGCACAAGGGTGCATCTTGAAATTCCAAAGAATGTTTCCTAAGGGAGTTTTCATTTTTTTGCACAGAAAATTCATTTTCCATTTTCTGAGTGCCTGAAATGAGTTTTTTGTGAAGGACCTACCATATATTTGTTGCAATATTGGACCAAATTAATTTTTTAAAATACTAGGCCATATTTAATGCACAATTGACAAAATGATTGGGTGTCAAAAGCTTTGATCCATCTCTCGTGAAAAAGACAAATTTCCGCCGATTCAGGAAGAAGCGGGTCAAATTTGAACTGTAGCTGCCTCATAGTTTGCTATTTATTTTTTCCAAAAATCACTTCTAGGTGCATAAGTATCTATTTAATTATAAATACATGGTTTGGTGGCGATACATCAAGGTTTGGATGGTGGACGAGGGCCCCAACTCCAGAGCCCGTAAACTCGCATGCCCGCCGCGTGGTCACCGCATGACCGTGCCGTTGCCATATGTTCTGAGCGGCCTAGGCATGTCTAGGGGGTTGGGTACTCCCCGGGAAGGTGCTAGGAAGAAAGTTACAACATAAGATTCTCACAAGGAGACCGAACTATGCTCGAACATGAATTAGCAGCCAAGTGTTTGATTAGTGGTACGGGAAATGCACGTGGCCAATGGGCGTGAGTTTTGGCCGAAGATGATCATCTACTAAGAAGACTGTCTTCACAAATTTTTAGCTCAAAAGGAGGAGCCTAGGTGGTACTTACTTTGCAAAGTACCACACTGGACAGAAATATGAATGTTGAAGCTGGGCTCAAAATAATGAATGGATTGAGCTGAAATTTGGTGGGGGGGGGTGGTTATTTGGGCATATGAAAGCACTGTAGAAAATTGATACCATTTGGACATGCCAAAGTGGTACTTCCTTCACAATGCTATTCCCTGGACAGAAACTTGGGAAAATTAGCGAGAGAAATTGGATAAATGAAATGAGCTCAAATTTGGTGTAGGTAAGTTACATAGGTATTGTCGGGGATATACCCCGCGGCATAAACCGGCCGGAAATATAACCCGGCCGGACTTGGTGGTTTACTTGAGACCCGGCTAAGACTTGGCGATTCATTGGCGACCCGTTTGGACCTGGCTGTTTACGATTCATTGGTAATCCGGCAGGCGGGTCAGAGAAGCGACAAGACCTGGTGGCCCAATGGGCAGTTCATGAAGGCCGGTTCATACTATGGTAGGTCGGTTTAACAAGGAAAGGCATAAGGAATATTTACCTTGTAAGGAGTTAAGACCCGGACTTGTATCCGGTTTGTATTAGAAGGTAGACTAGTCCTAATCCTAATAGGACTCCACATATAACCCGCCCCTTCAACATATATAAGGAGGGGCAGGGCTCCCAAAAGAGGGACAAGCGACAAGTAAGAAGAAACAATCTTTAGGGCTAGACACAAAGAGCCGGTTTACCGGCGACTCCCTCGTGATCATAATGAGACCTAGCCTCAAACAGCATGTAAGGTTGTTACCGGATGATGTTTGCCGGGGCCCGAAGCTGTCTAAATCCTTGTCTTGTGTTGCGTCTCTCGATTCCACTCAACCCCTCTCAAGTTACCACATAGATGCGTTGACCTCGCAATTAAGTCCTGACACTAAGGATATCTGCCGTGACAAAACCATGACAGTTGGCGCTCACCATAGGACCCGCGCACGGTGTTGTTGAGTTCTTGAAGGGAGCTCTTCAAGGATCGAGAAGTTTGCGACGCCGGATGAGGAAGAGCCGGTGCAGAAAAATTTACGTCCTCGACAAGCAGTCGGAACAACGTGTATGGAATTAAGGCTGAGAATTTTTTAGGGTTGCGTGCTAAGCGGCCGTCGTATGCACCGTGAAGATTCGCCGAGACCGAGACGAGAGTAATTTTTATGGCAATCTTGGGTGACTTGTCAAGTTGCAGCAACTAGGACGCGTCTAGACATAAAGCCTAGCGCACCGCTGGTCGGATTCAACAGAGGACCGATGAACAATACAGCCACCCGTGTGTTAAAAAAAAGGAGAGAGAGAAGGGGGTGCACGAGCCACAGGAAGTTGTGGACGGGGATTCACTGGATCGACCACAACCACGCAGCAGGGAGATGGCAGACAAGGACTCTGCCTTGGCCTCTGTTCCAAGTCGCCTGCCTCCGGTTCTGACTCGGATGCCTCTGCTGCGAAGCCCCTACCGATTGCCTCTGCCGTGATGGTCGCGGGCCCGCCGTGGGTTCACCAGCGCGTCGAAGCCGCCTACACCTACGCGACCCGTCTCACTCCGCCGTGGCGGCTGGTCAATGCCTGAGCGACCCGCCGCTGCCGCGGCCTCATCTACAGAACTGCCGATGTTCTGCATCAAGCAACCATGGCCGCCTCACCGGCGAGTCGCCCCAGTGGCTTTCAAATCACCTCCAATGGCTGCACTTCAGCCAGCCCTGTCGCCACAAGCCGCTGCCGTTCTCGGGCCGCCCCTCGCTCGGCTTCGCGCTGCACCGCCGATCGCCGTCCTTACGTCCGCAATGGCCTCATTTAAAGTCGCCGTTGACTCTGTGTCAGAACCGCCGTGGCCGCGTTGAAGCCGCTCTTATCGCGCGTTGAGCCGTCCTGTTGCTGTTGATTGGCCGGCGCGCTGTTCCTCTACCCGGGAGAGCCGCCGACGCTGAGCTCCGTGGCCTGCCCACTGTTAAAACCGCCAGTGCCATTCAGCGTCGCGGTCTACCTGTCTTAAGAGGCCGCTCGCCTCTACCTGCGTGCTGTCCTGACCCGCCCTCCGCCGCCTCACATCTTCAGCTTCACCGGCGTTTTACGACCCGGCCGCCCGCTGGTTCTGGCCTCCTGCCGCGAGCCGCCCGCCCGCTGCCATGGTTCATCTCTGCTTGTTTTACCATAATCCCCTCCTTATGTCCACAAACAGCTCGCAACCTCAAACTCCTAAGCCTAGAGAGTTCAGATTTGAGATGAGTTGGATGGCTAATGAGGAATTCCTCCCTTTGGTCAATCAAATCTGGCAGAAACCAGTTAAGTCCTCGGACCCTATAGATGTTCTAAATATCAAGTTAAAGCGGTTTAATTTTTTTTTAAAGGCTGGGGTTCGCACAAATTCGGGCACATCAAAAAAAGGAAAAAAGTGATCAAGGACGAGCTTGCTTCCATAGAAGCTATGGAAGAACAAGGGCCTCTTGATCCTGATACTCTTATGAAAAGAGCCTCTCTTAGTAACGAACTCCATCAACTCATGGTGAATGAGGAATTATATTGGCTTCAACAATCACATGAAACCTGGCTGTTGAAAGGTGATCAAAACACTGCATTTTACCATAGGATTGCCAATGGGAAGAAACGTAAAAACACTATTCACTCCTTCTCGCATGGCGACACCACCATTGAGGGGACTGATAATTTGCTTAATCATGCTACACACTATTATAATGAGCTTTTTGGTCCGGCCCCAGGAAATCTTTTCCACTTAGATCCTGACACTTGGGGTGATGATGAAAAACTCACGGATGAGGATAACGAGTTCCTGACTAGACCCTTTAGTGAAGAAGAGGTTAAAAAAGCCCTTTTCTCTATGGACAGCAATAGAGCCCCTGGACCCGATAATATCCCAGCAGAGTTCTATCGATTCTGTTGGGATGTTGTTAAAGATGATATTATGAACTTGTTTAAGGCCTTTTATGAAGGGACACTGGATGTAGAGAGACTGAATTATGGGACTATTACCTTGATTCCCAAAATTAACGGGGCCAAAAAAATCCAAGAGTTTCGACCTATTTGTCTTTTGAGATGCCCTTATAAGTTGATCACTAAGGTTTTAGATAATAGGGCTGCTATGTTTTCTTACAAACTTATCAGTCGCCACCAAAATGCCTTTATCAAGAAGCGTAATATCATGGATGGGATCTTAACATTGCACGAAATTCTACATCACACTCATGTCAAGAAGAAGACAGGAATTGTCCTGAAACTTGACTTCGAGAAAGCATATGATAAGGTTAACTAGGAGTTTTTGCTTGAATGCCACAAGATGAGGGGCTTCAGCACAAAATGGTGTGAATGGGTGGAGAAAATTCTTCATAATGGCACAGTTAGTGTCAAAATCAATAACACCACGGGCTCTTACTTCCAAAGTCATAAGGGGGTCCCACAAGGGGACCCCATGTCCCCTTTCCTTTTTAACATTGCTGCTGAGTGTCTTACTAAGATGATTCTTAATGCCCAGAAAAACAATCTTTTTAACTTCTCCTGTACTTGTTCGAATTGATGTCCGGGCTCAAGATTAATTTCCTTAAGAGCGAGGTGTTGTGTGTGGGGGGGGGGACGATTTGACTCTCAAAAAATATGCTGACCTTTTTGGCTGTCAAATTGGTCACTTCCCTATGAAATATCTAGCGGTGCCAGTCAGCTACTCCTCTCTGAGAAACTCAGACTGGGAGTTTGTTGCTATTAGATATCTCAAATGTTGCGACTCCTGGATTGGCAATGCTGCCTCATCCGGAGGGAGGCTTACCCTTTTGAACTCTTCCCTGTCCATTATTGCTTACTACTATATTTCTATGTTTCTTCTCTCCAAAACTTTTATTGAGAGGTTGGACAAGTATCGCCGCAAATTTTTCTGGTGTGGTGGGATGGGGAAGAAACGATACCACCTGGTCAAATGGGCCAGGGTGTGTAGGTCTAAGAGTAAAGGAGGTTTGGGAGTGAAAGATCTTCACAAACAAAATCTATCTCTCCTTGTTAAATGGTGGTGGAAACTTGACACGGGAGAAGGTTTGTGGCAAGATGTGGTCAAAGCTAAATACCTTAAAAACAGCTCGGTTGCATCTGTCAAACCCAGATTTGCCGATTCTCCGGTCTGGAAATCGATTTTGAAAGTTAAAGATATATACATGGCCGGGAGAAGGATCGTGTTCAAATCGGGCAACATAGCTCGTGTGTGGCTGGACCCTATTGGTTCCCACCCTCCTCTTTGTGATGTATATCCAGATCTTTTCAGTGTTACTAATTTCCCGAACGATACTATAGCCCAATTTAAATCCTAGGCTGGTGGGAGCATGTTCAGACGCAGGCTTAATGCGGATCTGACCCGCCAGCTAGAGGGGGTGCAAGGGGCCGTTGATAACATTATAAACTCTGATGAGGGAGACAGGGTTGAATGGAGTTTTTGTCCCAAAGGTAGATTCACTACCAAATCAGTTTACTCTTATCTGGAAAAAGATCTTGCTGGTTGTGACTATACATGGATTTGGAGGGCCAAATTACCTGTCAAGATACAGATTTTTCTATGGCAACTGTTTCAAGACGTTGTTCTCACTAGAGATGTGATGAAACGGCGAAACTGGGCTGGCAACCCTTGTTGCTCGTTCTGCAAAAATAGGGAGACGTATCTGCATCTATTCTTTCTGTGCCCCGTCGCTAGGGTCGCCTGGCGCACAGTTGGTGCAGTGCTGGGTACTGATTTGTGCCCCAACAACCTTTGTCAGTTTTACTCTTGGTGTTATGCTTTTCTTCCCCATGGAGAGAAACACTTTACTGTGGGGCTTGCGGCCATCTGCTGGGCCATTTGGAACCGCAGGAATCAGGCTACTTTTGAGTTCAAGAAATTGTCATCTCCTTTTAAGATTGTTTTCAATGCTTGTGCACATCTCTCCTACTGGGCAGGTTTGTTGAAAGGCGAGGAACGAACGGAGCTGGAGCAAGGCGCAGCACTTCTAAGGATGAACGCTAAGAAGATGATGAGTCTTTGTGCGTCTGCATACACAGGAACCACCTAGGGATGACTCTTGGCAGCGGACCCCTACTTTTGAAGCTCACTCTCCTGAAGATGGTCGTGATTGGTTTTAGGCGCTCCATTTTGTTATCCTGATCTTCTCAAACACTGGTGTTTGTCTTTGCCTCTGCGTAGGCTGTGGTGTGGGTTGTGAAAACTTTGTTACCTTTGCGGTGAGTTGCTTGTGCTTCAGGGTTTTCGCCCCGTGGTGGTCGTTTCGATTGCGAGCGACTACAGCGGGTTTCCCTGGAGTGCTTGAGCTCGCTTTTTCCCTTTTCCTGTTTGTCTTTCTTTGGAACTCGGTTGTATTTCCATTATTTCGATAATGAAAAGGGGATTAGCCCGGCTCAAAAAAATATCTCTGCTTGTTTCTGATAGGTTTTCAAGTGCGCTGGATTGCAGCAAAAAGAACACCATGTGCAGTTTGTGAGGTAGCTCCAGCCCAAGGGACAACCTGAGATGCTGAACCACCATGTTTAGAAACTTGATTCAGCAACGTTATGATTCTTGAATTAGATTTTGAGATCCTTCCGGAAGTTCAGCATGGAACAATTTCAAACAGTGGAAGGGAGCGCTATGCGAGCTGTTAGTGAATTACAGGTGCTTCAGGATAAAAGAAAGAAAGTGAATTAGGATACATTTTCAAGTGTATTGACCTGACAGTGAAGAATCAAATATTAGAAGCAAAGCTACAAATCCTTGGCACCAGATTCAAGGTTTGATGGAGTCTGGAGCCAACGACGTGAAAAAAAGACAGCCATCAAAAGATGCTAGTACAAGTAGTACTGATTAATGACAATACAAAGATCACATCAAGCGCCACCGACATCTGTCCGTGTCACGCTGGCCATCTCTCTGGGTCGATCTGTTCCAACACATAGGAGTGCAAACAAAAAAGTGGATTGATCTGCAACAAAAAAAAACTATTGCAAGTTCCATCAGTCGGACATCAGGCGTTCATACATAGTACATCGATCTCCCGCTCCCTAGCTCCCTAGCCTCGCCGGCGGCCACTCCGGCCCCGGCGCCCACCCCCTTCGCGGCGCCGGCCGCTCCGGCCCCGCTGTCCAACCCCTGCGCCACGAACTCCCCATCGTCTGTCGCTGCGACGGCCGGCCGCTCTCGCGCGGACCGCTGGCTCGCGACCCCTCCTTAGATGGCGATTCCCCCGCGTCGTACCGGCAGGTCCTGTGCCGCCCGCCCCCTTCGGTGCCTGCCTCCCCCGTTGCCCCCGCCCCCCAGCCATCGCGCTCGCCGGTTCGTCCTCCCCCGCGCTCCGAGATCCACCGGGTGGAGGTCGCTGCGGAGGCACCGCCTGGTGGCTGGGTGCTCGTCTCTGGCTGGAAGCGCCCCCGCTCCCCGTGCGCGCGCCGCCCACGCCGTCCTCGCTGGGGACCTGGCGTGGAGCCTCGCCGTCCTCCGTCCTGGCTCCGGGAGGGTGACTGCCCGCGGTGCCTCTCGCCCGGTCACCCGCACATCGATTGCCGGAGTGACATCCGGTGTGGCCGGTGCCGCTTCTTCGGCCACAAGGCGAAGGACTGCACCCTGCCGCGCCCCGTCTCCCCCTCCTCCTCCAGCGGGCCTCCCTCCCCGCAGCGTTGCTGGGTTTCCTCCCCCGACCCTAGCCTAGCCTCCCCTGCTCTATCCGCGTCCGGGAACCCCGTGTCGGCCCCTCCCCGCTGCCGGCAACAGCAGCCCCTCGCCTGTGCCCTCCAGGCCTGGACCGAGCTCCCCCTCTGCTAGCTCCGGCGCGCCCTCTTGGCCCGCGTCTGCGCCCTACGCCGCCTCCTCGGCCGCGAGTGTCCCCCTCTCCGGTCACCCTGCTCGCCGCCCGGCGGGTGCCGTCTGCTACCTGCCTCGTTCCGCCGAGGTGATCGCGGCCGAGCGTGCCCTGGAGCGGGCCTTGGTGGCAGTGGTGGCTGGTAGCCGTTCCGGCGTCTCCTGCGACGAGGTGGCCGCCGCGCTCCGGCGCGAGTTCGGCCTCTCCGACCAGGACTTCTCGGTGCATCGGCAGGCCCAGGAGTGCTTCCTCCTCAGTTTCACATCCATGGTGCTTCGCGCTCGCGTCGCCCTCGGCCGCGTCCGCACGCCGCGCTTCCGCCTCGTCTTCCACCCCTGGAGCCGGATTGCAGGCTCTGAGCCGGTCACCGCCCTCTTCCTCGTCTCCCTCGAGCTCTACGGCATTCCCGACCATGCCTGGCATCACTCTTTGGCGGAGTTCCTGCTCTCTCCGTTCTGCGAAGTGGAGAATCTCGCCCCGGAGACGCGCGACATGTCCGACATGTCAGTCTTCAGGGTCTCGGCTTGGACTACCAACCCCGACGCCATCCCCCGCTCCTCCGAGCTCCTCCTCCCCGCGCCCGACGCGGTGGACGTCGACGCTGACCCCGACTGTGCTTTCCGGCTCGCCCTCGGCCTTGACCGCTTCCCGGTGCGCATTCACGTCGCCTCCTGTGACGACTACCGCCGGCCTTTGCCGCCGCCTCCCCCGCCCTCCGGTCATGACGACGTGGGTTCTGGCTCTCCCCCGCTACCGCCTCGGTGGCCCCAGCACCACCAGTTCCCCCCGGCTAACCCCCAGGCCGGTGCGCGGCGCTCTTCCGGGTGGGGCGGCCGCCGCCGCCACGCCGCTGCGCCACCGCCATCCCGCGGCTGGCTCGGCATCCTGGGGCCGCACCCCACGGCCCACCCGACCGTCAGCCGGTCCCCCGTGCGTCAGCGTTTGGGGACCTCCTCGGCTTTGGCTAAAGCCGCTTCTGCCTCGCCTGGCGCGCCTGACCACTCTGATGGAGTTGATTCCCCGCTGACCGTCAATGATCCTGCCGTTGCGCGGGCGCCAAGCCTGAGTGGCGGCAACGTGGCCTCCCGTCGTCCAAGCAGTTCGAATGTGGCGCCTGCCGCCCCGACAAGGCCCACCCAGGATCCTGCCTCCCCCCTGTATGCCGCGGATCCCGACAGAGGCCATATCCTCCTCGGGGCCAACCCCTCTTTGGCGCCTGCAACTCTGGGCAATGCTGCGCCCCAGGATAAGGCTGCCCCTAGCTCCTCGGATCTGGTCCCCACCTACTCGATCCTGCGCCTGGGCTGGCACTCGCAGTCTGCCACGGGCCCGGACCCCACGTCCCCGCGCGACTCCTGTTCCTCGCCCAGATTGGTGGATGGTGCCCCCCCGAGCTGCATGTGCCCTCCTACGCTCCTGGCCCGGCCATTGGCGCCGGCTGCATCGAGCCTTGTGCCCCCATGCACACTTCATCCGCGGACGTCCAGGCAACGGAGGACCGTCCATCCCTTGCTGGTTTCATCCAGGCCATCCAGCTGCGGCTTGCGTCGATCCTGCCTACTCCGCGTCGCCGCCGCAAGGAGATGCCGCCAAACTTCACCCCTAGCCGAAGCTTTCGGATCGCCCTGGCTGACCGCGACCTTAACTCTGAGCTCAAGGCCAAGCAGGTGCTGCTCCGGCGGCTTGGTCTACTTGCGGAGGGCGCCACCATGACCGAGGAGCTGGTATCCAAATACGCCACGCTCTTCGAGAGGCCACTCGCGGAGGACGTGATGCATGCTTTCGCTGACTTCTTTGGCTGGATTTTCCCGACGAGCTTCGAGGCTCCTGATAGCGCACGCTGCGCCTCGCCGCGCATGGTGGAGGTCTAGCCTTCCGTGCCTTGTTCGATCACCCGCACCCCCGACCTTTCTATGGATCAAGGAAAACTTATCTTCTGGAATGTGCGAGGCCTCAATAGTGGTGCCAAACGCTCTGCGGTCCGCTCGGTCATCTTGAGCTCCCTCCCGAGCGTGGTATGTCTGCAAGAAACGAAGCTCAAGCTTTTCACTCCCGCCCTGGTGTGCGAAACTCTTGCCCCGACTTCCGCGACTTCTTCTTCCTGCCAGCTCTTGGCACGCGTGGCGGAATCCTGCTCGCTTGGCGTGCCTCGGAGGTCGCCATCTCTAACCCGGTTCAGGGCCAACACCACATCACCGCGCTCGTCTCCTCCCCCTCGGGCGAGCGGCCTTGGTGGATCACAGGGGTTTATGGTCCCCAGGAGGATGAGGCCAAGATCGCATTTTTAGGTGATCTGCACGACGAGCGCGCCGCCCGCTTTGGCCCATGGCTTCTTGGTGGTGACTTCAACATGATACTCTCCGTTGCGGACAAGAACAACCATCTGATCAACCGCGCGTTATGCATAGATTCCGGCATTTCACCACGGATGAGGAGCTCCGGGATCTCTACATGAATGGTCACCGCTATACCTGGTCCAACGAGCGCGACAACCCCACTCTTGTGCGGAATGATCGTGTCCTCTGCACCGCCTCCTGGGAGAGTGGCCACCCATTCTGCGCGCTTCGGTGCCTCTCCTCTGCCGCCTCCGACCACTGTCCTCTGCTCTTGGACTGCTCCATGCGAGCCCTGGGCGCGCGCCACTTCTAGTTCGAGCGTTTCTGGCCGCAGCTAGAAGGCTTCCAGGATGTCGTTTCTCAAGCCTAGCACTCCACTCCGCCCGATCCTGATCCCTTTCGCCGGATCGTCGCGCGTATGCAAGCCACTGCCCGTCAGCTCCAAAGCTGGAGCGCGCGCAAGGTGGGCCACATTGCGTTGTAGCTTCAGGTGGCCCGCGAGCTGATTGCCCGCCTTGACGTGGCCCAGGATCTGCGCCCCCTGTCTGCGCCCGAAACCTGGCTTCGTCGCAAGCTGAAAGCGGCGTATCTTGGCCTCGCTAGCCTAGACCGCTCCATCGCTCACCAGCGCACGCGGTTCTCCTGGCTTAAGAATGGCGAGGCCAGCTCCGCTTTCCTCCGCATCCACGCCTCCCACAGAAAGCAACAAAACCACATCTTCTCTCTGCAAGTGGAGGGCAACAGCATCTCCGACCCTGATGACATGGCTTCGGCCGCCTTCGAACACTTCTCCCGCATTCTTGGCACCGCAGACGCGCGCACCACCTCGATCAACCTCCAGGATGTTCACCAGGGCGCAATCGACCTATCCGCTCTGGACAACCTCTTCTCCGAGGATGAAATTTGGGCAGCGATCAAGTGCCTACCCTCTGGCAAGGCGCCTGGGCCGGACGGGTTCACGGCCAAATTTCTTCGATGTTGCTGGCCGATCATCAAGGGCGACTTCTGCGCGGCCTTGGACAAGCTCTACCTGCTCAACGGCCGCGGTTTTCAGAAGCTGAACAAGGCCTTCATCACTCTCCTTCCGAAGAGACCCGACGCTTCCACGCTCAACGATTTTTGTCCGATCAGTTTGATCCACCTCTTCGCCAAGCTGTTCGCGAAGGTGCTCTCCCTTCGGCTCGCGCCGAAGCTCTGCTCGATGGTCTCCAGCAACCAAAGCGCCTTCATCGCCAGAAGATGCATCCACGACAACTTTATGCTCGTTCAGCAGACCGCCCGGCTCCTGCACAACTTGAAGATGTCGCGCCTTCTCCTCAAGCTCGACATTGTACGTGCCTTTGACTTGGTCTCGTGGGCCTTCTTGCTTGACACCCTCTCCCACCTTGGCTTCGGGTGGCGGTGGCGTGAATGGATCTCGATCCTCCTCTCCACGGCGTCGACCCGTGTGTTCATCAATGGGAGGCCCGAGAATCCTATCAGCCACGCGTGCGGACTTCGCCAAGGCGACCCTGTCTCTCCGATGCTCTTCGTCCTCGTCATTGACGTGCTCAACTCGCTCATCACATAGGCCGCGGCTCATGGCGTTCTACAGAGGCTCACCACATGGCATGCGGCCTCCAGCATCTCGCTCTACGCGGATGATGTGGTGGTCTTTTGCCGTCCGGACAGCACCGACCTCACCGCTATTCGCGAGATCATGTGGGTCTTTGGCGAAGCCTCCGGGATGCACACTAACTTCTCCAAGGGCGCCGCTCTCCCGATTCGCTGCTCCCCTGAGCAACTGATCGCCGCTTCGCGGACTTTAAGTTGCCTGATATTGCAATTCCCGACCACCTACCTCGGCATTCCACTATCGGTGAGGAAGATCCCCACTTCTGCGCTTCTGCCCCTGATCGACAAGCTGGCGCGCAAGCTTTCCACTTGGCGCGGCTCCATGCTCTCGCGTGGTGAGCGGCTTGCCTTGGTGCGACACGTCCTCTGCGCCATGCCCATGCACCTCCTCATGGCCATGGCCCTGAACAAAAGCATCCTTGGCCAGGCCAACAAGATCATCCGCAGCTTTCTCTGTTTTGGCCGCAAGGACGCCCATGGCGGCCACTGCCTCGTCGCCTGGCCAAGGGTGTGCCGGCCGCTCTCCTTTGGCGGCTTGGGCGTCCGGGACCTCCACCGTGCTGGCATCGCGCTCCGCGTCCGCTGGCTCTGGCTCCAGCGCACGGATGAGGCGAGGCCGTGGCAACACCTTCACCTCCCCTCCGATCCCGAGGTGGCCGCCGTCTTCCGGGCTTCCACCACTTGGGCCGTGGGGGACGGCTCGTCCTGCAGATTCTGGCTGGACTACTAGATCAATGGGCTCACGGCGGTGTAGATCGCCCCCCTCGTCTTCGACCTTGTCCCGCGCGGTCGCCGCAAGAACCGCTTGGTGCGTGATGGCCTTCACCACCGGACCTGGGTCCAGGACATTCAGGGCGCTCTTGGCCCTTTGGCGCTGCTACAGTACATGGAGTTGTGGAGGCAAGTGCAGCTCGTCCAGCTCTCTGATGCTCCCAATGCAATCCACTGGCGCTGGACGGAGTCTGGCCACTACTCGGCCAAGTCCTGCTATGAGCAGCTATTTGTCGGCTCCATCCGCGACCCCCACTGGCGCCCCATCTGGAGGTCTTGGGCGCCCACCCGCGTGAAGATTTTCCTCTGGCTCGCTGCCCTTGATCGCTGCTGGACGGCTGCTAGGCTGGCTCGCCACAACCTCCCGCACGCCGACTCATGCCTTCTCTGTGATCAGGACATCGAATGCATCTAGCACACCATCGCTCGCTGCCCGTTCTCGCGACAAGTTTGGTTCGACACCCTCTCCTGGTGCCGACTTCCCATCCCACCACCGGACCCTGGAGCAGATTTTCTCTCTTGGTGGGAGCACTCCCACAATTCCCTTCTCGCGAGCGCGCGAAAAGGCTTCAACTCCCTTGTGATGCTCACGACTTGGGAGCTATGGAAGCATCGGAACGGCTGCGTCTTCGACGGTCTCAGTCCCTCCACGACCAGCCTTTCCGAGACGATTCGCCATGAGGCATTGCTCTGGGCTTCCACCGGAGCCAACGGTTTGCACAACATTGTAGGCATAGGCTAATTCTTTTTGCTTTGGGTCGAGCAGC
The DNA here is from genome assembly GCF_056163025.1 of Triticum urartu. Classification (NCBI taxonomy): domain Eukaryota; kingdom Viridiplantae; phylum Streptophyta; class Magnoliopsida; order Poales; family Poaceae; genus Triticum; species Triticum urartu. Next base: position 593,283,233 of record NC_141876.1, read on the forward strand.
CCCAGCTCCTGCTGCTCTGGCATTGCGCTTAGCGCCGTTCTCTCATGTACGCCCCATAGTGTAATGCCCTACCTTTTATTCTCTCCTATCTATCAATGAAAGATACGCAGGCTTTGCGTATTCGCGAAAAAATCAGTCGGACATCCAGAGGGTCAATCCATATATCATCCAGACGAATCAGGTGACATCCATCTAAGTTTATTAGTGTACATTGTTTTTTGTCAAAGAACAATTAATTTGATCTGTATATTTTTTGTATATAGGATAATTATTAACTACAAATGTGGTTTATACCACGGGTATGGAGCACGGACTGATAATGTTCCACCCGGTGATAGTTCATGACATATTACCCGTTGAGTGGACGCGCACAATTCGCCGCCCTTGCGGCCCGGTCTACATCGACTTGCCGGAAATCGCGTTTGATCGCTGTCCAATGGACGTGCACAAAGTCGTCGCCTCTACGGACCCGGTTTACATTAACTCGCCCGTCCGTGCCGGTTTACAACACCGGTGCCGATTTTCCCCGTCCGCACCGGCTTGCAATGCCGTAGCCGACTCATCTATCCGAGCTGCCTCTGATGTTGCGGTCGTCCTTGTCGTCCGTCTCTCGCGGCCTGGTCTACATCAACATGCTGGGACGCACCTGTCTGCATGAGCTGTTTACTGAGTATGAACAGTCACAGCTTGGGTAGCCCGGTTTTCTTTCAACAAAATGAAGGCAAATTAACATATACTATCAACTGTCGTCTGCACTGGATGGCTTAATGGGCAGGCGCACAAGTCGCCGCCACTATAGTTTGGATAAACTTCAAATAGCAAGTTGGAAGGAACCATTGGCCGAGTTGCTGACACGGCTTATACGGGATCATTTATAACCCGCCGCAGTCACCTCAACCTTCTGTGGATTCACATCATGCTATCAACACCAATGATATACAGCTTGTGCTGGTTTATATCACGGCCAAATATGGAGAATCTCAAGCCAACTCCTTGAGTCACCTTGAGACTCGGGGGCTACGATGACATGACTTAGCAAATCTTGCCAGTTTCAGCAAATTTAAGAACCCCAGGACGATGGAGGGAAAGATAACCCGGTCCCGGAGGCTACTGTTATATTGATGAAAATTTAAAGGCCGTCAGAAAATTTTCGTTTAGAAAGTATATGACAGTTACAAAATCCCAGCTCAATGAAGAAGTTCCGGGTCATCAGAAATAACTCTGGTTTAAAATCCGGCTCAAGGGAAGTTAGTATCACTGAAGCTCTCAATATCCGGTTTACAATCCGGTTCAAGGGAAATTTATTCTCCCACAAAGCTCTGAAGTGCTCAAATCCGATTTAAACAAATGTCCGGTTCAAAAAAGAATTAACTTCTCGCAAGTTCGAGTTTAAAGGCCGTCAGAAAATTTCCGGCTGAAAATGAAGATTCTGGTTCAAAATCCGGCTCAAGGGAAAGATGTCTCCCATAAAGCTTTGAAGCTCTTAATATCCGGTTTAACATCCAGTTCAAGAAGAAATATCTCTTGTAAAGTTCGAGTTTTCAGAAAAGTTAAAGGTCGCCGAAGAGGACCTGTTGCCATGATGCGCGGTTCAAACATGGGTTATCCTGCCTTATTGGCTTATCATATTATTGATCACATCGGGGCTTTTGTTTATAAAGCGGAGTTCTAATTACATATTGATCCGGCTATCAAGCCAATATTATCATAAGAGCACAGCTCTGGTTACTTCGGTAATCCAGCTAGCAAGCCAATATTATCACAAGGGGCCAAAGAGAGTCTGTTGCACATCACAGCTCAAACATGGATATCCCTTGAGCACAACTCACAATATCACTTGGGGGCTATGTTCGAACCATAGTCACACCTCTTGATAGGCTTAAGGCCACCAGGGAAATCATTTGGGGGCTCTGGTCATATCCGAACCATAGTCACACCTCTTGATAGGCATAAGGGCACTAGGGAAATCACTTGGGGGCTTGGTCGTATCCGAACCATAGCTACACCTCTTGATAGGCATAAGGCCACCAGGGAAATCACTTGGGGGCTATGGGTTCGAACCATAGTTACACCTCTTGATAGACATAAGGGCATTAGGGAAATCACTTGGGGGCTTGGTCGTATTCGAACCATAGCTACACCTTTTTATCGGTGCAATGCCACAATTATGACTACATGGGGGCTCTGGTCGTATCCGATAGCTTAAACCCTCTTGATCATACATATACATCATCATATATTGCATCATACGTTGCATTATCATTACATCATCATAGCATGTATCATATGTGCATGGATATACCGGCGTTTGACCTAGCTTGGCTTTCAATTACAAGTTGAAAATACATGATCAATTATAATCCGATGTTATTAACCCGGTCTGGTTTCGAGTACAAGTCGCCAGCATTGAATATGGATAATCCGGTGTTTATCACAACCCGGTACGGTTTTATCATAAACCGGCACAATATGGAAGGAGTTATCAGTACTCAAGATTGGGATTATCACCCTTACTACAAAAAGTTGGTAAAACCAACAATGTGATTCAATGTCACAGGTATGATATATTTCATATTTGATTATTCTTAAGTGCGGCCTTGGTTATAAACCCGGGTTATATGTTGGGCATTATGACACGTCCGGCGGTAAACCGCCAGGACACTTTAAATTTGTTGTATGTAGAAACATGTTGAATAAAGCATGATTCTAAATCACCGGCATTTATTAACCCGGCCTGGCTTTGGACTATAAGTCGCCAGTATGAGATAAGATAATATCCGGTGTTTATTAACCCGGCCTGGCTTTGGACTATTTGTCACCAGTATATATTGGGATTGCGCTATTGGAATCATGCGTTTATAAATCATTGGATTATATTATTCAAATCTTCAAACAGCCAACATGGCTAGATTTTATTATGGTTATCAATAACCAGTATTATGGTTAAGGTTTTCAAATTCGCTTTAGCGCAATGGCTATTATATTATCGATGGATATGATTTATTCTACAATTAAAATAGTCCTGAGTCGCTGCAGGCTTACGACCCGAGACTTGGGGGCTACATTATTTAAATTGAGATTATATCAAATATGCAAGTCTCATGTCGCTGCAAGCATGCACCATGACACTTGGGGGCTAATGCAAAGTCATTTTTTGCTCATCTTATTAAAGACCCGACTCATCACATCATAATGAGCCGGCCCTTGGGGGCTACACTGATTGAAGTTTTTATAATCAATTACAAGTCCCAGGTTGCTGCAAGCATGCCAACCCGATACTTGGGGGCTACATATATGGAGTATTCCGTTTTTACTAGAGATGAACAACATGGATTTCTTCAAAGTGGCAGTAATTATATGGAAACAAGTCTCAAATCATCACTTTGTTCTGTTCAAGACTTGGGGGCTACAGGTAATATGGATATAAGGGAGAAATATCTTCCAATTTTCAGTTTTGAGCTAACTAGATTGACCCGGTGTATGCAACAATCATAACCCGACGACATCAATAATCATGAACTGGTGTCTGCAACAATCATGAACCGGCATTGGAAACAATCATGACCCGGAATTATCAGTTTTTATAACCCGCCGATTTTGGAAATCATAGCTTGGCAAGTGCTACATTTTCAAGCCGGCTGAATATCAGTTGAATATTTGAAGACCGATATTTTTGTCAAGTCAGAGCATTCAAGACCAAATCAAATGGATTGTTTATTTACAATATTTCTTCTAGAAGCAATTTGATTATGAAGCTGGTCTATTGACCCGGATTTTCTAGAAGGAGGAAATGACAAGGACTTAAGGATGATCAGATGCCGGTTTACAAGAATTCTTAACCCGGAGCATAGTCTGTCAAACTTGTTCTTGTGTTTGTTTTATAGGATCAGTTTAACATGGATATATCCAAATTAAACTGGGGGCTAATGTCGGGGATATACCCCGTGGCGTAAACCAGACGGAAATATAACCCGGCCGGACTTGGTGGTTTACTTGAGACCCGACTAAGACTTGGCGATTCACTGGCGACCCGTTTGGACCTGGCGGTTTACGATTCATTGGTAATCCGGTAGGCGGGTCAGAGGAGCGACAAGACCCGGTGGCCCAATGGGCGGTTAATGAAGGCCGGTTCATACTATGGTAGGTCGGTTTAACAAGGAAAGGCATAAGGAATATTTACCTTGTAAGGATTTAAGACCCGAACTTGTATCCGGTTTGTATTAGAAGGTAGACTAGTCCTAATCCTAATAGGACTCCACATGTAACCCGCCCCTTCAACATATATAAGGAGGGGCAGGGCTCCCCAAAGAGGGACAAGCGACAAGCAAGAAGAAACAATCTCTACGGCTAGACACAAAGAGCCGGTTTACCGGCGGCTCCCTCATGATCATAATGAGACCTAGCCTCAAACAACATGTAAGGTTGTTACCGGATGATGTTTCCCGGGGCCCGAAGCTGTCTAAATCTTTGTCTTGTGTTGCGTCTCTCGATTCCACTCAACCCCTCTCAAGCTACCACATAGATGCATTGGCCTCGCGATTAAGTCCTGACACTAAGGACATCTGCCGTGACAAAACCACGACAGGTATGGTCATGCCCTGGTAAATTTTCAGATCATTTGGGTAAGCCTAGCTAGTACTTACTTCACAAAGTTTCTCTCAGATAGAAACTTTGGAAATTTCCTGAGAAAGATTTACCAGGAAAATGGAGCCGAATATTATCATGTGGCAATGATTTGGGTATGGAAGAGTGCCCAAAAAGTTTGAGGGTAATAGGAGGCATCTGGATAACACTTGCTTTGCAATGTGCCAATCTGGCCATAAAATATAAATTGAACCTGGGCTCGCATAGATGATTTGACTGAGCTGCAATTTGGAGGAGGGTGATATTTGGGCATATGAAGGAAGAGTGTAAATTTCATGTCATTTGGATATATAAAAATGGTACTTCCTTCAAAATGCTTCTAGGTGGAAAAAAACTTTGGAAATTTGCCGAGGAAGATTTACTGGGCAAATGGAGCTGAATTTTTTCATGAGGCAATGATTTGGATAGGAAAGAGTGCCCAAAATTTTTGAGGGCAATCAAGAATATATAAATAGCACTTCCTTCACAAAGTATTATTGTGGACATAATAGGAAAATGAATATTGTTGAATTATTTTTGAACTAGGCAAGGAAGGATTTTTACATATTTGACGAAGATATGACCCAAATAATTTATGAGATTTTTTGGGGAATTTTGGGAATGACAGAAATATAGGTTGCTTCACAACCTAGGGCAAAAATTGACACATGGACATGACACATAGGCAAAACTGATGAGACGGTGCCTAGTCATCACAACCCACCACAATTTACAAGTTTATAACCATCTATATTGGTCTTTAACAACTAGAGATAAGGTAGCGGACCAACGCTGTTTGCTTTATGACCATTTCGTGTAAGGAAATTACGACCTTTTTGACCAAATTGGTCGCAATGGTTTAGGGTTTGGAGCCCCCCGAACAGCTTTTGACCAATTGGTCTCAAATGGTCATAGATCTTTGACCAATTCTTCCAGGGTCACTGACAGAAGGTCACTAGCTGACATATTTCTTGTAGTGACAATAACTGACATGCATATGAATAAAACATAGTGAGATTATGTAAGGAGTGCATGCACAAATCCAGAGTGAAGGTAGCAAACTATGGATAGACCCAAAACCAATGATAGCAGGCAGATAATAGCTTTAGTTAAAAAATACAGATAATGGCTCCTTTAATGCTTGTTTGCACCCAACATGAAACTCATAGTAGACACCCGAGATTAACCAGATAGTAGACATATAGTACTGATTGCTGCCCCAATATGTACCCCACAACCATTTAAAAACTCAAGTTTCAGCATAAGTTTGGACCTGAGTCGGAGTCTAATAGGTGAACACGATGATAAAGTAGCATGTCATCATATTAAGCGATGCATAACGTAAGCAGACACGGAAGAGTGCGACCTCTCTTGCGGACCCGTGTAGTCCTCAAGGTTATCTGCTCAGTTGATGATGGTAATGCAGTTGTCGTGGCTGCCGGCGGCAGGGAAGAAGATCTGAGGCGGTGAAAGACAGTCTGGAGAGCGGATCCCTGCTATGGTGAACCCTTCCGTCATTGGAGCAGCTGAGCTGGGGTGGAACACAACATCACATGAGCAGGACAAACAACACAAGGTTTTCTTTGACACATATATGTAACAGAAGTAATTGTGTAAGGGCTTGTTTGAGTTTGAGGATTCTAACCATGCAGGGATAGGAATGCACGTGCAAAATAGAGAATTTAAAAACACAGGATTTCTGCCAATCTCGGTGTTCGGTTCACAAGAATTGGAAGATCACAGGATGCAAAGAAGCATGGTGAGATTAAGTCAAACCACAAGAAGTGTACAACCTCCTTGGCGAAGCCATGTCGATCTCAACGTGATTGGGTTGGCCGGTGAGGATGCTCCGGCTGAATTGGCTGTCAGAGGAGGGGAAGAAGATCTTAGGCGTCTGGAGATGGAGCCCGAGGTACCGCTCCGCTGTGATGAAGGGTTTCGTCATTGGAGCAGCTCCGGTGAGTTGTACGACGCCGAGGCTGAAGCAGGACAAGAGAGACAACGTTAACCTTAGTGGAATTCTAATAGCATCTCCAATAGATGACGTAAAATACATAACCACAAAGTGGTAGATGTATACATCAGCCGCTCATCTCTGAACTTAACTGTCGAAACTGAATTTAAATGTCGAAACTGAACTTAACCGTCGAAACTGATTTTTGCTGTCGAAACTGAATTTTACTGTCGAAACTAAACGCACTAGAGGTGAGGCTACAAGTCAGTCGACTGACTTTTTCATCTCTTGTCAGTCGATTTTGCAGCCGTTGGATACAAAATCAAGGGCCTGCAGTTCATCTTCAACCTGCACCCCCCTGAGCCGCTAGCCACCACCGGCCAAATAGCTGCCCCCCGCCGCCCGCGGCCGGCGGTGCGCCGCCCCGAAAACACTCCCCACCGCCGGTCCGCCGCTGCTCCGGCCATCCATGTAGGCCCCCCTGTGCCGAGTTGTTTCTCTGGCATTCCCCACGCCACCGCCCCACCAACGCCGGCGACCACTGCCCCCACCCTGAACCCTAAGATAGATAGTGGGGTGCCTCTCCGGCGAGCCCCCCTCCCCACTGCGGCTGGTTCTTCCTTAACTCCGGCGAGCCCCCACCCCCTAAAAATCGACTGACCCAAAAGTCGATCCAGTCGACTAAAGTGTCGCTAAATCGGAGCAGCATCGCAAGCAAGAGCAAGAGTAGCAGCGTGAGCAAGAGCAAGAGCAAGAGCAGACCAGGCAGGGGACCGAGAGCAAGAGAAGAGTAGCAGCGCGCGAGAGCTAAAGTAGCAGCAGCTCCTACTGATGCGGACGTCGCCGTCGAGGGAGCGACGACATGGAGGAAGTGGCCGGCGACGCCGCTGTGGATGGAGCCGCGCCGTGTCGGCTCGGGATCGAGCGCCGGCAGCACCATGAGATCGAATCAAGAATAAAATGCGGCGATTAGTGTACAACCTCTTTGGTGGCACCGATTAGGCCACAACATCATCCGAGGAAACGGTGATGATGATGCTCTTCCGGTGGTGCAGGTGAAGACGGCGGTGTGGGAATGTAGGTGGCGGGAAAGACGAGGGGAACATCGGGGCAGCTCCTTGGAGGTGGAGGACGGGGTGGTTGAACCGGCGGGACGACCAGATCGACGATGGATCCTCATCTGGTACGATGGATGAGGGACGTCGAGGTGTTGCTATGGACGACGTCGTCGGGGAAGAGGCTCCGGCTGGGTGGTGGACGGAGGAGGGTGCGTGGCTTCACGGGTTTTGCCGGCCTCAGTGTACGAATGGGTGGGCGGATTTGATGGGAGTGGGGGAACCATGGCTTAGGGACACGCTTGTCCAAAATGTGGGGTAAGTTACGAAAGTACCCCCACCGATTTGAGGCGGTTCTTTCGGTTTAGGGGTATCACGGGCATTTCGCGTGTCGGGATTTCACAGGAGGTGGGAGTTTTCGCGCGCGTTGTAATTTTGGAATAGCAAGGCGCGGGTTGAGATGGAGGGAGTTGTTCGAGCACAGTGAGACAAAGATATATCTTAAATATTTCGGGCTAACAAGGCGCGGGTTGAAATTTCCGGACAAGCCTAACGTGTACTGTACCAAATCAATTCGCACTACAAATGTCATTCAAAACTTTGAATTCATGTTATGTTCAATTAAAATATTTCGCTACGTGTATAATGCATGCAACCTAGTACTCAAATGAACATTTTAGTGCATTCCAAACGTATATACTACCACTTCAATATGAACTAAATTTGAATTCGTTTCTCTATTTAAATAATATCTACAATAATGATTGTTGTGAAGTCAAAGCATTTGAATTCGTTTCTCTGTTTTAATATGATCTACAATCGTCATTATTGTCAAGTTAAACCATGTTTTGTGTATTATCTTCACAGCACACCACATGATTAGTCTCGAGTTACATATGAACTATGTGTACTATATGAACTCGAACTCGATTTTTTGAATCCACTTTATGTTGATTTCAAATCATAGTACATTTCAAGCTCTAGCTAGATCTTCACAAACTAAACCATGTCTCATATGTATAATGTGTTTATCACATTACGTATGGTGCCCCGCCCCCCTACGCCTACAAGTATTTAGATGTGAGTTGCAAACACCACACATTACCACAAATTCAAATAAAATGTGAGAATGTACGATATATAGTATTGTTTAGATTGTTCGATATTTAGTTGTAAGCTGAAAATGCCACACATTATCACAAATTCAAATAAAATGTGAGATTGTTCGATGTATAGTATGGTTTAGATTGTTCGACATTTAGCTGTGAGTTGCAAACGCCATGCATCACCACATTATGGTATAACATGTGCAAAACCAACACACGTATCACCGCTATATTCATGCATGCCTATGTTTAAAACACTATGATCTCCTATTCAAATATATGAATCCACTTTCATATCAAATTATGATCTTTGTTAGTCTCTTACACCCACACAATCCTCTAACGTTTGTAGATACCACTAACTTTCTCTTATGCATGAACACGCCCTCCTCGCCCTCCCCCTCTCTCAGCATTCTATCCATCACGCACATTCATTTTTTCTTTTCTTTAGGTCGTTCTCCCACAGTCTCCACAACTCCTTTCCGACACTCACCGATCGATAAACCTCTCCAGCGATGTCTGCCTACAACATACACACGCACCTTCAATCTCCTGCTTTATGTGTCCTTGCCTTGTGTCTCTCATACGGTCCCACACACGTGTAAACTCTCGCCCCTCTTTTCATCGATCTCACAACCGCACACTCCTCCCCCTATCTAGCTAGTAGCTGGGCCCTCGCACCACCTCCTAGCTCCATTCTCTCTGTCTATCCATCTCGTCGGGCCTTATTTGCCTCTAACAAATGGACGTACACCGACTGATCTCCCGCTATACATATAGCTATCTAGGTCCTTATAACTCGTTTTTCCCCACGCGTCGATCGATCTACTCCATTAGTTATGTCTCTCCCTTCGTCTGACAAACAACAATTGATCTACCGATCTAGTTAGGTTTGCTTACCAAACACATGGTCCCCCTTCATCATCCATGGATGTGTCCCGACAGATCTATCACGCACAGGCACACACAGAAACACATCCCCACTCTTATTGATAATATTACAGTTCCACCCTCAGTTTGTCTAGTAGGCCTCTCCCACCATCTTCGAGAAGCAACTCCATCACCCATCCAGCACTCTACCCCTCTCCCTCCCTCTCTCTCTCTGTCCCATCCTATTTCCCGTCCTTCAGTTATGTATGGAAGTCGACTGATCTCCCTCAAGACATAGCCGGGTCTCTCCTTCTCAACACATATATGAGTCGTTCTACCTCTATAGTTAGGCATCTGCCTACCCCTCCCCCACCCCTCCCACACACACACACACACCGATACATCGAGCGCTCTAGTCATGTCTCCCTGCCACACACAAACTTGACCTGTGCCCTCTGACCTTCCGGTAGCTAGGTCAGTCGCCCTATATCTTTGACTTGCACACACACACACAATTTCGATGGCTCTCTTCATCGATCTCGCACCCACCCAATTGATCCTCTCTTCGACTCTATCGATATCTATGACCCCTCCCTCTCTTCTCGTGGATCGCCTGACCCTCTATATATGATATGGATAGGCCTCCATTTCACACACATTGAGGGAGTCCTGGATTAGGGGGTGTTCGGATAGCCGGACTATACCTTCAGTCAGACTCCTGGACTATGAATATACAAGATTGAAGACTTCATCCCGTGTGCGGAAGGGACTTTCCTTGGCGTGGAAGGCAAGCTTGGCGATACGGATATTCAGATCTCCTACCATTGTAACCGACTTTGTGTAACCCTAACCCTCTCCGATGTCTATATAAACTGGAGGGTTTTAGTCCGTAGGACAACATAGACAACAACAATCATACCATAGGCTAGCTTCTAGGGTTTAGCCTCTCTGATCTCGTGGTAGATCTACTATTGTACTACCCATATCATCAATATTAATCAAGCAGGACGTAGGGTTTTACCTCCATCGAGAGGGCCCGAACCTGGGTAAAACTTCGTGTCCCTTGCCTCGTGTTACCATCCGGCCTAGACGCATAGTTCGGGACCCCCTACCCGAGATCCGCCGGTTTTGACACCGACATTGGTGCTTTCATTGAGAGTTCCTCTGTGTCGTCGCCGTTAGGCTCGATGGCTCCTATGATCATCAATAGAGATGCAGTCCAGGGTGAGACCTTCCTCCCCGGACAGATCTTTGTCTTCGGTGGCTTCACACTGCGGGCCAATTCACTTGGCCGTCTGGAGCAGATCGAAAGCTACGCCCCTGGCCGTCAGGTCATATTCGGAAGTTTAAACTACACAGCTGACATCCGCGGAGACTTGATCTTCAACGGATTCGAGCCACTGCCGAGCGCGCCGCACTGTCCCAACGAGCATGATCTAGCTCTGCCGCCGAACAGTGCCCTGGAGGCCGCACCCACATCAGCTTCAACCCTTAAGTCAGAGCCAACTGCGCCGATCGAGGATGGGCGGTTGGACGCCACCTCGAGGGCTGCGATCCCAATGGCGATTGAGCCAAACACCAGCCCCGTACGCCGCGAGATTCATGACTCCAAGGAGCCGGACTCCGAACCCTCCGCGCCCGTGCCGATCGAATCCGATTGGGCGCCGATCATGGAGTTTACTGCCGCAGACATCTTTCAGCACTCGCCTTTCAGCGATATTCTGAAGACACTGAAGTCTCTCTCTTTATCAGGAGAGTCCTGGCCGGACTACGGTCAGCAAGGTTGGGATTCGGACGATGAAGAAATTCAAAGCCCACCCACCACCCACTTTGTAGCCACTGTCGACGATTTAACCGACATGCTCGACTTCGACTCCGAAGACATCGACGGTATGGACGCCGATGAAGGAGATGATCAAGAACCAGCGCCTACTAGGCCTTGGAAAGCCACCTCGTCGTATGACATATACATGGTGGACACCCCAAAAGAAGGAGATGGCGATGGAACAACGGAGGATGACCCCTCCAAGAAACAGCCTAAGCGCCGGCGTCAGCGGCGCCGCCTAAAATCCCGCCAAAACAAACACGGTGATTCCATCACGGGAGATAATAATACTTCGGAAAGCGCCGAAGAAAATCCCCTCGAGCAAGATTTAGCATAGGAGGATGGAGAAACCAGCCCTCATGAGAGAGCGGCTGACAGAGAGGTCGAGGACGATAATTATATGCCTCCCTCCGAAGACGAGGCAAGCCTCGACGACGACGAATTCGTCGTGCCAGAGGATCCCGTCGAACAAGAGCATTTTCAACGCAGGCTTATGGCCATGACAAGAAGCCTCAAGAAAAAATAGCAACAGCTTAAAGCTGATCAAGATTTGCTAGTCGACAGATGGACTGAAGTCCTTGCGGTCGAAGAGCATAAACTCGAACGCCCCTCCAAGAGCTACCCAAAGCGCAGGTTGCTACCCCGATTAGAGGAGGAAGCACTTGATGCGGCCGACCGACCACCTCGTGGCCGCGACAGAGAGGCCTCTCGGCCTTCCACACAAGCCGCACCACGTACCAAGGCACGGGAATATGCGCCGGACTTATGCGATATGTTGGAGGACAAGGCTAGGAAAACAAGATCGATCTACGGATCGCGTGGGCGCCCCACGGCTCGAGACGGTAACCGTCACGCCGGCCACAAATTCGGCAGGGCCGAACACAGTAGACAAAGCTCATTGGAGCTACGTCGTGATATAGCCCAGTACAGAGGCGTCGCACACCCACTATGCGTCACAGATGGAATAATGGATCATCAAATCCCCGAGGATTTCAAGCCCGTAAACATCGAATCATATGATGGCACAACAGATCCTGCGGTATGGATCGAGGATTATCTCCTTCATATCCATATGGCCCGCGGCGACGATTTCCACGCCATCAAATACCTCCCACTCAAGCTTAAAGGACCAGCTCGGCATTGGCTTAACAGCTTGCCAACAAGATCAATCAGTTGTTGGGAGGACCTGGAAGCCGCATTCCTGACAATTTCCAGGGCACTTATGTGCGACCCCCAGACGTCGATGACCTAAGCCACGTAATTCAGCAGCCAGATGAATCGGCCAGGCAATTCTGGACACGGTTCCTAACAAAGAAAAATCAAATAGTCGTTTGTCCGGATGCAGAGGCCCTAGTAGCCTTCAAGCACAATATCCGTGACGAGTGGCTTGCCCGGCACCTAGGACAGGAAAAGCCGAAATCTATGGCAGCACTCACGACACTCATGACCCGCTTTTGCATGGGAGAAGACAGCTGGCTTGCTCGTAGCAACAATATGACCAAGAACCCTGGTAATTCGGATACCAGGGACAATAGTGGCAGGTCGCGTCGCAACAAGCAGAAGTGCCGCATTAACGGCGACAATGTTGAGGATACGGCAGTTAATGCCGGATTCCGAGGCTCTAAATCCGGTTAGCGGAAAAAGCCATTCAAAAGGAATCCTAGGGGCCCGTCCAGTTTGGACCGAATACTCGACCGCTTGTGCCAGATACATGGCACCCCCGAAAAGCCGACCAATCACACCAACAAGGATTCTTGGCTGTTCAAGCAGGCAGGCAAGTTAAATGCCGAAAATGAAGACAAGGGGCTGCATAGCGACGATGACGAGGAACCCTGGCTGCCGAACAACAGTGGACAGAAGGGTTTTCCCCCACAAGTACGGATGGTGAACATGATATACGCAACCCACGTCCCCAAAAGGGAGCGGAAGCGCGCGTTAAGGGACGTATACGCGGTAGAGCCAGTCGCCCCAAAGTTCAACCCATGGTCCTCCTGCCCGACACCTTTGATCGAAGGGACCATCCCACTAGCATCCGTCATGACGGATTCGCCGCATTGGTTCTAGACCCAATTATTGACGGATTTCATCTCACTAGAGTCCTTATGGACGGCGGCAGCAGCCTGAACCTGCTTTACCAGGATACAGTGCGGAAAATGGGCATAGATCCCTCGAGGATTAAGCCCACCAAAACGACCTTTAAAGGCATACTACCAGGTGTAGAAGCCAACTGTACAGGCTCAGTCACACTTGAAGTGGTCTTCGGATCTCCGGATAACTTTCGAAGCGAGGAGTTAATCTTCGACATAGTCCCATTCCGCAGTGGCTATCATGCACTGCTCGGGCGAACCGCATTCGCCAAGTTCAATGCGGTCCCGCACTACGCATACCTTAATCTCAAGATGCCAGGCCCTCGAGGAGTAATTACGGTCAATGGAAACACCGAACGCTCCCTCCGAATGGAGGAGCACACGGCGGCCCTTGCAGCGGAAGTACAAAGCAGCCTCTCCAGGCAGTTCTCCAGTCTGGCCATTAAACATCCGGACACCGTCAAGCGCACCCGGAGTAACCTACAACAAGACCGCCTGGCACGTTCCGAGCAGGAGTAGCAATGCGGCCCCAACCCCAACCCTCGCAAAAAGGCGACGCCAGTGCTTCACGTACATAACTACGCTCTAAAAATACCATGGGTACAGAGGGAGGGGCACCATCACGGCATACCCGAAACACGGCTTAAACCGCACCAGGGGCTGCCAATTTCTTAATTTTCTCTTACTTTCAGGACTCCATTCTTCGGAAGGCCTGTTCGGCAGTTCAATTGCCGCACAAACGATGTAAGAACCAGGGAGGCAGACAAGCCACGCCGCATTACGGAACTCACAGGTGGTCTCTATCACGAGCAGTATACCTGTTTCGCATACTATTCCGCAGCTTGCCCCTGGAGCAGACATGTTAAATAGTCCAACTTTTTGTTTATCGCATTATTTGTATCGTTCTGCTTTGATTGCAGCTATTTTTAATAAACAATGCATAGCTTTTGTCCATTTTTGCATTACCTTTTTATAAATATATGTTCCTTAGCGACATGTTGTACCCGTACAATTTGGTACGGCCAAAATACGCCAGGGGTTTTAGTACCCCTCAATATGGTGTGAGAAGTCCGAACACTTTCACAAGTGCGGCACCCCGATCTTATAGCATTATATGCATCGGCTTCGAATCATGTCTTGGGTCAATAGTTGGGTTTGCCCGGCTCCTATGGTTTGGTGCCTTACGTTCCGCTATATCGGCTAAGGTAGCACTAGGAGAACCACTGCGATTGTGCCCCAGTTGAGCTGGGCCGAGCACCTCAGTGGAGAAAGCTAAAACTGACTGTCATGATGAAGCGAGAGCTGGTCGCTGTTCGAGAGGTTTTTTCGAGTCCCTAAAGACTTATGCCGCTTAGGGAGAGGAGTCGGCTCTGTCCGGCCAAGGCGTGGATAGCGCCCCAAACTCGGTCTTCCGAATACTAGGGGCTTCGCCGAAATTTAAAATTATAGAATTCTATGGCTAAGTGAGAGTGTTCACGCGTTATAGTCCGATTGCCTTGTTCGTTGGGCTGAGCGCCTCCCTCGAAGGACCCAAACATGGGAAAAAGAGCGCTCAGGTTTATCCCTGAATACCCCAGCACTAGCGGAACGGGGGCAGAAGCCGACGACTCGCCATCTCTCAGAATTGATAAACAGCCGCACAGAAGGTAATATTTTAAATTCAAATAGCATTGCTCAGCGCATATGAACAAGTTTTCAGCGCACAGGACAAAAACGAGCGAGTTTTACTCAAAAATTACATCCCTAGAACATTCATCCACCACAAGGCAGGCACCCTTCAGAACATCCTTATAGTAATTTTCGGGCTTGCGATGTTCTTTCCCCCGCGGTGGCCCGTCCTTCACAAGCTTCTCAGCATCCATCTTGCCCCAATGCACCTTAGCACGGGCAAGGGCCCTACGGGCACCTTTAATGCAGACGGAGCGCTTGATGACTTCGAGCCTTGGACAGACCTCCACCAGCCGCCGCACCAGCCCGAAATAGCTCCCAGGCAGAGCCTCTCCAGGCCACAGCCGAACTAGGAGGCCCTTCATGGCCCGTTCGGCCGCCTTGTGAAGCTCGACCAGTTGCTTCAGCTGGTCGCTCAGGGGCACGGCGTGTCCGGCCTCAGCATACTGAGACCAGAACACCTTCTCTATCGATCTGCCCTCCTCGGCTCGACAGAACGCGGCGGCATCGGACACACTCCGGGGAAGATCTGCGAACGCTCCTGGAGAACTCCGAATTCGGGTAAGTAACAAGTAACTCACGTTTATATGTGTGCTTTGCATAAAGAATGCCTTACCTGCCGCTATCTTCTTCACCTCATCCAACTCCTGGAGGGTCTTCTGGGATTCGGTCTTTGCAGACTTGGCATTTTCTATAGCCGCCGCGAGCTCGGACGCTCGCGTCTTCGAGTCAAGCTCCAAACTCTCATGTTTCTTCATGAGAACCTGGAGCTCTTGCCGCACCTTGCCAACCTCGGCCTCATACTTCTCCCGCTCGGTGCGCTCCGCGGCCACACTCTTCTCGGCCTCGAGCAGTGCTTGCTTAAGGGTCGCCACCTCAGCGTGGCCCCTACAATAGCCATGTTAATCCTGTCATTTTTTGCAATTGCACCTTTTTTATACATATTCAAACAAGGTATTTCTTACCTTCCTTCTCCTCGAGCTTCTTCTTGGCACGCCCAAGCTCTTGCTCGGACTTCTCGAGGCTCTGCTTCAGCGTGTCCACTTCCGCAGTCAGTGCGGCGGACGCCAGCAGAGAAGCCTGCATACGCATATTGACTCCTTTTGTTAGACTCCTGCGAATTCTTTGATCCTCTATTCAGCTTTTCTTCCCGAATGCCCAACAGAGCATCAGGGGCTACTGTCTATGAGGTAATATTATTTAAACATTCTTTACTTACCTCAAAGCCTGTTAAAAGGCTAGTACAAGCTTCAGTCAGTCCGCTCTTGGCGGACTGAACCTTCTGGACCACCGCACTCATAATAGTGCGGTGCCCCTCGTCGATGGAGGCGCCTTCGAGCACCTCCAACAGATTGTCCGGCGCCCTCGGTTGGACGGGGTCACCGGCACGGTGCGCTTGCTCCTCTTGGAAGGAGGTCGCCCGCCGGACTCTGGAACCTTTGAAGGTTCCGGAGTAGTGTCCGGCCTTGAGCCAGACATGGAGCCCTGGGGGGTTTCATCCCCTTTACTCCTGGAGTCCGGGAGGTCGCCTTGCGGCGCCTCCAGGACCACCTCCTCCTGGCTTGGAACCTGTTGGGACAACACTTCGGTGTCGTCCGTAGGGCGGGGGGTTGAAGCCGTCGGAAGCGAGTTCACATCCAACGAGTCCAGTGAGCTGCTCGACGATGCGTCGAGCCAGTCTTTGGGCGGGCTGCATAAACATATTTCGACATAAGGGAAAGCTGTGCAATAAACGAATACTATGAGTTACTCCGGTATCCGGATACTTACGATTTCGCCAGGGGCTTGGCCCTGGGCTGCCACTCCTCTCCGCCGTCGTCGGCGTCGGTGGAGTAGTCCGGAGGAAGGGTTTTCCCCTTCTGGGACCCTCCGGCCTCCCCAGAGAGGGCGGCCTTCCTTTTCTTCTCTCCTCCCGCTGGAGGGGGAGAGGTTTCTTATTCTTCCTCCTCGTCTTCACGGGAGGAATGCGCCTCGGAACCGCCGGATGATGAATCCGACACCTCCTGGCGCCGGGCACTCTTTCGAGTCCCCGTGGCCCTTTTCGCGGCCTTCTTCTCCGGCACCACATAGGGTGCCAGCACCAGCAGCTTCGCCAAGCGAGCGTCCGCTGGGCCTTCGGGCAACTGAGCCGGACAGTTGATCTGTCCGGACGTCACCTGCCAATCCTGTCAAAGGTAAGGGAGCTTAGATCCCGCATGGAGTCAAACTAGGATAACCTAATATCCCATAAAAGGAAAAATAACAGCTTACCGCATGAGCATGGTGCTGCGTACTGAATCCGCGATCCTCGGTAGCGGATGCGGGGGCCTCGGCGCCCTTGAAAAGCACCCTCCAGGCATCTTCGTACGTCGTGTCGAAGAGCCTGCTCATAGTTCGGTGCTGTGCCAGGTCGAACTCCCACAGGTTGAAAGCCCGTTGTTGACACGGGAGGATCAGGCGGATGAGCATAACCTGGACTACGTTGACAAGTTTGAGCTTCTTCTCCACTAGGGTTTGGATGCATGTTTGGAGTCCGGTCAGCTCTCCCTTTTACCCCACGACAGGCCCGTCTCCTTCCAGGAGGTGAGCCGCATAGGGGGTCCGTATCGAAACTCGGGGGCTGCGACCCATGCGGGGTCGCACGGCTCGGTGATATAAAACCACCACGATTGACACCCCTTCAGGGTCTCCACAAAGGAGCCCTCGAGCCATAGGAGTTGGCCATCTTGCCCACCATGGCACCTCCGCACTCCTCCTTGTTGCCGCGCACCACCTTCGGCTTGACGTTAAAAGTCTTGAGCCATAGGCCGAAATGGGGGTGGATGCGGAGGAAAGCCTCGCACACGACGATAAACGCCGAGATGTTGAGGACGAAGTTCGGGGCCAGATCGTGGAAATCCAGGCCATAGTAGAACATGAGCCCCCGGACAAATGGGTGGAGAGGGAAGCCCAGTCCGCGGAGGAAATGGGGGAGGAACACCACCCTCTCATGGGTCCTAGGGATGGGGATGAGCTGCCCCTTTTCGGGAAGCCGGTGCGCGATGTCGTTAGACAGGTATCCGGCCTTCCTCAGCTTTTTGATGTGTCCCTCCATGACGGAGGAGACCATCCACTTGCCTCCCGCTCTGGACATGGCTGGAGAAGGTTGAGGTGGGAGTGCGGACTTGGGCGCTGGAGCTTGAGTGCGCGAGAATGGATAGGCAAAGGAGGAAGAAGGCGTAGGTGAAAAGGTGGATCCTTATCCCCTTATATGGGTGGATGCAACTACGTGTCCCCACCAAGCCTGGTAAAACTCGCTTATCTCCAAGCGCCGTAATCAATGGCGCGGTTGGGTCACCCACGCCCGTATTGATGAGAATCCCGGAATAAGGGGACACGATCTCTCCCTGGACAAGACGTGCCAAGGAAACCGCCTCGCATGACGCACTGAGGTGGGATAATGAAACAACTCGGATAAAGGCTTGGCCGTGGTGTGTCACACTATGGAATATGTCAGCAGATTAGATTTGTGTAAATATTATTCTCTCTATGGCAATATGTGGAAACTTATTTTGCAGAGCCGGAAACTATCTTTGTGTTCAAAATCTTCAATGAAATACTTGGAGGAGGAACCCGCCTTGCAATGCCGAAGACAATCTGCGTGCCGGACTCGTCGTCATTGAAGCCTGGTTCAGGGGCTACTGAGCGAGTCCTGGATTAGGGGGTGTTCGGATAGCCGGACTATACCTTCAGCCGGACTCCTGGACTATGAAGATACAAGATTGAAGACTTCGTCCCATGTCCGGAAGGGACTTTCCTTGGCGTCGAAGGCAAGCTTGGCGATACGGATATTCAGATCTCCTACCATTGTAACCGACTTTGTGTAACCCTAACATTCTCCGGTGTCTATATAAACCAGAGGGTTTTAGTCCGTAGGACAACATAGACAACAACAATCATACCATAGGCTAGCTTCTAGGGTTTAGCCTCTCTGATCTTGTGGTAGATCAACTCTTGTACTACCCATATCATCAATATTAATCAAGCAGGACGTAGGGTTTTACCTCCATCGAGAGGGCCCGAACCTGGGTAAAACATCGTGTCCCTTGCCTCCTGTTACCATCCGGCCTAGACGCACAGTTCGGGACCCCCTACCCGAGATCCGCCGGTTTTGACACCGACACACATTGCATGCAAAATTTTGTTTGAGATGTCATCGAGACATATTCCCACAAATACATTCACGAAATCAACCTCCCCCCAAAATAATAAACACTCACGAACGCACAAGACATTTGTCTAGGTTTGTATCTCTCACACACACCCACATAGGTGGGGGATGTGCATGAAGAGAAGAGGTGCACGCACGGCGCACGTACTCCCGTCTCTTTCCCAACCACACCCGCGCGGGTACACGGTGGAGCTCATTTCTATACGAAAAGGCAGCCCACATGGTAATTTGACACGTGTACTGGTTGTCCACTAGATGGAGGGAGGATCGTCTACCACGGGTGAACAAACAAATTGCGACTTGACGCGTTATGTTAAAAAAGAGGCAAACCATGTGGGGTCTACCTTAGAGGCAAGGCTCTATACACTGGAGTACTTTTGATGTGTCCCGTCAACTCGCAGAACAAGGAGAAGCTTGCTTGTACACCGTCTCCCCCGCCCACGGGCGCGGTGGCTCGCAGGATGAGGTGAAGCTTGCTTACTACGCCTTATGCCCGCTGCCTCGCCCACGCGCGCGGTGGCTCGCAGGACGAGGAGAAAATTTTACTAGTACCCCCTCCATTTACTCCTCGTCCCTACCTTGGTTAGAGAGATTATCATATTGTTTGGAATATATGTCATTTAGTAGATTTCAATATGAACTACCAATACATACTCCAAACACTAATGTATATAGATGTATTTTAGAGTGTAGATTCTCTCATTTTGCTCTGTATGTAGTCCATATTGAAACAGACGTAATAGTACGCACTCTCCCTCGCCCCTCGACCCTCGCCATGTGGTGGACGTGCAGTAATTCATTCGGTCTCATATAGCCAGAACGATATATACTGCAGTACCATTATTGCTCGACTTCCCGAAGAGGCGAAGAGCCGATCGCAAGGTTAATAGTTTGGAGGTGCCAAGCGCAAGGTTTATAGGAGAACGAGTAGTAGGTGCCGCGTCATTTATAAATAAAGTTGTAGTGTGAGGTGGGCCATGTAATCATTGGGCCTGCGTGTTTTCACTACTCTTGCACTCCGCCGACGTAAGAATGTAGAAAATTGTAATCTAGCAGTACCTCCTTTCGCCAAAAGCGTGGGACATCCAGCAGTCCTACCACCTCAGTAATAATGACCAATTGATGACCCACAAGTATAGGGGATCGCAACAGCTTTCGAGGGTAGAGTATTCAACCCAAATTTATTGATTCGACACAAGGGGAGCCAAAGAATATTCTCAAGTATCAGTAGCTGAGTTGTCAATTCAACCATACCTGGAAACTTAGTATATGCAGCAAAGTGTTTAGTAGCAAAGTAATATGATAGTGGTGGTAGCGGCAACAAAAGTAAAGACAGCAAAAGTAATGTTTTTGGTATTTTGTAGTGATTGTAATAGTAGCAACGGGAAAGTAAATAAGCGTAAACCAGTATATGGAAAACTCATAGGCACCGGATCAGTGATGGATAATTATGCTGGATGCGGTTCATCATGTAACAGTCATAACATAGGGTGACACAGAACTAGCTCCAATTCATCAATGTAATGTAGGCATGTATTCCGTATATAGTCATACGTGCTTATGGAAAAGAACTTGCATGACATCTTTTGTCCTACCCTCCCGTGGCAGCGGGGTCCTATTGGAAACTAAGGGATATTTAGGCCCCCTTTTAATAGAGAACCGAAACAAAGCATTAGCACATAGTGAATACATGAACTCCTCAAACTAAGGTCATCACCGGGAGTGGTCCCGATTATTGTCACTTCGGGGTTGCCGGATCATAACACATAGTAGGTGACTATAGACTTGCAAGATAGGATCAAGAACTCACATATATTCATGAAAACATAATAGGTTCAGATCTGAAATCATGGCACTCGGGCCCTAGTGACAAGCATTAAGCATAACAAAGTCATAGCATCATCATTCTCAGAACATAGTGGATACTAGGGATCAAACCCTAACAAAACTAACTCGATTACATGATAAATATCATCCAACCCATCACCGTCCAGCAAGCCTACGATGGAATTACTCACGCACGGCGGTGAGCATCATGAAATTGGTGATGGAGGATGGTTGATGATGACGACGACGACGAACCCCCCTCTCCGGAGCCCCGAACGGACTCTAGATCAGCCCTCCCGAGAGTTTTAGGGCTTGGCGACGGCTTCGTATCAAAAAACATGATGATTTCTTCTCTCTTATTTTTTTCTCTCCGAAAGCAAATATATAGAGTTGGAGTTGGCGTCGGAGGGTTTCCAGGGGCCCACGAGGTAGGGGTGCGCCCTAGGGGGGGACGCCCCCACCCTCGTGAGAAGGGTGTGGGCCCCCTGGTCTTCATCTTTGGCGAGGATTTTTTATTATTTTTTCTAAGATGTTCCGTGGAGTTTCAGGACATTCCGAGAATATTTGTTTTCTGCACATAAAACAACACCATGGCAATTCTGCTGAAAATAGCGTCAGTCCGGGTTAGTTCCATTCAAATCATACAAGTTAGAGTCCAAAACAAGGGCAAAAGTGTTTGGAAAAGTAGATACGATGGAGACGTATCAACTCCCCCAAGCTTAAACCCTTGCTTGTCCTCAAGCAATTCAGTTGACAAACTGAAAGAAAGAAAGAAGAGCTTTTACAAACTCTGTTTGCTCTTGTTGTTGTAACTATGTCAAGCGAGCATTCAAGTTTTCAGCATAGATCATAACTAACCACATTTGCAATAATTCTCAGATGAATATCAGATGACAATAGCATAATCAACTAGCAAGTCATAATAATAAATATCGGATGACAACACTTTCTCAAAACAATCATAATACGATATAACAAGATGGTATCTCGCTAGCCCTTTCTGAGACCGCAAAACATAAATGCAGAGCACCTTTAAAGATCAAGGACTAACTAGACATTGTAATTCATGGTAAAAAGAGATCCAATCATTGTCATACCCAATATAAATTAACAGTGATGAATGCAAATGACAGCTGTGCTCTCCAGCTAGTGCTTTTTAATAAGAGGGTGATGACTCAACATAAAAGTAAATGGATAGGCCCTTCGCAGAGGGAAGCAGGGATTTGTAGAGGTGCCAGAGCTCGGTTTTGAAATAGAGATAAATTGTATTTTGAGCGGTATACTTTCATTGTCAATGTAACAACTAAGAGATGGCGATATCTTCCATGCTAAACACATTATAGGCGGTTCCCAAACAGAATGGTAAAGTTTATACTCCCCCTCCATGAACAGGCATCAATCCATGGCTTGCTCGAAACAACGAGTGCCTCCAACATACATCAGGTCCCAGGGGGAGTTTTGTTTGCAATTAATTTTGATTTAGTTTGCATAAAGCATGGGACTGGGCATCCCGGTGACCAGCCATTTTCTCGTGAGTGAGGAGCGGAGTCCACTCCTCTTGAGAATAACCCGCCTAACACGGAAGATAAGGACAACCTTGGTTTCTACATGAGCTATTCGAGCATACAAAACAGAATGTTTATTCGAAGGTTTAGAGTTTGGCACATACAAATTTACTTGGAATGGCAGGTAGATACCGCATATAGGAAGGTATAGTGGACTCATCTGGAATAACTTTGGGGTTTAAGGGATTGGATGCACAAGCGGTATTCCCGCTTAGTACAAGTGAAGGCTAGCAAAAGACTGGGAAGCGACCAACTAGAGAGCGACAACAGCCATGTACATGCATTAAAATTAATAAACACTGGATGCAAGCATGAGTAGGATATAATCCACCATGAGCATGAATAGGCCGTACTAGAGCGTCTCTTGGTGGATCCTCGTCAGCATCGCGCATAGCAATCCTGGGTCCTTGCTTCTTAGAGGAACCACCTTGGAACATCTTCCTAAGCATATTGTTTTTCTCTGAAAAATTCTGAAACTTTTAGTAACTTCAAAATTAAAGTAAACCAAACTCAATAATATTGATAGCAACTACTCCTACAAGTGCCTAGAGCCTATATCAAGCATTAGAACTACTTGGAACCATATAAATTTGACATGCAAGCTCAAGAACATGGTCACCTATGCAGCACAAATTTGCAAAGAATAAAGTACTAGAACAAAAACTAATTGGACCAATGGAGGAGTCACATACCAAGGAACAATCTCCCAAGCAGTTTTGCGAGAGGTGCTTTGAGCAAGGAGATCGAAAATCACAGAAAAAGTGGCTGGAACTCGTGCTTGAGTTGGTTTTTCGGGTTTGTGTGAGACAGAGGAAGAAGATGGGTGCTGGGATAAGTGGAGGAGGGCCACCATGGGCCCGCGAGGCAGGGGGGCGCGCCCTATAGGGGGGGGGGGCGCCCACCACCCTCGTGGCCAGGTGGCAGCTCCTCCCGCGGTAATTTTTGCAGAGTAAATCCTCAAATATTCCCGAAAAAATCATATTAAATTGGCATGTCATTCTGAGGACTTCTATTTTCAGGATATTTTTATGTTGCATGGATAAGTCAGGAAACAGACAAAAAATACTATTTTTACTTTATTTAATATAAATAACAGAAAGTAAAAGTGGGGTACAAAAGTTTGTGCTTCTAGTTTCATCCATCTCATGCTCATCAAAAAGAATCCACTAACAAGGTTGATCAAGTCTTGTTAACAAACTCATTCCGATAATCATGAAACCAGAGAAATTTCGAATAACACTAATTTACCTCAACGGGGATATGCACATCCCCAATAATAAGAATATCATATTTCTTCTTGACAGTAGGAAGAGGAAATTCAAAACTTCCAAATATAATCGATGGAATTTTTCCAATAGAGTTGATACTATGAACTTGAGGTTGTTTCCTCGGAAAGTGTAGCATATGCTCATTACCATTAACATGAAAAGTGACATTACCTTTGTTGGAATCAATAACAATCCCTGCAGTATTAAGAAAAGGTCTTCCAAGAATAATAGACATACTATCATCCTCGGGAATATCAAGTATAACAAAGTCCGTTAAAATAGTAACGTTTGCAACCACAACAGACACATCCTCACAAATACCGACAAGTATATCAGTTGATTTATCAGCCATCTGCAAAGATATTTCAGTAGGTGTCAGCTTATTCAAGTCAAGTCTACGATATAAAGAGAGAGGCATAACACTAACACCGGCTCCAAGATCACATAAAGCAGTTTTAATATAATTTCTTTTAATGGAGCAAGGTATAGTAGGTACTCCGGGGTCTCCGAGTTTCTTTGATATTCCACCCTTAAAAGTATAATTAGCAAGCATGGTGGAAATTTCAGCTTCCGGTATCTTTCTTTTATTAGTAATTCCTTCATATATTTAGCATAAGGATTTGTTTTGAGCACATCAGTTAATCGCATACGCAAAAAGATAGGCCTAATCATTTCAGCAAAGCGCTCAAAATCCTCATCATCCTTTTTCTTGGATGGTTTTGGAGGAAAAGGCATGGGTTTCTGAACCCAAGGTTCCCTTTCTTTACCATGTTTCCTAGCAACAAAGTCTCTTTTATCATAATGTTGATTCTTTGATTGTGGGCTATCAAGATCAACAGCAGGTTCAATTTCTACATCATTATCATTACTAGGTTGAGCATCATCATGAACATCATCATTAATATTTTTACTAGGTTCATGTTCATTACCAGATTGTGTTTCAGCATTAGACATAGAAATATCATTTGGATTATCAGGTGGTTCAGCAATAGGTTCACTAGAAGTTTACACAGTTCTATCATTTTTCTTCTTCTTCTTTTTAGAAGAACTAGGCACATCAATATTATTTCTTTGAGAATCTTGCTCGATTCTCTTAGGGTGGCCTTCAGGATACAAAGGTTCCTGAGTCATTCTACCAGTTCTAGTAGCCACTCTAACAGCATAATTATTTTTCTTACTATTCATTTCATCAAGCACTTCTTTTTGAGCCTTAAGTACTTGTTCTACTTGAGTGGTAACCATAGAAGCATGTTTGCTAACGAGTTTAAGTCCACCTTTAATATTAGCCATATAATCACGCAAGCGTCTAATCATATAAGCATTTTCTTTTAATTATCTACCAAAATAAGCATTGAAGTCGTCTTGCTTAAACATAAAGTTATCAAACTCATCCAAGCACTGACTAGCAATTTTAGTAGGAGGGACTTCAGCTTTATCATATCTATAGAGAGAATTTACCTTTACTACCCGTGTCAGGATATCCGCATCAGGGGGTTCTTCAATAAATAAAGAATTAAGATCATATGTTTCTTCAACAGGCGGTATATTAAGACCATGTATGTCTTCAATAGGAGGTAAATTCTTAACGTCTTCAGCTTTAATACCTTTCTCTTTCATAGATTTCTTTGCCTCTTGCATATCTTCGGGGCTGAGAAATAGAACACCTCTCTTCTTTGGAGTTGGTTTAGGAATAGGTTCAGTAATTGGAGCAGGAGCTGGCTCAGGAGGTGCCCAATTATTTTCATTTGTCAACATATTATTCAATAGAATTTCAGCTTCATCCGGTGTTCTTTCCCTGAAAAGAGAAGCAGCACAACTATCCAAGTAATCTCTGGAAGCATCAGTTAGTCCATTATAAAAGATATCAAGTATTTCAGGTTTCTTAAGAGGATGATCAGGCAAAGCATTAAGTAGCTTGAGAAGCGCCCCCAAGCTTGTGGGAGACTCTCTTCTTTAATTTGCACGAAGTTGTATATTTCCCTCAAAGCAGCTTGTTTCTTATGAGCAGGGAAATATTTAGCAGAGAAGTAATAAATCATATCCTGGGGACTACGCACACAACCAGGATCAAGAGAATTAAACCATATCTTAGCATCACCCTTTAATGAGAACAGAAATATTTTGAGTATATAGAGGTAACACGATCTCTCATCATTAGTAAACAGGGCAGCTATATCATTTAACTTAGTAAGATGTGCCACAACAGTTTCATATTCGTAGCCATAAAACGGATCAGATTCAACCAAAGTAATTATATCAGGATCAACAGAGAATTCATAATCCTTATCAGGAACACAAATAGGTGAAGTAGCAAAAGCAGGGTCGGGTTTCATTTTATCTCTAAGTGATTCTTTGTTCCATTTAATTAATAACCTCTTAAGCTCATATCTATCCTTGCAAGCTAAAATAGCGGCAGAAGATTCCATATCAAAAAGATAGCCCTCAGGAATAACAGGCATATTTTCATCATCACTATCATCATCGTATTCAGATTCAATAATTTCTTTTTCTCTAGCCCTAGCAATTTGTTCATTAAGAAATTCACTAAGGGGCACAGTAGTATCAGGCATAGAAGCAATTTCATCATAAGTATCATGCATAGCAGAAGTGGCATCATCAATAACATGCGACATATCAGAACGAATAGCAGAAGCAGGTGTAGGTGTCGCTAGCTTACTCATAACAGAATGTGAATCAAGTGCAGAGCTAGATGGCAGTTCCTTACCTCCCCTCGTAGTTGAGGGATAGATCTTGGTTTTTGGATCTCTCAAGTTCTTCATAGTGTCCAGTAGATATAAATCCCAAGTGACTCAAAGAATAGACCTATGCTCCCCGGCAATGGCGCCAGAAATTTGGTCTTGATGACCCACAAGTATAGGGGATCGCAACAGCTTTCGAGGGTAGAGTATTTGACCCAAATTTAATGATTCGACACAAGGGGAGCCAAAGAATATTCTCAAGTATTAGCAGCTGAGTTGTCAATTCAACCACACCTGGAAACTTAGTATCTGCAGCAAAGTGTTTAGTAGCAAAGTAATATAACAGTAGTGGTAGCGGCAACAAAAGTAATGTTTTTGGTATTTTTTAGTGATTGTAACAGTAGCAACGGGAAAGTAAATAAGCGTAAACCAGTATATGGAAAACTCGTAGGCACCGGATCAGTGATGGATAATTATGCCGGATGCGGTTCATCATGTAACAGTCATAACGTAGGGTGACACATAACTAGCTCCAATTCATCAATGTAATGTAGGCATGTATTCCGTATATAGTCATACGTGCTTATGGAAAAGAACTTGCATGACATCTTTTGTCCTACCCTCCCGTGGTAGCGGGGTCGTATTGGAAACTAAGGGATATTAAGGCCTCCTTTTAATAGAGGACTGGAACAAAGCATTAGCACATAGTGAATACATGAACTCCTCAAACTAAGGTCATCACGGGGAGTGATCCCGATTATTGTCACTTCGGGGTTGCCGGATCATAACACATAGTAGGTGACTATAGACTTGCAAGATAGGATCAAGAACTCACATATATTCATGAAAACATAATAGGTTCAGATCTGAAATCATGGCACTCGGGCCCTAGTGACAAGCATTAAGCATAGCAAAGTCATAGCAACATCAATCTCAGAACATAGTGGATACTAGGGATCAAACCCTAACAAAACTAACTCGATTACATGATAAATCTCATCCAACCCATCACCGTCCAGCAAGCCTACGATGGAATTACTTACGCACGGCGGTGAGCATCATGAAATTGGTGATGGAGGATGGTTGATGATGCCGACGGCGACGAATCCCCCTCTCCGGAGCCCCGAACGGACTCCAGATCAGACCTCCCGAGAGGTTTTAGGGCTTGGCGGCGGTTCCGTATCGTAAAACGTGATGATTTCTTCTCTCTTATTTTTTTTCTCTCCGAAAGCAAATATATAGAATTGGAGTTGGCGTCAGAGGGTTTCCAGGGGGCCCACGAGGTAGGGGGGCGCGCCCTAGGGGTGGCGCCCCCACCCTCGTGAGAAGGGTGTGGGCCCCCTGTCTTCATCTTTGGCGAGGATTTTTTATTATTTTTTCTAAGATGTTCTGTTGAGTTTCAGGACATTCCGAGAATATTTGTTTTCTGCACATAAAACAACACCATGGCAATTCTGCTGAAAACAGCGTCAGTCCGGGTTAGTTCCATTCAAATCATACAAGTTAGAGTCCAAAACAAGGGCAAAAGTGTTTGGAAAAGTAGATACGACGGAGACGTATCACCAATGAGCCGTCAAATCACATAGACCCAGCAGTAACTTGGACGGACGAAGCAACCATTACTCTTCAATCCGCTTCTCCCTTCAACGCAAGCACCAGTGAGAGGTCGCGTCCTCTCTGCCCGGGCATGAATGCGGCACCGATTCTTTGGAGCGGCACTGACCGTTTCGGGCGGGAAGCGTGCGCGGGCGATCGAGGGGCTTTGGGTGGGCCATGCTGGTCGGGAGCGGGCGTGGCAGCTGTCCGCCTATCCCAATCGGACGCCCGGAAACGAGAAGATGCACCGACTCTCACGGCTAAAATCGTACACTACACACCATCTCTCTATAGGAGTACGTCGATCTGTCGCTCTCTCTAACACACACATGTTGTTAAACACACACACACACGCACATGCACACGCACACACAGGTTCATAGAATAGGAAAATCATGCGAGTGCGAAGCCACAGGAAGTGAGATACAAATGGAGTACGTACAAGAAGAGAATAGGGGACGGATATTCCGTCAAACCTGGACTAAGGAGTAGTACTCCCTCCGTCTATGTGTTAAGTCCTCCTACGGAAATCATATATTCCCAAAATGTTTAGGCGTCGTCCATTAACTTCATATCTCAATCCCCTCCTGGCCTCGTTGCTAGCGAGCGTTGTTACTTACGGAGTGTTTGGATCCTTAGAAAGAATAGCTTATAGCATAGCCGGGCAAGGTTAGGCGTTTGGAACTGTTAAAATATGTTAGCTTTTGTGGGCCAGCTAGCTTGGGTGGGCTAGAAAAACCTTACTAGCTTAGGAGAGCCAGACCGGCTCGCTTTCGACGACAAACTTCGCGTTGTAGTAACATAGACTAGTAACATATGCATGTTGTACTAGTCCAAGTTACTCACCACTATGACCAGCCTAAGCAATGTAACCAAACGCTTCTTACTCTACCTTGTTATCTCCCCGGAAACCCAATGCATGGAGCGCAACTACGCGTTGATCAGTCAAGAAATCAAAGTCAGCTTGCATGCAAGTTAATACGTGGCCCTACATGGTAGCTAAAACGACATCTCTTAGTTGTTTGGATTAATTGTTGCGTTTAGAGACAGAAATCAGGGCTTTGATTGGAGGAATGACCGGTCAAGCTTCTCCTCCTCCTCCAATCTGCTTGCACCTTGGTCCCGCAGCACCTTCTAACATGACTTATTACACCTAGACGGAGGGAGTCGTACGAGATACGGTGGCACACAGACTTAGGTCGAATACAAGTGCCTGAAATTGTGTGCATGTTATAATAAGGATTCACTTAAAATAGTACGTGAGCGAACAGATGGATCAATTGGACAGTGTTCCCGAGCAGTAGCGAGATGTGTGAGGTAAGATACACCGCTGGCGCTTTTAACTTTTCTTATTAATTTGTTTGTTTCACCCTCTGACTGGTGGGACCCAACATACTACGTGGAGAGAGGTAAGGTGACTAAGGCTGCATTATTTCTACACCACTGTGGATAGTCTTACCACCAAAGCCACATGACATGATTATGATTTAAATCCCAATGACTCCCACACACAAAAAAACACGACATGCTTGTCACACGAATGTAGGAATGCATAAAAGTTTATTTTCCTCTCATTGAACATAACGGGAGGGTTGAGTAGCTGGTTAGCCTGTTCGCTCATCAAACTTGAGGTCTCGGGTTCGATAACTACACTTGAGCATAATTCGTGCCAGGAGGATTCTTTGACTGGTCAAAATGGATGGATACGGAGCTATACGATCTCGTAGTGACCGTATAATCACCTCATCACGTGTAAGCTGCAGCCTCGGTGCTTGTTTTCTAGGGTTTGCACTCTTCACACTCTCTCCAATATATATACATGCTGGAGCCTCAGCGCTTGTAGTTTCTCTCTTCACACTCTCTCACCCTCTCCAGATCTAAACAAGCCTTCGTTGGCCTCTCTCTCTCCCCTCACTACTGGTCTGCTTGTAGTTGCTTTGTTCACAGTCTCTCACCCTCTCTAGATCTAAACAAGACTTTGTTGGCCGCTCTCTCTCCCCTCACTACTAGTCAAAGAGCCGGCAGGATCCGTCCGTCGGGAAGGGAAGGAGGCTTAATGCTATCGCCGTCAGCTAGGGAGGGAATCCACTACCGGTGTAGTTGTTCACTTTCACCCAGCGGCGGCACGGGAGGGCCTCCGACCCCTTCTTCTTCACTGTCGTACATAGTGTGGGTCGAACAGCCTCCGGTCGCCCACCGAACCACACCCCAAGAACTTTCAGGTATAATTTACTTATTCCACATGCATTGCTGTAGCTGCATGTGGGCATTTTCCGCTTCTGCAATTGAATCTAGGTGTTGGATCAAACAGGAAAGTAGTGGGGAAAGTTGTATACCATGAATCTAGGACATGGTTCAAAGAGGAAAGGAATGGGGGAAAGTAGTGGGAAAAGTTGCATAGCATGAATCTAGGACGTGGTTCAAAAAGGAAAGGAAGTGGGAAAGTAGTGGGGAAAGTTGTATCGCATGAATGTAAGATGTGGTTCAAAGAGGACATGAATGGGGGAAAGTAGTGGGGAAAGTTGTTGGGGAACGTAGTAATTTCAAAAAAAATTCCTACGCACACGCAAGATCATGGTGATGCATAGCAATCAGAGGGGAGAGTGTGATCTACGTACCCTTGTAGACCGACAGCGGAAGCGTTAGCACAACGCGGTTGATGTAGTCGTACGTCTTCACGGCCCAATCGATCAAGCACAGAAACTACGGCACCTCCGAGTTCTAGCACACGTTCAGCTCGATGACGATCCCCGGACTCCGATCCAGCAAAGTGTCGGGGAAGAGTTCCGTCAGCACGACAGCGTCGTGACAATCTTGATGTTCAACTGTCGCAGGGCTTCGCCTAAGCACCACTACAATATTATCGAGGAGTATGGTGGAAGGGGGCACCGCACACGGCTAAGAAAACGATCACGAGGATCAACTTGTGTGTCTATGGGGCGCCCCCTGCCCCCGTATATAAAGGAGTGGAGGAGGGGAGGGCCAGCCCTCTCTATAGCGCGCCCTAGGGGAGTCCTACTCCCACCGGGAGTAGGATTCCCCCTTTCCTAGTCCAACTAGGAGTCCTTCCATGTAGTAGGAGTAGGAGACAAGGAAGGGGAAGAGGGAAGAGAAGGAAGGAGGTGGTGCAGCCCCTCCCCCTAGTCCAATTCGGACTAGGCCTTGGGGGGGCGCGCGGCCTGCCTCTCCCTCTCCCCTAAAGCCCAATAAGGCCCATATACTTCTTCTCCCGTATTCCCGTAACTCCCCGGTACTCCGAAAAATATCCGAACCACTCGGAACCTTTCCGATGTCCGAATATAGTCGTCCAATAGATCGATCTTTACGTCTCGACCATTTCAAGACTCCTCTTCATGTCCCCGATCTCATCCGGGACTCCGAACTCCTTCGGT
Source organism: Triticum urartu (assembly GCF_056163025.1). Taxonomy (NCBI): domain Eukaryota; kingdom Viridiplantae; phylum Streptophyta; class Magnoliopsida; order Poales; family Poaceae; genus Triticum; species Triticum urartu. The sequence continues at coordinate 593,314,957 of NC_141876.1, forward strand.
ACATCAAAACTCATAAACTCATAATATAACTTTCATCGAAACCTTAAGCGTGCGGACCCTACGGGTTCGAGAACAATGTAGACATGACCGAGACACGTCTCCGGTCAATAACCAATAGCGGAACCTAGATGCTCATATTGGCTCCTACATATTCTACGAAGATTGTTGGTGTCAAAACCGGCGGATCTCGGGTAGGGGGTCCCGAACTGTGCGTCTAGGCCGGATGGTAACAGGAGACAAGGGACACTTTGTTTTACCCAGGTTTGGGCCCTCTCGATGGAGGTAAAACCCTACTCCTGCTTGATTAATATTGATGATATGGGTAGTATAAGAGTAGATCTACCACGAGATCAAGGAGGCTAAACCCTAGAAGCTAGCCTATGGTATGATTGTTGTGTATGGAGTTGATCCTGTCCTACGGACTACAACCCTCTGGTTTATATAGACACCGGATAGGGTTAGGCTTACACAGAGTCGATTACAATGGTAGGAGATCTTGAATATCGCATCGCCAAGCTTGCCTTCCACGCCAAGGAAAGTCCCATCCGGACACGGGACGAAGTCTTCAATCTTGTATCTTCATAATCCATGAGTCCGGCTGAAGGTATAGTCCGGCTACCCGAACACCCCCTAATCTAGGACTCCCTCAGTAGCCCCTGAACCAGGCTTCAATGACGACGAGTCCGACGCGCAAAATTGTCTTCGGCATTGCAAGGCGGGTTCCTCCTCCAAGTCCTTCATAGAAGTTTGTAAACACCAAGAGTAGTGTCTGGCTCTGCAAAATAAGTTTCCACATATTGCCATAGAGAGAATAATATTAACACAAATCAAATCTGCTGACGTATTCCGCAGTGCGTCAACACACTACAGCCAAGTCCTTCGAATCGTTTTTACTTTTTCACCTCAGCATGTTTTGCGAGGCGGTTTCCTTGGCACGTCTTGTCAAAGCAGAGATCATGTACCCCCTTTTACGGGATTCTCATCAATACGGACGTGGGTAACCCAATCGTGCCCGCTAGCCTGCTTTTTCGATTAAAGGCGAGTCCCAAACGGTCACGGGGAGGGCTCCTGGTATTCAACCTCTTATAAAGAGACCAGGGCCTTGCTCCCTTTTTTCAATCGCAAACGAGTTCGCCCATCGCCTCGAGTTCCAACACCCTAGGTTCCAGATTCCAGGCGCTTCGGACCTTCGACAATGTCCGGTTCCGACCTTCAGGGCCGATGGATGCCCTCCTCCATCACGGAGGAGGACGTGCTAAAGTTGAGAGAGGCTAAGTTCTTGACTGCTGAAATTCCGCACAGGTTGCCTGCTCAAGGGCAGGCTATCCCCAGTCCCCAGCCTGGTGAGAGTGTGGTGTTTGTTTCTCACTTCCTTTGGGGGCTAGGCTTCCCGATGGATCCCTTTGTGAGAGGATTGCTGTTTTATTACGGGCTGGAATTTCACGACTTAGCTCCGGAGTCCATCGTCCATATCTCCTCGTTTATCGTCGTATGCGAAGCGTTCCTCCGTGTTACCACCCACTTCGGATTATGGCTCAAGACTTTCAAAGTGGAGCCGAAGATAATCAAGGGACGGCACGTAGAGTGCGGAGGCGCTATTATAAGCAAAAATGCTGATGCTCCATGGCCCGAGGGCTCTTTTCAGGAGGAGCTAGGCTTGTGGCAACGAGAGTGGTTTTATATCACCGCTCCCCGGAGCGCCAAGTGGGCGGCGCTTCCTGCCATTCGTTCGGGTCCCCCACCACGGTTGGCGTCATGGCTTAACAGGGGGTTAAATTGGGGCTTGCCCAAAGACGTGCCCTTGTTGCAGGGCCGCATTAAGGATCTCTTGGAAGGAGACTTTAGCCTGGTCAAGGTGACGCAGGTCATGCTGATCCACCGAATATTGCCCGGCAAACGTTGCTCCCTTCGCCTGTGGGAGTTTAATCCAGAGGGACCGCGAGCTCTCCAGAATTTAACCGTGGACGCAGGCCTAAGCTGCAATCGCCCAGATACTCAAGTAAGCAACCTTGTGCCCGGACCTTCTATCCGTATAATAAACTTGGCCCTAAAAGAGCTGTCCTTTTAAACAGGAGTGGATAGCGAAGGCAAAGCTGATCAGGTGTCCGGCTCCGCTTCCTGAAACCAGGCCGGATCCCGTGCTAGTTAGGATGCTGGAAATAATGCCTTTGGAGGGGGAGGACAAGGAAGCTATGGCCTCCTCGAAGGAGGCTGCTTCGAAGGGAGGAACCGACAATTCCTCTCCTAAGGGGAAGAAAAGAGCCGCCTCTGGCGATCCGGCAACCATGGTCTCGAAGCGGGGGGAAAAAATCCTCGTCAGAGGGTCCGACGCCGGGGAGTCCCTCGGCCGGACTACGCCCTCAAGGGGATCAGCCCTCCAGCAAGCCGTAAGTAGAGAGAGGTTCTCCTTTTGAGGGATGAGAGAAATCTTTGATTTATATCTGAGAAGATTAACCGAGGTTTTACCTTGTAGTTCGGACCTTAGCCCTTCTCAGCAGAGCTCGTCTTCAGGGGATCTTCTTCCGGAGATGATGGAGAGCGGGACGCCTCCCCCTGCCGTGCCGCCCAGTGAGGTGGGCGACCCTGAGGTGGCATCGCGGAGGGTTTCTCCGAATCCGGCAGGGGTGGAAGGTGGCAGTGCGCCCCCCCGAAGTTCTCCGTGTCCGGCCTTCGAAAGAGGCCATAGGACAAGTCCGGCATCGTCTGGTGCTCGGCTGGAGGAGCTAAAGATTCTGCTGGGGCGAGCTTCTATCTCAGAGGAGCACCGTGCATTGATGGGCACGGTGATTTAAAGGATTTCATCTGCAGAAGACAGATTGCATGAGGCCGTCAAAAGCTTACTGACGGATTTTGAGGTATGTTAGATGATGTACACTTTTGTCAGTTGCGCATAAGTAAGATGCGCCCTGTGTAGATAGTAGCCCCTGAGACTCTGCGTGTTGTCAATAAATGACGGCACGCGGAGGATCATAATCCCAGGTCTAAGGTGTCGCCTTTGAATTTAGGTGGCGAGGTGTTCGGAATCGAGCCGAACTGATGAATTTTCCGAACTAAAGCGGCAACTGGACATGGCAGACGCCGACACCGCGCTTGTCAACAAGCGTCTTGATGAGGCTCAAGGTATGTAATTCTTCGGGCGGCGCCAGGTAAGAGGAGCTTCATGCCAGTGCCTTACAATGTGTGTGCTTGACGCAGATGGTACGGCCGCCGTGGAGAATCTTAGGGCAGGTCTTGCCCGAGCTAAGGAGCAAGCCAGAAAAAGCGATGCTGCTGCCCAGAAGGCCCTTGAAGAGCTGAGAGCCAAACAGGCTGCTCATTGCCGAAGCAAAGAGGAGATGGCCGAGATAGCCAAAAAGTTAAAAAGCGCTACCGACCGTTGCAGACTTCTTGAAAAAGAAGACCAGGCAAAACAGACGGACTTAGAGAAGGCCGTCGCCAATGCCAAGGATGCGCGCTCTGCGATGAGAGCTGTGAAGGAGGAGCTGCGTCAGGCCGAACAGATTGTGGCTGGAAAGCCCTTTATGCTGCGAAGGAAGGTTTTTGATCCGAAATTTGCTCCGTTGGACCGGATGTGGAGTGTGGAGGACACCTATCTGGATTTGGTAGCGAGTGCTGCTGATGCGACCGAACACTTTCGAGATCAGAAAGATCACGAAGTGGAAAGGCTTTTCTGGTCGCAGTTTCACAATCCAGAGCGTCCACTGGCAGTGGATGATCGTTTGGCGCAATGGGCCGAACTGAATAGGTTGTCTGGGCTCGCCATGAAGTATGTCGTGGGTCACCTGTGGCCGGGGAGTTCAGAGCCGAAGAGTTATTTCAGCTTGGTGCAGCAATTCCTTCACGCGGTGCCGCGTATAAATGCAATTAAGAGGTCAGCATGCATAGAGGGCGCTAGGATGGCTCTAGCCCGTGTTAAGACATACTGGGCAGAGATGGAGACCACCGTTGTTGCGTCCCGAGATTCGGACCAAAGCCGAGTACCCTCCGAGCACTATTTTCAGGAAGTTCTTGAAGGCGCTCGTGTAATAGAGATGCAGTGCCCGAAAGATGCTATGTTATGATAGCATATGTAATTATAAAGTAATATTTTGATAAACTGTAGTGGCCTTTTTTTATACTTGTGCCTCCAAGTATTGTAAACACCTTCTATGCGGCCGTTTTAAGATATATATATATATATATATATATATATATATATATATGTATAGAATCTGAAAGATGGCAGTCGTTGGCTTCAGCCCCCTCGCACATAGTGCGGGGGTGCTCGCAGAAGACGCATTTTCACACTTGACCCAACGTCTTGGTCCTACAAAGGAGGTGATAGCGCAGCGAGCCAGGCAACCGGACTATAATGCTTTAACACTTTCACTTAGCCATAGGAGTTTGAAAATGAGACTCTTTAGGTAGCTCCTTGGTGGCAACTGCGCCCGTCCGAATTCGGGGCGCGTATGTGCCTGACTGGGAAGCGGCCCTTCGTTAAAGCAGAGGAATTCGATAGATTCCGATCGGTCATCGAGTGGCTGACCAGTCTCACGCTACATCATGACAGTCAGTTTTCGGCTTTCTCTACTGAGGTGCTCGCCCTGGCCGAACCGGGGGCACAATCGTAGTAGTTCTCCTGGTGCTACCTTAGCCGATAGAGCGGAACGTAAGGTAGCCAAACTCAGGAGCCGGGCAACCCAACATTTGACCAAAGACATGATTCGGAGCTGATGCATATAATGCCAAAACTCGCGACGCCGAACACTCCCTAAGGCATTCGTTCTTTTATGAGTGCGGGCCAAACAACACTCTTTATTAAAAAAGGCCCTAGTGTCCAGGTACGTGCAAAAATTCTAACGTGGCCACATGCCAAGACGCCAGCCTCCTCCTTGGTTATAGTGGAAAGAAAAAACCAGGGGATGTGTAGCAACAAGAGACAGTAAAAAAGGTTTACGCAGGGTCTTAATCTAAAAAGAATCCTTTAGGACGGGTCCCTACTGCACGTCTGCTCCTGTGTCTCTGTTGTGCCGTATCCTGGACGAGCGCCGCACGGTGTTCATCTGTAAAAGAGAGGAACTGAGTTGAGAACGGGTCGTGCCCAAAAAAAAGCAAAGTATAAAGTAAGATATGGAAGTTTGAGCTTTATTGTCTCTTATTGTATATGCGTGGAGCCCCTTGTGTGGGGGTATATGGCTTCTAGGCCTGCATCAATGATGATTTTGCACCGAACTCGTCTATCCGCGTTCGTGGTCTTGAAATGACCTATTTTAAAGTTTTTTGGTCGGTGAGGCCATTTTTCTGTGGGGCTGTTAAAGCGTCTGCACTGTCCTCCGCTTAGGGAGGCGCACTTTAGTGCTTTCCCATCAAAGAGATGATGCCTCGTGGACCGGGCATCTTAAGCGTAAGAGATGCATAATGCGGTATTGCGTTAAATCGAGCGAAAGCTTCGCATCCCAGTAGTGCTTGATAGCGACTTGAGAACGGGACGACATGGAAGGTCAGCTTTTCGCGGCGGAGGTTATCGGCAGAGCCGAATGTGACTATGAGCCGGAGAAGACCTGTATAATGGGTGTCCGGACCAGGTATTACCCCTTGAAAGGAGGTTTTGCTGTGACGGCGTCTTGCTGGGTTTATCACCATGTGCTGTATTGTATCCTGATATATCAGCTTTAGTCCGCTACCGCCGTCCATAAGGACATTTGAAAACTTGAGTCCGCCAATTATTGGATCGAGTATCAAGGCATTCCATCCTACATTCTTGATATTCCTAGAATAATCTAGCTGATCGAAGGTGATCAGTTTTGACAACTAGTAGCAGGATCCTTTGGGGATGGGCCGTGTGGTGCGTACCTTTACGGGCACCGCATGTTTTGTTATGTGAAGTGAGTTCACTGTTTTTACTTCTTGCGGGAAGTTCTTTTGTTTCCTGGTGCTCTGCTGTTGGGGTTCGTCCTCGTCTGCGCTTGGTGTGTCGAGCCCCTTGTGTTCGGCATTGAGTCTGCCGGATTGTCTGAAGACCCAACAGTCTCTGTGGGTATGGTTCGCAGGCTTCGCGGGAGTACTATGTATCTGACATATCCTGTCCAGGATTTTATTTAGGTTGGATGGATCGTCCCTGTTATCCTGGGGCGGTTTTTCCTGATTTTGTCATGAGCCTTTGAATCCGGCGTTGACTGCCGTGCTCTGCGGACTTTTGTCCTTAGTCCAGCGACGATCCTGGTTGCGTCGCGGTCTTCCGTTTCCATCCCTGGTTTCGGATGTACTTGGGTCGCTGGGGCTGCACCTTGCCAACCAGCTGTCCTCCCCTGCACAAAAGCGGGTCATGAGGCTTGTAAGTGCGGCCATTGTTCTTGGAATTTCTTGGCCGAGGTGTCTGGCGAGCCATTCGTCTCAGACGTTATGCCTGAAAGCTGCTAAGGCTTCGGCGTCCGGACAGTTGACTATCTGATTCTTTTTAGTGAGGAATCTATTCCAGAACTGCTGAGCTGATTCTCCGGGTTGTTGAGTTATGTGACTAAGATCGTCTGCATCCGGAGGACGGACATAGGTCCCTTGAAAGTTTGCTCGGAAGGCATCCTCGAGTTCTTCCCAGCTTCCAATTGTGTTTTCTGGAAGGCTTTTAAGCCAATGTCTGGCTGGCCCTTTAAGCTTAAGGGGTAGATATTTTATGGCGTGGAGATCATCTCCTCTAGCCATGTGTATGTGGAGGATATAGTCCTCGATCCAGACTCCAGGGTCTGTTGTTCCATCATATGCCTCTATGTTTACGGGTTTGAATCCTTCTGGGAATTCATAGTCCAGGACCTCATGGGTGAAACATAGGGGGTGTGCGGCACCCCTGTATTTGGGTATGCCGGATTCTGATGATGGCTTCATAGCGTTGCTTGCGAGAGCTTGCTTTCTTGGCCCATAAATGGACCTGACTGGGCCATGATGCGAATCCCTAAGTGGGTCGCATGCCGATTTAGGTGCGGCGCCGCTTGTCGTTTTATGGGGTCATCCATCCGACCGTGTGGCTTTTTCATTTTCCGAATGCGAGGGCTCTAGGGCCTCTTCGTCGAATTCAGGCAGTAGCTTTCTTTTCGGACAGCTTCTAGTGCGGCGACTGTCGCCGTACTTATCTGTGGCATTGATTACCTTGCTCCATCTGATCCGGAGTGCGTCTTCCGCTGTTTTTAGCTTCCGCTTCTGCTTTTTTAGGCTGTGTGCTGTTGCAACGAGCCTCTCATGGAGATTCTTCTGCTCCGTGAGTTTATTCGGCGTGAGGTTGTCCGGAATGCCATTTTCGCCGGAGGAGGGATGTTCGGTTTCTCTATCCGTGTTGCCCTGTTCGGATGGTTGCTCTAAGGCCTGCCCGTCGTCTACCGGCTCGTCCTGCTCCATGGCTGGGTTTTGGTCGAGGCGGGGCTTGGGTCGGCGTTTACGCCGACGCCTTGATTGCTTTTCGGGGGGTCGATCTCTCGTCCCCTCCCCTTTTTCCTCGTTGTCGCCTCCCTTAGGGGTGTCCACCATGTACACATCGTGAGATGAGGTGGCTGTCCAATGCCCTATGGGTGTTGGTTCGTCGGTATCTCCTCCGTCGTCATCCATGCTGTCGATGTCTTCGGAGCTGAAGTCGGGCATGTCTGTTAAATCGTCGACAGTGGCTATAAAGTGGGTGGTGGGTGGGTTTTGGATTTCTTCATCGTCCGCATCCCAACTTTGCTGATCGTAGTCCGGCCAGAGCTCTCCTGACAACGAGAGAGACTTTAGAGAATTCAGGATGTCGCCGAAGGGCGAGTGCTGAAAGATGTCTGCGGCGGTGAACTCCATCATCGGCGCCCGATCGGATTCGATAAGCAGGGGCCCGGGGGTTTCGGAGTCCGGGGTGGAATCCGGACACTTGGAGTCATGGGTTGTGCAGAGTGCGGGGCTAGTGTTCGGCTCGATCGCTTTTGGGATCGCAGCCCCTGAGGTGACGTCCAACCGCTCATCCTCGATTGGGGCAGTGGGCTCTGAATCAATGGTCGGAACCGGTGCATGTGCGGCCTCCAAAGCGTTGTTCGACGACAGAGCTATATCATGCCCATCGGGACAGTGCGGCGCGCTTGACTGTGGCATGAATCCGTCAAAGATCAAGTCCCCATGGATGTCAGCTATGTAGTTTAGGCTTCCAAGCCTGGCCTGATGGCCGGGGGCGTAGCTTTCGATCTGCTCAAGGTGGCCAAGCGAATTGGCCCGCAGTGCGAAGCCACCGAAGACTAAGATCTGTCCGGGGAGAAGAGTGTCAACCTGGACCGCATCGTTGTTGATGATCGAAGGAGCCATCGGGCCTAAAGGCGACGACACAGAGGAACTCTCAATGAAAGCACCAATGTCAGTGTCAAAACCAGCGGATCTCGGGTAGGGGGTCCCGAACTATGCGTCTAGGCCGGATGGTAACAGGAGACAGGGGACACTTTGTTTTACCCAGGTTCGGGCCCTCTCGATGGAGGTAAAACCCTACTCCTGCTTGATTAATATTGATGATATGGGTAGTACAAGAGTAGATCTACCACGAGATCAAGGAGGCTAAACCCTAGAAGCTAGCCTATGGTATGAGTGTTGTGTATGGAGTTGATCCTGTCCTACGGACTACAACCCTCCGGTTTATATAGACACCGGATAGGGTTAGGGTTACACAGAGTCGGTTACAATGGTAGGAGATCTTGAATATTGCATCACCAAGCTTTGCCTTCCACGCCAAGGAAAGTCCCATCCGGACACGGGACGAAGTCTTCAATCTTGTATCTTCATAATCCAGGAGTCCGGCTGAAGGTATAGTCCGGCTACCCGAACACCCCCTAATCCAGGACTCCCTCAAAGATCTTTATCGGTCAGACCGCATAACAACATACGTTGTTCCCTTTGTCATCGGTATGTTACTTGCCCGAGTTTCGATCGTCGGTATCTCATTACCTAGTTCAATCTCGTTACCGGAAAGTCTCTTTACTCGTTCCGTAATACATCATCTCGCAACTAACTCATTAGGTGCAATGCTTGCAAGGCTTATGTGATGTGCATTACCGAGAGGGCCCAGAGATACCTCTCCGACAATCGGAGTGACAAATCCTAATCTCGAAATACGCCAACCCAACATTTACCCTTGGAGACACCTGTAGAGCTCCTTTATAATCACCCAGTTACGTTGTGACATTTGGTAGCACACAAAGTGTTCCTCCGGCAAACGGGAGTTGCATAATCTCATAGTCATAGGAACATGTATAAGTCATGAAGAAAGAAAAAGCAACATACTAAACGATCGGGTGCTAAGCTAATGGAATGGGTCATGTCAATCACATTATTCTACTAATAACGTGATCCCGTTAATCAAATAACAGCTCTTTGTCTATGGTTAGGAAACATAACCATCTTTGATTAACGAGCTAGTCACGTAGAGGCATACTAGTGACACTCTGTTTGTCTATGTATTCACACATGTATTATGTTTCCGGTTAATACAATTCTAGCATGAATAATAAACATTTATCATGAAATAAGGAAATAAATAATAACTTTATTATTGCCTCTAGGGCATATTTCCTTCAGTCCCCCACTTGCACTAGAGTCAATAATCTAGTTCACATCGCCATGTGATCTAACATCAATAGTTCACATCTTTATGTGGTTAACACCCATAGTTCACATCGATATGTGACCAACACCCAAAGGTTTTACTAGAGTCAGTAATCTAGTTCACATTGCTATGTGATTAACACCCAAAGAGTACTAAGGTGTGATCATGTTTTGCCTGTGAGAGAAGTTTAGTCAACGGGTCTGCCATATTCAGATTCGTAAGTATTTTGCAATTTTCTATGTCTACAATGCTCTGCACGGAGCTACTTCAGCTAATTGCTCCCACTTTTAATATGTATCCAGATGAAGACTAAGAGTCATCCGGATCAGTGCCAAAACATGTATCGACGTAACCCTTTTACGACGAACCTTTTGTCACCTCCATAATTCAGAAACATATCCTTATTCCACTAAGGATAATTTTGACCGCTGTCCAGTGATCTACTCCTAGATCACTATTGTACTCCCTTGCCAAAATTAGTGTAGGGTATACAATAGGTCTGGTACACAGCATGGCATACTTTATAGAACCTATGGCCAAGGCATAGGGAATGACTTTCATTCTCATTCTATTTTCTGCCGTGGTCGGGCTTTGAGTCTTACTCAATTTCACACCTTGTAACACAGGCAAGAATTCTTTCTTTGACTGTTCCATTTTGAACTACTTCAAAATCTTGTCAAGGTATGTACTCATTGAAAAAAACTTATCAAGCGTCTTGATCAATCTCTATAGATCTTGATGCTCAATATGTAAGCAGCTTCACCGAGGTTTTCTTTGAAAAAATCCTTTCAAACACTCCTTTATGCTTTGCAGAACAATTCTACATTATTTCCGATCAACAATATTTCATACACATATACTTATCAGAAATGCTGTAGTGCTCCCACTCACTTTCTTGTAAATACAGGCTTCACCGCAAGTCTGTATAAAACTATATGCTTTGATCAACTTATCAAAGCATATATTCCAACTCCGAGATGCTTGCACCAGTCCATAGATGGATCGCTGGAGCTTGCATATTTTGTTAGCACCTTTAGGATTGACAAAACCTTCTGGTTGCATCATATACAACTCTTCTTTAAATATATTAAGGGATGTAGTTTTGTTTATCCATTTGCCAGATTTCATAAAAATGCGGCAATTGCTAACATGATTTGGATAGACTTAAGTATCGCTACGAGTGAGAAAATTTCATCGTAGTCAACACTTTGAACTTTGTCAAAAACATTTTTCGACAAGTCTAGCTTTGTAGATAGTAACACTACTATCAGCGTTCGTCTTCCTCTTGAAGATCCATTTATTTTCTATGGCTTGCCGATCATCGCGCAAATCCATCAAAGTCCATACTTTGTTCTCATACGCGGATCATATCTCAGATTTCATGGCCTCAAACCATTTCGTGGAATCTGGGCTCATCATTGCTTCCTCATAGTTCGCAAGTTCGTCATGGTCTAGTAACATGACTTCCAGAACAGGATTACCGTACCACTCTGGTGCGGATCTCACTCTGGTTTACCTACGAGATTCGGTAGTAACTTGATCTGAAGTTACATGATCATCATCATTAGCTTCCTCACTAATTGGTGTAGTGGTCACAAGAACAGATTTCTGTGATGAACTACTTTCCAATAAGGGAGAAGGTACAATTACCTTATCAAGTTTTCTACTTTCCTCCCACTCACTTCTTTCGAGAGAAACTCCTTCTCTAGAAAGGATCCATTCCCAGCAACGAATAGCTTGCCTTCGGATCTGTGATAGAAGGTGTACCCAACATTTTTCTTTTTGGGTATCCTATGAAGACGCACTTCTCCGATTTGGGTTTGAGCTTATCAAGTTGAAACTTTTTTCACATAAGCATTGCAACCTCAAACTTTTAAGAAACGACAACTTAGGTTTCTTGCCAAACCATAGTTCATACGGTGTCGTCTCAACGGATTTAGATGGTGCCCTATTTAACGTGAATGTAGCTGTCTCTAATGCATAACCCCAAACAATAGCGGTAAATCAGTAAGAGACGTCATAGATCACACCATATCAAATAAAGCATGGTTACGACGTTCGGACACACCATTACACTGTGGTGTTCCAGGTGGCATGAGTAGTGAAACTATTTCACATTGTTTTAACTGAAGGCCAAACTCGTAACTCAAATATTTTACTTCTGCGATCATATCGTAGAAACTTTTATTTTGTTACGATGATTCTCCACTTCACTCTAAAATTCTTTGAACTTTTCAAACTTATGTTTCATCAAGTAGATATACTCATATCTGCTTAAATCATCTATGAAGGTCAGAAAATAATGATACTTGTCGCGAGCTTTAATATTCATCGGACCACATACATCAGTATGTATGATTTCCAACAAATCTATTGCTCGCTCCATTATTCCGGAGAACGGAGTCTTAGTCATCTTGCCCGTAAGGCATGGTTCGCAAGCATCAAGTGATTCATAATCAAGTAATTCCGAAATCCCATCAGCATGGAGTTTCTTCATGCGCTTTACACCAATATGACCTAAACGGCAGTGCCACAAATAAGTTGCACTATCATTATTAACTTTGCATCTTTTGTATTCAATATTATGAATATGTGTATTACTACGATCGAGATCCAACGAACTATTTTCATTGGGTGTGTAACCATATAAGGTTTTATTCATGTAAACAGAACAACAATTTATTCTCTTACTTAAATGAATAACTGTATTACAATAAACATGATCAAATCATATTCATGCTCAAGGCAAGCACCAAATAACACTTATTTAGGTTTAACACTAATCCCGAAAGTATAGGGAATGTGCCATGATGATCATATCAATTTTGGAACCACTTCCAACACACATCGTCACTTCACCCTTAACTAGTCTCTGTTTATTCCGCAACTCCCGTCTCGAGTTACTAATCTTAGCAACTGAACTAGTATCTAATACTGAGGGGTTTCTATACACACTAGTAAAGTACACATCAATAACATGTATATCAAATATACTTATGCTCACTTTGCCATCCTTCTTATCCGCCAATCACTTGGGGTAGTTCCGCCTCCAGTGACCAGTCCCTTTGCAGTAGAAGCACTTAGTCTCTGGCTTAGGACCAGACTTGGGCTTCTTCACTTGAGCATCAACTTGCTTGCTGTTTTTCTTGAAGTTCCCCTTTTTCCCTTTGCCCTTTTCTTGAAACTAGTGATCTTGTCAACCATCAACACTTGATGCTCTTTCTTGATTTCTACCTTCATCGATTTCATCATCATGAAAAGCTCGGGAGTCGTTTTCGTTATCCCTTGCATACTATAGTTCATCACGAAGTTCTACTAACTTGGGGATGGTGACTAGAGAATTTTGTCAATCACTATCTTATATGGAAGATTAACTCCCACTTGATTCAAGCGATATTAGTACCCAGACAATCTGAGCACATGCTCACTAGTTGAGCGATTCTCCTCCATCTTTTAGCTATATAACTTGTTGGAGACTTCATATCTCTCAACTCGGGTATTTGCTTGAAATATTAACTTCAACTCCTAGAACATCTCATATGGTCCATGACGTTCAAAACGTCTTTGAAGTCCCGATTCTAAGCTGTTAAGCATGGTGCACTAAACTATCAAGTAGTCATCATATTGAGCTAGCCAAACGTTCATAACGTCTGCATCTGCTCCTGCAATAGGTATGTCACCTAGCGGTGCATCAAGGACATAATTCTTCTGTGCAGCAATGAGGATAAACCTCAGATCACGGATCCAATCCTCATCATTGCTACTAACATCTTTCAACATAATTTTCTCTAGGAACATATCAAAATAAACACAGGGAAGCAACAACGCGAGCCATTGATCTACAACATAGATATGCTAATACTACCAGGACTAAGTTCATGATAAATTAAAGTTCAATTAATCATATTACTTAACAACTCCCACTTAGATAGACATCCCTCTAATCCTCTAAGTGATCACGTGATCCAAATCAACTAAACCATGTCCGATCATCACGTGAGATGGAGTAGTTTCAATGGTGAACATCACTATGTTGATCATATCTACTATATGATTCACGCTCGACCTTTCGGTCTCCGTGTTCCGAGGCCATATCTGTATATGCTTGGCTCGTCAAGTATAACCTGAGTATTCCGTGTGTGCAACTGTTTTGCACCCGTTGTATTTGAACGTAGAGCCTATCACACCCGATCATCACGTGGTGTCTCAGCACGAAGAACTTTCGCAACGATGCATACTTAGGGAGAACACTTCTTGATAATTAGTGAGAGATCATCTTAAAATGCTACCGTCAAACTAAGCAAAATAAGATGCATAAAAGATAAACATCACATGCAATCAATATAAGTGATATGATATGGCCATCATCATCTTGTGCTTGTGATTTCCATCTTCGAAGCACCGTCATGATCACCATCGTCACCTGGCGCAACACCTTGATCACCATCGTAGCATCGTTGTCCTCTCGCCAATCTTATGCTTCCACGACTATCGCTACCGCTTAGTGATAAAGTAAAGCATTACAGCGCAGTTGCATTGCATACAATAAAGCGACAACGATATGGCTCCTGCCAGTTGCCGATAACTCGGTTACAAAACATGATCATCTCATACAATAAAATTTAGCATCATGTCTTGACCATATTACATCACAACATGCCCTGCAAAAACAAGTTAGACGTCCTCTACTTTGTTGTTGCAAGTTTTACGTGGCTGCTACGGGCTTAAGCAAGAACCAATCTTACCTACGCATCAAAACCACAATGATAGTTTGTCAAGTTGGTGCTGTTTTAACCTTCGCAAGGACCGGGCGTAGCCACACTCGGTTCAACTAAAGTTGGAGAAACTGTCACCCGCTAGCCACCTTTGTGCAAAGCACGTCGGGAGAACCGGTCTCGCGTAAGCGTACGCGTAATGTTGGTCCGGGCCGGTTCGTCCAACAATACCGCCAAACCAAAGTATGATATGCTGGTAAGTAGTATGACTTATATCGCCCACAACTCACTTGTGTTCTACTCGTGCATATAACATCAACACATAAAACCTAGGCTCTGATACCACTGTTGGGGAACGTAGTAATTTCAAAAAAAATTCCAACGCACATGCAAGATCATGGTGATGCATAGCAACGAGAGGGGAAAGTGTGATCTACGTACCCTTGTAGACCGACAGCGGAAGCGTTAGCACAACGTGGTTTATGTAGTCTTATGTCTTCACGGCCCCATCGATCAAGCACCGAAACTACGGCACCTCCGAGTTCTAGCACACGTTCAGCTCGATGACGATCCCCGGACTCCGATCCAGCAAAGTGTCGGGGAAGAGTTATGTCAGCACGACGGCAAGGTGACGATCTTGATGTTCAACTGTCGCAGGGCTTCGCCTAAGCACCACTACAATATTATCGAGGAGTATGGTGGAAGGGGGCACCGCACACGGCTAAGAAAACGATCACGAGGATCAACTTGTGTGTCTATGGGGTGCCCCCTGCCCCCATATATAAAGGAGTGGAGGAGGGGAGGGCCGGACCTCTCTATGGCGCGCCCTAGGGGAGTCCTACTCCCACCGGGAGTAGGATTCCCCCTTTCCTAGTCCAACTAGGAGTCCTTCCATGTAATAGGAGTAGGAGACAAGGAAGGGGAAGAGGGAAGAGAAGGAAGGAGGGGGCGCAGCCCCTCCCCCTAGTCCAATTCGGACTAGGCCTTGGGGGGCGTGCGGCCTGCCTCTCCCTCTCCCCTAAAGCCCAATAAGGCCCATATACTTCTTCTCCCGTATTCCCGTAACTCCCCGGTACTCCGAAAAATATCCGAACCACTCAGAACCTTTCCGATGTCCGAATATAGTCGTCCAATATATCGATCTTTACGTCTCGACCATTTCGAGACTCCTCGTCATGTCCCCGATCTCATCCGGGACTCCGAACTCCTTCGGTACATCAAAACTCATAAACTCATAATATAACTGTCATCGAAACCTTAAGCGTGCGGACCCTACGGGTTCGAGAACAATGTAGACATGACCGAGACACGTCTCCGCTCAATAACCAATAGCGGAACCTGGATGCTCATATTGGCTCCTACATATTCTATGAAGATCTTTATCGGTCAGACCGCATAACAACATACGTTGTTCCCTTTGTCATCGGTATGTTACTTGCCCGAGATTCGATCGTCGGTATCTCAATACCTAGTTCAATCTCGTTACCGGCAAATCTCTTTACTCGTTCCGTAATACATCATCTCGCAACTAACTCATTAGTTGCAATGCTTGCAAGGCTTATGTGATGTGCATTACCGAGAGGGCCCAGAGATACCTCTCCGACAATCGGAGTGACAAATCCTAATCTTGAAATATGCCAACCCAACATTTACCTTTGAAGACACCTGTAGAGCTCCTTTACAATCACCCAGTTACGTTGTGACGTTTGGTAGCACACAAAGTGTTCCTCCGGCAAACGGGAGTTGCATAATCTCATAGTCATAGGAACATGTATAAGTCATGAAGAAAGCAAAAGCAACATACTAAACGATCGGGTGCTAAGCTAATGGAATGGGTAATGTCAATCACATTATTCTCCTAATAATGTGATCCCGTTAATCAAATAACAGCTCTTTGTCTATGGTTAGGAAACATAACCATCTTTGATTAACGAGCTAGTCAAGTAGAGGCATACTAGTGACACTCTATTTGTCTATGTATTCACACATGTATTATTTTCCGGTTAATACAATTCTAGCATGAATAATAAACATTTATCATGAAATAAGGAAATAAATAATAACTTTATTATTGCCTCTAGGGCATATTTCCTTCAAAAGTTGTATAGCATAAATCTAGGACGTGGTTCACAGAGGAAAGGAAGTGGGGAAATTACTAGTAAAGACTGGCTATCTAGCACCTACGTTGGTCAAAAAGGGAAAACAATGACAAATGTAGTACGCACATCTGTAACAAACTGATCTTTTGTTTTGGGGGACAAGGTGCTACCTCTTGATCACTTGCGTTGGTTTTCCCTTGTAGAGGAAAGGGTGGTGCAGCAAAGTAGCGTAAGTATTTCCCTCAGTTTTTGAGAACCAAGGTATCAATCCAGTAGGAGGCTACGCGCGAGTCCCTCACACCTACACAAAACAAATAAATCCCCGCAACCAACGTGATAAGGGGTTGTCAGTCCCTACACGGTCACTTACGAGAGTGAGATCTGATAGATATGATAAGATAATATTTTTGTTATTTTCATGATAAAGATGCAAAGTAAAATAAAAGCAAAGTAAAAAGCAAAGGAAATAACTAAGTGTTGGAAGATTAATATGATGAAGATAGACCCGGGGGACATAGGTTTCACTAGTCGCTTCTCTCAAGAGCATAAGTATTTTACAGTGGGTGAACAAATTACTGTTGAGCAATTGACAGAATTGAGCATAGTTATGAGAATATCTAGGTATGATCATGTATATAGGCATCACATCCAAGACAAGTAGACCGACTCCTGCCTGCATCAACTACTATTACTCCACACATCGACCGCTATCCAACATGCATCTAGAGTATTAAGTTCAAGAGAACAGAGTAACGCTTTAAGCAAGATGACATGATGTAGAGGGATAAACTCATGCAATATGATGAAAACCCCATCTTGCTATCCTCGATGGCAACAATACAATACGTGCCTTGCTGCCCCTACTGTCACTAGGAAAGGACACCGCAAGATTGCTACCAAAGCTAAGCACTTCTCCCATAGCAAGAAAGATCAATCTAGTAGGACAAGCCAAACTGATAATTCGAGGAGACTTGCAAAGATAACCAATCATACATAAAATAATTCAGAGAAGATTCAAATATTGTTCATAGATAAACTTGATCATAAACCCACAATTCATCGGTCTCAACAAACACACCGCAAAAGAAGATTACGTCAAATAGATCTCCAGAAGAGAGGGGGAGAACTTTGTATTGAGATCCAAAAAGAGAGAAGAAGCCATCTAGCTAATAACTATGGACCCGAAGGTCTGAAGTAAACTAACCACACTTCATCGGAGAGGCTATGGTGTTGATGTAGAAGCCCTCCGTGATCGATGCCCCCTCCGGCGGAGCTCTGGAACAGGCCCCAAGATGGGATCTCGTGGATACCAAAAGTTACGGCGGTGGAATTATGGCTTTGGCTCCGTATCTGATCGTTTGGGGGTACGTAGGTATATATAGGAGGAAGAAGTACGTCAGTGGAGCAACAGGGGGCCCACGAGGGTGGAGGGCGCGCCGGGGGGGGGGGGTAGGCGCGCCCCTACCTCGTGGCATCCCTGTTGGTTTCTTGACGTAGGGTCCAAGCCTCCTGGATCTTGTTCGTTCCAAAAATCACGTTCCCGAAGGTTTCATTCCGTTTGGACTCTGTTTGATATTCCTTTTCTTCGAAACCCTAAAATAGGCAAAAACAACAATTCTGGGCTGGGCCTCCGGTTAATAGGTTAGTCCCAAAAACAATATAAAAGTGGATAATAAATCCCAATAATGTCCAAAACAGAATATAATATAGCATGGAGCAATCAAAAATTATAGATACGTTGGAGACGTATCACAAGGCTGTAGAGTTTGAGCAGGACTAGATTTGCTGCGCTCACATAGAGAAAGGTGTCTAAAGATAACAAAACTGAGACCAACATAAATATGCTCCTTGGTTGTTTGTTCTTTGTTGCAACAGACTGTGCATCACCCCAGTACATCGGTAGATGCACATGGAGCTGGTGCGTCCACTATCCCGTGCAACTCTTTAGCTGTTGTTAATCTAAGGCCGTGTTTGGTTAAAAACTCCCTAGTCCCTACCTGCTTAGTTCCAGGGACTAAACGTGGACTAGAGGTTATTAAATGACATGCTAAAAGACCATGCTACCCCTAGTAATGAACTAATAGAGACAAGGTATGATGCATGGCAGGGGCAACTATTGGAAAAAGTCCCAAATGCCCACTTTTAGTCCCTAAAAGTCCCTCCTGTTTGGTTTAGATGGGACTGACATGGAGTTTTTTTAGTCCCTCCACCAAAATGTCCCTGTAAACAAGCACCCTCTAATAATGCCGTTGGAAAATTGATGCAATGCCACAGTTAAAAGCAAATTACATGTTTAACAAATTTTATTGTTAATATAATTTCTCTGTTAATATTAATCAATGCCACCGTTTGAGAAATGCTATTGTCTTGCTTTCTTTCCGATTTAGATAAGGTAGATGCTTCTTTTTGTTGGCTTCTGTGTCATCCACTGTTATTGACCACTAGTTGTTTCCTTTGCACCTCTGTGTAAACAGGGTTATCTACTTCACCTCATTGCCATTGTGACCTTTTGTTGCACTGCACAAAACACTTTTGTTTTAAGAATCTTTTGTGCAGTTTAATCAAAGTGTCACACCGACAACGTTGCTTGATTGCTTGATCTTAGTGGAACTGCACAAGAGGAGATCTTACTTCCTATCCGTGTTGGCAAATTTGGTTCAGATCTTCTTCTTGTGAGTTGTTTGAATTCTGCGTCATGAGAGGTCATAGCCTTCTTTCAGATGATTCTGCAGTGTGCTTTCATATGTTGTGCTACTTGTACGATAATGTTGCTTGATTTTAGTGAGCTGCACAAATGGAGTCAAGACTTCCAATCTGTATGTGCACCGCAATATCCCACTGAGGTAAGATAAGGATATTTCACAACTTTTGGCCTGTATTTTGCCACTTTCATCAGAAAATTAATGTCATTGTTTAGTGCTATACTTGTGCAACCTAATTGACATGCCAAATCTTACATTGAAGGCGAAGCTTGTCTGTTATTGAACCAAGTGATGAAGGGGAAGAACTAGCAGAAGAAAAACAAAAATCAACCCTTGGTGCTATAATGAAGCACTGGAACTGTGATGACACAAGTAATGATATAGTTTTGCATATTAATTTATTGCTATGGCTGGAACAAGCAATTGTTTTGCCACTGATTTGATACCACTCTTAATGTAATACGTAATTATCTCTACTTGTGCAAACAGGGATCTTCTTTGAAGATACCATATATTTTAGTGGAACTGCACAAGAAGATGTTAGAAACATTAATCTAATCGAGGAGTATATAGTAAGCATGCCCACCACAGTAGATAGCAACAGATGGTTCCGGAGAAGTGCTTCATCTGTATGCTCTACACAATAAGCCTCCTGACAAAGGTTGGTACCCACCCACTGATTTCATCCATATGATTGAGCTTTGTCATCTCTATTGGTGTTGTGCTACTGTTTAGATATTGTCATCAAAAAGTGGTATTGTCCTTGAGAAGTGCTTCATCTGTGCTGTTTTAAATATTTCCTTTCCTTTTTTCGAGTAGACAGGGATGCTAGCATTTAGTTATCCTCTTGTCTTTGCACAACAGGATCTTACTCCTCTGAAGAAGAATATGGAGTACGTGAATTGACTAGTTCCGATTATGCCAGGATGAAGAAGCCCTGTCTATCTTCTCATCAGAAGGAGCAGTTCAAGGATGGTTACATTACCCCCCACAAGACCAAAGTAACTTCAGCTCAAAAGGACTGACAAATCTCCATTTTCTTGCTGTGATGCGCGAGTACAATGTTGTTCTAGGATTCTTTCCGGTGAGTTCCATTTTTCTAAAGGTGTGCTCTACATGGACCATGTAGGTGCCTGTTTAAAGTGTCAATTCATAGTACAGTTTGCTTTATACTAATCACTTTTTTTGTATTTGTGCCAATAGGGGTGCTCAACTTGATTTCAATGGGAACTGCACAAAATGTTCATGAATGCATCGAATCATTCATTTCCACCGCAAGAAAGGAGGTGCCGATAAGTTTATGGCGTTGCAACATATAAGGGTGAAATCATACAAGCTACGTGCGAATTTGGTTGATTTTTGTGGAACTGCACAAAAAGAACAGCTGGTTTATTTACCATGAGGTGCCATGTCAATGTCCGAACTGATGGCAAACCCTGCCCATTCCACAATCGTAGGCATTTGATATTTTGGAATGGGAAAACCTTGTCAAATTTTGCTCATTGATTTTAGCAAGAAGACATCTATAAGATTGGTCAAAGTAGAGATACTTTGGCTGCAGACAAAACTTGTATGCAAACTAGAAAGGACCGGAGGGAGTACATGTGAAACTGCTGCAAACGAGGTGATCACCCTGTGAATAATGCTAGCACGTATTGTTTTGCATGTTCATCCAATGCCAGTGATACAAGAATTCAAACTAATCGAAATAATTTCATTCATACACGGTTGGATTTCATATAAACATGCCGGATTTCATTACATTTCATACTTTCTTGAACTAAAAAAGGGTGCACTGGAGGTATAATTAATTAACCGAAGCTACCCACCTATGTCCGGATGAGACGAACAGAAGCTTCAGTGACTTAACTGCAGGTGCAGTTGCGTAACTGACATGTGGCCTGGATGCCTGTTGGGCCCACGTGTCAGTCAGGCAACTGCACCAGCAGTTAAGTAGAAGCAGCGTCCTTCTCCAACATAGCTCTCCGACTCCACGTCGCCGCCAAGAAACTAACCGGCCGTCAGTGGTCAACCCGCCTAGCTTGTCATAGTGATTAGTGTAACTAGGAGCCCAATGATCAGGATCCCCACATGACAAACACCTTTATTCTTGTCAATGTTATGGATATCGCTTATCGGGAACTTATCGGTCGACCCATGATAAGGGGTAAATCAGCCAGTTTATCGGCATATCAGCCGATTTATCGCTATATAGGCTGATTTATCGGCCGATTTATCTTATCGGTCTGACAGCGGTAAGCGACGAATCGACCGATTTATCGACATATCGCAAGATATCTTGAATAGTGCTTCTTGTCATTCTTCTTCTTGAAGTTCGTGTGTTGCACAGCCTTGTTCTTCCCATCAAACTTTGACTTACCATCAAACTTTGCTTTACCATCAAACTTGCCCTTGTTCTTGAACTTGTGGGGCTGGAAGTTCTTCTTCTGCACCAGATTAGTACTAGATCCTCCCTCAATTCCTCGAGCACATGTGTCCTTTGCTCTCGCCTTTTCTTCCACATCAAGAGTGCCAATGAGATCCACGAAGGAGGAAGCTTATTGATGATACCTCCGGCAACAAACTTGTTCGGTAGCATACAACTGAAGTGCTCAAGTTCTCTAGCAAATGACTGTATCTCATGAGCTTGCTCAACCACGGAGCTCTCTTCAATCATCCTGTAATCATAGAATTTATCCATGATGTATAGCTCAGTACCAGCAACCGGAGGGTACCAGCGGTGGCCTTACTTGGACCCGAGCGGCGGCGACCTACCGTGTTCTACTCTTCCTCGTTTTCTATGTGGCACGGCCTCGTTGGCAGCGGGGCAGGGCCTCGGCGGAGCCGGCGATGTCCTCTGTCTCGTTGCCGGCGGGCAGCGCCTCGGCGGAGCGGGGGAAATCCTCCCCCTCGTTGCCGGCAGGCTGGGGCCTTGGCGGAGCCGGCGGTGTCCTATGCCTCGTTGTTGGCGCTATGGGGCCTCGGCGGAGCACAGCCTCGTCGACGCTAGCAGAGCGGGGACTCGTCGGTGTCGGCATTGTCCTCTGCCTCATCCTCGGTCTCGCCAAACAGCGTCTCGCCCGCTTCATCGCCCTCATTGTAGGCGGCCGCAGCCTCCGCCACCCACATGCGGTACCGCCAGCACTCGAGGCGGCCCTGGCGGGCGGTGTGGTACGAGTCGAGCAGCGCCTCCTACTCCGCCCGCTCCGCGGCGATCTGCTCCTCCGCCTGCAGGTGCTCCTGGAGGAGATGGTGGTTGTAGGCAGCGTCGGTCTGCGCCTCCCGGAACTGCTCCTCACGCTTCTGCCTCACCGTGTCCATATATTGGGCAAGGGCCTCGCCGATGGTCATGGTGCAATGTACCGGTGAAGATGGCGCGGAGGAGGGGGTGGCGCCGGATCGTCGACTACCATGTTCTCCATTGGGACGTCGTCGTCCTCCGGCTGCCTGCCGGCCAGCCAGTCTGCAGCAATGGAGCCATCTCCTTGTGGTCCGTCGTCCGCCCGTCCCAAAGAGCGTTGGAGCGCGAGGAAGCCATGGTGAGAAGTAGTGGTGTGGACAGGAGAATAGGAACGGATGCAGATGACTGCGGCTATGGCCGGCGCAGTAGTTTATATAGCAATGGTGGGCGGCGGAGGGATGGACGTGTGGCGCAGGAGTAGCCACCTCGGCAACCGCGTATCATTAATGTGGGCGGAAGAAGGACGGAAGACACTTGTGTCGTTTTAAGGCGGAGCAATCACATGTACCGGGAAGCGGGGTGGGCAGCGCTGACCGTTTTAGGCGGAAAGCGCGCGCGGGCGAGGGAGGCGGTCTGGGTGGGCTAGGGCAGTCAGACTCGTGCTTAGCAGCGGGTCGGTTCAGCAGCCGGACATGCTGGCTCGCCAGCTACCTCGCCGAGCTGAGCGACGACAATCAGACGATGGACGTAGCTTCCGACCAGGAGCCGGCGCCACTGTCCAAGCCAGTTCATGCCGTGTTCACCAGAGAGAAGGTGCGGCCGCACTTCGACGCCCTAATGGCGGATGAGCTACCAGCGCAGGAGGACCTATGCTGCAACCTCCGTCTCCTCAACGAGCAACGGTGAACAAGCGAACGACAATGCCGTCGCGGACATGTGGCCCTATGATCCTGGCTTCCCGAATGAGCAGCGGGCGCTATATCAGACCATCCGTAGGGCCCGCGACGCCCTCTCCGTCGTCCTTCGAGTTGTTGCGCTCACCGTGGCGCCGTCGTCTCGCGTTGTCAACATGGTCAACGAACATGAGGACGAGGAGATGACTTTACTTGGAGAGGATGGCAGTGGGGACCCACCAGGGCCATAGCCGCACGTACGCAAGTGCCTCCTTATTAGTATATAAAACTATAATTTTTTGCTTCCTTCTGGTTTCCTGACATCACGGTCCCACACCATTGTCAACCTGTGTAGTCAATAAACGAGAGAATTGCACAAGAAGCGGCCGACAGCTAGGACAAAGCAGCTCGAGTAGTATTTGTGTTTTTGAGGTGTGAGCACTGCAGAGTTTTTCTTAAGCGATGTTTAGCCCAGATATCAATTTTTCTCCTCTGAACCACTGTTCAAGATAACTTCCGATATTCCGATAAATCGGCCGATTTATCGCTTATCGTTGTCTGACCGAAATGATAAATGGGCCGATAAATCAGCCGATATGGTGGGAAATCGGCCGATATGCCGATAAACTGGCCGATTTACCCCTTATCATGGGTCGACTGATAAGTTCCCGATAAGCGATATCCCCAACATTGCTCTGAACAACAACGAAAACATCGCTGCAGCTATTAACTAGGCGAGCTGTGGCCCGTCTAGCCCAGGCCAGATATCCAGCCCAGATCTTAATATTTTTCAAGCTGAAAATGGCTAGCCCAGCTATACTTTTTTTTGGAATACCAGGCAAGGTCAGGTTGTTATTCTCCGCCCCGCTGGGCTGCAAATCTTTCCTAGGAGGGATGCATTAGGCTTAACGAGAAAATGGGCATTAAGAAATAATAAATGGGATGTAATTATAAAAACTGGGTAGTAACTATAAAAAATGCACCAAACACGTAATTACTTTATAAAATATTATTTTTGGATATTGAAAATTTTAATTTCATTAATTGTTGCGAGCGCAATGTTTTGTTGGATTTTTACGTAATATAAATTTACATTGAAATTGTATTTAATCTGAATAGAAATTTCAGGATAAAAGTATTTCGGATCCCATCAAAATGTGGGAAATTTTATTGAATTCAGTTTTGAACGGTTGGTTGAAATGGGTTGTACTTTTAAAAAACTGTAAATGGGCTGTAGTAAATTCCATTAGAATTCAAAAATTGGCTGCACATTCTTACAAATCTCAAATGGGCTATAAGTTCTCTGCCACACACTTGTGGCCTTACTAAGTTGACGTGGCCCCTCAAAAAAAAGAGAGTTGACGCGTATGCAAGGCTTTGTCAACTTATAATCAACACACGGCTCTAGCAGCAGTGGCTGTTGGATGTCCATCCAACGGATGTCGTGCTTCTTCTTCAATCTCGGATATTCTAGCTTCACCCGCCCAAAAAATGATTCCTCCCCCTGACATCTGGGGCGCACCGTTTCGGAAGCTGACCTATGGGCCGACTAAGTTGACGCGTACCAAGGGCTTTGTCAACTTAGTCAATATAAACGATTCTAGCTGTAGTGACCATATGATGTCCATCCAACGGCCGTCGTGCTTCTTCAACCTCTGATCTTCTTCCTCCAGCCGCCCAAAGCAGCGCCGGTCATGCCCCCTGCTCCTGCGTCCCATGGCCGGTTGTGCTGCCGCGCAGGTCTCACCGCCCCTACTACTCCCACCGCTGGCCAGGGCATCCCTCCACTCACCCACACCCCCGTTATTCCGCGGCGACGGCAACCTCACACCATAGCCGAACCAGTGAACCCTCGTACTCCTCTCCGTGTGGGCATCCATTGTCGCGTCTTCTCCGGCTCCGTGTCATCCCCTTCGCAGGCCTCGCCGTCATCCACCGCCCGGGTTCTTTCGGTGTGGCATGGTCAACGTGGTCAAGGAACAACTTCCATCGGAAGAGTAATGCACGTGGAGAGGCTGACAGCTGCTACCTCTTGAGCACTGCGTTGGTTTTCCCTTGAAGAGGGAAGGGTGATGTAGCAAAGTAGCGTAAGTATTTCCCTCAGTTTTTGAGAACCAAGGTATCAATCCAGTAGGAGGCTACGCGCGAGTCCGTCGCACCTGCACAAAACAAATAAATCCCTACATGGTCACTTATGAGAGTGAGATCTGATAGATATGACAAGATAATATTTTTGGTATTTTTATGATAAAGATGCAAAGTAAAATAAAAGGCAATGAAAATAAAGTGTTGGAAGACTAATATGATGGGAGATAGACCCGGGGGCCATAGGTTTCACTAGTGGCTTCTCTCAAGAGCATAAGTATTCTACGGTGGGTGAACAAATTACTGTTGAGCAATTGACAGAATTGAGCATAGTTATGAGAATATCTAGGTATGATCATGTATATAGGCATCACGTCCGAGACAAATAGACCGACTCCCGCCTGCATCTACTACTATTACTCCACACATCAACCGCTATCCAGCATGCATCTAGAGTATTAAGTTCACAAGAACAGAGTAACGCCTTAAGCAAGATGACATGATGTAGAGGGATAAATTCATGCAATATGATAAAACCCCATCTTGTTATCCTCGATGGCAACAATACAATACGTGCCTTGCTGCCCCTACTGTCACTGGGAATGGACACCGCAAGATTGAACCCAAAGCTAAGAACTTCTCCCATTGCAAGAAAGATCAATCTAGTAGGACAAACCAAACTGATAATTCGAAGAGACTTGCGAAGATAACCAATCATACATAAAAGAATTCAGAGAAGATTCAAATATTTTTCATAGATAAACTTGATCATAAACCCACAATTCATCAGTCTCAACAAACACACCGCAAAAGAAGATTACACCGAATAGATCTCCACAAGAGAGGGGGAGAACTTTGTATTGAGATCCAAAAAGAGAGAAGAAGCCATCTAGCTAATAACTATGGACCCGTAGGTCTGAGGTAAACTACTCCCACTTCATCGGAAGGGCTATGGTGTTGATGTAGAAACCCTCCATGATCGATGTCCCCTCCACCGGAGCTCCGGAACAGGCCCCAAGATGGGATCTCGTGGATACAGAAAGTTACGGCGGTGGAATTAGGGTTTTGGCTCCGTCTCTGATCGTTTGGGGGTACATAGGTATATATAGGAGGAAAAGTATGTCGGTGGAGCAACAGGGGGCCCACGAGGGTGGAGGGCGCGCCTGGGGGGTAGGCGCGCCCCCTACCCCGTGGCCTCCCTGTTGGTTGCATGACGTAGGGTCCAAGTCTCCTGGATCTTGTTCGTTCCAAAAATCACGTTCCCGAAGGTTTCATTCCGTTTGGACTCCGTTTGATATTCCTTTTCTTCGAAACCCTAAAATAGGCAAAAAACAGCAATTCCGGGCTGGGCCTCCGGTTAATAGGTTAGTCCCAAAAATAATATAAAAGTGTATCATAAAGCCCAATAATGTCCAAAACGGTAGATAATATAGCATGGAGCAATCAAAAATTATAGATACGTTGGAGACGTATCAACAGCTGGGTCCACGGCAGCCGCAAGGAAGTGCCTCGTTATTACGCGGAAAATAATTATTCCTCCACCTGACAGCAGGGACCCACCGGACAAGCCACTGTATTTGGCGAAAAAAACGTTTCCCCCCTGACTGCTTGGATCCACCGGACGGGCCAACATATTTCGCAAAAAAACGTTCCCCCCGCTGTCATCTCGGACCCACCGAAGGTGCCTCCTTATTATGCACAAAAAAATGAATACTCCCCCTGCTAGTTGGGACCCACCTTGGTGGGAGGTTGACTTGTGGGCCTAGTAAGTTGACCTGGACGGAGTGCTTTGTCAACTTAGTCAATATGAACGATTCTACCTCCAGTGACCGTACGATGTCCATCCAACGGCCGTAGTGCTTCTTCAACCTCTGGTCTTCTTGCTCCAGCCTCCCAAAGCAGCGTCGGTCGTACCGCAAGCTCCTGCCTCCCGTTGCCGGCTGTGCTGCCGCAGAGGCCTCACCGCCCCTACTATTCCCACCACTGGCCACACCCTACGGCGACGGCGGCCTCACACCGCAGCCGAACCAGTGAACCCTCGTACTCCTCTCTGCACGGGCTTCCACTGCCGCGTCTTCCCTGGCTCCGCGTCGTCCCCTTCCTAGGCCTCGCCGTCGTCCACCGCCCTAGTGCTCTCGGCACGGCGTGTTCAACGTGGTCAAGGAACGACTTCCATCGGAAGAGTACTGTATGTGGAGAGGCTGACAACTGGGTCCACGGTGGCCACAAGGAAGTGCCTCCTTATTACGCGCAAAATAATTATTCCTCCACCTGACAGCAGGGACCCACCGGACAGGCAACTATATTTCACGAAAAAAACGTTTCCCCCTGACTGTTGGGACCTACCAGCTACATCTTCACATGCAAGGAAGTGCATTTAGGCAAAAAGACGTTTCGCCCCCTGACTGCTGGGACCCACCAGCTACATCTTCGCACGCTAGGAAGTGCCTGACAGTCGGGACCCGCCTGGTCGAACCGTACGTAACTTTGTCATTCTGGTCGCGAACGTGTACGTACATACTGGTCGATGTAGAGGCGTGCACATGTCGTAGGAGAGGCACGCACGTAGCATGTACACGTACGTACAGCGTCCAGTGTGCAAGAAAGAAAATATGGCCACGTACGTACATACGGGCAGGGTCTTGAACGCCTACTCACGCATACGTACGGCCAGGGCTCGTGTACATGGTTGGGTCGTAACGGAGAAACTGCGTCGTCGTCGTGTTCATGGGGAGCCAACCGGCTGGGTCGGAATGGAATGCGTCATCGTGTTCATCGGGAGGGCTTGGACGGAACAGCAGATGGAAACGAGGCCCGGTGTACCGCAGAACAGAGGAAACGGCCTTGTGTTTGACCGGCCACGGTCGAAACGTGATCCTGTTCATCGGGAGGGGTCTGGCGTACCGCAAAAGGGAGGAAACAGACCTCCTATAGTCGAAACGGGGGTCCTGTTG
This sequence comes from Triticum urartu, assembly GCF_056163025.1. Lineage (NCBI taxonomy): Eukaryota > Viridiplantae > Streptophyta > Magnoliopsida > Poales > Poaceae > Triticum > Triticum urartu. The sequence continues at coordinate 593,343,163 of NC_141876.1, forward strand.
ATTGGGAAGGGTGTGGCGTCTTGCAAAACGGAGGAATCGGACATGTGTTGGAGCGCTACGGTCGAAATGGGGGTCCTGTTCATCGGGAGGGGTGTGGCGTACCGCAAAACGGGACTCCACGAGATACTGTTCATCCCCACCATCGACCCCCTCCAGCCTCCATGGGCTACTGTTCATCCACCGTCGACCTCCTCCAGCCTCCACCTGTGACTGTTCATCCACGGGCTCCTGTTCATCCAGCCTCCACCGCGCGCTACTCCATCGGCTACTATTCAACCAGCCCTCTCCACGGTCTCATGTTCAACCACACCTCCACGGGCTACTGTTCATCCATCCCTCCACCGTCTACTGTTCATCCAGCCCTCCACGGGGTGGTCCTGTTCATCCTGCCCTCCACGGGGTCCTGTTCATCCAGCCCCAACCAGCTCAATCGATCGGGGTCTTGTTAATCCAGAGGCAACACCACGGGGTCCTATTCATCCACCCCCACCGGAAACTGTTCATCCAAACCCCCCAGCAACACTCACTGTTCATCCAGAGGCAGCGTCAATCGGCTTCAGTTAGCAGCAGTAGCAAAGGAATTGCTCGATCGGGTTCAGTTAACAGCCATCGATCGATCGCTCAGGTTCAGTAACGCGTAGCCTGCAGTGCAATCGCTCGGGTTCAGTTAGAGCCCAACGCCTCGCACCCATGCGCGTGCATGTACGAGAGAACATGCATCGCTCGGCCCTGACCACCCACCGTAACCGGGAACACCCCGATATTTTCCTCGCCCCCGCTTCTACCACAGTTTTTTTCGTCATGGACGGCCTAAAGAATGTCATGCAGCAGCGTCTCCAGCTCGCCCAGGATGAAAAGCCCATTTTCTGTCATGATTTTTTGTCATAGAAGTAGGACCCCACCACATCTATGATGATACCGGGTTTTGTCACAATTATCGTCATAGAAGTGTCATAAGTATGATAGAAAAAAAATTCGTTCGGCCCAAAATGTCACGGATGTGTCTTTTTCTGTAGTGCGGGTCTATTTTCCATCATATTAGTTTATGGTCTACTATTTTGCGATCTTTTATTTTCAGATCTATAAACCAAAAAACCCAAAAATATTTTATCTTTTGTTTAGTTTTATCTATCTCTATCTGATCTCACCTTTGCAAGTGACCGTGAAGGGATGGACAACCCCTTTATCGCGTTCGATGCAAGTGATTGATTGTTTGTGCAGGTGCATCTATTGAGGACTTGCGTGTTTCTCCTACTGGATTGATACCTTGATTCTTAACTGAGGGTTATTCTAATCTCTACTGTGCTGCATCACCCTTTCCTCTTCAAAGGAAAAACCAACACAAGCTCGAGAAGTAGCAGGAAGAATTTCTGGCGCCGTTGCCGGGGAGATATACACGAAGCCTACCAAGTACCCATCATAAAACTCTCATCTCTTGCATTACATTAGTTGCCATTTGCCTCTTGTTTTCATCTCCCCCACTTCTAAAACGATTTTCGAATAGATTTGCCTTTTTATTCGCCCTTCTTCCGTTCGTCTTTTCCTTTGCTTTTTGTTTGCTCTGTGTTCGATTGCTTGCTTTGTCACGATGACTCAAGAGAATACCAAATTGTGTGACTCTTCCAATACTAATAATAATGATTTTATTAGTACACCGATTGCTCCAGCCACTAGTGCGGAATCTTATGAGATTAATGCCACTTTGCTGAATCTTGGTATGAAAGATCAATTTTCTGGCCTTCCTAGTGAAGATGCCGCATCCCATCTAAATAATTTCATTGAGTTGTGTGATATGCAAAATAAAAAGATGTGGATAATGATATTGTTAAATTAAATCTATTTTTGTTCTCACTAAGAGGTCGTGCTAAAACTTGATTTTCATCTTTGCCTAAAAATAGTATTGATTCATGGAATAAGTGTGAAGATGTTTTTACTTCCAAGTATTTTCCTCCTGCTAAAATCATCTCCCTTAGGAATGATATTATGAATTTTAAGCAACTTGATCATGAACATGTTGCATAATCTTGGGAGAGGATGAATTGATGATATGAAATTGCCCTACTCATGGTTTAAATTTGTGGATGATCACGCAAATGTTTTATGCCAGATTGAATTTTGCTTCTAGAAATCTTTTAGATTCGACCGCGGGAGGTTCTTTTATTGAAATTAATTTAGGATAATCTACTAAACTCCTAGATAATATTATGGTTAATTATTCTCAATGGCATACCGAAAGATCTTCTACTAGTAAAAAGGTGCACGCAATTAAAGAGATTAATGTTTTGAGTGGAAAGATGGATGAACTTATGAAATTATTTGCTAGCAAGAGTGCTCCTATTGATCCTAATGATATGCCTTTGTCTACTTTGATTGAGAATAATAATGAATCTATGGATGTGAATTTTGTTGGTAGGATTTTTTTGGTAATAACGCGTATAGAGGTAATTTTAATCCTAGGTTGTTCCCTAGTAATTCCTCTAATAATTATGGTAATTCCTACAACAACCCTTATGGAAATTATAATAATATTCCCTCATATCTTGAGAATAGTATTAAAGATTTTATGAGTTCGCAAAAGAATTTCCATGCTTTGATTGAAGAAAAATTCCTGAAGATTCATGATTTGGCTAGGAACGTGGATAGACTTTCTCTTGAGATTGATTCTTTGAAAATTAGATCTATTCCACCCAAGCATGATATTAATGAGTCTCTTAAATCCATGAGAGTTTCCATTGACGAGTGTAAAGAAAGAATCGCTAAGATGCGTGCTAAGCGAGATTGGTTTGTAAAAGCGTGCTCTTCTAGTTTTTGTGAAAATAATGATGAAGATCTTAAAGTGATTGATGGGAATCCTATTGAATCTCTATTTTCCAATATAAATATTGATAAATATGGGACTACAGATGAGTCCACTTTAGTTAAAAGGCGTCCCAATGATTCGGAGTTTATAGAACTTGATGCAAAAATTGATAAAAGTGGGATTGGAGAGGTCAAAACTTTAAGTAGAGATGAACCCACTCTTTTGGATTTCAAGTAATTTAATTATGATAATTGTTATTTAATAAATTGTATTTCCTTGTTGCAATCCATGTTGAATTCTCCTCATTCTTATAATCAAAATAAAGCTTTTACTAAACATATCGTTGATGCTATGATGTAATCCTTTGAAGAAAAGCATGAATTGGAAGTTTTTATCCGTAGAAAACTTTATGATGAGTTGGAACCTACTATTAAGATAAAAATCAAATATTATGAGTGCCATGCTTTGTGTGATTTGGGTTCTAGCATTTCCACGACCCCAAAAACTTTATGTGATGTGTTAGGTTTTCGTGAATTTGACATTTTTTCTTTAAATTTGCATCTTGCAGATTCCACTATTCAAAAACCTATGGGAAGGATTAATGATGTTCTTATTGTTGCAAATAGGAATTATGTGCCCATAGATTTCATTGTTCTTGATATAGATTGGAATTCTACATGTACTATTATTCTTGGTAGACCTTTGCTTAGAACGATTCGTGCAATTATTGATATGAAAGAAGGAAACATTAGATTTCAATTTCCGTTAAGGAAGGGCATGGAACACTTTCCTAGAAAGAAAATTAAGTTCCATATGAATCTATTATGACAGCTACTTATTGATTGCATACCAAAGATGACAATACATATATCTATGTTTTTATGCCTAGCTAATGGCGTTAAACAATGGGAAAATTTTGTTTTTGCCACTCTAGATTTTGCTAATTTCCTTATGCCACTCTAGATTTTTGACATTTCACTTTTGCCACTCTTAGCTTTTGACAATTATCACAATCGACATTCTGTGGCAAAAGCAAAATAATTTTATTTCATTTTTGCCACTCTTAGCTTTTGAAATGTATCACAATTGCCACTCTGGAAATTTTGCTTTTGCCATGGAAATGGCAATTGTGATAATTGTCAAAAACTAAGAGTGGCAAAAGTGAAATGTCAAAATCTGGAGTGGCATAAGGAAAATTGGCAAAATCTAGAGTGGCAAAACAAAATTTTCCCTTAAACAATAGCACTTGTTGGGAGGCAACCCAAATTTATTTTTGTTTTTGATTTTTTGGTTCTGTTTTTCAATAAATAATTCATCTAGCCTCTGGTTATATGTGTTTTGTGTTTTAATTAGTGTTCGTGCCAAGTAAGACCTTTGGGATGGCTTACAGTGATAGTTGATTTGATCTTGCTAAAAAACAAAAAAAATTGTGCCCAGTAAAATAATTGTCATTTTTAACAGAAGCGTGATAAAATACTGATTTGTTTTGTACAAGATTTACATACAAATTTCCTCTGTTGTCCTAATTTTTCATAATTTTTGGAGTTATAGAAGTATTTGAAATATTCATTGCTACAGACTGTTCTGTTTTTCACAGATTCTATTTTCTATGTGTTGTTTGCTCATTTTGATGAATCTATGGGTAGTATCGGGGGGTATGTGCTACCTCTTGAGCACTGTGTTGGTTTTCCCTTGAAGAGGAAAGGGTGATGCAGCAAAGTAGCGTAAGTATTTCCCTCAATTTTTGAGAACCAAGGTATCAATCCAGTAGGAGACTACATGCAAGTCACCTCGCACCTACACAAACAAATAAGAACCTCGCAAACAACGCGATAAAGGGGTTGTGAATCCCTTCACGATCACTTACGAGAGTGAGATCTAATAGAGAAAATAAGATAAATATTTTTGTTATTTTTATGATATAGATTGAAAGTAAAGATTGTGAAGTAAAATAGATTGGAAACTTATATGATGGAAGATAGACCCGGGGCCATAGGTTTCACTAGTGGCTTCTCTCAACATAGCATAACTATTACGCTGGGTAAACAAATTACTGTCGAGCAATTGATAGAAAAGTGCATAATTATGAGAATATCTAGGCATGACCATGTATATAGGCATCACGTCCGCGACAAGTAGACCAAAACGATTCTACATCTACTACTATTACTCCACACATGGACCGCTATCCAGCATACATCTAGAGTATTAAGTTCATAAGAACAGAGTAATGCATTAGGCAAGATGACATGATGTAGAGGGATAAACTTAAGCAATATGATATAAACCCCATCTTTTTATCCTCGATGGCAACAATACAATACATGCCTTGCCGCCCCTGCTATCACTGGGAACGGACACCGCAAGATTGAACCCAAAGCTAAGCACTTCTCCCATTGCAAGAAAGATCAATCTAGTATGCCAAACCAAACTGATAATTTGAAGAGACTTGCAAAGGTTACAAATCATACATAAAAGAATTCAGAGAAGAATCAAATATTTTTCATACACTACTAGGGAAAAGCCAAGTAGCAGCGCGGGTTTTAGACCTATCAGTAGCGCGGGGTTATGCGCTACTGATAAGGCGCTACAGCTAACGTGTAGCAGTAGCGTGCCTTCTCCCACGCTAGTGCTAAATCGACTTAGTAGTAGCGAGTTCCCGGAGGAGCGCTACTGGTAATTAGTAGTAGCGCTTCTCCCTACCCGCGCTGCTACTATTATTTCGTATTTTATTTCTTTTTAATTTCATGTTGTATTCGTACACCTTTACACAAGTTTTCATACAACAGGAATTTAGAAATTGTTTTTACATCATAATGAGTTATTACATCACGGGGTGAAAGAACCGTGTGGACTAGTTTCAAGTGCATGGACATCCACTTGAAACTAATCCGCGGTTCTTTCACCCAATGATATAATAAATATCATCATCGTCATCATATCATTAACAACTTATCATCATCATCATCATCGTCATATCATTGGTCACTAGTCGTAATCACAAGTACTCCTCACATCATCAACTCTAACACATTGTATCACATAAAAAACATATTGTACCTCATAGGACCTACTACATTCTCTTAGGACCTACTATATTCTCTAAGGTAAAATAGCAAAAAACAAGATAGCCCCTAACTCTCCATTATGGAGAATGGAGATTATCCTGTCTCCAATTCTTGCCTTTCGCTTAATGTTACTTCCAAGAACCTCCTTGCGAATGTCCAAACATTTTTTCCATTCTTTGATTAGCATGTGTTCACCGCTTTTAGAAATCCGATATGCACAGGTGAGCTCCTTAGATTCACCTGGCTGTATGTTCATAACTGCAAGGCGACCATTTTGATACATCAGATGAGGCACACAATACATCGGGATTTCCTGTTGAAAACATAGTAATAACTTTGTAGTTAGCAATGATGTACTAGTTTTAGAAGTATGCAAAAGATGCACGGATGTCGTAATAGTAAAAAATCTTACCAGGGTAGGGTATCTCCATAGAAGTTAACGTGGTTCAACACGTGCACTAGTGGCACGTATTCACCATAATTTGGAGGAGTTCGATAATAGGTATTGTAATTCTCAAGAAAAGTACAATAACCAATCAGATGACTTTTCTCCTTATAAGTTAATTCGGAGCCATCAGTGTAGTGGGTTTTGTCTACCATCTTCTGCAAATTCTTTGAAGATTCAAAATAAGATGTCAATGTAAATAAGCTGTCAACTATTTTGAAATAAACAATATAAATTAGTTAATAACTATGTTTGAGAAACTCACATTGCGGTAGAATCGGAAGCGTATCAACAAGGACCCAAATGTCCATATTGTCTTGCTCGATGTCAGGATTACCAAGATCCATGGTGACAATCATACCCTCATAAAAACCATACATTTTGCAAAGTGCTTCCCAATTTTGGCAACCAAAATGGGCTACGCTCTGAGAATTGTACAGGATTTACTTCAAAATCGATATCATGATGGGTCCTCAGGTGTATTTTCTTTGTTTCATAATTTTCATGGTCTTCAAAACCCATCCTCTCCAAGACATACCGTCTTGCATGGCATGGGATAAGCTAGTCGAATTGTAAAAGATGAAAATTAGACGTTGAAATAGTTGAAGTCATGCTTAATTATGAAAAAAACACTTGTCGTTGTTGCGTACCGTTTCAACATCAAAGGTCTCCTCGAGCTTAATGCTGAAGCGCCGACCTTCATCCAGCTCAACGAACCTGTCGCACATACCTCGATCATTGTGGCACCAACTGCACTCCCCCGGGATACTGTCGTCCGAGTACGACATTTCCTACATTCATAATTCAAAGATTAAACTTGTACATATTCTAGCACAAGTCATGCCAGAATTCACGAAATAATCCGGCATGACCTTCGCTAAAAAAAGGACATATCGAGCGCCTGAAATTTGCCGGAACGGAAATTAATCAACACTCCGGAAAAACATAGACCACTCGGAGGTGTAACCAAAACATGAAATAATTGCTTAAACTAAAAATTAACAACAAATATGACATGTTCAACTAGTTCTATTAATTCAACTAGTTCTTACAAAATATAAACTTAGTATAAAAAGAAAAACTAGTTCTTCCTAAAAATAAAGTAGTTCAACTAGTTACTAATTTACTTACTATACTAGTTCAACTAAAACTTAACTAGTTCAACTAAAACTAAACTTGTTCTATTAATTCAACTCGTTCTTACTAAATATAAATTTACTATAAATAGAAAGAAACTAGTACATCTACTACTACTAATTAACATCTAACTACTACATCTACTACTAATTAACATCTAACTACTACATCTACTACTAATTAACATCTACTACTGCTAATTATACAACTAGTTTACCATCACTACTAGTAATTAATATCCACTACTTCTTAAAATCATTATCTATGAACCCTAAATTAACATCTACTACTACTAAAATCATCTACTAACTAAGCAAAGAGAGAGGGGGTGGGGGAGGGGTGGGGGGCTTACAGAGGGAGAGACGGTGGCGGGGAGGTGCTCGGCGACGGAGGGGCGGCATGGGCGGGCTCGGGATCGGGAGGCGGCGGTCCTGGGCAGCGAGCTCGGTCGAGGGCGGCGGCGGTGAGGTCGAGAGCGGCGGCGGGCGGCGGCCGTGAGGTTGAGGGCGGGCTCGGGCGGCGGCGGTGAGGGCAGGCGCGCTCGGGCTCGGGCGGCGGCGACAGGAGTAGGGGAACAGGCCGGGGGGGAGGAGGACTTAGCGAAATTTTGAGCCGGGGGGTGGTTAACTCGAACTAGCCGTAGCGCTCATATGGAAAATGCGCTATAGCTAACTTATCTATAGCGCGCTTCAGTGAAAACCGCTACTGCTAATGGAAGCAGTTATATCAAAAATATACATTGGTCATCATTGATCTTTTTGTGTATAATCTAACTAGTCAACATGAATCCTCACTGTACCTGTATAGCTACAGGCGAGGATTCATATTGCAACCACAAATCATACACATATAGTTCAATGAAGACCAAGTGCTCGAGATAGGTTGAGAAGTAGCATATTTAAGGTGGTAAACACCTTGTTCGCTTAGCAGTATGGGACTAAACTTAATTAGTTGCGGTGATACTTAGCAGTAGCGTGTTTTGAATAAAACCGCTGCTACTAAGTTCTTTAGCAGTACCGCGTCCATGGGAAGGGCGCTACTACTATATCTAGCCTGGGGGCAACACCGTGGCAATTATAGTAGTATAGCGCTCTTTCACCTAGAGCGCTACTGCTACTTAGTCATTAGTAGCGCTCTTTTCTGAAGCTCGCTACTACTAATTAGCAGTAGCGTTTGTTTTTAAGCCGCGCTGCTGCTAAGATTCTGTTTATAAGGTTTTCCCTAGTAGTGATAGGTAAACTTGATCATAAACCCACAATTCATCGGATATCCACAAACACACCGCAAAAAGAATTACATCGAATAGATCTCCAAGAAGATCGAGGAGAACTTTGTATTGAGATCCAAAGAGAGAGAAGAAGCTACCTAGCTAATAACTATGGACCCGAAGGTCTATGGCAAACTACTCACACATCATCGGAGAGGCTATGGTGTTGATGTAGAAGCCCTTTGTGATCGATTCGCCCCTCCGGGGGAGCTTCGTAAAAGGCCGCAAGATGGTATCTCTTCGGTACAGAAGGTTGCAACGGTGGAAATATGGTTTCGTGGTGCTCCTGGATGTTTCTGGGGTATGTGGATATATATATAGGAGGAAGAAGTAGGTTGGTGGAGCTGCGATGGGCCCACGAAGGTGGGGGCGCGCCTAGTGGGCAAGCATGCCTCCTTCCCTCGTGGCCTCCTAGCTCCTTTCTTGATGTCTACTCCAAGTCCCCAGGATCACGTTTGTTCCAAAAATAACTCTCCCGAAGGTTTCATTCCGTTTGGATTCCGTTTGATATTCCTTTTCCACGAAACACTGAAATAGGCAAAAAAACAGCAATTTGCACTGGGCCTTGGGTTGTAGGTTAGTCCCAAAAATAATATAAAAGTGTATAATAAATCCCATTAAAATCTAAAACAGATAATATAATAGCATGGAACAATCAAAAATTATAGATACGTTGGAGACGTATCAAGCAGCCCCAAGCTTAATTCCTGGTCGTCCTAGAGTAGGTAAGTGATAAAAACAAAAAATTTGATGTGGAATGCTACCTAAGATAATTCTCAATGTAATTTTATTTATTGTGGCATGAATATTCAGATCCAAGAGATTCAAGACAAAAGTTTAATATCATAAAAATAATAATACTTCAAGCATACTAACTAAGCAATCATGTCTTCTCGAAATAACATGGCCAATGAAAGTTCATCCCTACAAAATCATATAGTTTGGTCATGCTCCATTTTCGTCACACAAGAATGCTCTCGTCATGCACAACCCCGATGACAAGCCAAGCAATTGTTACATACTTTAGTAATCTCAATTTTTTTTCAATTTTCACGCAATACATGAGCGTGAGCCATGGATATAGCACTATGGGTGGAATAGAATATAATGATGGGGGTTGTGTGGTGAATACAAAAAAGGATAAAGTCTCACATCGATGTGGCTAATCAACTGGCTAGGGAGATGCCCATCAATTGATGTCAATGCAAGGAGGAGGGATTGTCGTGCAACGGATGCACTAGAGCTGTAAATGTATGAAAGCTCAACAAAAGAAACTAAGTGGGTGTGCATCCAACTTGCTTGCTCACGAAGACCTAGGGCATTTGAGGAAGCCCATTGTTGGAATATACAAGCCAAGTTCTATAATGAAAAATTCCCACTAGTATATGAAAGTGACAAAACAAGACTCGCTATCATAAAGATCATGGTGCTACTTTGAAGCACAAATGTGGAAAAAAGGATAGTAGCATTGTACCTTTTTATTTCTTTTTATTTATTTTTTGGGCCTTTTTTATTTGGCCTTTCCCCCTTTTTATATTTGGGACAATGCTCTATTAATGATGATCATCACACTTCTATTTATTTACAACTCAATGATTACAACTCGATACTAGAACAAAATATGACTCTATATGAATGGCTCAGGCGGTGTACTGGGAAGGGCACTGAATCAAGAGTGACATGTATGATAAATTATGCATGGTGGATTTGCCACAAATACGATGTCAACTACATGATCATGCAAGGCAATATGACAATGATGAAGTGTGTCATAAATGAAACGGTGGAAAGTTGCTTGGCAATATATCTCGGAATGGCGCTGGAAATGCCGTAATAGGTAGGTATGGTGGCTGCTTTGAGGAAGATATAAGGAAGTTTATGTGTGATAGAGCGTATCATATCATGGGGTTTGGATGCACCGACAAAGTTTGCACCAACTCTCAAAGTGAGAAAGGGCAATGCACGGTACCGAAGAGGCTAGCAATAATGGAAAGGTGAGAGTGCGTACAATCCATGGACTCAAAATTAGTCATAAAGAACTCACATACTTATTGCAAAAATCTACAAGTCATCAAAAAACAAGCATTATGAGCATGCTCCTAGGGGGATAGATTGGTAGGAAAAGACCATCGCTCGTCCCCAACCGCCACTCATAAGGAAGACAATCAAAGAACATCTCATGTTTCAAATTTTTTACACAACGGTTACCATATGTGCATGCTACGGGACTTGCAATCTTCAACATAAGTATTTCTCAAATTCATAAATACTCACCTAGCACAACTCTAATATCACAATCTTTATATCTCAAAACAATTATCAAGTATCAAACTTCTCACAGTATTCAATGCACCTTTTTATGGAAGTTTTTATTATACCGATCTTGGATTCCTATCATATTAGGACCAATTTTATAGCCAAAGAAAATTATCATGCTGTTCTAAAGGAATCTCAAAATAATATAAGTGAAGCATGAGATATCAATAATTTCTATAAAATAAAACCATCACCGTTCTCTAAAAGATATAAGTGAAGTACTAGAGCAAAGTTATCTAGCTCAAAAGATATAAGTGAAGCACATAGAGTATTCTAATAAATTCCGAGTCATATGTGTCTCTCCCAAAATGTGTGTACAACAAGGATGATTGTGGTAAACTAAAAAGCAAAGACTCAAATCATACAAGACTCTCCAAGCAAAACACATATCATGTGGTGAATAAAAATATAGCCTGAAGTAAAGTTACCAATAAACAAAGACAAAAGAGGGGATGCCTTCTGGGGCATCCCCAAGCTTAGGCTTTTGGTTGTACTTGAATTTTACATTGGGGTGCCTTGGGCATCCCCAAGATTAGGCTCTTACCACTCCTTATTCCATAATCCATCAAATCTTTACCCAAAACTTGAAAACTTCACAACACAAAACTCAACAGAAAATCTCACGTGCTCCGTTAGTATAAGAAAACAAACCACCACTTAAGTTACTATAATGAACTCATTCTTTATTTATATTGGTGTTAAACCTACTGTATTCCAACTTCTCTATGGTTCATACCCTCCGATACTAGCCATAGATTCATCAAAATAAGCAAACAACACATCAAAAACAGAACAGTCTGTTGTAATCTGTCGGATTCGAATACTTCTTTAACCCCAAAAATTCTGAAATAAATTGCTGGACGTGCGTAATTTGTCTATTAATCGTATGCAAAAAGAATCAACCTAATCACACTCTCTAGTAAAAGATGGAAGAAAATCTCGTGAGCGCTAAAGTTTCTGTTTTTTACAGCAAGATCGCAAAAACTCCCCCCAAGTCTTTCCAAAGGTTCTACTTGGCACAAACACTAATTAAAAGCAGAAAACCACATCTAAACAGAGGATAGATGAATTATTTATTACTAAACAGAACCAAAAAGCAAGAAACAAAAATAAATTTGGGTTGCCTCCCAACAAGCGCTATCGTTTAACGCCCCTAGCTAGGTGTAAAAACAAGAATAGATCTAGGTATTATCATCTTTGGTAGGAAATTCTTCAATAGAACACTTATAACCCTTGGGAGTTTCCCCATTTTTATTAATGATCAAACTCCTTGGCAAGAAATCAAGAAATTCATTTGTAGCAAAAGGTTCCTTAATAGCTAATCTTTATTTTCTCCTCTTTCTTTTTTCTCGAGGAAAGGAAGGTTCCCTCGCCCACAAGTTTGCCGGGGGGAAAGGAGAAGATAATGGTATGGACCAGGCGTTGTTCAAGAAAGTTTTGCCTTACCGGGAAGCAAACAACAGAAAAGCTAAGTTGCCAAAGTTTGAGCAATCAGATTTTTAAATTTTTTAAGTTGTCTCCCTTGAACGATCGCACTTTGTATGGAAAACCTATGCGCAGAGGAACCGACTCGTAGCTAGTTGCGCCCTTACTTTGTTTCGAGTCCGCTCAACAACTTAAGTGAGCTGCGGCTAGTTGCGATAAGGTTTCTTGTCGGTAGCAGCACCGCCAGCAGGCTGCTGACGTCCCGCACTCAGCGCTCGCGACTAAGGTGCCTGCACCGACAAGTTCCCTAAAAGCGTAGGGTGAAAACATACAAAGGGAGGAATCAAGTAAAGGGAATAACATCGCAATCATTACCCGGAATAGAGTTATATTACAAGGTAGCTTGTCGTGGCTCTAACAGATTGTTCTCATAACATGACCAGCAGCGACAAGAAAAGAAGAAAACGGGCGGCCTAGTCTACGCGATCGCCCTCAATCCTCCTGATCCCGCTCACCTTGTCCACAATGGGTGCGACAAGGGTCTTGAGCGCCTCCAGATCAGCATCCGGCAACAGGGTCTTGAGGACGTTGGTGAGGTTGAGGCCCGGGTTGCGGAAGGCCACCTTCACCAACACTTTTTGAAGACCTCCCGCGCAGATCTTGCGTGACTCGTCGGCCAGCTGCTTTGGGATCCTCTCCCGGAGTCGCTGGAGGGCCGTCGCCACGCCTTTGAAGAACAAGGCGAAGAAAGGATATCCGTTTGGAGCCGTCTTCCAAGCGGCGGCTGGAAGTACCTTCATGCGCGGATGCGCTCGCGTCTCCGTCGACCAGAAGAGGTAGTAGTTCTCCCTTAGCTCCCTCGCGGCGAGCTTGGGGGGGAAGACTGCCCGCTCCTTTCGCAGCGCCGCAAGCCGCTGCGCCTCGGTCGACTTCACAACCTTCCCCTTGTCGGCTCTTGGAGCCATGGCGGAAGTGGTGGAGGAGGTCGACGGTGTTGGTGGTGCTGGTGGCGATGGGGGGCGGAGCGCTGCTCTCTTTCGGCTTTGGGAAGATGAGAGAGCGGCGGAGATTTCCGAGATTGAAGCAGCAACCGGCGAATGGGCGAACTACCCCTGTTTCCCCTGCTTATAAAGAGGGAGGGGGAGGACGTTCCGCCTTTCCGAATAAAGAAACCCCCCACGATCTCTCCCACGGTGCCGCATTCAACGTGTGCCATTCGGGGAGGGCGCGGTGGATACGGGAGAGATACGGCGTAACCTAGGCCGCGCGTGCCCGTGCCCTGTTTTGGGCCTGGCCCAACAGCGCTCGGCACCGCGTATGGCCTAGGCCCGGGGGCTCCTGTCGGTGTACTAGAGTAGGGGTACCCTAGTATCCCGAACTTGTGCACGGGCAGTCGCAGCATCCCGCGGCAAGGCTTGCCGGGTGACCGCCAAGGTCCTCCGTGGTTCCTTCGGAGCCATTCAAGGACAAAGTATCCAAGCCAAGGAGACAAGACCCCGGCGAGAGGAGCTTGCCGGGAAGGCCAACCAAGGCATCTCAAGGAACTTGCTGCGACGCGCCACGCGTCCCGGCAAGGCCCGGTGATTGACAAGCTCCCGGACGCGACAAGACAATGACCGCGGCAAGGCGCTTGCCGCGGCAAGCCACCGCTCTGTGCCCGCGCTCCAGCACATCCACCAACGTGTCGCTCTGGGACCCTTCCAGGCGTATGTGGCGGGAGGCTGTGCAGCCAGCGGCGCGCGGTGGCAAGCGGCGCTGACAAGATTGCCATCGTGGCGAGCGGTGGCGTCCCTGACGGTCCCTTTTTCACTATTTAGGCGACGCAGACGGGCATTTAATGCCCTTGTCCCCTGCCGTCAGGGTTAGGTATGATACACTGTAGCAAGTAGCTGTACCAACCGCAGCACCTTTCCATTTTTACCCTTGTCTACATTGCCACCTGTCGGTGACCCCTTGAGCATATAAAAGGAGGCCCATGCGCAACGTAGAAAGGGGGGGGAAGAGAACATTCACGCTGGGTCTGGTTAGCTGCTGAGGGGTACTGTAGCACTTCGCGCTCCCGAGCAAGAACTCAATACAAACCACAAAGCAGGAGTAGGGTTTTACGCATCCGTGCGGCCCGAACCTGGGTAAACTGCTCGTGTGCTTCGCCTTGATCCGTTCTTCGTGCGACCCTCGCCCCTGCCAAACCGAAAGGGACTCGGTCCGCCAGTCCCATAGGTGTTCGTGGATTAGTCCCCCGACATCTTTGGCGCGCCAGGTAGGGGCGTCGAGGTTGTGTGAACCAAATCCGGCATTCACACGAGCTAGATCTTCATCATCTTCATCGACATGCCGCCGAAGAAGAAGGCTTCGGAGGCAGCTGCTCCGGCCGCGCCGAACCCACCACCGCCGGAGCAAACGGCTGATGGGGCGGACGCCGGTGGAAGAACGGGCGTCAACGAGGGAGCTCACGGTGCTGCCAGGTCCAAGGACAAGGCTGCGCTGCCCATCAGCGGCGTAGCCGGCTCCCACAACGACCGGGCGCACTCCAAGACCTCGGCATCCGTACATGCACCGCGCCCATCTCAGGAGGCGCGGGACCGGCAGCGTCATGGTACTCACGGTACCATGCGCTTGCTGGACCAAGATCGAGCTGGTGGATCTCGGAGTGCTCAAGACCAGCATGCACGCCAACATGTTGGCACGAGCGAGGCACGGTCACCTGGACGGGACACTGCTCCTTCTAACATAGTTAGAAGTCCGAGCATGTCCCGCTCCTCGCACCGTTCGCCACCGCCACCCGCCACTGCAGCAGAAGCTTTGGCGCAAGCTCAACTGCTCCTGGACTACCCTCCAACGGCAGACAAGGTCGATGACTGGAGGGCCACCATTCAGAGTCTCATCGGCTTCGCCAACGGCGACACTCAACGGCAGCCGAGCGCGTCGCAGCCGCGGCAAGTCAGCCAGGCACGAGCCGGTGGCGACAAGACCGGTGGGGGTGCAACCACTATGCACTCTCTGCCCCGAAGACCAAGATCGCCGACTCGCCGGATCCACCTCGACAGCGACTCCACCGCGTCATCAGATCCACGAGCTCGTCGCGATCAGCGCCAAGTTCTTCACGAACGAAAGCAAGAAGACGCTCGTACTCGCATCGAGCGCCGAAGAGAAGCGCGACGTCAATCGGACCAGCGCGCTGGGCCCTCTGTCGACATGCATGCGCCAGGGGAACCAGGCGACTTGCCGTACGCGGTAGGTTGCCCTGCGTTTACTCGTGAGCTGCGGCAAGTCCAGTGGCCCAGCATGAAGAATTTCAAGCCAGACGTACCAGAGAAGTACGACGGCAAGTCGCATCCATCGGAGTTCCTCAGCATCTACACCATCGCGGTGCAGGCTGCCGGGGGGCGGGACGACAAGATCCTTGCCAACTACTTCCCGCTGGTGCTCAAGCCCAACGTCAGGTCCTGGCTCATGCACTTGCCGGACAACTCCATATCCTCCTGGGCAGACCTATGCCATCAGTTTGTCGGCGCCTTTACAGGCGGCCACAAACCTCATGGCCAAGAGAGTGACCTTCATCTGCTCGCCCAGAAGGAAGAAGAGCCCCTGCGCAAGTACATTCAGAGATTCAGCCGTGTACAGCACAACATCCCAGATGTCCACCCTGCCGCGGTCATCAGCGTGTACCATCAGAACGTGCGTAACCGCAGGATGCGGGAGGAGATGGCGATGTGCAAGATCAGAGACGTCAGTGAGCTGTATGCCCTGGCCGACAAGTGTGCACGTGCTGAGGAAGGGAGGAAACTCCCTGGAGAGAATACAGGAGCAGGAGGATCTGACAGCGAGGATGCTGCCCCGGCAAAGAAAAACTGGCGGCGGAACAACAGGAAGAAGAAAGGCAAAGATGTGCTAGTCGTTGAGCAGTCCGGAAACGAAGGTGGCGCCAAGAAAGCCAAGGCTGGTAGCTCCGGCAAGGAGATTGCCGCATGCACCAACTGCAAGGCTGTGGCGGTCGCCGACAAGCAGGACGGCACCGACAAGCAGTACTGCAAGATCCACCGCACCAAGGGCCATGACCTCCAGAGCTGCTAGAAGGTCGAGCAGCTTGTCCAGCAGCAAAAGGCTGAATATGAGCGACGCGACAAGGAGAGGGCCCAAGGAGGCGCTGGAGAATCCGGCAAGAAGCGCGCCGGCCAGGGAGGACGCCGCGGCAAGGCCAAGCAGCGGCAAGGAGACAGACCTCCCCGCGGCCGCGACAAGGATGAAGATGACGACGAAGACGAAGACATGGATGATGTCAAGACCAGTGAGCAGGAGTTCCAGAAAGCCACAGAGGTCTTGTGCGTTGACGGCGGTGCTTCTCTGCATACTTCGCACCGCCAACTCAAGCAGTGGGTGCGGGAAGTCAATGCGGCAGAACCACCCGTCGAATCACGCAAGCTTCTGAAATGGTCCAGCACGCCTATCATCTTTGATATTGAGGACCACCCTGATCGCACAACTGCGGTCGGGTGCTTGCCGATGTTGGTTTCACCGACTATCCGCAACCTCAAGGTCACTAAGATGCTAGTTGACGGCGGGGCCGGCTTGAACCTGATCTCCTCCGCTGTACTCCAGAAACTCCAGATCCCTGACAGCGAGCTTGAAGAGACCGGCACATTCCAAGGAATCAGCCCGGGAAGGAGCAAGCCGAAGGGGAAGGTCACGTTGCCAGTAACATTTGGCAGCGAGGTGAACTTCAGGACTGAGAGGATCACTTTTGACGTTGCCGATTTTCCATTGCCTTACAATGGGATACTCGGTCGTCCAGCACTCGCCAAGTTCATGGCAGCCTCTCACTACGCATATAACATGCTGAAGATGCCAGGCCCGATAAGCGTCATCTCTGTCCCTGGCGACAAGAAGGATGCTCTTATCTACGCCGACAAGATCTACCGGGAAGCGGCAGCCGCAACAGATCGCAAGTCACCTGCCGTTGAAGCTCCCGGGGGGAAGAAGAAGACCAAGTCCGGCAAGAGTTCTGATGCCCACTCCGGCAAGCGCACCTCTTCGGAGTGCTGCGCTGCCGTCGAGGACGCACCATCGAGCTCCACCGGCAAGTGTAAGAAGACAATGGCAGCTCCGCCAGAGACCAAGAAGGTGTCCGCCAAAGAGGACGGCACTAGTGGTACCTTCACCATCAGTGCCACTCTCGACCCTAAATAGGAAAGCGCGCTCATTGCTTTCCTGCGGGCGAATGTCGACGTGTTTGCGTGGCAACCATCTGACATCCCCGGTGTTCCCAGGAAAGTAATTGAGCACCATCTTGCCGTTTGTCCTCATGTGCGGCCCGTCAAGCAGAAGGTCAGGAAGCAAGCAGTGGAGCGCCAAGAATTCATCGCAGAAGAGATCAAGAAGTTGGAAGCAGCAGGCCTTGTCAGAGGAGTGCTCCATCCTACGTGGTTGGCCAATCCTGTAGTCGTGCGCAAGGCGAACGGGAAATGGAGACTTTGTATCGACTTTACCGATGTTAACAAAGCTGTCCCAAAGACCCATTTCCTTTGCCGCACATTGACCAGATTGTTGACTCCACGGCCGGATGTGACTTGCTTTCATTTCTTGACGCGTACTTAGGATACCATCAGATCTTCATGGCAGAAGAGGATGAGGAGAAGACCGCATTCATCACTCCATGTGGCACGTACTGTTTCATACGGATGCCTTTCGGTTTAAAAAATGCTGGTTCAACATTTGCAAGAGTAGTCCATGTCGCTCTTGAGCCACAAATACACAGAAATGTGGAAGCCTACATGGATGACATAGTGGTCAAGAGCAAGGACAAGGCAACTCTGATCCAAGATTTAGACGAGACCTTTGCAAATCTGCGCAAGATCAGCCTAAAGCTCAACCCCGAGAAGTGTGTGTTTGGAGTCCCCTCCGGCAAGCTTCTCGGGTTCTTCGTGTCTCAGCGGGGAATCGAAGCCAATCCCGACAAGATAAGGCCATTGAGCAGATTGAAGCACCAAAGCGCGTCAAGGATGTACAAAGACTTGCCGGTTGCGTGGCTGCTCTCAGCAGGTTTATCTCTAGGTCTACTGAGCGCGCCCTGCCGTTTTTCCAAATATTGAAAAAGGCAGGTCCAATGAAATGGACTCCAGAAGCGGAGGCTGCGCTGCAAGACCTGAAGAGATACCTGTCCTCTGCTCCAACACTTGTCGCACCTAAGCCACAAGAGAAGTTGCTGCTGTATATAGCGGCAACCAATCAAGTGGTTAGTGTTGCGTTAGTAGCAGAGAGGGAGGCAGATCACGAGCCAGCAACCATGGCAGGCGCATCCAGCGACAAGCAGGGGGCTTCCCTGACAAGCTCTGGTCCCAACAAGGATGGATCTGCGCAGACGCGTGAGGAGATACAGAAGAGAATAGTACAGCGCCCAGTTTACTTTGTCAGTTCCCTTCTACAGGGGGCTAGGTCAAGGTACTCTGGCGTGCAGAAATTGCTTTTCGGCCTTCTCATGGCCTCGAGAAAGCTGCGCCATTACTTCCAAGCACACGAGATCACAGTTGTCACTTGCTTTCCGCTGAAGAGGATACTACAGAATCCAGAAGCGACAGGCAGGATTGTTGAGTGGGCACTGGAACTGTCAAGCTTTGGCCTTAAGTTTGAGAGTACTTCAACTATCCAAAGCAGAGCATTGGCAGAATTCATAGCAGAATGGACGCCAACTCCAGATGAAGAAATTCCAGAAACGAGCATCCCCTTCGACGAAGCAAGCAAAGAGTGGCTGATGTACTTTGATGGTGCCTTTTTGCTGCAAGGCGCCGGCGCTGGCGTGCTGCTTGTTGCACCCACCGGAGAGCACCTCAAGTACGTCGTCCAGATGCACTTTCCCAAGGAGCAAGCAACAAACAATACTGCAGAGTATGAAGGCTTGCTTGCCGGTCTCAGGATCGCGGCAGACCTTGGGATCAAGAAGCTCATTGTCCGGGGTGACTCACAGCTTGTCGTCCGCCAAGTGAACAAGAGCTATCAGAGTACGTTGATGGAAGCCTACGTCGACGAAGTGAGAAAGCTAGAAGAGCACTTTGATGGCCTACAGATGGAGCATGTTCCAAGAGCTCAGAACGCCATTGCCGATGGCCTATCAAAGTGCGCCGCACTTAAGTTACCTGTGGAACCAGGAATTTTTGTGCTCAAGCTGACTCAACCATCTATAACGCCATCAACTAGACAGAGCAAGAAGAGGAAGTTGATTTCTGGTGACTATTTTCCGGCAGAGCTTCCTGAAGCCGCCGCCAAGAAGGTCCCCAAGATCAACGCCAAGAGCGCTGAGGAGCAGTCTGCTCCGGCAAGCCCTAGGGTTTGTTCCATTGAAGCAGAAGCTCCCGACAAGTTTTGCTCCGGCAAGCTTGCCGGGGAACGTCAAGCTCCGGCAGAGCCGCAGGTTCTCGCCATAGAAGCGGATGTTCCCACAGCAGCAGATTTTCCTTTAGCCCTTGTTGTCGAGCCACAAGCTCCAGCATGGGCACAGCAGATTGTCTGTTTTCTTCAGACAGGAGAACTTCCCGAAGAGCAAGAAGAAGCGGAAAGAGTAGCCCGGCAGTGAAGTATGTACCAGTTTGTCGACAACACACTGTACAGAAGAAGACTCAACGGTGTGAAATTGAAGTGTATTCACCGGGAAGACGGACAAAAGCTGCTGGCAGAGATACATGGAGGCATATGTGGTCACCACATTGGCGCAAGAGCACTTGCCAGCAAAGCATTCTGGCAAGGTTTCTTTTGGCCGACAGCCCTCCAGGATGCAACTGCACAAGTAACCAAGTGTGAAGCGTGCCAGTTCCATTCCAAGCAGATACACCAACCAGCTCAAGCTCTCCAGACGATCCCTTTATCCTGGCCATTTTCGGTCTGGGGGCTCGACATCCTCGGCCCCTTTCCCCGAGCAATCGGGGGCTTTGAGTACTTGTACGTTGCAATCGACAAGTTCACAAAGTGGCCGGAAGTGGAAGCAGTGACGAAGGTGACAGCACAATCAGCAGTCAAGTTCTTCAGGTCGATTGTTTACCGCTTCGGGATCCCTAACAGGATAATCACCGACAATGGCACGCATTTCACGAGCCGCACCTTCATGCAGTACATCCAAGATCTTGGCGCCAAGGTCTGCTTCGCTTCTGTTGCTCACCCGAGAAGCAACGGTCAAGCGGAGAGGGCAAATGCTGAAGTGCTGCGTGGGCTCAAGACCAGGACTTTCGACAAGCTGCACAAGTGCGGAAGAAACTGGATCGAGGAGCTGCCGGTGGTTCTTTGGTTGATCAGGACGACGCCAAATCGAGCCACTGGCCAGACACCTTTCGCTCTAGTCTATGGAGCAGAGGCAGTTCTCCCCACGGAACTCGTATACGGGTCACCTCGAGTGCTCGCTTATGATGAGCTTGAGCAAGAGCAGCTGCGACAAGATGACGCGCTACTCCTTGAGGAAGACCGTCTTCAGGCTGCTGTACGAGCTGCTCACTACCAGCAAGCTTTGCGCCGCTACCATAGCCGCAAAGTTAACGCCAGAAGTCTCGAGGAAGGTGACCTTGTTCTTCGGCGTGTTCAGTCCGCCAAGAATTCCAACAAGTTGACGCCGAAGTGGGAAGGCCCTTACCGGGTGAAACGAGTCACTAGGCCTGGCGCTGTCCGCCTTGAGACCGAAGATTGCATTCCGGTGAGCAATTCCTGGAACATTGAGCATCTTCGTAAGTTTTACCCGTAAGGCGCGGTTGCCGGAACCTGTTCCGGCAACCACCTTTTGTACAAGTCTTGCCGCTGTTGCATGTAATCCTTTGTACAAAGCCGGGCGCAGACCCCGTGCATAAGAAAAGCTCATGTGCTCCGCACATCTTGTCAATTTCATGCATTCTATTTTTTGCATATGTGATCTGACACTTTGTGCAGCACCTACTCCCCGGTAAGTAATAACGAACCGTAAGGCTCCATATCTTTATTTTCTCCTCTTTCTTTTTTCTCGAGGAAAGGAAGCTTCCCTCGCCCACAAGTTTGCCGGGGGGAAAGGAGAAGATAATGGTATGGACCAGGCGTTGTTCAAGAAAGTTTCGCCTTACCGAGAAGCAAACAACAGAAAAGCTAAGTTGCCAAAGTTTGAGCAATCAGATTTTTAAATTTTTTAAGTTATCTCCCTTGAACGATCGCACTTTGTATGGAAAACCTATGCGCAGAGGAACCGACTCGTAGCTAGTTGCGCCCTTACTTTGTTTCGAGTCCGCTCAACAACTTAAGTGAGCTGCGGCTAGTTGCGACAAGGTTTCTTGTTGGTAGCAGCACCGCCAGCAGGCTGCTGACGTCCCGCACTCAGCGCTCGCGACTAAGGTGCCTGCACCGACAAGTTCCCTAAAAGCGTAGGGTGAAAACATACAAAGGGAGGAATCAAGTAAAGGGAATAACATCGCAATCATTACCCGGAATAGAGTTATATTACAAGGTAGCTTGTCGCGGCTCTAACAGATTGTTCTCATAACATGACCAGCAGCGACAAGAAAAGAAGAAAACAGGCGGCCTAGTCTACGCGATCGCCCTCAATCCTCCTGATCCCGCTAACCTTGTCCACAATGGGTGCGACAAGGGTCTTGAGCGCCTCCAGATCAGCATCCGGCAACAGGGTCTTGAGGACGTTGGTGAGGTTGAGGCCCGGGTTGCGGAAGGCCACCTTCACCAACACTTTTTGAAGACCTCCCGCGCAGATCTTGCGTGACTCGTCGGCCAGCTGCTTTGGGATCCTCTCCCGGAGTCGCTGGAGGGCCGTCGCCACGCCTTTGAAGAACAAGGCGAAGAAAGGATATCCGTTTGGAGCCGTCTTCCAAGCGGCGGCTGGAAGTACCTTCATGCGCGGATGCGCTCGCGTCTCCGTCGACCAGAAGAGGTAGTAGTTCTCCATTAGCTCCCTCGCGGCGAGCTTGGGGGGGAAGACTGCCCGCTCCTTTCGCAGCGCCGCAAGCCGCTGCGCCTCGGTCGACTTCACAACCTTCCCCTTGTCGGCTCTTGGAGCCATGGCGGAAGTGGTGGAGGAGGTCGACGGTGTTGGTGGTGCTGGTGGCGATGGGGGGCGGAGCGCTGCTCTCTTTCGGCTTTGGGAAGATGAGAGAGCGGCGGAGATTTCCGAGATTGAAGCAGCAACCGGCGAATGGGCGAACTACCCCTGTTTCCCCTGCTTATAAAGAGGGAGGGGGCGGACGTTCCGCCTTTCTGAATAAAGAAACCCCCCACGATCTCTCCCACGGTGCCGCATTCAACGTGTGCCATTCGGGGAGGGCGCGGTGGATACGGGAGAGATACGGCGTAACCTAGGCCGCGCGTGCCCGTGCCCTGTTTTGGGCCTGGCCCAACAGCGCTCGGCACCGCGTATGGCCCAGGCCCGGGGGCTCCTGTCGGTGTACTAGAGTAGGGGTACCCTAGTATCCCGAACTTGTGCACGGGCAGTCGCAGCATCCCGCGGCAAGGCTTGCCGGGTGACCGCCAAGGTCCTCCGTGGTTCCTTCGGAGCCATTCAAGGACAAAGTATCCAAGCCAAGGAGACAAGACCCCGGTGAGAGGAGCTTGCCGGGAAGGCCAACCAAGGCATCTCAAGGAACTTGCCGCGACGCGCCACGCGTCCCGGCAAGGCCCGGTGAGCGACAAGCTCCCGGACGCAACAAGACAACGACCGCGGCAAGGCGCTTGCCGCGGCAAGCCACCACTCTGTGCCCGCGCTCCAGCACATCCACCAACGTGTCGCTCTGGGACCCTTCCAGGCGTACGTGGCGGGAGGCTGTGCAGCCAGCGGCGCGCGGTGGCAAGCGGCGCTGACAAGATTGCCATCTTGGCGAGCGGTGGCGTCCCTGACGGTCCCTTTTTCACTATTTAGGCGACGCAGATGGGCATTTAATGCCCTTGTCCCCTGCCGTCAGGGTTAGGTATGATACACTGTAGCAGGTAGCTGTACCAACCGCAGCACCTTTCCATTTTTACCCTTGTCTACGTTGCCACCTGTCGGTGACCCCTTGAGCATATAAAAGGAGGCCCATGCACAACGTAGAAAGGGGGGGGGAAGAGAACATTCACGCTGGGTCTGGTTAGCTGCTGAGGGGTACTGTAGCACTCCGCGCTCCCGAGCAAGAACTCAATACAAACCACAAAGCAGGAGTAGGGTTTTACGCATCCGTGCGGCCCGAACCTGGGTAAATTGCTCGTGTGCTTCGCCTCGATCCGCTCTTCGTGCGACCCTCGCCCCTGCCGAACCGAAAGGGACTCGGTCTGCCAGTCCCATAGGTGTTCGTGGATTAGTCCCCCGACAATGATATTGAAGAAGTTGGGGTGAACACTTATTGATTTGAGATCCGCATTTTCCTTACTGAAGATTCACCCTTATTTTTAGGAACATACATTAATTTGGAAATCTTGGTAGTAGGAGGATTTGGAGTATTTTTAAAGGATGAAAAGGCAGACCCTAAATTAGTAATAATATCATCAAGTTTACCAATTCTTGTGGAATATTGATCTATTCTTTCGTTAACTATAGGTTCTTTTTCTTTAAAAAAATTTAGAATAACTCCTACCTTAGATCCATATTGGGTGATTTGGTTGTGGATCTTTTTATCCAAATTTTCAATCAACTCCACAGAGGCAACTTTATTTTCAATAATTTCAAGCCTTTGCATCACAGGTTCCAAAGTTAAAATAGTTCCATTAACCACAAGAGGTGGTGGGCCAAACAAATCTATCATAGCATTATAAGAATCAAAAGTATGGCTACCCAAGAAATTCCCTCTCGTAATGGTATCAAGAATATATCTGTTCCAAGGAGTGATGCCTACATGAAAATTGCGAAGAAGAGCGGAAGTGAATTTCTTCCTAGTAGATCTACTCTGAGCATTGCAAATTCTATGCCAAGCTCCTTTTAGATTTTCTCCCTCCCTTTGTTTAAAATTAAGAACTTCATGATCGGAAGTACTTACAATGATATAAGGATTAGCCATGACGACACACGACGACACAAGAAGCAAGTGAAAAAGAGGCGAATGGAAAAAGAGGGTGAATAAAATGGCAAGGGTGAAGTGGGGGAGAGGAAAACGAGAGGCAAATGGCAAATAATGTAATGCGAGGGATAAGAGTTTGTGATGGGTATTTGGTATGTCTTCACTTGTGCGTAGATCTTCCCGGCAACGGCACCAGAAATCCTTCTTGCTACCTCTTGAGCACTGCGTTGGTTTTCCCTTGAAGAGGAAAGGGTGATGCAGCAAAGTAGCGTAAGTATTTCCCTCAGTTTTTGAGAACCAAGGTATCAATCTAGTAGGAGACTACACGCAAGTCACCACGCACCTACACAAAGAAATAAGAACCTCGCAACCAACACGATAAAGGGGTTGTCAATCCCTTCATGGTCACTTATGAGAGTGAGATCTGATAGAGATAATAAGATAAATATTTTTGGTATTTTTATGATATAGATTGATAGTAAAGATTGCGAAGTAAAATAGATTGGAAACTTATATGATGGAAGATAGACCTGGGGGGCATAGGTTTCACTAGTGGCTTCTCTCAAGATAGCATAAGTATTACGATGGGTAAACAAATTACTGTCGAGCAATTTATAGAAAAGTGCATAATTATGAGAATATCTAGGCATGATCATGTATATAGGCATCCCGTCCGCAACAAGTAGACCGAAACAATTCTGCATCTACTACTATTACTGCACACATCGACCGCTATCCAGCATGCATCTAGAGTATTAAGTTCATAAGAACAGAGTAACGCATTAGGTAAGATGACATGATGTAGAGGGATAAACTCAAGCAATATGATATAAACCCCATATTTTTATCCTCGATGGCAACAATACAATACGTGCCTTGTGATACATCTTCGTCGTATCTACTTTTCCGAACACTTTTGCCCTTTTTTGGACTCTAACTTACATGATTTGAATGGAACTAATCCGGACTGACGTTGTTTTCAGCAGAATTGCCATTGTGTTATTTTTGTGCAGAAATAAAAGTTCTTGGAATGACCTGACAATCAACGGAGAATTATTTTGGAATATATAAAAAATACAGGATGGAAGATCCACGTCAGGGGGCCTCCACCTGTCCACGAGGGTGGGGGCGCACCCTACCCCCTGGGCGCGCCCCCTGCCTCATGGGCCCCCTGACGATCCACCGACCTCAAGCTGGACTCCATATATTCACTTTCGGGGAGAAAAAATAAGGGAGAAGGATTCATCGCGTTTTATGATATGGAGCCGCTGCCAAGCCCTAAACTCTCTTGGGAGGGCTGATCTGGAGTCCGTTCGGGGCTCAGGAGAGGGGAATCCGTCGCCATCGTCATCATCAACCTTCCTCCATCATCAATTTCATGATGCTCACCGCCGTGCGTGAGTAATTCCATCGTAGGCTTGCTAGACTGTGATGGGTTGGATGAGATTTATCATGTAATCGAGTTAGTTTTGTTAGGGTTTGATCCCTAGTATCCCCTATGTTCTGAGATTGATGTTGCTATGACTTTGCTATGCTTAATGCTTGTCACTAGGGCCCGAGTGCCATGATTTGAGATCTGAACCTATTATGTTTTCATCAATATATGAGTGTTCTTGATCCTATCTTGCAAGTCTATAGTCACCTATTACATGTTACGATCCGCTAACCCCGAAGTGACAATAATTGGGATACTTACCGGTGATGACCGTAGTTTGAGGAGTTCATGTATTCACTATGTGTTAATGCTTTCGTCTGGTACTCTATTAAAAGGAGGCCTTAATATCCCTTAGTTTCCAATAGGACCCCGCTGCCACGGGAGGGTAGGACAAAAGATGTCATGCAAGTTCTTTTCCATAAGCATGTATGACTATATTTGGAATACATGCCTACATTACATTGATGAATTGGAGCTTGTTTTGTGTCACCCAAGGTTATGACTGTTACATGATGAACCACATCCGGCATAATTCTCCATCACTGATCCATTGCCTACGAGCTTTCCATATATTGTTCTCCGCTTATTTACTTTACAATTGCTATTGTTATCATCACTATAAAACACCCAAAATATTACTTTTACTATCGTTACCTTTTACCACCATTACCATTACTATCATATTACTTGCTACTAAACACATTGCTGCACATATTAAGTTTCCAGGTGTGGTTGAATTGACAACTCAGCTGCTAATATTTGAAAATATTCTTTGGCTCCCCTTGTGTCGAATCAATAAATTTGGGTTGAATAATCTACCCTCGAAAACTGTTCTGATCCCCTATACTTATGGGTTATCAAGACTATTTTCTGGCGCCGTTTTCGGGGAGCATAGCTCTATTCTTTGAGTCACTTGGGATTTATATCTGCTTATCATTATGAAGAACTTGAAAGATCTAAGAACCAAGATTTATCCCTCAAGTACGAGGGGAGGTAAGAAAATGCCATCTAGCTCTGCACTTGATTCACCTTTTGTTTTGAGTAAGCTTGCGACACCTAAACCTGCTTCTGCTATTAATTCTGATATGTCGCATGTTATAAATGATGCCACTTCTGCTATGCATGATACTTATGATGAAACTACTTCTATGCTTGATACTACTGTGCCACTTGGTGAATTTCTTGATGAACAATTTGTTAGGGCTAGAGAGAATGAAATTATTGAAACTGATAATATCAATGAAAGTGATGATGAAGACTCTCCCCCTAGATATGAATTACCTATTGTTCCTGAGGGTTATGTTATGGATGAAGAAACTGCTAGAAATTTTCTTGCTTGCAATGATAGGAGTGATCTTAAGAAATTATTAGCTAAGCTGAAACAAAAAACTCTGAATGCTAGAATGAAATATGATCCTGCTTATGCTACTTCACCTATCTTTGTTACTGATAAGGATTGTGATTTCTCTATTGATCCTGAGATAATTACTTTAGTTGAATCTGATCCTTTCTATGGTTATGAATTTGAAACTATTGTGGCACACCTTACTAAATTGAATGATATAGCCACCATGTTCACTAATGATGAGAAAACTCGCTACTATTATATCCTTAAGATATTTCCGTTCTCATTAAAGGGTGATGCTAAGATGTGGTTTAATTCTCTTGATCCTGGTTGTGTGCGTAGTTCCCAGGATATGATTTATTACTTCTCTGCTAAATATTTCCCCTCTCATAAGAAACAAGGTGATTTGTGGGAAATATATAATTTTGTGCAAATTGAAGAAGAGAGTCTCCCATAAGCTTGGGGGAGGCTTCTCCAATTACTTAATGCTTTGCCTGATCATCCTCTTAAGAAAAATGGAATACTTGATATCTCTACTCCTAATGAAGCAGTTGGTAGGATTGCGTCCACGGTTTTTTTTCGTCCCACCATTTTCGTTCGGTTTCTTTTCGTCTGGTTTATTTTTGTCCCACCTCCCACCGCCATATCCTCATGTCGGTTTTTTTACCCTCCCAATAAAAACTTTCCTAACCTTTTCAAACTTTCCAAACTAGACATGTTACAAATAGGCAGGATCCGATAACACTTATCAAACAATAATCATAGCAATCAATTCCAAATCCTAACTTTCCTAAATTATCGATCCTCGCCTTTTCTAACAACAAATATCTTCAGCGGCGTGGGAAGGCAGTGCCGCGGCGAATTTTATTCCGTCGGCCAGTTTCCTTTAGTTCAACGGGACGACACCCTATCTTCTTCATCCTCGACCCCGGCCTCTTCGGACGTCAATGTGATGTCGTCGCTGGACAGAGTGACGTGCTGCTACTCGCCGGCCAATGACAGCTCTGTTCTTAGTGGGAACCCCGCCCACTGCATCCTGGGCGGTCGTCCCGCCCCCGCGCACTGCCATGGTTCTCATCTTCAACACGATACCGTACAACTTCCACAAAGACTACATACTCGTCGCCCTCGTCCCTCTCGTTTCATGCTCGCCTATCTCGCTGCCTGTTGCCTCTCAGCGGCGGCTACCCTAGCGGCAGTTGCGGAGGAGATGGATCCTCAATCCTCACCCGCCTGAAAATAGGCTCGGCGCCCTCCTCGTGATTTGTGGCGGCGGCCGCGACACTGCCTTCCCACGCCACTGAAGAGGCCCCCAGGGCGGTCGAAGACGCCTTTAGAGTCCTTCCGGAGGCACAGCTTGTCCGGGCAGCGGCGTGGGCAGCATGGCCGTCGTCTGGTTCAGGTGCGACCTCCGGCTGCTGGACAAGCAGGCGCTGGAGTGCGCGTTGGTGGCCTCTGGCACGGTCTTCACCAACGGCAGGGGCTCGCTGACGCTGCAGTGCTGCAAGGCGGTGGTCGGGGTGATCTGCACCAGCGCCGACTGTGTGTGCCTCATCCTCACCGGCAACATGGCCTTCGGCCTCCCCATCAACAACCGCACTGTCGCCATCTCCCTTCCCAAGATCTGCAAGTCACTCTCCGTCCCGCTCGTTTGTAGAGGTTGGTTTATACTTACAACAATTTATTTTCATTGAAAACATTTATGTCTGATTAACGAAAAAAGTCTCTGTCCATTCCATGCTTGTGATGTGCAGATACAGCGGCGCAGATCCCAGCTCCAGATTGCTTAAATTCTCCTTTGTCGACCTTGCCTTGAGATCGCCACAGTACTGACCACGGACTGTACATTAATATTACTATAGTGATTTAACTTGCAGGGCCTACTGCCTTCGCTCCGACACTGCCTCCTCTGCATAAGTATCTTCAATGGCCTTCTAATAGTACCATATCCATATCGAAGTTGCACACTCATTTGGTCTGAATAAATGTCTCACAATTCTTCCACACTATTGCCGCCGGTGGATGAGAAGGCGCCGCCGCCGTCAGTGGAATCGACGCCGATCGTGCAGGGGAAGAGCCAGGTGGTGGTGCCCATCATACGTTGGTAGATATGTTTTTGCAAATCTCTGTTACAATTGGTAGTGTTTGACGTATGTATGTAGTTAAAGAAGTAAATGCTTTACATGGAGGAGAGAGTGCAACTCTGTGAAGAGTTCATGAATACTTCTGAAAGAATGAGCAGCGAACAGTCTATAAAACGACTAGAAACGGTATGCTTGGTCCACACTACAACAGTTTGTTGGCTTGCTTCGGACAGTCTTTCGCCGTGCTATATTTGTGAAGAGGTAATATTTTGTGTTGGCTGCACACATTATCAGCTCGCCTATGCTATATATCCAGTTATTTTGCAGGTAAAGACATATGATAAGCAAAGAGGGATAAAATGATTCCACATACTGGTTAGTGTGCCTTTTCTGGCCCAATTCCATGTTTGAAGCCTTCTATATGGAATTCTCTAATTCATAATGAACTGCTATTCCTGACATGACAATGGTTTTAGGGTATTATTTGAACTGATATGGAGGGACTACTTCAGATTTCTTCTCATTAAAATATGGGAACTCCATTTTCTTGCAAGGTAAATAAGATACAATTGTATCATTCTGATTTTTTTCCGCACATGTGTATTACGAAAAGGACGCAGAGATGTTTTTCTTCTTCTGTGATCTCCTGCGATCATCGATTCTAAAAGAATTCTCCTGTGATCATTGCTAATTGTTATTTATTTTCAAAACTTTGGGTCATCGATTTAATCGCCAATAGTTATTCTTCAATTTACTGTTCAATCAAAGACATTTGTGATTCAGAACATCGAGAGTATAGAGGGTTAGAGCTCAGAAGTACTAGCAGACTGTGAATGTATTCAGTCAAACTTATGTTATTTATTTATCTTCTTACATGTCTGCGAGGGTAACCATAGCAACTACATTGCATTATGCCTGAAACTGAGAGCTTTGGGACAGTGCTATGCTCGATTGGACAAGTAGATACAAAGATATCGATCAGTGGTGGTCAATAGCAAGTAAGAGAAATGTTAGATACATCCACACTCTTTCTTGACCTATATGGCCAGTCCTCCTCTTGCCTACCTTGCTCTCTTGGTGACTTACTGGATTAGGCGGAAGTGCTAACCTACTGTTGGTAGCAGTAGGAGATGTTGATGTTCCACGGAATTGCTAATCCAGTCTCCAATGTTTAATGTTTGATCTGCTTTTTATTGATCTAAGAGAAAATGGATTCTGAAGCTTTGATGTGATGTATTTCTAACAAATTGTGACAAAATCAATACCTTGCACGGGCAATTACTCTTATATAGTTTGACGCTTTAAAAATTGTAGAGTCCGCACCTCTCTTTAAATTGCACATGATGCAATAAGAAAAAAAACATCTTGAGTATCATGCCCAGGTACAATTTTAATGCCTATAGCTGTATTTTGTTCACCAATGGACCGACAGTTCAGTGACGTCTCCAGAGTGTTGGCGCTCTACCTTGTCACCAGCAGCAGCACAAGCAACGATGTGGACGGCTTTGTTGGGACAAAGGAATATGGTCCTGTGAAGGTAAGCTTCGATTTGATTCACGAGCTCGTACCTCTGATCCAGCGGCACATCATACGTATACGTTTGATTCACGAGCGGACGAGCCCCTGATGAAGTTGTTGAGCAAGCCTCTGATCGATGTTTGTGTCTATATATATGTGCACATAGTGCGATGCTAAATAATGATTTTTTAGATTTTTTATGTTTAAGTGCATGTTACAAGCCTGAAGTTAAAACTCAAGCAAACGCTGTACCCTAGATAGAGTATAATCCCGAGGATTATTACAAGGGTGTTTTGACCATATCATCATTTTTTCTAACACGCATGTGTACAAGAAATAAATGATTCTCTTTTTAATTATTCATCTTTCAAGAATTATAAAAACATTGATTTTCAATATTCAAACTAAAATAAGTTTCGGTTTCAGCAAATTCATATCAAATTGTTCCTTAGTACTGCATGTTTCTATTTTGTTAGCATAATCTATATTATGCTACTAAGACGCAATGTTTGAAATTGCCTTTTGGCCGTTAGATCAGAACTAATTTTGTTTTTCTTCATGTCGAACTAAAACTGAGCAGGGTGTGTGCCCGGTTGAAAGAATAAAGAAAAGCAATGTTTCCTCATGCTGCAAATATACCTCAAAACTTTCTCATTTTTGTTTACAATGGACAAAACACATCTTAGATTTGTGAGCTGCTTCCTACATTCATATTTATTGAACTATATGCAATTTTTCAGTTGGAGCTGTCTTATTTGTTATCGTTATTCTAGGAATGGAAAATGATACATTTAAAAAAATGTAGTACCACCCATCATACGTCCTACAAACTAGATATAATTTCCCTGGTAGCTAGGATGTTAATTTTCTGGTTATGCTAGCTAGCATATGTTCCAACAGAAAAATGTTGATTTATTTCAATCTTGCAAACATACAAATGCTTGAGCAGCTCACTAATCTCTAGAGGAAGGTATGCTTTTAGCAGAATAAATTTGATCATAATTTTTACTCAAAAATGTCTCTTAGAATTTTGTTCAGATATTAAATTTTCTGTTATGAACACACTGAACAAGTAACAGATGTCATCTGAAGCAAATAGGTATTTTTGAAATAATTTAAGTTCCCTTTCCCTATTAATTAGCTTGTTGAGTTCTTTTCCTTGATAAGATAAATGAACTTAATTTTCTATAACCTAATTTAACAGTGGGAGTCTCTACTTCTGTCATTTCTAAAAAAAAAGAAATGAACTTAATTTTGATAGTGTTTGTGCACACTTGCTGGAAATTAGATACTGCACAGGGCATCCATGTCAATCTCTTGTTTGAAGTTAGGGCCATTTATACATACTTTTGGATGCACCTGCTGTTTTGAACCCATAAACTTAATGTTGTGCTTGTAGTGTTGGTTCTATATTTTGAATCAATTTTAATTTGTGGAACAATACCCCATCATCCACAAACAATAATTTGTAGATTAATATTCTGCTGGTTAAGAAAATGGACTTTCTGGTTTATGATTTCCGTCGATTGAATGTACATCCTGATTAGTGTTTCAATCTAAGAATTTGTAAGAAAATGTTCAACTTAAGGGAATGCACATTTTTTCTGTTTCTATGTATCTAGTTTGATTAGCACCGGAATCATGTTGAGGTGTCTTTATACTTGGTTTTGGAGTTCATGCTCTAAAATGAACTGATATGCTTGTTCATAGTCCAACTTGCTTTTCCGAATAGTTAATTTCTTCATCATGAACAGAAATTGCATGGTGCAGCTGCAACATGCAACATTTTGTTAATTTCTTCATCATGAACAGAAATTGCATGGTGCAGCTGCAACATGCAACATTTTTATCTTATTTTTAGATAACATCACATTGCCTTTTCATGTCAATTTACTATACATGTTTGTCTGCATAACTAGAGGCCGATCTTGCTTCGCAGGACTCAACTCCGCCGGCCTCATCATCCTTTTTCGTCACCGTGGTCGTCAATGTCAAAGGCACCGGACGAAGGCATGGACAAAGGAGGCGGTGAGGCGATGGCTCGCGGCGAGGGAAGCACCGCAGATCCACACTCGACCCCGCACCTCCACCAACCGCTGCTTTGTCTATTAGTAAGCAAGAAATGGAAGCATCCTTCTAAATAAGATATTATCTATCTTGAGACTGGAACTGCATCCTTCTAAGTAAGATATTAGCAATCAACAAAAAATGACAACAATACTTTTGAAAACTAAAAACAATCTTGCCATATTGTTATAAGGAATCAGAAAAAGAGGTGAAAGGATCACATGATATATATCATTTCGTATACCATGGACGTAAGGACACAATGTGGTGGTCGCCCTCTGCTACGACAGTGTGCCTTCCTTGGCATCGGGAATCGGCTTTGGACACATAGGAGGAGGCGAGCGACACTGTGGGGGGTGGGGGGGGGGGAGACTATGGTGAGAAGAAGGGACATGCCGAATGTCGTGGTATCGAGGGAAGGCAACACTGGCGGCGGCGACGCCATAGCAAGGAGAGCAAGCCGGGGGAATGACAAGTGAGTGAGAGTGTTTTGTAGTGTGATGATAGAGCGAGAGTGTTTTGTAGATAAGAATAAAAGGATTAGATGTTTGCATTTTTTATAGGGAGAAGCACTTCTTTGCTATGAGAGAAATGTCACATACTTTTTTGTATTAGTGCAAAATATCACATACCCTAACAAGTCATTTCTAACAAGGATTGAGATGCGACTCACTCAACTAAAAAGCACAATGCCACTCACTCCCGACTAAAACGGTCACGTGCTCGCATTTAGAAACCGACCAATTGTATATGGAGCTTTTTTTGAATGTGTTTATTGTTGACTTTAGATTAGAGATGAAACTTCATGCCTTCAGATGATGCTTTGAAAATGTCGATTGACAAAGCTTTATGATCGACTGGACTGAAAACTTGTTGATTTTTACAAAATGGAAAGAGATGCATACAAATAATTGTTCTTTGTATATCTCTTGCACGTATTTCTATATACTCCCTCCATTTTTATTTAGTTTGCGTATTAGCTTTGGTCAAAGTCAAGCTTTACAAACTTTGACCAAGTTTATAAACAAAAATATTAACATATACAATAACAAATCAACAACATTAGATTTATTATTGAATGTACTTTCACATCGTATATATTTATTATGATAAATGTCTATATTGTTTTCTATAAACTTGGTCAAACTTTACGAAGTTTGACTTCAGTCAACTCTAATATGCAGAGTAAATAGAAACGGAGGGAGTATTTTTAGTTTTGCAGATGAGAGGGATGGGGATGGACAAGAGTAATACATTAAAAGGGTATCGAGGCGATGTCGTTGCAAGAGGCCAAAAATTCATAGAGTTTTATACAGCCATACATGTATATATATGCAATCAGAACAAAATGGAAATGCCCGTGGCAACGCACGGGCATTCTACTAGTCTTTTATAATGGACTAAACGATGCTTCCCGAGATCACCTGGATAGTTGCGCTGGTTGTGTTTTCAGGGGAAAGATGTTGGAAATATGCCCTAGAGGCAATAATAAATTAGTTATTATTATATTTCCTTGTTCATGATAATCGTTTAGTATCCATGCTAGAATTGTATTGATAGGAAACTCAGATACATGTGTGGATATATAGACAACACCATGTCCCTAGTAAGCCTCTAGTTGACTAGCTCGTTGATCAATAGATGGTTACGGTTTCCTGACCATGGACATTGGATGTCATTGATAACGGGATCACATCATTAGAAGAATGATGTGATGGATAAGACCCAATCCTAAGCATAGCACAAGATCGTGTAATTCCCATGCTAAAGCTTTTCTAATGTCAAGTATCATTTCCTTAGACCATGAGATTGTTCAACCCCCGGATACCGTAGGAATACTTTGGGTGTGCCAAACGTCACAACGTAACTAGGTGGCTATAAAGGTGCACTACGGGTATCTCCGAAAGTGTCTGTTGGGTTGGCACGAATCGAGACTGGGATTTGTCACTCCGTGTGACGGAGAGGTATCTCTGGGCCCACTCGGTAGGACATCATCATAATGTGCACAATGTGATCAAGGAGTTGATCACGGGATGATGTGTTACGGAACGAGTAAAGAGACTTGCCGGTAACGAGATTGAACAAGGTATCGGGATACCGACGATCGAATCTCGGGCAAGTATCGTACCGATAGACAAAGGGAATTGTATACGTGATTGATTAAGTCCTTGACATCGTGGTTCATCCAATGAGATCATCGTGGAACATGTGGGAGACAACATGGGTATCCAGATCCCGCTATTGGTTATTGACCGGAGAGTTATCTCGGTCATGTCTGCATGGTTCCCGAACCCGTAGGATCTACACACTTAAGGTTCGATGACGCTAGGGTTATAGGGAATAGATATACGTGGTTACCGAATGTTGTTCGGAGTCCTGGATGAGATCCCGGGCGTCACGAGGACTTCCGGAATGGTCCGAAGGTAAAGAATTATATATGGGAAGTCCTGTTTTGGTCGCCAGAAAAGTTTCGGGTTTTATCGGTAACGTACCGGGACCACCGGGAGGGTCCCGAGGGTCCACCAAGTGGGGCCACAAGCCCCGGAGGGCTGCATGGGCCAAGTGTGGGAGGGGACCAGCCCCAGGTGGGCTGGTGCGCCCCCCCACAAGGGCCCAAGGCGCCTAAGGGGAGGAGGGGGGGCAAACCCTAAGGGCAGATGGGCCTTAGTGCCCATACCTGGTGCGCCTCCCTCTCCCCCTCCACCTGGCCGCCACCCAGATGGGATCTGGGGGCTTCCGCCACCCCTAGGGAGGGAACCCTAGGTGGGGGCGCAGCCCCTCCCCTTCCCCTATATATACTTGAGGTTTGGGCTGCCCAAGACACACGAGTTCCTCTCCTTCTTGGCGCAGCCCTACCCCTCTCCCTCCTCGTCTCTTGCGGTGCTTGGCGAAGCCCTGCTGGAGTACCACGCTCCTCCACCACCACCACGCCGTCGTGCTGCTGCTGGATGGAGTCTTCCCCAACCTCTCCTTCTCCCCTTGCTGGATCAAGGCGTAGGAGACGTCACCGGGCTGTACGTGTGTTGAACACGGAGGTGCCGTCCGTTCGGCACTAGGATCATCGGTGATTTGAATCACGACGAGTACGACTCCATCAATCCCGTTCACTTGAACGCTTCCGCTTAGCGATCGACAAGGGTATGTAGATGCACTCTTCTTCCCCTCGTTGCTGGTTTCTCCATAGACAGATCTTGGTGACACGTAGGAAAATTTTGAATTTCTGCTACGTTCCCCAACAGTGGTATCAGAGCTAGGTCTATGCGTAGTTTCTATGCACGAGTAGAACACAAAGTAGTTGTGGGCGTTGATTTTGTTCAATATGCTTACCGTTACTAGTCCAATCTTGATTCGGCGGCATTGTGGGATGAAGCGGCCCGGACCGACCTTACACGTACTCTTACGTGAGACTGGTTCCACCGACTGACATGCACTAGTTGCATAAGGTGGCTAGCGGGTGTCTGTCTCTCCCACTTTAGTCGGATCGGATTCGATGAAAAGGGTCCTTATGAAGGGTAAATAGCAATTGGCATATCACGTTGTGGTTTTTGCGTAGGTAAGAAACGTTCTTGCTAGAAACCCATAGCAGCCACATAAAACATGCAAACAACAATTAGAGGACGTCTAACTTGTTTTTGCAGGGTATGCTATGTGATGTGATATGGCCAAAGGATGTGATGAATGATATATGTGATGTATGAGATGATCATGTTCTTGTAATAGGAATCACGACTTGCATGTCGATGAGTATGACAACTGGTAGGAGCCATAGGAGTTGTCTTAATTTATTTATGACCTACGTGTCAACATAAACATCATGTAATTACTTTACTTTATTTCTAACCGTTAGATGTAGTAGTAGAAGTAATAGTTGGCGAGACAACTTCATGAAGACACGATGATGGAGATCATGATGATGGAGATCATGGTGTCATGCCGGTGACGATGATGATCATGGAGCCCCGAAGATGGAGATCAAAAGGAGCAATATGATATTGGCCATATCATGTCACTATTTGATTGCATGTGATGTTTATCATGTTTATGCATCTTATTTGCTTAGAACGACGGTAGTAAATAAGATGATCCCTCATTAAAATTTCAAGAAAGTGTTCCCCCTAACTGTGCACCGTTGCGAAAGTTCATCGTTTCGAAGCACCACGTGATGATCGGGTGTGATAGATTCTTACGTTCGAATACAACGGGTGTTGACGAGCCTAGCATGTACAGACATGGCCTCGGAACACATGCAAAACACTTAGGTTGACTTGACGAGCCTAGCATGTACAGACATGGCCTCAGAACACAAGAGACCAGAAGGTCGAGCATGAGTCGTATGGTAGATACGATCAACATGAAGATGTTCACAGATGTTGACTATTCCGTCTCACGTGATGATCGGACACGGCCTAGTTGACTCGGATCATGTAA
This sequence comes from Triticum urartu, assembly GCF_056163025.1. Classification (NCBI taxonomy): domain Eukaryota; kingdom Viridiplantae; phylum Streptophyta; class Magnoliopsida; order Poales; family Poaceae; genus Triticum; species Triticum urartu. Next base: position 593,380,473 of record NC_141876.1, read on the forward strand.
TCACTTAGATGACTAGAGGGATGTCTATCTAAGTGGGAGTTCATAAGATGAACTTAATTATCCTGAACATAGTCAAAAGGTCTTCGCAAATTATGTCGTGGCTCGCGCTTCTGTTCTACTGTTTAGATATGTTCCTAGAGAAAATTTAGTTGAAAGTTGATAGTAGAAATTATGCGAACTAGGTCCGTAAACTAAGGATTGTCCTCATTGCTTCATAGAAGGCTTATGTCCTTAATGCACCGCTCAGTGTGCTGAACCTCAAACGTTGTCTGTGGATGTTGCGAACATCTAACATACACATTTTGATAACTACGTGATAGTTCAGTTAAATGGTTTAGAGTTGAGGCACCAAAGACGTTTTGAAACGTCGCGAAACATATGAGATGTTTCGAGGGCTGAAATTGGGATTTCAGGCTCGTGCCCATGTGAAGAGGTATAAGACGTCCGACGATTTTCTTAGCCTGCAAACTAAGGGAGAAAAGCTCAATTGTTGAGCTTGTGCTTAGATTGTCTGAGTACAACAATCATTTGAATCGAGTGGGAGTTGATCTTCCAGATGAGATAGTGATGTTTCTCCGAAGTCATTACTACCAAGCTGCTAGAGCTTCGTGATGAACTATAATATATCAGGGACATATATGATGATCCTTGAGATATTCGCGATGTTTGACACCACAAAAGTAGAAATCAAGAAGGAGCATCAATTGTTGATGGTTCGTGAAACCACTAGTTTCAAGAAGGGCAAGGGCAAAAAGGGATACTTCATGAAATGGCAAATCAGCTGCTGCTCTAGTGAAGAAACCCAAGGTTGAACCCCAAACCCGAGACTAAGTGCTTCTGTAATAAGGGGAACAGCTGCTGGAGCAGAATTACCCTAGATACTTGGTAGATGAGAAGGCTGGCAAGGTCGATATAAGTATATTGGATATACATTGTGTTAATGTGTACTTTACTAGTACTCCTAGTAGCACCATGGTATTAGATACCGGTTCGGTTGCTAAATGTTAGTAAACTCGAAATGAAAGGCTGCGGAGTAAACGGAGACTAGCTAAAGGTGAGCTGGCAATATGTGTTGGAAGTTTTTCCAAGCTTGATGTAATCAAGCATCGCACACTCCCTCTACCATCGAGATTGGTGTTTGCGTAGAGCATAGACATGATTGGATTATGTCTATCGCAATACGGTTATTCATTTAAGGAGAATAATGGTTACTCTGTTTATTTGAATAATACCTTCAATGGTCTTGCACCTAAAATGAATGGTTTATTGAATCTCGATCGTAGTGATACACATGTTCATGCCAAAAGATATAAGATAGTAATGATAGTACCACCTACTTGTGGCACTGCCACGTAAGTCATATCGGTATAAAACGCATGAAGAAGCTCCATGTTGATGGATCTTTGGGCTCACTCGTTTTGAAAAGTTTGAGACATGCGAACCATGTCTATTGGTGTATATGCATGAAGAAACTCCATGCAAATGGACCGTTTGGACTCACTTGATTTTGAATCACTTGGGACATGCAAATCATACCACATGGGCAAGATGACTGAAAGCCTCGTTTTCAGTAAAATGGAACTAGAAAGCAACTTGTTGGAAGTAATACATTTTGATGTGTGCAGTCCAATGAGTGCTGAGGCGTGTAGTGGATATCGTTATGTTCTTACTTCACAGATGATTTGAGTAGATGTTGAGTATATTTACTTGATGAATCACGAGTCTGAATTATTGAAAGGTTCAAGTAATTTCAGGGTGAAGTTGAAAGATCGTCGTGACAAGATGATAAAATATCTATGATATGAATATCTGAATTACGAGTTTGGCACAGAATTAAGACATTGTGGAAATTGTTTCACAACTAATACAGCCTGGAACACCATAGTGTGATGGTGTGTCCGAACATCATAACTGCACCCTATTGGATATGATGCATACCATGATGTCTCTTATCAAATTACCACGATAGTTTATGGGTTAGGCATTAGAGACAACCACATTCACTTTAAATAGGGCACCACGTAATTCCGATGAGATGACACCGTATGAACTATGGTTTATAGAAACCTAAGCTGTCATTTCTTAAAAGTTTGGGGCTGCGACGCTTATGTGAAAAAGTTTCAGGCCGATAAGCTCGAACCCAAAGCGAATAAATGCATCTTCATAGGACACCCAAAACAGTTGGGTATACCTCCTGTCTCAGATCCGAAAGCAATAAGGGATTTTTTCTAGAATCGGGTCCTTTCTCGAGGAAAAGTTTCTCTCGAAGGAATTGAGTGGGAGGATGGTGGAGACTTGATGAGGTTATTGAACCGTCACTTCAACTAGTGTATAGCAGGGCACAAAGAGTTGTTCCTGTGGCACCTACACCAATTGAAGTGGAAGCTTATGATATTGATCATGAGACTTCAGATCAAGTCACTCCCAAACCTCGTAGGACGACAAGGATGCGTGCTACTTCAGAGAGGTACGTAATCCTGTCTTGAAAGTCATGTTGCTAGACAACAACGAACCTACGAGCTATGGAGAAGCGATGGTGGGCCCGGATTCCGATAAATGGCTCGAGGCCATAAAATCCGAGAGAGGATCCATGTATGAAAACAAAGTGTAGACTTTGGAAGAACTACTTGATGGTCGTAAGGCTGTTAGGTACATATGGATTTTAAAAGGGAAGACGGACAATGATGGTAAGTATCACCATTAAGAAAGCTCGACTTGTCGTTAAGATGTTTTCCGACAAGTTCAAGGACTTGACTACGATGAGACTTTCTCACTCGTTGCAATGCTAAGAGTCTGTTGGAATTATATTAGCGATTACTGCATTATTTATGAAATCTTGCAGATAGGATGTCAAAACATTGCTTCCTCGACGATTTTCTTGAGGAAAGGTTGTATGTGATACAACCGGAAGGTTTTGTCAATCCTGAAAGATGCTAATAAGTATGCCAAGCTCCAACAATCCTTCTAAGGACTGGAGTAAGCATCTCAGAGTTGGAATGAATGCTTTGATGAGATGATCAAAGATTTTGGGTGAATAAAAAGTTTATGAGATACTTGTATTTCCAAAGAAGTGAGTGGGAGCACTATAGAATTTCCGATGAGTATATGTTGTTAACATATTGTTGATCGGAAATGATGTAGAATTTCTGGAAAGCATGCAGAGTTATTTGAAAAGTGTTTTTCAATGGAAAACCTGGATTAGGCTACTTGAGTATTGAGCATCAAGATCTATAAGGATAGATCAAAACGCTTAATAGTACTTTCAAATGAATACATACCGTGACAAGATTTTGAAGGAGTTCAAAATGGATCGGCTAAGAAGGAGTTCTTGGCTGTGTTATAAGGTGTGAACATTGAGTAAGACTCGAAACCTGACTGTGGCAGAATAGAGAGCAAGGGCGAAGGTTGTCCCCTATGCTTTAGACGTAGGCTCTTCAGTATGCTATGCTGTGTACCGCACCTGAAGTGTGCCTTGCCATGAGTCAGTCAAGGGGTACAAGAGTGATCCAAGAATGGATCACACAACAGTGGTCAAAGTTATCCTTAGTAACTAGTGGACTAAGGAATTTTCTCGATTATGGAGGTGGCAAAAGAGTTCGTCATAAAGGGTTACGCCGATGCAAACTTTGACACTAATCCAGATTATTCTGAGTAGTAAACTAGATTCGTATAGTAGAACGGTTATTTGGAATAGCTCGTGGTAGCTGCATCTAGGAGATGACATAGAGATTTGTAAAGCACAAACGGATCTGAAAGGTTCAGACCCGTTGACTATAACATCTCTCACAAGCATAACATGATCAAACCCAGAACTCATCGAGTGTTAATCACATGGTAATGTGAACTAGATTATTGACTCTAGTAAACTCTTTGGGTGTTAGTCACATGGGGATGTGACCTTGAGTGTTAATCACATATCGATGTGAACTAGATTATTGACTCTAGTGCAAGTGGGAGACTGTTGGAAATATGCCTTAGAGGCAATAATAAATTAGTTATTATTATATTTCCTTGTTCATGATAATCGTTTATTATCCATGCTAGAATTGTATTGATAGGAAACTCAGATACATGTGTGGATACATAGAGAACACAATGTCCCTAGTAAGCCTCTAGTTGACTAGCTCGTTGATCAATAGATGGTTATGGTTTCCTGACCATGGACATTGGATGTCACTGATAACGGGATCACGTCATTAGAAGAATGATGTGATGGATAAGACCCAATCCTAAGCATAGCACAAGATCGTGTAGTTCGCATGCTAAAGCTTTTCTAATGTCAAGTATCATTTCCTTAGACCATGAGATTGTGCAACTCCCAGATACCATAGGAATACTTTGGGTGTGCCAAACGTCACAACGTAACTGGGTGGCTATAAAGGTGTACTACGGGTATCTCCGAAAGTGTCTGTTGGGTTGGCACGAATCGAGACTGGGATTTGTCACTCCGTGTGATGGAGAGGTATCTCTGGGCCCACTCGGTAGGACATCATCATAATGTGCACAATGTGATCAAGGAGTTGATCACGGGATGATGTGTTACCGAACGAGTAAAGAGACTTGCCGGTAACGAGATTGAACAAGGTATCGGGATACCGACGATCGAATCTCGGGCAAGTATCGTACCGATAGACAAAGGAAATTGTATACGGGATTGATTAAGTCCTTGACATCGTGGTTCATCCGATGAGATCATCGTGGAACATGTGGGAGCCAACATGGGTATCTAGATCCCGCTGTTGGTTATTGACCGGAGAGTTATCTCGGTCATGTCTGCATGGTTCCCGAACCCGTAGGATCTACACACTTAAGGTTCGATGACGCTAGGGTTATAGGGAATAGATATACGTGGTTACCGAATGTTGTTCGGAGTCCTGGATGAGATCCCGGGCGTCACGAGGACTTCCGGAATGGTCCGAAGGTAAAGAATTATATATGGGAAGTCCTGTTTTGGTCGCCAGAAAAGTTTCGGGTTTTATCGGTAACGTACCGGGACCACCGGGAGGGTCCCGAGGGTCCACCAAGTGGGGCCACAAGCCCCGGAGGGCTGCATGGGACAAGTGTGGGAGGGGACCAGCCCCAGGTGGGCTGGTGCGCCCCCCACAAGGGCCCAAGGCGCCTGAGGGGAGGACGGGGCAAACCCTAAGGGCAGATGGGCCTTAGGGCCCATACCTGGTGCGCCTCCCTCTCCCCCTCCACCTGGCCGCCACCCAGATGGGATCTGGGGGCTGCCGCCACCCCTAGGGAGGGAACCCTAGGTGGGGGCGCAGCCCCTCCCCTTCCCCTATATATACTTGAGGTTTGGGCTGCCCAAGACACACGAGTTCCTATCCTTCTTGGCGCAGCCCTACCCCTCTCCCTCCTCGTCTCTTGCGGTGCTTGGCGAAGCCCTGCTGGAGTACCACGCTCCTCCACCACCACCACGCCGTCGTGCTGCTGCTGGATGGAGTCTTCCCCAACCTCTCCTTCTCCCCTTGCTGGATCAAGGCGTAGGAGACGTCACCGGGCTGTACGTGTGTTGAACACGGAGGTGCCGTCCGTTCGGCACTAGGATCATCGGTGATTTGAATCACGACGAGTACGACTCCATCAATCCCGTTCACTTGAACGCTTCCGCTTAGCGATCGACAAGGGTATGTAGATGCACTCTTCTTCCCCTCGTTGCTGGTTTCTCCATAGATAGATCTTGGTGACACGTAGGAAAATTTTGAATTTCTGCTACGTTCCCCAACAAAAGAACACCGGATGAAGCTGAAATTCTATTGAATAATATGTTGACTAATAAAAATAATTGGACACTTCCCGATCCAATTCCTGAACCAACTCCTAAGCCAACTCCGAAGAAAAGGGGTGTTCTATTTCTCAGTCCTGAAGATATGCAAGAGGCAAAGAAATCTATGAAAGAAAAAGGTATTAAAGCTGAGGATGTTAAGAATTTACCTCCTATTGAAGAAATACATGGTCTTAATTTACCGCTTTTTGAAGAAATACATGGTCTTAATCCATCACCTATTGAAGAAATACATGGTCTTGACAAGCCGACACAGGTAGTAAAGGTAAATTCTCTCTATAGATATGATAAAGCTGAAATCCCATTTACTAAGTGAGGGAGTCCTGGATTAGGGGGTCTCCGGACGGCCGGACTATCTCCATTGGCCGGACTGTTAGACTATGAAGAAACAAGATTGAAGACTTCGTCTCGTGTCCGGATGGGACTCTACTTGGCGTGGAAGGCAAGCTAGGCAATACGGATATGGATATCTCCTCATTTGTAACCGACCTTGTGTAGCCCTAACCCTCTCCGGTGTCTATATAAACCGAAGGGTTTTAGTCCGTAGGACAACAACCATAACATACAATCATACCATAGGCTAGCTTCTAGGGTTTAGCCTCTCTGATATCGTGGTAGATCTACTCTTGTACTACCCATATCATCAATATCAATCAAGCAGGACGTAGGGTTTTACCTCCATCAAGAGGGCCCGAACCTGGGTAAAACATCATGTCCCCTGCCTCCTGTTACCATCCGGCCTAGACGCACAGTTCGGGACCCCCTACCCGAGATCTGCCGGTTTTGACACCGACATTGTTGCTTTCATTGAGAGTTCCTATGTGTCGTCGCCGTTAGGCTTGATGGCTCCTACTATCATCGATAGCGATGCGGTCCAGGGTGAGACTTTTCTCCCTGGACAGATCTTCGTATTCGGCGGCTTTGCACTCCGGGCTAATTCGCTTGGCCATCTGGAGCAGATTGAAAGCTACGCCCCTGGCCATCAGGTCAGATTTGGAAGTTTGAACTACACGGCCGACATCCGCGGAGACTTAATCTTCGACGGATTCGAGCCACAGCCGGGCAGGCCGCACTGTTGCAATGGGTATGACCTAGCTCTACCATCGAACAGTACCCCAGAGGCTGCGCCCGCATCAGCTCTGACCCTTAGCTCGGAGCCAACTGCGCCAGTCGAGGATGGGTGGTTAGACACCGCCTCAGTGGCTACAGTCTCAACGACGATCGAGCCGAACACCAGCCTAACCCTCTACGCAGCCCGTGACTCCAAGGTGCTGGACTCTTTTTCGGACTCCGAACCATCCGCGCCCCTGCCAATCGAATCCGATTGTGCGCCGACCATGGAATTCACCGCCGCGAATATCTTTTAGCACTCGCCCTTCGGCGACATTCTGAATTCACTAAGGTCTCTCTCTTTGTCAGGAGAGCCCTGACCGGATTATGGCCAACAGGATTGGGATGCGGACGATGAAGAAATTCGACGCCCACCCACCACCCACTTCGTAGCCATTGTCGATAATTTAACCGACATGCTCAACTTCGACTCCAAAGACATCGACGGTATGGACGACGATGTAGGAGACAAACATGAACCAGCACCTATAGGGCACTGGAAAGCCACCTCGTCATATGACATATACATGGTGGATACACCCAAAGAAGGCAATGGCGACGGGATAACGGAGGATGACCCCTCCAAGAAGCAACCCAAACGCCGACATCAGCGGCGCTGCTCTAAGTCCTGCCAAAGCAAAAGTGGTGATACCGGCACAAGAGATAATAACACTCCGGATAATGCTGAAGAAAACAACAAACCCCTCCAGCAAGATTTAGAGTAGGAGGATGGAGGAGCCAGCTCTCCTGAGAGAGCGGCAGACGGAGAGGAGGAGGATGACAATCACATGACCCCCTCCGAAGACGAGGAAAGCCTCGGCGATGATGAATTCGCTGTACCAGAGGATCCCGTCGAACAAGACGCTTCAAGCGCCGGCTTATGGCCATGGCAAATAGCCTGAAGAAAAAGTAGCAGCAGCTTCAAGCTGATCAAGATCTGCTAGCTGACAAATGGACTGAAGTCCTCGCGGCCGAGGAATATAAACTCGAGTGCCCCTCCAAGAGTTACCCAAGGCGCAGGATACTACCCCGACTGGAGGAAGAAGCGTATGATACGGCTGATCGGCCACCTCGTGGCCGCGATAGAGAGGCATTCCAGCCAAAAGCTCAGCCTCCACCCCAACGCCATTCAAATAAAAAGGCATGGGGAGATACGCCAGACCTGCGAGACATATTGGAGGACAAGGCAAAGCATTCAAGATCGATCTACGGATCACGAGGGCACACCACTCTACGAGACGACAAGCGTCACGCCGGATACAGTGAAAGCAAATCCGGCCGGGCCGAACACAGCGGGCAAGACCCATTCGAGCTGCGTCGCGATATAGCCCAATACAGAGGCGCCGCACACCCCTTATGCTTCACAGACGAAGTAATGGAACATCAATTCCCCAAAGGTTTCAAACCTGTAAATATTGAATCATACGACGGCACAACAGATCCCGCAGTATGGATTGAGGACTTCCTCCTCCACATCCACATGGCCCGCGGCGATGACTTACACGCCATCAAATACCTCCCACTAAAGCTCAAAGGACCAGCGCGGCATTGGCTTAACAGCTTGCCAGCGGACTCCATTAGCTGTTGGGAAGATCTGGAAGCCGCATTCCTCGACAACTTTCAGGGCACTTATGTGCGACCACCAGACGCCGATGATTTGAGCCACATAATTCAGCAGCCAGAAGAGTCGGCCAGGCAATTCTGGACTCGGTTCCTTACAAAGAAAAATCAAATCGTCGACTGTCCGGATGCGGAGGCCTTAGCGGCTTTAAGCACAACATCCGAGATGAGTGGCTAGCCCGGCACCTTGTTCAGGAAAAGCCGAAATCTATGGCAGCTCTCACGACGCTCATGACTTGCTTTTGTGCGGGAGAAGACAGCTGGCTGGCTCGCAGTAATAACATATCAAAGAACCATGGTACCTCAGATACCAAGGATGGCAATAGCAGGTCACGTCGCAACAAGCATAAGCGCCGCATTAACAGCGAAAATACTAAGGATACGACAGTCAATGCCGGATTCAAAGGCTCTAAACCCGATCAGCGGAAAAAGCCATTCAAACAAAGTATGCCGGGTCCGTCCAGCTTGGACCGTATACTTGATCGCTCGTGTCAAATACATGGCACCCCATACAAGCCAGCCAATCACACCAACAGGAATTGTTGGGTGTTCAAGCAGGCCGGCAAGTTAATTGCCAAAAACAAGGACAAGGGGCCGCATAGCGATGACGAGGAGGAGCCCCGGCAGCCGCACACTGGAGGACAGAAGAGGTTTCCCCCGCAAGTGCGGACGGTGAACATGATATACGCAACCCACATCCCCAAGAGGGAGCGGAAGCGTGCGCTCAGGGACGTATATGCGTTGGAGCCAGTCGCCCCAAAGTTCAACCCTTGGTCCTCCTGTCCGATCACCTTCTATCGCAGGGACCACCCCACTAGTATCCGTCATGGCGGATTCGCCGCACTGGTCCTAGACCCAATCATCGACGGATTTCACCTCACTCGAGTCCTTATGGACGGCGGCAGCAGCGTGAACCTGCTTTATCAAGACACAGTGTGCAAAATGGGTATAGACCCCTCAAGGATCAAACCCACAAAAACGACCTTTAAGGACGTCATTCCAGGTGTAGAGGCCGATTGCACAGGCTCAATTACACTGGAAGTGGTCTTCGGATCCCCGGATAACATCCGAAGTGAAGAGTTAATCTTCGATATAGTCCCGTTCAGCAATGGTTATCACGCGTTGCTCGGCTGAACCACATTTGCTAGATTCAATGTGGTACCGCATTATGCATACCTCAAGCTCAAGATGCCAGGACCTCGCGGAGTTATTATAGTCAATGGAAACACAGAGCACTCTCTCCGAACAGAGGAGCACACCACAGCCCTCGCAGCAGAAACGCAAATCAGCCTCTCAAGGCAATCAACCAGTTCGGCGCTTCACAGCTCGGACACCTTCAAGCGCGCTCGGGGCAATCGGCAAATAGACCGCCTGGCGCGATCTGAGCTCGCGTAGCAATACGGCGGCCACCCCAATCCTAGCCTAGCGGCGAAACTCGTGCCACGCGTACATAATTACGCATTAAAAATACCATGGGCACAGGTGGGGAGGGGCACAACTGCGGCACGCCCCAAGATGCGGCCTAAGCCGCACTAGGGGCTTCCCGTTCGGTTATTTTTCTTTTTCTTTCAGGACCTTAATCTCTGGAAACACTGTCCGACAGCACTATTGCCGAACACATGATGCAGCAACCAAGGAGGCAGACAACTACGTTATACCACACAATTCCCAGGTTGATTACAGTAACAAGTGAAATATTCAATTTAACATCATTCCTCAGCTTTCCCTTGGAAGGGACATAGTCCTACTCTTTGCTTATCGCACTATCTGTATCACTCTGCTTTAACGCAATTTTTTAATAAACAATGCATGACATTACGACTATTATTGCATTCTTGTTATATACATATACATATATATATATATATGTGTGTGTGTGTGTGTGTCCATTAATGACGCCTTGCAACCGTACACTATGGTACGGCCAATACACAAGGGGCTTACGTACACCACGATGCGGTGTGAAAAGTCCGAACACTTTCACAAGTGCGGCACCCCGAACTTATAGCATTATATGCCTCCGCTCCGAATCATCTCTTTGGTCAAATGTTGGGTTTGCCCGGCTCCTATGTTTTGGTACCTTATGTTCCGCTCTATCGTCTATGGTAGCGCTAGGAGAACTACTGCGATTGTGCCCCGGTTCTGCTGGGTTCAGCACCTCAGTAGAGAAAGCTAAAACTGACTATCATGATAAGGCGAGAGACTGGTCGCTGTTCGGCGAGGTTTTCAAGTCCCTAAAGACTTATGCCGCTTAGAGCGAGGGGCCGGCCCTGTCCGGCTTAAAGGCGTGTATCATGCCCCGAATTTGGCCTTCCGAATACCAGGGGCTTCACCGAAATTTAAAATTATAAAATTCTATGGCTAAGTGAGAGTGATAAAGCATCATTAGTCTGGTTGCCTTGTTCGTTGTGCTGAGCACCTCCCTCGAAGGACCCAAACATGGGAACAAGAGTGCTCAGGTTTATCCCGAACACCCCAGCACTCGTGGCATGGGGGCAGAAGCCGAGGACTAGCCATCTCTCAGACTGGATAAACAGCCAAACAAAAGGTAATATTTTAAATTCCATCAAGCGTTGCATAGCGCATATGAAACAAGTTTTCATACATACAGGATAAAACGAGCAAGTCTCATTCAAATATTACATCTTTTGAACACTCGTCCGCGATGAGATGGGCAACCGGCAGAACACCCTCGTAGTACATCTCAGGGTGGCGGTGCTCCTTGCCCTCTAGTGGCCCCTCCTTGATCAGCTTCACGCCGTCTAGCTTGACCCACTGCAATTTCACACGGGCGAAAGCTCGGCGTGCACCTTCAATGCAGACATATCGCTTGACGACCTCCAGCCACGGCCAGGCATCCACAAGCCGCCTCACCAGGCCAAAGAAGCTGTTCGGAAGGGCATCTCCAGGCCACAGCCGGACTATAAAGCTCTTCATGGCCTGATCGGCCGCCTTATGTAGCTCGACCATCTGCTTCAGCTGGTCGCTCATTGGCACCGGATGTTCGGCCTCAGCATACTGAGACCAGAACAACTTCTCCGTCGAGCTTCCGTCATCGGCCTGGTAAAATTGTGCGGCATCGGACACAATGCAGGGCAAATCTGCGAATGCTCCTGAAGAGCTCCGGATCCGGGTAAGTAATCGGTAATTTACTTTTACATGCTTGCTTTGCATATAGAAAGCCTTACCCGCCGCTATCTTCTTCATCGCGTCGATCTCTTGGAGGGCCTTTTGGGCTTTGGCCTTGGCACTTTTTACACTCTCGAGGGCCGCGGCAAGCTCAGACTCCCGCGTCTTGGAGTCAAGCTCCAACGCTTCGCGCTTCGCCACAAGAGCCTGGAGCTCTTGCTGCACCTCGCCCACCCGAGCCTCGTGCTTCTCTCGCTTGGTGCACTCCTTGGCCACTGTATCTTCGGCCTTGGTTAGCGCTTGCTTCAGGGTCGCCACCTCGGTCGTGGCCCCTGGCAAACATACGATGATCCTGACATTTTGCAATCGCGTCCTCTTTTATATATATACATAAGACATGGTATTACTTACCCTTGTTCACCTCGAGCTGCCTCTTGGCAAGGCCGAGCTCTTTCCTGGACCCCTCGAGGTCCTGCTTCAGTACGGCGACCTCCGCAGTTAGTGTGGCGGACGCCAGCAGCGAAGCCTGCATATGCATATTGACATACTTATATTAGACTCCTGCTATATTATTTGATCCTATGTTCGGCTTTTCTTTGTGAACACCGAACAAAGCATCAGGGGCTACTGTCTATGCGGTAATATTTCTACTACATTTTAAAACACTTACCTCGAAGCCTATTAGAAGGCTGGCACAGGCTTTAGTCAATCCGCTCTTAGCGGACTGAACCTTCTGGATCACCGCACTCATGATAGTGCGGTGCTCCTCGTCGATGGAAGCGCTGCGAAGCACTTCCAGCAGATTATCTGGCGCCTCTGGATGGACAAAGGTCACCGGCACAGGCGTCTTGCCCCTCTTAGAAGGAGGCCGCCTTCCCGAGCCTGGAACCGCTGGAGGTTCCGGCGCGGTGTTCGGCTGAGGGCCGAACTCGGAGCTCTCAGGGGCCCCGTCCCCTCGGCTCCCGGAGTCCGGAAGGTCGCCTTGAGGCGCCTGTGGGACTGTCTCCCCTTGATTCGGTGCCTCTTGAGACAACACCTCGGCATCGTCGGCAGGAAGAGGGGAGGTGGCGGTCGGGTCCGACAAGCCCAAGGAGCCGTCTGATGATACATCGATACTGGCTCGTGGCGGCCTGCATAATTGCGTTCGGTGTTAGGGAAAGCAGTGCGACAAAGGAACCCTATGAGTTACTGTGGTATCCGAATACTTATGATCTCCCTGGGGGCTTGACCCTGGGCAACCACTCGTCTTCGCCTTCGTCGGCGGCGGTGGAACTGTCCGGAAGGAGAGTCCTTCCCTTCTTGGACCCTCCGTCCTCCCCAGTTGGGGCGGCCTTCCTTTTCTTGTCTCCCCCAGTCGGTGGGGGAGCAACTTCTTCTTCCTCGTCTTCGGGGGAGGAGTGTGCCGCAGAGTTATCGGACGATGAGTCCGATAACACCTGGCACCGGGAACTCTTTCGGGTTCCCCTAGCCTTCTTGGTCTTCTCCGGCACCTTGTAAGGAGCCGGAGTCAGCATCTCCGTCAGGAGAGCGCCCACAGTATCTTCGGGCAAAGGGGCCGGACAGTCGATCTGCCCCGACATCTCCACCCAGTCCTGTCAAAGACCTGGAGATTAGACACCGCACATGATTAAGCTAGGGAAAATAAATGTCTTACGGGACGTATTGAACTCACCGAACACGCTAGGCGCTTTGCGCTTAGTCCACGATCCTCGGCGAGAGAAGGAGGGACCTCGGCGCCCTTGAACAGCACCTTCCAAGCGTCCTTGTGCGTCGTATCAAAGAGCTCGCTCAGAGTCTGGTGCTGGGCCGGGTCGAACTCCCATAAGGTAAAATCCCGTTGTTGACACGGGAGGATCCGGTGGATGAGCATAACTTGGACTATGTTGACAAGCTTGAGCTTCTTGCTTTCTATACTCCGGATACATTTCTGGAGTCCGTCCAGCTCAACCGATGAACCCCATGACAGGCCCTTCTCTTTCCAGGAAGTGAGCCGTGTAGGTAATCCATATCAAAACTCGGGGGCTGCCGCCCATTTGGCGTCGCGCAGTTCGGTGATATAGAACCACGCCACTGCCACTCCTTTATTGTCTCCACGAAGGAGCCTTCGAGCCATATGACGTTGGGCATCTTGCCCACCATGGCTCCGCCGCATTCTGCTTGTTGGCCTCGTACCACCTTCGGCTTGATATTGAAGGTCTTTAACCACAGGCCGAAGTGGGGCTAGATGCGGAGGAAAGCCTCACACACGACGATGAACGCCGAAATGTTGAGGATGAAGTTCGGGGCCAGATCATGAAAGTCCAGCCCGTAGTAGAACATGAGACCACGAACGAATGGATGGAGGGGAAACCCTAGTCCGTGAAGGAAGTGGTGAAGGAAAACTACCCTCTCGTGAGGTTCCGGGGTAGGGACGATCTGCCCCACGGCGGGCAGCCGATGCGTGATGTTCGCGGCTAGGTATCTGCCTCCGCGTAGCTTCTTGATGTCTCCCTCCATGACGGAGGAGACCATCCACCTGCCTCCCGCTCCGGACATGATTGGAGAAGTTTGAGGTGGGAAGTGCGGACTTGGGCGCTAGAGCTCGAGTGTGCGAAAATGGATGAGTAAGGGAGGAAGAAGGCGTGGATAGAAAGGTGAATCCTTATCCCTTTATATGGGCGGGCGAAACTAAGCGTCCCCACTTGCCTGGTAAAACTCGCTTATCCCCCAAGCGCCGCAATTGATGGCGCGGTTGGGTTACCCACGCCCGTATTGATGAGAATCCCGTAATAAGGGGACACGATCTCTGCTTTGACAAGACGTGTCGAAAAACTGCCTCGCGTTATGTGCGGGGCTGGTTAAAAGAAACGGTTCGAATAATCACCGGGCCATGACGTAACGTCATGCTGCCAAAACAAGCCAGCAAATTAGATCTTCGAAAATATTATTCTCTCTACGGTGGAATGTGGAACTTATTTTGCAGGGTCGGACACTATCCTCGCATTCAAATTCTTCTATGATGTATTCGGAGAAGGAACCCGCCTTGCAATGCCGAAGACAATACTGCGCGCCAGACTCATCGTCATTGAAGCCTGGTTCAGGGGCTACTGAGGGAGTCCTGGATCAGGGGGTCTCCGGACAGCCGGACTATCTCCATTGGCCGGACTGTTAGACTATGAAGATACAAGATTGAAGACTTCGTCTCGTGTCCGGATGGGACTCTACTTGGCGTGGAAGGCAAGCTAGGCAATACGGATATGGATATCTCCTCCTTTGTAACCGACCTTGTGTAACCCTAACCCTCTCCGGTGTCTATATAAACCAAAGGGTTTTAGTCCGTAGGACAACAACCATAACATAGATACATACCATAGGCTAGCTTCTAGGGTTTAGCCTCTCTGATCTCGTGGTAGATCTACCCTTGTACTACCCATATCATCAATATCAATCAAGCAGGACGTAGGGTTTTACCTCCATCAAGAGGGCCCGAACCTGGGTAAAACATCGTGTCCCCTGCCTCCTGTTACCATCTGGCCTAGACGCACAGTTCGGGACCCCCTACCCGAGATCCGCCGGTTTTGACACCGACACTAAGTTTGCTAGGCCATGCATGGATGAGTTTGATAACTTTATGGTTAAGCAAGAAGATTTTAATTCTTATTTGGCAGAGAATTAAAACACAATGCTGATATGCTTGAACACTTGGGTGATTATATGGCTAATGTTAAAGGTGAACTAAAACTTATTAGTAAACATGCTTCTATGGTTACCACTCAAGTAGAACAAGTACTTAAAGATTAGAATGATTTGCTCAATGAATTGACTATTAAGAATAGTGATAATGTTGTTAGAGTTATGACTATAGGTGGTAAAATGTCTCAGGAACCTTTGTATCCTGAGGGCCATCCTAAGAGAATTGAGCAAGATTCTCAGAGAAATAATATTGATGCACCTAGTCCTTCTAAAAGGAAGAAAAAGAAAAAAGATAGGACTTTGCATGCTTCTAGTGAACTTGTTGTTGACACACCTGAGAATCCCAATGATATTTCTATTTCTGATGCTGAAACCCAATCTGGTAATGAACATGGACCTAGTGATAGTGTTAATGATGATGTTCATGTTGATGCTCAACCTAGCAATAATAATGATGTAGAGATTGAACCTGCTGTTGATCTTGATAAGCCACAATCAAAGAATCAACGTTATGATAAGAAAGACTTTGTTGCTAGGAAGCACGGTAAGGAAAGAGAACCATGGGTTCAGAAACCCATGCCTTTTCCTCCTAAACTATCCAAGAAAAAGGATGATGAGTATTTTGAGTGCTTTGCTGAAATGATTAGACCTATCTTTTTGTATAGGCGTTTGACTGATATGCTCAAAATAAACCCTTATGCCAAGTACATGAAAGAAATTGTTACTAATAAAAGAAAGATATTGGAAGCTGAAATTTCCACCATGCTTGCTAATTATACTTTTAAGGGTGGAATACCTAAGAATTTAGGAGATCCCGGAGTACCAACTATACCATTCTCCATTAAAAGAGTTTATGTTAAAACTGCTTTATGTGATCTTAGAGCCGGTGTTAGTGTTATGCCTCTCTCTCTCTGTATATCATAGACTTGATTTGAATCAGTTGACACCTACTAAAATATCTTTGCAAATGGCTGATAAATCAACTGCTATACATGTAGGTATTTGTGAGGATGTGCGTGTTGTGGTTGCAAACGTTACTATTTTAACAGACTTTGTTATTCTTGATATTCCCAAGGGCGATAGTATGTCTATTATTCTTGGAAGACCCTTTTTGAATACTGCATGGGTTGTTATTGATTGCACCAAAGGCAATGTCACTTTTCATGTAAATGGTAATGAGCATACGGTACACTTTCCGTGGAAACAACCTCAAGTCCACAGTATCAACTCTATTGGAAAAATTCCATTGATTATTTTTGGAGGTTTTGAATTTCCTCTTCCTACTGTCAAAAAGAAATATGATATTCTTATTGTTGGGGATGTGCATATCCCCGTTGAGGTAACCTAGTGTTATTCAAAAATTCTCCGGTTCCATGTTATTCGGAATGAGTTTGTTAACAAGACCTGATCAACCTTGTTAGTGGATTCCTTTTGATGAGCATGAGATGGATGAATTTAGAAAGCACAACTCTCTATACCCTCCTTTTACTTTCTGTTATTTATATTAAATAAAGCACAAATAGTATATTCTGTCTGTTTTCTGAATTATCAATGCAATAAAAAATACCCCGAAAAATAAAAGTTCTCCAAATGCCTTGAAATTTAAATATGATTTTTCCTGGAATATTTGAGAATATCTGGCACTGAGAACACAGCAGGGGGAGCAAGCACCTAGCCATGAGGGTGGAGGGCGTGCCCCCTGCCTCATGGGCCCACGGTGGCTCCCCTCCACTTATTCCAGCTACCACATACTCCTTCTTCCTCCCACAAACATCACTAACCAACTCAAACCTGAGTCCAAGCTCATTTTGCTGCCATTTTCGATCTCCTAGCTCAAAGCTCCATTCAAGAAACTGCTTTGGGGATTGTTCTTGGTATGTGACTCCTCCAATGGTCCAATTAGTTTTTGTTCTAATGCTTTATTCATTGAATATTTTTGCTGCTTAGGTGACCCTGTTCTTGAGCTTGCATGTCAAAATTATATGGTCAAAAGTAGTTTTGATGCATGATATTGCCTCTAGGCACTTGTAGGAGTAGTTGCTATCAATTTTGTTGAGTTTGGTTCACTTTTATTTTGAAGTTACTAAAAATTTCAGAAATTTTTCAGAGGAACAAATATGTTTAGGAAAATGTACCAAGGTGGTCCATCAAGGAAGCAAGGACCCAGGCTCGAAATACGCGATGCCGATGAGGAACCACCGAGGGAAGCTCAGGTGCGGGCTTGTGAATGGTCGTCAGAGGACTTTATGGGTCGAGCAGGAATCAAGGATGAATTTAACGTGTATGTGCGTAATGGTGATCTTGAGAGCTTCGAGGCAGATAAGTGCCACCAATACCACTATATCACTGATTCCTTTGTGAGGAGGTTTGAATTTTTATCATCACACAATTCTCAAACTGTCCTATTTGATCTTTATGAAAATTCTTATACTATGGACTTAGAGGATTTTAATACTGCTTGCAAACTTCCACAATGGGGCAGCACTAGTGAGCCTCGCAAATCTGTGTTTAGAGATTTCCTTGCTAGCATAACTGTGGGGGAATCTAGAGATATAACACAAGCTACCATAGGGAGCATTCATTTTCCTGCTATACATTATTTTGCTCTCTTCGTTGGTAGATGCATTAATGGTAAGGATGAAGCATGTCACGTGTGTGTGCCTAATATTAGCATTCTCAGAAGCGATGTTTTAGGAGATAAACAATACAACTTGGGGGCTATCGTTGCATGTAGGTTGCATAATAATTGATTTAATGGAGATTTCTTTGGTGGAATTCATGCAACCCGTCTAGCTAATTTTCTTGATATACACATACGTGGGTATGATATTGAGTTGCCTCCAGTTTATTTCGATTATGAGACCATGGTTCGTCATCAGTTTGTTGAGAGGAACGATTAGTTCCTCCAGTACTGACAAATCTTTGATAGACGACGCACCTATCACATCTCTCTCCCTGCTCATGCTTTCTTTGACTCTCAGGCAAAAGGGAGATATGTTATACCCAGGGAGGAGGTGGACGCGTATAAGAGGAGGACGGACACGGCCCGTCTCCAAGCGGCCGCTCATGAGGCAATAGCTACTGCATCTCAGTACGACCCCAACTATTAATTTGGATATCCGCCAGGCCAGCCGTGGCCATAGACCAACTTAGGCCAAAAACCTAAGCTTGGAGGAGTACGTATTTCTCATCGACATTACATTCATGTTCACACACTCATTGCTAGTTGTCAGTGCTCATACTTTTTCATTGTATCATCCATGCTAGGTTATTTTCCTTTTTATGCTTTCTTCTTGTGTGTTTAATAAACTTTATGAAAAACAAAAAAATAGTTGTAGCTTTTAATTAGTTTAATTTCCATGCTTGTAGTAGTAATTAAAAAGAAAACCTGAAAATATTTCTCATTCTTCTTTTGCTTGTTGGGAGCTTTCCCATGTAAATAGTTTAATTTATTTTCTTGTTCTTTGGGGGTGGAGAGGAAAAGACCATAATGAAAATGTTAAAGTGGCTCTCGTATGCATTATTGTTGACCTAACAAAGAGCCCGTATTACCTTATCTTCGCTCTTGAATTGAACGCTTGCAGATTCCAGCTTAGTCCAATGCACGTGCACTATTATTATACACACTATTCAGTCGTGCAAGTGAAAGGCAATAATGACGATATATGATGAACTTATTGAGATGAGAAAAGCTGGTATGAACTCGACCTCTCTTGTTTTTGTAAATATGATTAGTTCATTGTTCCTGATTCAGCCTATTATGAATAAACATGTTTGCGATGACAATTAGAGATTGTAGTTGCTTATGACATGCTTAATCAGCTAGGAGCTTATAATGGTTTACCTTGCGTGCCAACATGCTATTAAAATGGTTGTGATGTGGTATGATAAGGTGGTATCCTCTTTTGAACGATTTGAGTGGCTTGAGTTGGCACATGTTCACACATGTAGTTGAAACAAAATCAACATTGCCTCTACGATATTCATGTTCATGGTGCATTATATCCTACTCATGCTTGCATTCGGTGTTCATTAATTTTAATGCATGTTCATGACTATTGTCGCTCTCTAGCTGGTCGCTTCCCAGTCTTTTGCTAGCCTTCACCTGTACTAAGCGGGAATACTGCTTGTGCATCCAATTCCATAAACCCCAAAGTTATTCCATATGAGTCCACCATACCTACCTATATACGGTATCTACCTACTGTTCCAAGTAAATTTGTATGTGCCAAACTCTAAACCTTCAAATAAACATTTTGTTTTATATGCTCGAATAGCTCAGGTATCAACTAGGGCTGTCCATATCTTCCATGTTAGGCGGGTTATTCTCAAGAGGAGTGGACTCCGCTCCTCACTCATGAGAATGTGGTTGGTCACCAGGATGCCCAGTCCCATGCTTTATGCAAATAAAATCAAAATAACTACAAACAAAACTCCCCCGGGACTCTTGTTAGTTGGAGGCACTCGTTTTTTCGAGCAACCCATGGATTGATGCTTGTTGGTGGAGGGGGAGTATAAACTTTACCATTAAGTTTGGGAACCACCTATAATGTGTGTAGCATGGAAGATATCACCATCACTTGGTTGTTATGTTGACAATGAAAGTATACCGCTCAAAATATTATTCATATCTATTTCAAAACCGAGCTCTGGCACCTCTACAAATCCCTGCTTCCCTCTATGAAGGGCCTATCTATTTACTTTTATGCTGAGTCATCATCCTCTTATTAAAAAGCACCAGTTGGAGAGCACTGCTATCATTTGCATTCGTTACTGTTATTTTACATTGAGTATGACTTGACTGGATCTCTTTTACCATGAATTACAATGTCTAGTAAGTCCTTGATCTTTAAAGGTGCTCTGGATTTATGTTTTGCGGTCTCAGAAAGGGCTAGCGAGATACCATCCTGTTATATCATATCATGATTGTTTTGAGAAAATGTTGTCATCTGAGATTTATTATTATTGCTCGCTAGTTGATTATGCCATTGATATGACTAACATGAGACCTAAATGTTATTGTGAATATGGTTAGTTCATAATCTTTGCTGAAAACTTGAATGCTGGCTTTACATATTTACAACAACAAGAGCAAACAGACTTTGTAAAAGTTTTTCTTTATCACTTCTAGTTTATCAACTGAATTGCTTGAGGATAAGCAAAGGTTTAGGCTTGGGGGACTTGATACATCTCCGTCGTATCTACTTTTCCAAAAACTTTTGCCCTTGTTTCGGACTCTAACTTGCATGATTTGAATGGAACTAACCCGGACTGACGCTGTTTTCAGCAGAATTATCATGGTGTTATTTTTGTGCAGAAATAAAAGTTCTCGGAATGACCTGAAATTCAACGGAGAATTATTTTGGAATATATAAAAAATACTGGAAGGAAGATCCACGTTAGGGGGGCCTCCACCTGTCCACGAGGGTGGGGGGCACACCCTACCCACCTTGGCGCACCCCCAGCCTCATGGGCCCCCTGACGATCCACCGACCTCAACCTGGACTCCATATATTCACTTTTGGGGAGAAAAAAATAAGGGAGAAGGATTCATCGCGTTTTACGATACGGAGCCGCTGCCAAGCCCTAAACTCTCTCGGGAGGGCTGATATGGAGTCCGTTCGGGGCTCCGGAGAGGGGAATCCATCGCCATCGTCATCACCAACCATCCTCCATCACCGATTTCATTATGCTCACCGCCGTGCGTGAGTAATTCCATCATAGGCTTGCTGGACGGTGATGGGTTGGATGAGATTTATCATGTAATCGAGTTATTTTAGTTAGGGTTTGATCCCTAGTATCCACTATGTTCTAACATTGATGTTGCTATGACTTTGATATGCTTAATGCTTGTCACTAGGGCCTGGGTGCCATGATTTCAGATATGAACCTATTATGTTTTCATCAATATATGAGAGTTCTTGATCCTATCTTGCAAGTCTATAGTCACCTATTATGTGTTATGATCCATTAACTCCGAAGTGACAATAATCGGGATACTTATCGGTGATGACCGTAGTTTGAGGAGTTCAAGTATTCACTATGTGTTAATGCTTTGGTCCGGTACTCTATTAAAAGGAAGCCTTAATATCCCTTAGTTTCCAATACGACCCTGCTGCCACGGGAGGGTAGGACAAAAGATGTCATGCAAGTTCTTTTCCATAAGCACGTATGACTATATTCGGAATATATGACTAAATTAGATTGATGAACTGGAGCTAGTTTTGTGTCACCCTAGGTTATGACTGTTACATGATGAACCGCGTCCGACATAATTCTCCATCACCGATCCATTGCCTACGAGCTTTCCATATATTGTTCTCCGCTTATTTACTTTACCGTTGCTATTGTTATCATCACTATAAAACACCAAAAATATTACTTTTGCTATCGTTACCTTTTACCACCATTACCATTACTATCATATTACTTGCTACTAAACACTTTGCTGCAGATATTAAGTTTCCAGGTGTGGTTAAATTGACAACTCAGCTGCTAATACTTGAGAATATTCTTTGGCTCCCCTTGTGTCGAATCAATAAATTTGGGTGAATACTCTACCCTCGAAAACTGTTGCGATCTCCTATACTTGTGGGTTATCACCTTGCTGCCCCTGCTGTCATTGGGAAATGACACCGCAAGATTGAACCCAAAGCTAAGCACTTCTCCCATTGCAAGAAAGATCAATTTAGTAGGCCAAACCAAACTGATAATTCGATGAGACTTGCAAAGATAACAAATCATACATAAAAGATTTCAGAGAAGAATCAAATATTGTTCATAGATAAACTTGATCATAAACCCACAATTCATCGGATCTCGACAAACACACCGCAAAAAGAATTACATCGAATAGATCTCCAAGAATATCGAGGAGAACTTTGTATTGAGATCCAAAGAGAGAGAGAGAGAGAGAAGAAGCCATCTAGCTTATAACTATGGACCCGAAGGTCTGTGGTAAACTACTCACACATCATCGGAGAGGCTATGGTGTTGATGCAGAAGCCCTCCGTGATCGATTCCCCCTTCGGCGGAGCTCCGGAAAAGGCCCCAAGATGGGATCTCTTGGTTACAAAAGGTTGTGGCGGTGGAAATAGGGTTTCGTGGTGCTCTTGGATGTTTTGGGGGTATATATATATAGGAGGAAGAAGTAGGTCGGTGGAGCTGCGAGGGGCCCACGAGGGTGGGGGGCACACCCAGGGGGCAGGCGTGCCTCCCTGCCTCTTGGCCTCCTCGCTCCTTTGTGGACGTATACTCCAAGTCCCCTGGATCACGTTTGTTCCAAAAATAACTCTCCCAGAGGTGTCATTCCGTTTGATATTCCTTTTCTGCGAAACACTGAAATAGGCAAAAAAACAGCAATTTGCACTGGGCGTTGGGTTAGTAGGTTAGTCCCAAAAATAATATAGAAGTGTATAATAAAGCCCATTAAACATACAAAACAGATAATATAATAGCATGGAACAATCAAAAATTATAGATGCATTGGAGACGTATCAGTATGGACCATGGAGAAGTTGCAATACAGTAGATATAATACCAATATAAATAAATAATTAGTTCACAACAGTACCAAAAGTGGTGATTTTATTTTCTTATACTAACGGATCTCATGAGATTTTCTGTTGAGTTTTGTGTTGTGAAGTTTTCAAGTTTTGGGTAAAGGTTTGATGGACTATGGATTAAGGAGTGGCAAGATTCTAAGCTTGGGGATGCCTAAGGCACCCCAAGGTAATATTCAAGGACAACCAAGAGCCTAAGCTTGGGGATGCCCCGAATGGCATCCCTTCTTTCGTCTTCGTCTATCGGTAAATTTACTTGAGGCTATATTTTTATTCACCACATGATATGTGTTTTGCTTGGAGCTACTTGTATGATATGAGTCTTTAATCTTTAGGTTTCCACAATCATCCTTGATGTACACACCTTTTGAGAGGGACACACATGAATCGTGATTTATTAGAATACTCTATGTGCTTCACTTATATCTTTTGAGCTAGGCAATTTTGCTCTAGTGCTTCACTTATATCTTTTGAGTGCACGGCGATGGTTTTATTTTATAAAAATTGTTGAACTCTCATGCTTCACTTATATTATTTTGAGAGTCTCTCTAAACAGGATGGTAGTTTTCTTTGGTTATAAATTTAGTCCTAACATGATGGGCATCCAAGAGGGATATAATAAAAACTTTCATATAAAGTGCATTGAATACTATGAGAAGTTCGATTCCTTATGATTGTTTTGAGATATGAGGATGATGATATTGGAGTCATGCTAGTGAGTAATTTTTGATTGTAGAAATAATTGTGATGATATTAGAGTCATGCTAGCGATGGTCTTTTCCTACTAATCTATCCCCCTAAGAGCATGTCTGTAGTACTTTGTTTGATGACTAATAGATTTTTGGAATAAGTATGTGAGTTCTTTATGACTAATGTTAATTCCATGGATTATAAGCACTCTCACCCTTCCACCATTTCTAGCCTCTCTAGTACCGCACAACATTCACTGGTACCATACACCCACCATATGCCTTCCTCAAAACAGCCACCATACTCCTACCTCTTGAGCATGCATTGGTTTTCCCTTGAAAAGGAAAGGGTGATGCAGCACAGTAGCGTAAGTATTTCCCTCCGTTTTTGAGAACCAAGGTATAAATCCAGTAGGAGGTAACACACAAGTCACCTAGTACCTGCACAAACAAACAAGAACCTCGCAACCAACACGATAAAGGGGCTGTCAATCCCTTCACGGTCACTTACGGAAGTGAGATCTGATAGAGATAATAACATAAATATTTTTGGTATTTTTATGATATAGATTGGAAAATAAAGATTGGAAAATAAACGGTTATAGAAATAGGAAGTTGATATGAAAATAATATGATAGAAGATAGACCCGGGGGCCATAGGTTTCACTAGTGGCTTCTCTCAAGATATCAAATTCTACGGTGGTTGAACAAATTATTGTCGAGCAATTGATAGAAAAGCGAATAATTATGAGAATATCTAGGCATGATCATGTATATAGGCATCACGTCCGCGACAAGTAGACCAAAACGATTCTGCATCTACTACTATTACTCCACACATCGACCGCTATCCAACATGCATCTAGAGTATTAAGTTCATAAGAATAGAGTAACGCATTAGGCAAGATGACATGATGTAGAGGGATAAACTCAAGCAATATGATATAAACCCCATCTTTTTATCCTCGATGGAAACAATACAATACGTGCCTTGCTGCCCCTGCTGTCACTGGGAAAGGACACCACAAGATTGAACCCAAAGCTAAGCACTTCTCCCATTGCAAGAATGGTCAATCTAGTAGGCCAAACCAAACTGATAATTCGAAGAGACATGAAAATATATTTAAATCATGCATAAAAGATTTCAGAGAAGAATCAAATAATTTTCATAGATAATCTTGATCATAAACCCACAATTCATTGAATCTCGACAAACACACCGCAAAAAGAATTACATTGAATAGATCTCTAAGGGAATCAAGGAGAACTTTGTATTGAGATCCAAAGAGAGAGAAGAAGCCATCTAGATAATAACTATGGACCCGAAGGTCTATGGTAAACTACTCACACATCATCGGAGAGGCTATGGTGTTCCTCCATGATCGATTCCTCCTCCGGTGGAGCGCCGGAAAAGGCCCCAAGATGGGATCTCATGGGTACTGTTGGGAATATTACTATCAGTTGAGACCCGCCCAGGAGGGGCTGGGTCAGCTTTAATGGCAGGTTACGCAATAAGTTCAGTAAACATTCAAGTTTGTAATTTATTAAGTCTTATAGAAGGCCCAAAGGCCTGGGGCCGGCTTAAGGCCTGATATTGTAAACCGCCACATGTAAGGAAATACTTGTACAGAAAGACAGGTAAAGAAAGTCACCGAGCTGGACACGATTATGAGCCGGGTGGGACTCTGTAGGCCACCTTGCGTCAACCCGTGTATATAAGGGGACAACCCGGTGGCGGTTTAGGGCAAGAAACAACCAAGTCGATAACCAAGCCAGCGAATTGAGCCTCTTGGAAGTCGAAACCTCAACAATACCATTCCCAACTAGACGTGGGCTTTTACCTTCACCGTAAGGGGCCGAACTAGTATAAAACTCTCTCGTGTCCTTTGTCCCGATTAACCCCTTTAAGCTTCCTAGTGTGATGGCCCTATGACTAAGTCCTTGCTCTAGGACATCTGCCGTGTCAACTCCACGACAGTTGGCACCCACCGTGGGGCCAGCTCATGGTGGATTAGAGTTCTTGAAGGGCAACTTCGAAGGGCTCAAGGGATACACTGTGGGCCGGATGACCAAGAGTCGTCGCGGAAAGATCTACATCAACAACGAAGGCTGGGGCCCTGAGGCCGGCTCAATCGAGTACGGGTACCGGGTCCCCTTCGGATGAATTCATGTCTTCATTGGCCGGATCGGCGAGTCAGAGCCTGAGCCGGATGTCCACACCGACCTCATTGAAACGGCTCAGCGCGCCGGTTCCACCCGTGTTCAATCCGTCGTAAAGCATGCCTTCGTAGGCTGCATCCATGGCGGCGAATACTCTGAAGGATCAATGGAAGGCGGGAGATGGCCATCTGCTCTGATACGGCATCATCAACAGGTGAGACGGACTCGTTGTACCAACTGCAAGACGGCTTGCTCGGGGGCTGTTCCGATGGCAGCAGTATTCCGGACCCCCTTGAGCTGCCAAATTGGGCCGGAGTCTTCATGCAAGGGACGCAGCCCGGGCAAAACTCCACCGCAGCAACAGCAGCAGCCACCGGGTCAGCAGCTGCCGGGTCAGGAGAGCCGGCGCGCCCCCCAGCTCAGGTTCTCATGGACCTCATGGATAAACTGACGACTCTGTTAACTGCTGCGGTAGAGCTGGCAGATAAAGCCCAGCATGACGCGGAAGTGGCACGCATGCGGGAGGAGATGGTGCAAGCTAAGGAAAATTTGGCCGCGGAGGAAACCCGGATGGCAGCAGAACGAGCGGCTTTGGATGCTCGTGCTCAGCAGCTTTAAGCAGAAACCTTCCGGCTCTCCGTGTATCTTAATGCATCAAACAAAGTAATGAGGAGGAGGCATCAGAAAACTCAGTCGCGTCTACCTCTAACACTGGATCCGACGAATCTGTTCCATACACCCGGAGCTAGAGGGGGCAACCCGCCGGAGGCAAACCGGGTCGAGACGCCCGGTGCACCAGTTTAGCCACACACCATGGAGCCGCCGCGCATAAATACAGCTCCTCCTCGTTATATATCAACACCCCGGGTCACTTTTCCAACCCCATGGAGAACCTCATTGCAGCGTCGGCTCGATTGGCAGCTCTCTCGATGGAAGGCGACTCGCCAGCAGCAATTGAAACCCGGAGGGTAAGAGAACTACTTCAGACAGCTTTGGCCCAGCAGGATGCATACTCCTACAGTCGAGACAGGATTCACTCAACTCCTCGCCCAAGCCAGAGCCCGAGTTACAGTAGGCACATGGAATCTGCAGAAATGTCAAGTAATGATCAACATCACAACCGGCCACATAGGTATGAGTCGGTGCGGGCTGGAGCTCTTAACTTGGCGGACCAGGAGAGGATTCGTCAAGAGGCGGAACGGGCGGCTCAGATAGCAGCAGAGCAGGCGGCTCACCAAGCCCTTCCGGCTTATCCAGCAACCTCGGTTGAGGCAGGAGTGGCTATAAGAACCGGAGGCGTACCTTGTCTGGTCCCAGCCATACGCAATGAGCGGTTGCCCAAGGATTTCATGGGACCTCATAAGGTGCCTAACTACACGGCTGACTTACAGTCAGGGGCTTGGATTGAGAGTTATGAGATGGCTATGGAGCTGTTGGAGGTTAGTGATGCTGCAATGGCCAAATATTTTACCATGATGTTGGATGGAACGGCTCAGACCTGGTTGAAAGGATTACCACCCAATTCCATCGGCTCATGGGCAGAGTTGAAGGCACGGTTCATCCAAAACTTTAAAGACACGTGTAAGCAGTCAATGTTGATTGTGGATCTGACCAATTGCAAGCAAGAGGATGGAGAATCTACAACCCATTGGGAGCACCGGGTCAAGGAAATAATACATTCATCCGATAAGATGGATGCCGGCTCAGCAGTTTTGATATTGGAGAAGAATTGCCGTTTTGAACCTCTGAAGCAGAAGTTGGGGCGGCTTAAACGTGACTGTAATGACATGGGAACATTGATGGTGGCTCTTGTCAAGTATGCCAACTCCGATACCACCAAAGACCCGGCCTCTGATGAAGAAAAATCAATGAAGGGAAAGAAGAACGGCAATGGCAAGGGGCACCAGCATAACCCGGCAAATCAAGGAGGTAGTAAGCGTAAGGCTGATGAGTTTGTTGCTAATACTAATGCGCAGGGTGGTAATCAGCGGCGCAAGGGCAGACAACCCCCTCGATCGGGCGGGTCAGGCCCCACCCTTGAGCAGTTATTGAATGAACCTTGTCCAAAGCACGACACCCGGGAGAAGCCAGCCACCCACTTGTGAAAGGATTGCACAATCATGAAAGCGTTTAAAAATTCAAACGCATTTGATGGGGGTCATGGCCCGGGCGGCGGCTCAGGTGGAGGCGGCTTTCAGGGCCTGGGCGCCGGTTCAAGCGGAGGTGGTTTTCATGGTCAGGGGCATCCCAGTCACTAGGGAGGTTATAATCAGCAACACAACCAAGGGAATCAACAGCAGCAACAATCCGGTTAATAGAGCAACCTGAAGCAGTTGAGCAGCAGACAGTATCATGTCTTTACTACCAATTTATGTAAGAGAGACCAGAAACTCCATAAGAGGGCTGTCAATGCTGTTGAACCGGCAATCCCATGTTATCTACGCTAGTCGGAGCAGCCTATTGTGTGGAGCAGAGACGATCACCCGCCCCGGGTTGATAATCCGGGTCACTTGGCTTTGGTAGTGGCACCTCAGGTTGGTGGGTACAAGTTTACTAAGGTACTCATGGATGGAGGCAGCAGCCTCAACATCCTTTACTATGAGACGTTCCGCCGGATGGGATTGACGGATAAAAATCTTAAACAATCCAACACTGTTTTTCATGGTGTAGTACCCGGTAAGTCGGCATACCCAGTTGGTAAGATCGAGCTGGAGGTAGCCTTTGGGGATGAGTATGACTCCAGGGCAGAAAAATTAACCTTTGAAGTGGTTAAGATCAAAAGCCCATATCATGCTCTGTTTCGGCGACCGGCTTATGCCAAGTTCATGGCTCGGCCATGTTACGTGTATTTGCAGCTCAAGATGCCGGGTCACAAGGGCACCATTACAGTCCATGGGAGCTGGAAGATCGCCTTGGAATGTGAAGAGGGGGATGCTGCTTATGCTGAATCTGTTTGTGCAATAGAGGAGTTGAAATTCTACAAGGATCATGTTGACCCGGCGGACATGACGTCATTAAAGAAACCAACAACAGAGCATGAGCCAGAGTTAAAGTTCAAATCGGCTGATGACACTAAGATGGTTGATTTTGTGCCTGGTGATTCATCCAAACAGTTCATCATCAGCGCAAACTTGGATCCGAAATAGGAAAGCACGCTCATCGAGTTCATCCGTGAGAACTGGGACATCTTTGCATGGAAACCTTCAGACATGCCGGGTGTCCCGAGGGAACTTGCTGAGCACACTCTTAATATCAATCCAAAGTTCAAACCTGTCAGACAGTTTCTTCGCCGGTTCAATGAAGAAAGGCGCAAGGCCATTGGAGAAGAGGTGGCCCGGCTCTTGGCGGCCGGGTTCATTGTGGAGGTCTTCCACCCAGAATGGTTAGCTAACCCGGTGCTCGTGCTAAAAAAGATGGCACCTGGCATATGTGTGTGGATTACACAGATTTAAACAAAGCCTGTCTGGCTGATCCTTTTGCTCTTCCCCGTATTGATCAGATCATTGATGCTACGACGGGTTGTGCACGGTTGAGTTTCTTAGATGCTTACTCCGGGTATCATCAGATTAATATGGCAGTCAAGGATCAAGAGAAGACAGTGTTTATAACTCCTTTTGGGGCTTTCTGCTATGTGTCCATGCCTTTTGGGCTCAAGAGTGCTCAGGCGACTTACCAACGGTGTGTGCAGAATTGTCTTCATGATCAAATTGGGCGCAATGTTCATGCCTATGTGGATGATATAGTAGTGAAGTCCAGGGAAGAGGAAACCTTGGTCACAGACTTGAAAGAGACTTTTGATAATCTTCGGATTTACAAGATGATGCTTAACCCGGCCAAGTGTGTTTTTGGAGTGCCAGCCGGCAAGCTTTTGGGTTTTCTGGTGTCTAACCGAGGTATTGAAGCTAACCCGGAGAAGATCAAGGCAATTACATCCCTGGCCAAACCAACCTACGTCAATGATGTTCAACGACTGGCGGGTCGTGTGGCTACTTTGAGCCGGTTCATAAGCCGGTTAGGGGAAAAGGCTATGCCTCTGTATCAGTTGATGAAGAAAACAGATGTGTTTGTTTGGAGTGATGCTGCGAACGCCGCTTTTGAGGATCTGAAGGCATAATTGGCTGAGCCGCCGGTCCTAGCCGCTCCAATTGAGAAAGAGCTGCTATTGTTATACGTAGCTGCCAACTCACGGGCTGCCAGTGTGGCTATGGTGGTAGAGCGCAAGGAGGCTGGCAAAGAGCATCCGGTTCAGCGGTCGGTTTATTATGTCAGTGAAGTGCTAATTGAGTCTAAGCAACGATATCCACATTGGCAGAAGCTTGTTTATGGGTTGTTCATGGCAAGCCGGAAGCTTAAGCATTACTTTCAGGGACATCCAATCACTGTGGTTAGCTCTGCTCCTTTGGGAGACATTATTCAAAACAGAGAAGCTATAGGGCGAGTGGCCAAGTGGGCAATTGAGCTTGGGTCTCATGGGCTGAAGTATGTTCCACGCACTATGATTAAGTCTCAAGCCCTGGTTGACTTCATCAATGATTGGACAGAGATGCAGATGCCAGAAGAAAAGTCGGACAACACATATTGGACTATTCATTTTGATGGGTCCAGGCAATTGGAGGGCTCGGGGGCTGGAGTTGTATTAACTTCCCCACGAGGTGATAAATTTTGTTATGTGTTACGATTGATGTTTCCGTGCACTAACAACGCAGCAGAGTATGAAGCATTGCTCCATGGTCTTCGAGTGGCAAAGGAGATGAGCTTGAGCTAGGTCAGATGTCTTGGTGATTTAGATCTAGTGGCTCAGCAGGTGTCTGGTAAGTGGGATTCCAAA
The DNA here is from genome assembly GCF_056163025.1 of Triticum urartu. Lineage (NCBI taxonomy): Eukaryota > Viridiplantae > Streptophyta > Magnoliopsida > Poales > Poaceae > Triticum > Triticum urartu. Next base: position 593,411,034 of record NC_141876.1, read on the forward strand.
GACCCTCTCATGGCGGCTTATCGCCGAGAGGTCGACGCTATTGCAGGGTATTTTAAAGGTTATCAGGTGGAACACATTGACTGTCGAAAGAACGAAGCAGCTGATGCTTTGAGCTGGCTGGGATCTCAACGTAAGCCGGTACCACCCAACACCTTTTTAGATGTTTTGCATAACCCCTCTGTCAAGTTTCCCACAGAAGAAGATTTAGCTGTTCCTGACCCGGAGGCGCAGTTGGCGGCGGCTCTTCATGTCATCCCAGATTGGACGGTGCCGTTCCTGGCTTACATGACGCGGGGAGAATTGCCAGCAGATGAGACTCTGGCTCGACAGATAACCCGGCGGTCTAAGTCCATGACAATTTCGGATGGAGAGTTATTTCATCGCAGTGTTTCCGGAACGTTTCAACGGTGTGTTTCCCCCGAAGAAGGTCAAGAAATCCTTCGTGAGATCCATGAAGGCGATTGTGATCATCACGCCGGGTCAAAATCTTTAGTGGCCAAGGCATTTCGTCATGGTTTTTACTGGTTGACGGCTCACGCTGATGCAGAAGATTTGGTCAGTAGATGTGATGGGTGTCAAAAATTTGCACGACGAGCGCATGTGCCGGCTCAAGAGCTCCGGATGATTCCAATCACTTGGCCATTTGCAGTCTGGGGGCTTGATATGGTGGGACCTTTCAAAAGGTCTAAGGACAAGAAGACACATCTCTTGGTGGCTGTTGATAAGTTCACTAAATGGGTTGAGGCGGAGCCTGTGAGTAAGTGTGATGCAGCCACGGCGGTTCAGTTCATGAAGAAAATAATCTTCCGTTTCGGTTTTCCACACAGTATTATCACAGATAATGGCACTAATCTGTCCCAAGGGGCTATGGAAGAGTTTTGTCAGTGAGAGCACATCCGGCTTGATGTTTCTTCTGTAGCTCATCCTCAATCCAATGGTCAAGCTGAGAGAGCCAATCAGGAAATTCTGAAAGGGCTAAAACCCCGGCTTATGGTTCCCTTACAGCGAACGCCGGGTTGTTGGGTAGAGGAGTTTCCTTCAGTGTTATGGAGCATGAATACTACACCCAACAGGTCTACGGGTTACACACCCTTCTTCATGGTTTATGGGGCAGAAGCAGTATTGCCTAGTGACATCCGTCATGACTCGCCCCGTGTGGCGGCTTATGTTGAAGCTAACAATGAAAAAGCCAGACAGGATGCGCTTGACTTATTGGATGAAGAAAGAGACTTAGCAGCAGCACGATCAGCAATCTATCAATAGGACCTGCGTCGTTATCACAGCCGCCGGTTTAAGACCAGGACTATTCAGGAAGGCGACTTGGTGCTCCGGCTCATCCAAGATCTTTCAGATACACCCAAGTTATCCCCACCTTGGGAAGGACCCTTTATGGTCAGCAAAAATTTAAACAACGGGTCTTACTACCTCATTGACATTTGAGAGCACGCAGACTCACGTAAGTCAGAAGAGGAGACCCGTCGGCCGTGGAACATTGCTCAACTTCTGCCATATTATACCTGAGCCACCGGCTCTCATCATGTACATAAGTTCACGTTGTATATACGATGATAAGCAATAAAGTAAGACCATCGGTCTCTTTTTCTTTTCAAAGATTATGCATTTTTATTATTTTTTCACAAATGACTATTAAGGAGCTGATCATATTTGAATCAAGTTTAACCTTTTCTAGTCCGGCTTATGATCGTATCCAAATCTAGCTGTAAATCTTATGGTCACTTGGGGGCTTCCTGTTCAAACATAGGTCATATGCGAACCAAAGAGAACATAGCTATCGTAACCCTCTTGATCGGCTCAAGGCCAAACTCACTTGGGGGCTTCTTGATCGTATCCGAATCATAGCTTAACCCCTTTTGAGCCGACTTGGATCGTATTCGAATCAGGGTCGTTAAAACCCTCTCAAGGTCATTTGGGGGCTTCCTGTTCAAACATAGGTCGTATCCGAACCAAAGAGAACATAGCTGTCGGTACCCTCTTGATCGGCGCAACGCCAAAGCCACTAGGGGCTATATGGTCGTATTCGAACCTTAGCTTAACCCTTTTGGTCCGGTTTACTGATTTTATTTGAATCAGAAACCCCAATCTTTTTGAATACAGAGTTAAAATTATGTTTGTTGCTTGCCTTTGAGTTTTTTCTGTTTCAATATTACAAATGAGTTAGCCTAGTTTTGTTCGCCGGCTCCATTATTAGACAGCACAGCCGCTCGGGTTGTTCAAACCGGTGGTCTAAGGATCTAAAGGTACGAGCAACTATGATATGATTATTGAATATTCAAGGATTATTAACTTTCATACATATTGAATTATCAAGTTCGTCACCCGGGTTATTTGAGCCGACGGCCTAAGAATCCACAAGGACAAGGTATAATTCTTATTTACACGCGCTTACCGGCTACGTTACTTTAAGAGTTAGTATTAAACATTATCCTTTATTTATATTTGTCTCTGTTCTTTGAGGTGGAGATACGAGTTGTAAAAGAGGTGTTTAAGCCCAGTTGTTTCTAAACCGCCTTGCCAGGCCTTTCTTTTTTCCTTGCGTTCACAGGAACTGATTTTAAACATTGTAGAGACAAGCATTAAACGAGGCATAAGAAAAGCATTAAAACATTGGCACCCGGAAGCACAGATTCACATAGAAGTGTTTTATGCACGATGGCATAAGCAGACATACGGTGTTTTTAGCAGCTAAGCTATTACAAGGCTTTCTAAAGCCCACGAAGATGATCATTGTCCTTCCCTCACCGGCTCAACATCTTGAATCTGCTGGAAGTTGGGTTTTGACCAGTCATAGCCGTTCATGGCGACAAATTCAGCTTCGTCATCAATCAGGCCAACCGGATCAACTTCCGGGGCAAAATGTGTCTTCTCTCACCGGTGGGATCAAGTCGGTTACTTTATAGGAAGGAGGGGCCATCTTCTTATTCTCATTATCAAAACCCGGTTGATACTTGTCCACATTGGTATCATCTCCAAGGCTAGTCACCTGAGGCCGGACTTCACGGACGCAGGCTATAAAGTCATCCTGATCAAAAGGAGACCCGTCCTCCTTCACGGTAGGATAACCTCTTGCCACGTGTGCCGGGTCTAGATCTGGTACCAAAGCCTTGGAGCGGCTTAGGACAGTCAATGCTCCGGCTCGCGCGCAGGAGCATTTCACCTCTTGGAATCTAGCAGGGAGAATAGACAGCTTCTTCAAGACATCACTGATCTAGTTAGACCCTTGATTAGTAGGAGAGATGGCAGCCAGAGCTCGTTGTGCGCCGATATACAATTGTGCAGTTAAAGTGTACACGGCTTTCATCTTAATCAACGGGTCTTGGTTTAGATTCTTACTTCGCGGACCTACATGCATTTTTCAGTCAGTTGACGGATCATATTCTGGATTGACAAGAAACACATATGAAAGATCAAATCAGGAAGCTTACCAAAGATAGCAGCGACCATCTGAGACACCCGACCTTTTAAGTTGTTTAGTTCAGTTGAAATTTCCTTCAGAGCTGTTTCGGCTGTCTAAGCTCGCCGGGTCAGAAGTATCTTCTCATCTGCCCATGTTTTCTCTTTGACAACAAAGTCGGTCTTCAACTTCTACGTTTTAGAAAGGCTTATTTGTAGTTGGGAGGTGGGAGACTTAATTTCTGATTCCTGGTTCGCTAGCCGGGTCTTTGTATCAATCAATTGGGAGTTCAGTTCAGACAATGCATTCTGTGAAAACATTCAGATAAATCAAGACTTGGTTTCAAATTCCAGTATCCAATTTCAAGACTCAAGTCTCAAGTGCTTTATGAATAAACCACTTGACACTTGGGGGCTAATGTCTGTCAAATCAAATTTTTATGACTCTACCAACATATTTGAAGTCCCAAGTCCTTTACAAAGTAACAACACTTGGCACTTGGGGGCTAATGCACGCAGTTCAGCAAGTTTTTCAAGTTTAAACCAGAGTGTTAAGTATTTTGAAGGTGGTTTTCATTCTAAAAGTACCGATTCATTAATGCTCAAAATAAACCGGTCCTTCGGGACTATGGGTCAAGTTTTTCCGTTTCTCTCATAAAGCTGAAGACTTGGGGGCTGAAGGAATATTGGTAAACCGGAAGTAACGTACCTCATACTTCAACTGAAGTTGCTTGACCATCTCAATCTCAGACCCACGACTGGAGTGGACATGGCTGAGATATCCAGATAAGATATCACTGGCATTGAGACGGTCATAGTTGGCGATATCAAAGCGAACCTTCTGCTGTTCCAGTGCTTCTTGCTTTGCTGTGCACCGAGCCAACACTGTTGGATTCCCCGGCTCAACAAAGCGGCTCCCAGTAATTTGAACATCTGGAGCGTGTGGAGATGGCGGGTCGGTTGCGTTTGACGGTCCGGTTGTAGAAGGATTGATAGTGGTGTTATCAAGAGACGGCTCCAGAGGATGTGCTTCACTGATAATTGGCGGGTCTTCTAGGCGTCAGTTAATGGAGAAGGTGGCCTAGCCGGGTCAGATGCTAGTACTGGCGGGTCTTCCGCTGGTTTTGTTACCCTCGCTTTCTTGGACTTAGCCTGACCGCTAAAGAAAAAAAATATAGATATATATATTACAGACAGTCAGCATCAAAGGTACAATTGATCAACCCAGAAGAAAAAAGGATCTATGATTACCCAGGAGCAGTCTTGAAAGCTGGAAACTGTGTTTGTGATGAATCGCCCGAAGAGCGAGACAGCTCCTGAGAAGGTAAAAGAAAGGAGTTAAAAGGAATACAATGAGCAGGATTCATCAAAACCAGTTAAGGGTAGTAATAAGTAAACCTCGTCCGGACATTTCCGAGGGGTCTGTTGAAGGTCGACAGCCGGTTCACCTTCAATCTCAGCTTCACGACGGCTTTCATGCTGCTGCTTTTTCAAATGAAAGTTGGGATCCAAGTAAGCTAAGGGGTTATAAAACCTTACTTTACGGATCACTCATCGAACTTTGTGTCTTGGTAAGGGCTCTGAGTCGGAGGAAATGATAGTTACCTCTGCTTCCCCGGCTTGGCTAGCCCCAGTGTCATCCTGGTAAGGATCAGTATCAATAAGATTGTTAAAAAGTTGGCCAAGGGAATCAAGGGCTACCTCCGAGTCAGACGAGTCATCAAGCTTCATTAAATCCTCAGCAGTAGTTTTCTTCTTCTTCTTTGATTTCCGGGTTATCTTCTTGGTGTTCGTAGCGGCGGCTTTCGCCTTCTTGGCAGCTTCGTGGTCATATTTCGCCTTCCAGAAGTCAGAATTAGCTTGTAAAGACAAGAAGAAAGAGCAGTATTAAGTAATAATAGCTGGGCAAAACACGAAGAAAAAGAGATCAGAATGTACTTACTTCTCACCGGATTAATCTTGCAGAAGGGACTCAACCCAACAATACTGCAATCCTCGTACTTCCCATTTACCAAAAGGGTTGACATCGAAACAATATCTTCTTCCGAGAGATCAACTGAGCTGTGACGAAGAGAGTTGTCCGGGCTTCCATCAAATTCATACATCAGTTTGGATCGACGGCCTAATGGAATAACCCGCCATGAGATCCAGCAGCGGGTTAGATCTACTCCAGTTAAGCCATTGCCCAACAAAGCATTGATTCTTCTAATGGAGGGAAGTAGCCTCTTGCGTTCTGCAACGGTGAGCTTATCCGAAAGGGTGAACTTGGAGTCAAGACGACCGGGGCGGTAACCCGGCAGAGGCTTCTCGTTTGCTGGAGAAATATCCTGAAAATAAAACCAAGTTTGGTTCCAATCTTTTGGGTGACTTGGTAAGATGATAAGAGGGAAAACAGCACCCTGGCGGCGCTGAATTGAAATGCCTCTAAGTTCTAAGCTAGGACCATTGGTGCATTCGTTCTGCCGGTTTAGGTAAAAGTACTCCCTAAACAGCTCTACGGTGGGCTCTTGCTGAAGATACACCTCGTGGAGTACTTGGAAGTTGCAAATGTTGGAAATGGAATTGGGTCCAAGGTCCTGAGGGTGGAGTTTGAAAAAACGAAGGACCTCTCTGAAGAATTTTGAACTGGGCGGTGAGAAGCCACGATTCATGTGATCAGTGAAGACAATCACTTCTCCGTTTTTTGGATTGGGGCGTTCTTCCTCCGGGTCAGGAGCACGATAAGACATGACATTCTTCGAAGGCAGAAACCCAATGATGAAGAACTCTTTTAACCGTTCCTCAGTTATGGACGAAGGGACCCAGTTACAGACGGTGGGTGTCTTTGACGGCATGATGTGCAGAGAACTGAAAAATATATAACAACATGCCGGCTCGGCCTACGGTCAGTTATAAAACAAGTAATGGCGGTTTAAACTAAGGGCTAATGACATATAAGGAAAAGAGAGTCGGTGCGGTAAACCGCCATGACTATAGATTCTTTCAGAAGGTGGATTCAGCTAAGTGTTGGGACAAACAAGTTTCTCAAAGTGATTGATATTATTTTAGATCAGAAGGCTGTTTCAAAAAGGAAAATATTCTAGACCTAAAAACCTAGTACAGATGAGTTCGACGACTATAAAGAAACATCTATACAGGTAAACGGGATCTACTGATACAAAAAATGAATGCCAAACATCTAACACACGAGTTAGATCTCTTCTTTGGATCAAAAGAAGTTGCGGAGAAGATCTACAGATGATCCATGGCAAGCAGGTGAAGAACACTGAAGAACTTGCAAGCCGAGAACAGATCTGGGTGTGTGAGGGAAGAAAACTTACGAGACGTAGGTCTGCCGCGAAGAGTCGCCGCGTCCTTTTGTCGGACTCAGGGTAATGCAGCGGCCAAGCTTGACGACGACGATGAGAGTTGCGGCGGCAGCGGATCTCGTGCCTATTTATAAGGGCAGATGCGAACAGGCGGGCGCGAAAATCAAGGAGACCCAATAATAATAATTATCCAACTGAACAGACGCCTCAATTCTCGGAAGGTATTAAAAAAATGAAAGATCCGTTGTAAGACAACGCCATGAAGGTTTTTTGTGTTTTCAAAAGATGATGTCACGGCGGGTTACAGAAGTCTTCAAACAGAGGATGGACTCTGACTAAGTATTGAAGATTGACAAAGAATAAAGTTCAAAGTCAACCTGGGGCCTAATGGGGGGATATTACTATCAGTTGAGACCCGCCCAGGAGGGGCTGGGTCAGCTTCAATGGCGGGTTACGCAAGAAGTTCAGTAAACATTCAAGTTTGTAATTTATTAAGTCTTATAGAAGGCCCAAAGGCCTGGGGCTGGCTTAAGGCCTGATATTGTAAACCGCCATATGTAACGAAATAATTGTACAGAAAGACAGGTAAAGAAAGTCAACGAGCCGGACACGATTATGAGCCGGCCGGGACTCTGTAGGCCACCTGGTGTCAACCCGTGTATATAAGGGGACGACCCGGTGGCGGTTTAGGGCAAGAAACAACCAAGTCGATAACCAAGCCGGCAAATTGAGCCTCTTGGAAGTCAAAACCTCAGCAATACCAATCCCAACTAGACGTAGGCTTTTACCTTCATTGTAAGGGGCCGAACTAGTATAAAACGCTCTCGTGTCCTTTGTCCCGATTAACCCCTTTAAGCTTCCTAGTGCGATGGCCCTACGACTAAGTCCTTGCTCTAGGACATCTGCCGTGTCAACTCCACGACAGGTACAGAAGGTTGCGGTGGTGGAAATAGGGTTTTGTGGTGCTCCTGGATGTTTTCGGGGTATATGGGTATATATAGGAGGAATAAGTATGTCGGTGGAGCTGTAAGGGGCCCACGAGGGACGGGGGCACGCCTACCCCCTGGGCGCGCACTCCTGCCTCGTGGCCTCCTCGCTGCTTTCTTGACGTCCACTCCAAGTCTCCTGGATCACGTTTGTTCCAAAAATAACTCTCCCGAAGGTTTCATTCCATTTGGATTTCGTTTGATATTCCTTTTCTGCAAAACACTAAAATAGGCAAAAAAACAGCAATTTGCACTTGGCCTTTGGTTAGTAGGTTAGTCCCAAAAATAATATTAAAAGGTATATTAAAGCCCATTAAATATCCAAAATAGATAATATAATAGAATGGAACAATAAAAATTTATAGATACGTTGGAGACATATCAAGCATCCCCAAGCTTAATTCATGCTCGTCCTCGAGTAGGTAAATGATAAAAACAGAATTTTTGATGTGAATTGCTACCTATCATAATTCTCAATGTAATTTTCTTTATTATGGCACGAATGTTCAGATCCGAAAGATTCAATACAAAAGTTAAATATTGACATAAAATAATAATACTTCAAGCATACTAACGAAGCAATCATGTCTTCTCGAAATAACATGGCCAAAGAAGGTTATCCCTACAAAATCATATAGTCTGGCTATGCTCTATCTTCACCACTTGAATATTTAAACCATGCACAACCCCGATGACAAGCCAAGCAATTGTTTCATACTTTTGGTGTTCTCAAACTTTTTCAATCTTCACGCAATACATGAGTGTGAGCCATGCACATATCACTATAGGTGGAATAGAATGGTGGTTGTGGAGAAGACAAAAGGATAAGATAGTCTCACATCAACTAGGCGTATCAACGGGCTATGGAGATGCCCATCAATAGATATCATTGTGATTGAGTAGGGATTGCCATGCAACGTATGCACTAGAGCTATAAGTGTATGAAAGCTCAAAAAGAACAAGTGGGTGTGCATCCAACTCGCATGCTCACGAAGACCTAGGGCATTTTGAGGAAGCCCATCATTGGAATATACAAGCCAAATTCTATAATGTAAAATTCCCGCTAGTATATGAAAGTGAAAACATAGGAGACTCTCTATCATGAAGATCATGGTGCTACTTTGAAGCACAAGTGTGGTAAAAGGATAGTAACATTGTCCCTTCTCTCTTTTTCTCTCATTTTTGGGCATTCTCTTTTTTATGGCCATTCTCTTTTTATTTTTCTTTTTTTCGTCCAGAGTCTCATCCCGACTTGTGGGGTAATCATAGTCTCCATCATCCTTTCCTCACTTGGGACAATGCTCTAATAATGATGATCATCACACTTTTATTTACTTACAACTCAAAAATTACAACTCAATACTAGAACAAAATATGACTCTATGTGGATGCCTCCGGCGGTGTACCAGGATGTGCAATGAATCAAGAGTGACATGTATGAAAGAATTATGAACGTGGCTTTGCCACAAATACGATGTCAACAACATGATCATGCGAAGCAATATGACAATGATGAAGCGTGTCATAACAAACGGAACGGTGTTAAGTTACATGGCAATATATCTCGAAATGGCTATGGAAATGCCATAATAGGTAGGTATGGTGGCTATTTTGAGGAAGGTATAAGGTGGGTTTATGGTACCAGCGAAAGTTGCGCGGTACTAGAGAGGCTAGCGATGGTGGAAGGGTGAGAGTGTGTATAATCCATGGACTCAACATTAGTCATAAGAACTCACATACTTATTGCAAAAATCTATTAGTTATCAAAACAAAGTACTACGTGCATGCTCCTAGGGGGATAGATTTGTAGGAAAACACCATCGCTCGTCCTCGGCCGCCAATCATAGGGAAGACAATCAATAAATAAATCATGCTCCGACTTCATCACATAACGGTTCACCATACGTGCATGCTACGGGAATCACAAACTTTAACACAAGTATCTGTCAAATTCACAACTACTCAAATAGCATGACTCTAATATCACCATCTTCATATCTTAAAACAATCATCAAGTATCAAACTTCTCATAGTATTCAATGCACTTCTTTATGATAGTTTTTATTATACATCTTGGATGCCTATCATATTAGGACTAATTTTATAGACAAAGAAAATTACCATGTTTTTCCATAAGAATCTCAAAATAGTATAAGTGAATCATGAGAGATCAATAATTTCTATAAAATAAAATCATCACCCTGCTCTAAAAAGATATAAGTGAAGCACTAGAGCAAAATTATCTAGCTCAAAAGATATAAGTGAAGCACATAGAGTATTCTAATAAATTCCGATTCATGTGTGTCTCTCCCAAAAGGTGTGTACAGCAAGGATGATTGTGGTAAACTAAAAATCAAAGACTCAAATCATACAAGACGCTCCAAGCAAAACACATATCATGTGGTGAATAAAAATATAGCCTCAAGTAAAGTTACCGATAGACGAAGACGAAAGAGGGGATGCCTTCCGGGGCATCCCCAAGATTAGGGTTTTGGTTGTCCTTCAATGTTACCTTGGGGTGCCTTGGGCATCCCCAATATTAGGATCTTGCCACTCCTTATTCCAAAATCCATCAAATCTTTACCCAAAACTTGAAAACTTCACAACACAAAACTCAACAGAAAATCTCATGAGCTTCGTTAGTATAAGAAAACAAACCACCACTTCAAGGTACTGTAATGAACTCATTATTTATTTATATTGTTATTAAACCTACTGTATTCCAACTTCTCTATGGTGCATACCCCCCGATACTAGCCATAGATTCATCAAATAAGCAAACAACACACCAAAAACAAAATCTGTCAAAAACAGAACAGTCTGTAGTAATGTGTAGGTTTAGAATACTTATGTAACCCCAAAAATTATGAAATAAATTGTTGGACGTGAGAAATTTATCTATTAATCATCTGCACAAAGTATCAACCTAATCGCACTCTCCATAGCAAGATCGCAAAAACTTCCCCAAGTCTTCCCAAGGGTTCTACTTGGAACAAACACTAATTAAAAGCATAAAACCACATCTAAACAGAAGCTATATGAATTATTTATTACTAAACAGGAACAAAAAACAAGAAACAAAAATAAAATTGGGTTGCCTCCCAACAAGCGTTATCGTTTAACGCCCCTAGCTAAGCATAGAAACAAGAATAGATCTTGGTATTGTCATCTTTGGTAGGCAATTCTTAAATAGAACACTTATAACCCTTAGGAGTTTCCTTATTCTTATTAATGATCAAACTCCTAGGAAAGAAATCAAGAAAATCATTTGTAGCAAAAGGTTCCTTAATGATAGTGAAAAATTTGGGGTGAACACTTATTGCTTTTAGATCCACATTTTCCTTACTAGAAGAATCACCCTTTTTATTTTAGGCACATACGTAAACTTGGCAACTCTAGTAGTAGGAGGATTTGGAGTATTTTTCATGGAAGAAAAGATAGACCCTAAGTTGGTCATAATATACTCAAGTTTATCAATTCTTGTGGAATCTTGATCTATTTTTTCGTTGACTATGGGTTCCTTTTCTTTAAAAAAATTCAGAGTAACTCCTACCTTAGATCCATATTTGGTAACCTGGTTATGGATCTTTTTATCCAAATTCTCAATCAACTCTATAGTGGCAACTTTATTTTCAATAATTTCAAGCCTTTGCATCACATGTTCCAAAGTTAAAATAGTTCCATGAACCAAGAAAGGTGGTGACCCAAACAAATCTATCATAGTATTATAAGAATCAAAATTATGGCTACCCAAGAAATTCCCTCCGGTAATGGTATCAAGAATATATCTATTCCAAGGGGTGATGCCTATATAAAAATTGCGAAGAAGAACGGAAGTGGATTGCTTCCTAGTGGATCTATTCCGAGCATTGCAAATTCTATACTAAGCATCTTTTAAATTTTCTCCTTCCCTTTGTTTAAAATTAAGAACTTCATGATCGGGAGTACTAACGATGATAGAAGGGCTAGCCATAATAGCAAAACCAATGATATAACCCACGGATACGCAAGAAGCAAGCGAAAAGATACGAACGAAAAAGAGGTGAGCGGAAAAAGAGGGCGAATAAAACGGCAAGGGTGAAGTGGGGGAGAGAAAAACGAGAGGCAAATGGCAAATAATGTAATGCGAGGGACAAGAGTTTGTGATGGGTACTTGGTATGTCTTGACTTGATGCAACCTCCACGGCAACGGCGCCAGAAATGGCTAGTTGCTGGGAGATCAAATCTTAACTTGACTTGGTGCAACCTCCCCAGCAACGGCGCCAGAAATCCTTCTTGCTACCTCTTGAGCATGGATTGGTTTTCCCTTGAAGAGGAAAGGGTGATGTAGAACAGTAGCGTAAGTATGTCGCTCAGTTTTTGAGAACCAAGGTATCAATCCAGTAGGAGGTAACACACAAGTCACCTAGTACCTGCACAAACAAACAAGAACCTCGCGACCAACGTGATAAAGGGGTTGTCAATCCCTTCACAGTCACTTACGAAAACGGGATTTGATAGAGATAATAAGATAAATATTTTTGGTATTTTTATGATATATATTGGAAAATAAAGATCGCAAAATAAACGGTAATATAAATAGCAAGTTGATATGAAAATAATATGATAGAAGATAGACCTGGGGGCCATAGGTTTCACTAGTGGCTTCTCTCAATATAGCATAAGTATTACGATGGGTAAACAAATTACTGTCGAGCAATTGATAGAAAGGTGCATAATTATGAGAATATCTTGGCATGATTATGTATATAGGCATCACGTCCGCGACAAGTAGACCGAAACGATTCTACATCTACTACTATTTCTCCACACATCGACTTCTATCAAGCATACATCTAGAGTATTAAGTTCATAAGAACAGAGTAACGCATTAGGCAAGATGACATGATGTAGAGGGATATAGTCAAGCAATATGATATAAAAACCATCTTTTTATCCTCGATGGCAACAATACAATACATGCCTTGCTACCCCTGCTGTCACTGGGAAAGGACACCGCAAGATTGAACCCAACGCTAAGAACTTCTCCCATTGCAAGAACGATCAATCTAGTAGGCCAAACCAAACTGGTAATTCGAAGAGACTTGCAAAGACATTTAAATCATGCATAAAATATTTCAGAGAAGAATCAAATATTGTTCATAGATAACCTTGACCATAAACCCACAATTCATCGGATCTCGACAAACACACCGCAAAAAGAATTTCATCGAATAGATCTCCAAGGGAATCGAGGAGAACTTTGTATTGAGACCCAAAGAGAGAGAAGAATCCATCTAGCTAATAACTATGGACCCGAAGGTCTGTAGTAAACTACTCACACATCATCGGAGAGGCTATGGTCTTGATGTAGAAGCCCTCCGTGATCGATTCCCCCTCCGGCGGAGCGCCAGAAAAGGCCCCAAGATGGGATCTCATGGGGTACAGAAGGTTGCAGCGGTGGAAATAGGGTTTCATGGTGCTCCTGGATGTTTTCGGGGTATATGGGTATATATAGGAGGAAGACGTATGTCGGTGGAGCTGCGAGGGGCCCACGAGGGTGGGGCGCGCCTACCCCCCTGGGCGTGCCCTCCTACCTCGTGGCCTCCTCGCTTCTTTCTTAACGTCCACTCCAAGTCTCCTGGGTCACGTTTCTTCCAAAAATAACACTCCCGAAGGTTTCATTCCGTTTGGATTCCGTGTGATATTCCTTTTCTGCGAAACACTGAAATAGGCAAAAAAAACAGCAATTTGCACTGGGCCTTTGTTTAGTAGGTTAGTCCCAAAAATAATATAAAATGGTATATTAAATCCCATTAAACATCTAAAACAGATAATATAATAGCATGGAACAATCAAAAATTATAGATACGTTGGAGACGTATCACATACCAACCTATTATGGCATTTCCATAGCCATCCCAAGATATATTGCCATGCAACTTCCACCGTGCCATTTATTATGACACGGTTCACCATTATCATATTGCTTTTCATGATCATTTAGTTGGCATAGCATTTTTGGCAAACCCACCATTCATAATTTATATACATGTCACTCTTGAGTCATTGCATATCTCGGTCCACCGCCGGAGGCATTTGTATAGAGTCATATTTTGTTCTAAGTATCGAGTTGTAATTCTTGAGTTGTAAGTAAATAAAAGTGTGATGACCTTCATTATTAGAGCATTGACCCATGTGAGGAAAAATAAAAGAGGCCAAAGAAGCCAACAAAAAAGAGAGGCCAAAGAAGCCATTACAAAAAAGGGAGAAGGGAGAGAAGGGGAAATGTTACTATCCTTTTTTCACACTTGTGCTTCAAAGTAGCACCATGATCTTCATTATAGAGAGTCTCCTATGTTATCACTTTCATATATATACTAGTGGGAATTTTTCATTATAGAACTTGGCTTGTATATTCCAACGATGGGCTTCCTCAAATTGCCCTAGGTCTTGGTTAGCAAGCAATTTCGATGCACACCCACTTAGTTTTATTTTGAGCATTCATAAACTTATAGCTCTAGTGCATCTGTTGCATGGCAATCCCTACTCACTCACATTGATATCTATTGATGGGCATCTCCGTAGACTGTTGATACGCCTAGTTGATGTGAGACTATCTCCTTCTTTTTGTCTTCTCCACAACCACCATATTGTATTCCACCAATAGTGTTATGTCCATGGCTCGCGCTCATGTATTGCGTGAAAGTTGAAAAGGTTTGGGAACATCAAAAGTATTAAACAATTGCTTGGCTTGTCATCGGGGTTGTGCATGATTTGAATATTTTATTGATGAAGATGGAGCATAGCCAGACTATATGATTTTGTAGGGAAAGCTTTCTTTGGCCATGTTATTTTGAGAAGACATGATTGCTTTATTAGTATGCTTCAGATATTATTGTTTTTACGTCAATATTGAACTTTTTTTGAATCTTATGGATCTGAACATTCATGCCACAATAAACAAAATTACATGGATAAATATGTTAGGTAGCATTCCACATCAAAAATTCTGTTTTTATCATTAACCAACTTGAGCATGAGCAGGAATTAAGCTTTGGGATGCTTGATACATCTCCAAAGTATCTATAAATTTTGATTGTTCCATGCTATTATATTATCTATTTTGGATGTATTATACACATTAATATGCCATTCTATATTATTTTTGGGACTAACTTATTAACCTAGAGCCTAGTGCTAGTTTCTGATTATTCCTTATTTTTGAGCTTCGAAGAAAAGGAGTACTAAACGAAATCCAAATGGAATAAAACTTCACGATGATTTTTCTTGGACCAGAAGACACCCAGGGGACTTGGAGTGCAAGTCAGAATAGCCATGAGGCAGTGGCAAGGGTGGAGGGCGCGCCTTGGGGGGCGCCCCTACCTTGTGGGCCCCTCGGTAAGACCCTGACCTAGCTCTTCCTCCTATATACTCACATATATTCCAAAACCACCAGAAGCATCCATGAAAACACTTTTCCACCGCCACAACCTTCTGTACCCGTGAGATCCCATCTTGGGGCCTTTTCCGGCATCCTATCGGCGGGGATTCAATCACGGAGGGCACCTACATCAACTTTCTTGCCCTTCCGATGAAGCGTGAGTAGTTTACCACATACCTACGGGTACAGAGCTAGTAGCTAGATGGCTTCTTCTCTCTCTTTGATTCTCAATACCATGTTCTCCTCGATGTTCTTGGAGATCTATCCGATGTAATCTTCGTTTGTGGTGTGTTTGTCGAGATCCGATGACTTGTGAATTTATGTCCAGCTTATCTATGAATATTATTTGAATCTTCTCTGAATTCTTTCATGCCTGATTTGGTATCTTTGTATTTCCCTTTGAATTATCAGTTTGGTTTGGCAACTATATTGGTTCCTCTTGCAATGTGAGAGGTGCTTAGCTTTGGGTTCAATCTTGCGTGATTTTACCCGGTGAAAAAGTAGGGTAGCGAGACACATATTGAATTGCTGCCATCGAGGAATAAAAGATGGGGTTTTCATCATACTGCTTGAGTTTATTCCTCTACATCATGCCATCTTACTTAAGGTGTTACACCGTTCTTTATGAACTTAATACTTTAGATGCATGCTGGATAGCGGTCGATGTGTGGAGTAATAGTAGTAGATGGAGGCAGGAGTTGGTCTACTTGACAAGGACGTGATGCCTATATTGCATAATCATTGCCTTTGATATCGTCATAACTTTGCTCTTTTCTATCAATTGTTTGACAGTAATTTGTTCACCCATTGTATTATTTGCCTTCAAGAGAGAAGCCTTTAGTAACCTATGGCCCCGGGGTTTATTTTCCATCATATTAGTTTCCGATCTACTATTTTGCAATCTTTTATTTTCAGATCTATAAACCAAAAAAAACCCCAAAATATGTTATCTTTTATTTAGTTTTATCTATCTCTATCAGATCTCACCCTTGCAAGTGACTCTGAAGGGATTGACAACCCCTTTATTGCGTTGGGTGCAAGTGTTTGATTGTTTGTGCAGGTGCATCTATTGGGGACTTGCGCGTTTCTCCAACTGGATTGATACCTTGGTTCTTAACTGAGGGAAATACTTATCTCTACCATGCTGCATCACCCTTTCCTCTTCAAGGGAAAAACCAACGCAAGCTCAAGAAGTAGCAGGAAGTGTGTGCTGGGTGTGCGAGGCGAGTAGTCCAGAGGCGCATCGGCTGGGCTGCTGGGCCCCGCGCTCGTGACGCTGTCACCCACGGGCTCCTCCTGAGTTGTTGTTGTGCGCCTATCTTGCTGGGATCGCATGCTGGTAGAAGCATCGGGATCAGCCGAATCAACAATGGATCCCGTGTTGTCTCTTTTTGCGCACCTTCACACATAAAATGACGCCCTGTTTCTGCACATATTTCAACAGCATCAAAATTTTCCATTTTTCCTTTAGACTAATCATATGATCAGCTTTAATTAATTCACCACCATGATATGGATTAGACATATAATCTCGAAGGAGGGATATTTTGGCTCGAAGAAGAGCACTTGCATTTGGGTGAAGCTTAGGAAGAGGAAAAGGAGTTTCATCAAAAAACGACATCACGAGAAATATAGATGCATCCGATGGCAACTTCAAGACACTTGTATCCCTTGTGATGGTTGCTATAGCTAATAAAGACACACTGAGTGGAACAAACTCTAGTTTGTGACGATTATAAGGACGCAAATTGGGGTAGCATGCATGCACATCCAATGTTTTTGAGAGAATTTTAATCTGATTTTTGATGAAACAATCGTTCCAAAGGAGTAGAATTTCCAATCACTTTACTAGGCAAATGATTTATGAGGTAGGTGGCAGCAATAAAACCTTCATCCCAATACTTAAGTGTCATTGATGCATGTGCAAGAAGAGAATGGCCAACTTCCACAATGTGACGGTGTTTGTGTTAGGCAGAACCGTTTTGTTGATGGGCATGTGGGCAAGATACATGGTGTTCTATTCCTACATCTCTAAAGAAATAATTGAGTTTTTCATACTCACCTCCCCAATCACTTTGGACTGTGAGAATTTTCCTGTCGAATTGTCGTTCAACAAGTTTTTCGAATTCTTTGAAAATAAAAAAGACTTCAGATTTAAATTTGAGCAAATATATCCAAGTGAATTTTCTATAGTCGTTAATGAAACTAACATAGTATTTCTTTCTTCCAAAAGAATCTCTTTCATGACACCATACATCATTGAATATAAGCTCTAAAGGAGCATGAGACACACTATTTGACCTCGGATATGATAGTTGATGAATCTTGGCACATTGACAAGCATCGCAAACAGACTCTTCATTTGAACTATGTGAGAACAAAAGATTGCCTTTATTCACTACTTGCTTAACTATGACCAAATATGGATGTCCTAATCTTAGATGCCATCTTGCCAAGGAGGGCTTGAAGATGGAATAGACTTGACGACGATGAAGACCGGTAAGAGCTCCTCATGTGATGGGGTAGAGTCGTCCAACGCATCTACCATGGTGGATGAGCTCCCTCGTTGTCCGATCCTTTATAAAAAAATATTTAGCATGAGTTTAAAAGAAGACATTGTTATTGGTGGTTAGGCGAGACATAGATGCAAGATTTTTGTCGGCGTCAGGAACATGTAGGACGTCATTTAAGAAAAGATCACATTTGGAATGTAGGGATTAAACCCAATGTCCGAGTACGTGTTTGTGTGCGTAACCGAGTATATATATATATACCCCTACCCCTTGTAACATCATCAGATCAAAGCAATACAAAGAAGTATTCAACAGGACCGACAAGGTCCTGTGGCCATCACATCGATCAGTTTTTCTGTGTAGCTAGTTACGCAAGTTTCCGTCGAGATAGTCGCTGGCTATACATGTACATACGGCCAGAATCCATTAAGCTGCATGCTAGCTTGCTTGCTAGCTGGTTGTACGTACGTGGTGCTCCTTGGTGATTTGATCTAGGGATAAAGCCAATAATTGGTATCAGAGCCTCGACGATCTATGATGACGGACAGCGACACTGAGTCGGTCAAGTCCGGCAACGGCGGTTCCAAGGGGAACAAGTCCGGTGACGGCGGTTCCAAGGCGAACAAGAATGGCGACAAGGTGAAGAAGGGCGGCAAGTCAGCGACTAATGGTGGCGAAACGGGCAGCGCCAACGTACTGGCGCATTGCAACATCGCCATCCAGTACCCGATGCTCACCGACGCCAAATACGACGTGTGGGCAGTGAAGATGAAGATCATTCTCCAAACCCTACGAGTGTGGCAGGCCATCACGGACGACGACATCGACGAGGAGTGCGACGAAGGTGCCATGGCCGCCATAGCCCAGTCTGTGCCAGATTCCGTGCTGATGACATTGGCGGAGTTCGAGACAGCAAGAGAGGTGTGGAACGCACTCAAAGAGATAAGGATCGGAGAAGATCGTGTCACGAAGGCTTGGGCACAAGTGCTGAAGCGCCAATTTCACAAGTTGCAGATGGAGAAACTGAATCGGTGAATGACTATGCCATGCGTCTGACTACTTTGGTGGGAGAGATCCGCGCGCTTGGTGCAAAGCTCGAGGAAGCCGAGATTGTGGAGAATTTTTTCAGTTCGGTGACTGATAAATTCACGTACATCATCGACATGCTCCAGCAGCTTTACGACATCGGCGAGATGACCATAAAGGAGGCGATCGGATGCTTGTGGACATGGGAAGAGAATGCTCGTGGCTGTCGGAAAGGCAAAGGAGGAGGTAGCGACCAACTCATGTACTCGTGCATAGATTGGGAGGCCCCAAGTAGCAAAGGAAGGCGTGACGGTGGTGAAGTCTCAAGCAACGCGAAGCGCGGCGGACAAACCGGAAAAGGCAAAGGAAAAGGCAAGCCACAAAGTCGTGGTAAGGCGGACCGATCTAAAGAGCGGAAGCCACGGAACTTGGATATGTCTGAGGTCAAGTGCTATAACTGCAACGAGATGGGTCACTTTGCGAAGGATTGTCCGGAGCCTAACAAGCGGGAGATCAAATCAAATTTGGCAAAGCAGGAAGACGAACATCCAGGTCTTCTGATGGCTGAAGTTTGTGATCTCGTCCAAATAGCGGTTGTGAAACCAAACTGGAAGGTGCTACTTCATGAGAAATAGGTAACACCAAAGTTATCCGGAAGCCAGAACGTGTCGTGGTATCTAGACACAGGTGCCAGTAACCACATGACAGGGTGCAAGGAGAAGTACCTTGAGCTGGAATATGATGTTCAAGACTCGGTCAAATTCGGTGATGGTTCAAATGTGGAGATTTGTGGGCAAGGTTCTATCCTCTTTGAGGGTCTCACAGCAGAACAACGCACACTCACCGTAGTATACTACATCTCAAGGCTACGCAACAACATCATCTCTGTCGGGAAACTTGATGAGAATGGATGCAAGGTGGATATTGAGAACGGAGTGATGACGATCTTTGACAACCTCTAGAACGTGCTAGCCCGTGTAAATCGCACACAGAACATGCTCTATATCCTCAACCTTGATCAATCTCAACCGGAGTGTTGGCTCGCCAAGAGTGATGATGATTTGTGGTTATGGCATGCTAGATTTGGACACGTCAACTTCTACGCCTTGAAGAGGATGTCGAAGATGGATATGGTATCGGGGATGCCGTTTATCGACCATGTTGATCGAGTATGTGATGGGTGCTTGGTTGAAAAACAGCACCGCAGGCCATTCCCTGCTCAGTCTACCTATCGTGCAAGTGATGCACTCGAGCTGCTCCTTGGTGATCTATATGGCCCTATCACCGCAGCAACTCACGGAGGAAAGAAGTATTTCTTCCTAGTGGTAGATGACTACTTGAGATATATGTGGGTCGTTCTCATACGATCTAAAGATGAGGCATTTGAAGCATTTAAGAAGCTAAAGGCTACAACGGAGATGGAACACAAGCTGAAGGTTCGCGCTCTAAGGACAGTTCGCGGCGGAGAGTTTACGTCGAACGAGTTCAACGACTACTGCGAGAAGATTGGCATAAAGAGGTTCCTCACGGCACCTTATACACCACCGCAGAACGGGGTTGTTGAAAGGCGCAATCGAACCATCGTTGACATGGCGAGAAGTTTACTCAAGAGCAAGAACCTGCCAGGGACTTTTTGGGGAGAAGCTGTCTTAACGGCGGTCTATCTTCTCAACTGGGCTCCAACAAAGGCAGTGATCGGCAAGACTCTGTATGAAGCAATTTACGGACGGAAGCCGAATGTGTCTCATCTACGGAAGTTTGGGTGTGTGGCGCATGTGAAGATGGCGGAGCCGCATCTCTCAAAGCCTGCCGATCGCAGCACCAAGTCGGTGTAAATCGGATACGAGAGAAGTTCTGGCACCAAGGCATACCCCTTCTACGATCCACAAACCAAGCGTCTACGGATTTCACGCGACGTCATGTTTGAAGAAAATCAAGCGTAGAATTGGAGCGCAGCAGCCGACGATGCTCCAAATAGTAACATATTCACAGTTGAATTTCCAACTAATGATGATGCAGGGGAGGACGTCCAGGTGGTTGGAAAGACGCCCAACCAAGGTTTCCACAATGGTAGTGATCACCATGGTGCCGACATCGACGACGGTGCGCATGGGTCGCAAGGTGATAGCGACAACGACGCGCAAGACACGGGTAGAGATCTCGACAATGACATCGACAACGAGGCGCATAGTGATGATGACAATCAAGATGATGGTCACGATCACCACGAGTACACCGACGACGCGGATGCCAACGACCCGACATCTACCACGCTCGAGACTCAATCGTCTTCCTCAAGTGCATCGACGCCGACACAATTTGTGTCGCCTCCTTCGCAAGCCACAACGGATTCTTCTGGGCCTCGTCGCTACAAGACCCTCAAGAAAGTCTACAAGTACGCAAAGCCAGTTACGCTCGAGTACTCCGGTTTGTGCTAACTCGGAGTTGAGGAGCCGGCGAACTTCATAGAGGCGAGCAAAAGATCAAGTTGGATGCACGCCATGGTTGAGGAGATGAAGGCGATCGAGAGCAATGGCACGTGGACTTTGGTAACCCGACCTCCGAACCAAAAGGCAATAGGTTTGAAGTGGGTTTAGAAGTTAAAGAAGGACACGAAGGGTGCCATTGTGAACTACAAGGTAAGACTCGTCGCAAAGGGCTATGTACAACGTCAGGGATTTGACTATGAGGAGGTGTTTGCACCGGTTGCTCGAATCGAGATGGTGAGAGTGCTCCTAGCTTTGGCAGCACAAGAGGATTGGAAGGTTCATCATATGGATGTGAAATCCGCTTTCCTCAACGACGACCTCAAAGAAGAAGTGTACGTGGAACAACCCCTCGGCTACGAGAATAAAGGCGAAGAAGGGAAAGTTTACAAGCTCAAGAAGGCACTTTACGGGTTGAAGCAAGCGCCAAGAGCTTGGAACGCAAAGTTAGACCGAAGTTTGATCTCGTTCGGGTTCAAGAGATTCGCGCTCGAGCACGCGGTCTATACAAAGAGCTCAAAAGGATCAAACCTGCTAGTTGGAGTTTATGTCGACGATCTGATTATCACCTAAGATAACACGCAAGAAATTGAACGTTTCAAGACGCAGATGAAGAAGAAGTTTAGCATGAGTGATCTGGGATTACTCAGCTATTACTTGGGTATCGAAGTGAAGCAAAGCTCTTCGGAGATTTTCCTATGTCAATCGGCTTATGCGGTCAAGTTATTGGACAAGTGTGGCATGACAGATTGCTACGAGACACAAGCTCCAATGGACCAACGACACAAATTGAGCAAGCGTAGCTTAAATCAGCCGGTGGACACCACAATGTATCGAAGCGTTGTGGGCAGCCTAAGATATTTGGTGCATACCCGACCTGACTTGGCTTATTCAGTCGGGATCGTGAGTCGTTTCATGGAGAATCCGACAACCGAACACATGAGCGCGGTCAAGCTAATCTTGCACTATGTGAAAGGCACTATTAATCTTGGTTGTACGTACCGAAAGGGAAAGGAAGGATTGATCCTTCATGGATACTCAGATAGCAACATGGCAGGCGATGTGGATGACCGGAAAAGCACAACGGGCATGATATTCTACCTTGGCCCAAATCCTATCAGCTGGAATTCTCAGAAGCAAAAGGTGGTTGCGCTATCTTCATGCGAGGCAGAATACATAGCGGCAAGCACGGCGGCTTGTCAACCAGTGTGGCTGAGAAGACTCCTAGCTAATCTTGCAAAGCGGGAGGTCCAGAAGGTGTCATTGAAGATTGACAACCAAGCCGCAATCTCATTGTGCAAGAATCCGGTTCATCACGAAAGGAGCAAGCACATAGATACCCGGTTTCACCACATCCGAGAGTGCATTGAGGAAGGGATGATCGAGTCAGCATGTGAACACAAAGGATCAGCTTGCTGATATTCTTATGAAGTCTCTCGGACGACAGAAGTTCTTAGAGATGCGAGAAAGGATCGGCGTCCAAACTATACAGTGAGGACATCGTGTTTAGGGGGTGAATGTAGGGATTAAACCCAATGTCTGAGTACGTGTTTGTGTGCGTAACCGAGTAGTATAGGTATATGTTACCGAGTAGGTTGGCTAGTAGGCTCTGTTGCGCATATATATATATATATATATGTATATATATATATATATATGTATATATATATATATATGTATATATATATATATATATACCCCTACCCCTTGTAACATCATCAGATCAAAGCAATACAAAGAAGTATTCAACAGGACCGACAAGGTCCTATGGCCATCACATCGATCAGTTTTTCTGTGTCGCTAGTTACGCAAGGGCACTGAACTTTCTGATAATATTATCAGAAGTGTTATCAGAAGTGTCCGTGCCCTTGCGTAATATTCTGATAACTTTCTGCCCTTGCGTACACTTCTGATATATAGCCCGTCTATTCTGATAATATTATCAGAATAACTATTCTGATAACACTTCCGCACTGCATGCTCAACGCGAGGGCACTGAAATTTCTTTAGCTAGAGCACTGCATTATAGAGACTAGTGAACTTCGTGTCGTAAAAAATTGTATGCAGTGTTTTCTTGGTACTATTTTTGCTCTAGTTTTTCAACTGTTTATCGGAACAAGGCGTATGATATACCGTTGGAAAGCTATGGATTAGACGCAACTTCACCATGTTGAACACTTTTCGAGATTCCTCTCGGTTTAAAAGCAGTTTCAAAAATGGTGCGGCGGATGACGAGTGGCAGCGATCGTATTTTCGTGATTTTTTCAAAACCGCTGATCGGAATAAAGCAAATGATACGCCGTTGGAAAGATATCATCGAGGCGCATCTTTTTCATAACTATTATTTTCTCTAATTCGTTACGGTTTAAGAGCAGTTTCAAATTTACTAAATCGCGGAATTCTATTTTTTTGAAATTTTTTCAATTTTTGGGTACTGTTTTTGCTCTAGTTTTTGAACCGTTTGTCGAAACAAGGCGTGTAATAAGTCGTTGGAAAGATATGGACAAGGCGCAACTTTCATATGTAGAAATGGTTTTGAGATTCCTTACAGTTTTAAGTTAATTTTGAAAATCGTGCGGCGGACGACGAGAGGCAGCGGCCGTTTTTCGCAAAATTTTTACAAACCAGTTGTTGAAATGATTCAAATAATATGCCGTTGGAAAGATATCGCCGAGGCGCAACTTTTTCATGTAGAACACTCTCTCTAATTCCTTATGG
Organism: Triticum urartu; assembly: GCF_056163025.1. Classification (NCBI taxonomy): domain Eukaryota; kingdom Viridiplantae; phylum Streptophyta; class Magnoliopsida; order Poales; family Poaceae; genus Triticum; species Triticum urartu. The sequence continues at coordinate 593,434,905 of NC_141876.1, forward strand.
TTTAAGAGCAGTTTTAAAAATACAAAAACGTGGACACTCTGTTTTTCGCAACACTAATATTGACGAGTGAACCGCATCGGACAGAAAAACACACTGCTTCGGACAAGAAACCGCACCCCATCAGATGGGCAAGTGAACTGCTTGATTTCTTCTATTTACACGTAAATTTTCTCATGCAAGGAAGTGGACGGGACTTCACATCGGGCGTAAGTGAACCCCAAAAATATGGAGAAGTGAACCGCATTACTTTATTTGTCATTTCGGTAACATTTTTTCTTTGCAATTACAAGATGAACAACATCAGATACCCGATCGTACTACTTCAGTTGGAAAACCGCACTGCATCAAATGCTCACTTAGAAGATGAACAACATCAGACACATGACCACGCTGCTTCAGTTAGAAAACCGCACAACATCAAATGGTCAAGTGAACGGCATTACTTTTTTTGTCGTTTCTCTACAATTTTTCATTTAACACATGTTTGCACTTTGTTTCCTTCTTTCTTTTTTCTGTTTGGAGTTTTGGGTTTCCACATTGGCGAGCTGTACACGTGCGAAGAACTGAACTGCATGGTCGAGGGAAATGAGACGCAACACAATTCAAAATGAACTTCTTTGGTAAACAATTTTCAAACGAGTCCATATAACTTTTATACATAAAATCATCAAACACGGAAAACACCATTTTTGCACTGCATGTCCACATGGTCGAAACCGCATGCTCATGCCTGAACATCACCATGTTTCGCTGCAATCAAATGAGTCCCTATAATCTTTATACAAAAAATCCACACCACACTGCAAGCATCGGACTAAGTATAAAGTGGTGAGGATGATGGGGGAGGACGAGTATAATTTCACGACACTACACTGCAAGCAAAAAATTAGTGGACCGCGCCAGAACATCATCTGCGCTGGAACCGCATGGCAGATGCTCATCCAAAATCTGCAACAAAAAAGAACTTTTCTCAAACATGATGCTGGCGTTGTGGACTGCTTTTTTGAGCTGTCAAACTGCATCAGGAGCACCACACTGATCGCTAGGAGCACAATACACTTTTTTTTCTCTTTTTGGATGTTTTTCCTCTCCTGCAAAAAGTTGGCAAACTGAACCGAAGAACATGAATAGTAAACTGTTGTGGGTTTGATTTTCCCTATCAAAAATCAAAAAAGTGAACTATAGCAGCAAGAAAAACGGAGTGAGGTTTGGGCCTTTTCTCAGATAACATACTGCACTGCATTGGGGCTTGTCGTGGACCGCACATCGCCTCCCCGATGGGCTGCATCCCGCGCTGGACGATGAAGAATTTTTTACTGGTCGGAGTCTTTTTGCTGGTGAAGAGCAGCTCGTGGTGGTCGAACCAGGCAAACCACACTGCAGATGGGCAAACGAACTGCATGCCCGCTCTCTCCGAGTTGCAAGCCGCACACACCGCACCACACCACCAATCGAACTGCATCGGGAGCCTCGTACGCCTTCAAGGCAGCTCACATGGGGGGAGGGGATGCAGGAGAGCTCGTCGGAGGGGAGGGGAGGCAGGGGAACTTGTTGGAGGGTATCCAGTAGAGGAAGACCATCGGCGACCCGAGCTCCCTACATCGTGTGATGGCGATGCCATCCAGCAGCGACCAGGCTGGAGCGGATCCCGGAGGCGACGGCGCGCAGGAAGGCGGCGGCGCGAGGGTAGGAGGCCGCGGCGCTGGGGAGTGGCCGGTGCGGCGGCAGGGGTGGCCGGAAGGAGAAGGTGGAAGCAGCAGAAGGGGAATCGCGGTGGGGATCTGGGGGTGGCTGTGGTTTTCTTTGGAAGGGGAGGATTTGGATGGGATCTGGCCATGCTGGAGAGTGGGAGGGGCGTGGCGGCGTGGTTGGTAGTTGGTCGGGGTGGCGCCGCGACCATGGATCTGGTACGGGAGGTGGTTGTGCGGTGGGGAAGGATATGGGGCAGCAAGGAGCCGGGGTGGCGTAGCGGCCGGGGAAGGTGGGGAAGGTGGCGCGGCGGCTTGGTGGATGCACTACGCCGGAGAAGGTGGGGAGGGTGTGCCGGCAGCTCGGGTGGGGCATCACGCCGGAGAAGGTGGGAGGGTAGGTCGGGGGCTTGGGTGTACTGGGTGCACGCCGGAAGAAGGTGGGGAGGGTGGGGCGGCTCGTGGGTGGAGGGTGAGGAGGTTGGGCACGAGCGTGGGGAGGAAGTAGGGTAGTGGTGGTGTTATCAGAATAACAGATTTTGTTAGCAGAATAAGGGTCTTAAGGGTGTTATTAGAATAGACCCACCCTATATATATATATACACACACTTGTACCCCTACCCCTTGTAACATCATGAGATCAAAGCAATACAAAGAAGTATTCAACAAGGTCCTGTGGCCATCACATTGATCAGTTTTTCTGTGTCGCTAGTTACGCAAGTTTTCGTCGAGAGAGTCGCTGGCTATACACGTACATACGGCCAGAATCCATTAAGCTGCCTGCTAGCTTGCTTACTAGCTGGTTGTACGTACGTGGTGCTCCTGGGTGATTTGATCTAGGGATCAAAAGCCAACATGCAAATAGGGAAAGTAATAATAGCTTGACCAATATGAATGTCCATACCTCCACGGCTTGCGGTGTGAATTTAATCTCCCCCATAGTACTTCTCACGAGCAGCAAGCTTCTCAAGCTCGTTAGTGACATGATCTGTCGCACCAGAATCAGCATACCAGATCATACCGGCATCTTCTTACTATTCCCGGGTCGTACATTCATCGGGGACGTAGTTCTCATCAAATCCGTGCCAACAGTCTATCACCTCATGGCCAGGCTTCTTGCATAGCTGGCAGCGAGCTCGACGAGTGTTGGAGGAAGAACCGTTGCCTCCATGCTGACCATAGCCACCGCTGCTTCAGCCCGTGTTTTGGCCACAGCCGCCGCCGCCGGCGTGCTGGCCATAGCCGGTGCCACCTGCACTTGAACCTACGTTGGCATACTATATGGCGCCACACCCGTGCCCATTGTTGTTGTTTCCTCGGTCGCGGCCCTATTGACCACGGCCTTGGCCGCCTGCTCCTCGCCCACGGGATACTGCATTAGCAGAGGACTGCAGTGGATTTAGTCCATGAAGTAGATTGATGCGGGCGTCGAAGGACAGAAGTTGGCTGTAGAGCTCTTGCACCGTGACTGGCTCCACCCGAGTGGCAGGGGCTGAAACAGAAGGATTGTAGTCGAGATCAAGGCCGGCAAGGATGTGAGATGTAATCTCACCATCGGAGAGGGCTGGTCTAGCGCATGCAATTTCATCTGTGAGAGATTTGATGTTGGCGAGGTAGTCCGCCATGCTCGAGTTCCCCATCTTCAGATTATGCAAGACAATACTGGTGTTGATTGACTGAGCTTGAGTTTGAGCGGCAAAGGTGGCATGGATGGCCGCCCATACCTCGCTGGCATTTGGAGAGTGACGTCTTGGGCGAGGATCTCGCGAGAGAGGGAACCCATGAGGAACCCTTGCACTTGCTGCTGCTGCGTGAAACAGAGAACACGCGCCATATTGATGCATTGTTCTTCTTTCCCGTCCTTGGTGACGGTGATGGTGGCCGGCGGCACGAAACTCGCCGGATCAAGGAAGTCTTGCATCTGTGCACCCTTGATTTGTGGCAGCACGATGGCATTCCATAGGAGAAAGTTGCTCCTTGTTAGCTTCTTTTGTGGTGGAGGTCCAATGGACAGGGCTACCTGGGTGGTACTGGAAGATGGGGCGAAGATGGAGGGGGATGAATCGGTGGTGAGGGCACTCATGGTGCTGGTGAGGGCGGAGGAGGTAGTTTCAGTCATGGCTTTCGCTAGGGCTAGATGGATTTTTTATTTAGGAGGAAGAGGCTCTGATGACCATAAAAACTATTGATGGGAAGTGTATCTCCACCCTTGGGTGGCCGCATGTATATATTGACTCAGGTAGAACAACTAGCATTGGCGTACATGGGAATAACTATCGCCAGGATACGATCCAAATGTTTAGAGTTTGAGTACAGGAAGATACAGAAGAAGAGATAGATTACAAGATAAGTTTGAACAAGATTCTATCTCTATCCATCTAACAGGGTGGACATGCAACTAGATCGGGGTTGAAGACAAGTTGCATGTCAATGAAGGACATGCAACTAGGTCGGACATGAGTTGCATGTCAAAGTGTGGACATGTAACTGGGTTGCGTGAGAGTTGCATATCGAGGGTGGATATGCAACTAGATCGGGTGAGTTGCATACTACGGTTGGACATGTAACTAGATCGATGTCAGAGGCAAGTTGCGCGTCAAAGGTGTGGGCATGCAACTGAGTCGGGCATAAGTTACATATTGAGAATGAAAATGCAACTAGGTTGAACACAGATTACATGAACATGCAACTAGATGGAATAAATTTTTCTTTCTGAGGATTAGGATGGAACCATTTATGTGTGGGAAATAGTCATGCTACCAGATTCGGGACAATAATACTCACTGCATTAGCATTCCCTCACAAGCTCTTCTCAAAGCAGACAAAGATCGATCTAGAGGAAAAAGAAAAATATGAGTGGGAGACAGTGGCGATGGGAACAAAAGACAATTTGCTCGCTTCCGCTCTTCCAATTCTCCTATCCCGCTGAAAAACAAAGCACCAACAAGCTCCATCTGACCGCATAGAATACGCCCAGACACGGAAAGAAAAGTGACAACAGGCCACACGCACGCGCGAAACAGCAGAAGGAACCCACACAACAGCGGGGGATCCTAATTCTGCACAAATTATAGCGTTTGATCGTGTGATGGAGGGCCTATTCTTATAGGAATTGAGACTAAAGGCCCTCAACGTGGTTGCTGTCCTCTAATCTCTGAATTATTTTATAATTTAATATCTAATCACCTCTCATCGCTGCTCACTTTAACCTCTAATCTCTAATCATCCCTCATCATTCTAAATCATCTAACTTCCCGGCTGGTCACCCATCCTCTCACTATTCAGCCTGAGCACGCTTAACTTTCGGGTTCTATTCCCCCTCGTTTTCAAGTCTGCACTTCTTGTTTTCCTGAAAATAGTAAGATGTCAATCTTATTAACCCTCAGGAGTTTAGCTTGAGCATTAATTCACACGTTTCACTGTTTGAGTTTGAAACTATTATTTTAAAAAACAATTATTATTTAGTAACACTAATATTTCTTGAGTAAGTAGTTTGACCACAGTTTGACCAGATTTGATCAAAATTCAAAAAAAATGAAATAATTATTTAATAACACTAATATTCTTGAATAATTATGTAGTAACACTAATACTCCTTGAATAAGTAGTTTGACCAGATTTAACCTAAATTAAAAAAAACTGAAATTTGAGCATAACTTTTTCTCCTTTTAGAATTTGAGGATTTTAAAAATTTGCAAACAGGCCATAGGCTGTCAAAATCGGATGCGGGTTTTCGTGCTGAACATTTTGATATATTATACTTTTTTGCGACATCGTATGCAAAAGTTATAGCCGTTTTACTTTTTCATGACACTTTTTTGCTAAACATGTCTAAATTTAAGTTTTTTTATTTTCCTAACTAGTAGATGTAGTAATATATATAACTACGTCTCAAAGGATTTTATTTTTTAAAGTTTTTATCATTTTTTTTGTTTTTTTCAAAACAGAAATGGCGATACAGTGGGGGGAGGGTAGAGTTTGAGAAATGGGCACTTTAGTCCCGGTTTGAGACACGAACCGGAACTAAAGGGCCCATGTCCGTGTCTCAAACCGGGACTAAAGGGCCCATTTGAACCGGGACTAATGCCTTTAGCCGCTCGAACCGGGACTAATGCTCACATTAAGCCCAGTTCATAATCCACCGGGACTAATATGTATATTGCGCTGTGACCAAAGCCATGTTTTCTACTAGTGTAAATGTGACAACTAATTTTCATTTAGATGAGAATTAGCAAATCCGTTCTGAAAAATATATGCCTAGACACAAAATACATGCTATATAGCTCAGTTTAACAATAGTGCACAAGAACAACATTCGGCACAAATATAAAACACCGCTACTATATAAGTAACTTCTAGGATAGTTATGGCAACATCCATCAAACTGACTCGTCCCGCATGTTCATTCGTATCGGGAGCGTGCTAAAGATGTCGATGTGGGAGGTTCCTTCAACTTGGGCATTCTAATCTGTTCATCGCCCCGTCAGAACTCGTCTCAGTCTTGTGGATATAAGTTTGCATGCATCTCCCATGGTTTGTCGAAAGGAAAAACCTTCACGGGTGGCTTGTGAGCTGATTCCTTCGTCGGGCGGAGCTTCCTTATATAACCTCATCGCCTCCTCCATAATTTTGGGTTGGTACAAATGCTCAACCCTTCTCTTATCTGAAGGATGAAGAGGGATGCGATCTTGTGGCGTCCAGGACGCTCTATCAATCATTGCGGCCTTCTGGAAGTACAAGAGGGACGCATATGGATGGAAACCAGCAGCTCCAAGTAGAAGGGTTCCAATGTGATCTGCCTCCATCTCCGTCCTACATATACAGGCAACATGGATCATCAGAACATAATGTACGCGGCAAAGTTATAGAACAACACATGTGTTAGTTTAGGAAACCAATAATTCTTGCTCAAGATTATCCTACTGTAGCAATTAAGCTTGGCTGAAGAGCGAGTTCCATGTTGTCGTGGTTTATATATTTATATATTTATAGAGAATTTTGTTAGTAACGCAGGGTCCAATCATTCGACCGAGCTAAGATGTATAATTTCATCCGTACCGAAGTAATTTCCGCCTTTCTGTTAAGGTTACTCGCAAACGGTTATCTCTTGTTGGTCGTGGGGATTATGTGCTAGCCCACTCCCCATTCCGGTTCTAATAATCATCAGGTAGGATCGGTTTCGGATTTCCACAGCATATCGTACGCGGTGAGTGGCAGGTGGGCTCGACGGCGTGGTGCTCGGCGGCAAGTCCCAGTCAGCGGCATGGTCAGTGACGTGCCTGCTGGTGGCCTCGGTGTAGGCGGCAGCTCGGCAGCAAATCCCCGGCAGCGGCGTGGTGAGCGACATGCCTGCTGGTGGCCTCGGTGTAGGCTGCAGCTCGTGGTCGTGACGGCGCTGCGCACCTGTCAGCTGTCAGCTCACCCATGCCGCCGGCGCACCGGTCAGCTCACGGTGGGTTCCCAGGTCCCTTGCGAGGTGGCAATTTGCTAACGTCTTTTGTGCGTGCAATTCTATTATGACTCCCTCTGATCTATAATAGTTGTCGCAATTTTAATAATTTTTTTACAAAGTTCTGACAATTAATGTGGATCGGAGGAAGTATAATTTTACAATAACTTATAACCATTTAATTGCCCATTGTTCTTGTTATTTTGAAACCACACTCTGATTTTCAGGGTTATATATGTGCTTATATAGATTATCTACCATGCTTGTTCTCGCTGCTGCTCCAAAGTGAATCTCCAATTTGAGGATAAGAGCTCCGGTGCAGCACAACTAAGTACTTCCTCCGTAAACTAATATAAAAGTGTTTAGATAAACACTCTTATATTAGTTTGCAGAGGGAGTAATTAAGAGGCGCAGGCTAAAGACTAAATGATTTATGTGGCATATAATATAAGTATAATGTGTGCGTGCGCACGTGTATGTGTGTGTGTGTGTATTTATTTAATTGCAATGATACATACCTTTGAAAGAAAGGCAAAATCAAGGGTAATGGAAACCACTTGGCGTACAAAATTTCCGAGTAGTGCCTGGCAACGATGTGCCCAATCTGAAAAAGAAGAAAGGAGAGAACATTATGCGCCTACATAAATAAAAACTCATAAAATATGCACTGGGAATCCACACAGATAAAACTCATTAGTATTTATTATATAAAAAATGTTAAAACTTCATACCTCATGCGCAATACAAAAGGCAATCTCAGCATCCGTAAATTGTTCGACCAATCCAGCGGTTACTGCAATATGGCCACCAGGGGCGCACAATGCATTGTGGTCGTGGTCATTGAGAAGTATCACCTCCCACTCAAACCCCTCAAGATGGCTTGTCTGTCGCTTGGGGCTCTTGGTGCCATCGTGGCTGGTGTTGATAGGGAGGGTACGATAGGTGGCGCGAATAACTTTCTCGGCGATACGACGTACACGAACGCTGTCCGGGTGAAGCGGGTCGACGATCCGTGATTCGGAAGCCCATATTTTCTTCTGCTTTGTGTAGCGGGACTCCCAGAGCTGGCGTTCGGCCTGGGGAGACCTGATGACCATGTGCGTGCGGTTCGTGTAAGGCACAACCTCGCGGTCGTAGCGGCCCATGGCGGCCATAGCCGCGGCACCTGAAGCGACGGCCGCCACCGCAGCGACCGTACGCGGATTACGGTACAACTGACTGAAGCGGAGAACCGGGTTTGCATGGGGCGGCAGCAGCGAAGCCAGTCGGCGGACGCCGCCTGCCTGCTTACAGACAAGGAGGAGGCGGCGCGAGTTCCGTAGTAGGCAGTTCATGGTTTCTTTCTTTCTTTGTGTCGGTGGTTCACGGCTTCACAGACGGACGTATGTCGTGTGTGGGCTTATGGACCGTGTGCGTAGGCAGCTGGTAGGCTTATGTTTTATACAGTATATAGCTGGGCGCGGTAAGTACAGTATAGACCGACTCGGGCCCTGCCTGCCTGATATGATTCTGCTTCAGACACGAAGTCGGCCGAGTCTAGCATATACGTACGTGTTGGATCCTAATTAACATAATGTATGTATATACGTGTTGGATAGACCGTGTACGTACGTAGAGTATATACAAAGCCCTCGTAGCTTATTACAAATCCGGCCATGTCCCCTACAGCCGAGCCGCGCGATCGATCTTTGTGATGGCGGCGTCACTTCGACGAGCGACGAGGACGCTAGGCGGAAGAGCGCCGAAGAGACACAATAACTACACGCCGCCGTCTCGCCGGGCAGCCACGACGACTGCTCTCCTAACCGTCATCCATCTTCGAAGGCGAGTATATCTTCGCCAGGGCAGCCAGGTCGAGCGTCGCAGCACGAGGAAATGCCCAGGTATCCACACCACGCCGCGGTGGATGCGCAGGGCTTCCGCCCGCTAGACGACTCTGCGGCCGTTTTACTTCTCGGGTGGAATCGAATAGCAAGGCGGCAACAGAGAGCTCGGAAAGTGAAGGGAAAGAGAGAGGAGCTCACTGTTATACGTCATGTGTAGGTCTCCAACATTACCAGCTGGAGCTGGTCAAGCGCCCCCTCCTCCACAACCCGGCGCATGCAAGGCAACGGCCGGCGCCGGCAAAATTGATAAATTTGACCTCAAAGCAAAAGTATTTCACAAACTAAACTGTTTTTGAAAATATTTCACACTGCTGACCTTTTTGTATAGCGCCCGACAACAAGACGCTGCACTCTACTGTGCAACTCCTTAGAGCTAGGCGCTGCACAGTGTGGCGCCTAAGTGTTAGGCGTTGCACAGTAGAGTGCAGCGCCTTGCTGTCAGGCACTGCACATTAAAGGTCAGCCGGGTGAAATACTTTCAAGAACAGTTTAGTTTGTGAAATAGTTTCGATCTAAGGTCAAATTTGTGCCTTTTGCCGCCGGCGCCTCCCTCCTAGATCGGTGCTTGTTTCTGTTAGAGAGTGTGTGCATCTTTTCTTCCCCTTACTCACTACCGAAATAAACCTTATATGCCTACGGCCTTATCTGTGCCGACGGCTGCCAACGCCGTCGGCATAGCTCCATCTATGCCTACGGCAGCCGTAGGCATAATAACGTCGTCAGCATACATTGATTTATGCCTACAGCAGCCGTAGGAATAGCTAGGCCGTCGGCATAGAGGTGACCCTGGTGGCCCGAGGACAGGCGGCGGGCTGACGCCGTCAAATCTATGCCGACGGCCCTGATGGCGGCCGTCGGCATAAATATCATCTGGTTTTTTACTAGGAGCTGCCATGTGGCATAGCTATGCCGACGGCAAAGCTGGTGATTGTGCATGATGCATCCATCGGTTATATTAGTAATGGGAAGTAAACTTTTGTTAACTTGTTGGCAGAACGAATGGAACTACTGTTATATTTGATTTGTTGCTCAACTAGTGCTGCAATGATGGAATCGGTGATTGTGCATGATGCATCCATCCATTGTATCGGAGAGGCTGTGTTTTTTTCTTCTTGTGCTAAGATTGATAGCATCACATATCCTATGCTTTTGTTTCTCCAGTAGAGCCTTGTGAGATTGATGTGTCTGCCACCATCCTCGAATGGTTGTGCAATAATAATGGTGCTATTTAACAACCACGCTTTGGTTCCTCAAAATTCGGATGGCACTTGCATCTCTACATACACACACACATGAATATGCATCTTGGTTTGGTTCAGTTTGCACGTTTACATTTGCTTTAACTTTGACTGAAACTATCTTGGTGACACTTGCATCAATGGTGTGTTCTACCCTTGTAGATGTCCTTGGAGAAGATGGCCATTGGAGTGCAGGGGAGAAACAACCTTGTCCTACTCAAGGAGGAGGAGGAGGACCACCCGAGCTCGACGACGACACGGCAATAGGTAGCACTCGCCTCTCTCCCAAGCTGAAGGTCTGATCCCCCTGTTTAGATGGTTTGCTCTCATCTTATGCATGTGAGGGGAGAAAAAAAGCCATTGGACTGAATTATATTTGCATGTGAGGGGAGCGATCCTTTTGGTACATGGAGAGTATAGATTCACGAAATTCACCACATGAGTGTACTACCTATATCCAAATTCTGGATACCACTTGCATCTTTTGTATGTACACATGAAAAAGCACGACGGTTTGCTTCAGTTTGTATGTGTCCAATTGTTTTTTTACTTTGACTGAAACTATCTATCTTGGCGGCACTTGCATCTCCTGTACATACATACATATGAATCAGCACCACACTTTTCTTCAGTTTGTACGTGTCAATTTTTTTGGTTGAACTTTGATTGAAACCAACTGGATGACACCTCAATCTGTACATACACATGAATCAGCACCACCCTTGGTTCAGTTTTGTATGTGTCCATTTGTTTTTACTTTGACTAAAGCCAACTTGATGACACTTGCAACTTCTGTATATACTTATATACATATGAATCAGCACCAGTCTCTTTTTCTCTTTGAAGCTTGCCTTGAACAACAACTAATGCTTGATAGATACAACCGAAACTGGAGCATCTCTGTATTGTATGTATTAGTAGCATTGTTTGGTTCAAGCACCAACATGACAAGTTATCTTCAGCAAAAGCAATAATTTTCTGCCTTTTTAGTTTGATGCCTCTGTTCTAGGCAATTTTCTCTTGGTAAATTCAATGTATGGATTACATATTCATCCTCATATGTAGGATCTTCGGTTTGTTATACTGATTGTATGCCACCTCCATCGTTGTAGCCTTGTCTCCCCCACCACCGCCCCTCGGCCTCCTGTAATGTTGTTGTGGATTCTTAGAATGGAAATGTTATGTACATAAAAAATATTCTATGGTCTGTGTTTGCAAATCCATGGCTGTTGAATCATGCATGTATAAGCATTTGTAAATAGCTAGCCTTTTTGGCTAATCTTTTTTTGGTTTTGGTCAGCAAGTATGCCGACGGCAATGCCGTAGGCATAGATGGCTGTCGTGATACCAGGAGCTGGTGTGTGGCGTGTATGCCTACGGCAAAGCCGTCGGCATAGCTTTGCATCTACGCCTACGGCCTTGCCGTAGGCATAGTCCACGACCAGGAGCAACCATGAGCTGCCACGTGGCATGCTATGTCGACGACAAAGTTGTAGGCCTAGATTTGCATATATGCCAACGGCAAAGCCGTATGCATAGCATGCCACGTGGAAGCTCATGGTTGGTCAGAATTTGCAACGGCACCGTCAGCTGTCGTCTCGTCCTTTTCTGCCGACAGTCAATCTATGCTGACGGTCGTACGGAAGTTGTCGACGTAGGCGCCTATGCCAACGGCATCCCGGGGTACGCCGATGCATATGTTGCCGACGGCCCTATGCTGACGGTGGCCGTCGGCATAGGCCTATACCAATGGGAAACTGGCCTATGCCGACGGCCTGGACCGTTGGCATAGCAGGTCATTCTGGTAGTGACTGATGTACTCTCTATATTTACTACCCCATTGTGGATGAATACAAGCAAGTCATGCATTGCAACCCCAGTCCTATTTCTAACATGGTATCAGTTTGATCTACTGCCCGCTTCCGCCATGGCCACCGAGCCCACCGGTGCCCCTGCTTCTTCTCCGACAGCCTCTTCTCCTCACAACGCTCCCAACCATGCCTTGCTCCTGCAACCCCTCCTCTGCCCGTCGCCACCGCACCGCTCCCTCTTCACACGACGCCGTTGACTGCCAGTTTTTTCTGGTCGCCCGCCTATGCCCACGCCATGTGGGTCGAGGGCGCCAGTATCAACCTCGGCGTCCGGCTGGCCTTGAACGGGGCCAACTACACCATCTGGCACGGCTTGTCGCTCGAGGTCATTGACCAATACCACGTCGCGCCCTTGATCTCACCGGACTTTGTCGACCACAGTAGGGACCCCGCGTGGAACGTCGTCCATGAGGCGGTCAAGCGGTGGTTCCTGGGCACCATGGTCACCGAGCTCGCAGCCTTCAAACTCGATCGGTAGGCCACCGCCGCCCAGACCTATGCCTCCGTTGTTGCTCTCTTCGTAAACAATCGCCGGTCATGGCGGTTTCAAATGAAGAGTCAAGACCGACCTTTATGCCATCAAACAAGAGGACGCCCCCATCTCCTCGTTCTGTGCCCGCCTCAACGCGGTTGCCGACTCTCTGCGCTATGCCGGCAAGGTGTTGGACAACGACGAAATCGTCATCCAGCTCCTCCGCCGCATCAACAAGGACCGACATCAGACCACGACGAAGATCATTGAGAAGTCTCCTACAACAATTCCCTTTGATGTTGCTGTCGAGATGCTTATGAAGCACGAGATCGAGGCCGATTTCACCAGCGGCGCCACCCACAGTGCCCTCATCGTACAACACAAGCCGCCCATGCCAGGACCTTCTTCCACGTGGCGTCTCGGGAGGGGGGGCGGGCTTGGCCGCCCTGCGCCAGCACCTTCCGCATGGCATCTCGGGGGGGGGGGGGGCAGGCTTGGCTGCTCGCTCCAGACTATGGTAGTGGTTGTTACCTCTTGAGCATGCATTAGTTTTCCCTTGAAGAGAAAAGGGGTGATGCAGCAAAGTAGCATAAGTATTTCCCTCAGTTTTTGAGAACCAAGGTATCAATCCAGTAGGAGACAACGCACAAGTCACCTAGTACCTGAACAAACAATCAAGTACCTTGCAAACAACGTGATAAAGGGGTTGTCAATCCTTTCACGGGTCACTCGCAAGAGTGAGATCTGATAAAGATAGTAAAGTAAATATTTTTTGTATTTTTGTTGTATAGATTGGAAAGTAAAGATTGCAAAATAGTAAACGAGATGCGATGTAAATAAAAGAGATGCAATATAATAAGAAAGAGACCCGGGGGCCATAGGTTTCACTAATGGCTTCTCTCAAGATAGCATGTATTACGGTGGGTGAACAAATTACTGCCGAGCAATTGATAGAAAAGCGCATAGTTATGAGAATATCCAGGCAATGATCATGAATATAGGCATCACATCCATGTCAAGTAGATCGAAACAATTCTGCATCTACTACTATTACTCCACACATCGACCGCTATCCAGCATGCATCTAGAGTATTAAGTTCATAAGAACAGAGTAATGCTTTAAGCAAGATGACATAATGTAGAGGGATAAACTCAAACAATATGATATAAACCCCATATTTTTATCCTCGATGGTAACAATACAATACGTGCCTTGCTGCCCCTACTGTCACTGGGAAAGGACACCGCAAGATTGAACCCAAAGCTAAGCACTTCTCCCATTGCAAGAAAGATAAATCTAGTAGGCCAAACTAAACTGATAATTTGAAGAGACTAGCAAAGATATCAAATCATGCATATAAGAATTCAGAGAAGAACCAAATAATATTCATACATAATCTTGTTCATAAACCCACAATTCATCGGATCTCGGCAAACACACCGCAAAAGAGTATTACATCGAATAGATCTCCAAGAACATCGAGGAGAACTTTGTATTGAGAATCAAAGAGAGAGAGATAAGAAGCCATCTAGATAATAACTATGGACCCGAAGGTCTGTGGTAAACTACTCACGCTTCATCGGAGAGGCTATGGTGTTGATGTACAAGCCCTCCGTGATCGATTTCCCCTCCGGCAGATCGTCGGAAAAGGCCCCAAGATGGGATCTCACGGGTACAGAAGGTTGCGGTGGTGGAAAAGTGGTTTGTTCGCTCTCTGTCGGGACCCCGATTCTAAGTCACACCGATTTAGCATGTAACACATCATATCGCTTTGCGGCGTTACGCATGGTATTCCCACGGGTGTCGCCTTACCTGGCCCGGGACCGTTTGCGCCTTATGGCTCACGTATATGATAGTGTCGCTAGCATCCATATGACAGAAAACCCGGGCCGACATGACTAGTCGTGAACCCAAAGTGGCACTAACTTACGGGGACAAGCATACATGAAACAACATCGAGCATGTCAGTCATCAGCGTGTAAATCCGGGCTGTAGCAACTGGGCTAACAGGGCTCCGGGAATCCGGGCTGTAGCAGGCTAGCAGGACTCCGGAAGTCACCGCGTGACATTTCCCGAAGGGACAGACACAGGAACAATGTGAATCACATGCCGGCCAGTCTAAGTGTTCCGAAGCAGTAGTGCTGGGCTAGCAGGACCCCGGTGAACCGGGCTATAGCGGACTACCATGGCTCAGTGGAAGCACCAGACTACATTTCCCCATAAGAAAGGCTACCAGGGATAGACAACTAGGTTGTGGGATCCCACACATAGCAATACACGTCACACGTACGCATAACATGCAAGTATGTGTTGTACAACATGGCATCACAACATAACTCAAACTCATATAGATAAAGGCCCAGAAGGGCCACATAGCATTTAATACAAACAGGGGTCTCATGACCCATCATTCAGAACATACAAGCAACAGAAGCATTACATGTCTGAGTACAGACAACTACAAAAGAAAAAGGCTGAGAAGCCTGACTATCTACAAGACCCTCCCATGGGTACAAGATCATAGCTGAGGTAACAAGCTACTCGTCGAAGTCCACGAGGAACTACTAGTGGAACCGAGGTATCCTCTGCAAAACATAAATAAAGCAAACGTGAGTACAAAGGTACTCAGCAAGACTTACATCAGATCCTATCATACATGCATTAGTATCAAAGGCAAGGTGGGGTTTAGTTGCAGCAAGCCAACTTTGACTCAGTGGCTATCCTGTTCTACGACTACAAGTAAGTCCTTTGAGGTACGAAAGTGCACACGAGTCCACTAATCACCACATCAATACACTACTATGGATTCATTCCCGTCTCCTTACGAGAAGGCCATCCATAGCAATCACAGTTGTCTTGAGCATTTTAGAGTATCCATTTCAAGTTGTCTATGTACCACGTAAGCATCCAAGAGGTCCATAACCGCGGACCCGACTATTCGAATAGATCATGAAAACCCTCCAGGGCATACTTCTTCACACACGCTCTCACCACTTATCGCTGTTTACATGATGTGTACTCGGCAACCTTCAAGCGGAAGCCCATCGAGGGTGTCGTCCATGACCTGACTAACCACACAAGTCTCTCATCCAGGTTTACCGCCTATTCGGGTTCCATACGCAAGGAGATCCGGTCGGGGTGTCGCTCACGGCCCCAAACGATGTGAGCAGGGTTCCCAAGCCCACCATCCGGGTGCCACTTGGTACACCGTGCCACTGTGCCTAGTCTGTCCCAAGCCCTCCTGGTCGGGTGCCACTTTGTAGACTACTAACACTACCTACAAACACCAGAAACTATTTGCAACTCTTGGAC
This sequence comes from Triticum urartu, assembly GCF_056163025.1. Classification (NCBI taxonomy): domain Eukaryota; kingdom Viridiplantae; phylum Streptophyta; class Magnoliopsida; order Poales; family Poaceae; genus Triticum; species Triticum urartu. The sequence goes on from NC_141876.1 coordinate 593,450,822, forward strand.
AGAGATCAAGTTGGCTAATAAGTCAAGAGAGCTTGGAGCGCCCGGAGCCCAATGTGTGGTGGTAACTAGTCATTGGACAACTTACACAGAACTCAGTTCTTAAGGACGGTCCCAATGAGACAACCCACCATGTACTCCTACATGGCCTCTCACCGCTACCTTTACCAAATCGTGTTCACATACTTAAGTCTCAACATCAGAAGATAGCACTGCACTCCAATTCGTTCCCAATGAATCAGACCTGACATACTCTAAGCAATAGTAGGCAATGCATGGTAGGAACACAACATGGCTCAATCAACTTCTACACATGCTAGTGGGTTTCAACTATTTACTGTGGCAACGACAGGTCATGCAGAGAAATGGGTTCAACTACCGCAGCATAAAGTAGCAGTTGAATCGTTGTTGTCCTAATGCAATAAAAGAGAGCAGGAGCGAGAGGGTAGGATTGTATCGGAATGAACAAGGGGGTTTGCTTGCCTGGTAGATCAACAGGGAGGCACTGCTCCTCTAACAGGTACTCTGGATCGGTCTCCGGAGCAGGACCTATCGAGAAGGAACGGTGTCGGCAATCAATGCACAAGCATATGCAAGAATATGATGCATGAACATGGCATGAAGATGTGATGTTGTTTGAGATAATGCAACTAGCATTCATTTGGTTGAAGTCCATTTGAACCAAAGGTTCAAATGCATCTCCAAAATAAGCTCTTATAAATGCCATTCATGTGTTTTCACCTATACAGCAGGTATAAGTTGGGTTGTCATGCATGGAAATGGTACAGATGGATAGATTGCATTTTTCTGATAATTTTTCATATATAAATTATTTCAATCTGAGCTACGGTTGAATTTGTATGAATTTTTGAAGTTTATATCATTTTCTGGATTTTCCTGATTTATTTAATACCAGAAAATGAATAACTGCGTCAGCATGACAGTGGCATGACATCAGCGAGCCAACCGTGGCTGACCAGGTCAAACATGATGTGTGGGTCCACACGTCAGTGACACAGTTAGCTAACAGAGTTAATTAGTTGTTAAACTAATCCTAAACTAAAAATTAGCAGGCCAAGCCCCACATGTCATTGACCGTGGGTGGTCAAATTTGGTCAACTGGGGGGTCAAACCCAGTCAACCCACCGGTGTTTAGCCGCCGGCGAGGCCGAACGCAGCGGAGGGGCATAGGAATCGCCCTCCGGCGACCATTTAGGTAGCGGAGACCACGGACGAGGAGCTGGAGCTCGTCCGCGTTGTTTGGAGCTAACGGGAGGCTGCGGGGGTGCCGGAGGTCGCCGGGGCGGAGCTCGGGGCGGCGGCCGGAGTTCGGTGGCGTGCGGGCGCAGCGCTGCGGTGCACGGCAGGGGCTGCGGAGGGCCTCTATGGTCTCCTAGCGTCACCAGGAGCACGGTGACACGCGCGGGAGCGGGCTGCAGCGGCTAGCATGACGGCGGCGACACAGACGGCGGCGAAGAGCTACGGACATGGCGGGGAACGAAGCTACGGCAAGCGGCAAGCCACGGGGTTAGGGGCAGGACGTGCAGGAGCTCACATTGGTTCGGAAGGCGTGCTAAGCGGCTCGGGAGAGGCTCTGGAGTCGACGAAGCGGCGACGGCAATCTCGGGTGGCCGGTGATGAAGACGACGCCGATGGCAGTGATGCAGCGCGTCCCTGGTCGCGTGGGTCGTCGGAGCGGTCGGAGACGATCAGGCAGAGCATCTGGGCACGAAGCGAGGGCGAGGCCGTGGCGGTTGGCGCAGCAACGGCGTGCAGCGGCGACGGGGGTGCTCGGGCGTCGCGCGAGAGAGCGAGGGAGAGGAGAGGAATGGGCACGGGAGAGTGAGAGGGGTACGGGGCGGCGCGTGGCGTCGCGCGGGGCATCTAGTGCGACGAGGGGGAGGACACGCAGGCAGGAGGTGGCCGAGCGCGTGGCCGTGTGCAGCGAGCGCGTGCCCCTATCCTCCTGGCGCGAGGAAGGGGACGACTGGCACGGCCAGCTGGCTGGGCCGGCCAGCTGGGCCGCATAGTGCCAGGCCTCAGGTGAGCACAGGTAAGTTTTTCCATTTCTGTTTCCTTTTCTATTTTTCTGACATTTGTTTGATTTAAAAACAATACCAAACTAATTTATCTACTTATGCCAATTTTTGTAGGAGCTAGTGGTATTATTCCAGAGCTCCTCATCAACTAGCATAATTTTTGGACAATATTATATATATAACAATATATATCCAAAGCAAATAATTACAACATTAATTCCAAATGCCCAAAATAAATATCTATGAGCTCCTAATGATATTGGTTTGAATTTTAACTCTGACCAATATTTTCAGAGAGCAACATGAACATTTTCTTGGACCTTTTTGGAGCAATTTTTATCTGGGTTATTTCCAGGAATGATTTCTGAGGGTTTCAGAAATCCCCATTTCAAATTTAAATGAAGTTTAAACATGATGCACACATGACTGGCTAGTCTAGGTCATACCAGAACTAGGGATGTGACACTCTCTGCGATCGAACTAGGGTATAAGAGTATATATAGGCGGAAGAAGTACGTCGGTGGAGCTACGTGGGGTCCACGAGGGTGGGGGCGCCTACCCCCCTAGGAGCGCCCTCCTGCCTCATGGCCGCCTCGTGGCATTTCAGACTTCAACTCCAAGTCTTCTGGTTTGCTTTCGGTCCAAGAAAGATCATCACGAAGGTTTCATTCCGTTTGGTATTCCTTTTCTGCGAAACTCTAAAATAGGGAAAAAACAGAAACTGGTATTGGGCCTCCGGTTAATAGGTTAGTCCCAAAAATAATATAAAAGAGCATATTAAAGCCCATTAAACATCCAAAACAGATAATAGCATGGAACAATCAAAAATTATAGATACGTTGGAGACGTATCAGTGGCAAGCCCGCGCCTCTCCCTCTCCCAACCAGGACCACAACAAACGACGGCAATCAAGGCGCCGTCGCCTCCCCGCCGCCATGGAACAGGCATGTTTATGCCTACCCAATGGCCATGCCTCCTCAGCCCTGTGACGCGGTCGGCATCCTCGGCGCGCGGCCGCCTCACGCCTACACCGCCTTCACCCCGCCTCCCTTCTGTAGACATCTATGACAGTACCCGGTGTTCCGCCATCAGCAGCACCATCTGTCGGGTCTGCATCAGCAATAGTAGTACTTGGTGGCGCCCCTCCCCAGTAGCAGCAGTACTTGTCGGCGCTCCCTCATGAGCAGTAGTAGTACTTTCCTCAACAGCAGCACTACGACGCCGTCCACCATGCGGCTCTGATGGGCGCCCTTCACAACCTCACCTTGAAGTCGCCCTGCGGCGGCTGGGTTGCGGACTCAGGCGCCTCCACTCATCTCGCAGCAGATCCCGGTAAGCTCTCCTCCGTCGCCACTTTATCTAGTTATCCCTTTGTTTTTGTCGGCATCGGTAGCTCCATGCACATTAGCCACGTCGGGTTTGCTTGTTTACCTAACCCTAATCTCCCTCTGTATCTAAACAACATTCTGGTTGCTCAAAATTTGATCAAAAACCTTCTTTCTGTACGTCGCTTAACCACTGACAATCATTTGCTCTGTTGAATTTGACCCTTATGGCCTTTTTGTGAAGGATTTTGCAACCAAGGAGGAAATTGTAGGGTGCAATAGTGATGGAGAGCTGTATGGCATCTTCCCTTCGACTGTGCCCACTTCTCTCGTCGTCACCGTCTTGCGCATCACCAACCTTTGGCACCAGCGTCTAGGCCATCCCAGCGATGCTACCTTTCACAAAAAAGAAATTTAGAGCATTGTAATAAAAATGCATCAGATGAACGCTTATGTCATGCTTGTCAAATCGGCAAACACGTTCATCTCCCTTTTTCTTCATCCGCTAGTCAGACTACAGCTCCTTTCGATCTTCTACAATGTGATCTCTCGACTGCACCCTTGTCTAGTGTTTCTGGGAATAAGTACTACTCTTAGTTATTAATGATTTTACCTCGTACCGATGAACTTTTCCCATCAAACTAAAATCCGACGTTCCCACTGTTTTTAGGTCCTTTCATGCTTACGTTCACACGCACTTTGGATGGCCCATTCGGACCCTCCAGTGCGGCAAAGGTCGTGCGTTTGACAGTGCCATCAACCGTGACTTCTTTCTTCCCCTCGGAACGGTGATGTGTTTCTCTTGGCCATACACCTCTTCCGACAACGCTAAGTGAGGGAGTCCTAGACTAAGGGGTCCTCGGGCGTCCGGCCTGTTAGCCATGGGTCGGACTGATAAGCTATGAATATACGAAGACCGAGGACTGCACCCGTGTTCGGACGGGACTATCCTTGGCGTGGAAGGCAAGCTTGGCGACCAAATATGTAGATTCCTTTCTTTGTAACCGACCTTGTGTAACCCTAGATCCTCCCGGTGTCTATATAAACCAGAGGACTTAGTCCGGAGGAGAGACATTATCATAACCATACAAGCTAGGCCTCTAGGGTTTAGCCATAACGATCTCGTGGTAGATCAACTCTTGTAATACTGATATTCATCAAGATCAATCAAGCAGGACGTAGGGTACTAACTCCATAGAGAGGGCCCGAACCTGGGTAAAACATTGTGGCCCCTGTCTCCTATTACCATCGACCTTAGACGCACAGTTCGGGACCCCCTACCCGAGATCCGCCGGTTTTGAAACCGACATTGGTGCTTTCATTGAGAGTTCCATTATCCTGTCGCCAAAAGGTTTGATGGCCCCTTCAATCGTCAATAATGACGCTGTCCAAGGAGAAATTTTCCTCCCCGGACAAAACTTTGTGTTCGGTGGCTTCGCACTGCGGGCCAATTCGTTTGGCCATCTGGAGCAGATCGAAAGCTACGCCCCTGGCCATCAGGTCAGATTTGGGAGCTTGAACTACGTTGTTGTAGACGTCCGTGGAGACTTGATCTTCACCGGATTCGAGACCGCGGCTACCACTACCGGTCACCCCGAGAGACATGGCCTAAATCTTTCATCGGACTGCATCCAGGAGACAGCTCCCATAACTGCTCTGGCCTTAGATCCGGAACAGACTGCGCCATCCAAGGACGGGAAGCTCAACCCCGCCACAGAGGGCACAAATTCCCCGGCGTTGGATCCGCACATAGATTTGATCTCACACGATACCTGCGCCATCGGAACTCCGGACTCGTCTCCAGCCGTAAGTTCCGAACCATGTGAGCTTGCACACGCCGAACTTGTTCATTTATCGATCGTCGAATTCAGCGCCGCAGACATCTTCCAGCACTCGCCTTTGGGCGACATGCTAAACTCATTAAAAACATGTCCTTGACGGAGGACTCACAGCCGAACTCTATCCGGTCCGAACTAGGGGCTGACGATGGAGAATTTTGCTTCTCACCCGCCACCCACTTCATAGCCACGGTCGAGGATTTGACCGACACACTTGATTACGACTCCGAGGACATCGACGGTATGGACAACGATGCCGGAGAAGAAGAGGCCCAGAACCCGCCGTTCACCGGATGCTGGACGGCCACTTCCTCGTATGATGTATACATGGTGGATGCACCAAAGGAGAACATCGATGACAAGGAAGATCTAGCTGAGGATAAACCTTCTGAAATACAATCCAAGCGTCGGCGTCAGGGCGCCGCTCTAAGTCACGCCGCAGTAAAGAAAGCAACACCGGCACAGGAGAAGATAACACTCGAGAAGGTGCCGAAGACAACCAAGACCCCGTTAAAACAGCTGACGAACAAGATGAATGGGAAGATGGGCAGGTTAGCCCTGGTAAACAGGCCACGCACGAAGACTCGGAGGACAGAAGTTATCTTCCACTCTCCGAGGATGAGGTGAGCCTCAGCACCGACGATTTCATCGTGCCTGAGGAACCTCTTGAGCAGGAGCGCTTGAAGCACCAGCTAATAGCCACTTCATGGAGCCTGAAAAAGAAGCAGCAGCAGCTTCAAGCTGACCAAGATCTGCTCAATGATAAATGGACCGATGTCCTAGCAGCCGAAGAATACGGCCTCAAGCGCCCAACCAAAAGCTACCCAAAGCGCAAATTGCTACCTCAGTTTGACGAGGAGGTGCCGGAATACATACCACCATCGTACAATGCGGCTGACCGACCACCACATGGTCGGGACAAAACGGCAACTCACGTCGAACACCATCCCGCTCCGCCTCATCACACAGGTAGAGGTAAATTAGCCCACGGCCATACATATGACCTCCGGCAAAACCTGAACAATAAAGCAGGACATACCAGATCAATCTATGGATCGCGAGGACGTGCCTCAACACGCAATGAGGGCCACCTATTCGGACGTGACAAACTTAGTCATGCGTGGGCTAAAAACCGCAGACGGACTCCATCAGAGCTACATCGCGATACGGCCCGATATAGAGGCACCGCACAACCTCATTGCTTCACTCATGAGGTCATGGATCATGAATTCCCAAAAGGGTTCAAAACCGTGAATATAGAATCATACGATGGAATCACGGACCCCGCGGTGTGGATCGAAGACTTCATTCTCCACATTCATATGGCCCGCGGCGATGACCTCCACGCCATCAAATACCTCCCTTTAAAACTCAAGGGGCTATCTTGGCATTGGCTCAACAGTCTGCCTGAAAATTCTATTGGCAGCTGGAAGGACTTGGAAGAGGCCTTCCTTGATAACTTCCAAGGTACATATGTTCGACCTCGGGACGCTGATGACTTAAGCCATATAGTTCAACAGCCCAGAGAGTCCGCAAGGAAATTCCGGACTAGGTTCTTAACTAAAAAGAACCAAATCGTCGATTGTCCGGATGCCGATGCCCTAGCAGCCTTCAAACACAGCATCCGTGACGAATGGCTCGCGCGCCACCTCGGTCAAGAAAAGCCAAAATCCATGGCGGCCCTCGCGGCACTCATGACCCGCTTTTGTGCGGGCGAGGATAGTTGGTTGGCCCGTAGCAAAAACATTGCAAGCTACGCCGGCACCCCTGAAGTTAAAAATAACAAAGACAAGTCTCGACGCAACAGATACAAGGTCTCTCCTTCCACCTCCTCTCCCTCCACCTCCTCTCCACCGGCCTTCCACCTTACCAATGAAGATGCGTGATCTTGTTCAATGGAGGGGCTACTCCATTGGGATTTCTCCCCGGCCTTGCGGTCGAGGCACAGGTGCGTTCAAAATTTGATTCTACGTGCATTTCTCTCCTTCGACCACGTAGAAAGAATTCTTCTTGGTGGTATCCTTCTCCTCGGCTAGCTTTGATCTTTCTGAAGTTTCGGTGGGGCTTGCGTTGCAATGTTGTATTGGAGGTTTGGCATCTGGTTTTAGAGTCATGCATCTCACTGGCCGCCAATACAGATTTTTTGTTGCTTCAAATCGGGTGGGACACTTCATCTATGGACTCAAAGATAGAATTTGGCCTGATTTTATATGTCATTTCAATCTCTTTCGCCGATCGTCTTGGAATTCGCCGATTTCTAAATCTCAATGGCATTTGGACAAACAAATTGGTGAAGTGGTTTCGCGTTCTCCGATTGCCATTAAGACTAATTTAAACTTTCTCAAAGTTGATGCCCCTGCTCGAGATAATTCTGTTCAGGAAATTATGAATTTTAGTGATCATTTACATTAGTTCAATGGTGATAAACACATCCGGATGAGTGAGGGGAGTTCAATTCTTCATGATAGCAACAAAAATGATTTCCCGCATATTACTTTTGGCCATTTTGATCCGATCCCGCTCAACAAGCCTGGCAAAAATGGTTTTGTCAATTTTGGCAGTTTCCAATCTTCATTATTGGATGACACATTTGCAGGCAAATTAATATTTAATGGCAATAACTACTGGCAGAGTTATTGGGAATCCATTCCTAAGTTTATACTGGCTCATATTCTGGACTTTCGACGTTTTGGTCATGATGACGCCAAAATTGCGGACACTTGGTCCCTTTCCTCAGTACCACCCTCGGGATTTATTTATATGAAATTGAATAAATGCTCTTTATGCAACCAATTGGGCCATTTGGATAATTATTGTACTTTTGTGGAATCGGATTTAACACATGAGCCCTCCATGCACACTGTTGGGCATGCAGATGATATCACGCCTGATGGACAAGGTATGGACAAAGCCCAATCTCCCCCAGACAAGCCCGCTTGTACAATTTGCTGTTCAACTATGCATCATTCTCTTTTCTACCCGGCCAAAGTTCTCAGTACCACATGTGATCGGTTAGGACATGGGTCGAAAGATTGCTCTGTGGATTATTCTAAATCGTACTTTTGGAAAAAAAAAAGGTCGATACTACTGAAATCTCACAAAATAAGGGCTTGATCATACGTGATGGACACAATCATTTAATCCGGGTAGGTAGTCCAGTCAATTGCTTACAAGCTGCACCCAGTAATAATGATAGCCCTGGGTTTACGTGCCCTCCCTTGCCAGAGGCACTCAAATCTTTATGCCTATCGGAATCATATCAGCACTGCCAAAACTACTGTACCCATTGAAGGAATGAGCACTACTAGCACTCAACCCAGGAGAACCGTCCGATGCGATTGCTGTGGATTCCATGGACACGTGGCAAATTCCTGTTTGCGATTGAAGCGGCGGCATGGCTGGGTCTGGGTGCCCAAGACCAAAAACCTAACAGACGATACGCCTTCTTCGCACACGTCCCACAACTCATCGCCAACCCACCCCTCGAACGCAGCTCCCCTGACCACATCAATGGCGAACTACCCGGTGAATGTCGTCCCCTACATCCTGCTGGGGATGACCATCGAGCTTGGACCGGATGATCGGGTGGTGTGCGGTGACATGGTGGTGCACCTGGTGCCACCCCTCAACCACGATTTCCTGGCGATATATAGATGAAGTCAATCGCCCTGTCCCGTTACATCAGAAGGCTGCTCTGTGTCAGGTCATCACAGGTTTGCTTCAAGAGTCCCACTTCATGCCTACAGGATTTGATGATCCTCTGATTAGAGATAATGTAGTGGGTACCACTTTTGAGATATATGCAGAGGAGGAAGGAGAGATAAACACCATAGTTTCTTTTGTGCCACATGATGCTGCACTGAATATGACATTGACTTCCTATGGTCCTGAGATCTGGTTGCTTTACATTGGCTTTCAATATGACTATCAAACTCATCATTATCTGCATAGATTAGTGGATCGATTTGGTGCGATGGTCCATTGGTACAATCCTAGAGGTGACCGTAAATTTGTACTGATTAAGGTTCGTGTTGTTAACATGCGTCTTGTGGACAAAAGCTTTGTGGTGCGCCAACTGGGGGGGAGCTAGGATGTGCTGGACAGCGTGTGTCACCATGTTGCGCAGCGCGGATTGGAATGCGCACCTGCCAGAGGTTCCGCTTGCTGGAGAAGACCCGCCGCCGGCGGACGGCGTCCCTCACCCCCTGTATGGTGAGGGCCTCATAGCAGAGCAAATGTATCAGCACCAACTGGACAATTGGATGGCGCAAAACGGTGCTGCCAATGGTTTCAATGTGAATCAGCAGCAGCAGGGCAACGTTGTTGTTGATCAAGCACAAGGGCTTCTTTTCCAAGATGGCTGGGGTGTGTGGCCTGCTCTACCTCCACCACCCCCACCACCGGCTTCTGCTCTGTATAACTTTCAGGCATGGTTAGCTTCGGAAGGTTTGCATGTACAGGATGGTATTCAGCCTGCCAATAATCTACAAGATAGCCCTGCCACGGCCTGGAATGATGCTATATCTTCACATAGCTCTTAAGGATCCAGCACTGTTCCTGATTCTATGATCTTGATGCCATTGAATTTATTTCAGAATCTGGCAAATGGCACTCCCCTGAACCAGCGGAGAGTTGAGCAGGTCCATATTGATATCTCTGTGTCAAGTGTTGGTATGCAATTTTCCATGGCGGCTCATGGAGATGTGGTCACTTCAATGATGTTCAATGAGTTCATACCATTGCTTCAGATCAACAACTTCCTCTCTAGTGCAATAATGCTAGTTCTCTCCTCTTTTGGACCGTGGGCTAATGGTTATGGATTGAGGTCTGCTGCTGTTGATATTCATCTTTCTGTGACTGTTGTTGTTGAATCCTTCTAGGTGGAGGATGCTATAATTCATACCACGGCTAATGGCATCTCTTCTTACCAGAACATTACCCGGTCAGTGGGCCCTACTCAGCAGACAGAACAAATCGCACCTCCTACCAATGTGATTATCACTAAACTGAATGAGGAGACTACAACAGCTCAGACGCTCATGGATGATGTGCAACTGTCTCACCCCATCCAGCAGACTAAACATTTGGATATCTCTGAACCACTGCAACCTGAATCTTTGGAACCGTCTGTTCAAGTGCTATCTGAGTCGGTGGAACTTGCTGGTGCTCTAGTGGAGGAGTCAGGACCTTCTTCTGTCACTACTAAGGGTCGCAAGGATAAAAACAAGGTGCCTGATTGCACGGTCAGTGTGCGTAGAAGTTTGAGGTCAAACAAATATGATGGTTTTAAGACTCAAAACCCGACGGATGCCAATCTGAAGCTTTCCAAGGTCAAACTCCGTGTAATCCCGTCTGGAAAAACTCCAGTGGTGATCTCTGAACCTGACGATGTGGATGCCTCAATTCCTCCACCTACTCCAATCGCTATCATTCAACAGGTGGGAATCCAGAAGTGTGCTATTCCTCCCGAGGAGCTCCCTGATGACGCTCTCATGGCGCCAAAGGGAGCAGGCTCCTCCTCTTCGGCCCAATCACAGTGATTTTACCTCGTTTTATGGCTCTTTTGCAAAACTGGAATGTTTTATGTTGGAATGTTCATGGTCTGAACTCCGATGATAAACTATTAGCTCTATCTAATGCTATCTCGTCAAGTGGTTGCACTATAATCTGTCTGCAGGAGACTAAAAAGCAGGTGATTGATCTTGCTTTTATTAAATCTTGTTGCCCTCATCGTTTTGATAAGTTTGCGTACATCCCCTCCCACGGTGCCTCCGGAGGCATTGTCACAATTTGGAAGAGTGCTATTTTTTATGGGTCGGTTGCTTTCACACAAGATTTTTCCCCGGGAATAAAATTTAAATCCATGCAATCTTCTCAAACTTGGACGTTGGTGAATATTTATGGTCCCTGCCAGGGGGACAACAGGGTCACATACACTGATTGGCTTCTTGACCTGAACATCCCAAATGATGAAGACTGGCTTCTTTTAGGAGATTTTAACTACATTAGAAGCCCTGAAAACAGAAACAAACAAGGTGGCAACATCACTGATATGAATACGTTTAATGAATTCATCAGAACACAATCTCTGATTGAACTTCCCATTAAAGGTCGTAAGTACACCTGGAGTAATATGCAAACGCAACCACTGCTTGAACAATTGGATTGGTTCTTTACATCCACTAATTGAACCCATAACAATCCAAACACTATGCCAAACAAATGGGTAAACCAGTCTCTGATCACATTCCTTGTTGTGTCACGATTAAAACATCTATACTGCTACCTCTTGAGCACTGCGTTGGATTTCCCCGAAGAGGAGAGGATGATGCAGCAAAGTAGCGTAAGTATTTCCCTCAGTTTTTGAGAACCAAGGTATCAATCCAGTAGGAGGCTACGCGTGAGTCCCTCGTACCTACACAAAAAAAATAGCTCAACGCAACCAACGCGCTTAGGGGTTGTCAATTCCTTCACGGTCACTTACGAAAGTGAGATCTGATAGAGATGATAAATAATATTTTTGGTATTTTTGGTATAGAGATGCAATGTAAAAAGTAAAAGAAAAGCAATAATAAAGTGATGGAGATTGATATGATGAGAAAGAGACCCGGGGGCCATAGGTTTCACTAGTGGCTTCTCTCAAGAGCATAGGTATTCTACGGTGGGTGAACAAATTACTGTTGAGCAATTGACGGAATTGAGCAAAGTTATGAGAATATCTAGGCATGATCATGTATATAGGCATCACGTCCGAGACAAATAGACCGACTCCTTCCTGCATCTACTACTATTACTCCACTCATCGACCGCTATCCAGCATGCATCTAGAGTATTAAGTTAGAAACAGAGTAACGCCCTAAGCAAGATGACAAGATGTAGAGGGATAGTGTCGGTGTCAAAACTGGCGGATCTCGGGTAGGGGGTCCCGAACTGTGCGTCTGTTGGGGATCGTAGCAGAAATTTAAAATTTTCTACGCATCACCAAGATCAATCTATGGAGTAATCTAGCAACGAGGGGAAGGAGAGTGCATCTACATACCCTTGTAGATCGCTAAGCGGAAGCGTTGCAAGAACGCGGATGAAGGAGTCGTACTCGTAGCGATTCAGATCGCGGTTGATTCCGATCTAAGCGCCGAACCATGGCGCCTCCGCGTTCAACACACGTGCAGCCTGGTGACGTCTCCTACGCCTTGATCCAGCAAGGGGAGAAGGAGAGGTTGGGGAAGACTCCGTCCAGCAGCAGCACGACGGCGTGGTGGTGGCGGAGGAGCGCGGAACTCCAGTAGGGCTTCGCCAAGCACTACGAGAGACGAGGAGGGAGAGAGGTAGGGCTGCGCCAAGAGGGAGATGATCTCGTGTGTGTTGCAGCCCCCAATACCTCAAGTATATATAGGGGAAGGGGAGGGGCTGTGCCCCCATCTAGGGTTCCCTCCCTAGGGGTGGCGGCAGCCCCAAAAACCCATCTAGGGTTGCGGCCAAGGGGGGAGAGAGAGGAGGCGCACCTAGGGTGGGCCTTAAGGCCCATCTGCCCTAGGGTTTGCCCCCTCCCCTCTAGGAGGCACCTTGGGCCTTGGTGGGAGGCGCCCCAGCCCACCTAGGGGCTGGTACCTTCCCATTATTGGCCCATGTAGGCCTCCGGGGCTGGTGGCCCCTCCTGGTGGACCCCCGGACCCCTCCGGTGGTCCTGGTACACTACCGGCGATGCCTGAAACACTTCCGGTGGCCAAAACCATACTTCCTATATATTAATCTTTACCTCCGGACCATTCTGGAACTCCTCGTGACGTCCGGGATCTCATCCGGGACTCCGAACAACATTCGGTAACCGCGTACGTACTTTCCCTATAACCCTAGCATCATCGAACCTTAAGTGTGTAGACCCTACGGGTTCGGGAGTCATGCAGACATGGCCGAGACAACTCTCCGGTCAATAACCAACAGCGGGATCTGGATACTCATGTTGGCTCCCACATTCTCCATAATGATCTCATCGGATGAACCACTATGTCAAGGTTTTAATCAATCCCGTATACTTTTCCCTTTGTCTAGCGGTATAGTACTTGCCCGATATTCGATCATCGGTATCCCGATACCTTGTTCAATCTCGTTACCGGCAAGTCTCTTTACTCGTTCGGTAACACATCATCCCGTGATCAACTCCTTGGTCACATTGTGCACATTATGATGATGTCCTACCGAATGGGCCCAGAGATACCTCTCCGTTACACGGAGTGACAAATCCCAATCTCGATTCGTGCCAACCCAACAGACACTTTCGGAGATACCTGTAGTGAACCTTTATAGCCACCCAGTTACATTGTGACGTTTGGCACACCCAAAGCACTCCTACGGTGTCCGGGAGTTGCACAATCTCATGGTCTAAGGAAATGATACTTGACATTAGAAAAGCTTTAGCATACGAACTACACGATCTTGTGCTAGGCTTAGGATTGGGTCTTGTCCATCACATCATTCTCCTAATAATGTGATCCCGTTATCAATGACATCCAATGTCCATGGTCAGGAAACCGCAACCATCTATTGATCAATGAGCTAGTCAACTAGAGGCTTACTAGGGACATGGTGTTGTCTATGTATCCACACATGTATCTGAGTTTCCTATCAATACAATTCTAGCATGGATAATAAACGATTATCATGAACAATGAAATATAATACTAATAACTAATTTATTATTGCCTCTAGGGCATATTTCCAACAGTCTCCCACTTGCACTAGAGTCAATAATCTAGTTCACATCGCCATGTGATTAACACTCACAGGTCACATCGCCATGTGACCAACATCCAAAGAGTTTACTAGACTCAATAATCTAGTTCACGTCACTATGTGATTAACACTCAATGAGTTCTGGGTTTGATCATGTTATGCTTGTGAGAGAGGTTGTAGTCAATGGGTCTTGCCATATTCAGATCCCTATGTATTTCGCAAAACTTTATGTCATATCGTAGATGCTGCTACCACGTTCCACTTGGAGCTATTCCAAATTGTTCCTCCATTATACGTATCCGGTATCTCTACTCAGAGCTATCCGGATAGGTGTTAAGCTTGCATCGACGTAACTCTTTACATCGAACTCTTTATCACCTCCATAACCGAGAAACATTTCCTTATTCCTCTAAGGATAATTTTGACCGCTATCTGGTGATCCACTCCTAGATCACCTTTGTACCCTCTTGCCAGACATGTGGCAAGGCACACATCTGGTGCGGTACTCAGCATGGCATACCGTATAGAGCCTATGACAAGAGCATAGGGGACGACCTTCGTCCTTCCTCTTTCTTCTGCCGTGGTCAATCTTCGAGTCTTACTCAACTTCACACCTTACAAATCAGGTAAGAACCCCTTCTTTGACTGATCTATTTGAACTCCTTCAAAAACATGTCAAGGTGTGCGTTCTTTGAAAGTATCATCAGGCGTTTTGATCTATTTCTATAGATCCTGATGCCCAATATGTAAACAGCTTTATCCAGGTCTTCCTTTGAAAATCACTCTTCAAACAACCGTTTATGCTTTCCAGAAATTCTACATCATTTCGAATCAACAATATGTCATCCACATATACTTATCAGAAATGTTGTAGTGCTCCCACTCACTTTCTTGTAAATACAAGTTTCTAGCAAACATTGTATAAACCTAAAAGCTTTGATCACTCCATCAAAGCATATATTCTAACTCCAAGATGCTTGCTCTAGTCCATAGAAGGATCTTTGGAGCCAGCATACCTTTTAGCATCCTTAGGATCGACAAAACTTTGATTGTATCACATACAACTCTTTCTTACGAAAACTGGTAAGAAAACTTGTTTTTGACATCCATCTGTCAGATTTCATATTCGAAAAATACAGCTAATGCTAACATGATTCCGAAGGACTTTAAGCATCGCTACGGGTGAGAAATTCTTATCGTAGTCAACTCCTTGAACTTGTGAAAAGACTCTTTCCCACAAGTCGAGCTTCATAGAGGGTAACATTACTGCCCACGTCCGTCTTCTTCTTAAAGATCCATTTATCTCAATGGTTTTCCGGTCATCGGGCATGTCCACCAAAGTCCATACTTTGTTCTAATACATGGATCCTATCTCGGATTTCATGGCTTCTAACCATTTGTCGGAATACAGGCCCACCATCGCTTCTCCATAGCTCGCAGGTTCATTGTTGTCTAACAACATGATATCTAAGACAGGATTACCGTACCACTCAGGAGTAGTACATATCCTTGTCAACCTACGAGGTTCGATAGCAACTTGATCCGAAGCTTCATGATCACTATCATTAACTTCCTCTTCAGAAGACGTAGGCGCCATAGAGAACATCTTTCTGTGTTGTATCACTCTCTGGTTGAAGTAAAGGTTCGACAACCTCATCAAGTTCTATCTTCCTCCCACTCAATTCTTTCGAGAGAAACTCCTTCTCGAGAAAGGACCCGTTCTTAGTGACAAAAAATTTGCCCTCGGATCTGAGATAGAAGGTATACCCAACTGTCACCCTTGGGTATCCTATGAAGATGTGTTTGTCCGCTTTGGGTTCGAGCTTCTCCGGCTGAAGCCTTAAGCATCGCAGCCCCAAACATTAAGAAACGACAACTTTGGTTTCTTGCCAAACCAATGTTCATACGACGTCGTCTCAACGGACTTAGATGGTGTCCTATCTAAAGTGAATGCAGCTGTCTCTAACGCATAACCTCAAAATGAAAACTGTAGATCGGTAAGAGACATCATAGGTCGCACCATATCTCATAAGGTTCGATTATGACGTCCGGACACACCATTACCCTGTGGTGTTCTAGGTGGCTTCAACTGTGAAACAATTCCACAATGTCTTAAGTGATTGCCAAACTCATAACTCAGAAATTCTCATCGATCAGATCGTAGGAATTTGATCTTCTTGTTATGATGGTTCTTAACTTCACTCTGAAATCGCTTGAACTTTTCAAACGTTCCATACTTGTGCTTCCTTAAGAAAATATACCTATATCTACTCAAATCGTCAGTGAAGATGAGAAAATAGCGATATCCACCGCACGCTTCAATTCTCATTGGATCACACACATCGGTATGCATGATTTCCAATAAGTCACTTGCCCGTTTCATTGTACCTGAAAACGGGGTCTTAGTCATCCTACCCATGAGGCATGGCTCGCATGTGTCAAGTCATTCAAAATCAAGTGACTCCAAACATCCATCGACATGGAGTTTCTTCATGCATCTTATGCCAATATGACCTAAGCGGCAGTGCCACGAGAAAGTGGTACTATCATTATTAACTCTACATCTTTTGGCGTGAACATGTGTATTACCACGACCGAGATTCAATGAACCATTCACATAGGGTGCATGACCATGAAAGGTATCATTCATGTAAACAGAATAACCGTTATTCTCTAACTTAAATGAATGACCGTATTGCAATGAACATGATCTAATCATATTCATGCTCAACGTAGACACCTGATAACATTTATCTAGGTTCAATACTAATCCCGAAGGCAGATGGAGCGTGTGATGGTGATCTCATCAACTTTGGAAACACTTCCAACACACATCGTCACCTCACCCTTAGCCAGTCTCCGTTTAGTCCGTAGCTTTTGCTTCAAGTCACCAATAATAGTAACTGAACCGGTATCCAATACCCAGGTGCTACTGATACGTCTCCAACGTATCTATAATATTTGATTGCTCCATGCTAGTTTATCTACTGTTTTAGGCTATATTGGGCTTTATTTTCCACTTTTATATTATTTTTGGGACTAACCTATTAACCGGAGGCCCAGCCCAGAATTGTTGTTTTTTGCCTATTTCAGTATTTCGAGGAAACAGAATATCAAACGGAGTCCAAACGGAATGAAACCTTCAGGAACGTGATCTTCTCACCAAACGTGATCCAGGAGACTTGGACCCTACTCCAAGAAGTTTCCGGGGAGGTCACGAGGGTGGAGGGCGCCCCCCCTGGGTGCACCCCCCTGCCTCGTGGGCCCCTCGTGGCCCCCCTGACGTACTTCTCCCGCCTATATATCTCCATGTACCCTAAAAACATCCGGGAGCAACATAGATCGGGAGTTCCGCCGCCAGAAGCCTCCGTAGCCACCAAAACTCAATCTAGACCCGTTCAGGCACCCTGCCGGAGGGGGCAATGCTTCTCCGGTGGCCATCTTCATCATCCCAGTGCTCTCCATGACGAGGAGGGAGTAGTTCTCCCCCGGGGCTGAGGGTATGTACCAGTAGCTATGTGTTTGATCTCTCTCTCTCTCGTGTTCTTGAGATGATACGATCTTGATGTATCGCGAGCTTTGCTATTATATTTGGATCCTATGATGTTTCTTCCCCCCTCTTCTCTCTTGTAATGAATCGAGTTTCCCCTTTGAAGTAATCTTATCGGATTGAGTCTTTAAAGACTTGAGAACACTTGATGTATGTCTTGCCGTGGATATCTGTGGTGACAATGGGATACCACGTGCCACTTGATGTACGTTTTGGTGACCAACTTGCGGGTTTCATGACATTGGGAACCTATGCATAGGGGTTGGCACATGTTTTCGTCGTGATTCTCCGGTAGAAACTTTCGGGCACTCTTTGAGGTTCTTTGTGTTGGTTGAATAGATGAATTGAGATTGTGTGATGCATATCGTATAATCATGCCCACAGATACTTGAGGTGACATTGAAGTATCTAGGTGACATTAGGGTTTTGGTTGATTTGTATCTTAAGGTGTTATTCTAGTACGAACTCTAGGGCTGTTTGTGACACTTATAGGAATAGCCCAACGGATTGATTGGAAAGAATAACTTTGAGGTGGTTTCGTACCCTACCATAATCTCTTCGTTCGTTCTCCGCTATTAGTGACTTTGGAGTGACTCTTTGTTGCATGTTGAGGGATAATTTTATGATCCAATTATGTTAGTATTGTTGAGAGGACTTACACTAGTGAAAGTATGAACCCTAGGCCTTATTTCCTATCATTGCAATACCGTTTACGCTCACTTTTATCATTAGTTACCTTGCTGTTTTTATATTTTCAGATTACAAATACCTTTATCTACCATCCATATTGCACTTGTATCACCATCTCTTCGCCAAACTAGTGCACCTATACAATTTACCATTGTATTGGGTGTGTTGGGGACACAAGAGACTCTTTGTTATTTGGTTGCAGGGTTGCTTGAGAGAGACCATCTTCATCCTACGCCTCCTACGGATTGATAAACCTTAGATCATCCACTTGAGGGAAATTTGCTACTGTCCTACAAACCTCTGCACTTGGAGGCCCAACAACGTCTACAAGAAGAAGGTTGTGTAGTAGACATCAAGCTCTTTTCTGGCGCCGTTGCCGGGGAGGCTAGGTAAGTGAAGGTATATCTTTAGATCTTGCAATTGAATATTTTTGTTTCTTGTTTTAGCACTAGTCTAGTTTATAAAAGAAAACTACAAAAAATGGAATTGAGTTTGCATCATATGGTTCATCTTTTTAATATCTTTCGTGAGTATGATGGAAAGGAAAATTGTGCTCAAGTATTAGAAGAAGAATTACATAGAATTCTTGGCATAAAATATGTGAATGATGAGCATGATTGCAATGTTGTTAGTACAAATTCTTTGAATATCCATGATGCTAATGATATGCAAAGCCACAAGCTTGGGGAAGCTATGTTTGATGAAGATGATATTTTTTGTCCCCCAAGCTTTGATGAGCAAATTTACTATGATGAAAGCATGCCTCCTATCTATGATGATTATTGTGATGACACGTATGCTTTAAAGAATAATGATAACCATGAAACTTGTCATCTTGATCTTAATTCTCAATCATAGATAGTTATTTTGTTGAGTTTTCTCCCACTACTATTCCGAATGAGAAGAATTTTGCTTATGTGGAGGGTAATAAAATTTCTATGCAAGTAGATCAAGAAAAGAATGCTTTAGGTGCTGGTTATATTGTTGAATTCATTCATGATGCTACTGAAAATTATTATGAGGGAGGAGCATATGCTTGTAGGAATTGCAATAATATTAAGTTTCCTCTCTATGTGCTTAAAGTTTTGAAGTTATGCTTGTTTTACCTTCCTATGCAAGTTGATTATTGTTCCCATAAGTTGTTTGCTCACAAAATCCCTATGCATAGGCAGTGGGTTAGGCTTAAACGTGCTAGTCATATTCTTCATGATGCTCTCTTTATGTTTCAATTCTTATCTTTTATGTGAGCATCATTGAAATCATAATGCCTAGCTAGGGGCGTTAAAAGATAGTGCTTGTTGGGAGGCAACCCAATTTTATTTTAGTTTCTTTCTTTTTGGTTCTGTTTAGGAATAAATAATCCATCTAGCCTCTGTTTAGATGTGGTTTTATGTTTTAATTAGTGTTTGTGCCAAGTTAAACCTATTAGATCTTCTTGGAAGATAGTTATTTGATCTTGCTGTAATTTCCAGAATCTTTGCGCTCAGTGCCCGAATTGTAAAAAATCACCAGAACGTGATAAAATAGTGATTCCAATTTCTGCTGATCAAAAGACAAATTTCCCAGGTCGTCTAATTTTGGTAGAATTTTTTGGGTTCCAGAAGTTTGCGTTAGTAACAGATTACTACAGACTGTTCTGTTTTTGACAGATTCTGTTTTGCGTGTGTTGTTTGCTTATTTTGATGAATCTATGGCCAGTAAAATAGTTTATAAACCATAGAGAAGTTGAAATACAGTAGGTTTAACACCAATACAAATAAAGAACAAGTTCACTACAGTACCTTAAAGTAGTCTTTTGTTTTCTTTCTCTAACGGAGCTCACAAGATTTCTATTGAGTTTTGTGTTGTGAAGTTTTCAAGTTTTGGGTGAATTCTTTTGATGGATTATGGATCAAGGAGTGGCAAGAGCCTAAGCTTGGGGATGCCCATGGCACCCCCAAGATAATCCAAGGACACCAAAAAGTCAAATCTTGGGGATGCCCCGGAAGGCATCCCCTCTTTCGTCCACTTCCATCGGTAATTTACTTGGAGCTATATTTTTATTCACCACATGATATGTGTTTTGCTTGGAGCGTCTTGTATTATTTGTGTCTTTGCTTGTTAGTATACTACAATCATCCTTTCTGTACACAAATTTTGAGAGAGCCATGTATGAATTGAAATTTGTTAGAATACTCTATGTGCTTCACTTATATCTTTTGAGCTTGATAGTTTACTCTATGTGCTTCACTTATATCTTTTTGAGCGTGATAATTTTTGCTCTAGTGCTTCACTTAGATCTTTTAGAGCACGGTGGTGGATTGTTGTAAAGAAACTTGATCTCTCATGCTTCACTTAGATTATTTTGAGAGTCGTTAATAGCATGGTAATTTGCTTAATGTTAATATACTTGGTATTCAAGATATGTGAAACTTTCTTTTTAGTGGGTTGATTACTAAGATAAGTTTGATTCTTGATAATTGTTTTGAGATATGGAGGTGATAATATCATAGTCGTGCTAGTTGAGTAGTTGTGAATTTGAGAAATACTCGTG
The DNA here is from genome assembly GCF_056163025.1 of Triticum urartu. NCBI lineage: Eukaryota > Viridiplantae > Streptophyta > Magnoliopsida > Poales > Poaceae > Triticum > Triticum urartu. Next base: position 593,471,524 of record NC_141876.1, read on the forward strand.
TTGAAGTTAGCAAGTCCCGTAGCATGCACGTATGGTTAAAGTTGTGTAACAAATTTGAAACATGAAGTGTACCTGGCTTGTGCATCCTTATGAGTGGCGGTCGGGGACGAGCGATGGTCTTTTCCTACCAATCTATCCCCCTAGGAGCATGCGCGTAGTACTTGATTTTTGATGACTTCTAAATTTTTGCAATAAGTATATGAGTTCTTTTGAGTAATGTTGAGTCCATGGATTATACGCACTTTTACCTTTCCGCCATTTGCTAGCCTCTTCGGTACCGTGCATTGCCCTTTCTCACATTGAGAGTTGGTGCAAACTTCGCCTGTGCATCCAAACCCCGTGATATGATACGCTCTTTCACACATAAACCCCTCTATATCTTCCTCAAAACAGCCACCATACATACCTATCATGGCATTTCCATAGCCATTCCGAGATATATTGCCATGCAACTTCCACCATCATCATCATCATCATCACCATGAGATGCTTTACTTTTGTCATATTGCCATTGCATGATCTTGTAGTTGACATCGTATTTGTGGCAAAGCCACCATGCATTATTTTTCATACATGTCACTCTTGATTCATTGCACCATCCCGGTACACCGCCGGAGGCATTCATATAGAGTCATATCTTGTTCTAGTATCGAGTTGTAATCATTATGTTGTAATCAATAGAAGTGTGATGATCATCATTATTAGAGCATTGCCCAATTTAAAAAAAAAGAGAAAGGCCAAAAAGAAAAAAAGAAAGGCCCAAAAAAAGGAAGGAGAAAATAAAAAGGGCAATGCTACTATCTCTTTTTCCACACTTGTGCTTCAAAGTAGCACCTTGTTCTTCATGTAGTGAGTCTCATATATTGTGCTTCAAAGTAGCACCATGATTTCATATAGTGAGTCTCATAAGTTGTCTTGTTCATACTAGTGGGAATTTTTCATTATAGAACTTGGCTTGTATATTCCAACGATGGGCTTCCTCAAAATGCCCTAGGTCTTCATGAGCAAGCAAGTTGGATGCACACCCACTAGTTTTCTTTTGTTGAGCATTCTTAGCTCTAGTGCATCCGTTGCATGGCAATCCCTACTCCTCATGTTGACATCAATTGATGGGCATCTCCATAGCCCGTTGATTATCCTCGTCAATATGAGACTTTCTCCTTTTTTTGTCTTCTCCACACAATCCCCATCATCATATTCTATACCACCCATAGTGATATGTCCATGGCTCACGCTCATGTATTGCGTGAAGGTTGAAATTTTTTGAGATTATTTGAGTATGAAACAATTGCTTGGCTTGTCATCGGGGGTATAGAAGTTGGGAACATCTTTGTGTGACGAAAATGAAGCATAGCCTAACTATATGATTTTGTAGGGATGAATTTCCTTTGGCCATGTTATTTTGAGATGACATAATTGTTTAATTAGTATGCTTGAAGTATTATCATTTTTATGTCAATATGAACTTTTGTCTTGAACCTATCGGATCTTAATATTCATACCATGATTAAGAAGATTTACATTGAAATTATGCCAAAGTATCACTCCGCATCAAAAATTCTCTTTTTATCATTTACCTACTCGAGGACGAGCAGGAATTAAGCTTGGGGATGCCTGATACGTCTCCAACGTATCTATAATTTTTGATTGCTCCATGCTACTTTATCTACTTAGGCTATATTGGGCTTTATTTTCCACTTTTATATTATTTTTGGGACTAACCTATTAACCGGAGGCCCAGCCCAGAATTGCTGTTTTTTGCCTATTTCAGTATTTCGAGGAAACAGAATATCAAACGGAGTCCAAATGGAATGAAACCTTCGGGAACGTGATCTTCTCACCAAACGTGTTCCAGGAGACTTGGGCCCTACTCCAAGAAGTTTCCGGGGAGGTCACGAGGGTGGAGGGCGCCCCCCTGGGCGTGCCCCCCTGCCTCGTGGGCCCCTCATGCCCCCCCTGATGTACTTCTCCCGCCTATATATCTCCATATACCCTAAAAACATCCGGGAGCAACATAGATCAGGAGTTCCGCCGCCAGAAGCCTCTGTAGCCACCGAAACTCAATCTAGACCCGTTCCGGCACCCTGCCGGAGGGGGCAATCCTTCTCCGGTGGCCTTCTTCGTCATCCCGGTGCTCTCCATGATGAGGAGGGAGTAGTTCTCCCTCGGGGCTGAGGGTATGTACCAGTAGCTATGTGTTTGATCTCTCTCTCTCTCGTGTTCTTGAGATGATACGATCTTGATGTATCGCGAGCTTTGCTATTATATTTGGATCCTATGATGTTTCTTCCCCCCTCTTCTCTCTTGTAATGAATCGAGTTTCCCCTTTGAAGTAATCTTATCGGATTGAGTCTTTAAAGACTTGAGAACACTTGATGTATGTCTTGCCGTGGATATCTGTGGTGACAATGGGATACCACGTGCCACTTGATGTACGTTTTGGTGACCAACTTGCGGGTTTCGTGACATTGGGAACCTATGCATAGGGGTTGGCACACGTTTTTGTCGTGATTCTCCGGTAGAAACTTTGGGGAACTCTTTGAGGTTCTTTGTGTTGGTTGAATAAATGAATTGAGATTGTGTGATGCATATCGTATAATCATGCCCACGGATACTTGAGGTGACATTGAAGTATCTAGGTGACATTAGGGTTTTGGTTGATTTGTATCTTAAGGTGTTATTCTAGTACGAACTCTAGGGCTGTTTGTGACACTTATAGGAATAGCCCAACGGATTGATTGGAAAGAATAACTTTTAGGTGGTTTCGTACCCTACCATAATCTCTTCGTTCGTTCTCCGCTATTAGTGACTTCGGAGTGACTCTTTGTTGCATGTTGAGGGATAGTTTTATGATCCAATTATGTTAGTATTGTTGAGAGGACTTACACTAGTGAAAGTATGAACCCTAGGCCTTATTTCCTATCATTGCAATACCGTTTACGCTCACTTTTATCATTAGTTACCTTGCTGTTTTTATATTTTCAGATTACAAATGCCTTTATCTACCATCCATATTGCACTTGTATCACCATCTCTTCGCCGAACTAGTGCACTTATACAATTTACCATTGTATTGGGTGTGTTGGGGACACAAGAGACTCTTTGTTATTTGGTTGCAGGGTTGCTTGAGAGAGACCATCTTCATCCTACGCCTCCTATGGATTGATAAACCTTAGGTCATCCACTTGAGGGAAATTTGCTACTGTCCTACAAACCTCTGCACTTGGAGGCCCAACAACGTCTACAAGAAGAAGGTTGTGTAGACATCAGCTACCAGGAGTACTAGTGAGGTACACATTAATAACACGTATATACTTTGAAGTTGCCAGCCTTCTTATCTACCATGCATTTGGGGTAATTCCGCTACCAGTGACCGTTCCCCTTACAATAGAAGCATTTAGTCTCGGGATTGGGTTCAACCTTGGGTTCCTTCACTGGAGCGGCAACTGGTTTGCCATCCATGAAGTTTCCCTTCTAGACCTTGCCCTTCTTGAAACCAGTGGTCTTGTCAAACCATCAACACTTGATGCTCCTTCTTGATTTCTACCTTTTGCGGTCTTAAGCACCGCGAACAGCTCCGGGATCAACTCCATCCCTTGCATGTCATAGTTCATCACGAAGATCTAGTAGCTTAGTGATAGTGGCTAGAGAACTCTATCAATCACTATCTTATCTGGAAGATTAACTCCCACTTGATTTAAGTGATTGTAGCACCCAGACATTCTGAGCACATGCTCACTAGCTGAGCTATTATCCTCCATCTTGTTGGCAAAAGAACTTGTCAGAGGTCTCACACCTCTCAACACGGGCATGAGCCTGAAATCCCAATTTCAGCTCTTGAAACATCTCATATGTTCTATGGCGTTCAAAACGTCATTGGAATCCCGATTCTAAGCCGTAAAGTATGGTGCACTAAACTATCAAGTAGTCATCAGGACGTGTCTGTCAGATGTTCACAACATCCACAGGCGACATTGTAGGGGTTTGCACATCGAGCGGTGCATCAAAGACATAAGCCTTCTATGTAGCAGTGAGGACACTCCTCGGACTACAGACCTAGTCCGCATCATTGCTTACAATATCTTTCAACTTAATCTTTATCTAGGAACGTATTGAAACAGGGAGCTACAACGTGAGCTATCTATCTACAACATATTTGCAATGACAATTTAGACTATGTTCATGATAATTAAGTTCATCTAATCAAATTATTTAATGAACTCCCACTCAGATAGACATCCCTCTAGTCATCTAAGTGAAACATGATCCGAGTCAACTAGGCCTTGTCCGATCATCACGTGAGACAGACTAGTCAACATCTGTGAACATCTTCATGTTGATCGTATCTTCTATACGACTCATGCTCGACCTTTCGGTCTTCCGTGTTCCGAGGCCATGTCTGTACATGCTAGGCTCGTCAAGTCAACCTAAGTGTATTGTGTGTGTAAATCTGGCTTACACCCGTTGTATTCGAACATTAGAATCTATCACACCCGATCATCACATGGTGCTTCGAAACAACGAACCTTCGCAACGGTGCATAGTTAGGGGGAACACTTTTCTTGAAATTTTAGTGAGGGATCATCTTATTTAAGCTACCGTCGTTCTAAGCAAATAAGATGTAAAACATGATAAACATCACATGCAATCAAATAGTGACATGATATGGCCAATATCATTTTGCTCCTTTTTGATCTCCATCTTTGGGGCTCCATGATCATCGTTGTCACCGGCATGACACCATCATCTCCATCATCATGATCTCCATCATCGTGTCTTCTTGAAGTTGTCTCATCATCTATTACTTCTACTACTATGGCTAACGCTTTAGCAATAAAGTAAAGTAATTACATGACATTTATGTTGACACGCAGGTCATAAATAAATTAAGACAACTCCTATGGCTCCTGCCGGTTGTCATACTCATCGACATGCAAGTCGTGATTCATATTACAAGAACATGATCAATCTCATACATCACATATATCATTCATCACATCCTTTTGGCCATATCACATCACAAGGCATATGCTGCAAATACAAGTTAGACGTCCTCTAATTGTTGTTGCAAGTTTTTACATGGCTGCTATAGGTTTCTAGAAAGAACATTTCTTACCTACGCGAAAACCACAACGTGGTATGCCAATTTCTATTTACCCTTCATAAGGACCCTTTTCATCGAATCCGATCCGACTAAAGTGGGAGAGACAGACACCCGCTAGCCACCTTATACAACTAGTGCATGTCAGTCGGTGGAACCAGTCTCACGTAAGCGTACGTGTAAGGTCGGTCCGGGCCGCTTCATCCCACGATGCCGCCAAATCAAGATAAGACTAGTAACGACAAGTAAATTGACAATATGGACTCCCACAACTGCTTTGTGTTCTACTCGTGCATAGAAACTACGCATAGACCTAGCTCATGATGCCACTATTGGGGATCATAGCAGAAATTTAAAATTTTCTACGCATCACCAAGATCAATCTATGGAGTAATCTAGCAACTAGGGGAAGGAGAGTGCATCTACATACCCTTGTAGATCGCTAAGCGGAAGCATTGCAAGAACGTGGATGAAGGAGTCGTACTCGTAGCGATTCAGATCGTGGTTGATTCCGGTCTAAGCGCCGAACCACGGCGCCTCCGCGTTCAACACCCGTGCAGCCTGGTGACGTCTCCTACGCCTTGATCCAGCAAGGGGAGAAGGAGAGGTTGGGGAAGACTCCGTCCAGCAGCAGCGCGACGGCGTGGTGGTGGTGGAGGAGTGCGGAACTCCAGCAGGGCTTCGCCAAGCACTACGAGAGACGAGGAGGGAGAGAGGTTGGGCTGCGCCAAGAGGGAGATGATCTCGTGTGTGTTGCAGCCCCCAATACCTCAAGTATATATAGGGGAAGGGGAGGGGCTGCGCCCCCATCTAGGGTTCCCTCCCTAGGGGTGGCGGCAGCCCCAAAAACCCATCTAGGGTTGCGGCCAAGGGGGGAAAGAGAGGAGGCGCACCTAGGGTGGGCCTTAAGGCCCATCTGCCCTAGGGTTTGCCCCCCTCCCCTCTAGGAGGCGCCTTGGGCCTTGGTGGGAGGCACCCCAACCCACCTAGGGGCTGGTCCCTTCCCACTATTGGCTCATGTAGGCCTCCGGGGCTGGTGGCCCCTCCCGGTGGACCCCCGGACCCCTCCGGTGGTCCCGTACACTACCGGCGATGCCCGAAACACTTCCGGTGGCCAAAACCATACTTCATATATATATTAATCTTTACCTCCGGACCATTCCGAAACTCCTCGTGACGTCCGGGATCTCATCCGGGACTCCGAACAACATTCGATAACCGCGTACATACTTTCCCTATAACCCTAGCATCATCGAACCTTAAGTGTGTAGACCCTACGGGTTCGGGAGTCATGCAGACATGGCCTAGACAACTCTCTGGTCAATAACCAACAGCGGGATCTGGATACCCATGTTGGCTCCCACATGCTCCACGATGAGCTCATCGGATGAACCATGATGTCAAGGATTTAATCAATCCCGTATACAATTCCCTTTGTCTAGCGGTATAGTACTTGCCGAGATTTGATCGTCGATATCCCGATACCTTGTTCAATCTCGTTACCGGCAAGTCTCTTTACTCGTTCGGTAACACATCATCCCGTGATCAACTCCTTGGTCACATTGTGCACATTATGATGATGTCCTACCGAGTGGGCCCAGAGATACCTCTCCGTTACACGGAGTGACAAATCCCGGTCTCGATTCGTGCCAACCCAACAGACACTTTCGGAGATACCTGTAGTGAACCTTTATAGCCACCCAGTTACGTTGTGACGTTTGGCACACCCAAGGCACTCCTACGGTGTCCGGGAGTTGCACAATCTCATGGTCTAAGGAAATGATACTTGACATTAGAAAAGCTTTAGCATACGAACTACACGATCTTGTGCTAGGCTTAGGATTGGGTCTTGTCCATCACATCATTCTCCTAATGATGTGATCATGTTGTCAATGACATCCAATGTCCATGGTCAGGAAACCGCAACCATCTATTGATCAACGAGCTAGTCAACTAGAGGCTTACTAGGGACATGGTGTTGTCTATGTATCCACACATGTATCTGAGTTTCCTATCAATACAATTCTAGCATGGATAATAAACGATTATCATGAACAATGAAATATAATAATAATAACTAATTTATTATTGCCTCTAGGGCATATTTCCAACAGCGTCTAGGCCGGATGGTAACAGGAGGCAAGGGACACGATGTTTTAGCCAGGTTCGGGCCCTCTTGATGGAGGTAAAACCATACGCCCTGCTTGATTAATATTGATGATATGGGTAGTACAAGAGTAGATCTACCATGAGATCAAGGAGGCTAACCCTAGAAGCTAGCCTATGGTATGATTGTTGTTCGTCCTACGGACTAAGACCCTCCGACTTATATAGACACCGGAGAGGGGTAGGGTTACACAGAGTCGGTTACAATGGTAGGAGATCTACATATCCGTATCGCCAAGCTTGCCTTCCACGCCAAGGAAAGCCCCTTCCGGACACGGGACGAAGTCTTCAATCTTGTATCTTCATAGTCCAGGAGTCCGGCCGAAGGTATAGTCTAGCTATCCGGACACCCCCTAATCTAGGACTCCCTCAGTAGCCCCTGAACCAGGCTTCAATGACGACGAGTCCGGCGTGCAGATTGTCTTCGGCATTGCAAGGCGGGTTCCTCCTCCAAGTACTTCATAGAAGATTTTGAACACAAAGGTAGTGTCCGGCTCTGCAAAATAAGTTTCCACATATTGCCATAGAGAGAATAATATTTACACAAATCTAATCTGCTGACGTATTCCGTAGCGTGACATCACACCACGGCCAAGTCTTTATTCGAATCGTTTTACTGCCCCACCTCAGCGCGTTTAGCGAGGTGGTTTCCTTGGCACGTCTTGTCAAAGCAGAGATTGTGTCCCCTTATTCCGGGATTCTCATCAATACGGGCGTGGGTAACCCAACCACGCCATTGATAACGGCGCTCGGAAGATAAGCGAGTTTTACCAGGCTGGTGGGGACGCATAGTCGCGTCCACCCATATAAGGGGATAAGGATCCACCTTTTCATCCATGCCTTCTTCCTCCTTTTCCTATCCATTTCCGCGCACTCGAGCTCCAGCGCCCAAGTCTGCACACCCCACCTCAACCTTCTCCAGCCATGTCTGGAGCGGGAGGCAAGTGGATGGTCTCCTCCGTCACGGAGGGACACATCAAAAAACTGAGGAAGGCCGGATACTTGTCTAACGACATCGCGCACCGGCTTTCCGAAGAGGGGCAGCTCATCCCCACCCCAGGCCCCATGAGAGGGTTGTGTTCCTCCCCCATTTCTTCCGCGGACTGGGCTTCCCTCTCCACCCATTTGTCCGGGGGCTCATGTTATACTATGGCCTGGATTTCCACGATCTGGCCCCGAACTTTGTCCTCAATATCTCCGCGTTTATCGTCGTGTGCGAGGCTTTCTTCTGCATCCGCCCCCATTTCGGCCTATGGCTCAAGACTTTCAATGTCAAGCCGAAGGTGGTGCGCGGCACCCAGGCGGAGTGTGAAGGCGCCATGGTGGGCAAGATGCCCAACGTCCTATGGCTCGAGGGCTCCTTCGTGGAGTCCCTAAAGGGGTGGCAATCGGGGTGGTTTTACATCACCGAGCCGCGCGACCCTGAATGGTCGCAGCCCCCGAGTTCCGATCCGGAACCCCTATGCGGCTCACCTCCTGGAAAGAGACGGGCCTGTCGTGGGGTAAAGAAGGAGAGCTGACCGGACTCCAAACATGCGTCGAAACCGTGGTGGGCAAGAAGCTCAAACTTGTCAACGTAGTCCAGGTTATGCTCATCCGCCGGATCCTCCCGTCTTAACAACAGGCTTTCAACCTGTGGGAGTTCGACCCGGCGCAGCACCGAACTCTGAGCAGGCTCTTCGACACGACGTACGAAGATGCCTGGAAGGTGCTTTTCAAGGGCGCCGAGGCCCCCGCATCCGCTATCGACGATCGCGGATTCAGCACGCAGCGTCACGCTCGTGCGGTGAGCTAGTTTTACCTTTTACAGGGTATTAGTTTTTCATAGTTTGACTCCATGCAGGATCTAAGCTCCCCTACCTTTGACATGATTGGCAGGAGACGTCCGGACAGATCAACTGTCCAGCTCCTTCGCCCAAAGGCCCAGCGGACGCTCGCTTGGCGAAGTTGCTGGTTCCGGCACCCTATGTGGTGCCGGAGAAGAAGGCCAAGAAGAAGGCCACGGGGACTCGAAAGAGTGCTTGGCGCCAGGGGTTGTTGGATTCATCATCCGACGACTCCTAGGCGCACTCCTCCCATGAAGACGAGGAGGAGGAAGAGGAGACCTCTCCCCCTCCCGCGGGGGGAGGGAAGAAAAGGAAGGCCGCCCCAACTGGGGAGGCCGAAGGGTCCAAGAAGAGGAAAACCCTTCCTCCGGACTACTCCACCAACACCGACGACGGTGGAGAGGAGTGGCCGCTCAGGGCCAAGCCCCTGGCGAAATCGTAAGTATCCGGATACCAGAGTGATTCATAGTATTCCTCCATTGCACGGCTTTTCCTTATGTCGAACATGTTTATGCAGTCCACCCAAAGACCAGCTCGACGTGTCGTCGAGTGGTTCCCTGGATTCGTCGGATGTGAATGCGCTTCCGATGGCTACCTCCCCCCACCCTACGGACGACGCCGAGGTGCTGTCCCGATAGGTTCCAAGCTAGGAGGAGGTGGTCCTGGAGGCGCCGCAAGGCGACCTCCCGAACTCCAGGCGCAAAGGGGATAAAACCCCCAAGGGCTCCGAGTCCGGCCTTGAGCCGGACACCGTGCCAGAACCTTCAATGATTCCGGACTCCGGTAGGCAGCCTCCTTCCAAGAGGAGCAAGCCTACCGAGCCGGTGACCTCCGTTCAACCGGAGGCACCAGACAATTTGCTGGAGGTGCTTAACGGCGCCTCCATCGACGAGGAGCACCGCACTATTATGAGTGCGGTGCTCCAGAAGGTTCAGTCCGCCAAGAGCGGACTGACTGAAGCCTGTGCCAGCCTTCTAACAGGCTTTGAGCTAAGTAAAGAATATGTAAAAATATTACCGCATAGACAGTAGCCCCTGATGCTTTGTTCGGTGTTCGGAAAGAAAAGCCGAATATAGGATCTAATAACATTCGCAGGAGTCTAACATAATCAAGTCAATATGCGTATGCAGGCTTCGCTGCTGGCCTCCGCCGCACTGACTGCGGAGGTGGATACGCTGAAGCAAAACCTCGCGCGGTCCGAGAGCAAGCTCGGCCATGCCAAGAGGCAACTCGAGGAGAAGGAAGGTAAGTAATACCTTGCGCAAGTATATAGAGAAGATGTGGTTGCAAAAAATGACAGGATCAACGTGCTATTATAGGGGCCACGACCGAGGTGGCAACCCTTAAGCAAGCGCTGTCCGAGGCCGAAAACAGAGCGGCCGCGGAGCGCACGGAGAGAGGGAAGCAGGAGGCGCGAGTGGAGGAGGTGCAGAAAGAGCTCCAGGCTCTCGTGAAAAAACATGAGAGTTTGGAGCTTGACTCAAAGATGCAAGCGTCCGACCTTGCGGTAGCCCTCAAAAGTGCGAAGTCTGCCAAGGCCGAAGCCCAGAAAGCCCTCCAAGAAATTGAAGCGATGAAGAAGATAGCGGCGGGTAAGGCATTCATTATGCAAAGCAAGCATGTGAAAGTGAATTACATATTACTTACCCGAGTCCGGAGCTCTCCAAGAGCATTCACAGATTTGCCCCGTAGTGCATCTGATGCCGCTGCCTACTATCGAGCCGAAGAGGGGAGCTCAACGGAGAAGGTGTTCTGGTCTCAGTATGCTGAGCCGGACACCTGGTGCCTTTGAGCGACCAACTGAAGCAAATGGTCGAGCTCCACAAGGTTGCCGAACAGGCCATAAAGGGCCTCATAGTTCGGCTGTGGCCTGGAGAGGCTCTTCCTGGGAGCTACTTCAGGCTGGTGAGGCGGCTGGTGGATGCCTGTCCACGGCTTGAAGTAATCAAGGGCTCCGTCTGCATCGAAGGTGCCCGTAGGGCGCTTGCCCGTGCTCAAGTGCACTGGGGCAAGATGGATGCGGAGAAGCTGGTGAAGGACGGGCCGCCACCGGGCAAGGAGCATCGCGTCCCGGAAGTGTATTATGAGGGCGTCCTGAAGGGTGCCTGCCTTATAGCGGATGAATGCTCCAAAGATCTAATTTTTTAGTAAACTCGCATTTGTGATCCTGTACGCTCAAAACTTGTTCATATGCGCTAAGCAACGCTTTTGAATTTAAAATATTACCTTCTGTGCGGCCGTTTATCAAATTTGAGAGATGGCGAGTCGTCGGCTTCTGCCCCCATGCCACGAGTGCTGGGGTGTTCGGGATAAACATGAGCGCTCTTTTTCCCATTCTTGGGTCCTTCGAGGGAGGCGTTCAACACAACGAACAAGGCAATCGGACTATAATGCTTGAACACTCTCACTTAGCCATAGAATTCTATAATTTTAAATTTCGGTGAAGCCCCTAGTGTTCGGAAAACCGAGTTCGGGGCGCTATCCATGCCTAGGCCAGACAAAGCCGACTCCTCGCTCTAAGCGGCATATGTCTTTAGGGACTCGAAAACCTCTCGAACAGCGACCAGCTCTCGCCTCATCATGACGGTCAGTTTTAGCTTTCTCTACTGAGGTGCTTAGCCCAGCTCAACTGGGGCACGATCGCAGTAGTTCTCCTAGTGCTACCTTAGCCGATATAACGGAATGTAAGGTACCAAAACATAGGAGCCGGGCAAACCCAACTATTGACCCAAGACATGATTCGGAGCCGATGCATATAATGCTATAAGTTCGGGGTGCCGCACTTGTGAAAGTGTTCGGACTTCTCACACCGTATTGTGGGGTACTTAAGCCCCTGGCGTATTGGCCGTACCAAAGTGTACGGGTGCAACATGTCATTAATGAACATATATTCGTAAAAAAAGAGTAATGCAATAATAGACGGAAGCTATGCATTGTTTATTTAAAAAATCTGCGATCAAAGCAGAACGATATAAATAGTGCGATAAGCAAAAAAATGGGACTATTTAACATGTCCTTTCCAGGGGCGAGCTGCGGAATGGTATTTGAAACAGGTATACTGCTCGTTATAGAGACCATCTTAGAGTTCCATAGTGCGGCATAGCTTTCTGCTTCCCTGGTTGTATCGTTTGTGCGGCAATTGTACTGCCGGACAAGCCTTCCGAAGAATGGAGTCCTGGAAATAAGAGAAAGTTAAGAAATCGGCAGCCCCTAGTGCGGTTTAAGCCGCGTTTCGGGCATGCCGTGATGGTGCCCCTCCCCCTGTGCCCATGGTATTTCCAGAGCGTAGTTATGTACGCGCAACACTGGTTTCGCAAGTTCGCGAGGGCTGGGGTTGGGGCCGCATTGCTACGCTTGCTCGGAACGTGCCGGGCGGTCTTGTTGTAGGTTACTCCGGGCGCGCTTGACGGTGTCCACACGTTTAATGGCTGGACTGGAGAATTGCCTTGAGAGGCTGCTTTGTACTTCCGCTGTGATAGCCGCCGTATGCTCCTCCGTTCAAAGACAGCGTTCGGTGTTTCCATTGACCGTGATGACTCCTCGAGGGCCTGGCATCTTGAGCTTGAGGTATGCGTAGTGCGGCACCGCATTGAACTTAGCAAATGCGTTTCGCCCGAGCAGTGCGTGATAGCCACTGCGGAACGGGACTATGTCGAAGATTAACTCCTCGCTTCGGAAATTATCCGGAGATCCGAAGACCACTTCAAGTGTAACTGAGCCTATATAGTTGGCCTCTACACCTGGTATGATGCCTTTAAAGGTCGTTTTAGTGGGTTTAATCCTCGAGGGATCGATGCCCATTTTCCGCACTGTATCCTGGTAAAGCAGGTTCAGGCTACTGCCGCCGTCCATAAGGACTCTAGTGAGGTGAAATCTGTCAATAATTGGGTCTAGAACCAATGCGGCGAATCCGCCATGACAGATGCTAGTGGGGTGGTCCCTTCAATCAAAAGTGATCGGGCAGGAAGACCATGGGTTGAACTTTGGGGCGACTAGCTCCATCGCGTATACGTCCCTTAGCGCACGCTTCAGCTCCCTCTTGGGGATGTGGGTTGCGTATATCATGTTCACCGTCCGCACTTGTGGGGGAAAACCTTTCTGTCCACTGTTGTTCGGCGGTGTAACATCCCAAATTTTCAATTTGGAATGTTATACATTAGGTCATCATGCATATCATATTTTATTTTGCCTTTGGTTTTGATCCTAGAAAATCCTAAGCAACTCAAGGACCCATGGAGAGAGTTGGGGATTTCATTATTTACATATTGAGTTTTCTCAAATTATGTAAACAGGATCATTTGATTTTATTTATTTTATCATCAATTATTTCTATTGCAAAAATATGAGAGAGGGAATAAAATGACTTCCCCAAAATATAGAAATATTGAGGATTTAATAAAAAAATCAAATAAGATTTATTTCGAAGTTCTTCGGTATTTTTATTTGAGTTTAGGAAAAATGCGCGTTTTTCAAAGTTGTAGTTTGGGCCCAGATAAATGTTCAATTTATCGGGCTTGATTTTAGAAACCGGGCAAAATTTATTTCGTGATTTTTGGAGTCCGTTTAGTATTTATTTTTATTTTTCTTCCGAGCAGAATTATTTAAAAAAAACGAAACCGACCTTGGGCCGTACCCGAGCGGGACTCCGCCCGGGGGGGCGCCTTTAAATAGCGAGGCCCCAGCGCCGAAGCCCATAGCCCGCCGCCGCCTAACCCTAGCCGCCGCCCAGCCGCCGCCGCCGCCCGCCCGCCGCCGCCGCCGACTCGCCGGAGTGCGCGCCGCCCGAGGTTCGCCGCCGCCTCATTTTCCGTGCTGTTTAAAAAAAAATTATGTTCGTCGTTTTCTTTTTCATCGGATTTTCCGCGGTTATTTTCTGATCGCGATTTCTGATCCGATTTTCGTTTTAGTATAACTTTTCGCTCGTTTATCGGAATCAGGCGATTCAAGCGCCTGGAGTTTCGTCTCAAAACCCTCTTTCCAAATAATCAACTTAAACAAGTTTTTGCTACTGTAAAATTTGCCCTAGATCCAGATTACTAGAACGAAGTTGTTTTCTTTGCCGTTTGATTTCTTTTGCTTCGTTCGATTTGATTCTTTTGCAAACCAGGGTTCTTAAGTTGAACTTTCTGGTTAGATCTTCTATTTGAGTTTTACCTGTGCATTAGATGAGTACTTATTGTATGCTTGTTGTTTGTCTGCGATAGAATACCCGGAGTGCGCCGCCTGTTACTTCGAATCTCTAGGTTACGCGGATCATCAACAAGGCAAGTAACACTTTGATCATACTTTTTTCTACAACCCAGTTTTATTGCATTAGATCAATCTTCACACACTGCATGGTTAGGATCTAATTAAATTGTGGGATGGGTGCTAGATGAGGTAGTACCTATTACCTGTTTATTATCAAACCTTTGGGAGTTACTTCTACGTTTGCTTATTATGCCATGCTATGCTAGTAGACGTGGATTGGGTGAGTGAAATCCATGACAGATGTGAGATTGTTAATTAAGGTTTTATCTAAGGTGGCAACCTAACACACATCTGGGTGGATTGAGGCACCTGGGGTTTCCAGGACTTGCCTGTTTTCTTTTGGACCGCCACCCAGGCTCAAAGGGATCATGAGATTATTCATACTAGAAACTTCCGTGTGCAGCCACAAGCCATTATGGGCTCTGGCGTAGTTGACTAAGTTGTGCGAACTCTTACAGGGTAGACTAGCAGATGTAGGGGAAAGTAGGTGTACCGGTCTATCCGTCGTAAGGTGCTAGCGCTTCTGAAAGACTGTGTCTCGGTCATCCGTTTCTCAAACACCATGTAGTGCGAGAAATCCAACGGAGGCGATCGAGTCTTGTGGGGAAAAGTGCGCAAACCTCTGCAGAGTGTAACAATCTAATCATGGTTAGCCGTGTCCCCGGTTATGGACATCTTGGGTATCTGGTACCTGGATTATCATGTGAATCTCGACATGTTACCCTAAATTAATATTGTTGGGTTTTAATGATGTTACTTAATTGGGATTGAGAATGCTGTCAACCATTCTCAATGTTTAACAACCACCATGATACTAATTAATTTTATTCCTTTGAAGTAGGGAAAATTTGGCTTTACGCAAAAACTGTAACCATAGAGCTTTCCACCAGCCAAATATGCATATAGTATAGTTGTTGCATTTCCATTACTCTCTATGTGTTACCTTGCCAGCATATTCTATGTGCTGACCCGTTTTCGGGCTGCAACGTTAATGTTGCAGACTTTTCAGATGACGATTGAGAAGTTTAGGTCGTGGTTCTATACTCAGTGATGCCGTTGGAGTTGATGGACTCACTTATCTTCCAAGTCTTCCGCTGTTATCGTTATTAGATGGCCTTAAGCCATATTTATTGTAATAAGTTCTCTTTTGAGACACTCGATGTAATAAGTGTGTGATTGCTACTCTGCTATAAATCCTCCGAGTACTGTGTGGTGTCAGCATTACTGATCTAGGGATGACACCGGAGCACAGAGATCAGACTGTTTGAGGTCTGGTCGCTACAGAGATGGTATCAGAGCACACGCTGACTGTAGGACACGACCCCTAAGCTAAAGACCTAGATCACTACTCACTCTCTTCTCTTCTGACTTCTCATCTTTTCTACTCTTTAGGATGGCGGATGCAAGGAACAAGTTCACACAACCAGATGAAGATACACCCTTTGGACGCCACTTGAAGGAAGTCACTAGATACCTGAACATAGGAGTACCAAGCTTCACGGGAACCTACAACGCCACTTTATCTGAGGAAGAGCGCTGGATGATTCAAGTTCAAATTCCAGGAAGGACGTTCATGCCAGTCACTGAGCCCATAGAGTTTTCTTTTGATGCACCAACTTGGAGTCTAGGAAAGAGCATGGCAGCTCACATCGCCATGGGACGCATTGGAGAAGTCTACCGCAAGGATCTTAAGGATACTATCTACCAGATTTGTGGGCGCCGAGATGAACACTGGGAGATGATCAGCACCAGGAAAGATAGATCAATTGCAGCTTTTATTCAGGAGTTAAATCAGCACATTCGACGACAGGAGAATCAGATGTGCGCCGACATGATAGATTTGAAGAAGGCTAAGACTAGAATCAAGGAACTGGAGGAAGAACTCAAGGCTACACGCGAAGATTTTGAAGAAGAAATTGAAGTATTGGTGGAGAAGAATGACGATCTAATTAAGAAGATTGGAATATTTATGGGAGGCCCGACACCAGTAGATGAAGACGAAGAACCCAAGGAGATTAGCCCGGAGGACTACATCATCATTGACGGCACCGACTCGGAACAAGATAGTAGCAATGATGACTATGTTGATGAAGCAGGAGCAGATATCATGGAGTCTACAACCGTAGAATATTTCTAGTAGACCACCTCACCAGTAGTAGTAGTCCACCATGTAAATTTAGTAGTCCGAGCACTTTTGCGATAGTTAGATCGATTGTATGTCCTTGTTTGATTGATTGAAGTGAATTGTTTGTTTTTGCCTCATGTGCATATGGGTAGTGTTTTCTCTTTAGACCCCCTCTATTCTTATATCTCATCTTTTCTAAAACCTCAGATGCCTCCGAGACGTGACCCCGGATTTGCCTTTCCGCCGGAGCTCACCCAGTTGATCCAGCAGCAGAACACCTTGATACAGTTGCTAGTTCAGAATCAGAATCAGGGGAACAACAACAACAACCCACCACCACCACCACCTGTTGACCACTTAGCCCGTTTTCTTAGGCTGAATCCGCCGGTGTTTTCCAGTAGCACCGAGCCGATAGTAGAAGATGATTGGCTCCGCAAGATAGCTAGGGAGTTGACCACAGCAGGATGCGCAGATGCGAAGAAGGTGAAGTTTGCTGCACATCAGTTAGAAGGACCCGCAGCGTCTTGGTGGGAGAATTTCACAGCCACCTTCCCAGTCGACACTGTCACATGGGACCAGTTTCAGCAGGCTTTTCGTACCGCCCATGTTTCAGCAGGAGCAATGGCCATGAAGAAGTGTGAGTTTCGTAACTTGTGCCAAGGAGGACGGACAGTTGGCCAGTATGTGGAGGAGTTTAGTAAGCTAGCACGTTATGCCCCAGATGACGTTGCTACGGATGCAGCTAAGCAGGAGAAATTCCTGGAAGGACTGAATGATGAGTTGAGTATGCAGCTGATGGTAGCCACCTTCAACAACTACCAAGAGTTGGTAGACCGTGCTCTTATGATTGAAGGGAAACAGCAGCAAATTGAGAACCGCAAGAGGAAGTATGGACAAGGAAAGTATAACTCAGGAGCTCAGCAGAAGCCTCGTTTTACCCCTAGGCCAGGAGGACATTTTCAGCATACCCATGGAGTAGGTAGCTCGCACAATCACAATGGCACCAAGAATGGTAATGGGAATGGAGGAAGCAATGGCCAGAACCGTAGCACCCCATCAACCCCAGCCAAGAAGGACTTGAGCCACGTCACTTGCTATAAGTGTTTGAAGCCAGGACATTATGCAAATGACTGTCCTGAAGGACAAAACGGCAATGGAAGCTCTGGAAAGAAGCCGAACCCTTTCAACAGGGGACAGGTGAACCACGTTAATGTGGAGGAGGTTGAAGCTCAGCCCGATGCAGTAATAGGTAAGTTTTTGGTTAAGTCATTTACTGCACTCGTTCTTTTTGATATTGGTGCATCGCATTCATACATATCAAGGGGATTTGTGGAAAAGTATAGCCTGCCCACTAGGATTCTTAAAACACCTATGCTAGTAAGCTCACCAGGAGCAGAGTACATGGCCAGTCAAGGATGTTTTCAAGTGCCATTAAGTATAGGAAGGCATGTTTTCCCAACGGATTTAATTATTTTGGAATCCCAAGGTATGGATGTGATTCTTGGTATGGATTGGCTGTCGATGTATGGAGGAAACATCGATTGCGCCAGTAAGACAATTTTGCTCACAACGCCAGAAGGAAGAAAGATCAAGTATGTATCCCGACATGCGCCAAACAGGACACAAATAATTCCTTATCAGGAGTTGTGCAGGAGGAAGTACCAGTGGTAAAGGATTTTCCTGATGTATTTCCCGAAGAGTTGCCAGGCATGCCACCGGATAGAGATATTGAGTTTTTGATTGAGCTATTGCCAGGCACTGGGCCAATATCAAAGAGACCCTATAGGATGCCAGCAAAAGATTTGGTGGAAATTAAGAAGCAGATTAAGGAGTTACTGGATAAAGGTTACATTCGCCCAAGTTCTTCGCCTTGGGGATCACCAGTAATATTAGTAGAGAAGAAGGATGGATCGTTAAGGATGGTTGTTGACTATCGAGGATTGAATGAAGTAACAATCAAGAACAAGTACCCGCTACCAATGATAAATGATCTGTTTGATCGATTGCAAGGAGCCAAGGTGTTTTCCAAGATCGATTTGCGATGAGGATACCATCAGTTGAAGATTCGAGAACAGGATATTCCGAAGACAGCTTTTACCACCAGGTATGGGCTGTATGAGTATACCGTTATGTCATTTGGTCTGACTAACGCGCCTGCCTATTTTATGAACATGATGAACAAAGTGTTTATGGAGTTTTTGGATAAGTTCGTCGTAGTGTTCATTGATGATATCCTGGTATATTCGAAGAATGAAGAGGAGCATAAGGAGCATTTGCATTTGGTACTTGGAAAGCTCAGAGAACATCAATTATATGCCAAGTTCAGCAAATGTGAGTTTTGGTTGAAGGAAGTAGGATTCCTCGGACACGTTATATCCGGAGAAGGTATAGCAGTAGATCCCGCTAAAGTTGAAACCGTGACCAAGTGGGAAGCACCAACAACAGTTGGAGAGATCCGAAGTTTTCTTGGACTCGCAGGATACTACCGGAGATTTATTGGGAACTTCTCAAAGATCGGGAAACCTATGACGGAGTTGTTGAAGAAGGATACTAAGTTCAAATGGGCTGAGGAGTGTGAGGCAAGTTTCCAGGAGTTGAAGAACCATTTGGTTACCTCACCAGTGTTGATTTTGCCAGATCAAACCAAGGATTATGAGGTGTATTGCGACGCTTCACGTCGAGAACTTGGAGCAGTGCTTATGCAGGAAGGAAGAGTTGTTTCGTATGCTTCACGACAACTGAAGCCCCATGAGTTGAATTATGCTACGCATGATTTGGAGTTGGCAGCCATAGTGCATGCATTGAAGACATGGAGACATTTCCTCATCGGAAATCATTGTGAGGTGTACACGGATCATAAGAGTTTGAAGTACATTTTCACACAGAAGGAGTTGAATCTCAGACAAAGGAGATGGTTGGAGCTCATCAAGGATTATGATATGAAATTGCATTATCATCCCGGGAAGGCTAATGTAGTAGCTGATGTATTGAGCCGTAAGAGTCATGTCAATACACTAATGATGGGAGAAATACCCAAGGAGTTAGCAGAAAATTTTCGTGAACTATGTATGGAAATAGTTCCGAGAGGCTATGTAGCAGCGTTGGAAATCCAGTCAACTCTGATGAATAGAATCAGAGAAGCTTAGAAAACTGACAAGGAGATTGCTTCTATAAAGGAGAAAATGAAAGAAGGAAAAGATAAAGGATTTCGTGAGGATGAGCACGACACCCTATGGTTTGAAGACCGTGTTTATGTACCCAATGACCCGGAGATCAAAAAGTTGATTTTTCAAGAGGCACATGATTCACCGTATTCGATTCACCCAGGAAATACCAAGATGTATTTGGATTTGAAAGATATTTTCTGGTGGACCGGAATGAAGAAAGATATTGCGAAGTATGTAGCAGTTTGTGACGTATGTCAGAGAGTAAAGGCAGAGCATCAAAAGCCAGCAGGATTGTTGCAACCATTACCGATACCCGAATGGAAGTGGGATAAGCTAGGCATGGATTTTATCACGGGATTACCAAGGACTCGTTCAGGCTATGACTCGATTTGGGTTGTAGTTGATCGATTGACGAAGGTAGCTCATTTCATCCCAGTAAAGACCACTTACACCAGTGCTAAGTTGGCAAAGATATACATGACCAGGATCGTATGTTTGCATGGAGTTCCGAGGAGCACCGTATCAGATAGAGGAACCCAGTTTACCTCAAAGTTCTGGAAGCAGTTGCATGAGACTTTGGGTACTAGGCTAGAATTTAGTACAACTTTTCATCCGCAGACAGATGGACAGACCGAGAGAGTCAATCAGATTTTGGAGGATATGCTGAGAGCTTGTGCGCTAGATTATGGATCTAGTTGGGACGATAATTTGCCATATGCAGAGTTTTCTTACAATAATAGCTATCAGACCAGTTTGAAGATGGCCCCTTTCGAAGCTTTGTACGGAAGGAGGTGCAGGACACCGTTGTCATGGGACGAAGTTGGAGACCGCCAGTTGTTTGGACCAGATCTGATTAAGGAGTCTGAACAGAAGGTGAAGTTGATTCGTGATAGGCTCAAGGTAGCCCAGTCCAGGCAGAAGAGCTACGCAGATTCTAAATGCAAGGAGACAGTTTACGAAGTCGGAGATAGAGCTTATCTTCGAGTATCCCCACTTCGAGGGATTAAGCGCTTTGGAGTTAAGGGGAAGTTAGCACCACGATTTGTTGGACCATATCGAGTTTTGGAGCGTATGGGAGAAGTGGCCTACAAGTTGGAATTGCCAGAAGGATTGACAGGAGTTCATGATGTGTTCCACGTTTCTCAGTTGAAAAAGTGTCACGCGGAGATGGCTGACATACCTTTGAGAGACACAGTGCCATTGGAAGCAATTCAGTTGGATAAGAATTTGACCTATGAGGAGAAACCAGTCAAGATTCTTGAGTTTGCCAGCCGAGTCACTCGCAGCAAAGTTATCAAGTTTTGCAAAGTTCAGTGGAGCCACCACACGGAGGATGAAGCCACCTGGGAGCGAGAGGAAGATTTGCTCAAAGACCACCCTCTCCTATTTTCTAGCCAACCCGAATCTCGAGGGCGAGATTCATCTTAAGGGGGGTAGGTTTGTAACATCCCAAATTTTCAATTTGGAATGTTATACATTAGGTCATCATGCATATCATATTTTATTTTGCCTTTGGTTTTGATACTAGAAAATCCTAAGCAACTCAAGGACCCATGGAGAGAGTTGGGGATTTCGTTATTTACATATTGAGTTTTCTCAAATTATGTAAACAGGATCATTTGATTTGATTTATTTTATCATCAATTATTTCTATTGCAAAAATATGAGAGAGGGAATAAAATGACTTTCCCAAAATATAGAAATATTGAGGATTTAATAAAAAATCAAATAAGATTTATTTCGAAGTTCTTCGGTATTTTATTTGAATTTAGGAAAAATACACGTTTTTCAAAGTTGTAGTTTGAGCCCAGATAAATGTTCAATTTATCGGGCTTGATTTTAGAAACCCGGCAAAATTTATTTCGTAATTTTTGGAGTCTGTTTAGTATTTCTTTTTATTTTTCTTCCGAGCGGAATTATTTAAAAAAAAACGAAACCGACCTTGGGCCGTACCCGAGCGGGACTCCGCCCGGGGGGGCGCCTTTAAATAGCGAGGCCCCAGCGCCGAAGCCCATAGCCCGTCGCCGCCTAACCCTAGCCACCGCCCAGCCGCCGCCGCCGCCCGCCGCCGCCGCCGACTCGCCGGAGTGCGCTCCGCCCGAGGTTTGCCGCCGCCTCATTTTCCGTGCTGTTTAAAAAAAAATCTGTTCGTCGTTTTCTTTTTCATCGGACTTTCCACGGTTATTTTCTGATCGCGATTTCTGATCCGATTTTCGTTTTAGTATAACTTTTCGCTCGTTTATCGGAATCAGGCGATTCAAGCGCCTAGAGTTTCGTCTCGAAACCCTCTTTTCGAATAATCAACTTAAACAAGTTTTTGCTACTGTAAAATTTGCCCTAGATCCAGATTACTAGAACGAAGTTGTTTTCTTTCGCCGTTTGATTTCTTTTGCTTCGTTCGATTTGATTCTTTTGCAAACAAGGGTTCTTAAGTTGAACTTTATGGTTAGATCTTCTATTTGAGTTTTACCTGTGCATTAGATGAGTACTTATTGTATGCTTGTTGTTTGTCTGTGATAGAATACCCGGAGTGCACAGCCTGTTACTTCGAATCTCTAGGTTACGCGGATCATCAGCAAGGCAAGTAACACTTTGATCATACTTTTTTCTACAACCCAGTTTTATTGCATTAGATCAATCTTCACACACTACATGATTAGGATCTAATTAAATTGTGGGATGGGTAGTAGATGAGGTAGTACCTATTACCTGTTTATTATCAAACCTTTGGGAGTTACTTCTATGTTTGCTTATTATGCCATGCTATGCTAGTAGACGTGGATTGGGTGAGTGAAATCCATGACAGATGTGAGATTGTTAATTAAGGGTTTATCTAAGGTGGCAACCTAACACACATCTGGGTGGATTGAGGCACCTGGGGTTTCCAGGACTTGCCTGTTTTCTTTTGGACCGCCACCCAGGCTCAAAGGGATCATGAGATTATTCATACTAGAAACTTCCGTGTGCAGCCACAAGCCATTATGGGCTCTGGCGTAGTTGACTAAGTTGTGCGAACTCTTACAGGGTAGACTAGCAGATGTAGGGGAAAGTAGGTGTACCGGTCTATCCGTCGTAAGGTGCTAGCGCTTCTGAAAGACTGTGTCTCGGTCATCCGTTTCTCAAACACCATGTAGTGCGAGAAATCCAACGGAGGCGATCGAGTCTTGTGGGAAAAGTGCGCAAACCTCTGCATAGTTTAACAAAGTAATCATGGTTAGCCGTGTCCCCGATTATGGACATCTTGGGTATCTGGTACTTGGATTATCATGTGAATCTCGACATGTTCCCCTAAATTAATATTGTTGGGTTTTAATGATGTTACTTAATTGGGATTGAGAATGCTGTCAACCATTCTCAATGTTTAACAACCACCATGATACTAATTAATTTTATTCCTTTGAAGTAGGGAAAATTTGGCTTTACGCAAAAACTGTAACCATAGAGCTTTCCACCAGCCAAATATGCATATAGTATAGTTGTTGCATTTCCATTACTCTCTATGTGTTACCTTGCCAGCATATTCTATGTGCTGACCCATTTTCGGGCTGCAACGTTAATGTTGCAAACTTTTCAGACGACGATTGAGGAGTTTAGGTCGTGGTTCTATACTCAGTGATGCCGTTGGAGTTGATGTACTCACTTATCTTCCAAGTCTTCCGCTGTTATCGTTATTAGATGGCCTTAAGCCATATTTATTGTAATAAGTTCTCTTTTGAGACACTCGATGTAATAAGTGTGTGATTGCTACTCTGCTATAAATCCTCCGAGTACTGTGTGGTGTCAGCATTACTGATCCAGGGATGACACCGGAGCACAGAGATCAGACTGTTTGAGGTTTGGTCGCTACAGGCGGCCGGGGCTCCTCCTCGTCATCTCTATGCAGCCCCTTGTCTCTGCTTTCGGCATTTAACTTGTCTGCCTGCTTGAAGACCCAACAATCCCTGTTGGTGTGATTGGCCGGTTTTTCGGGGGTTCCATGTATCTGGCATGAGCGGTCGAGTATTCAGTCCAAACTGGACAGGCCCGGATTATTTCTTTTGAATGGCTTTTTCTGCTGACCGGGTTTAGAGCCTCTGAATCCGGCATTAACTGCCATATCCTCAGCATTGTCACCGTTAATGCGGCGCTTTTGCTTGTTGCGACGCGACCTGCCACTGCTGTCCTTGGTATCCGAATTACCAGGGCTCTTGGTCATGTTATTGCTCCGAGCTAGCCAGCTGTCTTATCCCGCGCAAAAGTGGGTCATAAGTGTCGTGAGGGCTACCATAGATTTCGGCTTTTCCTGTCCTAGGTGCCGTGCAAGCCACTCGTCGCGGATGTTATGCTTGAAGGCTGCTAGGGCCTCTGCATCCGGACAGTCGACGATTTGATTTTTCTTGGTTAGGAACCGTGTCCAGAATTGTCTGGTCGATTCCTCTGGCTGCTAAATTATGTGACTTAGGTCATCGCTGTCTGGTGGTCGCACATAAGTGCCCTGTAAATTGTCAAGGAATGCGGCTTCCAGGTCCTCCCAACAACCAATTGATTCTGCTGGCAAGCTATTAAGCCAATGCCGAGATGGTCCTTTAAGCTTGAGTGGGAGGTATTTGATGGCGTGTAGGTCATCACCGCGGGCCATGTGGATATGAAGGAGATAGTCCTCGATCCATACCGCAGGATCTGTTATGCCATCGTATGATTCAATGTTCACGGGATTGAAACCCTCGGGGATTTGATGATCCATTACTTCATCTGTGAAGCATAGTGTGTGTGCGGCGCCTCTGTATTGGGCTATATCACGACGCAGATCAAACGAGCTTTGTCTACTGTGTTCGGCCCGGCCAGATTTACTGTATCCGGCGTGGCGAGTACCGTCTCGTGCCGTGGGGAGCCCACGTGATCCGTAGATTGATCTTGTTTGCCTTGCCTTGTCCTCCAATATATCTCGTAGGTATGGCGCATTTTCCCATGCCTTGGTATTTTTTGAGCGGCGCCGGGGTGCGGCTTGAGTGGAGGGCCGAGAGGCCTCTCTGTCGCGGCCACGGGGTGGCCGGTCGGCCGCATCATGCGCTGGTGATGTAGGTTTAGGTGCTTCCTCCTCTAATTGGGGTAGCAACCTGCGCTTTGGGTAGCTCTTGGAGGGGCGTTTCGAGTTCATACTCTTCGGCCGCAAGGACTTCAGTCCATCTGTCGGCTAGCAAATCTTGATCAGCTCTAAGCTGTTGCTGTTTTTTCTTGAGGCTGCTCGCCGTGGCCATAAGCCTGCGTTTGAAACGCTCTTGTTCGACGGGATCCTCCGGCACGACAAATTCGTCGTCGTCGAGGCTTGCCTCGTCTTCAGAGGGAGGCATATAATTATCGTCCTTGACCTCTTTGTCTGCCGCTCTCTCATGAGGGCTGGCTTCTCTATCCTCCTGTGCTGAATCTTGTTGGAGGTGGTTGTCTTCGGCACTGTCCGGGGTGTTATTATCTCCTGTGCCGGAATCACCGTTTTTTGCTTTGGCGGGATTTAGAGCGGCGCCGCTGACGCTGGCGCTTAGGCTGCTTCTTGGAGGGGTGATCCTCCGCTGTTCCATCACCATTGCCTTCTTTTGCGGTGTCCACCATGTATATATCATACGACGAGGTGGCCTTCCAGTGCCCTATAGGCGCTGGTTCTTGATCGTCTCCTGCATCGGCGTCCATACCGTCGATGTCTTCGGAGTCGAAGTCGAGCATGTCGGTTAAATCATCGACAGTGGCTACGAAGTGGGTGGTGGGTGGGCTTTGAATTTCTTCATCATCCGCATCCCAACCTTGCTGACCATAGTCCGGCCAGGGCTCTCCTGACAAAGAGAGAGACTTTAGTGAATTCAGAATATCGCCGAAGGGCGAGTGCTAAAAGATGTCCGCGGCGGTGAACTCCATGATCGACGCCCAATCGGGCTCGATCGGTAGGGGCGCGGAGGGCTCGGAGTTAGGAGAGGAGTCTGGCTCCTTGGAGTCACGGGCTTCGCAGAGAATAGGGCTAGTGTTCGGCTCGATCGCCGTAGAGATTGCAGCCCCCGAGGCGGTGTCTAACCACCCATCCTCGATTGGTGTGATCGGCTCCGAGCTAGGGGTCGGAGCGGACACAGGTGCGGCCTCCAGGGCACTGTTCGGTGGCAGAGCTAGATCATGCCCATCGTGACAGTGCGGCGCGCTCGGCTGTGGCTCGAATCCGTCGAAGATCAAGTCTCCGCGGATGTCGGCCGTGTAGTTCAAACTTCCAAATCTGGCCTGATGGCCAGGGGCGTAGCTTTTGATCTGCTCCAGATGACCAAGCGAATTGGCCCGCAGTGCAAAGCCGCCGAATACGAAGATCTGTCCGGGGAGAAAAGTCTCACCCTGGATCACATCGTTGTTGATGATCGGAGAGGCCATCGGGCATAAAAGTGACGACACAGAGGAACTCTCAATGAAAGCACCAATGTCGGTGTCAAAACCGGCGGATCGCGGGTAGGGGGTCCCGAACTGTGCGTCTAGGCCGGAAGGTAACAGGAGGCAGGGGACACGATGTTTTACCCAGGTTCGGGCCCCCTTGATGGAGGTAAAACCCTACGTCCTGCTTGATTAATATTGATGCTATGGGTAGTACAAGAGTAGATCTACCACGAGATCAAGGAGGCTAAACCCTAGAAGCTAGCCTATGGTATGATTGTTGTTCATCCAACGGACTAAGACCCTCCGGTTTATATAGACACCGGAGAGGGCTAGGGTTACACAGAGTCGGTTACAATGGTAGGAGATCTACATATCCGTATCGCCAAGCTTGCCTTCCACGCCAAGGAAAGTCCCTTCCGGACACGGGACGGAGTCTTCAATCTTGTATCTTCATAGTCCAGGAGTCCGGCCGAAGGTATAGTCCGGCTATCCGGACACCCCCTAATCCAAGACTCCCTCAGATAGTTTCATGCAATATGATAAAAACCCAATCTTGTTATCCTCGATGGCAACAATACAATACGTGCCTTGCTGCCCCTTCTGTCACTGGGAAAGGACACCACAAGATCGAACCCAAAGCTAAGCACTTCTCCCATGTCAAGAACAACCAATCTAGTAGGCCAAACCAAACGGATAATTCGGAGAGACTTTCAAAGATACCCAATCATACATAAAAGAATTCAGAGAAGATTCAAATATTATTCATAGATAGACTTGATCATAAACCCAAAATTCATCGATCTCAACAAACACACCGCAAAAAGAAGATTACATCGAATAGATCTCCACAAGAGAGGGGGAGAACATTGTATTGAGATACAAAAAGAGAGAAGAAGCCATCTAGCTACTAACTATGGACCCATAGGTCTGAAGTAAACTACTCACACTTCATCGGAGGGGCTTGGATGATGATGTAGAAGCCCTCCGTGTTCGATGCCCCCTCCGGCGGAGCTCTGGAATAGGCCCCAAGATGGGATCTCGTGGATACAGAAAGTTGCGGCGGTGGAATTAGGTTTTTGGCTCCATCTCTGATCGTTTGGGGGTACGTGGATCTATATAGGAGGAAGAAGTACGTCGGTGGAGCTTCGAAGGGCCCACGAGGCAGG
Source organism: Triticum urartu (assembly GCF_056163025.1). Lineage (NCBI taxonomy): Eukaryota > Viridiplantae > Streptophyta > Magnoliopsida > Poales > Poaceae > Triticum > Triticum urartu. The sequence continues at coordinate 593,498,706 of NC_141876.1, forward strand.
GGGCACGCCCTAGGGGGGCGCACCCTCCACCTTCGTGACCGCCTCATTGCTTTCTTGACGGAGCGTCCAAGTCTCCTGGATCTTATCTGATGAGAAAATCACGTTTCCGAAGGTTTCATTCCGTTTGGACTCCGTTTGATATTCCTTTTCTTCGAAACCCTAAAACAGGCAAAAAAACAGCTATTCTGGGCTGGGCCTCCGGTTAATAGGTTAGTCCCAACAATAATATAAAAGTGGATAATAAAACCCAATAATGTCCAAAACAGTAGATAATATAGCATGGAGCAATCAAAAATTATAAATACGTTGGAGACGTATCAAGCATCCCCAAGCTTAATTCCTGCTCGTCCTCGAGTAGGTAAATGATAAAAACAGAATTTTTGATGCGGAGTGCTACTTGGCATAATTTTAATGCAATTCTCCTTAATTGTGGTATGAATATTCAAATCCGAAAGATTCAAGAGAAAAATTCATATTAACATAAAAATGATAATACTTCAAGCACACTAACTAAGCAATTATGTCTTCTCAGAATAACATGGCCAAAGAAAGTCCATCCCTACAAAATCATATAGTTCAGTCATGTTTCATTTTCGTCACACAAGAATGCTCTCATCATGCACAACCCCGATGACAAGCCAAGCAATTGTTTCGTACTTCAGTAATCTCAAACCTATAAACTTTTACGCAATATATGAGCGCGAGCCATGGACATAGCACTATGGGTGGAATAGAATATAATGAGGGGGTTATGTGGAGAAGACAAGAAAGGAGAAAGTCTCACATCAACGAGGCTAATCAATGGGCTATGGAGATGCCCACTGATTGATGTTAATGCAAGGAGTAGGGATTGCCATGCAACGGATGCACTAGAGCTATAAATGTATGAAAGCTCAACAAAAGAAACTAGTGAGTGTGCATCCAACTTGCTTGCTCATGAAGACCTAGGGCACTTGAGGAGGCCCATTGTTGGAATATACAAGCCAAGTTCTATAATGAAAAATTCCCACTAGTATATGAAAGTGATAACATGAGAAACTCTACTATGAAGATCATGGTGCTACTTTGAAGCACAAGTGTGGTAAAAGGATAGAAACATTGTCCCTTCTCTCTTTTTCTCTCATTTTTTTGGGCCTTTTCTTCTTTTTTATGGCCTTTCTCTTTTTTTGGCCTTCTCTTTTTTTATGGCCTTTCTTTTTTTTATTCCTCACTTGGGACAATGCTCTAATAATGATGATCATCACACTTCTATTTATTTACAACTCAATGATTACAACTCGATACTAGAACAAAGATGACTCTATATGAATGCCTCTGGCGGTGTACCGGGATATGCCATGAACCAAGAGTGACATGTATGAAAGAATTATGAACGGTGGCTTTGCCACAAATACTATGTCAACTACATGATCATGCTAAGGAATATGACAATGATGAATGTGTCATGATGAACGGAATGATGGAAAAGTTGGATGGCAATATATCTTGGAATGGCTATGGAAATGCCATAATAGGTAGGTATGGTGTCTGTTTTGAGGAAGATATAATGAGGTTTATGTGTGAAAGAGTGTATCATATCACGGGGTTTGGATGCACCGGCGAAGTTTGCGCTAACTCTCAATGTGAGAAAGGGCAATGCACGGTACCGAAGAGGCTAGCAAGGATGGAAGGGTGGGAGTGCATATAATCCATAGACTCAACATTAGTCATAAAGAACTCACATACTTATTGCAAAAATCTACAAGTCATCAAAAACCTCGTCACTACGCGCATGCTCCTAGGGGGATAGATTGGTAGGAAAAGACCATCGCTCGTCCCCGACCGCCACTCATAAGGAAGACAATCAACTAACACCTCATGTTTCAAATTTGTTGCATAACGTTTACCATACGTGCATGCTACGGGACTTGCAAACCTCAACACAAGTATTTCTCAATTTCACAACTACTCAACTAGCATGACTTTGATATTATTACCTCCATATCTCAAAACAATCATCAAGCATCAAACTTTTCTTAGTATTCAACACACTCATAAGAAAGTTTTATTATTAATCTTGCATACCAAGCATTTTAGGATTTTAAGCAAATTACCATGCTATTAAGACTCTCAAAATAATCTAAGTGAAGCATGAGAAATCAATAGTTTCTATAAAACAAATCCACCACCGTGCTCTAAAAGATATAAGTGAAGCACTAGAGCAAAACTATAAAGCTCAAAAGATATAAGTGAAGCACATAGAGTATTCTATCAAATTTCAAATCATGTATGGCTCTATCAAAAGGTGTGTACAGCAAGGATGATTGTGGTAGACTAACAAGCAAAGACTCAAATCATAAAAGACGCTCCAAGCAAAACACATATCATGTGGTGAATAAAAATATAGCTCCAAGTAAAGTTACCGGTAGAAGTAGATGAAAGAGGGGATGCCTTCCGGGGCATCCCCAAGCTTTGGCTTTTAGGTGTCCTTAGATTATCTTGGGGGTGCCATGGGCATCCCCAAGCTTAGGCTCTTGCCACTCCTTGTTCCATAATCCATCAAATCTTTACCCAAAACTTGAAAACTTCACAACACAAAACTTAAAGTAGAAAATCTCGTGAGCTCCGTTAGCGAAAGAAAACAAAAGACCACTTCAAGGTACTGTAATGAACTCATTCTTTATTTATATGGGTGTTATACCTATTGTATTTCAACTTCTATATGGATTATAAACTATTTTGCTAGCCATAGATTCATCAAAATAAGCAAACAACACACGAAAAACAGAATCTGTCAAAAATTCTAAAATAAATTGCTGGACGTGAGGAATTTATCTATTAATCATCTGCAAAAAGAATTAACTAAATAGCACTTTCCAAATAAAAATGACAGTAGTTCTCGTGAGTGCTAAAGTTTATGTTTTTTACAGCAAGTTCAGCAAGACTTTCCCCAAGTCTTCCCAACGGTTCTACTTGGCACAAACACTAATTAAACACAAAAAACACAACCAAAACAGAGGCTAAAAAATTTATTTATTACTAAACAGGAGCAAAAACCAAGGAATAAAAATAAAATTGGGTTGCCTCCCAACAAGCGCTATCGTTTAACGCCCCTAGCTAGGCATAACAAACACGAATAGATCTAGGTATTGCCATCTTTGGTAGGCAATTCTTCAATGAGACATCTATCTCCCTTAGGAATTTCTTTCTTTATAGTGATTATCAAACTCTTAGGCACAAGATCGAAAAATTCATTTGTAGCAATTGGTTCCTTAATGATAGCAAAAAGATTGGGATGAATACTTATAGATTTTAAGATCCGCAGTTTCCTTACTAGATGATTCACCCTTATTTTTAGGAACATACATAAGCTTGGAAATTTTAGTAGGAGGACTTGGAGTATTCTTTACGGAAGAAAAAGCTGTTCCCAAATATGGATTCTAGTAGAATCTAAGTTTATTTTCTCATTAACTAGGGGTTCCTTTTCCTTAATATTTTTCAAATTCATGCCTACCTTAGATCCATATTGAGTAATTTGATTGTGGATCTTTTTATCTAGATTTTTAATTAATTCAATGGTAGCAACTTTATTTTCAATAATTTCAAGTCTTTGCATAACATGCTCCAAAGTTAACATAGTTCCATTAACCAAAAGAGGTGGTGAGCCAAATAAATCTAACATAGAATTATAAGAATCAAACGTATGGCTACCCAAGAAATTCCCTCCGGTAATGGTATCAAGGATATATCTATACCAAGGACTCGCACCTACATAAAAATTGCGGAGAAGAACTGAAGTAAATTGCTTCCTGGTAGATCTATTTTGAGCATTGCAAATTCTATACCAAGCATCTTTTAGATTTTCTCCCTCCCTTTGTTTAAAATTTAGAACTTCATTCTCAGGAGACAACGGAGAAGATATGAGACTAGCCATGATGACAAGCAAACAAACTAACACACGAGCAAACAAAAAGCAAATGAGCAAAAAGAGGCAAATAGAGAAAGAGAGAGAGGATAGAGAGAGAGCGGGTGAATAAAACGGCAAGGGTGAATTGGGGGAGAGGAAAATGAGAGGCAAATGGCAAATAATGTAATGCGGGAGATAGGGATTGTGATGGGTACTTGGTATGTTGACTTTTGCGCAGACTCCCCGGCAACGGCGCCAGAAACTCTTCTTGATACCTCTTGAGCACTGCATTGGATTTCCCTGAAGAGGAGAGGATGATGCAGCAAAGTAGCATAAGTATTTCCCTCAGTTTTTGAGAACCAAGATATCAATCTAGTAGGAGGCTCCGCGCGAGTCCCTTGTACCTACACAAAAACAATAGCTCAACGCAACCAACGCACTTAGGGGTTGTCAATCCCTTCACGGTCACTTACGAAAGTGAGATCTGATAGAGATGATAAATAATATTTTTGTTATTTTTGGTATAGAGATACAATGTAAAAAGTAAAAGCAAAGTAAAAGCAAAGCAATAATAAAGTGATGGAGATTGATATGATGAGAAAGAGACCCGGGGGCCATAGGTTTCAGTAGTGGCTTCTCTCAAGAGCATATGTATTCTACGGTGGGTGAACAAATTACTGTTGAGCAATTGACAGAATTGAGCATAGTTATGAGAATATCTAGGTATGATCATGTATATAGGCATCACGTCTGAGACAAGTAGACCGACTCCTGCCTGCATCTACTACTATTACTCCACTCATCGACCGCTATCCAGCATGCATCTAGAGTATTAAGTTAAAAATAGAGTAACGCCTTAAGCAAGATGACATGATGTAGAGGGATAGTTTCATGCAATATGATAAAAACCCCATCTTGTTATCCTCGATGGAAACGATACAATACGTGCCTTGCTGCCCCTTCTGTCACTAGGAAAGGACACTAATTCGAAGAGACTTGCAAAGATAACCAATCATACATAAAAGAGTTCAGAGAAGATTCAAATATTATTCATAGATAGACTTGATCATAAACCAACAATTCATTGGTCTCAACAAACACACCGCAAAAATAAGATTACATCGAATAGATCTCCACGAGAGAGGGGGAGAACATTGTATTGAGATCCAAAAAGAGAGAAGAAGCCATCTAGCTACTAACTATGGACCCGTAGGTCTGAAGTAAACTACTCACAGTTCATCGAAGGGGCTTGGATGATGATGTAGAAGCCCTCCATGATCGATGCCCCCTCCGGCGGAGCTCCGGAACAGGCCCCAAGATGGGATCTTGTGGATACAGAAAGTTGCGGCGGTGGAATTGGGTTTTTGGCTCCGTCTCTGATCGTTTGGGGGTACGTGGATATAAATAGGAGGAAGAAGTACGTCGGTGGAGCTTCGAGGGGCCCACGAGGCAGGGGGCGCGCCCTAGGGGGGCCTCCACCATCGTGACGACCTCGTGGCTTTCTTGACGGAGGGTCCAAGTCTCCTGGATCTTATCTCATGAGAAAATCACGTTTCCGAAGGTTTCATTTCGTTTGGACTCCGTTTGATATTCCTTTTCTTCGAAACCCTAAAACAGGCAAAAAACAACAATTCTGGGTTGGGCCTCCGGTTAATAGGTTTGTCCCAAAAATAATATAAAAGTGAATAATAAAGCCCAATAATGTCCAAAATAGTAGATAATATAGCATGGAGCAATCAAAAATTATAGATACGTTGGAGACGTATCGTATACCATGCTCCAAAATCTTCGGATTTGAATCATATTGGGTTCATCACCCGGGTTTCTTCGAGACTGTCTCCACTGCATGGTCTAAACCGGTCCGATCCACAAACCCTGCCATTGTGCTATGTAGAAAATTAAACTTCTTAGAGGGGCCTTAAAATATGGAGCGAGAACATTTCAATGTTGTCCATTGCTATTGACAACTCCAATAAGGCACTAACAGAACTAAATGCCCTTGAGAACAAAAGAGACCTCACTAATCCGGAGTTCAACTTCCGAAAAATTCTTAAAAAGCATGTACTCAGGCTACTTTCATATCAGAGGCAATACTGGAAAAAGCGATGCACTATTTGGTGGATTAAATTTGGTGACAAACAACCGAAATTCTTTCAAGCCCTAGCCTCAAAGAGGTATAGAAAAAATAACATTGCTACACTTCAACTCCCTGACGGTTCTACAGTAGAAGATCATGCTAGCAAAGAGGCCATCACTTTCCAAATATTTAAAATGAGACTGGGTATCTCAAAACCGTTCCAAATGAAATTTGATTTACCTAGTATCATTAAAAGAATTACAGATCTTGATCAACTTACTGTGCCATACACTCATGAGGAGATAGACCAAGCCATCATAGAAATGCCTGCTGATAGAGCTCCAGGCCCAGACGGCTTCAACGGTTTGTTCCTCAAAACTTGTTGGCATATCATCAAGGAAGACTTCTACAAGCTTTGTTCTAAATTCTTTGATGGTGGCCTCAACCTCGAGAGCATAAATGATGGTTTCATTACCCTTATACCCAAGATCTACTCGCCGACTGAAGTAAGTGATTATAGACCCATCACATTGTTGAACTTCTGCCTAAAAGTGATCACCAAATTGCTTACAAACAGACTCCAGAAAATCATTCTTAAAATTATCCATCATAATCAATATGGCTTCATTCGGGGGAGATCCATTCAGGACTGTCTAGCGTGGGCATTTGAATACATTTTTCAATGCCAAGCATCAAGAAAAGAAATAATTCTGTTAAAGCTAGACTTTGCCAAAGCCTTTGACACGATTGAGCATGAAGCAATGATTGAAATTATGAGAAGCATGGGCTTCAATGAGAAGTGGATAGGATGGATTCAAAGCATCTTTTCATCGGGAAAATCTTCGGTTTTACTAAATGGTGTCCCGGGCCGACAATTTTTCTGCAAATGCGGGGTACGTCAGGGTGACCCACTGTCGCCCCTAATCTTTGTTCTTGCGGTGGATTTACTTCAGGAAGCAATCAATGAAGCTTACAGACAAGGGCACATTCAATTACCTTTCCCCCGCCCTGGCCAAACAGACTACCCAATGATTCAATACGCAGACTATACTATCCTCGTCATGCCAGCATGCCCCGTTCAAGTTAATACAATCAAAGGTACATTAACAGATTATGCTACCTCTATTGGCCTCAAAATAAATTTTCACAACTCTACCCTGATCCCAATCAATTGTGATATCTCGCTCTCCAACGCCCTAGCACAAATCTTTGGATGTAACGTTGGCAAAATGCAGTTCACTTACTTGGGATTGTCGCTTGGCACAACAAAGCCCTCAGTGCAAGATCTTATGCCCCTGGTCTTCTCGATAGAAATAAGATTATCTTCTACCCTTAACTTGATGTCATATGGATCAAAACTCAACCTAGTAAATTCAGTGATCACATCCCTCATGATATTTGCACTCTGCACCATGAAATTCCTACCAAAAATCCTAGAACTTCTTGAAAATCTTCGGAGAAGATGTTTGTGGACAAAGAAAACCGACCAAGGTGAAACCTGTAATTCCCTTGCTTCTTGGGACATGATCTGCCAACCCAAAGAGTGTGGATGACTTGGGATCATCAATCTAAAAGTCCAGAGCGAGGCATTACTATTGAAGTACCTTCACAAGTTCTACAATAAGTTTGATCTGCCATGGGTGGAATTGATCTGGACCTCATACTATATCAACAAAATCCCTCATGCCTCTCACCCATGTGGATCTTTCTGGTGGCGTGATGTACTCAAGTTAACACCAATATATCGTGGCATCACAAAAATTTCAGTTCATGAGGGCTCAAATGTCCTAATGTGGAAGGACCATTTGACGGATTCGATCCTAGCTGATTCGCACCCTAGAGCTTTCTCTTTTACTCAAGATGAAGACATATCTCTCAGAGCTTTCTTGGGCATTACGTCTCTGCATGAAGCGTTTAACCTACCCCTATCGATGCAAGCGAGGGAAGTGGTACGCGATCTTAAAGTTATTGCTGCCAACATTGATCTCAACGCCACAATGCATGATGTCTGGATGTGTACTTGGGGGCGAAGGATTTCATGGCAAGAAGATACTACAGATTCTACTTTCGTAACGTGAAGGCGCACGAGACCTATCGATGGCTATGGAAATCTAAAGTCACGTCAAAAATCAAGGTTTTTGGCTGGTTACTTCTCTCCGACAGACTGAACACTAGAAACATGCTCAAACAGAGACATTACAACATTGGGAACAACTATAATTGCATCATCTGTGGACAAACAATTGAGGAAACCGTCGAACACATGATCTTCTGATGCCAATTCAGCAAGACCTGTTGGGACAAGATCAACCTTGCATGGGCAAGTACTGGCTCCACACTCTCAATGATCACGGAAGCAAAGTCTAACTGGGGGAGGCCAATGTTCATGGAAATTTTCTTGCTTGCCGCATGGAGCATTTGGAAAGAAAGAAACAATAAACACTTCCGAAGTGTCGTGCCAAGTCTTCGGTCCTAGCTTAGTAGATTCAAGGAGGACTTTGCTTTGTTCCAATATACGGTCAAAGATTCAAAGCAACCTTTCATCTTTAGTTTCTTAGAGAATATCACTTAGACTAGTCATAGAATCTTGAGAGTAAATGCCAAATAGAACTGGTATTGGCTAGGTTATTTACACCTCACCTCACCTCCCCACTTGTATTTGTAAATATCCCTTCTTTAATATAATTATCACGTAGAACAATTGTTCTACGGTCACAGGGTAAAAAAATAGATACAAGCGTCGAAACAACAGTGATAACACCGAGGATACGGTGGTCAATGCCGGATTCAGTGGCTCTAAGTCCAGTTAGCGGAAGAAGCCGTTCCAAAAGAACAATTCAGGCCCATCCAGCTTGGACTGCATACTTGATCGTCTGTGCCAGATTCATGGCACCCCGGACAAACCACCCAATAATACAAATAGAGATTGCTGGGTTTTTTAACAGGCAGGCAAATTAAACACCGAGAACAGGGAAAAGGGATCACAAAGCGAGGACGATGACAAAGAGCCCCGGCAACCGAACACAGGGGGATAGAAGAAGTTTCCCCCTCAGGTCAAAACGGTGAACATGATATATGCTACCTGATACGTCCATTTTGCATCATGCTTTTATATCGATATTTATTGCATTATGGGATGTTATTACACATTATGTCACAATACTTATGCCTATTCTCTCTTATTTTACAAGGTTGACATAAAGAGGGAGAATGCCGGCAGCTGGAATTCTGGGCTGGAAAAGGAGCAAATATTAGAGACCTATTCTACACATCTCCAAAAGTCCTGAAACTTCACAGGAGCACGTTTCAGAATATATAAAAAATATTGAGCGCAAGAAGTACCAGAGGGGGGCCACCCACCAGCCACGAGGGTGGGGGTGCGCCCTACCCCCTGGGCGCGCCCCCTGCCTCGTGGGCCCCCTAGTGGCCCTCTGATGCCCATCTTCTGCTATATGAGGTCTTTCTTCCGAGAAAAAATCATAAGCAAGCTTTCGGGACGAGACTCCGCCGCCATGAGGCGGAACCTTAGCGGAACCAATCTAGGGCTCCGGCGGAGCTGTTCTGCCAGGGAAACTTCCCTCCGGGAGGGGGAAATCATCACCATTGTTGCTACCTCTTGAGCTTGCGTTGGACTTCCCCGAAGAGGAAGGGATGATGCAGCAGAGTAGCGTAAGTATTTCCCTTAGTTTTTGAGAACCAAGGTATCAATCCAGTAGGAGGCCACGCTCAAGTCCCTCGTACCTGCACAAAACGATAGCTACTTGCAACCAACGCGATTAGGGGTTGTCAATCCCTTCACGGTCACTTACGAGAGTGAGATCTGATAGATATAATATTTTTGGTACTTTTGGTATAGAGATGCAAAGTGAAAAGTAAAAGGCAAAGTAAAAAAGCAAAACAAGATTAAAGTGATGGAAATTGATATGATGAGAATAGACCCGGGGGCCATAGGTTTCACTAGTGGCTTCTCTCAAGAGCATAAGTATTCTACGGTGGGTGAACAAATTACTGTTGAGCAATTGACAGAATTGAGCATAGTTATGAGAATATCTAGGCATGATCATGTATATAGGCATCACGTCCGTGACAAGTAGACCGAAACGATTCTGCATCTACTACTATTACTCCACTCATCGACCGCTATCCAGCATGCATCTAGAGTATTAAGTTAAAAACAGAGTAACGCTTTAAGCAAGATGACATGATGTAGAGAGATAAATTCATGAAATATGAAATAAACCCCATCTTGTTATCCTCGATGGCAATGATGCAATACGTGCCTTGCTGCCCCTTCTGTCATGGGAAAGGACACCGCAAGATCGAACCCAAAGCTAAGCACTTCTCCCATGGAAAAAACTACCAATCTAGTTGGCCAAACCAAACGGATAATCCGAAGAGACTTGCAAAGATAACCAATCATACATAAAAGAATTCAGAGAAGATTCAAATATTATTCATAGATGGCAATGATGTAGAAGCCCTCCATGATGATGACCCTCTCCGGCGGAGCTTCGGAACAGGCCCCAAGATGGGATCTCGTGGATACAGAAAGTTGCGGCGGTGGAATTATGTTTTTGGCTCCGTATCTGTTCGTTTGGGGGTACGTAGGTATATATAGGAGGAAGAAGTACGTCGGTGGAGCTCCGAGGGGCACACGAGGCAGGGGGCGCACCCTAGGGGGGCGCCCCCCACCCTCGTGACCGTCTCTCTGATGCCTTGGCGTAGGGTTTAAGTCTCCTGGATCACGTTCGGTGAGAAAATCACGTTCCTGAAGGTTTCATTCCATTTGGACTCTGTTTGATATTCCGTTTCTTCGAAACACTGAAATAGGCAAAAAAAAACAGCAATTCTGGGTTGGGCCTCCAGTTAATAGGTTAGTCCCAAAAATAATATGAAAGTGGAAAATAAAGCCCAATATAGTCCAAAACAGTAGATAATATAGCATGGAGCAATCAAAAATTATTGATACGTTGGAGATGTGTCAGGCATCCCAAGCTTAATTCCTGCTCGTCCTCGAGTAGGTAAATGATAAAAAGAGAATTTTTGACGCGGAGTGCTACTTGGCATAATTTCAATGCAAATCTTCTTAATTGTGATATGAATATTCAGATTCGAAAGATTCAAGACAAAAGTTTATATTTACATAAAAATAATAATACTTCAAGCATACTGACAAAGCAATTATGTCTTCTCCAAATAACATGGCCGAAGAAAGTTATCCCTACAAAATCATATAGTCTGGCTATGCTCTATCTTCACCACACAAAGTATTTAAATCATGCACAACCCCGATGACAAGCCAAGCAATTGTTTCATACTCTAACTTTTTCAAAACTTTTTCAATCTTCACGCAATACATGAGCGTGAGCCATGGATATAGCACTATAGGTGGAATAGAATGGTGGTTGTGGAGAAGACAAAAAGGAGAAGATAGTCTCACATCAACTAGGCGTATCAACGGGCTATGGAGATGCCCATCAATAGATATCAATGTGAGTGAGTAGGGATTGCCATGCAACGGATGCACTAGAGCTATAAGTATATGAAAGCTCATAAAGAAACTAAGTGGGTGTGCATCCAACTTGCTTGCTCAAAAAGACCTAGGGCATTTAGAGTAAGCCCATCATTGGAATATACAGGCCAAGTTCTATAATGTAAAATTCCCACTAGTATATGAAAGTGATAACATGAGAGACTCTCTATTATGAAGATCATGGTGCTACTTTGAAGCACAAGTGTGGTAAAAGGATAGTAACATTCTCCCTTCTCTCATTTTCTCTCATTTTTTTATTTGGGCCCTTTTTTATGGCCTCTTTTCTTTCTATTTTTTTTGGCTTCTTTGGCCTCTTTTATTTATTTTTCATCCGGAGTCTCATCCTGACTTTTGGGGGAATCATAGTCTCCATCATCCTTTCCTCACTGGGATAATGCTCTAATAATGATGATCATCACACTTTTATTTTTCTTACAACTCAACAATTACAACTCGATACTTAGAACAAAATATGAATCTATATGAATGCCTCCGGCGGTGTACCGGGATATGCAATATGACAATGGAGTGTGTCATAATAAACGGAATGGTGGAAAGTTGCATGGCAATATATCTCGGAATGGCTGCCATAATAGGTAGGTATGGTGGCTGTTTTGAGGAAGGTATATGGTAGGTGTATGATACCGGCGAAAAGTGTGCGGTATTAGACTCAACATTAGTCATAAAGAACTCATATGCTAGCAAAGGTGGAAGGGTGAGAGTGCGTATAATCCATGGACTCAACATTAGTCATAAAGAACCCATATACTTATTGCAAAAATCTAAAAGTTATCAAAGCAAAGTATTACGCGCATGCTCCTAGGGGATAGATTGGTTGGAAAAGACCATCGCTCGTCCCCGACCACCACTCATAAGGAAGAAAATCAATAAATAAATCATGCTCCGACTTCATCACATGACGGTTCACCATACGTGCATTCTACGGGAATCACAAACTTTAACACAAATATTATTTAAATTCACAACTACTCAACTAGCATGACTTTAATATTATCACCTCCATATCTCAAAACAATTATCATGCTTCAATCTTTTCTTAGTATTCAACACACTCAAAAGAAAGTTTCACAAATCTTGAATACCAAGCATATTATTATTAAGTAAATTACCATGCTATTAAGAGGCTCTCAAAATAATTTAAGTGAAGCATGAGAGATCAATAGTTTCTTCAAAACAAATCCACCACCGTGCTCTAAAAGATCTAAGTGAAGCACATAGAGCAAAAATTAGAACGCTCAAAAGATATAAGTGAAGCACATAGAGCAAAATTACATAGCTCAAAAGATATAAGTGAAGCACATAGAGCAAAACTATTTTGCTCAAAAAGATATAAGTGAGGCACATAGAGCAAAACTATAATGCTCAAAAGATATAAGTGAACCACATAGAGTATTCTATCAAATTTTAATTCATGTATGGCTCTCTCAAAAGGTGTGTACAGCAAGGATGATTGTGGCATACTAAAACCCAAAGACACAAATAATACAAGATGCTCCAAGCAAAACACATATCATGTTGGTGAATAAAAATATAGCTCCAAGTAAATTACCGATGGAAGTGGATGAAAGAGGGGATGCCTTCCAGGGCATCCCGAAGCTTTGACTTTTTGGTGTCCTTGGATTATCTTGGGGTGACATGGGCATCCCCAAGCTTAGGCTCTTGCCACTCCTTGTTCCATAATCCATCAAAAGAATTCACCTAAAACTTCAAAACTTCACAACACAAAACTTAAAGTAGTAAACTCGTGAGCTCCGTTAGCGAAAGAAAACAAAAGACCACTTCAAGGTACAGTAATGAACTCATTCTTTATTTATATTGGTGTTAAAACTACTGTATTCCAACTTCTCTATGGATTATAAACTATTTTACTAACCATAGATTCATCAAAATAAGCAAACAACACACGAAAAACAGAATCTGTCAAAAACAGAACAGTCTGTAGTAATCTGTAGCTAGCGCAATATCTGGAACCCCAAAAATTCTAAAAATAAATTGCTGGACCTGAGGAATTTATCTATTAATCATCTGCAAAAAGAATTAACTAAATATCACTCTTCAAATAAAAATTACAGCAGTTCTCGTGAGTGCTAAGGTTTCTGTTTTTTACAGCAAGTTCAACAAGACTTTCCCCAAGTCTTCCCAACGGTTCTACTTGGCACAAACACTAATTAAACACAGAAAACACAACCAAAACAGAGGCTAAATAATTTATTTATTACTAAACAGGATCAAAAAGCAAGGAATAAAAATAAAATTGGGTTGCCTCCCAACAAGGGCTATCGTTTAACGCCCCTAGCTAGGCATAAAAGCGAGCATAGATCTAGGTATTGCCATCTTTGGTAGGCAATCCATAAGTGGCTCTCATGATAGTTTCATATGGCAATTTTATTTTCTTTCTTGGAAAGTGTTACATTCCCTTTTTTAATGGAAATTGAAATCTAATATTCCCTTCCTTCATATCAATAATCGCACCAATCGTTCTAAGGAAAGGTCTACCAAGAATAATAGGGGCAAGAAGGATTGCAATCTATATCAAGAAAAATGAAATCTACGGGCACATAATTCCTATTTGCAACAATAAGAACATCATTAATCCTTCCCATAGGTTTCTTAATAGTAGAATCCGCAAGATGCAAGTTTAGAGAGCAATCATCAAAATTACGGAAATCTAGCAAATCACACAAAGTCTTGGGAATAGTAGAGACACTAGCACCCAAATCACACAAAGCATAAAACTCATGATCTTCAATTTTAATTTTAATAGTTGGTTCCCACTCATCATAGAGTTTTTTAGGGATAGAAACTTTCAACTCAAGTTTTTCTTCATAAGATTGCATCAAGGCATCAACAATATGTTCGGTGAAGGCTTTCTTTTGACTATAAGCATGTGGAGAATTTAGCACGGATTGCAACAAGGAAATAAAATCAATTAAAGAGCAACTTTCATAATTAAATTCCTTTAAATCCAATATAGTGGGTTTAGCAACATCTAGATTTTTATTTCTTTCAATCCCACTTTCATCAATTTCATCATAAAGATCTAAATACTCCGAATTTTTAGAACGCCTTCTAGGTAAAGGAAGATCATATTCAGTTTCATCAAGATTCACATTGCAAAACAAAGATTTAATAGGAGACACATCAATAACTTTTAGATCTTCATCTTGATTTTCATAGGAATTAGAAGACACGCTTTAATAAAGGCATCTTTGGAAGCACGCATCCTAGCGGTTCTTTCCTTGCACTCATCAATGAAAATTCTCATGGCTTTGAGAGACTCATTGATATCATGCTTAGGAGGAATAGATCTAAGCTTTAAAGAATCAACCTCAAGAGAAATTCTATCAACGTTCCTAGCCAAATCATCAACTTTAAGAAATTTCTCTTTTAGCAAAGTATTAAAATTCTTTTGTGAATTCAAAAACTCTTTAACACTATTCTCAAATTAAGAGGGCATCTTATTATAATTTCCATAAGAGTTGTTGTAGGAATTCCCATAATCATTAGAAGGATTACTAGGATATGGCCTAGGATTAAAATTCCCTCTATAAGCGTTGTTACCAAAATTATTCCTACCAACAAAATTCACATCCATAGATTCATTGTTATTCTCAATCAAAGTAGACAAATGCATATCATTAGGATCAGAAGAAACACTCTTAGTAGCAAATAATTTCATAAGTTCATCCATCTTTCCACTCAAAACATTGATTTCTTCTATCGCATGCACTTTTTTATTAGAAGATCTTTCAGTATGGCATTGAGAATAATTAACCATAATATTATCTAGGAGTTTAGTAGCATCTCCTAAAGTGATTTCCATAAAAGTGCCTCCCGTGGCCGAATCTAAAAGATTTCTAGAAGCAAAATTCAATCCGGCATAAAAGTTTTGTATAATCATCCACAAATTCAAACCATGAGTAGGGCAATTACGTATCATTAATTTCATTCTCTCCCAAGCTTGTGCAACATGTTCATGATCAAGCTGCATAAAGTTCATAATATCGTTTCTAAGAGAGATGATCTTAGCGGGAGGAAAATACTTAGAGATAAAAGCATCTTTGCACTTGTTCCAAGAATCAATACTATTTTTAGGCAAAGACGAAAACCAAGCTTTAGCACGATCTCTAAGTGAAAAAGGAAATAGCTTCAATTTAAAGACATCATTATCAACATCTTTTTTCTTTTGCATATCACATAAATCAACGAAGCTATTCAGATGAGTAGCGGCATCTTCACTAGGAAGGCCGGCGAATTGATCTTTCATAACAAGATTCAAGCAAGCAGTATTGATTTCGCAAGATTCAGTATTGGCAAGAGGAGCAATCGGAGTGCTAAGGAAATCATTATTATTGGTATTGGTGAAGTCACACAATTTGGTAGTATCTTGAGCCATCGCGACAAACAAGTAATCCAACACACGAGCAAACAAAAGGCAAGCGGGAAAGAGAGGGAGGATAGAGACAGAGAGAGGGCGAATAAAACGGCAAGGGTGAAGTGGGGGAGAGGAAAACGAGAGGCAAATGGCAAATAATGTAATGCGAGAGATAGGGATTGTGATGGGTACTTGGTATGTTGACTTTTTGCGTAGACTCCCCGGCAACGGCGCCAGAAATTCTTCTTGCTACCTCTTGAGCTTGCGTTGGATTTCCCCGAAGAGGAAGGGATGATGCAGCAGAGTAGAGTAAGTATTTCCCTCAGTTTTTGAGAACAAGGTATCAATCCAGTAGGAGGCCACGCTCAAGTCCCTCATACCTGCACAAAACGATAGCTACTCGCAACCAACGCGATTAGGGGTTGTCAATCCCTTCACGGTCACTTATGAGAGTGAGATCTGATAGATATAATATTTTTGGTATTTTTGGTATAGAGATGCAAAGTGAAAAGTAAAAGGAAAAGTAAAAAAGCAAAACAAGATTAAAGTGATGGAAATTGGTATGATGAGAATAGACCCGGGGGCCATAGGTTTCACTAGTGCCTTCTCTCAAGAGCATAAGTATTCTACGGTGGGTGAACAAATTACTGTTGTGCAATTGACAGAATTGAGCATAGTTATGAGAATATCTAGGCATGATCATGTATATAGGCATCACGTCCGTGACAAGAAGACCGAAACGATTCTGCATCTACTACTATTACTCCACTCATCGACCGCTATCTAGCATGCATCTAGAGTATTAAGTTAAAAACAGAGTAACACTTTAAGAAAGATGACATGATGTAGAGAGATAAATTCATGCAATATGAAATAAACCCCATCTTGTTATCCTCGATGGCAATGATGCAATATGTGCCTTGCTGCCCCTTCTATCACTGGGAAAGGACACCGCAAGATCGAACCCAAAGCTAAGCACTTCTCCCATGGCAAGAACTACCAATCTAGTTGGCCAAACCAAACGGATAATCCGAAGAGACTTGCAAAGATAACCAATCATACATAAAAGAATTCAGAGAAGATTCAAATATTATTCATAGCTAGACTTGATCATAAACCCACAATTCATCGGTCTCAACAAACACACCGCAAAAACAAGATTACATTGAATAGATCTCCACAAGAGAGGGGGAGAACTTTGTATTGAGATCCAAAAAGAGAGAAGAAGCCATCTAGCTACTAACTATGGACCCGAAGGTCTGAGGTAAACTACTCACGCTTCATCGGAGAGGCTATGATGATGTAGAAGCCCTCCGAGATGATGGCCCTCTCGGCGGAGCTCCGGAACAGGCCCCAAGATGGGATCTCGTGGATACAGAAAGTTGCGGCTGTGGAATTAGGTTTTTGGCTTCGTATCTGTTCGTTTGGGGGTACGTAGGTATATATAGGAGGAAGAAGTACGTCGGTGGATCTAAGAGGGGCCCACGAGGCAGGGGCGCGCCCTAGGGGGGCACCCCCCACCCTCGTGACCGCCTCTCTGATGCCTTGGCGTAGGGTCCAAGTCTCCTGGATCACGTTCGGTGAGAAAATCATGTTCCCGAAGGTTTCATTCTGTTTGGACTCCGTTTGATATTCCGTTTCTTCAAAACACTAAAATAGGCAAAAAACAACAATTCTGGGCTGGGCCTCCTGTTAATAGGTTAGTCCCAAAAATAATATAAAAGTGGAAAATAAAGCCCAATATAGTCCAAACCAGTAGATTATATAGATGGAGCAATCAAAAATTATAGATACGTTGGAGACGTATCAATCGTCATCACCAACGATCCTCTCATCAGGAGGGGGTCAGTCTCCATCAACATCTTCACCAGCACCATCTCATCTCAAACCCTATTTCATCTCTTGTATCCAATCTTTGTATCCAAACCTCAGCTTGGTACTTGTGGGTTGCTAGTAGTGTTGATTACTCCTTGTAGTTGATGCTAGTTGGTTTACTTGGTGGAAGATCATATGTTCAGATCCTTTATGCATATTAATACCCCTCTGATTATGAACATGAATATGATTTTTGAGTAGTTACGTTTGTTCCTGAGGACATGGGAGAAGTCTTGCTATTAGTAGTCATGTGAGTTTGGTATTCGTTCGATATTTTGATGAGATGTATGTTGTCATCCCTCTAGTGGTGTCATATGAACGTCGACTACATGACACTTCACCATTGTTTGGTCCTAGAGGGAGGCATTGGGAAGTAATAAGTAGATGATGGGTTGCTAGAGTGACAGAAGCTTAAACCCTAGTTTATGCCTTGCTTCGTAAGGGGCTAATTTGGATCCATATGTTTCATGATGTGGTTAGGTTTACCTTAATACTTCTGTTGTAGTTGCGGATGCTTGCAATAGGGGTTAATCATAAGTGGGATGCTTGTCCAAGTAAGGACAGTACCCAAGCACCGGTCCACCCACATATCAAATTATCAAAGTACCAAACGCGAATCATATGATCGTGATGAAAACTAGCTTGACGATAATTCCCATGTGTCCTCGGGAGCGCTTTCCTTCATATAAGAGTTTGTCCAGGCTTGTCCTTTGCTACAAAAAGGATTGGGCCATCTTGATGCACCTTATTTACTTCTATTACTTGCTACTCGTTACAAATTACCTTATCACAAAACTATCTGTTACCGATAATTTCAGTGCTTGCAGAGAATACCTTACTGAAAAATGTTATCATTTCCTTCTAGTCCTCATTGGGTTCGATACTCTTACTTATCGAAAAGGCTACGATAGATCCCCTATACTTGTGGGTCATCACTGCCCACATCCCCAAGAGGGAGCGCAAGCGTGCGCTTAGGGACATCTATGCGATAGAGCCAGTCGCCCCAAAATTTAATCCATGGTCATCATGCCCGATCACTTTTGATCGCTGGGATCATCCGACCAGTATCCATCACGGTGGATCAGCCGCACTAGTCCTAGACCCAATAATTGATGGGTTCCACCTGACTTGCGTCCTTATGGACGGAGGAAGCAGCCTCAATCAGGATACAGCGCGAAAAATGGGCATTAACCCATCACGGATCAAGCCCACCAGGACTACCTTAAAGGAGTCATACCAGGTGTAGAGGCCCGTTGTACGGGCTCAATCACACTAGAGGTTGTCTTCAGATCTCCGGACAACTTCCGAAGCGAGGAGTTAATCTTCGATATCGTCCCCTTCCACAGCGGCTATCATTCGCTGCTCGAACGAATTGCGTTTGCTCAATTCAACGCAGTGCCACACTATGCTTATCTCAAGCTCAAGATGCCCGGTCCATGCGGCGTCATAACGGTCAATGGAAATATGGAACGCTCCCTCCGTACAGAAGAGCACACAACTACCTTAGCAGCAGAAGTATAGAGCAGCCTTCTCAAGCAGAACCTTAATTCGGCTGCTGAGCCCATGGACACTGTTAAGAGGATCCGAAGTACTCTACAGCAGGAGAGCTCGGCTCATCAGGAGCTCGACTAGCAATCCGGCCTATGTCCCAGTCCCGATAAAGTGGTGGCATTCATGCCGCGCGTACATAACTACGCACTAAAAATCCCATGGGCATCGACGGAGGCATAGCTAGCTTGTGGTCCATAATACGGCTCAATCGACATCGGATACACACATACTTTAACTTTTACTTGTTTCCTTTTCAGGTCTCAATCCCACAGACCCCATCTGGTGGTCTGGTCATCGGTCCTGTTGAAGGATAAACACAACAAGAAGGCGAGAAACACAGACATATGGGGGAATTTTTAAGTGATTCCTTTAACCATAACTCTACCTGTTTTCAGGACCCACATGCAGCTCTCCCTTTGTTTCGGCATGTCAAATAGCATGTTTCTTATCGCACTACCTATATCAATGTGCCTTGACGTACTAATTAAATTACAGTGAGAACAGTTTGCGGCTGGAGCTTTAGGATCCCAGCTTTTTACCTTTGCACCTTTTCCGTTTTCTTTCTCTTTTTTCTCTCAGCTCCCCTGTGGATAACCCTATCAGGTAGCACCCGTACACTTTGGTACATTTGATGTTTGCCAGGGGCTTCATAGCACCCCACATTACGGCAACAAAAGTTCGAACACTTTTTATAAGTATAGTTCGGCACCCCGAATTTAGCATTATATGCATTGGCTCTGAATCATGTCTTTGGTCAATAGTTGGGTTGCCCGGCTCCTGTGCTTGCTACCTTACGTTCCGCTATATCGGCTAAGGTAGTAAAGGGAGAACTACTGCGATTGTGCCTTGGTTTATCCAAAGGAGCACCTCAGTAGAGAAAGCCGAAAACTGACTGTCATGATGCAGCGAGAGCCGGTTAGCTGTTCAGAGGTTACAAATCGTTGGAGATTTCTTCCACATTACGCGAAGGATCGGTACTTCCTGATCAGATGCTTATAGCACTCTAGTTCGGATACTAGGGGTTGCGCCCATGTTTTTATTGTAAAACTCCTATGGCTAAGTGAGGGCGTTCAAGCTGCATAGTCTGGTTGCCTGGTTCGTTACGCTAAACAACTCCTTCAAGGACCATATAATTGGATCAAGATTGTTAGATTCCATCCCGAACACCCCCGTACTACCTATGTGGGGGCAGAAGCCGACGACTGGCCAACCCTCAGATTTCATACAACATGGCCGCACAAGGGAAAAAATTAAAACATAACAAGCATTATATTACATAACATCATTGTTTCATGTTACAGGACAGGATAATACGAATATTTTCATGGGAATATAACATCCTTCACACATTGCTCCGCCACATGGCGGGATCCCTCCAGGACACCATCAAAATATAACTCGGGTCGGCGGTGCTCCATGCCCTCAGGCGGCCCCTCGGTCATCAGCTTCTTGGCATCCATCTTCGCCCAATGCATCTTGACACGGGCAAAGGCCATCCGGGCACCTTCAATACAGACCGACCGCTTTATGACCTCAAGCCGTGGGCAGTGTTGGAAATATGCCCTAGAGGCAATAATAAAAGCATTATTATTATATTTCTTTGTTCATGATAATTGTCTTTATTCATGCTATAATTGTATTATCCGGAAATCATAATACATTTGTGAATAACAGACACCAACATGTCCCTAGTAAGCCTCTAGTTGACTAGCTCGTTGATCAACAGATAGTCATGGTTTCCTGACTATGGACATTGGTTGTCATTGATAACGGGATCACATCATTAGGAGAATGATGTGATGGACAAGACCCAATCCTAAACATAGCATAAAGATCGTGTAGTTCGTTTGCTAGAGTTTTTCCAATGTCAAGTATCCTTTCCTTAGACCATGAGATTGTGTAACTCCCGGATAACGTAGGAGTGCTTTGGGTGTACCAAACGTCACAACGTAACTGGGTGACTATAAAGGTATACTACGGGTATCTCCGAAAGTGTCTGTTGGGTTGACACGGATCAAGACTGGGATTTGTCACTCCGTATGACGGAGAGGTATCACTGGGCCCACTCGGTAATGCATCATCATAATGAGCTCAAAGTGACCAAGTGTCTGGTCACGGGATCATGCATTACGGTACGAGTAAAGTGACTTGCCGGTAACGAGATTGAACGAGGTATTGGGATGCCTACGATCGAATCTCGGGCAAGTAACATACCGCTTGACAAAGGGAATTGTATACGGGGTTGCTTGAATCCTCGACATCGTGGTTCATCCGATGAGATCATCGAGGAGCATGTGGGAGCCAACATGGGTATCCAGATCCCGCTGTTGGTTATTGACCGGAGAGCATCTCAGTCATGTCTGCATGTCTCCCGAACCCGTAGGGTCTACACACTTAAGGTTCGGTGACGCTAGGGTTGTAGGGATATGTATATGCAGTAACCCGAATGTTGTTCGGAGTCCCGGATTAGATCCCGGACGTCACGAGGAGTTCCGGAATGGTCTGGAGGTAAAGATTTATATATGGGAAGTCCTGTTTCGGCCATCGGGACAAGTTTTGGGGTCATCGGTATTGTGCCGGGACCACCGGAAGGGTCCCGGGGGTCCACCGGGTGGGGCCACCTGTCCCGGGGGGCCACATGGGCTGTAGGGGGTGCACCTTGGCCTACATGGGCCAAGGTCACCAGCCCCAAGAGGCCCATGCGCCTAGGGTTTCAAGGGGAAAGAGTCCTAGGAGGGGAAGGCACCTCCTAGGTGCCTTGGGGGGGAGGGAAACCTCCCTTGGCCGCCGCCCCCCTAGGAGATTGGATCTCCTAGGGCCGGCGCCCCCCTTGGCCCTCCTATATATAGTGGGGGAAGGAGGGCTTTTCGTCCACGCCTTTGGTTGCCTCCCTCTCCCTCTCCAACACCTCCTCCTCCTCCATAGCGCTTGGCGAAGCCCTGACGGAGTACTGCAGCTCCATCACCACCACGCCGTCGTGCTGCTGCTGGAGCCATCTTCCTCAACCTCTCCTTCCCTCTTGCTGGATCAAGAAGAAGGAGACGTTACGCTGACCGTACGTGTGTTGAACACGGAGGTGCCGTCCGTTCGGCGCTAGGATCTCCGGTGATTTGGATCACGTCGAGTACGCCTTCCTCATCCCCGTTCTTTGAACGCTTCCGCATGCGATCTACAAAGGTATGTAGATGCATCCGATCACTCGTTGCTAGATGAACCCATAGATGGATCTTGGTGAAACCGTATGAAAATTTTTGTTTTCTGCAACGTTCTCCAACAGTGGTATCAGAGCTAGGTCTATGCGTAGTTCTTCTTGCGCGAGTAGAACACAATTTGTTGTGGGCGTAGATGTTGTCAACTTTCTTGCCGTTACTAGTCTTATCTTGCTTCAACGGTATTGTGGGATGAAGCGGCCCGGACCAACCTTACACGTACACTTACGTGAGACCGGTTCCACCGACTAACATGCACTAGTTGCATAAGGTGGCTGGCGGGTGTCTGTCTCTCCTACTTTAGTTGGAACGGATTCGATGAAAAGGGTCCTTATGAAGGGTAAATAGAAGTTGACAAATCACGTTGTGGCTTTCACGTAGGTAAGAAAACGTTCTTGCTAGAACCCTACTTCAGCCACGTAAAACTTGCAACAACAATTAGAGGACGTCTAACTTGTTTTTGCAGCAAGTGCTTTGTGATATGATATGGCCAAAGTTGTGATGAATGATGAATGATATATATGTGATGTATGAGTTGTTCATGCTATTGTAATAGGAATCACGACTTGCATGTCGATGAGTATGACAACCGGCAGGAGCCATAGGAGTTGTCTTTATTTTTGTATGACCTGCGTGTCATTCAGAAACGCCATGTAAATT
This sequence comes from Triticum urartu, assembly GCF_056163025.1. Lineage (NCBI taxonomy): Eukaryota > Viridiplantae > Streptophyta > Magnoliopsida > Poales > Poaceae > Triticum > Triticum urartu. Next base: position 593,521,893 of record NC_141876.1, read on the forward strand.
ACTTTACTTTATTGCTAAACGCGTTAGCCATAGTAGTAGAAGTAATAGTTGGCGAGCAACTTCATGGAGACACAATGATGGAGATCATGATGATGGAGATCATGGTGTCATGCCGGTGACGAAATGATCATGGAGCCCCAAGATGGAGATCAAAGGAGCTATGTGATATTGGCCATACCATGTCACTATTATTATTTGATTGCATGTGATGTTTATCATGTTTTCCATCTTGTTTGCTTAGAATGACGGTAGTAAATAAGATGATCCCTTACAACAATTTCAAGAAGTGTTCTCCCCTAACTGTGCACCGTTGCTAAAGTTCGTCGTTTCGAAGCACCACGTGATGATCGGGTGTGATAGATCCTTACGTTCACATACAACGGGTGTAAGACAGTTTTACACATGCAAAACACTTAGGGTTAACTTGACGAGCCTAGCATGTACAGACATGGCCTCGGAACACAGAGACCGAAAGGTCGAACACGAGTCGTATGGAAGATACGATCAACATGAAGATGTTCACCGACGATGACTAGTCCGTCTCACGTGATGATCGGATACGGCCTAGTCGACTCGGATCGTGTAACACTTAGATGACTAGAGGGATGTCTAATCTGAGTGGGAGTTCATTAATAATTTGATTAGATGAACTTAATTATCATGAACTTAGTCTAAATCCTTTGCAAATATGTCTTGTAGATCAAATGGCCAACGTAGTCCTCAACTTCAATGCGTTCCTAGAGAAAACCAAGCTGAAAGACGATGGCAGCAACTATACGGACTGGGTCCGGAACCTGAGGATCATCCTCATAGCTGCCAAGAAAGAATATGTCCTGCAAGCACCGCTAGGTGATCCACCCGTCTCACAGAACCAAGACGTTATGAATGCTTGGCAGACACGTGCTGATGACTACTCCCTCGTTCAGTGCGGCATGCTTTACAGCTTAGAGCCGGGGCTCCAAAAGCGTTTTGAGAGACATGGAGCATATGAGATGTTCGAAGAGCTGAAAATGGTTTTTCAAGCTCATGCCCGGATCGAGAGATATGAAGTCTCCGACAAATTCTTCAGCTGTAAGATGGAGGAAAATAGTTCTGTCAGTGAGCACATACTCAAAATGTCTGGGTTGCATAACCGCTTGACTCAGCTGGGAGTTAATCTCCCGGATGACGCGGTCATTGACAGAATCCTTCAGTCGCTTCCACCGAGCTACAAGAGCTTTGTGATGAACTTTAATATGCAGGGGATGGAAAAGACCATTCCTGAAGTATTTGCTATGCTGAAATCAGCAGAGGTAGAAGTCAAGAAGGAACATCAAGTGTTGATGGTGAATAAAACCACTAAGTTCAAGAAGGGCAAGGGTAAAAAGAACTTCAAGAAGGACGGCAAAGGAGTTGCCGCGCCCGGCAAGCAAGCTGTTGGGAAGAAGCCAAAGAATGGACCCAAGCCCGAGACTGAGTGCTTTTATTGCAAAGGGAAGGGTCACTGGAAGCGGAACTGCCCCAAATACTTAGCGGACAAGAAGGCCGGCAACACCAAAGGTATATTTGATATACATGTAATTGATGTGTACCTTACCAGTACTCGTAGTAACTCCTGGGTATTTGATACTGGTGTCGTTGCTCATATTTGTAACTCACAGCAGGAGCTGCGGAATAAACGGAGACTGGCGAAGGACGAGGTGGCGATGCGCGTCGGGAATGGTTACAAGGTCGATGTGATCGCCGTCGGCACGCTACCTCTACATTTACCTACGGGATTAGTTATAAACCTCAATAATTGTTATTTAGTGCCAAGTTTGAGCATGAACATTGTATCAGGATCTCGTTTAATACGAGATGGCTACTCATTTAAATCCGAGAATAATGGTTGTTCTATTTATATGAGAGATATGTTTTATGGTCATGCTCCGATGGTTAATGGTTTATTCTTAATGAATCTCGAACGTAATATTACACATATTCATAGTGTGAATACCAAAAGATGTAAGGTTGATAATGATAGTCCCACATACTTGTGGCACTGCCGCCTTGGTCACATAGGTATCAAACGCATGAAGAAGCTCCATGCTGATGGACTTTTAGAGTCTCTTGATTATGAATCATTTGACACGTGCAAACCATGCCTCATGTGTAAAAATAACCAAGACTCCGTTCTCAGGAACAATGGAGCGAGCAACCAACTTATTGGAAACCATACATACTGATGTGTGCGGTCCAATGAGTGTTGAGGCTCGCGGTGGCTATCGTTATGTTCTCACCCTCACTGATGACTTGAGTAGATATGGGTATATCTACTTAATGAAACACAAGTCTGAAACCTTTGAAAAGTTCAAGGAATTTCAGAGTGAGGTTGAGAATCAACGTGACAGGAAAATCAAGTTTCTACGATCAGATCATGGAGGAGAATACTTGAGTCATGAATTTGGCACACACTTAAGAAAATGTGGAATCGTTTCACAACTCACGCCGCCTGGAACACCTCAGCGTAACGGTGTGTCCGAACATCGTAATCGCACTCTATTGGATATGGTGCGGTCTATGATGTCTCTTACTGATTTACCGCTATCATTTTGGGGATACGCTCTAGAGACAGCTACATTCACTTTAAATAGGGCTCCGTCTAAATCCGTTGAGACGACATCGTATGAATTATGGTTTGGCAAGAAACCTAAGATGTCGTTTCTAAAAGTTTGGGGATGCGATGCTTATGTCAAGAAACTTCAACCTGAGAAGCTCGAACCCAAGTCGGAAAAATGCGTCTTCATAGGATACCCTAAGGAAACCATTGGGTATACCTTCTACCTAAGATCCGAAGGCAAGATCTTTGTTGCCAAGAACGGACTCTTTCTGGAGAAAGAGTTTCTCTCGAAAGAAGTAAGTGGGAGGAAAGTGGAACTTGATGAAGTATTACCTCTTGAACCGGAGAGTAGCGTAGCTCAAGAAAATGTTTCTGTGGTGCCTCCACCGGTTAGAGAGGAGGTTAACGATGATGATCATGAAACTTCAGATCAAGTTACTACTGAACTTCGTAGGTCCACAAGGACACGTTCCGCACCAGAGTGGTACGGCAACCCTGTCCTGGAAATCATGTTGTTAGACAACGGTGAACCTTCGAACTATGAAGAAGCGATGGCGGGCCCGGATTCCGACAAATGGCTAGAAGCCATGAAATCCGAGATAGGATCCATGTATGAAAACGAAGTATGGACTTTGACTGACTTGCCTGTTGAACGGCGAGCCATAGAAAATAAATGGATCTTTAAGAAGAAGACAGACGCGGATGGTAATGTGACCATCTATAAAGCTTGTCTTGTCGCTAAGGGTTATCGACAAGTTCAAGGGGTTGACTACGATGAGACTTTCTCACCGGTAGCGAAGCTAAAGTCCGTCCGAATCATGTTAGCAATTGCCGCATTCTACGATTATGAGATATGGCAAATGGACGTCAAAACGGCATTCCTTAATGGTTTCCTTAAGGAAGAATTGTATATGATGCAGCCGGAAGGTTTTGTCGATCCTAAGAATGCTGACAAGGTGTGCAAGCTCCAACGCTCGATTTATGGGCTGGTGCAAGCATCTCGGAGTTGGAACATTCACTTTGATGAGATGATCAAAGCGTTTGGGTTTACGCAGACTTATGGAGAAGCCTGCGTTTACAAGAAAGTGAGTGGGAGCTCTCTAGCATTTCTCATATTATATGTAGATGACATACTTTTGATGGGAAATGATATAGAACTCTTGGACAGCATCAAGGCCTACTTGAATAAGAGTTTTTCAATGAAGGACCTTGGTGAAGCTGCTTATATATTAGGCATCAAGATCTATAGAGATAGATCAAGACGCCTCATAGGTCTTTCACAAAGCACATACCTTGATAAGATATTGAAGAAGTTCAATATGGATCAATCTAAGAAGGGGTTCTTGCATGTGTTACAAGGTAAGAAATTGAGCTCAGCTCAATGTCCGACCACGGCAGAAAATATAGAAGAGATGAGTGTCATCCCCTATGCCTCAGCCATAGGTTCTATTATGTATGCCATGTTGTGTACCAGACCTGATGTAAACCTTGCCGTAAGTTTGGTAGGAAGGTACCAAAGTAATCCCGGCAAGGAACACTGGACAGCAATCAAGAATATCCTAAAGTACCTGAAAAGGACTAAGGAAATGTTTCTCGTTTATGGAGGTGACGAAGAGCTCGTCGTAAAGGGTTACGTCGACGCTAGCTTCGACACAGATCTGGATGACTCAAAGTCACAAACCGGATACGTGTATATTTTGAATGGTGGGGCAGTAAGCTGGTGCAGTTGCAAGCAGAGCGTCGTGGCGGGATCTACATGTGAAGCGGAGTACATGGCAGCCTCGGAGGTAGCGCATGAAGCAATTTGGGTGAAGGAGTTCATCACCGACCTAGGAGTCATACCCAATGCGTCGGGGCCAATCAAACTCTTCTGTGACAACACTGGAGCTATTGCACTTGCCAAGGAGCCCAGGTTTCACAAGAAGACAAGGCACATCAAGCGTCGCTTCAACTCCATTCGTGAAAATGTTCAAGATGGAGACATAGAGATTTGTAAAGTGCATACGGACCTGAATGTAGCAGATCCGTTGACTAAACCTCTCCCTAGGGCAAAACATGATTAACACCAGAATTCCATGGGTGTTCGATTCATCACAATGTAACTAGATTATTGACTCTAGTGCAAGTGGGAGACTGTTGGAAATATGCCCTAGAGGCAATAATAAAAGCATTATTATTATATTTCTTTGTTCATGATAATTGTCTTTATTCATGCTATAATTGTATTATCCGGAAATCATAATACATGTGTGAATAACAGACACCAACATGTCCCTAGTAAGCCTCTAGTTGACTAGCTCGTTGATCAACAGATAGTCATGGTTTCCTGACTATGGACATTGGATGTCATTGATAACGGGATCACATCATTAGGAGAATGATGTGATGGACAAGACCCAATCCTAAACATAGCATAAAGATCGTGTAGTTCGTTTGCTAGAGTTTTTCCAATGTCAAGTATCCTTTCCTTAGACCATGAGATCGTGTAACTCCCGGATAACGTAGGAGTGCTTTGGGTGTACCAAATGTCACAACGTAACTGGATGACTATAAAGGTATACTACGGGTATCTCCGAAAGTGTCTGTTGGGTTGACACGGATCAAGACTGGGATTTGTCACTCCGTATGACGGAGAGGTATCACTGGGCCCACTCGGTAATGCATCATCATAATGAGCTCAAAGTGACCAAGTGTCTGGTCACGGGATCATGCATTACGGTACGAGTAAAGTGACTTGCCGGTAACGAGATTGAACGAGGTATTGGGATACCGACGATCGAATCTCGGGCAAGTAACATACCGCTTGACAAAGGGAATTGTATACGGGGTTGCTTGAATCCTCGACATCGTGGTTCATCCGATGAGATCATCGAGGAGCATGTGGGAGCCAACATGGGTATCCAGATCCCGCTGTTGGTTATTGACCGGAGAGCATCTCAGTCATGTCTGCATGTCTCCCGAACCCGTAGGGTCTACACACTTAAGGTTCGGTGACGCTAGGGTTGGAGGGATATGTATATGCAGTAACCCGAATGTTGTTCGGAGTCCCGGATTAGATCCCGGACGTCACGAGGAGTTCCGGAATGGTACGGAGGTAAAGATTTATATATGGGAAGTCCTGTTTCGGCCATCGGGACAAGTTTCGGGGTCATCGGTATTGTGCCGGGACCACAGGAAGGGTCCCGGGGGTCCACCGGGTGGGGCCACCTGTCCCGGGGGGCCACATGGGCTGTAGGGGGTGCGCCTTGGCCTACATGGGCCAAGGGCACCAGCCCCAAGAGGCCCATGCGCCTAGGGTTTCAAGGGGAAAGAGTCCTAGGAGGGGAAGGCACCTCCTAGGTGCCTTGGGGGGGAGGGAAACCTCCCTTGGCCGCCGCCCCCCTAGGAGATTGGATCTCCTAGGGCCGGCGCCCCCCCTTGGCCCTCCTATATATAGTGGGGGAAGGAGGGCTTTTCGTCCACGCCTTTGGTTGCCTCCCTCTCCCTCTCCAACACCTCCTCCTCCTCCATAGCGCTTGGCGAAGCCCTGACGGAGTACTGCAGCTCCATCACCACCACGCCGTCGTGCTGCTGCTGGAGCCATCTTCCTCAACCTCTCCTTCCCTCTTGCTGGATCAAGAAGAAGGAGACGTTACGCTGACCGTACGTGTGTTGAACACGGAGGTGCCGTCCGTTCGGCGCTAGGATCTCCGGTGATTTGGATCACGTCGAGTACGCCTTCCTCATCCCCGTTCTTTGAACGCTTCCGCACGCGATCTACAAAGGTATGTAGATGCATCCGATCACTCGTTGCTAGATGAACCCATAGATGGATCTTGGTGAAACCGTAGGAAAATTTTTGTTTTCTGCAACGTTCTCCAACAGGCAGGCACTAACAAGCCGCTTCACAAGTCCGAAGTAGCTGTGGGGTATGAGTGCGGCAGGCCATAGTTGGACTATCCGCCTTGTACAGCTCGACCAGTTGTTTCAGCTGGTCGCTGAAGGGCACCTGATGTTCTGGTCCAAGATGTTGAGACCAGAACAGCTTCTCCGTAGAACTCCCTTCTTCGGCTCGATAGAACTCAGCAGCATCTGATACGCTGCGCGGCAAATCTGTAAACGCCCCTAGAGAGCTCCAAATTCAGGTAAGTAAAAGGAACGTTTCCTTCACGGAATTGCTTTGCATAATGAAAGCCTTACCGGCCGCGATCTTCTTGGCCGCCGGGATTTCCTGAAGGGCACTCTGGGCCTCGGCTCGAGCCTCTTGTGCGCTCTGGCGGCCTTCGCAAGTTCGGACGCTTGCGTCTTAGAATCACGCTCCAAGGACTCATACTTCTTGATGGCGTCCCGGAGGTCTTGCTGGACCTCGCTGACCCGGGCCTCGTGCTTCTCACGCGCGGCGTGCTCCTTGGCCGCTTTGTCCTCGGCCTTGGCTAACGCCTTGTTGAGGGCTGCCACCTCGGTTGTGGCCCCTAATAAAATTCATGACACTTTAGTCAGCATGAAACATTCATCCTTCCTAAATATACGCGCAGGTCACTTCATACCTTGGCTATCCTCCAGCTGCTTCTTCATGAGGCCGAGCTCTTCTTCGGCCCGCTCCAGGCAAGTCTTCAGGCCAGAGACCTCCGCAGTATGAGCGGCAGCATCTAGCAGCGACACCTACTTATTCACATAGACATCTTATGTTAGACTCCTATGAAAATTATTTTGATCCTCTGTTCGGCTTTTTTTCGAACACCGAACAGAGCATCAAGGGCGCTGTCTATACTGTGATATCCTTTCTACAATTACATTACTTACCTCAAAGCCTATTAAAAGGCTAGCGCAGGCTTCGGTCAGTCCGCTTTTGGCGGACTGAACCATCTCGATCACCGTACCCATAAGGACACGGTGTTCATCCACAATGGAAGCGCCTCGCAGCGCTTCCAGTAGATTAGCTGGTGCCTCTGGTTGCACAGAGGTCACCAGCGGAACAGGAACACCTCCTCCTTTTGGGGAAGGCCGTTCGCTCGACTCCGAAGCCGTGTAGGTCTCCGGAATGGTGTCCGGCTGGGGGCCGAATGGAATTTGGCCCCCATCACCAGTCCCCACAGGGGCTTTTTCCCCCATGTGTCCGGCGGACGAGGAGTCATCCTTGGGCGCCACCCCGACGATCTCCGGAACCTCCCCCCGGTCTGGGAAGGTCCTTTGGGACACCACCTCGTCATCACCCTTGGCCGAGACAGAGTGAGCAGGCGGCGGTGACATGCTAGCCATCTCCTTTGAATCTAGCGAACCCTCTGTCGAGGATCGCGAGGAGCTGTCACGGGCCGGACTGCGATGGCATAATTTAAACATATTAATATTACAAAATGGAAAGGCCAGGCATTTGCACATGCATAAGGTTTTTGGTACTTACGAGGCGGCCCGAGGCTTGGCCCGGGGCTTTTGCTCCGGACTGCTATCAACATCCCATGTGGAATTATCCGCAAGGGAGCCCTTCCCCCTCTTGGGCGCCTTCGCCTCCAAATTTGGGGAGGTCCCCCTTTACTTCCTTCCCCCCAAGGGGGAGTCGCTATCTACCTCCTCCTTGTCATCGTCTTCAGCGGCCTAAGAGTGAGTCTCGTCTTCGGACGTCACGTCCGAAGCGCCTTTTTGGCAAAGGCCACTCAAGGCCCTCTTGGCCGTTTTCTTGGCCTTCTTCTCCGGCACATCATAAGGCGCCGGAAACAGCATCTTCGTCAGAAGTGGGGTTTCTTGGTCTTCGGGCAGCGGAGCCGGACAGGTAATCCGCCCTGCTATGTCGATCCAGGCCTAAAAAATTGATAGGAAGGCTTAGGCTCCTTCTCAAAATATGGCAGTAAAGGCTATACCTTGAAAACATGAAAGAACTTACCGAATTAGCCTGGCATTTTAAGCTAAGCCCGCGATCCTCGGTCGTAGGCGGTGGTGTCTCGCTGGCCTTGAAGAGCACTTTCCAGATGTCTTCGTGCGTCATGTCGAAGAGCTCTAGCAGCGTTTGGTGCTTGGCCGGATCGAACTCCCACAAATAGCAAGTCCGGCGTTGGCACGGAAGGATCCGGCGAATGAGCATAACCTGGATCACGTTGACAAGTTTGATTCTCTTGGTTATCATGTTATGGACGCACGTCTGGAGCCCAGTTAGCTCGTTCGAAGAACCCCAGGTTAGACCCTTCTCTTGCCAGGAGGTGAGTCGCATCGGAACTCCGGATCAGAATTCGAGGGCCACCGCCCAGTTGGTGTCACGTGGCTCGATGATGTAGAACCACCCCGACCGCCACCCCTTCACTGTCTCCACAAAGGAGCCTTCAGGCCATGTGACATTGGGCATCTTGCCCACCATGGCGCCTCCGCACTCTGCTTGTTGGCCTCTCACCACCTTCGGCTTTACATTAAAGGTCTTCAGCCATAGGCCGAAGTGAGGTGGGATACGAAGAAAGGCCTTGCAAATGACTATAAATGCCGAGATGTTGAGGATAAAGTTGGGGGCTAGATCATGGAAGTCCAGCCCGTAGTAAAACATCAGTCCATGGACAAATGGGTGGAGAGGGAATCCCAGCCCGCGGACGAAATGTGTGAGAAACACAACCCTCTCATGGGGCTCTAGGGTAGGGACGATATGTGCCTTGGCCGGGAGACGGTGAACGATCTCCTTGGCCAGATATCCGGCCTCTCGGAGGTCCTTGATGTCTTTCTTCTTAACAGAGAAGGCCATCCACTTGCCTCCAGCTCCGGATCCAGACATGGTTGGAGTGCTTTCTCCGGCGGGGAAGCTAGAGCTTGGGCGCTGGAGCTCAAGAATGGATGGGCAGAGGAAGGAGAAGGCGTGGGTGAATGAGGACAAATCCTTAGCCCCTTATAAAGGCCGTGAATGTCAAACGCCTTCCTACTCTCCTTAAAACTCGCCTACTCCCAAGGGCTGTATAAACGGCACGGTTGGGTTACCCACGCCCGTATTGATGAGGATCCTGCAATAAGGGGACACGATCTCTGCTTTGACAAGACGTGCCAATGGAAATCGCATCTCGAAACACGGGATGGCTGACAAAACGGTTCGATATAGTGACCGGGCAGACGTGATGTCATGTTGTAAAAAGTTGTGAGTGGATTGGACTCATGGAATATTATATTCTCTCTATGGTTGTGTGTGGTGTGGTGTTATAGGTCCGGACACGTTCAAATACGTCCGAAGACTATCGTGGAGTTCGGAGGGAGGAACCCGCCTTGCAATGCCGAAGACAGATCTACACACCGGATACGTTGTCATTGAAGCCAGGTTCAGGGGCTAGTGAGGGAGTCCTGGACTAAGGGGTCCTCGGGCGTCCGACCTGTTAGCCATGGGCCGGACTGATGAGCTGTGAATATACGAGGACCGAAGACTGCACCCGTGTCCGGATGGGACTCTCCTTGGCGTGGAAGGCAAGCTTGGCGACCAAATATGTAGATTCCTTTCTTTGTAACCGACCTTGTGTAACCCTAGATCCTCCCGGTGTCTATATAAACCGCAGGACTTAGTCCGGAGGAGAGACATTATCATAACCATACAAGCTAGGCCTCTAGGGTTTAGCCATAACGATCTTGTGGTAGATCAACTCTTGTAATACTCATATTCATCAAGATCAATCAAGCAGGACGTAGGGTATTACCTCCATAGAGAGGGACCGAACCTGGGTAAAACATTGTGTCCCCTGTCTCCTGTTACCATCGACCTTAGATGCACAGTTCGGGACCCCCTACCCGAGATCCGCCAGTTTTGACACCGACACTAAGGCCGAACATGCTATTCGTTCGACTAACGATGTAGTGCCCACGCTTGTGCTCCAGGCTTCCATGCCACTGCGCTATTGGGTCAATGCCCTTGTCACTACCATCCTACTTCTCAACCTTCATCCCACTAAAAACCTCTCCCTCAACACGCCGCACCAACTTCACAAAACGCCACCTATCTACACTCACCTATGTGTCTTCGGGTGCCTATGCTACCCCAACACGGAAGCCACTCCACCACACAAGCTCGCTGCCCGCCGTTGCGTGCATTTTCATCGGCTATCCCCTTGATCATAAGGGGTGCCGATGCCTAGACCGCTCTACGAACCACGTCTACATCTCGAGCCATGTCACTTTCGACTAGTTCGTTTTCCCTTCTCCCATTCTCTTGACACGATCGTGAAGGAAATATGCCCTAGAGGCAATAATAAAGTTGTTATTTATATTTCCTTATATCATGATGAATGTTTATTATTCATGCTAGAATTGTACTAACTGGAAAATTAGTACATGTGTGAATATATGGACAAACAGAGTGTCACTAGTATGCCTCTACTTGACTAGCTCGTTAATCAAAGATGGTTAAGTTTCTTAGCCATGGACAAAGAGTTGTCATTTGATAAACGGGATCACATCATTAGAGAATGATGTGATTGACACCCATCCGTTAGCTTAGCACGATGATCATTTAGTTTGTTGCTATTGCTTTCTCCATAACTTAATACATGTTCCTATAACTATGAGATCATGCAACTTCTGAATACCATACCGGAGGAACACTTTGTGTGCTCCCAAACGTCACAACGTAACTGAGTTATTATAAAGATGCTCTACATGTGTCTCCGATGGTGTTTGTTGAGTTGGCATAGATCGAGATTAGGATTTGTTACTCCGTATATCGTAGAGGTATCTCTGGGCCCTCTCGGTAATGCACATCACTATAAGCCTTCACTACTAGGAAAAAGGCTACTAGTAGCCTGAGTTTTTTATTAGTAGTAGCACGGGTCACCGCGCTACTAATATCGCGCTACAACAAAAAGTTAGTAGTAGCACGGGTGACACCAGCGCTACTACTGTAGTAGCGCGTGTTTCATCCGCGCTACTACTATTTAAAACCGCGCTACTACTAACAAAATAGTAGTAGCGCGTCTAGAATACCAGGCGCTACTACTATGCTAAGTACTAGTAGCGTGTAGTTTTGCCCCACGCTACTACTAACAAATTTTAAACTAAAAAGGTAAAAATTAGATGCATAATTTATAGATAGAAATCAGAGACACGTCCAGTGCAAAATAAATTAAACGCACACAACCAAAGGTGGGTATCTTCCCTAGTGTTCCACCACCAGCCTAAATAGATGACTTCTCTACATGTATCTACCAAGGCTCGGAGTTCAAACGCTCGAGGACCCGAATCCTCCCTCACCCCGAATGATGGCATCGAGATCCTCCACCTCGGCGACCTCCGGCGTCGCGATCACATGGACAATCATCCGTGTGACGTGGTCGCAGGGCTTCACGGCGAAATCCACCTCCGAGTGGTTTAGGAGCACAACGCCCACCAGGCTGCAGTAGTCAGCGTTGATCACCCCTGCGGCCACGTTGGGAAAGTGAAAACTAGTTAGTACGCATCAGCATTCAAATCCAGTAGGGTATTTTCTTTCTTTTTAGCACATGCACATGAATCAATAGTAACAGCCGGAGGCTGGTCCTTACATGTTGCACGAGACGTGAAGAAGGCCGGGTCCCCTCCTTGTTACATGAACAAATCAAAGGAAGACACTGCCGCGAGATGTGAAGAAGGCTGGGTCCCCCCCTTCTGTAAATAGACCAGGTGCCTGAAGTTGTAAGGAATCTTAATACAATGAACTCATAGTGATGCATAATAACAAGAAAAAGGAAAAAAACCATGAATCCTAAAGAAAAAGATCATTATATGAGTCAGGTTGACAGTTTTGCGACATGGGAAAAGGATAATGTTGGTAACAATATTCATTAATAAGAACAATGGGCTGAGATTTCTCAAGTGACATTTGTCTCACCAACACTGATTAATGACAAGGAATGTAAGATTTACCTGAGTAGCATCACCACACCCTCTGGTACTTGCAAGAACTTGAAGACCAAGGTTCTTAGCTTTCTCCCCACTGACTAGCACAAGTGCAGCGGCACCGTCGTCGTACATTAAAAGATAAGAATGGCACTACAGTTGCACTTCTAGGTAAACATTGCTTTACATAACTTATATTAACCATGGAGAAAGCCTAAAATTCAAGCTACGAAGTAATATAGCTTCAGTACACTCTTAAGATGATACATTTACCACTGTACCAAAGGTAATCTGATCGTGTAAAAATAAAGCTACAATGCTGCACTAAGAAGTATCAATTGTTGATTTTAGAGGTATTAAACACACACACTTCGATCACAGATCAATATCTACTAGCGTAAATTCAAATGCTTTACTCAAGGTTGTGATATCATACTAGACTCTGGCTGCATATTAATTATGCTACACTAGTCATCAACCCGTGCTCCTGCACGGGCTAGTGTTTGCTAAATACCATTGGACTACACATTTTAAAAAGCATACCCTTGGTTTATAGACTAATTAATATGTAATATATATTGGCTGGATTGGAATAAACAGCATGTGTATTACTCCATTTTTCTCTTTGATGAACAAATATTAGAATGTAGAGGCATGTTTTGTTTTATTTTCCAAGTTTTAATCTGATATATTTAGTATCATTTATCAGAGAGAGCTGCTTGATATTGTCTAATATTTTGCACCAACAATTCGGTGTGCTTATTTTGTAGGTAACATGGTTTATTCTAAGACGGTACTCAAAAGATGTTCCTTGTGTTTATTTCACAAACAGTTACTATAATATAGTTCAAAATTTACACACAGTGATATCTTTACTATAAAGAATTTCTTAACATATACTTTCGACACACATGATATATATAAATTGCCAACCTAAAAGCTTGCGGCATGCCCTATGCACCAGTACAGAGTGAGTACAAATTTTATTTGCTCCACAATGTATTCTGCAAAGCCGAGCCATTGCTATACTGTGTTTCCCTATGGTGCAATCCATTGACCCAAGCCAATCGGCCTATTTCAGCGCAGGAGCCTAAGTTGATTATTAAGAACCTAATTAGTATGCCTATAATGTATCTCCAAGATTTTAATCATAGAGAGTTCAGCTATAAAGTAGAATGGATGCTGAGAAGCAACAAATGAAAACACTCAAGGAAAAACTACGTCCATGGCAGTGAACCAATATCAGTCTTCTTTTTTTGGGTAACAACACCTCAAATTGAGATGCCTAGAGTCAAAACTAAACATAGATACATTCCTAGACTACTTTTGTTTGTTAACTGCTGTATAAGTATACTAACATAACTGAGCACATGAATAATAGTTAGGCGATTAAGTATTAAGCAATGCAGCATCCTAGCATGCCTTGATTTTGGTTTGGGGTATGTGTGGCCTGCTTGGAACATGGATGGCGGAGGTGAAGAGCACGGGAGGGATAATAGAGCAGTTCTGCATGACAGATTGATTTCTCTAAGTATCTTAGTACATATATTATGGAATGCGGATTTGAACTTGTACTAAAACTGAATTATCAAACCAATTTTCTACGTTGACCCATTAGTAATCAAAAGTACTTATGCTACTGCAGGTTTGACTTTTTTTTGTGGACCAATTTTCTACTTCATGTTTGACTTGTGCTATTGGAAAAACAAAATATCCAATACGGACTCTAGTTTGTCCGAGTCATGACGCTATGAACAATGTTTACAATTTCATTTTAATAAATAATAGAAACAGAGGGTGATCCCGATATTTCTAAGAATAAACTAAAACATGGTGGACTTAGCAAAACTTAGATCGAAGTAGCATAGTCTACATATATGGTTACCTTCCTTTTGGTTTCAGTTCAAACTTCCTGATAGCTGTTGCTCCAATTTCACATTTTGAATGAGGGTCAAACTGCGGTTTTTCTTTCTTATTCACACCAAAAACTGAAATAGACATTATTGTTTTCATCAAGTTTCCACCTTGAACACCGAAACTGAAAACAATTTAACAGATCAATTAGTCTTGTGGAACCTTAATCTCCAAGCACGGTAAGTATGAAGTTATATACCTTAATTGCAGGGTGCTTAATTCTATACATATCTTCTCTGAATTAAATACTAATTAAAGTATCACATGTTGCTTCCATCAAGAAAGACACTCTCACATCAGGATAATCATTCCTAGTACTACAGCATGGCGGACTTCCGCTAGAGAAACTAAATACCGACCATTATTAAGAACCGCAGAGGTGAACACAAAATCCTTAATTCGGGTTGCTATAAAGTATAAGACAAACTGTATATGCCGAAAGCAACAGGGACTATTAGCATATGCTGAATATAATGGCAGAGTGCTTCAGAAACAAACAAATCACAACATGTGATATTCAGAAGGTTCAGTAAAGCACTAAAGCAACTACACGCCGTGTTTTCTCATCTCATGGTCAGGGATTGAGCTCACATGATTGTAAGAGGTCGACATGAAATAATACACAAGTGTTGTTTTTCCGAAGCAAATCTGCAAAAGGAAATATGAGAAAGGACCAATTCCGTGGAGACAGCAATGCAGCCTAGGTGAACGGCTGACTGCTTTGCAATTCTGTGCTGCACAAGTTGCAAACTGGCCCTACTGTTGCATTAGTGCTTCTTTCTGAATTCCGATGCAGAGCAAGCACGCCGGCTGTTCTGCACCAAAATTGGTGTGCCAAGCGAATTAACGTAGTGATTATCGTACTGAGAGCCTAAGTGTTGTTCTAGATGAAGAAGGAGCCCAAGGCCCAATTTGCTAAAGGAGATAACTTCTTCGTGTAGACAGAAGTACAGAACAGCTGGTGCGCCTCAGGGCAGATCGGGTGGTTGCTCTCAGCCTCGCACGTACCTGGCTGGGGGACCGCCTCCGCGCCATGGTGACCTGCAGCAAAGGGGATAGGAGGAGAAGGTGAGGTGAGGAGAAGAGAGAAGAGGGTGGCCCTCAGCAAGGAAGGAGGGGAAGGGCTTACCTGGGCAACACCGATGACGGATCCCGCAAGCTCCGGCCTCGCCATCGCCGATTGTGGTGGATTCCGGCAAGAACACGGGAGGCGCCCGAAACCCTAACCGTGGGCAAGGGTGCAGGCCTTGAGGCACGGATCTGGA
This sequence comes from Triticum urartu, assembly GCF_056163025.1. Taxonomy (NCBI): domain Eukaryota; kingdom Viridiplantae; phylum Streptophyta; class Magnoliopsida; order Poales; family Poaceae; genus Triticum; species Triticum urartu. Next base: position 593,537,448 of record NC_141876.1, read on the forward strand.
CGGAGGGGAGGGACGGGCGGGGCTTGGGGAGCCTGGGGGAGTGTTGTGCGCGGCCGGAGCTCGCCAGAACCGGACGACGTGGGTGGTGGCGGCGGTGAGGAGATCGTGGCGGCGGTGAGGAGCTCGACCGGGAGGGGTGGGGGTTCGCAAGAGAGAGTTTTTTTTTTAGGGATTCGCACCAGAGAGTTTTTTTTGCAGGTTCACGAGACAGAGAGAGAGTTTGGTGGGGTGGGACGTGGGAGCGATCGGGGGACATGGGTATTTCACCTACCTTATATTTAGTAGCAGCGAGGGGTATAAAACCATGCTACTACTATCAGTTTAATAGTAGTGCGGGTTTGTACCCCTTGCTACTACTATGGCATGTCCCGGGAGGGCACGTTAGAGACCGCTTAGTAGTAGTGAGGAGTAAAAACCCGCGCTACTAGTATCAACTTAGTATAGCGAGGGGTAAAAATCCGCGCTACTAATAAGTAGCAGTAGCGAGGGGTGTAAACCCGCGCTACTAGTAAGCGTCTGTCTATAAGCTTTTCCCTATTAGTGCTTGCAAGCAATGTGACTAATGGGTTAGTTACGGGATGTTGCATTACGGAATGAGTAAAGAGACTTGCCGATAACGAGATTGAACTAGGTATTGAGATACCGACAATCGAATCTCGGACAAGTAACATACCGATGACAAAGGGAACAACGTATATTGTTATGCGGTTCGACCGATAAAGATCTTCGTAGAATATGTACGAGCCAATATGGGCATCCAGGTTCCGCTATTGGTTATTGACCAGAGACGTGTCTCGGTCATGTCTACATAGTTCTCGAACCCGTAGGGTCCGCACGTTTAACGTTCGTTGATGATGTAGTACTATATGAGTTATGTATGTTGGTGACCAAATGTTGTTCGGAGTCCCGGATGAGATCATGAACATGACGAGGAACTCCGGAATGGTCCGGAGATAAAGATTGATATGTGGGATAATAGTGTTTGGTCTCCGGAAGGGTTCCGGAATTCACCGGAAGGGGTTCCGGACGTTTTCCGAAATGTTTGGGTACGAAAACACTTTATTTGGGCCAAAGGGGAAAGCCCACCAGGTTTTTGGAAAGAGCAAAAGGAAGTTTTGCAGAGCGTCTGGGTCCAGACGCCGGGATCCCTGGCGTCTGGTCCTGGAGTCCGAGTAAGACTCTTGCCTTTTGGGCAAAACCGACTTTGTGTAGGCTTTTACTCCAAGTTTCAGCCTCAAGACTCAACATATAAATAGAGGGGTAGGGTTAGCACCCAAGACACATCAAAAAACACCAAGCCGTGTGTCGGCAACCCCGTCCCCTATAGTTTATCCTCCGTCATAGTTTTTGTAGTGCTTAGGTGAAGCCCTGCAGAGATTGCTCTTCACCAACACCATCATCACGCCGTCATGCTGTCAGAACTCATCTACTACTTCGCCCCTCTTGCTGGATCAAGAAGGCGAGGACGTCATCGAGCTGAACGTGTGCTGAACGCGGAGGCGCTGTACGTTCGCTACTTGATCGGGACGGATCATGAAGGTGTACGACTACATCAACCGCGTTGATAAAACGCTTCCGCTTTCGGTCTACGAGGGTACGTAGACACACTCTCTCCTCTTGTTGCTATGCATCACCATGATAGATCTTTCGTGTGTGTAGAATTTTTTTTAAAATTACTGCGTTCCCCAACAAATCGACCACATAAATCAACTTTGCCCATCCACCTACAGAGCCTGCGATCTTGGCTACCTCGCTCACCGTCCATGCTACCATGGCACCTCTTTTGGGCATGCAGAACGCTGGCACGACAACTATTTCGCATGGTGAACAAGCTACCATGGCAGCTATTTCTCCTCCGATTATGCCCAGCTCACGCACCACACCACTACCCATGTCCTGGCGTATGTCCTCTGCTACATCCTCTGTTTCGTCCGCTGACCTAGCATCTATGAGCCCCACCTCCACCTCTTCTGGTATTCCTACTACACCGCGGCCTCTATCCCCCCCCCCCCGCCCCGTTCTCACCACCCATGATGTCGTCGTTACACTTCCCGTTAAGCCTCATACCATGCGCACCCGTGCCAAGTCGGGATTCTACTTGTCCCGCTACCCCTCATACCATGCGCACCCGTGCCAAGTCCCGGCGACATAACTTCCTCGTTGACCTCCACGGTGCCTCGCCACTTCCCAGCGTCTATCGTGCCGCCCTTGCTGATCCACGCTGGGCCAGTGCCATGAGTGATGAGTACCAAACTATCCTTCAAAACGAGACTTGGTCACTCGTTCCTTGCCCCCCCCCCCCCGCGTCTCCCATCATTAGTAGGAAGTGAGTTTTTCGGCACAAGTACAACTTTGACGACTCACTCGCTCGCTATATGGCCCGGTGGGTAGTTTGCGATTTCTCTCAAACCGAAAGCATCGATTATGACGAGACCTTCTCTCCGGTAGTTAAGCCGAGTAACATCAGGGTCGTTCTCTCTCTCGCTACTTCTCACTCCTGGCATATTCATCCGTTAGACGTTAAGAATGTGTTTGTAACATCCACGATGCGGCTATATCTCTCACGTGTCAGGGCACGACTTAGAGGCATAACCGCATGGTAGGCATGTCGCAAGAGGCACTACAAAAAAATACACTTCCATGATGATATGTGTTTGTCACAGTAGGTCGCTTTTTTTGTCATGCATGTACATCCATGACAAATTTATGATAGAATCAAGATAGTCATACCTGTGCTGTCGTAGAAGTGTTCCATGACATTACCAGAATTATTATCACGGAAGTGTCCACTTCCATGACGATAAATCGCGCGTCACAGAAGTGCTTTCGTCAAGGATGACCGACACGTGGCATCCACCGTAACGGAATGCGTTAAGCTATCGGGTCGGGTTTTGGATCCGATAACCCGTTAACAGCCCCGACCAATGGGGATTTTCCACGTGTAAAATCATCATTGGCTAGAGGAAACACGTGTCAGCTCGTCAGTGGGTCAGATAGGCGCCTATGATATGTCGACACATGGCACGGCCAATAGTGGCCCATTTAGCTTACAAAGCCGGCCCGTTTGACTTGGTCAAAAGTTAACGGGCTGGCCCATGAAAAGCCTGTTAACGGTCTCTTCGCAAATAGCCCATTTTACGGCCCGTTAACTCATGACCCGTTAGGCCCTAAAGGAAATCGGCGCAACAACGTCATGTGGGCTGTCGAATATAATACCAGCCCATTTCACTTTCGGCCCATGTATGGCCCACGACGTCTTTCGGCCCATATGAGGCCTTCGTATCTTTCGGCCCATTACAGGACCACGGTGACTCTAACCCATAATGAACAGTAATTTTCTTTATACCCGTTAACGGCCCGTGATTTACATGGGTCGTTTCCAGCCCGTGTTAGCTTTCGACCGATTGACGGCCCATACGTTCTTGGGCTCCTTTTCGGCCCTCGATTACTTCTGGCCCGTTACTGGCCTGTTCCCCTAATGAGCCAAATTCGGCCCATGGCAAGAGTCGGCCCGTTACTGGCCTGTTCCACTAATGGGCCAAATTCGGCCCATGGCAAGAGTCGGCCCGTTACTGGCCTGTTACCCTAATGGGCCAAATTCGGCCCATCGCAAGAGTCGGCCCGTTTTTGGCATGTTAACCCGTTGCACCGTTTCTGGCCCGTCCTATATTCTGGCCCATTAATGACCCATTATGCCTGTGACAGAATTAAGCCTTTGCTGTCCTACGGCCTGTTAACGGCATGTTACTGCGCTGGGTCGATACCAATTACGCCTGATTATGGCCCATGTAGACCCATTTATCCGACGGCCCGAGACCCACCGATTACAGGCCCATTTATCGATGACCCGTAGGAGACCCATGGATCCTACGGCCCGTATATGGCCCATGGTGGTTGCAGCCACTAGCAAACCAGGGAAAAAGAAGACTAGGAAATAAATAAGGCCGAAACTAACGCTAGGCTATTAAGGCGATTGACAGATTACATTCACTCGGCATCAAAGATCGCCACCAGTGCAAATATAGGGAACACCCTACACTATACAAAAATGGCTTGCTGTTTTCTTCAGGCGGTGGCTGCACGTTAAGAATAAATTTTGTATCGCACCAAAACAAATTACAACTATATAACAAAAGGAAGGTTGGCATAAAACTTAACAGTCTAGCAGATAAATGCACTACCAGAAGTTCAGAAGCTCAGTTCATTTGACCTGACTGTTACGTTTTCATGCTGTATTGTCCGATGGAGCACCATAACCCTCGCCTTCATTTCCCCTAGGCTCCTGAACAACATAGCAAATGTCTGATAGTCTGGTTTCAAAACCATGCATATCTTGACGACATTGAGCAATGTTTCTCCTTGTTTCACAAAGGGTCTCTGTTAGGGAATGGACTTGTGTCTGGAGCACAGATACAACATTGCTTTGAGCTTGCATATCTTGATCATGAGGCAGTTTGGACGATATTTCCTTAACAACCAACCCAGTATTACGTAGGAACGTGCTTTTGGCACTGTTAGTGGACAGGTACTGACCCACTGCAGCAAGAGCTGACATTGCGGTTATAGTTGCCTCGCCACCTTCAGAAGGTGGCGGTTCCACCATTTTTTCCATAGCTCGCTGAAAAGTTGAGGTTTTACATTAGTAGTACCAGAACAGAAGATATTAAGGAGGCAGCAAAACCAAACAAAATAGCTTTGGTCTATATACAGAACTTATTTTGGTGAACCCATGTAAAATATTAGTTGTATTTTATTGCAAAGTGCATAATAAAACCAGGTTCCAAACATATGACAATGTACCATCGCTAATGTATTGTCTATTTCTTCACATTGTATTGAGGGCTAAGGATAAAGAGACGAAGCTTATAATACGGTAAGCATAGTATGACGTCATTCATATCACAAAACAACTGAGAAGAGACAAACAGGAAATTGTAACATTGTGTGGGCAAGTCCAGTACGGAACTAGATTACGGGTCAAGATCAAAGGAACATCACTCCTCTCTTTTAAACCTTGTAAGGTGCAATGATACGCTAAGACAATTGTGTATAAAATTGAAAAGAGTAATAGACATTGTCTGCAAACCATGCAGTTCAAGGCACAAGTCAGAGTAAGTAGTAGTTAAAAGGCATGAGGATTAAGGACTTACAATAGCGGCTTTGACTGTTGTAGTCATGCCCTTCTTCTTGCTGGTGTGACAGTCCTTGAAGATTTCCACAACATTTGGTTTAGGTACTTTTTGGTCCTTGCGGGCTTTCCTCTGCATTTGGAACAAGTCAATATAGATCTGATAATATGGTACAGCAAAAAGAGTGAAACAGCAGCTAATTACAAGAGCCTCGCAGTGTGCAATATAGCTACGAGATCATGTCGTCTATTGGAATTTCACTTTCGTACGGTTGGCCTTGTTCTTTGAACAGTTCACCTACAAGAAGATAGATTTGTGTGGCACATGCGTAAATAGGACTTCAACATGTGATCTGATGACATATATATAATGTACCTGATACTTCGGATCAGACAAGTGTTTAACGAGGCCTCTCCAGTCTTCATCAGATATATTTTCCACTGGAGATGTTTGGGCAAGTTCACTGTTAGCCTTGCCTTCAAAGTGAGTTTTCCTCAAGTTATACCGATACTGTCATAGAGCAGACTTGAAAACATGGGTGCAAGCTTGTCTAGTTGCATCATCTTGGCTATCCTACTTGAACCTCATCTGTTGAAAATTATGGGAGTCTCATTATCAGCAACCTAGAAAGTATTGGACAGAGCAAGACGATATTACTAGTTTCCATACATAACCATACTTACAGATAAATGGTCGAGGAAGATGTTGAACTGGGTTTCATCTTTGTCATTCCTGTACTGAATCCATGTTGGGAGGATACGTACATGACACCTAACAGCAACCGCTGCCTCTGATACTAACTTGGCTGACTCTGTAGCATCACATGGCCTTTTTAAACCTGCCTCAAAACGGATCTCCATTCTTTCTCCTCTAGATTTAGTTAACCTATTGAGCATTATCCCTGATGTTTGTTTCCTCTTGCGCCTAGCTGCTAGTCCAACAACAAACATAGGAAGTGTTAGTGTACATCAAACTGTGAGACTACATATAAAAAAGCATGCAACTGTTACTTGAATCCAGCAACTACCTTCTTGCTGTTGAAGCTCACAAGATTCATCTGATATTGCCAACTCGTCTTGTGTCAAGAGTTCTTGGGAAGTAGTGTCAGGTGGCAAGGGAGCTTGGGAATGTGCTGCTAGCTCAGTTGACACACGAGTACGTCGTGCAGCTGGTAGTACTGTGGTAGGTGTTGCAAGAACTAGGGCTATCTTTGCTTGTTTGGTGGCAGCTATTTGTTTCTGTTTGTCTTTTTTGCAACACATGTAGCATGGGATGCCGTGTTTGTAGAATTTTCTGCTGGACTTTGACCTTCTATTGCACCATCAGTACCGGCAGAATCTGCAGGATTCATCCGCTTCTCATTCCCTGCCATTCTGTGTTTCTTCCTCTTTCTCTATGCCATGTTAAGTCAAGTCGACAAGAAAAATGAATAACAATTTAGTTCTTCAGAACAAATTGATGCGTGATGCAGACGAACTGAACTTTGACGTTAGACAACCACATGATAGGAGGATGTAATATGTATGAAAAACAGGACGGAAGAGATAACCCGAACTATGATGTGTAAACTAAGAAGAAGACATTTCACCAAATTAGAAGCAATGCAATGGAAGGTAGACACCATATGAAAGATGCTACAAATATCGCTCTGCCAAGTTAACAGTGTCTCATCATAAATGGCGTTTAAACAAATGTGAAGCAGTACAAGAAATAAATAATATGCAAGATGCAAACAACATCACACTACCATGTTAGAGGTCTCTCGTCATTAGTGCCATTGCATATTCACAGCTTATGATGTGTAAACTAAGGAGAAGACATTTCAAAAAATTAGAAGCAATGAAAGGTAGACACCATATGAAAGATGCAACGAATATCACTCTACCAAGTTAAAATTGTCTCGTCATAAGTGCCATTTCAACAAATTAGTAATACACGCTAGAAAAGAATGTGAGATGTAACCTATATCACACTCCGAAGTCAAACGTGTCTTATGATAAGTGATTGTTGCAGGTTACACAACAGTAGTAATTTGATGTAAGAACATGGTGTGATAGACAGATATTGTATGTTCTAGAAACAGGAACACGTGTCTTATTCAAGTATAATGTGTAAACTAAGCAGATGGAATTCAACAAAATTAGAAGCAATACAAGCTAGACATCACACATAACATGCAACCACATATAACAGTGCCAAGTTAGAGGGAGCACCGGTGATGCTGCACTAGGGGAGACATGCTCATCATAAACACATCTTTGTTGAGTGTCTATGCATGTGTTGTCTTGGAAATCATCTTGGGGGTGGGGAGGAGTAGAAACTGTAGAGGCCCTCCGTTCGGAAGGAGCACCTTTATCCGCTGCCTTGCTAACTTCCTTACGCTTTATTGATTTTGAATTGTCAAGTAAAACCGACAAGAAAAAGCAATAAAATTCTCTCTTCAGAACTCATTCATGCATGATACTGGCAATCACTACTTTGATGTAAGGCAAACACATGATACCAGGATGGAATATGTACGAAAAACAGGACGACATGGCATGTTCACAACTGTTTGTGTAAACTAAGCAGAAACCATTCCAGCAAATAAGAAGCAATGCAAGATAGACACCACATGAAAGATGCAACCAATATGAATCTGCCAAGTTAAAAGCGTCCCATCATAATTGGAATTTCAACAAATTAGAAGCAGTGCATGCTCTAAATCATATGAAAGATGCAACTAATATCGCACTGCATATACTAAAGGTGTCTCGTCATGTTGACTGATGCGGGATACAAAAAAACAATAGTTTTATGTAAGGACATGCTTAATAGACAGATGTACTATGTACTAAATACTGGAAGGCATGTCACATTAACAGGTATAATGTATAAGCTAAGCAGACTAGCACATGTAGTTTAACCAGATTGGAAGAATTACAATCTAGACACCATATGCAACATGCAACCACATATCACGCTGCCAAGTTAGAGCAAGCACCTGCGATGCTAGTGTAGGGGAAATGCTATAATCAACTACAGAGCTACGTTCACTATCTTCATCTAGCATTTCTGTTTCTTGAGAATCATGTCGGGAGGCTGATGCTGCATTCTTTAAATGAGGAGTAGTCCCCTTGCCTGCCCGCCTCGTCATAAGTGATTGATGAGGGATACACAAGAACATTAGTTTGATGTAAGAACATGGTTAATACACAGATGTACTAGTATGTACCAAAAACAGAAAGACATGTCATATTGAAAGGTATAATGTGTAAGCTAAGCAGATGCAATTTGACCAAATTGGAAGCAATACAAGCTAGACATCCGGTTGGAGTGGTGAGCATGATCATCTAGGACCTGAGAGCCTGGTGGGAGGCGGGCTGCTTCGCCACCATCTCAGCTTTTTAGTTGGCTTCCAGGTGATGCCTATCTTTGATGGGCTTGTCACTGGCTCGGTCAGTGCCCTGACTAGCTATTTGTCTTCTGGTGCTCACGGGATGGTGGTTCATGTAAAAAATATCTTTCCTTATCTTACCGACTTCGGCCTTTCGAATACAAGCTAGACACCATATGGAACATGCAACCACATATGACACCGCGAATTTAAAGCAAGCACCTGGGATGGTGGTTCATTGCGAGCGAGGTCATCAACTCCAGAGCTACGTTCCCCATTTCCATCTGCTGACACTACACCCTTTAAAGCGTTGAAACGTGTCTTGCCTAGCTGCACACCAAACTGGAGCGACTTCTCTCTTTTCTTTTTGGCTTCTCTCATGGCAGCAGAGTCTGAAATACCCTTGCATAAAAACACAACAGTGAGAGTAAGGGTGAAGTGTGTGCAGAACTAGTGCACTGTAAAAGTAGCAGATAGCAGGTGGCTGAAAAATAAATGACAGGAGAGATAGCTCTACAACATTGCATGGCAAACACAATTAGATTCTACTCTGTATGATTTTGTAATATATGAGCACAGGAAATGCAGGTACTCCTCCAGCACACCACCACATGTGGTCATATCTAAGATAACGGTCGACTGAAAATAAATAGGTCAGTCGATTTCTGTCCGATCTATAAGGAACGGGTAGATGGCCTTCGTCTACCTCCCGCCAGTCATTGTTGATGATCTTTCTCGAACCGCCAGTGACCACCGGCCCAGACCCCTGCCTCCGCTGCCCCGCCCTCCCATCGACCTCACACCACCGCCGTGCTTGGCAGCGCCCCCAGGCCATCCCTTTAATCCCGGCCGACCTCCAGATCGGGCGCCAGTAGCTATAGGCCGCACACGCCCCTAAGATAAACACCAAGGCGCTGCTTCCCTGGTGTAATAGGCGTACTAGCGCCTGTTACGCTGGGGAATGCTTCCGTTAATTGGGAATCAAGTGGCCAGAAATTGAAATTCAGGGGGCGACGGACCTCTAGCTAAGGTGAAATAGTATATGAGGAGAAACCTTGTGGATCGCGAGTTACTAGGAACATCTAGTATCAAGAAGAAGCGGTTAACTAGTGTCTTCTGTGGGATGAATACTGTGCAAGCAGAGACGTAAGATTTGCACGAATAAGGGAAGAGGGGTACCTTTTTCGGTTGCCGGTGTGGTCACCTCCACAAGTCGCGCCGATTTTCTTCTTTTTACCGAGGAAACCGATGTTCTGGAGGGTGCAGGCTTGGACGAACCCATGGCCAAATTGTTGACTGTGTTGCCGTGGCCGTATGTCGGCGGAGGGGAAGCACATCCGAGGCGGCGAAGGAGGGCGTAGAAGGAACAACTCCGGTGCGGTGAAGGGTGGCAAAGTTTGAGCGGCAGCAGTGAGGCGCCGGACGGCGTGGTTGAACTGGCTCGGGTACGGATGGCTCGGCCTCGGCTTCAACTACTAGCCGTGGAGGGCGTTGCGGTTGAGGTTCCGGTGGACGATGACATTGGGGTATCGACTCGGGCGTGATGGAGGAGGGCGGCGATTGATGGGTGGGATGGGGTGGAGGACGGAGGACGCCGGGGTTTCGCGGCTGGTGGAGAGGTAGTTTTGGCGCCCACGGAGTACGAATGGGGAATCGGATGGGTGGGGGGGAACCATGTTTTGGTCTGGGACGCGCTTTTTTTGGCTTTTTTGAACAGAAGATGGGACGCGCTTGTTTGAAATTTGGGGAAAGTACAAACTTTACCCCCTCTTAAATTTCGGACCTACTACGGGTCGGGGGTAGGATGGTAATCCCAGGTGTCCCAAATAGTGGGCGGGAGCGATTTCGTCCGCACACATGTGTGCTTAGGCGGCCATTGTGTATGAATGTTTTTTGGATGCGGTTGCGTGGCGTCTAGATGAAGCTACAAACCTACCCCGGTTTAGACCTTTGGACGTCGGGCCGGTAGGTTTCACGGGTCGGAGTTATTAGAAAAGTAATTTCCTTGTACTACCAAACATTGGTCTCACGTGGTTTTGGACGAGTAGAGGCTCTTTTGGCGCTTCGTTCGAAATTTTGAAACACAAGCATTCACGTTTAGAGTACTCTTGAACTATGAGGATTGACCTAAATATACAACGTTATATTTGACCTTGTATGTTTGAAAACCTCATTAAATTATCTGCTTCTTTTTGAGATTTTGACACTTGAAAATCCTATAACTACGATTATTTTGGAATGGAGGAGCTAAATTTGAATCTATTTTGTACACGACTACATATGCTATTATGTACAAAATCAGAGCAAAGATTGGTGCCCCCATAATTTAGGTATGGTTTACAAATGCCATGATATCAAATTCAAATAATTGAATGGACTTCATGTTGAATTCGAATTTTTTAAACCACCTTAAGTTGAATTCAAATGTATGCTAGTTCATTGGTAGTAGCTATTTATAATGTCCATTGTGTAACTTTCGTATGTATAATGTGCTTTACACACACAACATGAACTATATTCACGTTTATATTCGATTGCTAAAGCGATGCATTGTCTGGAGTTCAAAATACTAACTATGTGGATCACTTGTGTCGAATAATAACATAGACATGCTCAAATTCGATAGAATCTAGATGTCTAATGGATTAATGACCGCTCCTTACGCGAATTGCAAATATCATGATCCCATCCTAATATTTGGATACAATTTATATCTTTAATCAATGTGTAGAGCAGTCTTTTACGTGTAGTTTCACTCTCCATCGGTGGTCTCTCACACATGCTCACACTCTCTCTCCCGAGGTGTCTTTCTCGCACACATGCTCTAGATATAACCCTCCCTCCCTCTCGTAACCATTTACATCTGTTTTCACTAACCTTTATCACAAGCATTCTTCCTCTCGCAAACATACACACGCACAATCCTCATCGACCCTTTCTATATACATGGAACTGCCTACGTGTCTCATGTACGCACATTATCTTTACGCCTGTCTCTCATGCATTGTCTCACACCTCTCTTCCTAATCGACGAGTATGATTCTAGCAGAGCATTCTGTAGGCTGCCCCTTAAAGTTAGGTTGGATGAATAGTAATATCAGAGATAAAGGGGTTACCTTAGTCCGAGAACCTAGGGTTACAAATCCTAGCCGGCTTTGTCAGTGGACACAGAGTCCTTCACAATTCTGCTATCTTTGTCTTGTACGACTAGTCATCCATGGGCCTTCCTAAATGCGTCACGGGCCGACCAATGTGGCGCAGGACGGAACAGAACGAAGGGCCTCACCTCAACCCACCGGACCTCACGCGGTGACACACCCTCTGCCCCCACGTCTCATTATCTTCTCACACCCACACATACCAACACAAACACCACACACAGAGAAAATTTCTCCTGGTGCCTATATTCCCCCCCTTGCATATACACACTCAAGGGAATGGAATCTCTTGTCGTGACGTCATATTCATCTCTCTCTCTAGACCACTCTCATTTCTCGTGCTATCTCTCCCACGCCCCCCGTTGGCCCCTCTATCCATGCCTCTCTCGAATACGTAATACACACACATACCTCTCTAGGCCCCGCCAAATGCATCAACTACACATTCACACATGTTACATCACGTACCCCATTGATCTAAAAAGCCCTCTCTTCAAGTTTATTTCGCATACAACATTCCTTTTGAATAAAGTGTGGCCAAAAAATTATTTTAGAGTTTCTACATATATACAACATTACAAAGTTATATGGAGGAGTACGAACGCTAATTTGCATTGCATGGTGCCCACAATGATATTTATTCCGCACTGTGAATTTGTATATTTTTATAATATATACAAAGTTAGTCATAATAAAGAGAAACGAAGAGCATCTCTCTCTCCATCGCATACCCCCATGTACGCCCCTTTCACGTATGCACACAAAACTATCTCCAAGTCCTCTAAAAGTAAGCCCCCAGAAAATTCACGCATGTTTCATCTTTCTCTCCCGATATATGCAATGACGATCATTGTATTTGAAGCGAAAGCACGATACGTACATTGGACTTCAGAATCCACTCATTACGGTCACCATTTACGTTTAGTGTTTATTATGCAGTCACGGGCTCACTGTACAACTCTGTATTTGCTCATGACATGACTAGTTGACCAGTTAAACGCTCCACATGGCACCTCTAGTGTTGCATCACATTATCTCACTACCATCGTGCCCACATGTCGACTTGTATCTAATCTACATCTACACTCTTATAAAATACATAAAATACACTCATAAAAACAGAGTTGGTGATGATGGTGTGCCTGCCATCCTGCAATATAGGCCGTCCGATTTATATCTGACGGATAGGAAAGAAACTATGGAAATTTTGCAAAAAGGTACCCACACACCTCTACACATTTGCAAATAAGGCCTTCCCTCGTTCATCCTTTTCTCTCACAAGATAAACAAGTCATACAAATGCATCTTGATGTTACATGCAATGCACGGGCATCTTGCTAGTAAGAATGAAAACAAACGACAAAAAAATATTTGGACGGTGGTTCGAAGTCATGACGGCGGGCACAGCAGACAAGGTGGCCTTGTATTGGTATGCTGAGCCGTCTGTTTTAACACACATGAGCTGGTGTGGTGATTGTTGGAAATATGCCCTAGAGGCAATAATAAATCGGTTATTATTATATTTCCTTGTTCATGATAATCGTTTATTATCCATGCTAGAATTGTATTGATAGTAAACTCAGATACATGTGTGGATACATAGACAACACCATGTCCCTAGTAAGCCTCTAGTTGACTAGCTCGTTGATCAATAGATGGTTACGGTTTCCTGACCATGGACATTGGATGTCGTTGATAACGGGATCACATCGTTAGGAGAATGATGTGATGGACAAGACCCAATCCTAAGCCTAGCACAAAGATCGTGTAATTCATATGCTAAAGCTTTTCTAATGTCAAGTATCATTTCCTTAGACCATGAGATTGTGCAACTCCCGGATACCGTAGGAGTGCTTTGGGTGTGCCAAACGTCACAACGTAACTGGGTGGCTATAAAGGTACACTACAGGTATCTCCGAAAGTGTCTGTTGGGTTGGCACGAATCGAGACTGGGATTTGTCACTCCGTGTAAATGGAGAGGTATCTCTGGGCCCACTCGGTAGGACATCATCATAATGTGCACAATGTGACCAAGGAGTTGATCACGGGATGATGTGTTACGGAACGAGTAAAGAGACTTGCCGGTAACGAGATTGAACAAGGTATCGGGATACCGACGATCGAATCTCGGGCAAGTATCGTACCGCTAGACGAAGGGAATTGTATACGGGATTGATTAAGTCCTTGACATCATGGTTCATCCGATGAGATCATCGTGGAGCATGTGGGAGCCAACATGGGTATCCAGATCCCGCTGTTGGTTATTGACCGGAGAGTTGTCTCGGCCATGTCTACATGACTCACGAACCCGTAGGGTCTACACACTTAAGGTTCGGTGACGCTAGGGTCATAGGGAAAGTATGTACGCGGTTAACGAATGTTGTTCGGAGTCCTGGATGAGATCCCAGACGTCACGAGGAGTTCCGGAATGGTCCGGAGGTAAAGATTGATATATAGGAAGTATGGTTTTGGCCACTGGAAGTGTTCCGGGCATCACCGGTAGTGTACCGGGACCACCGGAGGGGTCCGGGGGTCCACCAGGTGGGGCCACCAGCCCCGGAGGCTTACATGGGCCAATAGTGGGAAGGAACCAGCCCCTAGGTGGGCTGGGGTGCCTCCCACCAAGGACCAAGGCGTCCTCAAGAGGAGAGGGGGCAAACCCTAGGCGCAGATGGGCCCTAAGGCCCACCCTAGGTGCGCCCCCCTCTCTCCCCCTTGGCCGCCTCCCAGATGGGATCTGGGGGCTGCCGCCACCCCTAGGGAGGGAACCCTAGGTGGGGGCGCAGCCCCTCCCCTTCCCCTATATATACTTGAGCAAAGGGGCAGCCCAACACGCGATTCAATCTCCATGTTGGCGCAGCCCTACCCCTCTCCCTCCTCGTCTCTCATAGTGCTTGGCGAAGCCCTGCTGGAGTCCCGCGCTCCTCCACCACCACCACGCCGTCGTGCTGCTTCTGGATGGAGTCTTCCCCAACCTCTCCTTCTCCCCTTGCTGGATCAAGGCGTAGGAGACATCACCGGGCTGTACGTGTGTTGAACACGGAGGTGCCGTCCGTTCGGCACTAGGATCATCGGTGATTTGGATCACGACGAGTACGACTCCATCAACCCCGTTCACTTGAACGCTTCCGCTTAGCGATCTACAAGGGTATGTAGATGCACCATCCTTCCCCTCGTTGCTAGATTACTCCATAGATTGATCTTGGTGATGCGTAGAAAATTTTGAATTTATGCTACGTTCCCCAACAGTGGCAGCATGAGCTAGGTCTATGCGTAGTTTCTATGCACGAGTAGAACACAAGTTGTTGTGGGCGTCGATTTTGTCAATTTGCTTGCCGTTACTAGTCTTATCTTGATTCGGCGGCATTGTGGGATGAAGCGGCCCGGACCGACCTTACACGTACTCTTACGTGAGACTGGTTCCACCGACTGACATGCACTAGTTGCATAAGGTGGCTAGCGGGTGTCTGTCTCTCCCACTTTAGTCAGATCGGATTCGATGAAAAGGGTCCTTATGAAGGGTAAATAGAAATTAGCATATCACGTTGTGGTTTTTGCGTAGGTAAGAAACGTTATTGCCAGAAACCTATAGCAGCCACGTAAAAACTTGCAACAACAATTAGAGGACGTCTAACTTGTTTTTGCAGCATATGCCTTGTGATGTGATATGGCCAAAAGGATGTGATGAATGATATATGTGATGTATGAGATTGATCATGTTCTTGTAATAGGAATCACGACTTGCATGTCGATGAGTATGACAACCGGCAGGAGCCATAAGAGTTGTCTTTATTTATTTATGACCTGCATGTCAACATAAACTTCATGTAATTACTTTACTTTATTGCTAAAGCGTTAGCCATAGTAGTAGAAGTAATAGATGACGAGACAACTTCAAGAAGATACGATGATGGAGATCATGGTGTCATGCCGGTGACAACGATGATCATGGAGCCCCGAAGATGGAGATCGAGAGGAGCAAAATGATATTGGCCATATCATGTCAGTATTTGATTGCATGTGATGTTTATCATGTTTTACATCTTATTTGCTTAGAACGACGGTAGCTTAAATAAGATGATCCCTCACTAAAATTTCAAGAAAGGTGTTCCCCCTAACTGTGCACCGTTGCAAAGGTTCGTTGTTTCGAAGCACCATGTGATGATCGGGTGTGATAGATTCTAACGTTCGAATACAACGGGTATAAGCCAGATTTACACAGCAAAAACACTTAGGTTGACTTGACGAGCCTAGCATGTACAGACATGGCCTCGGAACACGGAAGACCGAAAGGTCGAGCATGAGTCGTATAGAAGATACGATCAACATGAAGATGTTCACCGATGTTGACTAGTCCGTCTCACGTGATGATCGGACACGGCCTAGTTGACTCGGATCATGTTTCACTTAGATGACTAGAGGGATGTCTATCTGAGTGGGAGTTCATTAAATGAACTCAATTATCATGAACATAGTCTAAATTGTCTTTGCAAATATGTTGTAGATGAATAGCTCATGTTGTAGCTCCCTGTTTCAATACGTTCCTAGAGAAAGACCAAGTTGAAAGATATTGTAAGCACTTATGCGGACTAGGTTCGTAGTCCGAGGATTGTCCTCACTGATACACAGAAGGCTTACGTCTTTGATGCACCGCTCGATGTGCAAACCCCTACAACGTCGTCTGTGGATGTTGTGAACACCTGACAGACACATTTTGATGACTACCTGATAGTTTAGTGCACCATACTTTACGGCTTAGAATCGGGATTCCAATGACGTTTTGAACGCCATAGAACATATGAGATGTTCCAAGAGCTGAAATTGGGATTTCAGGCTCATGCCCGTGTTGAGAGGTGTGAGACCTCTGACAAGTTCTTTTGCCAACAAGATGGAGGAGAATAGCTCGGCTAGTGAGCATGTGCTCAGAATGTCTGGGTGCTACAATCACTTAAATCAAGTGGGAGTTAAACTTCTAGATAAGATAGTGATTGATTGAGTTCTCTAGCCACTATCACTAAGCTACTAGATCTTCGTGATGAACTATGACATGCAAGGGATGGAGTTGATCCCGGAGCTGTTCGCGGTGCTTAAGACCGCAAAAGGTAGAAATCAAGAAGGAGCATCAAGTGTTGATGGTTTAATAAGACCACTGGTTTCAAGAAGGGCAAGGGCTAGAAGGGAAACTTCATGGATGGCAAACCAGTTGCCGCTCCAGTGAAGGAACCCAAGGTTGAACCCAAACCCGAGACTAAATGCTTCTATTGTAAGGGGAACGGTCACTGGTAGCGGAATTACCCCAAATGCATGGTAGATAATAAGGCTGGCACCTTCAAAGTTTATACGTGTCATTAATGTGTACCTCACTAGTACTCCTGGTAGCACTTGGGTATTGGATACCGGTTCAGTTACTATTATTGGTGACTTGAAGCAAAAGCTACGAACTAAACGGAGACTAGCTGAGGGCGAGGTGACGATGTGTGTTGGAAGTGTTTCCAAAGTTGATGAGATCACCATCGCACGCTCCATCTGCCTTCGGGATTAGTATTGAACCTAGATAAATGTTATTAGGTGTCTACGTTGAGCATGAATATGATTAGATCATGTTCATTGCAATACGGTTATTCATTTAAGTTAGAGAATAATGGTTATTCTGTTTACATGAATAATACCTTTCATGGTCATGCACCCTATGTGAATGGTTCATTGAATCTCGATCGTGGTAATACACATGTTCACGCCAAAAGATGTAGAGTTAATAATGATAGTACCACTTTCTTGTGGCACTGCCACTTAGGTCATATTGGCATAAAGAAGCATGAAGAAACTCCATGTCGATGGATGTTTGGAGTCACTTGATTTTGAATCGCTTGACACATGCGAGCCATGCCTCATGGGCAGGATGACTAAGACCCCGTTTTCAGGTACAATGAAATGGGCAAGTGACTTGTTGGAAATCATACATGCTGATGCGTGTGATCCAATGAGAATTGAAGCGTGCGGTGGATATCGCTATTTTCTCATCTTCACTGACGATTTGAGTAGATATAGGTATATTTACTTAATGAAGCACAAGTCTGAAACGTTTGAAAAGTTCAAGCGATTTCAGAGTGAAGTTAAGAATCATCATAACAAAAAGGATCATGTTCCTACGATCTGATCAAAAGGGGATTTTCTGAGTTATGAGTTTGGCAATCACTTAAGACATTGTGGAATTGTTTCACAGTTGAAGCCACCTGGAACACCACAAGGTAATGGTGTGTCCGGACGTCGTAATCGAACCCTATGAGATATGGTGCGATCTATGATGTCTCATACCAATCTACCGTTTTCATTTTGAGGTTATGCGTTAGAGACAACTGCATTCACTTTAGATAGGACACCATCTAAGTCCGTTGAGACGACGTCGTATGAACATTGGTTTGGCAAGAAACCAAAGTTGTCGTTTCTTAATGTTTGGTGCTGCGATGCTTAAGGCTTCAGCCGAAGAAGCTCGAACCCAAAGCGGACAAACACATCTTCATAGGATACCCAAAGGTGACAGTTGGGTATACCTTCTATCTCAGATCCGAGGGCAAATTGTTTGTCACTAAGAACGGGTCCTTTCTCGAGAAGGAGTTTCTCTCGAAAGAATTGAGTGGGAGGAAGATAGAACTTGATGAGGTTGTCAAACCTTTATTTCAACCAGAGAATGATGCAACACAGAAAGATGTTTTCTGTGGCACCTACGTCTGTTGAATAGGAAGTTAATGATAGTGATCATGAAGCTTCGGATCAAGTTGCTATCGAACCTCGTAGGTCGACAAGGATATGTACTACTCCTAAGTGGTACGGTAATCCTGTCTTAGACATCATGTTGTTAGACAAGAATGAACCTACGATCTATGGAGAAGCGATGGTGGGCCCGTATTCCGACAAATGGTTAGAAGCCATGAAATTCGAGATAAGATTCATATATCAGAACAAAGTATGGACTTTGGTGGACTTGCCCGATGATCGGCAAGCCATTGAGATAAATGGATCTTTAAGAAGAAGACGGACGTGGGCGGTAATGTTACCATCTATGAAGCTCGACTTGTGGGAAAGAGTCTTTTCACAAGTTTAAGGAGTTGACTACGATGAGAATTTCTCACCCGTAGCGATGCTTGAGTCCGTCGGAATTATGATAGCATTAGCTGTATTTTTCGATTATGAAATCTTACAGATGGATGTCAAGACAAGTTTTCTTACCAGTTTTTCATAAGAAAAGTTGTATGTGATACAATAAAGGGTTTTGTCGATCCTAAGGATGCTAAAAGGTATGCTGGCTCCAGCGATCCTTCTATGGACTAGAGCAAGCATCTCGGAATTGGAATATATGCTTTGATGGAGTGATCAAAGCTTTTAGGTTTATACAATGTTTGCTAGAAACTTGTATTTACAAGAAAGTGAGTGGGAGCACAACAACATTTATGATAAGTATATGTGGATGACATATTGTTGATTCGAAATGATGTAGAATTTCTGAAAGCATAAATGGTTGTTTGAAGAGTGTTTTTCAAAGGAAGACCTGGATAAAGCTTCTTACATATTGGGCATCAAGATCTATAGAGATAGATCAAGACGCCTGATGATACTTTCAAAGAACGCACACCTTGACATGTTTTTGAAGGAGTTCAAAATAGATCAGTCAAAGAAGGGGTTCTTACCTGAGTTGTAAGGTGTGAAGTTGAGTAAGACTCAAAGCTTGACCACGGCAGAAGAAAGAGGAAGGACGAAGGTCGTCCCCTATGCTTTTGTCATAGGCTCTATACGGTATGCCATGCTGAAGTACCGCACCTGATGTGTGCCTTGCCACATGTCTGGCAAGAGGGTACAAAGGTGATCTAGGAGTAGATCACCAGATAGCGGTCAAAATTATCCTTAGAGGAATAAGGAAATGTTTCTCGGTTATGGAGGTGATAAAGAGTTCGACGTAAAGAGTTACGTCGATGCAAGCTTAACACCTATCCGGATAGCTCTGAGTAGAGATACCGGATACATATAATGGAGCAACAATTTGGAATAGCTCCAAGTGGAACGTGGTAGCAGCATCTACGATATGACATAAAGTTTTGCAAAATACATAGGGATCTGAATATGGCGAGACCCGTTGACTACAACCTCTCTCACAAGCATAACATGATCAAACCCAGAACTCTTTGAGTGTTTATCACATAGTGATGTGAACTAGATAATTGAGTGTAGTAGACTCTTGGATGTTGGTCACATGGCGATGTGACCTGTGAGTGTTGATCACATGGCGATGTGAACTAGATTATTGACTCTAGTGCAAGTGGGAGACTGTTGGAAATATGCCCTAGAGGCAATAATAAATTGGTTATTATTATATTTCCTTGTTCATGATAATCGTTTATTATCCATGCTAGAATTGTATTGATAGGAAACTCAGATACATGTGTGGATACATAGATGACACCATGTCCCAAGTAAGCCTCTAGTTGACTAGCTCGTTGATGAATAGAAGGTTACGGTTTCCTGACCATGGACATTGGATGTCGTTGATAACGGGATCACATCATTAGGAGAATGATGTGATGGACAAGACCCAATCCTAAGCCTAGCACAAAGATCATGTAGTTCATATGCTAAAGCTTTTGTAATGTCAAGTATCATTTCCTTACACCATGAGATTGTGCAACTCCCGGATACCGTAGGAGTTCTTTGTGTGTGCCAAACATCACAACGTAACTGGGTGGCTATAAAGGTACACTGCAGGTATCTCCGAAAGTGTCTGTTGGGTTGGCACGAATCGAGACTGGGATTTGTCACTCCGTGTAAACGGAGAGGTATCTTTGGGCCCACTCGGTAGGACATCATCATAATGTGCACAATGTGACCAAGGAGTTGATCACGGGATGATGTGTTACGGAACGAGTAAAGAGACTTGCCGGTAACGAGATTGAACAAGGTATCGGGATACCGACGATCGAATCTCGGGCAAGTATCGTACCGCTAGACAAAGGGAATTGTATACGGGATTGATTAAGTCCTTGACATCGTGGTTCATCCGATGAGATCATCGTGGAGCATGTGGGAGCCAACATGGGTATCCAGATCCCGCTGTTGGTTATTGACCGGAGAGTTGTCTCGGCCATGTCTGCATGACTCACGAACCCGTAGGGTCTACACACTTAAGGTTCGGTGACGCTAGGGTCATAGGGAAAGTATGTACGCGGTTACCGAATGTTGTTCGGAGTCCTGGATGAGATCCCGGAAGTCACGAGGAGTTCCGGAATGGTCCAGAGGTAAAGATTGATATATAGGAAGTATGGTTTTGGCCACCGGAAGTGTTCCGGGCATCACCGGTAGTGTACCGTGACCACCGGAGGGGTCCGGGGGTCCACCAGGTGGGGCCACCAGCCCCGGAGGCTTACATGGCCCAATAGTGGGAAGGGACCAGCCCCTAGGTGGGCTGGGGTGCCTCCCACCAAGGCCCAAGGTGTCCTCAAGAGGAGAGGGGGCAAACCCTAGGTGCGCCCCCTCTCTCTCCCCCTTGGCCGCCTCCCAGATGGGATCTGGGGGCTGCCGCCACCCCTAGGGAGGGAACCCTAGGTGGGGGCGCAGCCCCTCCCCTTCCCCTATATATACTTGAGCAAAGGGGCAGCCCAACGCGCGATTCAATCTCCCTGTTGGCGCAGCCCTACCCCTCTCCCACCTCGTCTCTCGTAGTGCTTGGCGAAGCCCTGCTGGAGTCCCGCGCTCCTCCACCACCACCACGCCGTCGTGCTGCTGCTGGATGGGGTCTTCCCCAACCTCTCCTTCTCCCCTTGCTGGATCAAGGCGTAGGAGACGTCACCGAGCTGTACGTGTGTTGAACACGGAGGTGCCGTCCGTTCGACACTAGGATCATCGGTGATTTGGATCACGACGAGTACGACTCCATCAACCCCGTTCACTTGAACACTTCCGCTTAGCGATCTACAAGGGTATGTAGATGCACTTTCCTTCCCCTTGTTGCTAGATTACTCCATAGATTGATCTTGGTGATGTAGAAAATTTTGAATTTATGCTACGTTCCCCAACAGTGATTATACACACACGCACGCATGCACACGAACTACATCCACGCAACACTCACACAAACACATGCATCCACGCATGCACACAACACTCACACGTACACACGCAGACACGTACGCACGCAACACTCACACGCACGCACCCAACACTCACATGCACACACGCACGCATGCATGCACACACCAGTACCCACACGACCAACACACACTCTCACGCTCAAGTGCTCAACCTACACGTGCATGCACACACATCAGGCCCTGACAGACACATACACAACCAGGTGATTCCCGCGCATGAGTTGGAGCCTTGTCGCGCCTACGTAAATTTGTGTTTATATGACCTTTTGCCTATACGAACAGACAGGTGGGACCCACAACGAACGTGGTCAATTTAACTAGTGAACATGGCGCCATGCAGACTATTTGGCCGGTCAACAGAGTGCAATCCGATGTTGAGCTGTGAGCAAGTGACCGTATAATCACCGCAAAACGTATATAGTGACCGTAATCAGCTTATTCTGAAGTTCGGTGACCGTATTACGCTTTTCTCTCTGTAGGCCCTCCAAAACTACATCTCTACACGTTCTCGCATGTTACATCTAACAACTATGCAATACAGCACTACTACTACACTCTAACGCAATAAATCATATGTGTTTTTAGTTTTACTAGATATCATATTGTTACTTATAATTATTCAGTTTGCATACATTAAAATTTCCTTTGAAATGTATGGCCAGTATTATCTACCGCACGGGAAAAATCCCGCCCTTTCCTATTTAATCGGGTTTGTATCGATGGATCGTGCGAAACATCAAAACTATAGTACTATACAGTACAAGTGACAGTTCACTGGGCCGTCATGTCGTCTACTCCTCCGTCGTAAGAGTGGAACGTTCGCTTTCATAAATCTTCTAGTCCCTTTCGCCGACATGTGGGACATCAAGCTACCGGGTCCACGTGCCATACCGGAATACAGTGCAGAGCAGCCGGGGTGAAGCACCCCAATCATGGCGCCAACATAGTAATGAGCAATGAGGCGTCAAATCACAAAGCTGCACCTTTCCTGCAGTTAAGTTGGAGGGACGAAGCAACCATCATTTCACTCGTTGCTGAATCTGCTTCTCCCTCATCTTCTTCAACTTAACCACGTGTTGCTTCTGTCGTTGTTCTGCCTCATGTGGGACGCAGATCGGCTTGGTAAAGCACCGACACGTGGGACCACATGTTAGCAAACTGCCAGGATAACGTCCTCCGAAAATAAGAAGCCTAATCCTAGACTTAGAAAGGGCTATGTAGCTGCTACGTATACTTTCCATCTAATCTATATATGCCCCCCTGATTTTCAGGTGGGGTGGGCCTAATCCTCTCCTTTAATCCAATCAAATAGTCCCACATCACATCAGTTCGTAACTTTACGTAAACCATTACGTGGATGTAGCATTGCTCAAATAAGAAACCTCCCCCGCCATCCGCGCGGCAAAATCACCTCCTTTCTACTAATCTCGATTCTATAATTTTTTAGATCAATATAATTGAGATTTGTATAGATAGCACACAGGAGCAAAACCAAGTGGTACAGTTAAGGGCATCCACAATGTGTAGCCAAATGTGAAAATAGCTTTTGGCATCGTGGGAACCATTGTGGACGGTGTTACCAAAGCCAAAAAGATGGAACCGAAGCTCCCTGATTGATTGATTGAAGGAATAGAAAAATGCAACGTCTCTCCTCTTTCTCCCATGCTTGGACGCATGTAGTACAGTATACAGCACAGAGTCTACTCCCCTGTCCCTTCTATCACAAATCACAAAGCAGTGAGGCGTCAAATCACAAAAGCACGGACGAAGCAACCATCATTTCACTCTTCGGCGACTCCGCTTTTCCATCGTCTTCTTCGAGAAGCCATCTCACCGCATTAGTTACTCCTAGTAGTACTAGTAAATGACTTCCTGGATGCAAATAAGGCGGTTGTCTCGGCTTGCAGGCGGCACATGCGAACGACTTACCGTGGTCTCCCTCAATGGTGTTCTCCGTCGAACGCACTTCGCCAAACCACCAAAAAAAATAAAAAAATATCGTCGACGTCACCGCAATGGGGAAGGCAGTCAAATATAGTTACTACCTCCATTTTTTTGTACACAAGGCCAGTACATCAAAATTACAATTTGCAAAGGGCCACTAACACTAATCGAGGAAAAATTGATGGGGTTAGCAACCAAGGACATTAATATCCCCTGCATGCATGCGGAAGTGAGAAGGTTGGTTTGCATGGCGCTGCATTAATCAAGCGATGAGGAGTGAGATGGTTAGCTCTTTGGTCTTTGGAGAAAAAAATACGCATTAATTGACACGTGAAACGAGGATTTGTATCGATTAAATCCCGTGAAGGAAAACCCAGCCTTTCTTTTTTAACACTAGTACTCGTAGTACGTACGTACTTATCCTGTTTGGGTCTAGGCCTTGCATTGCCAAACTTCGCCACACATTTTTGCCAAGCTTGCCTAAAGTTTTCAAAATGAGAAGGAGGTCCATTTGCGCACGGCTATCGCGGTCGCACCGCACCCTCACACGGTCGCTCCTGCACGCCGCGGTCGCACCACACCCTCACACCGTCGCTCCTGCATGCTGCAAACCCAACCAAGGGAACGCACCCTCACTGACACGTGCTGTCGCATGTGAACACATGAAACTCAGCCATCCTATCGCTGACACATAATTTTCGTTTGATAGAGTATGTTTATCCAACCGCATGTTGGGGAGTATCCGTACGGCCCGTGCGGTGGTCTGTTGGGGAAGAAGAAGAGGTGAGGAAGAAGGAAAGAAGGGTTAGGAGATGTAGGATATTCATCCAACCACCTGAAATGGTAGACTGACCCAAGTCAGGCGACTTGCATAACAAATATATGTTTTTACACCGCAAAAGATCCATAAAAACAACAACATAAAGAAAAACTATCACTGCTCGCGGAAAGAGACGACCTCGTCGTCTTTGGCTGCCGGCGTGAACCAGCCGTCGCTGCCGACGTGTGTCTCCGCACTGTGGTTGTCCTCGGCCTCCAGCTACTCGTTCAAGCGGAGCGTGCGGGTGCTCTGCACGGATGAGAGCACAACCCGGTTCAAGTCGAGGACGTCCGGTTCCGCCTGCAGGAGGGCCTCGATGGCAGCGGCATCCGCACGCTCCACGTCGAGTCGAGCCTCCGCCGCCTGGTTCAAGTCCAGGACGTCCGGTTCCGCCTGCAGGAGGGCGTCGATGTGAGCGGCATCCGCGCGCTCTTCGTCAAGTCGAGCCTCTGCCGCCCGGTTCAAGTCCAGGACGTCTGGTTCCCCCTGCAGGAGGGCCTAGATGGCAGCGGCATCCGCGCGCTCCGCCTCAAGTTGAGCCTCCGCCGCCCGGTTCACATCCACGACATCCAGTTCCGCCTGCAGGAGAGCCTCGATGGTAGCGGCATGTGCGCGCTCCGCGTCGAGTTGAGCCTCTGCCTCCCGGTCCTCCTTTAGTATCGCCATGTTGAACCGCTGGTCCGCTTGCATCATGGGGGACTCGGACGCCGGCACGAAGTTCACGTCTATCGTCTCATACCCATCGAGGGCCTTCTGCGCCGCGGCCTCCGCCATGAACATTGGATCGGCTTCCTCCTCCTTGTAGCTTGGCTCCAAAGAACCCGGGGATTGGCCTGCCGCAAAGCGAGCTTGGGAACGGAGGTCTGTGGCGTCGACCACCGCTGCGACTTTTGCACGGCGCTCCAGCGTTAGCATCTTGTAGTAAGTGATCTTGCGGCGCACCATGGCTTTCCGGCGAACTAGGGGACGCTTGATGCGGGCTAGGGGATCGAAAGGTGGGGGAATGGGCTGGAGATTTGGTGTGGTTTTAGGGCAGTGGCTGGCGTAGGCCGAGCAGCGAAGGTTCTGGTGTGAATAGTGGTTTCGGTGACGACCGGTTAATCAGTTTTGACTGTACATCGCTCTTGTCGCGTTCGCGTTGCAGCCCGGCACGCTGGACCCTCCACGTCTCTCACCGAATGGAACACGCTTCGTCTTGCGTTTTCGCTCGCTTGTGGGACCGCAATTGAGAGCAAACCGACGTCCCTCCCCCTCCCCCACCCGCGTCATTTATTATACCACCACTCCCTACGTTTTATGCGGAGTAAACAAAAACAGAGGGAGTATACTACGGATGAGGATCCCCTGACGTGGCCGAACCCATTGAGTAACTGACATGCGGGGCCTAGCAAGCATGGGGTCCGCCAGTAAGTGACCGAAAGGGAGGGTAAGGCAGGGATACCAACGTCAGAGGATCCACTTCCACTATACTACTTTTACCAAATGTTAGAGTAATAATATATGACATGTAACTTACAGAAATGTTAGAGTAATAATATATGACATGCAACTTACACAAAGCATACGGGGTCTAATGCGTTTTTCGAGGCTAACTTTGACCAAATGTTAGAGTAATAATATATGACATGCAACTTACACAAAGCATACGGTCAAATTCGTATGTGAAAGGAGTTTCCAATGATATAATTTTCACATTATACATCTCATGTACTATTAATCTTGTCAATAGTCAAATTGGAAACCATCTCGAGTACAAATCTAGGAGTACGTATGAATCTAACAATATTGATTGGGCGTTGTTGAATGTTGATACCTTTTTGATCAAAGTAGATATACTTTGACTACACATAAAACTTATATGTAAACTAGAAAGGATAGGAGGGAGTATATTGTACGTTCAAAAACGAAATGAACATTGGATACCCATTATATATGATTGGCGGATGCTATGATCACCGGTTCAAAATTTTGAATCCGCCTTACGTGTCACGTGCCCCCACTCGTTCCCTCTCGATTTCATCTCGGGGTCCGGAGATCTATTGAAAGAGGACTAGGGTGGGTACATGCGAATGATACTCGGCGGAATGTTCAAATGAGGCATGCGGGAGGATGGACTCGACTGGAGCGCGACATGATCGATGGAGAAGAGGGTTGGAGAGGAATGAGAAATAAGCAAACGCCACATGATTATACTTGAACAGCTCAAATAAACAATAAGTTGTCTCGCTTGGCCTACATAGTGAAAGGCCTAATGTGCAACGCGGAGCACTGACACTCGAATATGGCCGGGAAAACAGGGAAATAGACATGTGGGGCACACCCGTCAGGACGACGTAGCGCAGACTAGTCCATTGGAGGAGCTGGCCCACGACCTCCTCTCCACCAACGACCGTTCATGTGGGTCGTTGGGGCCAACAATGGGGCGCAGCTCCAGCACCGCCTCTGGACACGGTGACCGCGGTGAGCGACACGCTCATATCGTCGCTAGACACGGTCGGTTTTAGTTTGCCGAGGGTGGCGTTAGTGCTGTGGCACGACCAACGGTATGTTTGTTTTGTGCCCAAGGTTGCCCCATCAAAGAATTGGGTAGCCAAAATTTTGGTTGAGGTATTGGTTGCCCATGATTTGGCCGACATTGGCAAGAAAAATGAACTTGAGTTGGCTAGAGTTCATTGGCATGCCAAAGAAATGGCAACCATCCAAACAAAGACCAATCTTTGGGTCATGACCAAAATTTTGGTTGAGGTATTGGTTGCCCATGATTTGGCCGACATTGGCAAGAAAAATGAACTAGAGTTGGCTAGAGTTCATTGGCATGCCAAAAATGGCAACCATCCAAACAAAGACCAATCTTTTGGTCATGACCAAAATTTTTGCAAGGTGCACTTTGGCCACAATCCAAACACACCCCAACACCCGGCTCGTCGAGGATGCACGGGGCACCGCGACGTGTCCGTGGAGTGGTGTAGCGTGGCCAACTGCATCCTCTGGACCTGAGACCATGCCGGGTTGTTTTGCTTTTTCAATGACATGCGGGGATCGCATGTGAGCAAAGGGCATCTCCAACGTTGCCACGACTGCAGCTGACTACCCTGGCACACCAAAACCCTCGTCCCTCACGCCTTCGCGTGGTGCGTTCACAGCCAGCGCCAGCTGCCCACATTCATGCCGCCCGTTCGTATGTCGTCATTAAGAGGCTCGGTGCCCACAGAACCAACTCCGACGACTTAATGAGGCACCCGGACGCTTGGCCTCACCGGAATGCGCTACTTAAAGCGGCAGCGCCCAGCTAACCTCCAGATCATAGCGCACCATCCTCCTACCTGGAACCACATTCGCCATGACCGCAAGCGCGAATGCTCTGCGGGAGAGCTTGTCTTCGGGGATGGAGCTCGAGGTCGCCGCCCTCGCTCAAGTCACCGCACAAGCGGTGGCCATGCTGGCGGCCGACGACGGGAGCACCGTCAGCCACGCGTCCTACTTCCCGCCGTCCAACGTCCGGGACCGCCGAGGTCGGGGACTCCTCCGAGGATGAGTAGGGCATGGGAGGCGGCAGGGCATGGTGTGCCAACTGGCTGGTCCGTCTCCCGTGTTCTACTTTTCCTCGCTGGAGACCGCACCTTCACTTCACGGGTCTTGAACCCCGCCCCCGTACATGGAGATCACAGATGGAGGACGCCGGTCGCCGCCGTAGAATAGGTTCAGGGTCGGGTTTCTTTTATTTTTTTGTCCTATAGAAGTTCGAAATGTAATGAAAATTTGCCGTGTTTGCATTAATCTCGGCCGGTGTATATGAACTTTCACAATAATATACATATTGTAGGAGTACTAGAAAGATGCCTATGCGTTGCACGGAAGATCAAGATCTTGTGGGAGAAAAGGATGAACGAGGGAAAGCCTTATCTGCAAATGTGGAGAGGAGTGCGGGTAAATTGTCATAGTTTCCTTCCTATCCGTTAGATATAGATCGGACGACCTATATTGCAGGATCGGACACATCTTTCTACATCTACGGGAACCTACGAAAGGGTTAACGTAAATTGCCTCTCTCTCTCCTCCCTTGATTTTCATGGTGGTGGGCCCCTCCCTCTCTCCAATCTACAATCAACAGCTCACATGTTTCACATTACGTTAATTACGTAACTGGGATTACGTAGGTGTAGCATTACTCGTCCTAAAAAACCCAACTAAGCCAGCCTCCCAGCATATCGCGCGGGAAAAGTCCCGGCCGCGCCGTTTTAGTCGGGATTACCGGATTACTAGTAGTAGTATCGATGGATTGCGCGAAGCAACAGATTTTTTTGAGGGGGCGAAGCACCTAGTTTAAAAGGAAAAAATGCGGTACACTCAGAACACTCCTCTCGCGGTCGCATTGCACCCCACACACGTTTGGTCCTGCACACGGCTCATGCAAACGGAATGCGCTTCGGCTTGCCTCTTCAGTGACACGTGGGACTCACTTCGAGAAACCGACCATGCGCCAAACTCCCCCCGCCCACCTCGCAAAAATCCTGCCCCCCACACCCAAAATTCCCCCCAAATCTGATTCAACCGCCCTTTGGCCAACTAGCCAATAATATTCCCCAAACCGCCCTCCCCCCTGTCCCCCTCCACTCCATTCGCTCCGCCAAAGTCGCCCTCCCCGCTGCGCCGATACGTCAGCGCCGCAGTTCGGTGATCCTCTCGCTCCCACAGTACGCTCTCGTAGACTGCCGTCCTCTAGCCGTGCCGCTACCTCTGGCTACGTTCTTGTGGAGGCGCACGGTGATCAGCGCCGCCACTGCTGGCGACGTTCGTGTGGAGACGCACGGCGGTCAGCTTCTCCCACGGTACACGCATTCTAGACTGAGGCCCCATTCATGTCGGTGTAGCGCTGAATGTTAGCTGATAGACGCTGTTAATCTCACTGTTTGCTGAAGTAGTTTACTGTCAATATGCTCTGCTTAAGAAGCTTCCTTGCCCTGTTCTGCACTCAATCTGCTTAGCTGAGATGGCGTGCCAAGGCCGATTAGTTGCTAAAATATCCTGCCATATATTTATTGTGACGTAGATTGCCATGGTCTAGTAGCCAATCTGTTAGCTGAAATAGCTCTACACCATTTTATACTCAATCTTTGTTGCTGCGATGGCCTTCGATAGTTCGATGGCTATGTGCTCGGTCTCATTGACTACTGAAACAACCTGCCATAATTTGGCACTCAAATCTGTTTGCTGAATTAGCTTTACATATATTTCGTTACTTAGATCTGCTCGTCCAAATATCTTGCCATAGCTTTAGACATCGACCTAGGTATTTTTTCTGGACTTCATAAAAAAACATATATGTTTTTCCTGTAATATCTAGTAGAAGAACTAATTTGTATGTCTAATAGATGGACAGGACTTGGATAACTTCTGCTCCAAGATTCTCCGCTGCATATGTTGAGGGGGTTGAAAACTTCATGAACTTTATCAGAGCTGAGTACGGTGGTCCGAAATCAGATGTGCTCTGCCCGTGTAGCAGTTGTATGAATTCAGTTACAAGACCCCAGTCAACTGTGCAAAATCATCTACACTTGTCTGGGATGTCGGTCACATATACTAGGTGGGTTCATCATGGTGAAGCTGTGAACGTCAATGTTATTGACTACGTGGAAGCAGCTGATCACCATCTTGATTTGCCTGATGCTCAGGTGGAAGAGGAGGAGGAGGTGGTGGTGGCGGAGCCAGTGAGTTTGACCAAGATTGAAACAATGCTACGAAATGCTCGTGCATTCCGTGAACTCTCACCTGTAGAAGAAAAACGGTGGGCCCGCATGTTGGAACAATGCAATGTTGCTGTCACCCCAGGAAATAAGCTGTCAGTATTCTCAGCTATGGTCACCTTTCTTCAGGTGAAGACATCTGAGCGGATGACCAACAAATCGTTCGATGCGATGTTGGCTGCTTTCCGCGAATCTTTCCCAGATGTGTCTGAGCTGCCAAACACCTACAGTAAAATGAAGAATTTCCTTCGTGCAGTTGGAATTGGATATGATATGATCCATGTTTGTAAGAATAATTGTGTTATGTTCCGGAAGGATTATGCCAACTTAAGTGAATGCCCGAAATGCAAATCATCAAGATGGAAAGATGGCGATGTTGTGAAGAGGATTCCTCATAATGTTCTGAGACATTTTCCAATTACACCAAGATTGCAGAGGTTGTTTCATGATGCTGAAACAAGAGAGGATGTACTGTGGCATTCTAGGAACAATGAGTACAGAGATCAGAATGTAATGAGCCATCCATCTCATGGTAGTGAGTGGAAAAGCTTCAATGATAAACACAAAGAGTTTGCTGCTAACCCGAGAAACATTAGACTTGGCTTAGCTTCAGATGGATTTAACCCATTTGGCCACCAGAGCGCCACATATAGCATGTGGCTAGTGCTTGTTATCCCTTACAACATGCCTCCAAATGTCTTCACCAAAGAATAAAACTACATGATGGCCTTGCTCGTCCCAGGTCCAAAAAGTCCTGGAAAGGATTTTGATTTGTTCATGGAGCCTCTTGTGGAGGAACTTCAACAGCTATGTAAGGGTGTTCTCACTCGAGACCTATATAGCAGCCCACCAGCTGATTTCTTTCTGTGTGCTGTTATAATTTGGTGCATCCATGATTATCCAGCTTTGGGCACTATGTCAGGGTGAACGACACATGGTTACAATGCAAGTTTCGCTGTGACAGGAATCCGCTGTCATACGCAATACTTAGCAAGATCTGTTACATTGGACACCGCCGTTTCCTTGCCAAGGACAAGCCGCATCCTAGAAAATACCGAAGACATGTGTTCAATGCAAAGCATGAAAACCGTGATGTGCCAAAGAGGCTCACCGCCGATGAGTTGCAAGTGGAATTAGAGAAGGTCAGGCATATTACACCAGGAAACCATCCTGGTAATGGTAGTGGGAAAAGGAAGCGTGGCAGGGTAGAAGAGAGATTATTGTTTACCCGCAGGTCCACTTTGTGGGACTTGGAGTACTGGAAAGATTTGGATCTGCGGCATAATCTTGATGTGATGCACATCGAGAAAAATATATGTGACAGCATTATCGGCACACTTTTAATATTGAAGGCAAGACTAAAGATACCTTAAAATCTAGGATTGATTTGACACACCTGGGTATCAGAAAGGATTTGCAGGTGTGTACGTCTTGGACAAGGTAAAAAGAAAAGAATTCTGCGAGGTCCTGTCACGTGTGAGATTCCCACATGGATTTGCTTCCAACCCTGAAAGGAGAGTCAGTGCAGATGGAAACAAGGTACAAGGGTTGAAAACTCATGACTGCCACGTCCTACTTCAAAGGGTTTTACCTGTTATCCTTAGAGGATTGGGCCGCCCTGACTTATAAGAGCAGTTGCAGAGTTGGGACAATTCTTCAGGGAACTCTGCAGTAGGAATATCAGGATAGATGATTTGGAGCGTCTTAGAGACAAGATACCAACTATCCTATGCGACCTTGAGAAGATATATCCTCCATCCTTCTTTGATGTGATGGTGCATTTGGCTGTTCATCTACCTGATGAGGCACTACTTAGAGGTCCAGTACAGTATGGCTGGATGTACCCTATTGAAAGGCGGCTAGGGACTTTCAATGGTTATGTTAGGAACAAAGCTAGACCCGAGGGTTCCATTGCAGAGGCCTACATTGCTACAGAAGCATTGACATTCTGCTCAAAATACATTAAAATAGCTGATCAGCTTAGCAAAGAGGTGGGTGAAGACAATCCCGGGCTCAATGTTTTCGATTATTCTGTTCGAGTTACAGGGAAGAGTCGACAAGAGGACAAACCTAAAGATTTGGACAAAATGGTTTGGTATGTGTTGAATAACTGTCCCGAGATACTACCTTATATCAAGTAAGTGCAGTACTGCATCTTATACATCATAATCTACATCATACAATGGGGCGCAGCTCCAGCACCGCCTCTGGACACGGTGACCGCGGTGAGCGACACGCTCATATCGTCGCTAGACACGGTCGGTTTTAGTTTGCCGAGGGTGGCGTTAGTGCTGTGGCACGACCAACGGTATGTTTGTTTTGTGCCCAAGGTTGCCCCATCAAAGAATTGGGTAGCCAAAATTTTGGTTGAGGTATTGGTTGCCCATGATTTGGCCGACATTGGCAAGAAAAATGAACTTGAGTTGGCTAGAGTTCATTGGCATGCCAAAGAAATGGCAACCATCCAAACAAAGACCAATCTTTGGGTCATGACCAAAATTTTGGTTGAGGTATTGGTTGCCCATGATTTGGCCGACATTGGCAAGAAAAATGAACTAGAGTTGGCTAGAGTTCATTGGCATGCCAAAAATGGCAACCATCCAAACAAAGACCAATCTTTTGGTCAGGACCAAAACTTTGGCAAGGTGCACTTTGGCCACAATCCAAACACACCCCAACACCCGGCTCGTCAAGGATGCACGGGGTGCCGCGACGCGTCCGTGGAGTGGTGTAGCGTCGCCAACTGCATCCTCTGGACCTGAGACCATGCCGGGTTGTTTTGCTTTTTCAATGACATGCGGGGATCGCATGTGAGCAAAGGGCATCTCCAACGTTTCCACGACTGCAGCTGACTACCCTGGCACACCCAAACCCTCGTCCCTCGCGCCTTCGCGCGGTGCGTTCACAGCCGGCACCATCTGCCCACATTCATGCCGTCCGTTCGTATGTCATCATTAAGAGGCTCGGTGCCCACGGAACCAACTCCGACGACTTAATGAGGCACCCGGATGCTTGGCCTCACCGGAATGTGCTACTTAAAGCGGCAGCGCCCAGCTAACCTCCACACCATAGCGCACCGTCCTCCTACCTAGAACCACATCCGCCATGACCGCAAGCGCGAACGCTCTGCGGGAGAGCTTGTCTTTGGGGATGGAGCTCGAGGTCGCCGCCCTTGCTCAAGTCGCCGCACAAGCGATGGCCACGCTGGCGGCCGACGACGGGAGCACCGTCAGCCACGCGTCCTACTTGCCGCTGTCCAACGTCCGGCACCGCCGAGGTCGGGGACTCCTCCGAGGATGATTAGGGCATGGGAGGCGGCAGGGCATGGTGTGCCAACTGGCTGGTCTGTCTCCCGTGTTCTACTTTTCCTCGCCGGAGACCGCACCTTCACTTCACGGGTCTTGAACCCCGCCCCCGTACATGGAGATCACAGATGGAGGACGCCGGTCGCCGCCGTAGAATAGGTTCAGGGTCGGGTTTCTTTTATTTTTTTGTCCTATAAAAGTTCGAAATGTAATGAAAATTTGCCGTGTTTGCATTAATCTCGGCCGGTGTATATGAACTTTCACAATAATATACATATTGTAGGAGTACTAGAAAGATGCCTGTGCGTTGCACGGAAGATCAAGATCTTGTGGGAGAAAAGGATGAACGAGGGAAAGCCTTATCTGCAAATGTGGAGAGGAGTGCGGGTAAATTGTCATAGTTTCCTTCCTATCCGTTAGATATAGATCGGATGGCCTATATTGCAGGATCGGACACATCTTCCTACATCTACGGGAACCTACGAAAGGGTTAACGTAAATTGCCTCTCTCTCTCCTCCCCTGATTTTCATGGTAGTGGGCCTGTCGGTGTACTAGAGTAGGGGTACCCTAGTATCCCGAACTTGTGCACGGGCAGTCGCAGCATCCTGCGGCAAGGCTTGCCGCGTGACCGCCAAGGTCCTCCGTGGTTCCTTTGGAGCCATTCAAGAACAAAGTATCCAAGTCAAGACCCCGGCAAGAGGAGCTTGTTGGGAAGGCCAACCAAGGCACCTCAAGACCCCGGCAAGAGGAGCTTGCTGGGAAGGCCAACCAAGGCATCTCAAGGAACTTGCCGCGGCGCGCTACACGTCCCGACAAGGCCCGGTGAGCGACAAGCTCCCGGACGCGACAAGACAACGACCGCGGCAAGGCACTTGCCGCGGCAAGCCACCACTCTGTGCCCGCGCTCCAGCACATCCACCAACGTGTCGCTCTGGGACCCTTCCAGGCATGCGTGGCGGGCGGCTGTGCAGCCAGCGGTGAGCGGTGGCAAGAGGCGCTGACAAGATTGCCATCGTGGCGAGCGGTGGCGTCCCTGACGGTCCCTTTTACACTGTTTAGGCGACGCAGACGGGCATTTAAAGCCCTTGTCCCCTGCCGTCAGGGTTAGGTATGATACACTGTAGCAGGTAGCTGTACCTACCGCATCACCTTTCCATTTTTTACCCTTTGTCCCCGTTGCCACCTGTCGGTGACCCCTTGAGCATATAAAAGGAGGCCCATGCGCAACGTAGAGGGGGGGTTCGGAGAAACAGAACACTCACGCTCGGTCTCGTTAGCTGCTGGTGTGTACTGTAGCACTCCGCGCTCCCGAGCAAGAACTCAATACAAACCACAAAGCAGGAGTAGGGTTTTACGCATCTGTGCGGCCCGAACCTGGGTAAACTGCTCGTGTGCTTCGCCTCGATCCGCTCTTTGCACGACCTCCGCCCCGCCGAACCGAAAGGGACTCGGTCCGCCGGTCCCATAGGTGTTCGTGGATTAGTCCCCCGACATCTTTCGCGCGCCAGGTAAGGGGCGTCGAGGTTGTGTGAACCAGATCCGGCGTTCACGCGAGCTAGATCTTCATCATCTTCATCGACATGCCGCCGAAGAAGAAGGCTTCGGAGGCGGCTGCTCCGTCCGCGCCGAACCCACCACCGCCGGAGCAAACGGCTGATGGGGCAGACGTCGGCGGAAGAACGGGCGTCGACGAAGGAGCTCACGGTGCTGCCAGGTCCAAGGACAAGGCCGCGCTGCACATCAGCGGCGTAGCCTGCTCGCACAACGACTGGGCGCACTCCAAGACCTCGGCGTCCGTACATGCACTGCGCCCACCTCATGAGGCGCGGGACCAGCAGCGTCACGGTGCTCACAGTACCATGCGTTTGCTGGACCAAGATCGAGCTGGTGGATCTCGGAGTGCTCAAGACCACCATGCACGCCAACCTGCTGGCGCGAGCGAGACGCAGTCGCCTGGACGGGATACTGCCCCTTCTAACATAGTTAGAAGTCCGAGCATATCCCGCTCCTCGTACCGTTCGCCACCACCACCCGCCATTGCAGCAGAAGCTTTGGTGCGAGCTCAACTGCTCCTAGACTACCCTCCAAAAGCAGACAAGATCGACGATTGGAGGGCCACCATCCAGAGTCTCATCGGCTTCGCCAACGGCGACACTCAACGGCATCCGAGCACGTCGCAGCCGCGGCAAGTCAGCCAGGCACGAGCCGGTGGCGACAAGACCGGTGGGGGTGCAACTACTGTGCACTCTCCGCCCCGAAGGCCAAGATCGCCGACTCGCCGGATCCACCTCGACAGGGACTCCACCGCGTCATCAGATCCACGAGCTCGTCGAGATCAGCGCCAAGTTCTTCACGAATGACTACAAGAAGACGCTCGTACTTGCATCGAGCGCCGAAGAGAAGCACGACGTCAATCAGACCAGCGCGCTGGGCCCTCTATCGACATGCATGCGCCAGGGGAACCAGGCGACTTGCCGTACGCGGTAGGTTGCCCTGCGTTCACTCGTGAGCTGTGGCAAGTCCAGTGGCCCAGCATGAAGAATTTCAAGCTAGACGTACCAGAGAAGTACGACGGCAAGTCGCATCCGTCGGAGTTCCTCAGCATCTACACCATCGCGGTGCATGCTGCCGGGGGACGGGACGACAAGATCCTTGCCAACTACTTCCCGCTGGTGCTCAAACCCAACGTCAGGTCCTGGCTCATGCACTTGCCGGACAACTCCATATCCTCCTGGGCAGACCTGTGCCATCAGTTTGTGGGCGCCTTTACAGGCGGCCACAAACCTCATGGCCAAGAGAGTGACCTTCATCTACTCGCCCAGAAGGAAGGAGAGCCCCTGCGCAAGTATATTCAGAGATTCAGCCGTGTGCAGCACAACATCCCAGACGTCCAC
The DNA here is from genome assembly GCF_056163025.1 of Triticum urartu. Taxonomy (NCBI): domain Eukaryota; kingdom Viridiplantae; phylum Streptophyta; class Magnoliopsida; order Poales; family Poaceae; genus Triticum; species Triticum urartu. Next base: position 593,573,955 of record NC_141876.1, read on the forward strand.
CCTGCCGCGGTCATCAGCGCGTTCCATCAGAACGTGCGTAACCGCAGGATGCGGGAGGAGATGGCGATGTGCAAGATCAGAGACGTCAGTGAGCTGTATGCCCTGGCCGACAAGTGTGCACGTGCTGAGGAAGGGAGGAAACTCCCTGGAGAGAATACAGGAGCAGGAGGATCTGACAGCGAGGATGCAGCCTCGGCAAAGAAAAATCGGCGGCGGAACAGGAAGAAGAAAGGCAAAGATGTGCTAGTCGTTGAGCAGTCCGGCAACGAAGGTGGCACCAAGAAAGCCAAAGTTGGTAGCTCCGGCAAGGAGATTGCCGCATGCACCAAGTGCCAGGCTGTGGCGGTCGCCGACAAGCAGGACGGCACCGACAAGCAATACTGCAAGATTCACCGCACCAAGGGCCATGACCTTCAGAGCTGCAAGAAGGTCGAGCAGCTTGTCCAGCAACAAAAGGCTGAGTACGAGCGACGAGACAAGGAGAGGGCCCAAGGAGGCACTGGAGAATCTGGCAAGAAGCGCGCCGGCCGGGGAGGACGCCGCGGCAAGGCCAAGCAGTGGCAAGGAGATAGACCTCCCCACGGCCACGACAAGGATGAAGACGACGATGACGACGAAGACATGGATGATGTTGAGACCAGCGAACAGGAGTTCCAGAAAGCCACAGAGGTCTTGTGCGTTGACGGCGGTGCTTCTCTGCATACTTCGCACCGCCAACTCAAGCAGTGGGTGCGGGAAGTCAATGCGGCAGAACCACCTATCGAGTCACGCAAGCTTCTGAAATGGTCCAGCACGCCTATCATCTTTGATATTGAGGACCACCCTCACCGCACAACTGCGGTCGGGTGCTTGCCGATGTTGGTTTCGCCAACTATCCGCAACCTCAAGGTCACTAAGATGTTAGTTGACGGCGGGGCCGGCTTGAACCTGATCTCCTCCGCTGTACTCCAGAAACTCCAGATCCCTGACAGCGAGCTTGAAGAGACCGGCACATTCCAAGGAATTAACCCGGGAAGGAGCAAGCCGAAGGGGAAGGTCACGTTGCCAGTAACATTTGGCAGCGAGCTAAACTTCAGGACTGAGAGGGTCACTTTTGACGTTGCCGATATTCCATTGCCTTACAATGGGATACTTGGCCGTCCAACACTCGCCAAGTTCATGGCAGCCTCTCACTACGCATACAACATGCTGAAGATGCCAGGCCCGATAAGCGTCATCTCTGTCCCCGGCGACAAGAAGGATGCTCTTATCTGCGCCGACAAGATCTACCGGGAAGCGGCAGCCGCAACAGACCGTAAGGCACTTGCCGTTGAAGCTCCCGGTGGGAAGAAGAAGACCGAGTCCGGCAAGAGCTCTAGTGCCCACTCCGGCAAGCCCACCTCTTCGGAGTGCTGCGCTGCCATCGAGGACGCACCATCGAGCTCCACCGGCAAGTGTTAGAAGACAATGGCGGCTCCGCCAGAGACGAAGAAGGTGTCCGCCAAGGAGGACGGCACTGGTGGTACTTTCACCATCAGTGCCACTCTCGACCCCAAATAGGAAAGCGCGCTCATTGCTCTCCTGCGGGTGAATGTCGACGTCTTTGCGTGGCAACCGTCTGACATCCCCGGTGTTCCCAGGAAAGTAATTGAGCATCACCTTGCCGTTTGTCCTCATGCGCGGCCCGTCAAGCAGAAGGTCATGAAGCAAGCAGTGGAGCGCCAAGAATTCATTGCAGAAGAGATCAAGAAGTTGGAAGCAGCAGGCCTTGTCAGAGGAGTGCTCCATCCTACGTGGTTGGCCAATCCTGTAGTCGTGCGCAAGGCGAACGGGAAATGGAGACTTTGTATTGACTTTACCGATGTTAACAAAGCTTGTCCCAAAGACCCATTTCCTTTGCCGCGCATTGACCAGATTGTTGACTCCACGGCCGGATGTGACTTGCTTTCATTTCTTGACGCATACTCAGGATACCATCAGATCTTCATGGTAGAAGAGGATGAGGAGAAGACCGCATTCATTACTCCATGTGGCACGTACTGTTTCATACGGATGCCTTTCGGTTTAAAGAATGCTGGTTCAACATTTGCAAGGGTAGTCCATGTCGCTCTGGAGCCACAAATACACAGAAATGTAGAAGCCTATATGGATGACATAATGGTCAAGAGCAAGGACAAGGCAACTCTGATCCAAGATTTAGACGAGACCTTTGCAAATCTGCGCAAGATCAGCCTCAAGCTCAACCCCGAGAAGTGTGTGTTTGGAGTCCCCTCCGGCAAGCTTCTCGGGTTCTTCGTGTCTCAGCGGGGAATTGAAGCCAATCCCGACAAGATCAAGGCCATTGAGCAGATTGAAGCCCCAAAGCACGTCAAGGATGTACAAAGACTTGCCGGTTGCGTGGCTGCTCTCAGCAGGTTTATCTCTAGGTCTGCTGAGCGCGCCCTGCCATTTTTCAAATTATTGAAAAAGGCAGGTCCAGTGAAATGGACTCCGGAAGCGGAGGCTGCGCTGCAAGACTTGAAGAGATACCTGTCCTCTCCTCCAATACTTGTCACACCTAAACCACAAGAGAAGTTGCTGCTGTATATAGCAGCAACCAATCAAGTGGTTAGTGCTGCGTTAGTAGCGGAGAGGGAGGCAGATGACGAGCCAACAACCACGTCAGGCACATCCAGCGACAAGCAGGGGGCTTCCCCGACAAGCTCTGGTCCCGACAAGGATGGGTTTGCGCAGGCGCGCGAGGAGATACAGAAGAGAATGGTGCAGCGCCCAGTTTACTTTGTTAGTTCCCTTCTGCAGGGGGCTAGGTCAAGGTACTCTGGCGTGCAGAAATTGCTTTTCGGCCTTCTCATGGCCTCGAGAAAGCTGCGCCATTACTTCCAAGCACATGAGATCACAGTTGTCACTCGCTTTCCACTGAAGAGGATACTACAGAATCCAGAAGCGACAGGCAGGATTGTTGAGTGGGCACTGGAACTATCAAGCTTTGGCCTCAAGTTTGAGAGTACTTCAACTATCCAAAGCAGAGCATTGGCAGAATTCATAGCAGAATGGACGCCAACACCAGATGAAGAAATTCCAGAAACGAGCATCCCCGTTAAGGAAGCATGCAAAGAGTGGCTGATGTACTTTGACAGTGCCTTTTCGCTGCAAGGCGCCGGTGCTGGTGTGCTGCTTGTCGCACCCACCGGAGAGCACCTCAAGTACGTAGTCCAGATGCACTTTCCCAAGGAGCAAGCAACAAACAATACTGCAGAGTATGAAGGCTTGCTTGCCGGTCTCAGGATCGCGGCAGACCTTGGGATCAAGAAGCTCATTGTCAGGGGTGACTCACAGCTTGTCGTTCGCCAAGTAAACAAGAGCTATCAGAGTCCGTTGATGGAAGCCTACGTCGACGAAGTGAGAAAGCTAGAAGAGCACTTTGACGGCCTGCAGATGGAGCATGTTCCAAGAGCTCGGAATGACATTGCCGATGGCCTATCAAAGTGTGCAGCACTTAAGTTACCTGTGGAACCAGGGATCTTTGTGCTCAAGCTGACTCAACCGTCCGTAACGCCATCAACTGGACAGAGCAAGAAGAGGAAGTTGATTTCTGGTGACTATTTTCCGGCAGAGCTTCCCGAAGCCGCCGCCAAGAAGGTCCCCAAGATCAACACCAAGAATGCTGAGGAGCAGTCTGCTCCGGCAAGCCTTAGGGTTTGTTCCGTTGAAGCAGAGGCTCCCGATAAGTTTTGCTCCGGCAAGCTTGTCGGGGAACGTCAAGCTCCGGCAGAGCCGCAGGTTCTCGCCGTAGAAGCAGATGTTCCTGCAGCAGCTGAGATCAACACCAAGAGTGCTGAGGAGCAGTCTGCTCCGGCGAGCCCTAGGGTTTGTTCTGTTAAAGCACAAACTCCCGACAAGTTTTGCTCCGGCAAGCTTGCCGGGTAACGTCAAGCTCCGGCAAAGCCGCAGGTTCTCGCCGTAGAAGCGGATGTTCCCGCAGCAGCAGATTTGCCTTTAGTCCTTGTTGTCGAGCCACAAGCTCCAGCATGGGCGCAGCAGATTGTCCGTTTCCTGCAGACAGGAGAACTTCCCGAAGAGCAAGAAGAAGCGGAAAGAGTAGCCCGGCAGTCAAGTATGTACCAGTTTGTCGACAAGACACTGTACAGAAGAAGACTCAACGGTGTGAAATTGAAGTGTATTCACCGGGAAGACGGACAAAAGCTGTTGGCAGAGATACATGGAGGCATATGTGGTCACCACATTGGCGCAAGAGCACTTGTCGGCAAAGAGTTCCGGCAAGGTTTCTTTTGGCCGACAGCCCTCCATGATGCAACTGCACAAGTAACCAAGTGTGAAGCGTGCCAGTTCCATTCCAAGCAGATACACCAACCAGCTCAAACTCTCCAGACGATCCCTTTATCCTGGCCATTTTCGGTCTGTGGGCTCGACATCCTCGGCCCCTTTTCCCGAGCAGTCGGGGGCTTTGAGTACTTGTACGTTGCAATCGACAAGTTCACAAAGTGGCCGGAAGTGGAACCAATGAGGAAGGTGACAGCACAGTCAGCAGTCAAGTTCTTCAGGTCGATTGTTTGCCACTTCGGGATCCCTAACAGGATAATCACCGACAACGGTACGCAATTCACGAGCCGCACCTTCATGCAGTACGTCCAAGATCTTGGCGCCAAGGTCTGCTTCACTTCTGTTGCTCACCCGAGAAGCAACGGTCAAGTGGAGAGGGAAAATGCTGAAGTGCTGCGTGGGCTCAAGACCAGAACTTTCGACAGGCTGCACAAGTGCGGAAGAAACTGGATCGAGGAGCTGCCGGTGGTTCTTTGGTCGATCAGAACAACGCCAAATCGAGCCACTGGCCAGACACCTTTCGCTCTAGTATATGGAGCAGAGGCAGTTCTCCCCACAGAACTCGTATACGGGTCACCTCGAGTGCTCACTTATGATGAGCTTGAGCAAGAGCAGCTGCGACAAGATGACGCGCTGCTCCTTGAGGAAGACTGTCTTCAGGCTGCTGTACGAGCTGCTCGCTACCAGCAAGCTTTGCGCCGCTACCACAGCCGCAAAGTTAATGCCAGAAGTCTCGAGGAAGGCGACCTTGTTCTTCGGCGTGTTCAGTCTGCCAAGAATTCCAACAAGTTGACGCCGAAGTGGGAAGGCCCTTACTGGGTGAAACAAGTCACTAGGCCTGGCGCTGTCTGCCTTGAGACCGAAGATGCCATTCCGGTGAGCAACTCCTGGAATATTGAGCATCTTCGTAAGTTTTACCCGTAAGGCGCGGTTGCCGGAACCTGTTCCGGCAACCACCTTTTGTACAAGTCTTGCCGCTGTTGCATGTAATCCTTTGTACAAAGCCGGGCGCAGACCCCGTGCATAAGTAAAGCTCATGTGCTCCGCACATCTTGTCAATTTCATGCTTTCTATTTTTTGCATGTGTTATCTGACACTTTGTGCAGCACCTACTCCCCGGTAAGCAATAACGAGCCGTAAGGCTCCATATCTTTATTTTCTCTTCTTTCTTTTTTCTCAAGGAAAGGAAGGTTCCCTCGCCCACAAGTTTGCCGGGGGGAAAGGAGAAGATAATGGTATGGACCAGGCGTCGTTCACGAAAGTTTCGCCTTGCCAGGAAGCAAACAACAGAAAAGCTAAGTTGCCAAAGTTTGAGCAATCAGATTTTTTTAAATTTTTTAGTTATCTCCCTTGAACGACCGCACTTTGTATGGAAAACCTGTGCGCGGAGGAACCAACTCGTAGCTAGTTGCGCCCTTACTTTGTTTCGAGTCCGCTCAACAACTTTAGTGAGCTGCGACTAGTTGCGACAAGGTTTCTTGTCGGTAACAGCACCGCCAGCAGGCTGCTGACGTTCCGCACTCAGCGCTCGCGGCTAAGGTGCCTGCACCGGCAAGTTCCCTAAAAGCGTAGGGCAAAAACATACAAAGGGAGGAATCAAGTAAAGGGAATAACATTGCAATCATTACCCAGAATAGAGCTATATTACAAGATAGCTTGTCGCGGCTCTAACGGATTGTTTTCATAACATGATAAACAGCGACAAGGAAAGAAGAAACGGGTGGCCTAGTCTACGCGATCGCCTTCGATCCTCTTGATCCCGCTCACCTTGTCCACAATGGGTGCGACAAGGGTCTTGAGCGCCTCCAGATCAGCATCCGGCGGCAGGGTCTTGAGGACGTTGGTGAGGTTGAGGCCCGGATTGCGGAAGGCCACCTTCACCAACACTTTCTGAAGAGCTCCCGCGCAGATCTTGCGCGACTCGTCGGCCAGCTGCTTTGGGATCTTCTCCCGGAGCCGCTGAAGGGCCGTCGCCACGCCTTTGAAGAACAAGACGAGCTTGGCGCTGGGTTGGAGGTTCTCGTCGGAGGGATACCCGAGATCCTCCATCCCCAGCTGCGCCAACTCCCTGTCAATGTCTGTGGCAGCATTCACAAGACTCTCCGTCCAGTGCTCCACAGTCTCCCTGAAAGCATTCTGGGTGGTGGCAACACTCTCCAGCAGCGCCTTGTCGGCCTTGATCTCTTCTTTCAAGGCCGCCTCCTGTTCCTTGGCGCCGTCCAGCGTCTTGGTCAAAGTGGACAGCTTCAACTCAAGATCCGCATTGGAGTCCTTGGCGGCTCTAAGCTCTTTGCCCTCCTCGGCGAGATCGGCCTCTAGCTGCGCCACCTTCGTCTCCAGCTCCTTCTTGGCGGCCTCGGTGGCGGCGGCAGCATCCTCTGCTTGCTTGAGGGCTCCGCCGAGTTTTTCCTCGCGCATGACAAGCTCCTCCTCGTGAGCGTCAAGATTGACCTTCCGCTGCGCCAGCTCGCCCTCCTCCGCGGATAGCTTCACAGCGGCAAGCCGCTGTTGCTCTTTGACTTTGGCCTTCCCGAGGAAGAAGACCTTCTGCACTTCGGCAAGTTGCTCTCGCTCCTTTGCCAGGGACCGGAGAGCTTCCTGGTGGAGACCCCGGAGCTCCTCCGCGCGCTTCTCGATGTCTACCCCCGCCTTCGCGGCGAGCGCCTCGCGGGATTCCAGCTTGGCTTGCCGCGCGCGGTAGAGCGACACCAGCTTCCGCAGCAGCCGCTCCACCTCAGACTCGTTCCTGCTGCTGCTTGGCGCGTCAACCAGCGTCAGCCCAGCGGAGGCGAGCTCTTCTCCGTCGAAGCTCTCCCCTTCAACCGGCGCCCTGGAGCTTGACGCCCAGGGGAGGTTGATGAAGACGCCTTCGCCAGCCTTCAAGTAGACGCCTGGCTGGGGCTCTTCGGAACCTGGCGCTGCGGCAGCGGCGGACGGGTCGGCGGTCGACGTAGCGCCCGGCGCTCCTGCGGCCTCAGGGCCGTCAGTGTGATCGCCAGACCCCTCGCCAGTTGCTGCGGCGGCAGCCTTGGCGGCCTCTGCGCTGGCGGGATCGCCAGCACCGGCTGCTTCGTCGGCGGCAACCTCGGTCTCCATCTGCTCCGCAGCAGATGGGTCTGACGGCCGGAAAAGGGAGAAGAGTCAAGCAAATATTCAACTAGAAGAAGAACCCAAGGGAAGTTTCGAAGCAAGAGGATTACCTGTACCGGGTTCTCCAGTCGTGGTCTCCGCCGTCGGGGGGCCGCCGGTGCTGTCCCTTGCCGGAGACTTCTCCCTTACCGGAAAGCTCTCCCTTGCCGGAGGACTCTCCCTTGGCTCCTGGTGGGGCTGCTCTGCTACTACACAGACCAGCAGTCAGATATCAGCAAAGACAGAGTATCCATGCGCGCCTCACAGCAGAAAGCAAACCAGATACTTACCCTGGGGGCTGCTCTGGAGAAAAGTTGCCGGGTCCGGCAAGGTTGTCTCGGGTGCACCCCCCGCTGTCGCCGTGGGTTCATCCTTGATGATAATCACCGGGGCCTTGGCTCTCTTCGCTGCTCTCTGGGCCAGAATCCTGAAAAGGAATAAGTTCAGAGTAAAGCAAGTGAGATACAAGACAAAACAGCAAGAATCAAAGAACTACGAGTACAACAAGAGGATCTTACTCTTCTTCTTCTTCCTCGTCGGAGCTGAACGCGGAGAAGTCGAAGTCCGGCTCACGTCCGGCGCGAGGAGGTGGAGGAGTGGCTTCCCTTGACCGCTTGGCGGGAACAGTGGCGGTGGTCTGCGACGACCCCGCTCCAGCTGTCGTTGCGGGATGAGAAGCGGCAGGAGCAGAAGCGGTGGTCCGGGAGGACCCCGCTCCAGTTGCCGCTGCAGCGTGAGATGCTCCCACGGCAATGGTGCTTGCCGCGGTGGAGCGTGTCGCGCGGCGCGGCGGCTGTTGACTCGTCTGCCGCTCCGCTACCTCCCCGGCCTTGCGGAGGCGCCTTCTTGGTGGAGATGGAGGCTCTGCTTGTGGCGAGCTGTCCGAAGATGAGGTGGAAGACGAGTTGATCTCCAGCGAGCCACTCGTATCCTTGGCGGGCTCGCTCGACCCGGTGCCATGCCCGGCAAGTTCTTTCTCGCCGATGCGCTCCTCTCGCTCGGCACGGCTTCCCGCCTCTGCTGCAACTGCCTCCTCCACGGTGAATCCAAATTCGCCCGCGGCTGCGGCTGCCGCCGCCTCTTCCAGCCTGGTGGCGATGCGTGTCATCTCCTCATCGGTGGTGTCGCGGGTGAGGCTGTCCTTCTCGTCGGGGCGGATCGCCACTTCTACCAAGCCATCGAAGAATTGCTACACGACGTCGTCCGCAGGCTCTTGCCAAGTTGGGACAATCCTGTGCGAGTCGCACTGCGGCATCATTGCCCGGATGCGGTCGAGCGAGGAATTGTTGCACAGCGGAACGACACCCCCCGGCAACCTGAAGACTTCAGGATGTTGAGGGTCATACTTGAACAGCTCCTGGAGCATCGCGTTGAGCTCCAGGACAATGCAGTTGAAGTTGAGGCCCGGGCGCAGCCTCATGATATCTGCCGCATTCTTGAACTCCCAGGCGGGCCTCCCCTGTTCCTGCAGGGGGGCGATGCGGCGGCGAAGAAAATCTGCGCCAACAGCGCCTACAGTGAGCCCGGCAAGACTGAGGCGCAGGATCCGGGTGACAGCAATCTTCAGCCTATCGTCTTCCGGGGCCACGTCACTCCAGTCGCTGCCGCGTGCTACTGGGGTTTGACGCCGGGTGGTAAACGGCTGCGGGTTCTCCTCGTCAATCCAGCACCAGTCTGCCCTCCATTCCTCCCACTTGCCGCGGAACTCTCCCTCCAGATAAGTTTCCTTCTTGCCGGCCCTTGAGATCCAGACGATTCCGCCAGATAAAGGCTCTCCTCTCTCTACCCGGGGTATAAAGAAATGGCGAAAGAGGGCTACATTGGGATGGACTCCGACAAAGTTTTCGCAGAGATGCGCGAAAACTGCCATGGTCAGAACGGCATTGGGGGTGAAATCAAGGACGTGGAACCCGTAGGTGTTCATGATATCGCAGAAGAATTCAGAGAAGGGCGGGCAGAGCCCGCAGTAGAAGAACAAGGCAAAGAAATGGTATCCGTTCGGAGCCTTCTTCCAAGCGGCGGCGGGAAGTACCTTCGTGCGCGGGTGCGCCCGCGTCTCCGTCAACCAGAAGAGGTAGTAGTTCTCCCTCAGCTCCGTCGCGGGGAGCTTGGGGGGGAAGACTGCCCGCTCCTTCCGCAGCGCCGCAAGCCGCTGCGCCTCGGTCGACTTCACAACCTTCCCCTTGTCGTCTTTTGGAGCCATGGCGGAAGTGGTGGAGGAGGTCGACGGCGTTGGTGGTGCTGGTGGCGATGGGGGGCGGAGCGCTGCTCTCTTTCGACTTTGGGAAGACAAGGGAGCAGCGGAGATTTCCGAGATTGAAGCAGCAACTGGCAAATGGGCGAACTACCCCTGTTTCCTCTGCTTATAAAGAGGGAGTGGGCGGACGTTCCGCATTTCCGAATAAAGAAACCCCCCACGATCTCTCCCACGATGCCGCATTCAACGTGTGCTATTCAGGGAGGGCGCGGTGGATGCGGAGAGAGATACGGCGTAACCTAGGCCGCGCGTGCCCGTGCCCTGTTTTGGGCCTGGCCCAACAGCGCTCGGCACCATGTATGGCCCAGGCCCGGGGGATCCTGTCGGTGTACTAGAGTAGGGGTACCCTAGTATCCCGAACTTGTGCACGGGCGGTCGCAGCATCCCACGGCAAGGCTTGCCGGGTGACCGCCAAGGTCCTCCGTGGTTCCTTTGGAGCCATTCAAGAACAAAGTATCCAAGTCAAGACCCCGGCAAGAGGAGCTTGCCGGGAAGTCCAACCAAGGCACCTCAAGACCCCGGCAAGAGGAGCTTGCCGGGAAGGCCAACCAAGGCATCTCAAGGAACTTGCCGCGGCGCGCTACACGTCTCGACAAGGCCCGGTGAGCGACAAGCTCCCGGACGCGACAAGACAACGACCGCGGCAAGGCGCTTGCCGCGGCAAGCCACCACTCTGTGCCCGCGCTCCAGCACATCCACCAACGTGCCGCTCTGGGACCCTTCCAGGCGTGCGTGGCGGGCGGCTGTGCAGCCAGCGGTGAGCGGTGGCAAGCGGCACTGACAAGATTGCCATCGTGGCGAGCGGTGGCGTCCCTGACGGTCCCTTTTACACTGTTTAGGCGACGCAGACGTGCATTTAAAGCCCTTGTCCCCTGCCATCAGGGTTAGGTATGATACACTGTAGCAGGTAGCTGTACCTACCGCATCACCTTTCCATTTTTTACCCTTTGTCCCCGTTGACACCTGTCGGTGACCCCTTGAGCATATAAAAGGAGGCCCATGCGCAACGTAGAGGAGGGTTCGGAGAAATAGAACACTCACGCTCGGTCTCGTTAGCAGCTGGTGTGTACTGTAGCACTCCGCGCTCCCGAGCAAGAACTCAATACAAACCACAAAGCAGGAGTAGGGTTTTATGCATCCGTGCGGCTCGAACCTGGGTAAACTGCTCGTCTGCTTCGCCTCGATCCGCTCTTTGCACGACCTCCGCCCCCGCCGAACCGAAAGGGACTCCGTCCGCCGGTCCCATAGGTGTTCGTGGATTAGTCCCCCGACAGGGCCCACCCCCAATTATGGGAGTCTCATTATCAGCAACCTAGAAAGTATTGGACAAAGCAAGATGATATTACTAGTTTCCATACATAACCATACTTACAGATAAATGGTCGAGGAAGATGTTGAACTGGGTTTCGTCTTTGTCATTCCTATACTGAATCCATGTTGGGAGGATACGTACATGACACCTAACAGCAACCGCTGCCATTGATACTAACTTGGCTGACTCTGTAGCATCACATGGCCTTTTTAAACCTGCCTCAAAATGGATCTCCATTCTTTCTCCTCTAGATTTAGTTAACCTATTGAGCATTATCCCTGATGTTTGTTTCCTCTTGCGCCTAGGTGCTAGTCCAACAACAAACATAGGAAGTGTTAGTGTACATCAAACTGTGAGACTACATATAAAGAAGCATGCAACTATAACTTGACTCCAACAACTACCTTCTTGCTGTTGAAGCTCACAAGATTCATCTGATATTGCCAACTCGTCTTGTGTCAAGAGTTCTTGGGAAGTAGTGTCAGGTGGCAAGGGAGCTTGGGAATGTGCTGCTAGCTCAGTTGACGCACGAGTACGTCGTGCAGCTGGTAGTACTGTGGTAGGTGTTGCAAGAACTAGGGTTGTCTCTGCTTGTTTGGTGGCAGCTATTTGTTTCTGTTTGTCTTTTTTTGCAACTCGTGTAGCATGGGATGTCGTGTTTGTAGAATTTTCTGCTGGACTTTGACCTTCTATTGCACCATTAGTACCAGCAGAATCTGCAGGATTCATCCGCTTCTCATTCCCTACCATTCTGTGTTTCTTCCTCTTTCTCTATGCCATGTTAAGTCAAGCCGACAAGAAAAACGAATAACAATTTAGTTCTTCAGAACAAATTGATGCGTGATGCAGACGAACTGAACTTTAATGTTAGACAACCACATGATAGGAGGATGTAATATGTATGAAAAATAGGACGGAAGAGATAACCCGAACTATGATGTGTAAACTAAGAAGAAGACATTTCACCAAATTAGAAGCAATGCAATGGAAGGTAGACACCATATGAAAGATGCTACAAATATCGCTCTGCCAAGTTAACAGTGTCTCATCATAAATGGCGTTTAAACAAATGTGAAGCAGTACAAGAAATAAATAATATGCAAGATGCAAATAACATCACACTACCATGTTAGAGGTCTCTCGTCATTAGTGCCATTGCATATTCACATCTTATGATGTGTAAACTAAGGAGAAGACATTTCAAAAAATTAGAAGCAATGAAAGCTAGACACCATATGAAAGATGCAACGAATATCACTCTACCAAGTTAAAATTCTCTCGTCATAAGTGCCATTTCAACAAATTAGTAATACACGCTAGAAAAGAATGTGAGATGTAACCTATATCACACTCCGAAGTCAAACGTGTCTTATGATAAGTGATTGTTGCAGGTTACACAACAGTAGTAATTTGATGTAAGAACATGGTGTGATAGACAGATATTGTATGTCCTAGAAACAGGAACACGTGTCTTATTCAAGTATAATGTGTAAACTAAGCAGATGGAATTCAACAAAATTAGAAGTAATACAAGCTAGACATCACACATAACATGCAACCACATATCACAGTGCCAAGTTAGAGGGAGCACCGGTGATGCTGCACTAGAGGAGACGTGCTCATCATAAACACAGCTTTGTTGAGTGTCTATGCATGTGTTGTCTTGGAAATCATCTTGGGGGTGTGGAGGAGTAGAAACTGTAGAGGCCCTCCGTTCGGAAGTAGCACCTTTATCCGCTGCCTTGCTAACTTGCTTACGCTTTATTGATTTTGAATTGTCAAGTAAAACCAACAAGAAAAAGCAATAAAATTCTCTCTTCAGAACTCATTCATGCATGATACTGACAATCACTACTTTGATGTAAGGCAAACACATGATACCAGGATGGAATATGTATGAAAAACAGGACGACATGGCATGTTCACAACTGTTTGTGTAAACTAAGCAGAAACCATTCCAACAAATAAGAAGCAATGCAAGCTAGACACCACATGAAAGATGCAACCAATATGAATCTGCCAAGTTAAAAGCGTCCCATCATAAATGGAATTTCAACAAATTAGAAGCAGTGCATGCTCTAAGTCATATGAAAGATGCAACTAAGATCGCACTGCATATACTAAAGGTGTCTCGTCATGTTGACTGATGTGGGATACAAAAAAACAATAGTTTTATGTAAGGACATGCTTAATAGACAGATGTACTATGTACTAAATACAGGAAGACATGTCACATTAACAGGTATAATGTATAAGCTAAGCAGACTAGCACATGTAGTTTAACCAGATTGGAAGAATTACAATCTAGACACCATATGCAACATGCAACCACATATCACACTGCTAAGTTAGAGAAAGCACCTGCGATGCTAGTGTAGGGGAAATGCTATAATCAACTACAGAGCTACGTTCACTATCTTCATCTAGCATTTCTGTTTCTTGAGAATCATGTCGGGAGGCTGACGCTGCATTCTTTAAATGAGGAGTAGTCCCCTTGCCTGCCTGCCTCATCATAAGTGATTGATGAGGGATACACAAGAACATTAGTTTGATGTAAGAACATGGTTAATACACAGATGTACTAGTATGTACCAAAAACAGAAAGACATGTCATATTCAAAGGTATAATGTGTAAGCTAAGCAGATGCAATTTAACCAAATTGGAAGCAATACAAGCTAGACATCCGGTTGGAGTGGTGAGCATGATCATCTAGGACCTGAGAGCCTAGTGGGAGGCGGGCTGCTTCGCCACCATCGCAGCTTTTTAGTTGGCTTCCAGGTGATGCCTATCTTTGATGGGCTTGTCACTGGCCCGGCCAGTGCCCTGACTAGCTATTTGTCTTCTGGTGCTCACAGGATGGTGGTTCATGTAAAAAATATCTTTCCTTATCTTACCGACTTCGGCCTTTCGAATACAAGCTAGACACCATATGGAACATGCACACACATATGACACTGCGAAGTTAAAGCAAGCACCTGGGATGGTGGTTCATTGCGAGCGAGGTCATCAACTCCAGAGCTACGTTCCCCGTTTCCATCTGCTGACACTACACCCTTTAAAGCGTTGAAACGTGTCTTGCCTAGCCGCACACCAAACTGGAGCGACTTCTCTCTTTTCTTTTTGGCTTCTCTCATGGCAGCAGAGTCTGAAATACCCTTGCATAAAAACACAACAGTGAGAGTAAGGGTGAAGTGTGTGCAGAACTAGTGCACTGTAAAAGTAGCAGATAGCAGGTGGCTGAAAAATAAATGACAGGAGACATATGATAGCTCTACAACATTGCATGGCAAACAAAATTAGATTCTACTCTGTATGATTTTTTAATATATGAGCACAGGAAATGCAGGTACTCCTCCAGCACACCACCACATGTGGTCATATCTAAGATAACGGTCGACTGAAAATAAATAGGTCAGTCGATTTGCGTCCGATCTATAAGGAACGGGTAGATGGCCTTCGTCTACCTCCCGCCAGTCACTGTTGACGATCTTTCTCGAACCGCCAGCGACCACCGGCCCAGACCCCTGCCTCCGCTGCCCCGCCCTGCCATCGACCTCACACCACCGCCGTGCTTGGCAGCGCCCCCAGTCCATCCCTTTAATCCCGGCCGACCTCCAGATCGGGCGCCAGTAGCTATAGGCCGCACACGCCCCTAAGATAAACACCAAGGCGCTGCTTCCCTGGCGTAATAGGCGTACTAGCGCCTGTTATGCCGGGGAATGCTTCCATTAATTGGGAATCAAGTGGCCAGAAATTGATATTCAGGGGGGCGACAGACCTCTAGCTAAGGTGAAATAGTATATGAGGAGAAACCTTGTGCATCGCGAGTTACTAGGAACATCTAGTATCAAGAAGAAGCGGTTAACTAGTGTCTTCTGTGGGATGAATACCGTGCAAGCAGAGACGTAAGATTTGCACAAATAAGGGAAGAGGGCTACCTTTTTCGGTTGCCGGTGTGGTCACCTCCACTAGTCGCGCCGATTTTCTTCTTTTTACCGGGGAAACCGATGTTCTGGAGGGTGCAGGCTTGGACGAACCCATGGACAAATTGTTGACTGTGTTGCCGTGGCCGTATGTCGGCGAGGGGAAGCACATCCGAGGCGGCGAAGGACGGTGTAGAAGGAACAACTCCGGTGCTGTGGAGGGTGGCGAAGTTTGAGCGGCAGCAGTGAGGCGCAGGACGGCGTGGTTGAACTGGCTCGGGTGCGGATGGCTCGGCCTCGGCTTCAACTACTAGCCGTGGAGGGCGTTGCGGTTGAGGTTGCGGTGGACGACGACGTTGGGGTATCGGCTCTGGCGTGATGGAGGAGGTCGGCGATTGATGGGTGGGATGGGGTGGCGGACGGAGGACGCCGGGGTTTCGCGGATGGTGGAGAGGTAGTTTTGGCGCCCACGGAGTACGAATGGGGAATCGGACGGGTGGGGGGGAACCATGTTTCGGTCTGGGACGCGCTTGTTTTGGCTTTTTTGAACAGAAGATGGGATGCGCTTGTTTCAAATTTGGGGAAAGTACAAACTTTGCCCCCCTCTTAAATTTCGGACCTACTGCGGGTCGGGGGTAGGATGGTAATCCCAGGTGTCCCAAATAGTGGGCGGGAGCGATTTCGGCCGCGCGCATGTGTGCTTAGGCGGCCATTGTGTATGAATGTTTTTTGGATGCGGTTGCGTGGCGTCTAGATGAAGCTACAAACCTACCCCGGTTTAGACCTTTGGACGTCGGGCCGGTAGGTTTCACGGGTCGGAGTTATTAGAAAAGTAATTTCATTGTACTACCAAAGATTGGTCTCACGCGGTTTCGGACGAGTAGAGGCTCTTTTGGCGCTTCGTTCGAAATTTTGAAACACAAGCATTCACGTTTAGAGTACTCTTGAACTATGAGGATTGACCTAAATATACAACGTTATATTTGACCTTGTATGTTTGAAAACCTCATTAAATTATCTGCTTCTTTTTGAGATTTTGACACTTGAAAATCCTATAACTACGATTATTTTGGAATGGAGGAGCTAAATTTGAATTTATTTTGTACACGACTACATATGCTATTATGTACAAAATCAGAGAAAAGATTGGTGCCCCCATAATTTAGGTATGGTTTACAAATGCCATGATATCAAATTCAAATAATTGAATGGACTTCATGTTGAATTCGATTTTTTTAAACCACCTTAAGTTGAATTCAAATGTATGCTAGTTCATTGGTAGTAGCTATTTATAATGTCCATTGTGTAACTTTCGTATGTATAATGTGCTTTACACACAACATGAACTATACTCACGTTTATATTCGATTGCTAAAGCGATGCATTGTCTGGAGTTCAAAATACTAACTATGTGGATCAATTGTGTCGAATAATAACATAGACATGCTCAAATTCGATAGAATCTAGATGTCTAATGGATTAATGACCGCTCCTTACGCGAATTGCAAATATCATGATCCCATCCTAATATTTGGAAACAATTTATATCTTTAATCAATGTGTAGAGCAGTCTTTTACGTGTAGTTTCACTCTCCATCGGTGGTCTCTCACACATTCTCACACTCTCTCTCCCGAGGTGTCTTTCTCGCACACATGCTCTAGATATAACCCTCCCTCCCTCTCGTAACCATTTACATCTGTTTTCACTAACCTTTATCACAAGCACTCTTCCTCTCGCAAACATACACACGCACAATCCTCATCGACCCTTTCTATATACATGGAACAGCCTACGTGTCTCATATACGCACATTATCTTTACGCCTGTCTCTCACGCATTGTCTCACACCTCTCTTCCTAATCGACGAGTATGATTCTAGCAGAGCATTCTGTAGGCTGCCCCTTAAAGTTAGGTTGGATGAATAGTAATATCAGAGATAAAGGGGTTACCTTAGTCCGAGAACCTAGGGTTACAAATCCTAGCCGGCTTTGTCAGTGGACACAGAGTCCTTCACAATTCTGCTATCTTTGTCTTGTACGACTAGTCATCCATGGGTCTTCCTAAATGCGTCACGGGCCGACCAATGTGGCGCAGGACGGAACAGAACGAAGGGCCTCACCTCGACCCACCGGACCTCACGCGGTGACACACCCTCTGCCCCCACGTCTCATTATCTTCTCATACCCACACATACCAACACAAACACCACACATAGAGAAAATTTCTCCTGGTGCCTCTATTCCCCCCCTTGCATATACACACTCAAGGGAATGGAATCTCTTGTCGTGACGTCATATTCATCTCTCTCTCTAGACCACTCTCATTTCTCGTGCTATCTCTCCCATGCCCCCCCGTTGGCCCCTCTATCCATGCCTCTCTCGAATACGTAATACACACACATACCTCTCTAGGCCCCGCCAAATGCATCAACTACACATTCACACATGTTACATCACGTACCCCATTGATCTAAAAAGCCCTCTCTTCACGTTTATTTCACATACAACATTCCTTTTGAATAAAGTGTGGCCAAAAAATTATTTTAGAGTTTCTACATATATACAACATTACAAAGTTATATGGAGGAGTACGAACGCTAATTTGCATTGCATGGTGCCCACAATGATATTTATTCCGCACTGTGAATTTGTATATTTTTATAATATATACAAAGTTAGTCATAATAAAGAGAAACGAAGAACATCTCTCTCTCTCTTCATCGCATACCCCCATGTACGCCCCTTTCACGTATGCACACAAAACTATCTCCAGGTCCTCTAAAAGTAAGCCCCCAGAAAATTCACACATGTTTCATCTTTCTCTCGCGATATATGCAATGACGATCATTGTATTTGAAGCGAAAGCACAATACGTACATTGGACTTCAGAATCCAGTCATTACGGTCACCATTTACGTTTAGTGGTTATTATGCAGTCACGGGCTCACCGTACAACTCTATATTTGCTCATGACATGACTAGTTGACCAGTTAAACGCTCCACGTGGCACCTCTAGTGTTGCATCACATTATCTCACTACCATCGTGCCCACATGTCGACTTGTATCTACTCTACATCTACACTCTTATAAAATACATAAAATACACTCTTATAAAAAACAGAGTTGGTGATGATGGTGTGCCTGCCATCCTGCAATATAGGCCGTCCGATTTATATCTGACGGATAGGAAAGAAACTATGGAAATTTTGCAAAAACGTACCCACACACCTCTACACATTTGCAAATAAGGCCTTCCCTCGTTCATCCTTTTCTCTCACAAGATAAACAAGTCATACAAATGCATCTTAATGTTACATGCAACGCACAAGCATCTTGCTAGTAAGAATGAAAACAAACGACAAAAAAATATTTGGACGGTGGTTCGAAGTCATGACCGCGGGCACAGCGGACAAGGTGGCCTTGTATTGGTATGCTGAGCCGTCTGTTTTAACACACATGAGCTGGTGTGGTGATTATACACACACGCACGCATGCACACGAACTGCATCCATGCAACACTCACACAAACACATGCATCCACGCACGCACGCAACACTCACACGTACACACGCAGACAAGCACGCACGCAACACTCACACACATGCACCCAACAATCACACGCACACACGCACGCATGCATGCACACACCAGTACACCACACGACCAACACACACTCTCACGCTCAAGTGCTCAACCTACACGTGCATGCACACACATCAGGCCCTGACAGACACATACACAACCAGGTGATTCCCGCGCACGAGTTGGAGCCTTGTCGCGCCTGTGTAAATTTGTGTTTATATGACCTTTTGCCTATGCGAACTGACAGGTGGGACCCACAACGAACGTGGTACATTTAACTAGTCAACATGGCGCCATGCAGACTATTTGGCCGGTCAACAAAGTGCAATCCGATGCTGAGCTGTGAGCAAGTGACCGTATAATCACCGCAAAACGTATATAGTGACCGTAATCAGCTTATTCTGAAGTTCGGTGACCGTATTACGCTTTTCTCTCTGTAGGCCCTCCAAAACTACATCTCTACACGTTCTCACATGTTACATCTAACAACTATGCAATACATCACTACTACTACACTCTAACACAATAAATCATATGTGTTTTTAGTTTTACTAGATATCATATTGTTACTTATAATTATTCAGTTTGCATACATTAAAATTTCCTTTGAAATGTATAGCCAATATCATCTACCGCACGGGAAAAATCCCGCCCTTTCCTGTTTAATCGGGTTTGTATCGATGGATCGTGCGAAACAGCAAAACTATAGTACTATACAGTACAAGTGACAGTTCACTGGGCCGTCAAGTCGTCTACTCCTTCGTCGTAAGAGTGGAACGCTTGCTTTCATAAATCTTCTAGTCCCTTTCACCGACATGTGGGACATCAAGCTACCGGGTCCACGTGCCATACCGGAATACAGTGCAGAGCAGCCGGGGTGAAGCACCCCAGTCATGGCGCCAACATAGTAATGAGCAATGAGGCGTCAAATCACAAAGCTGCACCTTTCCTGCAGTTAAGTTGGAGGGACGAAGCAACCATCATTTCACTCGTTGCTGAATCCGCTTCTCCCTCATCTTCTTCAACTTAACCACGTGTTGCTTCTGCCGTTGTTCTGCCTCATGTGGGACGCGGATCGGCTTGGTAAAGCACTGACATATGGGACCACATGTTAGCAAACCACCAGGATAACGTCCTCCAAAAATAAGAAGCCTAATCCTAGACTAAGAAAGGGCTACATAGCTGCTACGTATACTTTCCATCTAATCTATATATGCCCCCTTGATTTTCAGGTGGGGTGGGCCTAATCCTCTCCTTTAATCCAATCAAATAGTCCCACATCACATCAGTTCGTAACTTTACGTAAACCATTACGTGGATGTAGCATTGCTCAAATAAGAAACCTCCCCCGCCATCCGCTCGGCAAAATCACCTCCTTTTTACTAATGTCGATTCTATAATTTTTTAGATCAATATAATTGAGATTTGTATAGATAGCACACAGGAGCAAAACCAAGTGGTACAGTTGAGGGCATCCACAATGTGTAGACAAATGTGAAAATAGCTTTTGGCATCGTGGGAACCATTGTGGACGGTGTTGCCAAAGCCAAAAAGATGGAACCGAAGCTCCCTGATTGATTGATTGAAGGAATAGAAAAATGCAACGTCTCTCCTCTTTCTCCCATGCTTGGACGCATGTAGTACAGTATAGAGCACAAAGTCTACGCCCCTGTCCCTTCTATCACAAATCACAAAGTAGTGAGGCATCAAATCACAAAAGCACGGACGAAGCAACCATCATTTCACTCTTCGGCGACTCCGCTTTTCCATCATCTTCTTCGAGAAGCCATCTCACCGCATTAGTTACTCCTAGTAGTACTAGTAAATGACTTCCTGGATGCAAATAAGGCGGTTGTCTCGGCTTGCAGGCGGCACGTGCGAACGACTTACCGTGGTCTCCCTCAATGGTGTTCTCCGTCGAACGCACTTCGCCAAACCACCAAAAAAATAAAAAAAATATCGTCGACGTCACCGCAATGGGGAAGGAAGTCAAATATAGTTACTACCTCCATTTTTTGTACACAAGGCCAATATATCAAAATTATAATTTGCAAAGGGCCACTAACACTAATCGAGGCAAAATTGATGGGGTTAGCAACCAAGGACATTAATATCCCCTGCATGCATGCGGAAGTGAGAAGGTTGGTTTGTATGGCGCTGCATTAATCAAGCGATGAGGAGTGAGATGGTTAGCTCTTTGGTCTTTGGAGAAAAAAATACGCATTAATTGACACGTGAAACAAGGATTTGTATCGATTAAATCCCGCAAAGGAAAACCCAGCCTTTCTTTTTTAACACTAGTACTCATAGTACGTACGTACTTATCCAGTTTGGGTCTAGGCCTTGCATTGCCAAACTTCGCCACACATTTTTGCCAAGCTTGCCTAAAGTTTTCAAAATGAGAAGGAGGTCCACTTGCGCACGGCTATCGCGGTCGCACCGCACCCTCACACGGTCGCTCCTGCACACCGCGGTCCCACCACACCCTCACACAGTCGCTCCTGCACGCCGCATACCCAACCAAGGGAACGCACCCTCACTGACACGTGCTGTCGCATGTGAACACACAAAACTCAGCCATCCTATCGCTGACACATAATTTTCGTTTCATAGAGTATGCTTATCCAACCGCATGTTGAGAAGTATCCGTACGGCCTATGCGGTGGTCTGTTGGGGAAGAAGAAGAGGTGAGGAAGAAGGAAAGAAGGGTTAGGAGACGTAGGATATTCATCCAACCGCCTGAAATGGTAGTCTGACCCAAGTCAGGCGACTTGCATAACAAATATATGTTTTTCACAGCAAAAGATCCATAAAAACAACAACATAAAGAAAAACTATCACTGCTCGCGGAAAGAGACGACCTCGTCGTCTTTGGCTGCCGGCGTGAACCAGCCATCGCTGCCGACGTGTGTCTCCGCACCGTGGTTGTCCTCGGCCTCCAGCTACTCGTTCAAGCGGAGCGTGCGGGTGCTCTGCACGGATGAGAGCACAGCCCAGTTCAAGTCGAGGACGTCTGGTTCCGCCTGCAGGAGGGCCTCAATGGCAGCGGCATCCGCGCGCTCCACGTCGAGTCGAGCCTCCGCCGCCTGGTTCAAGTCCAGGACGTCCGGTTCCGCCTGCAGGAGGGCGTCGATGAGAGCGGCATCCGCGCGCTCTGCGTCAAGTCGAGCCTCTGCCGCCCGGTTCATGTCAGGACGTCCGGTTCCCCCTGCAGGAGGGCCTAGATGGCAGCGGCATCCGCGCGCTCCGCCTCAAGTTGAGCCTCCGCCGCCCGGTTCACATCCACGACATCCAGTTCCGCCTGCAGGAGAGCCTCGATGGTAGCGGCATGTGCGCGCTCCGCGTCGAGTTGAGCCTCTGCCTCCCGGTCCTCCTTTAGTATCGCCATGTTGAACCGCTGGTCCGCTTGCATCATGGGGGACTCGGACGCCGGCACGAAGTTCACGTCTATCGTCTCATACCCATCGAGGGCCTTCTGCGCCGCGGCCTCCGCCATGAACATTGGATCGGCTTCCTCCTCCTTGTAGCTTGGCTCCAAAGAACCCGGGGATTGGCCTGCCGCAAAGCGAGCTTGGGAACGGAGGTCTGTGGCGTCGACCACCGCTGCGACTTTTGCACGGCGCTCCAGCGTTAGCATCTTGTAGTAAGTGATCTTGCAGCGCACCATGGCTTTCCGGCGAACTAGGGGACGCTTGATGCGGGCTAGGGGATCGAAAGGTGGGGGAATGGGCTGGAGATTTGGTGTGGTTTTAGGGCAGTGGCTGGCGTAGGCCGAGCAGCGAAGGTTCTGGTGTGAATAGTGGTTTCGGTGACGACCGGTTAATCAGTTTTGACTGTACATCGCTCTTGTCGCGTTCGCGTTGCAGCCCGGCACGCTGGACCCTCCACGTCTCTCACCGAATGGAACACGCTTCGTTTTGCGTTTTCGCTCGCTTGTGGGACCGCAATTGAGAGCAAACCGACGTCCCTCCCCCTCCCCCACCCGCGTCATTTATTATACCACCACTCCCTACGTTTTATGCGGAGTAAACAAAAACAGAGGGAGTATACTACGGATGAGGATCCCCTGACGTGGCCGAACCCATTGAGTAACTGACATGCGGGGCCTAGCAAGCATGGGGTCCGCCAGTAAGTGACCGAAAGGGAGGGTAAGGCAGGGATACCAACGTCAGAGGATCCACTTCCACTATACTACTTTTACCAAATGTTAGAGTAATAATATATGACATGTAACTTACAGAAATGTTAGAGTAATAATATATGACATGCAACTTACACAAAGCATACGGGGTCTAATGCGTTTTTCGAGGCTAACTTTGACCAAATGTTAGAGTAATAATATATGACATGCAACTTACACAAAGCATACGGTCAAATTCGTATGTGAAAGGAGTTTCCAATGATATAATTTTCACATTATACATCTCATGTACTATTAATCTTGTCAATAGTCAAATTGGAAACCATCTCGAGTACAAATCTAGGAGTACGTATGAATCTAACAATATTGATTGGGCGTTGTTGAATGTTGATACCTTTTTGATCAAAGTAGATATACTTTGACTACACATAAAACTTATATGTAAACTAGAAAGGATAGGAGGGAGTATATTGTACGTTCAAAAACGAAATGAACATTGGATACCCATTATATATGATTGGCGGATGCTATGATCACCGGTTCAAAATTTTGAATCCGCCTTACGTGTCACGTGCCCCCACTCGTTCCCTCTCGATTTCATCTCGGGGTCCGGAGATCTATTGAAAGAGGACTAGGGTGGGTACATGCGAATGATACTCGGCGGAATGTTCAAATGAGGCATGCGGGAGGATGGACTCGACTGGAGCGCGACATGATCGATGGAGAAGAGGGTTGGAGAGGAATGAGAAATAAGCAAACGCCACATGATTATACTTGAACAGCTCAAATAAACAATAAGTTGTCTCGCTTGGCCTACATAGTGAAAGGCCTAATGTGCAACGCGGAGCACTGACACTCGAATATGGCCGGGAAAACAGGGAAATAGACATGTGGGGCACACCCGTCAGGACGACGTAGCGCAGACTAGTCCATTGGAGGAGCTGGCCCACGACCTCCTCTCCACCAACGACCGTTCATGTGGGTCGTTGGGGCCAACAATGGGGCGCAGCTCCAGCACCGCCTCTGGACACGGTGACCGCGGTGAGCGACACGCTCATATCGTCGCTAGACACGGTCGGTTTTAGTTTGCCGAGGGTGGCGTTAGTGCTGTGGCACGACCAACGGTATGTTTGTTTTGTGCCCAAGGTTGCCCCATCAAAGAATTGGGTAGCCAAAATTTTGGTTGAGGTATTGGTTGCCCATGATTTGGCCGACATTGGCAAGAAAAATGAACTTGAGTTGGCTAGAGTTCATTGGCATGCCAAAGAAATGGCAACCATCCAAACAAAGACCAATCTTTGGGTCATGACCAAAATTTTGGTTGAGGTATTGGTTGCCCATGATTTGGCCGACATTGGCAAGAAAAATGAACTAGAGTTGGCTAGAGTTCATTGGCATGCCAAAAATGGCAACCATCCAAACAAAGACCAATCTTTTGGTCATGACCAAAATTTTTGCAAGGTGCACTTTGGCCACAATCCAAACACACCCCAACACCCGGCTCGTCGAGGATGCACGGGGCACCGCGACGTGTCCGTGGAGTGGTGTAGCGTGGCCAACTGCATCCTCTGGACCTGAGACCATGCCGGGTTGTTTTGCTTTTTCAATGACATGCGGGGATCGCATGTGAGCAAAGGGCATCTCCAACGTTGCCACGACTGCAGCTGACTACCCTGGCACACCAAAACCCTCGTCCCTCACGCCTTCGCGTGGTGCGTTCACAGCCAGCGCCAGCTGCCCACATTCATGCCGCCCGTTCGTATGTCGTCATTAAGAGGCTCGGTGCCCACAGAACCAACTCCGACGACTTAATGAGGCACCCGGACGCTTGGCCTCACCGGAATGCGCTACTTAAAGCGGCAGCGCCCAGCTAACCTCCAGATCATAGCGCACCATCCTCCTACCTGGAACCACATTCGCCATGACCGCAAGCGCGAATGCTCTGCGGGAGAGCTTGTCTTCGGGGATGGAGCTCGAGGTCGCCGCCCTCGCTCAAGTCACCGCACAAGCGGTGGCCATGCTGGCGGCCGACGACGGGAGCACCGTCAGCCACGCGTCCTACTTCCCGCCGTCCAACGTCCGGGACCGCCGAGGTCGGGGACTCCTCCGAGGATGAGTAGGGCATGGGAGGCGGCAGGGCATGGTGTGCCAACTGGCTGGTCCGTCTCCCGTGTTCTACTTTTCCTCGCTGGAGACCGCACCTTCACTTCACGGGTCTTGAACCCCGCCCCCGTACATGGAGATCACAGATGGAGGACGCCGGTCGCCGCCGTAGAATAGGTTCAGGGTCGGGTTTCTTTTATTTTTTTGTCCTATAGAAGTTCGAAATGTAATGAAAATTTGCCGTGTTTGCATTAATCTCGGCCGGTGTATATGAACTTTCACAATAATATACATATTGTAGGAGTACTAGAAAGATGCCTATGCGTTGCACGGAAGATCAAGATCTTGTGGGAGAAAAGGATGAACGAGGGAAAGCCTTATCTGCAAATGTGGAGAGGAGTGCGGGTAAATTGTCATAGTTTCCTTCCTATCCGTTAGATATAGATCGGACGACCTATATTGCAGGATCGGACACATCTTTCTACATCTACGGGAACCTACGAAAGGGTTAACGTAAATTGCCTCTCTCTCTCCTCCCTTGATTTTCATGGTGGTGGGCCCCTCCCTCTCTCCAATCTACAATCAACAGCTCACATGTTTCACATTACGTTAATTACGTAACTGGGATTACGTAGGTGTAGCATTACTCGTCCTAAAAAACCCAACTAAGCCAGCCTCCCAGCATATCGCGCGGGAAAAGTCCCGGCCGCGCCGTTTTAGTCGGGATTACCGGATTACTAGTAGTAGTATCGATGGATTGCGCGAAGCAACAGATTTTTTTGAGGGGGCGAAGCACCTAGTTTAAAAGGAAAAAATGCGGTACACTCAGAACACTCCTCTCGCGGTCGCATTGCACCCCACACACGTTTGGTCCTGCACACGGCTCATGCAAACGGAATGCGCTTCGGCTTGCCTCTTCAGTGACACGTGGGACTCACTTCGAGAAACCGACCATGCGCCAAACTCCCCCCGCCCACCTCGCAAAAATCCTGCCCCCCACACCCAAAATTCCCCCCAAATCTGATTCAACCGCCCTTTGGCCAACTAGCCAATAATATTCCCCAAACCGCCCCCCCCCCTGTCCCCCTCCACTCCATTCGCTCCGCCAAAGTCGCCCTCCCCGCTGCGCCGATACGTCAGCGCCGCAGTTCGGTGATCCTCTCGCTCCCACAGTACGCTCTCGTAGACTGCCGTCCTCTAGCCGTGCCGCTACCTCTGGCTACGTTCTTGTGGAGGCGCACGGTGATCAGCGCCGCCACTGCTGGCGACGTTCGTGTGGAGACGCACGGCGGTCAGCTTCTCCCACGGTACACGCATTCTAGACTGAGGCCCCATTCATGTCGGTGTAGCGCTGAATGTTAGCTGATAGACGCTGTTAATCTCACTGTTTGCTGAAGTAGTTTACTGTCAATATGCTCTGCTTAAGAAGCTTCCTTGCCCTGTTCTGCACTCAATCTGCTTAGCTGAGATGGCGTGCCAAGGCTGATTAGTTGCTAAAATATCCTGCCATATATTTATTGTGACGTAGATTGCCATGGTCTAGTAGCCAATCTGTTAGCTGAAATAGCTCTACACCATTTTATACTCAATCTTTGTTGCTGCGATGGCCTTCGATAGTTCGATGGCTATGTGCTCGGTCTCATTGACTACTGAAACAACCTGCCATAATTTGGCACTCAAATCTGTTTGCTGAATTAGCTTTACATATATTTCGTTACTTAGATCTGCTCGTCCAAATATCTTGCCATAGCTTTAGACATCGACCTAGGTATTTTTTCTGGACTTCATAAAAAAACATATATGTTTTTCCTGTAATATCTAGTAGAAGAACTAATTTGTATGTCTAATAGATGGACAGGACTTGGATAACTTCTGCTCCAAGATTCTCCGCTGCATATGTTGAGGGGGTTGAAAACTTCATGAACTTTATCAGAGCTGAGTACGGTGGTCCGAAATCAGATGTGCTCTGCCCGTGTAGCAGTTGTATGAATTCAGTTACAAGACCCCAGTCAACTGTGCAAAATCATCTACACTTGTCTGGGATGTCGGTCACATATACTAGGTGGGTTCATCATGGTGAAGCTGTGAACGTCAATGTTATTGACTACGTGGAAGCAGCTGATCACCATCTTGATTTGCCTGATGCTCAGGTGGAAGAGGAGGAGGAGGTGGTGGTGGCGGAGCCAGTGAGTTTGACCAAGATTGAAACAATGCTACGAAATGCTCGTGCATTCCGTGAACTCTCACCTGTAGAAGAAAAACGGTGGGCCCGCATGTTGGAACAATGCAATGTTGCTGTCACCCCAGGAAATAAGCTGTCAGTATTCTCAGCTATGGTCACCTTTCTTCAGGTGAAGACATCTGAGCGGATGACCAACAAATCGTTCGATGCGATGTTGGCTGCTTTCCGCGAATCTTTCCCAGATGTGTCTGAGCTGCCAAACACCTACAGTAAAATGAAGAATTTCCTTCGTGCAGTTGGAATTGGATATGATATGATCCATGTTTGTAAGAATAATTGTGTTATGTTCCGGAAGGATTATGCCAACTTAAGTGAATGCCCGAAATGCAAATCATCAAGATGGAAAGATGGCGATGTTGTGAAGAGGATTCCTCATAATGTTCTGAGACATTTTCCAATTACACCAAGATTGCAGAGGTTGTTTCATGATGCTGAAACAAGAGAGGATGTACTGTGGCATTCTAGGAACAATGAGTACAGAGATCAGAATGTAATGAGCCATCCATCTCATGGTAGTGAGTGGAAAAGCTTCAATGATAAACACAAAGAGTTTGCTGCTAACCCGAGAAACATTAGACTTGGCTTAGCTTCAGATGGATTTAACCCATTTGGCCACCAGAGCGCCACATATAGCATGTGGCTAGTGCTTGTTATCCCTTACAACATGCCTCCAAATGTCTTCACCAAAGAATAAAACTACATGATGGCCTTGCTCGTCCCAGGTCCAAAAAGTCCTGGAAAGGATTTTGATTTGTTCATGGAGCCTCTTGTGGAGGAACTTCAACAGCTATGTAAGGGTGTTCTCACTCGAGACCTATATAGCAGCCCACCAGCTGATTTCTTTCTGTGTGCTGTTATAATTTGGTGCATCCATGATTATCCAGCTTTGGGCACTATGTCAGGGTGAACGACACATGGTTACAATGCAAGTTTCGCTGTGACAGGAATCCGCTGTCATACGCAATACTTAGCAAGATCTGTTACATTGGACACCGCCGTTTCCTTGCCAAGGACAAGCCGCATCCTAGAAAATACCGAAGACATGTGTTCAATGCAAAGCATGAAAACCGTGATGTGCCAAAGAGGCTCACCGCCGATGAGTTGCAAGTGGAATTAGAGAAGGTCAGGCATATTACACCAGGAAACCATCCTGGTAATGGTAGTGGGAAAAGGAAGCGTGGCAGGGTAGAAGAGAGATTATTGTTTACCCGCAGGTCCACTTTGTGGGACTTGGAGTACTGGAAAGATTTGGATCTGCGGCATAATCTTGATGTGATGCACATCGAGAAAAATATATGTGACAGCATTATCGGCACACTTTTAATATTGAAGGCAAGACTAAAGATACCTTAAAATCTAGGATTGATTTGACACACCTGGGTATCAGAAAGGATTTGCAGGTGTGTACGTCTTGGACAAGGTAAAAAGAAAAGAATTCTGCGAGGTCCTGTCACGTGTGAGATTCCCACATGGATTTGCTTCCAACCCTGAAAGGAGAGTCAGTGCAGATGGAAACAAGGTACAAGGGTTGAAAACTCATGACTGCCACGTCCTACTTCAAAGGGTTTTACCTGTTATCCTTAGAGGATTGGGCCGCCCTGACTTATAAGAGCAGTTGCAGAGTTGGGACAATTCTTCAGGGAACTCTGCAGTAGGAATATCAGGATAGATGATTTGGAGCGTCTTAGAGACAAGATACCAACTATCCTATGCGACCTTGAGAAGATATATCCTCCATCCTTCTTTGATGTGATGGTGCATTTGGCTGTTCATCTACCTGATGAGGCACTACTTAGAGGTCCAGTACAGTATGGCTGGATGTACCCTATTGAAAGGCGGCTAGGGACTTTCAATGGTTATGTTAGGAACAAAGCTAGACCCGAGGGTTCCATTGCAGAGGCCTACATTGCTACAGAAGCATTGACATTCTGCTCAAAATACATTAAAATAGCTGATCAGCTTAGCAAAGAGGTGGGTGAAGACAATCCCGGGCTCAATGTTTTCGATTATTCTGTTCGAGTAACAGGGAAGAGTCGACAAGAGGACAAACCTAAAGATTTGGATAAAATGGTTTGGTATGTGTTGAATAACTGTCCCGAGATACTACCTTATATCAAGTAAGTGCAGTACTGCATCTTATACATCATAATCTACTAAACTTGTAGCACATTCTTATATATTTAGATGTTTGACGCGATCACTATGTTGTGCAGCATCTACAAATAGGAGTTACTGCCGCAAAATCCAAGAAACATTGACAAACTGGTTATGGCAGGATTTGCGAAATGGTTCAAGAACCATGTAAGCTTTTGAAGTGCACTGTCAGTTTTTTTAATATATTGAGTACATAAGATGATCAGCTTGTCTATTTTCTAACCATAGGTTAAGAAGATGCGGGAGGATGGGAAGGCAGTTGATGATGCCCTTTACTCACTAGCAATGGGTCCTGATACTCGGGTAAGACATTATGAATCTTCCGTTGTTGGAGATGTGCGCTACAACACCCTTGCACGAGACGAAGGCAGGAAGACACAAAACAGTGCCATCATGAGCACGGATACGTATGACAAAGAGATAACTGAAATGTATGCTAACATAACAGACATTATTCAGTTGCAGTATATCTCCAGTTTCGAGGATCATCGATGTGTGGTTCTGTTGTGCTGTCGTTGGTATGACCTGTTTTCCACGATCGCAAAACTCAGAGCTGATGATTGTTTCAAATCCATCAATGTCAAGGCGGCGTACCAGACCAACGAGCCTTTTAATTTGGTAAATCAAGCAACACAGATATTTTTCTTGGAAGACACATTTGCACATAGCGATGACTGGAGAGTATTGCAAAGGTTTAAGCAGAGGAATTCGTTTAATGAAGTTGCACAACAAGATGATGCTTACACTGCTCCTGATGTACAAGATAACGCAGATGTTCCTAATATCTTTGAGAACCATCACGTCAATGACGCCGGCAAAAAGATTGCATGTCGTGCTTTGGACATACAAGAGTTGATCAAGAAGAAGCCAACGTTCGAGGACGTTGAGGACGAAGAAGAAGATGATACCGTGGGGAATTACGATCCAGACTGATACACATGGCGAAGATGTTGACGCTGCTAATGCGGATGATGATTACATTGCTTTTGTCGTATTTGCCTGTCAGAAGACGTTTTTTTATCTACTATGTGAAATTGTGTTTGTTATGACAACTGAAACCTGATGAACATGTTGTTTAGTATTTTGCTATGAGAACATCACTTGTTATGTATGCTAATTTGTGTTTGGTGATTGTATGACAACTAAAACATGATGACATTGTTGTTTAGTTGTACTCATATTTGGCTGTGAAACTTGATTTTGATGACATAGTTTGCTGTTGGACTGGAATTTGCTTGATGTCTTCGAATGAGAACAAAGCTGACCCGACAGGGCCTCTGCTATTTATTTATTTATATGAGCAAAAGGGGATACCCCCTGATTTCCGTTAATAGAAATCATTAGATGTTCACAACACTATGCCCAGCCTGCTACACAGGTTTCATTCATTACTAGTTTCAGCAAAGTGCTCATGTCGTAGCCATTGAATACATCACGAGTGCTACATACACTGCAAATAAAGAGACAATCATCCTATAGAGCACATCGATTTTGCCCATTATCTTCACAAGCTCTTTCATCTCCTCATTGCTGTTAAGGCCGTTCAGCAGTTGTTTCTTGGCCATGGTCAGAGGAACTGCATCTTTAACCTTCTGCTCTGCATCTTCCTCTTCTACCGTTCCTTTAGTTACTTGTCCAACACCCCAACCTGCTGGTATTGGGATTCCTCGGCTAACCAAATAATCAGCGTAGTTGCATTCCCCCACATCAGCAACTTCCCAGAAATACAAATCACACGAATCTTCCCTTTTCTGCACGAATCAAATTGGTAGATCATCAACCAAACTATTAAAAAATCAGCAACTGAAAGCAGTAGAACAACACTTAAACATATTATTACCCCATGATTCGGGCATTTGTAGAAGACTCGGCTAGGGTTGCGTATTGTGGTTGAGACGCGACGAATGACTCTGCGTGATTTGCAGCAGTGGCACCACACCAACGGCAGCGGGTTGCGATGAGCAATCGGCTGCGGTGCGCGTGCCGGCGAGGGTGTGATGAGACCCACAGGCGCAGGTTGCGACTTGGCGCATATCTGGTTGTTGCCTGCAAAAGAGCAGGTAGACGAGCAGCCAGCGGACATGGTTGCTGCGGCCAGAGCTTCTGATGCTAGGCAGAGTAAGTATAGAAGAGGAGAAGCGAACGTTGGATATGTCAGTTTCATTACTTGCGGAGTAGCATAGCACCATATATAGTCATAGTATAGGTCTGGATTCGAACCAGCTACAGGAGCACGTCTTTCTTCTTTCTAAAACTCAGCAACGTCTCATTACTGGTACACTAGCTTGTTCTGTACGCCTTCCCAAGTCTTTGATTTTCTTTCCCTTTTTTGCGAGGAAGGAAGGAGGACAAAATTGAGAGTTCCTGGGACTCGAACCCAAGACCTCTCGGTTGAAAAACAAGGGTGCTAGTCACTTATGTGGCGAACGTTCCCTGTGAGGAGGACGGCAGACGAACGCATTTTCCTCGCAGTTTTCTTCCTATATATAAAAAAGTATGCTACTTGGTGTCCGCTTAGTCAACAAACGATTGTGCCAACCTTGACCGTTGGATTGACATTCAACGTCTGTCGCGTTTCTTCAGTCTCTTCTTCCTCGAGCCGCCAAAGCTAAACCAGCACCAGCGGGACCGCCTGCTCCCGCCTCCCATGGCTGGCTGTGATCTGCCCCGGCTCCTGTTCGTTCCCGTCCGAGGTCTCACCATCGTCCTCCGCCTTGGTTTCCTCGCTGCGGCGCCGCCCTCCGGTGTTGTCAACATGGTCAACAACCGAGAGGAATAAGGAGTTGACTGTACATGGTGAGGATGACAGTAGGGACCCAGCAGCGCGCGTAGTAATTTTGTTTTTTCGGGACGGAGAAGGGTATCAACTGGGTTGTGCGGGACCCGTGGCCCATCTAGCCCAGGCTTTTATTTTATATGTTTAGCACATGACCAGCCCAGTTTGTTTTTTTCCTTTCTGAAAATTGCTAGCCAGCTATTTTGTTTTTTGCAGAATAACCAACGTAGGCTACTTGCTTTTCTATGCCCTGCTGGGCCGGAAATCTTTCAAGACGAGGAGGGATGCATTTTGCCCAGAAAATGGGCTATAAGTAATAAGAAATGGGCTATAAGTAATAATAAATAGGTTGTAAAATGAAAAATACAGCAAACAGACAATTAATTCCAAAATATTGTTTTCTTTTGGATTTTGATATTTTAAATTTCATTGTTTTTGTGCGGCTAAAATTTCATTGAATTTAAATTAAGGTATATTTAGATTTAAAATTAATTTGAATCTGGCTAGAAATTTCGGGCTGTATGCTGTTTGGGACAGATTTGGAGGCTGACTTGTGGGTCTACTAGGTTGACGTGTACTTTGGCTTTGTCAACTTAGTCCACAAATGATTCTAGCAGCAGTGACCGTTGGATATTAATCCAATGGCCGTGCTGCTTCTTCAATATCTGATCTTCTTGCTCCAGCCGCCCAAACCAGCTCCGGTGGGACTGCCTACTCCCGCCTCCCATGGTCGGCTGTGCTGCCGCACAGGCCGCACCGCCCTACCATACTTCAATGCTGGCCAGGCCATTCCTCTACTCACCCACACCTCCTGTTATTTTCCGGCGACGACAGCCGGACCAGTAAACCCTCGTACTCCCCACTGCGTGGGCAACCATTGCCGAGTCTTCCCCGGCTCCGTGTCATTCCCTTCCTAGGCCTCACCGTCGTCCACCGCCATGGTGCTCTCGGCGCGGCCTGGTCAACTTGGTCAATGAACGACATCCATCGGCCGTGGACTGTACGCGCAAAATAATGATTCCTCCACCTGACAGCTGGGACCCACCGGAAGGGCCTCTGTATTTCGCGAAAAAAATGTTCCCCCCGCTGACATGTTAGACCCACCAGCTATATCTTCGCACACAAGGAAGTGCCTCCTTATTATGGATAAAAAATGAATACCCCTGCTAGCTGGGACCCACCGTAGTGGGAGGATGACTTGTGGGCCAACAAAGTTGACGGGGACGGAGGGCTTTGTCAACTTAGTCAATATGAACGATTCTAGCTCAAGTGACCGTACGATGTCCATCCAACGGCTGTAGTGCTTCTTCAACCTCTAGTCTTCTTGCTCCAGCCGCCCAAAGCAGCGCCGGTCGTGCCGCATGCTCCTGCCTCCCGTGGCCGACTGTGCTGCTGGGGAGGCCTCACCACCCCCTACTATTCCCACCGCTGGCTAGGCCCTGCGGCGACGGTAGCCTCACACCGCAGCCGAACCAGTGAACCCTCGTACTCCTCTCCGCGCGGGCTTCCACTGCCGCGTCTTCACCGGCTCTGCTTCGTCCCCTTCCTAGGCCTCGCCGTCGTCCACCGTCGTGGTGCTCTCCGCGCGGCGTGGTTAATGTGGTCAAGGAACGACTTCCATCAGAAGAGTACTGTACGTGGAGAGGCTGACAGCTGGGTCCACGACCACAGCCTAGTTTTTTTGTGATTTGCCAAGTAAGTCGCTTTGTCAGGCCTGTTGAGCTGCAAATCTTTCAAGACGAGGAGAGTTTTCATTCGGCTGGCCGAGAAAATGGCCCATCAGTAATGAGAAATGGGTTGTACATTTTTAAAACACATCAAACCGGCAATTAGTTTCAAATATCTTTTTTTTCATTTCAAGATTTTAAATTTCATTAATTTTTATGCGTGGAGAATTTGTTGGATTTTATATTGATATACATTTATTTTTAAAATCAGTTTGAATGTGAGTCGAAATTTCGAGATTAAAAACAGTTCGGACCGCACCGAAATATGCAAAATTTCGTATATTTTTTTAATCGTGGCCACAATTTGGGCTGTAATGCTAACAAAAAGAACATGGGCTCCAAAAAAAACCTTAAGAATTAGCAAATGGGCTAAAAATTATTAGAAATAATGGCAGATGGGTTGTATGCTGTTTTCCACAGATTTGAGGCTCTCCTAAAAAAAGGTTGACGCACAAGCAGTGACTGTTGGATGTCCATCCAACAGCCGTCGTGCTTCTTCAATCTCTGCTCTTCCTGCTCCAGCCGCTCAAACAAGCGCCGGCGGGACTGCCTGCTCCCTCCTCCCCGCAGCCGGCTGTGCTGCCGCGCAGGCCTCACCGCCCCACCATACTCCCATCGCTGGCCTAGCCATCTCTCTACTCACCCACACCTGTTGTTATTCTCCGGCGACGGCAGACCAACCAGTAAACCCTCGTACAGTCGTACTCCCCTCCACGTGGGAAACAACTGCCGAGTCTTCCCTGCCTCCATGTTGTTCCCTTCCTAGGCCTTGCCATCGTCCACCGCCCTGGTGCTCTCGGCGCGGCCTGGTCAACGTGGTCAATGACCGACATGCATCTGAAGTGGACTGTACGTGGAGAGGCCGACAGCTGGGTCCATGGCCGCACGCAAGGAAATGCCTCCTTATTACGCGCAAAATAATGATTCGTCCACCTGACATCAGGGACCCACCGAAAGGGCCTCTGTATTTTGCGAAAAAAACGTTACCGCCGCTAACAGCTTGGACCCACCAGCTATATCTTCGCACGCAAGGAAGTGCCTCCTTATTACGCACAAAAAATGAATAGTCCCCCTGTTAGCTGGGACCCAGTATAGTGGCAGGCTGACTTGTGGGCCTACTAAGTTGACGGGGACGGAGGGCTTTGTCAACTTAGTCAATATGCACGATTCTAGCTCCAGTGACCGTACGATGTCCATCCAACGGTCGTAGTGCTTCTTCAACCTCTGGTCTTCTTGCTCCAGCTGCCCAAACCAGCACCGGTCGTGCCTCGTGCTCCTGCCTCCCGTGGCCGACTGCGATGTGGCGGAGGCCTCACCGTCCCCTACTACTCCCACCGCTGGCCAAGCCATCCCTCTACTCACCCACACCCCCTGTTATTCTGCGGCGATGGCAGCCTCACACCGCAGCGAACCAGTGAACCCTCGTACTCCTCTACGCGTGGGCATCCACTGCTGCGTCTTCCCCGGCTCCGAGTCGTCCCCTTCCTAGGCCTCGCCGTCGTCCATCGCCCTGGTGCTCTCGGCGTGGCGTGGTCAACGTGGTCAAGGAACGGCTTCCATCGGACGTGGACTATACGTGGAGAGGCTGGCAGCTGGGTCCACGGCCGCAGCAAGGAAGTGCCTCCTTATTATGTGCAAAATACTTATTCCTCCACCTGACAGCGGGGACCCACCGGGCGGGCCACCGTATTTCGCCCCCCTGACTGTTGGGACCCACCAGCTACATCTTCGCACGCAAGGAAGTGCCTGACAGTCGGGACCCACCTGGTCGAAGCGTATGTAGTGTTGTCATTCTGGTCGCAGACGTGTACGTACATATATACTGGTGGATGTAGAGGCGCGCACGTGTCGTATTAGAGGTGGCCAGGGTGCAAGAAAGAAAATACGGCCACATATGTGTACATATGGGCGGGGTCTCGAACGCCTACTCGCGCATACGTACGATGAGGGCTTGTTGACATGGCTGGGTCGGAACGGAGAAACAACGTCGTCGTGTTCATGGGGAGGCAACGGAATGCGTCATGTTCATGGGGAGGCAACGGAATGCATCGTGTTCATGGGGAGGCAACGGAATGCGTCGTGTTCATCAGGAGGCAACGGAACGCATGGGAGCCACCCGGCTGGGTCAGAACGGAATGCATGGCCGTGTTCATCGGGAGGGCTTGGACAGAACAGGCGATGGAAATGAGGCTTGGCGTACCGCAAAACGGAGGAAACGGCCTTGGGTTCGACCGGCCACATTCGAAACGGGATCCTGTTCATCAGGAGGGGTCTGGCATACCGCAAAACGGAGGAAACAGACCTCCTACGGTCGAAACGGGGGTCCTGTTGATCAGGAGGGGTGTGGCGTACCACAAAATGGACGAAACAGACTTGTGTTGGAGCGCTACGGTCGAAATGGGGGTCCTGTTCATCGGGAGGGGTGTGGCGTACCGCAAAACGGGACTCCACGAGATACTATTCATCTCCACCGTCGACCCCCTCCATCCTCCACGAGCTGATGTTCATCCACCGTCGACCTCCTCCAGCCTCCACCTACGACTGTTCATCCACGGGCTCCTGTTCATCCAGCCTCCACCGCGCGCTACTCCACCGGCTACTATTCAACCAGCCCTCTCCACGGGCTCCTGTTCAACCACCCCTCCACGGGCTACTGTTCATCCTGCCCTCCACCGTCTACTGTTCATCCTGCCCACCACGGGGTGGTCCTGTTCATCCAGCCCTCCACGGGGTCCTGTTCATCCAGCCCCAACCGGCTCGATCGATCGGGGTCATGTTCATCCATAGGCAACACCACAGGGTCCTGTTCATCCACTCCCACCGGGAACTGTTCATGTAACCCCCCCCCCCCCCCCCCCCGCAACGCTCACTCTTCATCCAGAGGCAGCATCGATCACCTTCAGTTAGCAGCAGTAGCGAAGGAATCGCTCGATCGGGTTCAGTTAACAGCCATCGATCGATCGCTCGGGTTCAGTAACGCGTAGCCTGCAGTGCAATCGCTCGGGTTCAGTTAGAGCCCAACGCTTCGATCGGGTTCAGTTAGAGCCAACACCTCGCACACACGCGCGTACGTGTACGAGAGAAACGCGCACCGCTCGGCCCCCGACCTCCCACCGTAACCGGGAACTCCCCGAAACCCCCCCCCCTCGCTTCTACCACGGTTTTTTCCGTCATGGACGGCCCAAAGAATGTCATGCAGCTGCGTCTCCGGCCCGCCCAGGACGAAAAGCCCATTTTCTGTCATGATTTTTTGTCATAGAAGTAGGATCCCACCACATCTATGATGATACCGGGTTTTGTCACAATTATCATCATAGAAGTGTCACATGTATGAGAGAAAAAATTCGTTCGGCCCAAAATGTCACGGATGTGTCTTTTTTTGTAGTGAGGGGTAATCTTTACACATCCCATGTACTGAATAAGAAAGGGATAAAGAGTTGGCTTAGAATCGCCGCTTCACACAATACATAAATATATATCATACATCATCCAGAATACAATCAAGGTCCGACTACGGAACCAACATAAAGAAAGACAACCCAAATGCTAGATCCCCGATCGCCCCAACTGGGCTCCTCTACTGATCATCCAGAAAAGAAACATAGTAACGACCTGAATCCTCGTCAAACTCCCACTTGAGTTGGTAGCGTCCCCTGCACTGGCATCATCGGCACCTGCATCTATTTGGAAGTATCTGTGAGTCATGGGGACTCAGCAATCTCACACCCTCGCAATCAAGACTATTTAAGCTTAAGGTAGGGAAAGAGGTAGTGAGGTGGAGCTACAGCAAGCACTAGCATATATGGTGGCTAACTTACGCAAAAGAGAGCGAGGAGAGATGCAAAGCATGGTCGAGAAACTAATAGTGATCAAGAAGTGATCCTGATGCTACTTACGTTCAAGCATAACACGAGACCGTGTTCTCTTCCCGAACTCCGCCGAAAAGAGACCATCACGGCTACACACGCGGTTGATTCATTTTAATTTAAGTTACGTCACAGGTTTTCTACAACCGGATATTAAAAATTCCCATCTGCCCATAACCGCGGGCATGGCTTTTGAAAGTTCAAACCCTGCAGGGGTGTCCCAACTTAGCCCATCACAAGCTCTCACGGTCAACGAAGGATATTCCTTCTCCCAGGAAGACCCGATCAGGCTCGGAATCCCGGTTACAAGACATTTTGACAATGGTAAAACAAGTCCAGCAAAGCCGCCCGATGTGCCGACAAATCCCGATAGGAGTCGCACGTATCTCGTTCTCAGGGCACACTGGATAAGACATCCTACGAGTAAAACCAAACCTCAAGTTGCGCCGAGGTGGCCCCGCAGTCTACTCGGTTCGAACTAACACTCAGAGGAGCACTGGCCTGGGGGGGTTTAAAACAAGATGACCCTTGAGTCTGCAGAACCCAAGGGAAGGTATATGGTGGTAGGTAGGCAAATGGTAAAACCAAGGTTGGCCCTTGCTGGAGGAGTTTTATTCAAGGCGAACTGTCAAGGGGTTCCCATAACATCCAACCGCATAAGGAATGCAAAATCAAGGAACATAACACCGGTATGATGGAAACTAGGGCAGCAAGAGTGGAACAAAACACCAGGCATAAGGCCGACCCTTCCACCCTTTACCAAGTATATAGATGCATTAAAGTAAATACAATATAATAATGATATCCCAACAATATCCATGTTCCAATATGGAACAAACTTCATCTTCACCTGCAACTAGCAACGCTATAAGAGGGGCTGAGCAAAGCAGTAACATAGCAAAACAACGGTTTGCTAAGAAAGGTGGGTTAGAGGCTTGACATAGCAATATGGGAGGCATGATATAGCAAGTGGTAGGTATAGCAGCATAGCAATAGAGCGAACAACTAGCAAGCAAAGATAGAAGTGATTTCGAGGGTATGGTCATCTTGTCTGCAAAGTTCTCAGAGTTGACGAAAGCTTGATCCTCGTAAGCGTACTCAACGGGTTCCTCGAATCACGGGCAAAGATTGATCAAGGCATCAACTTGGCAAACCAAGTGTGCCGCTAGAAAGATGAGATGATTTCGGTCGAAATCGATATAAAGATCACCGGAATCGGATGCATGGTTTGCAAATGGCAAGCAAAACAAGAATCGCACAATACTGCGATTAACAGCACGATGCCATCTAGAATGCAACAAGAAACTAAACTACTGCGCTCCAACATAGCAACAAAGCACATGGCAGTGCTTTACTCAAGATGCTTGACAAAAGATGAACACGGAGCTACAGCTAAATCACACCAGAGCATGTTCAAACAAGCATGGCAAAAGTGCAAAAGATATCAGCTTCACGGACTTAGTGAAAATATCAACATGCCAGGAATTAACATCAGGAAGCAATGTTTAGAGCAAGCAAACAACATGCTACAAGAACAGATCATAGCAAAAAAGGCATGGCATGAATCTACTAAAAGCATAGAACAAAAGTCCCTTACTGATCAAGAGCCAAAAGGCACAGAAGATATTATGGCACCCATGTAAACATAGCAAGTTCCGTTAACAGATTCAGACTTAGCAGAAAACTGCGCATGGCGTAAACAGAATTATGAAGGCATCTTTGCGAGCTCGATTCACTCACCACAAGGCATTGCATGACAAGATAAGCATACTATCAGCAAGAAGACATGATCATAAGGCTAACCATGGCAAGAACAAGATTATAGCATGCATGGATCAACTACAACAACCATGGCCAAAATTGATTAACATGTAAACAATCTGTCAGGAACATTTTATAGCAAAAGTAGAGCAAGATTGAGACCTGCTAGGGCACTCCATAATTGCAAACAGGGGCATGGATGGATAGAGCACAACCATATGTCCAAATCATCCTTACTGAAGCAACTCAAATAAAGCATGGATCTCACTGTAGCAACATGGTTACATGGCATCAAAATAACAGCAGAGAAATGACTTAGTAAAATCCTAAGTCCCTGAAATCAGCAATATCACGAAGGCTACTTTGCATGCTTGTGCTAGTCACCACAAAGATCACAACAATACATGGCAAGTACCCCTGTAAAGATGGCATGACATAGCCCAAAACACATGTAGATCTCATGCCCATATGATGCACACAACAAATGTGGCAAAAATGACAAATCACCTTAAACTGACAAGTAACAGGAGCAAACATTTTATAGCACTCTTGCATCAACGATATGGGCATCCATATGAACTCAAACAAGCATGTCACAATGGAACAAAATGAAGAGCACCTCATGATGAACATTTAGATATATTATGCACGTGAAACGGAGCTACAGATGAGAAGTTATGGCATGATGAACAGAGCAGAAAAATATAGCAGAAAAAGACTTAGACGAAAAAGAGGGGGGTAGACCTCCAGATCTAGGGTTCCAGGGCATGGGGAACGAGGTTCGCCGGAGATGGCTCGCCGGAGTTCTACCCGGAGTAGAGGACGACGGGGTCGGAGATGGTCGGATCCGGCTGGGGCGAGGCGGATCCCACCGGTGGCAAGGTCCCACGGGGCGGCGAGGCGCGGGATGCGCGGAGGAGGGCGAGCGGGCGGTGCGGCGGCGCCGGCGAGGAGGCAGTGGTCGGCGACGGCGAGCGCGTGGCGCCGGGCGGCGAGCGGTGCAGGCACGGTGGCGTTGAACGGGCACGGGTGGCGGCGGATGGGCCTTGCGGGCCCACTGCGGGCTCGCGGGCCGGCGACGGTGGGCGGCGGCGAGGCGACAGGTGGCGTGCCCTGATTGGTCGGGCGGCGGTGGCAGACACGTCCGGCTCCACCCGGACATGTCCGGCGGCGCGAGAAGAGGGAGAGCTAGGGTTTGGACCCGGATTTTGGACAGGGAGGACATATTTATACCTAGAAGGAGGTGGGAGTGTCCAAATGAGGTGTAGTTTTCGACCACGCGATCGTGATCTGATGGCGGAGGACATGTGACTGGTTTGGAAGGTGTCATGGAATTGTCACGACAGATGTCCTAGCGAAAGGACTTAGTCGTAGGGCCATCGCAACTAGGAAGCTTAAAGGGGTTAATCGGGACAAAGGACACGAGAGGTTTATACTGGTTCGGCCCCTTACGGTGAAGGTAAAGCCTAATCTAGTTGATGTTGTATTTCTAGGTTTCGATGACCAAGGAGCGAATCTGCTAGCTTGGTTATCGATCTGTTGTTTCTTGTCCTAAGCCACCGCCGGGTCGTCCCCTTATATATACGGGTTGATTTCTGGCAGCCTACAGAGTCCCGGCCGGCTCATAAAACATATCTGGCTCGGTGACTTCTTTTATACGCCTTTCTTTACAAGTCTTTCTTTACATATGGCGGTTTACAATATTGGGCCTTAAGCTGTCTCTAGGCTTAGGCCTTCTACAAGTCTTAATAAACTATCACCTTGAACGTTTACCGGGCTTCTTCTCGTAACCCGCCATTGGGGTTGACCCGACCCCTCCTGGGCGGGTCATACCTAGTAGCTATATCCTCAACATTAGGCCCTGGGTTGACTTGAACTTTGTTCTTTGTCAATCTTCAACACTTAGACGAAATCCATCTTCATCTCTCTGTAAAAACTCTGTAACCCGCCATGACGTCATCTTCTGAAAACATGAAGGCCTGCTATGACGTCATCTTCAACGGATCTTTATCTTTTAATGTCTTCCAAGAATCGAGGTGTCCATTTAGCTGGATAATCATTATTTTGGTCTTCCTCAATTTTCGCTCCTGCCTGTTCACTTATCCCCTTATAAATAGGCTTGGCTGGTCTTTCCCCTTTCTTCTTCTTCCTTCCATCTTCTTGCCACCTCTCTGCCTCTCGACCTTCGCCGTTGCCACAGCGCCCACTGTTACCTCTCAACGTCGGCCGCTGCATCACCCTAAGCTCGTCTCGAGAACCGCGGCGACCCTTCGTAGAAGCTATGCATTCATAAGTTCCTACCTTTCCATGCCCTTAGATCTGTTTAGGGTTACGAGTTCGTCGGCGTTCTTCGCCATTCATCACAGACCTCCTTGAAGTTCCTTCTCCGTACCCTCTTTTGATCTAGAAGACAAGTAGAACTTATGCAGTAGTAGTTTTACGCCCATTTTAGATGCTAGTAGATCCCTTTCCTTTGTACAGATACCTTCTTAAAGCTAATGAACTCCTCCGCACTCGTCTTTTAGGTCTAAATTTATTTTTCTTTTCTGACCTATTTTGATCCAGAATAATAGCAATAGCTTGGGAAACTTGTTTGTCTCAACACTTAACCAATTCTGTTTCTGGCTTCCCTCGAATGTCTTTAGTCATGGCGGGTTATCACGCCAGCTCACTTATCCTTTATATGTCATTAGCCCTTTCTTAAGCCACCATTAATCATTTGTACCATTATCATTTAACTTTTAGTTTCACCATTTAATTGAACTGTCATATCGCTTTCCTTTCAGTTTGTCCTTTGCTCATCATGCCGTCAAAAGCACCAACAGTCTGCAACTGGGTCCCCTCCACAGTAACTGTAGATAACTTGAAAAAGTTTGTCACCATTGGATTTTTGCTAGAGAAAAACATTATGTCTTATCGTGCTCCTAACCCGAACGAGGAACGACCTAATCCCAATGACATTGAAGTTATTGTCTTCACTGACCATATGAATCGGGGTTTTTCACCACCCGGCTCAAAGTTCTTCAGAGACATTCTTCATTTTTTCAAACTTCACCCTCAAGATCTTGGACCCAATTCCAC
This sequence comes from Triticum urartu, assembly GCF_056163025.1. NCBI lineage: Eukaryota > Viridiplantae > Streptophyta > Magnoliopsida > Poales > Poaceae > Triticum > Triticum urartu. Next base: position 593,616,331 of record NC_141876.1, read on the forward strand.
ATCCAACATCTACAATTTTCAAGTTCTCTTTGAGGTGTATCTTCTAGAAGAGCCGGCTGTGGAACTCTTTAGAGAGTACTTTTATTTGAACCACCAGAATGAGTATATATACCAATGGCCCTAGCTTGGAACGTGGTGGAATCTCAATTCAGCACCGACAGGGTGCCGTCTTTCCCTTAATAGTCTTACCGAGTCATCCCAAAGATTGGAATCAGACCTAGTTCTATTGCCAAGATACGTCACCACCCAATGAAAAACCACTGCCGGGTTATCGCGCGGATCGTCTGGATTCCAAGTTTGTGCTCCCTGATAAGCTTACTGCTGTTGAACGCAAGAAGCTTATTCCATCTATTAAAAGGATTCAAGATTTATTGGGGAATGGCTTAACCGGAGTGGATCTGACCCGTTGCTGGATCTCATGGCGGATCATCCCTCTAAGCCACCGATCCAAATTGATGTATGAATATGGCGGAGGCCCAAATGACACTTTGCGTCACAGCTCTGTACAACTAACTGAAGAAGACATTGTTGCCATGTCGACCATCCTTGTGAACGGCAAATATGAAGACTGCATTAAGGTTGGGTTAAACCCCTTCTGCAAACTTAACCCGGCACCAGAGGTGAAAAACCCCTGATCTCTTTCTCTTTTTGTGTTTTCCTCGGTAGTTTTAAATACTTGCATGACCTTTTATCCTGTTTTTTTGTTCATAGGCCAAATCTGACTTCTGGAAGGCCAAATATGACCATGAAGCTGCCAAGAAGGCTAGAGTTGTTGCCATAGCCGCCAGGAAGACGACCCGGAGGTCCAAGAAGAAAAGGAGCGCTGCTTCGGACCTGTTAAAGCTTGACAATATTTCTGAGTTGGAGGTAGCCCTTGACTCCCTTGGCCAGTTTTTTAATATCTTTATTGATACTGATTATTGCCAGGACGACATGGGGGCCAGCCAGGCCGTAGAAGAAGAGGCAACTATTTCCTCCGACTCAGCCCCTTTGCCAAGACAGAAACTTCGACTGGTAACCCGTAAACTAAGGTTTTCACACCCTTTGGCTTATCTGGACACTCATTTTCTTTTGAAAAAGCAGCAACATGAGAGCCGCCGTCAGGCTCGGATTAATGATGATGATGAACCGCCTTCCGTTTTACAACAAACTGCTCGAAAACGCCAGAATGAGGTTTCTTTCCTCTTTGTCTTTTGCTTTCATTAATGGATCTATTCCCTTGCAGGAGGTTTATTTTGCCTTTGTGGGAGGTTTCTCGCTCTTCTGGCGACTCATCTCAGACTCAATTTCCAGCTTTCAAGACTGCCCCTGGGTAAGGAAGAATTATCTTTCCTCTGTATCTTTAAAAACTGCATCCTTATACTAACTATCTCATAAAACCTTTCTTAGCGGCCAAGCCAAATCCAATAAGGCCAAGGTGATTAAACCGTCAGAAGACCTGAAGGTTCCTGCACCTGAGCCGGCCATGCCAACTCCTCCCTCTCAAACTAAAGCACCTGAGGACCCGACTGTTCATACTCAATTGGACCCTCCTGAGTTGTCAGCCGACGAGACCACCCTTAATCCAACCATTCCTGAACCATCTAGCTCAGCTAACCCGCCAACAACTTCCGATACTGACGTGTTGATTACTACACTAGTAGAAAACAAGGCTTTGGTCCAGGCCGGGTCAGCCCATTAGTCCCGGTTCAGTCCAGAACCGGGACCAATGTGGGCATTGGTCCCGGTTCGTGAGCCCAGGGGGCCGGCCGGGCCACGTGGGCCATTGGTCCCGATTCATCTGGACCTTTTGGTCCCGGTTGGTGGGATGAACCGGACCAACGGGCTAAGCTCCTGGCCCACCACCATTTGTCCCGGTTCGTGGCTTGAACTGGGACCAAAGGCTCCCCTGTAGTCCCGACCCAATTCACCAACCGGGACCAATGAGGTGCCTATATATACCCCTCGCTCGCGAGCAGAGCACCCCAGTGCTCTGTTTTTCTCTGGCCGAGGGGGAGAGGGCTTGGTGGTGCTCTAGCTCACCTCCTATGCACACAAGGTGTTCGATGGAATGCCCGAGCCACGCTACTTAAACTTTCTCCTCTCCAAGATCGACCTCCAAGCTCCATTTTCCATAATATTTGTCTAGGTTTAGCGGTCCGTCACGCCCCGTCCCCATCTTCACCGTCGTCGATCACCCGCGCCGAGCTCATCGCCGGCACCACCGTGGTGAGCCTCTTGTTCTTATCTTCTTTCTGAAAGGAAAAATATTCTTACTTGTATGTTTACATAGATACTTGTATTATTTTCTTACTTTTATTATTGCATCTTATATAGTGCGATGGTTTTGGTATCCGCCCCCGTCGGCCCTTGTCCTGTCTCTGATTCGGATGTGATATATATATATATATATTATCTTTATAGCTATTGGTTCATTTATTGTTTATGAAAATTATGCCGACCAACATGACATAGATTTTATTTATGTAGGATGTATGTGAATCAGAAATGCCAACCGACCCTATTGTCGAGAGGTTAAATTTAGTTGAAGAAGAAAACAATTTGTTGAAGGAAAAATAAAAAAAATTGAGGAGGAGAAGATGATATTGGAGTTGCATGTTGCGGATGTCGTCGATGATCACAAGATCAAGATGGATGCAATGCGCTTGAAGATTAGAAAGATTAGAAAATATGCCATTCATACCGAGGCTTGGTATCATTATGCCGTTGGATCAATTGTTACCTTGGTTGCAATTATAATCGCATTTGTTTTCGCATTGAAATGTTTTACATAGTTTCAATGTATGGTTTAATTAATTAGATGCTCTGGAGAGCTATATGTTGTTAGATGAGAACTATGTATGCACTTTAGTTTTAATGTGATGATGAACTTTTATTAATTTGGACACTTAATTATATATAATGCACGCAGATGAACCGACAATGGACGTACGGTGACAGACACACCCGCGAGTACATTAAGGGCGTGCATGAGTTTCTCGATGCGGCTGAGGCAAACAAGCAGAATGGTTTTATGTGTTGTCCATGCACTGAATGTGGGAATACGAGGTCTTACTCTAACCGGAAAATCCTTCACTCCCACCTGCTTTACAAGGGTTTAATGCCACACTATAATGTTTGGACGAGGCACGGAGAAATAGGGGTTATGATGGAAGACGGCGAAGAAGAAGAGTACGATGACAACTATGTGCCCCCTGAATACGGTGATGCTACAACGGGGGGAGCTGGTGAAGATCAAGAGGAACCAGACGATGTGCCCAATGATGCTGCAACGGGTGAAGCTGCTGAAGATCAAGAGGAACCAGACGATGTGCCCGCTGATGATGATCTCTGCCGGGTCATTGTCAATGCAAGGACGCAATGCGAAAGTCAAAAGGAGAAGCTAAAGTTCGATCGCATGTTAGAGGATCACAAAAATGGGTTATACCCCTATGCGAAGATGGCAACACAAAGCTCGGTACCATACTGGAATTGCTGCAGTGGAAGGCAGAGAATGCCGTGGCTGACAAAGGATTTGAGAAGCTACTGAAAATATTGAAGAAGAAGCTTCCAAAGGATAACGAATTACCCGACAGTACATACGCAGCAAAGAAGGTCGTATGCCCTCTAGGATTGGAGGTGGAGAAGATACATGCATGCCCTAATGACTGCATCCTCTACCGCGGTGCATACAAGGATCTGAACGCATGCCCAGGAAGAGGGTTCCTGCGAAGGTGATGTGGTATGCTCCTATAATACCACGGTTGAAACATCTGTTCAGAAATGAAGAGCATGCCAAGTTGATGCGATGGCACAGTGAGAACCGAAAGAAAGATGGGAAGTTGAGAGCACCCACTGACGGGTCGCAGTGGAGAAAAATCGAGAGAAAGTACTGGGATGAGTTTTCAAAGGACCCAAGGAATGTATGGTTTGCTTTAAGCGCGGATGGCATTAATCCTTTCGGGGAGCAGATCAGCAATCACAGCACCTGGCCCGTGACTCTATGTATGTATAACCTTCCTCCTTGGATGTGCATGAAGCGGAAGTTCATTATGATGCCAGTTCTCATCCAAGGCCCTAAGCAACCCGACAACGAAATTGATGTGTACCTAAGGCCATTAGTTGAAGAACTTTTACAGCTGTGGAATGGAAACGGTGTATGTACATGGGATGAGCACAGACAGGAGGAATTTAACCTTAAGGCGTTGCTGTTCGTGACCATCAACGATTGGCCCGCTCTCAGTAACCTTTTAGGACAGACAAACAAAGGATACCACGCATGCACGCACTATTTAGATGACACTGAAAGTATATACCTGGAAAAATGCAGGAAGAATGTGTACCTGGGCCATCGTCGATTTCTTCCGACCAACCATCAATGTCGAAAGAAAGGCAAGCATTTCAAAGGCGAGGCAGATCACCGGAAGAAGCCTGCCATGCGCACCGGTGATCACGTGCTTGCTATGGTCAACGATTTACACTATGTAATCTTTGGAAAGGGTCCCGGTGGACTAGCTGTTCCGAATGACGCTGAGGGACACGCACCCATGTGGAAGCAGAAATCTATATTTTGGGACCTACCCTACTGGAAAGACCTAGAGGTCCGCTCCTCAATCGACGTGAGGCACGTGACGAAGAACCTTTGCGTGAACCTGCTAGGCTTCTTCGGCGTGTATGGGAAGACAAAAGATACACCTGAGGCACGGGAGGACCTGCAACGTTTGCACGAAAAAGATGGCATGCCTCCGAAGCAGTATAAAGGTCCTGCCAGTTACGCTCTTACGAAAAAAGAGAAATAAATCTTCTTTGAATGCCTGATCAGTATGAAGGTCACGACTGGCTTCTCGTCGAATATAAATGGAATAATAAATATGCCAGAGAAAAATTTTCAGAACCTAAAGTCTCATGACTGCCACGTGATTATGACGCAACTACTTCCGGTTGCATTGAGGGGGCTTCTACCAGAAAACGTCCAATTAGCCATTGTGAAGCTATGTGCATTCCTCAATGCAATCTCTCAGAAGGTGATCGATCCAGAAATCGTACCAAGGCTAAGGAGTGATGTGGCACAATGTCTTGTCAGTTTCGAGCTGGTGTTCCCGCCATCCTTCTTCAATATCATGACGCACGTCCTAGTTCATCTAGTCGTCGAGATGGTCATCCTGGGGCTCGTATTTCTACACAATATGTTCCCCTTTGAAAGGTTCATGGGAGTCCTAAAGAAATATGTCCGTAACCGCGCTAGGCCAGAAGGAAGCATCTCCATGGGCCATCAAACAGAGGATGTTATCGGGTTTTGTGTTGACTTCATTCCTGGCCTTAAGAAGATAGGTCTCCCTAAATCGCGGTATGAGGGGAGACTGACTGGAAAAGGCACTCTTGGAAGAGACACAATAATATGCAGGGACGGATATTCTTGGTCTCAAGCAAACTACACAGTTCTACAGAACTCTACCTTGGTGACCTCGTATGTCGATGAACACAAGAACAGTCTGTGCTCCAAACACCCGGAGCAGTGCGATGACTGGATTACATGTGAACACATCAGGACTTTCAGCAGTTGGTTGGAAACACGTCTCAGAGGTGACAACACTGTTTGTGATGAGTTGTACTTGTTGTCCAGGGGACCATCTTTGACTGTATTGACTTACAAAGGATACGAGATAAATGGGAATACATTTTACACGATCGCCCAAGATCAAAAGAGCACCAACCAAAACAGCGGTGTCCGCTTTGATGCAGCAACCGAGAGCGGAAAGGACACATATTATGGTTACATAGTGGACATATGGGAACATGACTACGGAACTGATTTTAAGGTCCCTTTGTTTAAGTGCAAATGGGTCAATCTGTTAGGCGGCGGGGTACAGGTAGACCCACAGTATGGAATGACAACAGTGGATCTGAAAAATCTTGGGTACACTGATGAACCGTTCGTCCTAGCCAATGATGTGGCACAGGTTATCTATGTGAAGGACATGTCTACCAAACCGACAAAAAGAAAAGATAAGGAAGCGAATACATCATACGATGAGCCAAAGCGCCACATAGTTCTTTCAGGAAAAAGGGACATCCTGGGAGTGGACGGCAAGACAGACATGTCTGAAGATTATGAGAAGTTTCATGAAATTCCTCCCTTCAATGTCAAGGCTGACCCAAGCATCCTGATAAACAATGAAGATTATCCATGGTTACGATGCAATAAGCAAATGACACAAGCGAAGAAAAAGTGAAGACTTTCTCCCGCAACTATTATGATGATACCATGCCAACTTTGTAACACACGAACATGCTACCATTGTCCGTTTTGTACATGCACATGCTATGTGGGTGAAATTATGATACCATCCCAACTTTCAACTTTTTCAGAGTTCATTTGAAATGCTTTCATGTCTTATGGTTCGGCCCTCATAATACCATGACCATTAGTCCCTGGCCCATGCCAACTTTCAACTTTCTAAAACTAATGGCACTAACAGAAAGTTTATAATTTTGCTCCTCGCCCTGGCCCATGACCATTAGTCCCGGTTTGTGCCACAAACCGGGACTAAAGGGTTGGTCCTCATTGCGGGCAGAGTTTAGTCCCACCTCGCCTGCCGAAGGGGGCTCACACCGGTTTATAAGCCCTTCCCTCTCTGCCTTGTTGAGCTCCTCTCAAAGTGAAAATAGATGCCCTAATAGAGAAAACTTTAACCTAAATTCATAGTGAATTTCTCTGAAATTCATAGAAATTTACTAGGAATTTAGGTTGAATTTTCTCTATAAGCGCATCTATTCTCATTTTTTAGTAAGTTAATCACAAACTTGTGATTCAAACAATTTTCAAAGAATTCAAATTTTAACTATTCAAATTTGAAAACTAATGGCACTAACAGAAAGTTTATATTTTTTCTAAAACTAATGGCACTAACAGAAAGTTTATTAATTTGCTAACCTAAAAGCAAACAGAATTAAAAATTAAAGCAAAAAACAACAGAAAATAAATAATGCAAAAAACAAATCAAAAAAACAGGAAAAAACTATTTTTATAGTAAAGTTAATCACAAAATAAAATAAATAAAGAAACAAAGAAAACTAAAAAACTAAAAAAGTGTTTTCAAATTTGAAAACTAATAGCACTAACAGAAAGTTTATAATTTTTCTAAAACTAAAAGCAAAAAAGAATAAAAAAATAAAGCAAAAAACAAAAGAAAATAAATAACGTAGAAAACAAAACAAAAAACTGGAAAAAATAGCAACAATAAGTATTTTGTTGTAAGTAGAAACAAAATAAAATAAATAAAGCAACAGAAAGTATATAATTTTGCTGACCTAAAAGCAAAAAGAATTAAAAAATAAAGCAAAAAACAAAAGAAAATAAATAATATAGAAAACAAAACAAAAAACTGGAAAAAAAATAAAAATAGCAATAATAAGTATTTTGTTGTAAGTAGAAACAAAATAAAATAAATAAAGCAACAAAGAAAACAAAAAAACAAAAAAAAGAAAGTGCCACCTACTGGGCACCCACGGCCTGAATACGACTAGAAACCCTACCATGGGCTAGGATTCAGGCCCGCGGGAGGCCCAGTAGGCCCACTGGCACACATTGCACGGTTAGGCCCGAAAGCCTGCTTTAGAGAGGAGCTCGAGAGGGAAGGCGCACCGCACCTTATAAACAGGTGCGGCTCCCTCTCAACTAGCGAGGTGGGACTAAACATCTAGGCGCGAGGCAGCACAAGGCCTTTGGTCCCGGTTGGTAGCACCAACCGGTACTAAAGGGGGTATTGGTCACGGTTGGTGCCACGAACCGTGACCAATGCCCCTCTTTAGTCCCGGTTGGTGCCACCAACCGGGACCAAAGGCCGCCGCTTCCCGCCCTTTGGGCTGCTGGAAATTGGCCTTTGGTCCCGGTTGGTGGCACCAACCGGGACTAAAGAAGGGCATTAGTCCCGGTTGGTTTCACGAACTGGGACTAGTGCTCTGGCTATATAAGCCAACACTTGTGAAATTCTCGATTCAGTTCGATCGATCTCCTCGTCCTCTCCTCCTCCGACGCCGCCAGGCTGCTCCTCGTCCTCGTCGCCGCCGAGCCCTCCGGACCATGTCGTCACCTTCCTGAGCCCGCGCCGTCCTCGTCGCCGGCATCCCTGAGCCCGCCGCCCTCGTCCCCGTCGCCGCGTGCCTCCCCGAGCCCGCCTCCTTGTCCCCGTCACCGCGTGCCGCCCCGAGGTTGCCGTCCCCGTCACCGTGTGCCGCCCCAAGCCCGCCGTCCTCGTCGCCGGACTCCAGCCGTCGCCGCCCCCCTCAAAGTGAGCCCCCCTCCCGAGTGCCACTCTTGCGCCCGAGCGCCCCTTGCTCCGCCCCTGCTCCATGGTCGCCGCCGGCCCCGATGCATTGAAGAGCAGAAGGAGAGGAGAAGTAGAGGAGAGGAGAAGTGGAGCAGCAGCAATGCGCTGTCCACTTTTCTGAATTTTTTGGAATTTCTAAATTTTTTTGTCCATATAGAAGGTGTTTGATGAAATGCTAGATGGCTTTGGGCATTTTTGGAATTTTTAAATTTTTTTGTGCTGAGGTACTGATGCAAGACAAAGGCGATGGCAAAATTTAAGAATTTTTGGAGTGGTTTAGAATAGGTTTTCAACAAGTTATTTGAATCCGATTCAAATTTCATTTGAATGAAATTTGAAAATTCTGAACTATGGATTAGAAGGTTTTTGGTGAAACGGATTGTGGGTACTGTCATGAAGTTGGAGTAATTTTTCTGGTTGTAAAAGAGTTAGGAAAATTTAGAATATGCTAAATATGTCAAAAATGTTTTTTTCATATGATGTTTTTTTTCATATATGTATTAATTTTTTTATTTAGGTTGTTAATTAGTAGATATCGATTTTAGGTTAGTGTAGAGGAAAAAGTAAAATAAGGAAAAGGAAGAAAAGAGGAAGAAGGAAGAAGAATAAAAGGAAGGAGTGGAAAAAGGAAAATAAGAAGAGGAAGACTTCTTTTTTTTCTTCGATCTTCTCCTCTATTCCTTTCTTCTTCTCCTCTATTTTCTTCTTCGATCTTTTTTCCTCTTCTTACATGAGGGTGGGGGGGTCACCAAGGGTTCGAGGGGCGAGGGTCGGAAACTATAGGGTAGAGGTTCAAGGGTCACCGAGGGTTCGAGGGGCGAGGGTCGGGAACTAGGGTAGAGGTTCGAGGGTCACCGAGGGTTCGAGGGGCGAGGGTCGGGAACTAGGGTAGAGGTTCGAGGGTCACTGAGGGTTCGAGGGTCGTCGAGGGGTCGAGATGTTGCCTAGTATCAAAGTATTAAAGAT